>NC_135234.1:447003703-449403703 GCF_051348905.1 Ranitomeya variabilis | reverse complement strand
TACGCGAGATGGAGGAAAGATGATGAGTTCGGTTTTGTCTACATTGAGTTTTACGAAGCGAGCGGTGAAGAAGGGGGATATGGCTGACAGACACTCTGGGATTCTGGACAGCAGAGAGGTGATATCTGTGCCAGAGAGGTAGATCTGAGTGTCGTCCGCATACAGGTGGTACTGGAAGCCATGGGACTTTATGAGTTGTCCTAGGCCAAGTTTATAGATGGAAAAAGTAGGGGCCCTAGGACAGAGCCTTGAGGAACTCCAACAGAGAGAGGGCGGGATAAGGAGGTAGTGTGGGAGTGGGAAACACTAAATGTGCGGTCGGAAAGGTATGAGGCAATCCAGGACAGGGCAAGGTCTTTGATGCCAAGGGAAGAAAGAATCTGTAGCAGTAGGCAGTGGTCGACTGTGTGGAAGGCAGAGGGCAAGTCGAGAAGGAGGAGGATGGAGAACTGTCTGTTAGCTTTGGCTGTGAGTAAGTCATTAGTAATTTTTGTCAGGGCAGTTTCGGTGGAGTGGTGGGGGCGGAAGCCAGATTGGAGTTTGTCAAGGAGAGAGATGAGAGGTGGGAGGAAAGTTGAGCATAGACATGCTGCTCAAGGAGTTTTGAAACAAATGGGAGCAGTGATATGGGGCGATAGCTGGGCATAGCAGTTTGGTCAAGGCTAGTTTTTTGAGAATAGGTGTGATGGTGGCATGTTTGAAGACAGAGGGGAAGGTACAAGAAGATAGCGATAGGTTGAAGAGATGGGTTAGGTCTGGAATGAGCATGTTAGTGAGGTTGGGGAGCAGGTGGGAAGGGATGGGATCAAGTGCACAAGTGGTGAGGTGTGATTTGGAAAGGAGGTGAGTAAGCTCTGCTTCAGTGATTTTGGAGAGGGAGGTTATTAGGGAAGGACAGAGGTCTGGTATATGGAGTGGTTGGGGTGGTGGAACAGTAAAGGTTTACCTTGTTTGGTCGATCTTGTTTTTGAAGTAGGTGGCAAAGTCCTCGGAAGAGATGAGGGGAGTTGGAGGTGGCAGTGGTGGGTGGAGGAGAGAGTTAAATGTGCTGAACAGTTGTTTTGGGTTGTAGGATAATGAAGATACAAGGTTTGTGAAATAAGTCTGTTTAGCAGAGGTGAGGGCTAATTTGAAGGCAAGTGTAGCTTGTTTGAAAGCAGTGAAGTCGTCTGGCAGGCGTGTTTTCTTCCAACACTGCTTCGCGACCCTGGATGCTTGTCGAAGTTTTTTGGTGAGATTGTTATGCCAGGGTTGCCTATTGATGTTGCATTTTGCCATGCATGAGAGGAGCGACTGAGTCTATGGCTGATTGGAGGGTGGTGTTATAGAAAGCGGTGGCGCTGTCGATGTCATGGAGTGAAGATATGGAGGATGGGTAGAGGAGAGTCTGAGAGTCTGTGAATGTCTAGGTGTGTGAGGTTTCTGCTAGGATGTGGTAATGGCTGGACATGGAGGACGGGTGAGGAGGACAAGGATGAGAAGGTGAGTAGATGGTGGTCAGATGAGGGAAGGGAGAGGTTGTGAGATTAGATAAGGAACAGACGCGGGTGAAAATGAGGTCTAGTGTATGTCCGTCTGTGTGGGTGGCTGTGGTGGAGGACCACTGAGTGAGTCCAAAGGATGAAGTAAGGGCCAGGAGCTTGGAGGCTGCTGGCTGGCGGGTGTCAGTAGGGATATTAAAGTCACCCATGATGATGGTGGGGATATAAGCAGAGAGAAAGTAAAGTAGCCAGGTGGAGAATTGGTTGATGAAGGCAGAGGCTGAGTACAGCCGCACAAGCCAGTTCCATGGGTTAGGACCTGTACAAATCACTAAAACAAAGGGCAACAGAACTCTTTGGGGTGTTGTGCTGTTTTTATTACTATGTGATCTATAAACTCGTTGTCGGGTTTTCTTGGTTCAGTCAGTGGGAGTATAAAGCACATGGATATGCACTCTTATAGACTTTTAAGGAAAAACTTAGTGACAGACTTGGATATCTGAAATTTGCAATAAAAAACAAAGGAGGACTCAGATGAGTGTCATGGCATCCTCATGTGAGCAATAAATTGGGGTCCTGTTGCTCAGATTCTCATTGCTGACAGTTTGCAGGCTCCCTGCTAGTACGCTGTAAATGCTGCTGTCAGAGACTAACACAGGTGTTAAAGGCAGATGATTGCTGAATATCACAATCATCATCTGACGAGAAAGAAGTGGGTTCATCTTGTGAACTCGCATTAGGACGTAATAGGACATAACTGTACAATTATTGTGCCAGTGTTCTAAGTCTGTCGAGTCTAATTTTGCACGATCTAAGAGTTTTAGATAGTTTTGATAAATATGCCCCACTGTGTGTGATGCCCCCGATCATTTTCAGATTTGATCTCTGGAGTAGAAATAGATTTTACGTTTGAGTGCTACATATATACCATATATCTTACATGAGCTCTCTTTATGCAAAGACATACAACCCCGTGCCCATGAGCAGTGAAGAATACAGGTTTTTGCTGCTGGATGTTTGTTTCCTGTTCCAGCCTCCAGTGTGACATAGAAAACAATACAATCAGACATTCCATTCTGCTTCACAGAATCTGGAGATCAAATCCCACAGACTTTAGACCCAGCAGCTGAATTGGCTTCAGTCTATTCACTTCGCCTCGGGTGAACTAAACAGGTTTATTCCATGTCAGGTAATATATTCTAACATTTACAATAACTTTCCTAGCAGTGTCACGTTCAGGTTTCTCGGCGCTGTTTCTGTGTCACTTTTTAGAGTTTTGTCATCAGAAGAAACTCCAGGTGACTTCTCAGTCACCAGTCTTTTGTTTTCAGGATGCCTTCAGCTGTGCCCAGAGCCAGAACAATAATCAGTATATTACTGTATAAAACATATCTACTGATTAATCTTAATATAAAGACCACCTGTCTAATGTTCTCTTGGTCTCCTTGGGCCACCAAATCAGCTCTGACCTGTTAAGGCATAAACTCCCCAATACCTCTGTCATTATCCTATAGTATTTCACTCCAAGAAGATCCTGTTGCAGTTCTGGGTGTCCTTTGATTAACTTGTTTTCCTAGCACATGCCACAGATGCTTGATTGGGGAACATTAGGCCAAGTCAACACCTTGAACTCTTTGTCATGTTCCTCAAGTCATTGCTGAACACTCAAACAGAATTTGCAACATAGCATAGATCATTGTACTTCTTAAAAAGGACTCTTCCCTTAGAGTTATCTAACACCATTGTCATGAAAAGCGTCATGGAATAAATGGTGCTATAATAATAAATAATAATAATAATAATGAAGGGATGTAATTTACTGCAAAATTAAAATTGTTTAGGTGGATTTTCTGTTTCAAAGTAAGATCTACATGAATTCTGGGACTTAAGGTTTCCCAGCAGAACTTTGCCCTGGGCATCACACTGCCTCATCTGGTTTGTTTTCAGCCTATATTCATCCTAGTATCGTCTCATCACCAGATTCGTGATGCAGATGCAGAGTCCACATAATGTAGAAGAAAATATTATTCATCTGACAAAGTCATCTTTTTTCATGGCTTCCTGGTTCCATTCTGATGCTCATATTCCCGTTAGAGGTGTTTGGACACAGATTTCTGTCTAAGCCAACATTAACTGTTTCAGTAATTTGTGCTACTGTTGTTCCTTTGCTCCCTTAAGGTACCTTCACACGAAACGATAACGATAGCGATCCGTGACGTTGCAGCGTCCTGGCTAGCGATATCGTTTCGTTTGACACGCAGCAGCGATCAGGATCCTGCTGTGATGTCGCTGGTCGCTGAATAAAGTCCAGAACTTTATTTGGTCGTCCGATCGCTGTGTATCGTTGTGTTTGAAAGCAAAAGCAACGATACCAGCGATGTTTTACACTGGTAACCAGGGTAAACATCGGGTTACCAAGCGCAGGGCTGCGCTTAGTAACCCGATGTTTACCCTGGTTACCAGCGTAAAAGTAAAAAAAACAAACAGTACATGCTCACCTCTGCGCGTCCCCCAGCGTCTGCTTCCTGACACTTACTGAGCGCCGGCCCTAAAGTGAAAGTGAAAGCACAGCGGTGACGTCACCGCTCTGCTGTTAGGGCCGGAGCTCAGTCAGTGTCAGGAAGCAGACGCTGGGGGACGCGCAGGTGAGCATGTACTGTTTGTTTTTTTTACTTTTACGCTGGTAACCAGGGTAAACATCGGGTTACTAAGCGCGGCCCTGCGCTTAGCAACCCAATGTTTACCCTGGTTACCCGGGGACCTCGGCATCGTTGGTCGCTGGAGAGCGGTCTGTGTGACAGCTCTCCAGCGATCAAACAGCGACGCTGCAGCGATCGGCATCGTTGTCGCTATCGCTGCAGCGTCGCTTCGTGTGAAGGTACCTTTAGGCATCAATTTGCCTTGTGCACTCTTTTTTATATTGCTAGTTCACTTTGTGTATCACTTTAAGTAGGTACTAATCACTCTATACTAAAAGCACCTCCCAACCTTGTTTTGTAGAGGCCCTGACCCAGTCATATTTAAATCACACTTTGCCCCTTGTGATCAACTCTGTTACATTGTTACATCTGCCTGTTTTCCTGCATCCAACACATAAACTACAATTGAACCTTCATACATATGATATGGCAGTGCCCCATTATCTTTCAATATTGGAGGCAGGTAACGTCGTTATTGACTTCTCTGCTGTCAATCCCGCTTCCTCTTGAACCCTTGGTCTGTCTGTTCGGAGTATGGGACGAGGAGGCTTGGGAACATTATGTTGGGATTTTTTTACGAGAAACGCTATTTCTGGCACGGAAGATATTAGCGTTGCGGTGGATGGGAAACTCACCCCCCTCCCTTGGTCCTGGATTGAGTTGGTGAATACGATTGTCCCATATGAGCGTACACTTTATCAGAATAGGGGTTGCCTGGGCAAATTTAATAAAATCTGGGATAGATGGAATACCTCCCATCTCACTTTATGACCTAACCAATTGATAAAGATATAGTTTATTTGATCTCTTGTTCTGCAGACACTGCGCAATGGAGAGCATAATGTTACTGTTAAATGGCGGCGTAGTAGTAGTTCTGGAGGCTTAGTTTAGTTGTAGTTTAGGAACTTTACGTACTGACAGTTCCATAATTTCACATATATGTTTTTTTATATATAAATGATTAGCTTATGTATGCTCTGATGTCTTTTTCGTTTCTTGTGAATGTAACCATGCAAGCCAATAACAAAGACGAACATGTATACTGTATTTTATTTGTGATTAATAAATAAACAAATTTAAAAAAAAAAAAAAAAACTACAATTGAACCACTTTATATAAGAACTGACTGCTCACTTGCTGCTTATTGTATCCCACACCTTGACAGGTGCCATTATAACACATTGATCAGTGTTATCTAGTTCACATGTCAGTGGTTTTCATATCATGGCTGATCAGTGTTTGTATATCTCTTTCATCATCAATGAAATGGAAGACAAATGATGGACATAATATAAGACTTTCTCTGTTTTAGATATTCCCTTTCTACAGTTGTGCTCAAAAGTTTACATACCCCAGCAGAATTTTTGCTTTCTTGGACTTTTTTAAGAGAATATGAATGATAACACCAAATCTTTGTATCCACTCATGGTTAGTGGTTGGGTGAAGCCATTTATTGTCAAACTACTGTGTTTTCTCTTTTTAAATCATAATGACAACCCAAAACATCAAAATGACCCTGATCAAAAGTTCACATACCCTGGTGATTTTGGCCTGATAACATGCACAAAAGTTGACACAAATGGGTTTGAATGGCTACTAAAAGTAACATCCTCACCTGTCACCTGTTTGCTTATAATCAATGTGTGTGTGCATAAAAGCTGAGTGAGTTTCTGGGATCCAGACAGACTCTTGACTCTTTCATCCAGTCACTGCCATTCTGACATTTCTGGATTGTGAGTCATGGGGAAAGCAAAAGAATTGTCAACGGATCTACGGGAAAAGGTAGTTGAACTGTATAAAACAGGGAAGGGATTCAAAAAGATATCCAAGGAATTGATAATGCCAGTCAGCAGTGTTCAAACTATGATTAACAAATGGAAAATCAGGGGCTTTGTAAAAAGAAAACCACAGTCAGGTAGACCAACAAAAATGTCATCCACATCTGCCAGGAAAATAGTTCGGGATGCAAAGAAAAACCCACAAATAACATCAGCTGCAATACAGGACACTCTTAAAACTAGTGATGTGGTTGTTTCAGGATGCACAATAAGGAGGCACTTGTAGAAAAATGGGCTGGTCGAGTCGCCAGAAGAAAGCCATTACTGTGCAAATGCCACAAAGTATCTTGCCTACAATACGCAAAACAGCACAAAGACAAGCCTCAAAACTTCTGGAACAAGGTAATTTAGAGTGTTGAGACCAAAGTTGAACTTTTTGGCCACAACCATAAATGTTACATTTGGAGAGAGGTCAACAAGGCCTATGATGAAAAGAATGCCATTCCTACTGTAAAGCACGGAGGTGGATCGCTGATGTTTTGGGAATGTGTGAGCTACAAAGGCACAGGAAACTTGGTCAAAGTTGAAGGAAAGATGAGTGCAGCACGTTATCAGTAAATACTGGAGGCAAATTTGCACTCATCAACGCAGAAGCTGCGCTTGGGACGTACTTGGATGTTCCAACATGACAATGATCCAAAACACAAGGCCAAGTCGACCTGTCATTGGCTACAACAGAACAAAGTGAAGGTTCGGGAGTGGCTATCTCGGGCTCCTGACCTCAATATCATTAAGCCACTCTGGGGAGATCTCAAGCTTGCAGTTCATGCTAGACAACCCAGGAATTTACAGGAACGGGAGGCTTTTTGCTGAAGAAGAGTGGTCAGCTTTACCATCTGAGAAAATAAAGAACCTGACCACAACTACCACAAAAGATTTTTAAGGTGTCATTGATATTAGAAGGGGCAATACACAGTATTAAGAAATGAGGTATGTGAACTTTTGATCAGGGTAATTTGGATGTTTTGGGTTGTCATTATGATTTAAAACGAGAAAGCACAATAGTTTGACAATAAATGGCTTCACCCAACCACTAACAATGAATGGAGAAAAAGTTTTGGTGTTATCATTCATATTCTCTGAAAAAAGGCCCAAGAAGGCAAAAATGTATGTATGTACAGTGCCTTGCGAAAGTATTCGACTCCCTGGAACTTTTCAACCATTTCCCACATATAATTCTTCAAACATAAAGATACCAAATGTAAATTTTTGGTGAAGAATCAACAACAAGTGGAACGCAATTGTGAAGTTGAACGAAATTTAATGGTTATTTTAAATTTTTGGGGAAATTCAAAAACTGAAAATTGGGGCGTGCAATATTATTTGGCCCCTTTACTTCCAGTGCAGCAAACTCACTCCAGAAGTTCATTGTGGATCTCTGAATGATCCAATGTTGTCCTAAATGCCTAATGATGATAAATATAATCCACCTGTGTGTAATCAAGTCTCCGTATAAATGCACCTGCTCTGTGATAGTCTCAGGGTCCTGTTTGAAGCACAGAAAGCATCATGCTGACCAAGGAAAACAACAGGTAGGTCTGTGATACTCTTGTGGAGAAGTTTAAAGCCGGATTTGGATACAAAATTATTTCCAAAACTTTAAACATCCCAAGGAGCACTGTGCAGGCGATCATAATGAAATGGAAGGAGTATCATACCACTGCAAATCTACCAAAACCCGGCCGTCCCTCTAAACTTTCATCTCAAACATGGAGAAGACTGATCAGAGATGCAGCCAAGATGCCCATGATCACTCTGGATGAACTGCAGAGATCTACAGCTGAGGTGGGACAGTCTGTCCATAAGACAACAATCAGTCGTACACTGCATAAATCTGGCCTTTATGGAAGAGTGGCAAGAAGAAAACCATTTCTCAAAGATATCCATAAAAGGTGTTGTTTAAAGTTTGCAATAAGCCACCTGGGAGACACACCAAACATGTGGAAGAAGGTGCTCTGGTCAGATGAAACCAAAATCGAACTTTTTGGCAACAATACCAAACGATATGTTTGGCGTAAAGGCAACACAGCTCATCACCCTGAACACACACATCATCCCCACTGTCAAACATTGTGGTGGCAGCATCATGGTTTGGGCCTGCTTTTCTTCAGCAGGGACAGGGAAGATGGTTAAAATTGATGGGAAGATGGATGGAGCCAAATATAGGACCATTCTTGAAGAAAACGTGCTTGAGTCTGCAAAAGACCTGAGACTGGGACAGAGATTTGTCTTCCAACCAGACAATGATCCCAAAGCATAAATCAAAATCTACAGTGGAATGGTTCACAAATAAAAGTATCAAGGTGGTAGAATGGCCAAGTCAAAGTCCAGACCTCAATCCAATCGAGAATCTGTGGAAAGAGCTGAAAACTGCTGTTCACAAACGATCTCAATCAAACCTCACTGAGCTGTTTACCAAGGAAGAATGGGCAAGAATTTCAGTCTCTCGATATACAAAACTAATAGAGACATGCCCCAAGTGACTTGCAGCTGTAATACAAAGTGTTAAGGTACCGTCACACTAAGCGACGCTGCAGCGATACAGACAACGATGCCGATCGCTGCAGCGTCGCTGTTTGGTCGCTGGAGAGCTGTCACACAGACCGCTCTCCAGCGACCAATGATGCCGAGGTCCCTGGGTAACCAGGGTAAACATCGGGTTGCTAAGCGCAGGGCCGCGCTTAGTAACCCGATGTTTACCCTGGTTACCAGTGTAAAATGTAAAAAAACAAACACTACATACTCACCTTCGCGTCCCCCGGCGTCCACTTCCTGCACTGACTGAGTGCCGGCCCTAACAGCAGAGCGGTGACGTCACCGCTGTGATGTGCTTTCACTTTACGGCCGGCGCTCAGTCAGTGCAGGAAGCGGACGGCGGGGGACGCGAAGGTGAGTATGTACTGTTTGTTTTTTTACATTTTACACTGGTAACCAGGGTAAACATCGGGTTACTAAGCGCGGCCCTGCGCTTAGTAACGCGATATTTACCCTGGTTACCATTGTAAAACATTGCTGGTATCGTTGCTTTTGCTGTCAAACACAACGATACACGGCGATCTGACGACCAAATAAAGTTCTAAACTTTAATCAACGACCAGCGATATCACAGCAGGATCCTGATCGCTGCTGCGTGTCAAACACAACGATATCGCTATCCAGGACGCTGCAACGTCACGGATCGCTAGCGATATCGTTTAGTGTGACGGTACCTTTAGTTAAAGGGGCCGAATAATATTGCACACCCCACTTTTCAGGTTTTGAATTTCCACAAAAATTTAAAATAACCAATAAATTTCATTCAATTTCACAATTGTGTTCCACTTCTTGTTGATTCTTCACCAAAAAATTACATTTAGTATCTTTATGTTTGAAGCATTATATGTGGGAAACGGTTGAAAAGTTCCAGGGAGCCGAATACTTTTGCAAGGCACTGTATGTACTCTATTAGGCCACACAGAGGTAACAGAATCTTTAAAAATCTAGGCCATAAGTATCAGATGGAAAAACATTAAACAGATGCCCACACCATAAAAGGGTTCTCCAAGAATGTGATAAAATGCCCGTCACATAATTCAAACTGGATTGCATTCTCAAGAAGCACGTTCTTGAGACCTCTGTCTCAACTGACAGATAAACTGTATTGTAAGCACACATACTGGTGAAGTGATGGAGAAGGGCTGTAACAGGAGAGGAAATAAATCTTCTCCTCGACTGACTGTGCACAAAGGACTGCGCCTAGAGATAAAATCCTTTGTGTTCAACCAACCAAGAAAATATATTTTTTCTGATATCACAGCCCTTCTCGACTCCTATGTGCTTACAATACTGTTCTTATCTCATTGAGAAACAGGTCTCATGAGCTGTGTTTCTTCAGACTGCAACCCCTCCAGACACATGAGCATGGATGGGTTGCTGTTTGAGTTACGTGACAGGGGCCATTATATTACATTCTTGAAGGACCTTTGGTCTACACAGCAACTTTGTCTGTGGCACATTTCGTATGGTCAAGGATAGCTATGTGTAGCTGCTACATCGCTGCACAATGCAAGTGAATGGGGTTGCATTATGACTCTTTACCTACCTTGACAAGCAAGTCGCAAAAAATCCAACCAATACTTTCCTCAGTACACTATGGGTCGCACTGCAGACCCATGTACTTACATTGTTCTGTGATGTAGCAGTTATAGAGAGTTCTCTATGGCCGTACGAGCTGTGTCGCATTCATAGTCACTTTGTAGCCCAAGCCTAAACTTATATGGTTATTTATAAGTATTTTTTATAGTTTTGAGAAATGGCCTTAATCACAATATGGTGTATTATGTTTGGATGGATATGGCTTAGCCCAGTTTAATATACTGTAATTAATAAGCCCTTTTGAAATGAAAAAAGAAATGTATATATATAATTTGTCTCCTTTTGTATTATAGATTTTAAAGTTGTTGTTATCCAGTCTTTTTGGACAGTAAATTATAGACAAACACTGGACTACAGGTGTTTATTGAAAACATTGAATTCAGTGTGTACCCTTAACATTAATGTAGCAGGTCTATGGATGGATCATAATTACAGTATATGGGTTCCTGTTAGTGGGAAAACACTCCCCTAAACTGGAGAGCATGAATAAATAACTGAACAAGTGAAATAAATAGGCAAAATACATGTGGCAGAAGAGTCTATGGGATGGGTCAGTGATTTCCTATTCTTACTAATTGTATCAACCAGATGAGTATTTTGCCAATGACTTTTACAGTCTACAGTCTTAGTTCTCTCCTTTTCCAATTTTTACATGCCCTATCTAACCCTGAGATATTGTAGATGTGCCGTATTATAACATGGTTAGCTTGTATTGCGCCACGCAGTGTTTAGTCTTGTCACCAAGGGAATAAGGTAATGGAAGCTTAAAGTAAAAAGCAATGTCATTGTACTTTGCCTCTGGGGATTAGGCTAGCATGACTACATAGCAGTGTGTTATTATATCCCTGTCTCCATGTGATATTTCCACGAGGTCTTGTCATGTTACAAAATAGGAAATTAAAAATGGTTCATGGGCAATAAAACTGCTATTACAAATATTTAAATATAGATGTAGGTACTAATTGTCCTCATTCTCCAGGGTCAGTCCCATGTTGTAGCCTAGTACCTAATATGTCAGGGATGCACAACACATTGTCACATTATACCACCCCTAGGATCAGAAAAAAACCATATATGGATATTGCCATTTGCAATATGGTAGAATAGATTGATAGCATATGTTATAAAAGTATTTAGGTGGTTTCTTCGCTATCTGTAGAAGTTGGGTCCCCTGGTCCTCCGTTTGGAATTCCAGGAAAGTGGAGGCCGGGCAAATGTGTGTCTCTCTTAGAGAGGAGGAAGTCGATTCACGCTCGCCTAGTGACTAGGCCTCGTGATGTCATGACATCAGAGGGCCTACAAAGTTACAGATGTTCCCAGGATGCCAGATCAAAGTTGTCCGGCACAGAAGTGAAGATAGACTACCATAGAGGACCGGTCTGGATACCAGGCCTGGGCAGAGCAAAATATTGATTATCTCTAGTTTCTCTCCATTGTAGGTTATAGAAGTTGTAGAAACACCAAAGCATTTCACAACTGCCATAAACTATGATGGAAGGAGTTGCATATGTACATGGCTAACTCCCATTATCATCTTTGGAGTGCTGAGTGATCAGAAGACTCCTATTCATATTATTTATAGGAGTTTCACCTATTAAACATTTATGGTATTTTCTGTGGATATGCCTTAAATGTCTCAGATGGAAGTACGCTTTGAAAGTAGAAAACTGTGTTATGCCCACTGTAGGGTTTGGGGGGACAGAACATGACACAAGTATTCACAGAGAGGATCTGCAAATCATAATCCTCCTCCCTGTGGCCTGTGCTATGCAGAACTCAGCAGCCGCTTCGCCTGGTTCTTTTCCTACATCTCTCTATGTCTCTAAACTATCCTATGTAAAGCCTTTGGGTGTCCTGATAGTTGGGGGCTGCACAGAACAGCATTACCACATGTGGACCCCAGGCATAAGGTTGTGCATCTCCTGGTTTTCACAATGCTGACCATAGATATTAATTTTACGCCTCATTCACACTATTATAATCTGGACCCATATGAACCTCATACTGAAAGAGTCAGAAATAAGGAGCAATCAACAGATCTAATTCCGTAATTTTAGAAAGCTATATTTGTATATATACAGTTATTGTACGTTTGCAAATACGTGGTATGCTCTACTACTGCAAATATTGCTTTTCTATAGGAAGATAAACTGTTGAGGCCTCATACATGTGGCTGAATTCAGGATTTTTGAGATTATGAAGTGCTGCTCACTTGGCTCTTTAACGTCCCTGGTCAACCCTCGATTGCACTCTAAGGAGACTGCCATGACATTAATGTAGGGAGATTACCAGTTCTCCTTGATAGGTGAGGGTCCTTATAGGCATATCTTGTGGGCCTTGTGTACTAGAACATAAGGTGATGTTACAAAACAGCTCTATATTCTTAGGATATGTCCACACTGCGTCTTTCTATAGAGGTAATAAAATGTCAGTTTTTCACGCTTCAAGAGTTGTACCTTTTCTCTGGAGTTTAGTAAGCCTGTAGCTTCTTTTTTTAAGTATTTTTGGTCATCTGAGTGCTTTTTCAACATTTTTGTTACCATTTTTTTCAGTATTTATTGCCCATTTTTTATTCACATTTTCTGAAGGTTTTTTTTTAATCCATTAAAAAATAAAACAAGTAAAAATGGTGACAAAATGCTCAAAAAGACAACTGGGCACCTTTTTAGCTTTTTCTTCAGTTTCTATTGTAAAGTAATGTCCAATTTCCTAGAGAAACGTGCCAGAAGTCTGTATGTTACTTCTTTTTACTGCTTGAGATCTTTGAATTGTACATAAATATAAAGTATGATAGTTTTCCCTGGACACTGTACACCAGCCTATTTAGATTCATGCGTCAGCTGAGATTTTGCTTTGGTAAGCCTCTTTTGTAATGGTTTGGGAAAACTGGGCCAGGATTAGGGATGAATTGAGGGCCGGCACATTTGAAATCTTTGAAGGTCTAGATTTTGGCTGACATCCCAAAACTACTGTACATTCCAATTTATTTTTATTAGCCAAGTGAAAGAGTGACTACAGAATCCTAGAAAGTTGTTAAGGATGTAAAAAATTATACTATATTTCCGGATTAAAATGGAAATTACGATTGTTGAAGGCTTGTCAAGTATACTGGATATATTACATTTCAGAAATATTTTTCATGTAATTTTACTCCATTTAAAAGAGTTGTCTTTTAAAAATGTTATAGTACCATGAGGTTGCAAAGGTAAAAAGTAAACTGTAACTAGCCCTCCTTGGGTCAAGCTATGGTCTCCACCGCGGCTCTGGTATTTGTTAATCAGCTGTTCTGTTGACATCACCTTGCCACCAATCACAAGACTCAGTGGCTCGATGTAGATGGCAAAGCAGCTAAGCCTGCCATAGGAACAGATGTGCAGTTCTCAACAGTGGAGTTATTAACACCTGATCTCAGTGCGACCAGGAGACAATGATGAGAGCTTGTCACGGCAACCTGGGAGACCTGATTGTAGAAGATCACTGTGCATTGTGAAACACAGACCTTCCATTTAGACTGTGTATTTGGATTCCATATTAAATTGATTTGGTTTCCTTTGGTGCTGAAGAGGTTAAACGACCATTTATATGCTGGTCAGAAACATGCAGCTCCATTTCAGCTGCTTCTGAACTGGTCCTTAAGGCTATGTGCTCACGTTGCGGATTCGTGTGCGGATTTTTCCGCACCGTTTTTGAAAAATCCGCAGGTAAAACACACTGTGTTTTACCGCGGATTTCCTGCATTTTTTGTGCGGATTTCACCTGTCGTTTTACACCTGCGGATTCCTATTGAGGAGCAGGTGTAAAACGCTGCAGAATCCGCACAAAGAATTGACATGCTGCGGAAAATACAACACAGCGTTTCCGCACGGTATTTTCCGTACCATGGGCACAGCGGATTTGGTTTTCCATAGGTTTACATGGTACTGTACACCGCATGGAAAACTGCTGCGAATCCACATTGGCCAATCCGCTGCAGATCCGCAGGCAAATCCGCACCGTGTGCACATAGCCTAACTCTTCCTATAAAACCTGACCAGGCCCTCTCTGTCCTGCTGGTGGAAGCTCTGCTTCCTTGCTCTTAGGAGACACTGTGCTGAATAGGAGTTCATTGTTGTTATTGGAGATTCGTCTTCCTGTGCTGTGTGCTAACGCTAAGTAGCTGAAGGTTCAAGTTGGTTTTGTGGTGTTTTGTAGTTTGCTGTTGTACATGTATGTTTATCTCCTATTCCCTTTTCCCATTTAATTTATTCCTCCCTGTCCCTCTCCTACTCCCTATTGTTGGCTAGTGCTTTTGTATGATAGAGGTTTTCTGTTATCCCTGTTTTGTCTTTGTGCCTTGATTACCTTTCATTTCTGTCCCATGCCTCATTGGGTGGGGGAGGCGACATATTAGAGTTTTTACAGGGGCATAGTGAGGTCGGAGACTCAGGCCTCTCTACCTTTAAGAGTACCCCCCCAGACAGGGCTAGTTAGGGTCCCAGCTCCAGGGACAGTTTGAGGCCCCTCTTCCTTCCTGAAGACTGTCACAGATCTGCCTTCAGCGACCGGCGCCTGGGATAGTGTGAACTGTACTGCTTTTCACAGACGCCAGTATGTGTCACATAGATGGCACAGGGATGTGAAATACAGACACCCTGACAGTAAACGGACACAATGATGTCACACGGATGTCACATGTGTATATACGGGAATCACTCGGACCTCGGATCTCACCAGTACTGTTTTTTCCTGTACAGGAGTCACCAGGTCTTAAAGGGATGGTTTGATACCTATAGTGCATTTTATAAATATCTATCTTTAACCCCTTACTGCTTTTGTAATTTGCTACATTATAAAATTCCCTACCATTCTCCCTTTACGCCGAATCACTATATCTGTTTTTTTATTTTACTTCCTGTGATGCTTTATTTTAAGGGAGTCTCAAATGGATCATCACAGGAAGATGGCCCTGCCGTTACTGTTCCACAGCTTCTATCACTCCCCACATAAGGCAGCACAACAAAAGGAGATGGCACTGCAACCACCTACCACAGATGTATCACTGACGTCCTTGATGATGTCCTGTTTCACTGTTTCAGGGGATGATGGAGAAGTGGCCCCTGCATCATCTTGGCTGCCACCCTAGGTCTTGCTTCAGTCACTTTGCTACTATCACCACTATGTCTTTCTATCAAATGAGACATCATCAGGAGTCGGTGATAGAAGCAGCGTGAATGACAGTAGCACCTTCCTGCAGCTTCTGTAAAAATCTTCAAATGAGTCCTCATTAGAAGGCAGTGATAGAAGCAGGTTGAATTCGAGACACTGGTCAGGGGGTGGCCGCGTGGTATGGTACTCCATTGTTACCAGCCCTTCGGCTGTCCCAGTCCTGGAGCCAGACAGATATTACGAAACAGGCGGATGTGGCCAAGGACTGCACTGTGACCAGATTTGATATAAGAGTATGTTTGTAACAACTCTGCTGGCATCACGGCATGGCCTCTCATCTCTCACACTATCTTACCCACTGCTCCAGGTCATGATGTGGTTTCTGTTTCGTGCCAGCTCCATATTCTGTGTCTCTGCTCTCTGCATGCTTCCTGGCTGTGTGTATAGGGGGGCAGCGCCTGAACTCTCTGGTTCTTATAGGAATCAGGTGCACCTGTCTAATCTGTTCCTGACCAATTACCAAGAGGCCTCCAGTATATAGTGCAGCTCCACCCAGTGTTCTGGGCCTGTGAAATGTGTTAGCTCAGTTTGTGTTTAGCTTCTGAGTTTGCCAGGCCTTGCTCTGTGTTACTCCCTCTCTAGAGGCTCTTTGCCTTGCCTTGCCTTGATCTTGTTTTCCGCCCTCCAGGAGGCAGAATATCCTGGTCCCTGTGTCTTTGTTCTTGTTCCTTGTCTGAACTTAGTTTTATCTCAGTCTCCTTGTCTGTGGCTTCCTTCCCTGCTGTGTCTTTCCTTGTGTTCTCAGTCTGCTTATGCTCCGCACTCTTGCGGCTCTGCCTGCTCTGTACCTTTGTGGCTTTACCTCTGCTCCGCACTCCTGCGGTTCTGCTCCGTTCTACTCTGCTCCGCTCCTGCTGCAGCAGAAATCTCTTGCTGCAGCTCCTTTCCGCATTCCTTGCGGTACTTCTCTGCTTAGCTTTTGTTGCTACGCTATCTCTTGCTGCTCTACCATTCCTATCCGCAGCCTTGCGGTTGTCTCCTGTGTGAACAGGTCCCAACCTGTTCCTTCCCACTCCATTCCTTTCTGCTTGTTTCCGTACCTGCATCTTCTGTGTGAACAGGTCCCAACCTGTTCCTTCATTATCCTTTCCTTCTGGCTTGTTTCCGTATCTACATCTCCTGTGTGAACAGGTCCCAACCTGTTCCTTCATACTTCGTTCCTTTCTGCTTGTTTTCTTACCTGCACCTCCTGTGTGAACAGGTCCCTACCTGTTCCTTCATACTACATATCCTTACCTGCACCTCCAGTGTGAACAGGTAGCTACCTGTTTCTTCATACTACATATCCATACGTGCACCTCCTGTGTGAACAAGTCCCTACCTGTTCTTCATACGCCACACAACCAGCCCTGTGTTCTCTGCTGTGCCTGCCAGCCCTGTGTTCTCTGCCGTGCCTGCCAGCCCTGTGTTCTCTGCCGTGCCTGCCAGCCCTGTGTTCTCTGCCGTGCCTGCCAGCCCTGTTCTCTGCCATGTCTCTGCCAGCCCTGTGTCTCAGCCGTGCCAGCCTACTCGTCTGAGTTTCAGCCGTGCTCTTCTGCCAATCCTGCCTGATGCCCGCACCTGTCCTAGTATTCCTGTTCTCCAAGTGGGATCAGCAGCCACAGCCAGACACCACCCTGGAGTAGCACCTGGCAGCTGCCTGCTGCACAAGCCTGACCTCACCATCAGAGGCTCCAGTGAAAACCCAGGCAGCTGTCATAGTCACGCCCCTTCCAGGGTAGTCTGGTTTGTGGCACAGTGGGGCCACAAACCCCCCGAGCTCACGCCCACCAGTCAGGGCGTGAGCGTGACAAGGTTCACCCTTTCATCTTCTTCCAGCATATTTTGAGTGGGGCCGCTTCTAAAACTGCTGGAAAAAATAACTCACAAGATACTAAAAAGATTCTTCATATTCATTTCTGTGGAAAAATTGCATGCTGTTTATGTTCATGTTTAGGTTTTTGAGTGAGGATTAAAAAAAAATTAAATGCAATGCAAAGCACCATTTCATACATTCTGTACACTCATGGAGTGGGCCAATGGCGTTAGGCGCCCCAGCGCAGGCTTCCCATTAATGACCTTCAGCAATCAGAACGCATGGTATAGCACAGCCAATCAGGGGCTATCACAGGCATATACTGTACACTATAAGGGCCGGCGAAGGAACACCATTTTGGTAAAGGCATGTGGCTTTTTTCTATTTTATTTTTGTTTAAGAGAAAACTACGTATAGTTAGCTCCAAAAATATTTGAACACTGACCAAATATTCATGATTTGAGCTCTGCATGCCACTATTTTTTATTTAAAATTAAACAACTGAGATGAAATTGAAGTGTAGACTTTCAGGTTTAATTAACAAATTAACTTTATCATAAATGAAAGTGTATGTACACTTCTAAATTAATTTGGCTGCTTCAGTCTTTAGTCACATCATCAATAAACACTAGTGACCCAGTGCTATTGGATGTCATGCATGCCCAAGCCATCACACTGCCTCCAGCATGTTTTACAGATGATGTGGTATGCTTTGGATCATGAACCTACTTTCTTCTTCCCATCATTCTGGTACAGGTTGATCTTAGTTTCATCTGTCCAAAGAATGCCTTTCCAGAACTGGGCTGGCTTTTTTTTTCCCGCAAAGTCTAATCTGGCCTTTCTATTTTTAAGGCTGATTAATGGTTTGGACCTTGTGGTGGACCTTCTGCTTTCGCTCACTTGAAGTCTGTTTATGGTAGACTTAGATACTGAAACACCTACTTCCTACAGAGTGCTCTTCACTTGGATGTTGTGGAGGGGTTTTTCTTCACCATGGGAAAAATTCTGCAATCATCCTCTTCTGCCGTCTTCAGTGGATGTCCAGGCCTTTTTGAGTTCCCAGTTTTTTGCAGAATGTGTCAAACTGTCGATTTGCCCACTCCGAACATTTATGCTATCTCTCTGATGGATTTTTTCTTTTTTTTTTTTTTTGCCTGTTTCTCTTCTATTGAAAGCTCCTTTGACCATTTGTTTCCGGTTTACAGCAACAGCTTCCAAATGAAAATGTCATACCTGGAATTGGCTCCTAAACTATTACCTCTTTAATTGATCATGCATTAACAAGAGAATAGCCTGTGAAACCCATCAAAGAGCTTTTAAGATAATTGTTCAATTACTTTTGGCCCCTTTAAAAAAAGGCAGGTACATATTAAAGAGATGCAGTTCCTAAACCCTTACTTCAATTAGGATGTGAATAGTACCCCCATCCTGAAACTGAGATTCTGCACTTTAAGCCCACATTGCTTATATAACTGTACTGTGAATATTTTTTGGTGAACAGCTAAAATTACTAAACTTATGTCACTGTTCAAATATTTCTGGACCTACTGTAACTATAATCCTGAAACACGAAAATGAAAAATAAAATGAAAGTTTTTACCTACTAAAGTGTGCACCTTGTTTTAAACAATTTTTTGAGCCCTCTTCATTTCACAAATAATCTAACATTAGATGCATACATACAAGCCAGTAGTAGCCAGTTAAGTGCTTGGTTGTGGGAAGTGAGTCTACCTTCTTTTTTTTTTGGCCCTTTCTATTTTGTAAAGGCATATTTTCCCCCCTCACCTATAATATAAAGGTCAGTTTTTATTTTTGGAATACCTCTTTTAGTTGTCAACTCTACATACCATGCCCCCCGCAGCCATACTGCTGTTGTTGCCTCATATTTGTTACCTTCCAGCGTCTTCACCTTTTTTCAGTGCCGCTCAGGTCAAGTGGCACCATCTTGTGACCATAGCTTCTGACTGGCCGTAAGCCAGAAGTTACGTCATAGCCTCTCAATGCAAGTCTATGAGTGCCAGAACAAAGCTCTCATAGACTTGTATTGAGTAGTGACCTCCGTCTCGCTCCATGAAACACTGGAGGGGCTGACAGGTCACAAACTTCGGCAGACCGGCGGTGATAACAGATGAAGGCCCTGGAAGGTGAATAACATACTGGGAGCAGGGGACTTCTGTAGATTTGAAACACCACTCCAGTGGTAAAAAAAAAAAAAAAAAAAACTGGAGTGGTGCTTGAAACCAAAAAGTAGTTTACAAAGTTAAACATTATACTGTTGTCCAAATTAAAATATGCTAAACCAAAATATGACACAAGAAGATGTGGCAGGGCGATGGATAACAAAAGCTAATATCATGAATAAGAATGTAGTTGTACAATGTAGTAGAAGCTCTAATACCACCAGTAATGCTGGCAGAAACATATTGGCAATAGTACGAAATGCAAGTCACATTCTGCCTCCTTTTCAATCTCTGGCAAGTGCATTAGCAGGGAGCAAGCACAGGTTGTAATGGAGTACAGGTGCTTGTCACAAAATTAGAATATCATCAAAAAGTTAATTTATTTAAATTCTTCAATACATTATATAGAGTCACTACAAACAGAGTGATCTATTTCAAGTGTTTATTTCTGTTAATGTTGATGATTATGGCTTATAGCCAATGAAAACCCAAAAGTCATTATCTCAGTAAATTAGAAAACTTTATAACACCGGCTTGAAAATTGATTTTAAAATCCGTAATGTTGACCTTCTGAATTGTATGTTCAGTAAATGCACTCAATACTTGGTCAGGGCTCCTTTTGCATCAATTGCTGCATCAATGCGGAGTGGTGCGGCCTTCTGAGGTATGGAAGTCCAGGTTGCTTTGATAGCAGCCTTCAGCTCATCTGCATTGTTGGGTCTGGTGTCTCTCATCTTCCTCTTGACAATACCCCATAGATTCTCTATGGGTTTAAGGTCAGGCGAGTTTGCTGGCAAATCAAGCACAGTGATACTGTTGTTTTTAAACCAGGTATTGGTAGTTTTGGCAGTGTGGACAGGTGCCAAGTCCTGCTGGAGAATGAAATTTCCATCTCCAAAAACCTTGTCGGCAGAGGAAAGCATGAAGTGCTCTAAAATTTCCTGGTAGATGGCTGCGTTGACTTTGGTCTTGATAAAACAGTGGACCTACATGAGCAGATGACATGGCTCCCCAAACCATCATTGATTACTCTTCCTCCAGACTCTGGGACCTTGATTTCCAAATGAAATGCAAAATTTACTTTCCTCTGAAAACGACACCTTGGACCACTGAGCAACAGTTCAGTTCTTTTTCTCCTTGGCCCAGGTAAAATGCTTCTGGCATTGTATATTGGTCATGAGTGGCTTGACACAAGGAATGCGACACTTGTAGCCTGTGTCCTGGATACTTCTGTGTGTGTTGGCTCTTGAAGCAATGACTCCAGCAGCAGTCCACTCCTTGTGAATCTCCCCCAAATTTTTGAATGGCCTTTTTGTAACAATCCTTTCAAGGTTACGGTTATCCCGGTTGCTTGTGCACCTTTTTCTACCACACTTTTTGCTTCCACTCAACTTTCCATTAATATGCTTGGATACAGCATTCTGTGAACAGCCAGCTTCTTTAGTAATGACCTCTTGTGACTTACCCTCCTAGTTGAGTGTGTCAATGACTGCCTTCTGGACATCTGTCAAGTCAGCAGTCTTCCCCATGATTGTGGAGCCTACAGAAACAGACTAAGGGACATTTTTGAACGTTTTGTTCAGCCTCCAGTGTCATATCAGAGTGGATATTCAGTGTGACTGGTGGAATTGTCACCCAAAATAAGCATAGAAAACCCACCATTTGTCAAAATGATTCAGGCATAGATCATAGTTTTTAACGCTCCAATGACTGATACCAATGATTAAACTGGCCATAGTATCTGTCTACCCGCCTGACTATCCATTGAATGTCATCTACACTGTTCTCCTGTCACCAGTGTTGATGGACCATATGCTGCCATGCATCTACTCCCGTTCTGTCATGTTATCTACACTGTAGTATTATTGCCGGGGCTGCCATTGCTGGTCTTATACTATTAGGCTATGTGCACACATTGCGGATTTGTTGTGGATCTGCAGCGTTTTTTTCTGTGCAGAATTGCACCAAATCCGCAAAGGATTGCTCAAGCAAGGTTAATCAATGGGAATCTAGAATTGGTGTGCACATGCTACGGAAAATTCCATCCTGATTCACAGCATTTTATTTTTCACAGCATGTCAATTCTTTTTGCGGATCTGCAGCTTTTCTGCACCCATTAAATTCCATTGAGTCAGTCAAATCCGCAGCAAAAACACAGGTGTAAAAAGGTTTGTGGATTTGCTGCAGATTTGCTGTCTAAAATGCTGCTATTTGTCAAAGGGAAATTATGTCAGCAGGAGGAGGAATGTGTGGGCGGAGAATATGTGTGAGCAGAGAATATGTGCGTGTCTGTTTGTGCGTCTGTCTGCGGGTGTCTGTGTGTGTCTGTCAGCGGGTGTCTGTGTGTGCATCTGACTGTGTCAGTGTTTCTGTCTGTGTGTGTACCCTGGAGTCGTTTGATGGAACTACTACTCCCATCCGGCTACGTGTTTTGTCACATATAACAGTGATAGCATGAGCCGATGATGGAAGGATAGTCTCATAATCCGGCGCCTGTGTTGTAAAAAAAAACCTAAACATCTATATATTCACATACACAATACATACTCCCCGAACACCTAATCCCTGATGCCCGCATCTCCTGCAAGCAATAAAAAATAATGAACCAACATATACTCCCTGTCCGCAGTAGTCCATTTAATACCGAGTGTCCCAGGGGATCTCACGTGTAGAACAGTCACATCGGGAGATGTGACCGCTCTACCCGGCCTCCGGTGATACACTGCGGAAGCAATTACCTCCTGTCAGTTATCACTGAACCGCAGTGAGAGTTCACCAGAGTTCATCAGCTCATCAGATACCGGTCACCAGGTATCACTTCAGAGCAGTCCCCGGGTCTGCAGCAGCTGACTGGAGGGTCAAAGACATGGTTATGAGGTTCAAGTGGATGAAAGAAAAGACTTAGACAAACCAAGATCAGTGCAGGCAGCACAGGTTCAATATACGTAATTGAGGTTAGAAGCAAAGAGATTGGGATAAACGAGTAGGCAAAACAGAAGAGACAATACCAGAAAGCACCTTAATGGAATCTGCACAGAGACTGAGCTAGAACATTAGATCAGGCGAGGAGTGATGGGAGGAGTTGCCTAATAAACCCCCTACTGCTTGATGATAGGCCGGAGAATCTCTGCTGGACACAATAGCGTTAAGTGCCTGCAGAAAGTGGCAGTGCCCCCTATAGTCAGGTGGAGACTTACCAGCAGCAGGAGGATGCAGCAGTGTTAAAAATGCCACAAGAGGCAGCTCAGCGAGACAGCCTGTGACTGGGGAGAGCAGAGCGGTGACCGCAATGAGTAGGGCGGCATTAACTGCCCGTGCGAGGCGCCTTTGTGACTCATTGCTGTTTTGTCACCAGAAAAATTGGGTAATGTTTGGAGAACTTAGTAAAAAGTCTTTGTAACTGCTGAATGCTGTGGGTGCTAACCAGATCACTAGAACAAGGGGTGGCGTAGTCTATCCCTGTCCCCTGGATTACTCCTGAAGTGGAGACGCAGGGTTCACGTCCCTTGCTATGCTCCTATATCAACTCTTACCTGTCCCCTCTCCCATCCAGGGAGGAAAGCCAAAGTGTATAGAATTACACAAACCAGACAAACAAGAAAAGAGGGACAACAATCATACAAAATACACTCATCAAAAAACAGAGTTTAACACTGGGGAGTAAAAGGAAGGAGAAACCAAATAAAAAGGATGAGGATGTGCACACAAACAAAACTCCAAGCAACAATCTCCTGAACAAATCCCAACCATGAGCTACATCTCCAACCCCAAACCACGCAGTAAAAACTAACACTGGCAATTCCTAAGTACCAGAGGTGATCATATATAGCCAAGGGGAGTGGAAAACACTGAACAGCTGAGATAATCCAGGTAGGAAAGCTCCGGGATCTTCAACTGAAACGATTAACCCTTGCACCTCCAACAAAGAAAAAAACTGCACTGTTTAACAAGATGGTGAAGTACTTCTAACCAGTGCAGGAGTTCGTGAAACCAGATGCCGCAATCTTCTGGCCCCTCTCTTTCGTGGTATCACATTGACACCTTTTTTTGTTTAGCAAACCAGTTGCAGACCCCCCCAAAAGGTTTTTTTTTTTCACTTCAATTTGAGAGGTCAAAACTACTTCACATGTAAAATAATTTTTGGACCGCTTATAAAAAAGCTATTGCTTCTTCATTTAGCAAAATGCAAAGCTATTTATACTCCTCAAACAGGGATAAAATTGTTGCACCTTGCTGTGTGAAAATGCCAAGGCTTCCTCCATTTGTACCACCTGTCTATAAACACAACAATGCATGCATCTGCCACCCAGAAGGGATAATTTTTAGACCATCTATACCATTTAGGAAGCCAAAATAGTGTGGTACTGCAATTTGTTGTTTAATATGCTGTTGATTACCTCTGGAGACCTTCCCTTTTTAACCTAGCCAGATAAATCATTTGAATATTAAAATAGCTTGTTTTTATTACCGAGCTCAAAACATTTTCAATTATGGTCATGGCTAAAACTGTTGGTACTTTTGAAATTGTTTTAGAAAATGAAGTATTTCTCCCAGAAAATTATTGCAATTGCACGTTTTCTTATGCATACAGTATGTTTACCATATTTTGCTGATTATAAGATGGATCAGACCATAAGATGCTCCCCAAATTTAGGGAAGAAGAATAGGAAAAACATTTTTTTAATAAAATGGTAGGGTGTGTTAAAGTCTGCTTTTATGGTAGCTTGCCGGGGGGTGGGGGCTGCTGTGGAGTTGGGTGCCAGAAGGCAGAGTCGCTGCTGCAGTAAGCTGGTGCGGACGCAGGTGTGGGGCGATGTTGTGGGCACTGGGCTGGAAGGAGGTGGTATTTCACAATGTGAGGCTGCATCAGGCCCCGGGCTGTAAGAAAGCTAAGCCGGGAGCTGAGATCTCAATGTACGCAAGCCCCGTCTCTGGTGGACACTTTCCCAAAGTCCATCGCAGTGAAAACAATGGAAAATGCAGGGACTCCAGACACTTTGTGAAAGCCCGGGGCCCGCCACAGCCGCGCACTGCCAAACACCCCCTCCTCAAGCCCAGAGCTTCCAGCTTCCTTCAGAAGCAATGCTGCCTCCTGAGACTTCTCTCCACCTCAGCAACCCCCCACCCTCCCGCTAAGCTACATTCGGATTATGAGATGCACCCCCATTTTCCCAAAGGGGAAAAGAAGTGCATTATTTTGTGTGTATTGGAACAACACAAAAAAAACAGAGAAAAAAAGGCAAATTGGACATACAAAACCCAAAAGGTGCCAACAATTTTGCGTGGCCCATTTTTTTGTGTGAAATTATGTCCAATTTGCGTTTTTCACAGTTTTTTTTGTGTTCCAATACACACCAAGGAAATAAACATGAGTATATACAAAACGTGTAATTGCAATAATTTTGGGGAAGAAATACTTCATTTTTTGGAACAATTTCAAGGGTGGCAACACTTGGGCTATGACTGTAGCTCCAAGGGGACCTCGCATTGTTCTACACGTATTTCCCTGGTGATTAGAGATATTTTAATTATATAATTTTTGCAAATGTATTCGCCACAAATCGAATTTGTTGGGAAAATTCAGCATAGTTGGTGAACTTGAATTTCACAAGATATGCTCATCTCTTGATGTCACTTGTTTGAACTGTCTCCTTATGGAAAACTCTACAAAGAAATCTCCGTCCAGTCAGAAGACGACAAAAAAATGCTGCAGGACAAAGACCTCTCCAAAAACTTTTTAGGCCTCATTCACACGTCAGTATTTTTTGATCAGTATTTGTATTCCCAAACCAGGAATGTCTCCAAAACAGAGGACAGTTGCCATTCCTTCACTTATAGTTTTTCTATGCAAGTTCCACTCCTGGTTTTGGCATTCAAATATTGATCAAAAAATACTGACAAAATACTGACGTGTGAATGAGGCCTTAGTACCAGTCCAGAAAACAAAATACTCCACAAAAAAGGGGAGTTTCCTGAAGCAATTTCCACTACAAAACTTTGTCTTTTTTGACTGTCAGGATAACTTTTTGTGTGAAAGTACCTAAAGGTTAGCTTTACCTGTTTGAGTTTTGATATAATTTCACAAAACTGTGATATTTTCACACTGTGCAATTGTACCCCAAGCTATATAATATGTATGCGCTACTATGTGGCTTAGGCGACCATATGGCAGCTAATGTTAATAAAACAGTACAACATAATCTCTAAGCTGGAAATTGTGTTCTGAGGAATGAGACCAGTCCTTTGTTTCATAGTGTTTGTCTTTTTTATCTTTCTTCTTTTCTCCTCTAATGTCAGGCTGGCAGGGGCATATCTATTACCTTCTCACGGCTTATGTTCCTTGGCAGTATTCTTCATGTTTATCTGTGTGTTTCAGGGTGGGGATATGGTACAGAATTCGTTTGTTCTACTTATAGTCCTTTCTCTAAAAATGATATTAACTTTTTGACCTTTGATGCTAATGCATGGGCTGGTGCTTGATATTCTAAAGCGTTATCGTATACACACCCATAGTGTTTGTAGTCATTGAAAAGTATGGCTTAACATTCTGCTGGGTCACGCCATCCCAATTAAGATTTTGATAAAGGACTTTTAGTACTCCATGTCCTGCTATATAAATTAGATACACACGTGTTATGGTTCTCAATGGCAAGAGAACATAGCCCGGCAAACATAAGAACTAGCTCTTGGAAGGATGGAAACTAAACTGACCATGAACTAAACCTGCCGCACAACTAACAGTAGCCGGGTAGCGTAGCCTGCGTTTTATCCCTAGACGCCCAGCGCCGGCCGGAGGACTAACTAATCCTGGCAGAGGAAAATATAGTCCTGGCTCACCTCTAGAGAAATTTCCCCGAAAGGCAGACAGAGGCCCCCACAAATATTGGCGGTGATTTTAGATGAAATGACAAACGTAGTATGAAAATAGGTTTAGCAAAATTGAGGTCCGCTTACTAGATAGCAGGAAGACAGAAAGGGCACTTTCATGGTCAGCTGAAAACCCTATCAAAATACCATCCTGAAATTACTTTAAGACTCTAGTATTAACTCATAACATCAGAGTGGCAATTTCAGATCACAAGAGCTTTCCAGACACAGAAACGAAACTACAGCTGTGAACTGGAACAAAATGCAAAAACAAACAAGGACTAAGTCCAACTTAGCTGGGAGATGTCTAGCAGCAGGAACATGCACAGAAAGGCTTCTGATTACAATGTTGACCGGCATGGAAGTGACAGAGGAGCAAGGCTAAATAGCGACTCCCACATCCTGATGGAAACAGGTGAACAGAGAGGATGATGCACACCAGTTAAATTCCACCAGTGGCCACCGGGGGAGCCCAAAATCCAATTTCACAACAGTACCCCCCCCTCAAGGAGGGGGCACCGAACCCTCACCAGAACCACCAGGGCGATCAGGATGAGCCCTATGAAAGGCACGGACCAAATCGGAGGCATGAACATCAGAGGCAGTCACCCAAGAATTATCCTCCTGACCGTATCCCTTCCATTTGACCAGATACTGGAGTTTCCGTCTGGAAACACGGGAGTCCAAGATTTTTTCCACAACGTACTCCAACTCGCCCTCAACCAACACCGGAGCAGGAGGCTCAACGGAAGGCACAACCGGTACCTCATACCTGCGCAATAATGACCGATGAAAAACATTATGAATAGAAAAAGATGCAGGGAGGTCCAAACGGAAGGACACAGGGTTAAGAATCTCCAATATCTTGTACGGGCCGATGAACCGAGGCTTAAACTTGGGAGAAGAAACCCTCATAGGGACAAAACGAGAAGACAACCACACCAAGTCCCCAACACAAAGCCGAGGACCAACCCGACGCCGGCGGTTGGCAAAAAGCTGAGTCTTCTCCTGGGACAACTTCAAATTGTCCACTACCTGCCCCCAAATCTGATGCAACCTCTCCACCACAGCATCCACTCCAGGACAATCCGAAGATTCCACCTGACCAGAAGAAAATCGAGGATGAAACCCCGAATTACAGAAAAAGGGAGACACCAAGGTGGCAGAACTGGCCCGATTATTGAGGGCAAACTCCGCTAAAGGCAAAAAAGCAACCCAATCATCCTGATCAGCAGACACAAAACACCTCAAATATGTCTCCAAGGTCTGATTCGTCCGCTCGGTCTGGCCATTAGTCTGAGGATGGAAAGCAGACGAGAAAGACAAATCTATGCCCATCCTAGCACAGAATGCTCGCCAAAATCTAGACACGAATTGGGTACCTCTGTCAGAAACGATATTCTCCGGAATACCATGCAAACGGACCACATTTTGAAAAAACAGAGGAACCAACTCGGAAGAAGAAGGCAACTTAGGCAGGGGAACCAAATGGACCATCTTAGAGAAACGATCACACACCACCCAGATGACAGACATCTTCTGAGAAACAGGAAGATCCGAAATAAAATCCATCGAGATGTGCATCCAGGGCCTCTTCGGGATAGACAAGGGCAACAACAATCCACTAGCCCGAGAACAACAAGGCTTGGCCCGAGCACAAACGTCACAAGACTGCACGAAGCCTCGCACATCTCGAGACAGGGAAGGCCACCAGAAGGACCTTGCCACCAAATCCCTGGTACCAAAGATTCCAGGATGACCTGCCAACGCAGAAGAATGAACCTCAGAAATGACTTTACTGGTCCAATCATCAGGAACAAACAGTCTACCAGGTGGGCAACGATCAGGTCTATCCGCCTGAAACTCCTGCAAGGCCCGCCGCAGGTCTGGAGAAACGGCAGACAATATCACTCCATCCTTAAGGATACCTGTAGGTTCAGAATTACCAGGGGAGTCAGGCTCAAAACTCCTAGAAAGGGCATCCGCCTTAACATTCTTAGAACCCGGCAGGTAGGACACCACAAAATTAAACCGAGAGAAAAACAACGACCAGCGCGCCTGTCTAGGATTCAGGCGTCTGGCGGACTCAAGATAAATTAGATTTTTGTGGTCAGTCAATACCACCACCTGATGTCTAGCCCCCTCAAGCCAATGACGCCACTCCTCAAAAGCCCACTTCATGGCCAAAAGCTCCCGATTCCCAACATCATAATTCCGCTCGGCGGGCGAAAATTTACGCGAGAAAAAAGCACAAGGTCTCATCACGGAGCAATTGGAACTTCTCTGCGACAAAACCGCCCCAGCTCCGATTTCAGAAGCGTCGACCTCAACCTGAAAAGGAAGAGCAACATCAGGCTGACGCAACACAGGGGCGGAAGAAAAGCGGCGCTTAAGCTCCCGAAAGGCCTCCACAGCAGCAGGGGACCAATCAGCAACATCAGCACCCTTCTTAGTCAAATCAGTCAATGGTTTAACAACATCAGAAAAACCAGCAATAAATCGACGATAAAAGTTAGCAAAGCCCAAAAATTTCTGAAGACTCTTAAGAGAAGAGGGTTGCGTCCAATCACAAATAGCCTGAACCTTGACAGGATCCATCTCGATGGAAGAGGGGGAAAAAATATATCCCAAAAAGGAAATCTTTTGAACCCCAAAAACGCACTTAGAACCCTTCACACACAAGGAATTAGACCGCAAAACCTGAAAAACCCTCCTGACCTGCTGGACATGAGAGTCCCAGTCATCCGAAAAAATCAAAATATCATCCAGATACACAATCATAAATTTATCCAAATAATCACGGAAAATGTCAAGCATAAAGGACTGAAAGACTGAAGGGGCATTTGAAAGACCAAAAGGCATCACCAAATACTCAAAGTGGCCCTCGGGCGTATTAAATGCGGTTTTCCACTCATCCCCCTGCTTAATTCGCACCAAATTATACGCCCCACGAAGATCTATCTTAGAGAACCACTTGGCCCCCTTTATGCGAGCAAACAAATCAGTCAGCAGTGGCAACGGATATTGATATTTAACCGTGATTTTATTCAAAAGCCGATAATCAATGCACGGCCTCAAAGAGCCATCTTTCTTAGCCACAAAGAAAAAACCGGCTCCTAAGGGAGATGACGAAGGACGAATATGTCCCTTTTCCAAGGACTCCTTTATATATTCTCGCATAGCAGCATGTTCAGGCACAGACAGATTAAATAAACGACCCTTAGGGTATTTACTACCCGGAATCAAATCTATGGCACAATCGCACTCCCGGTGCGGAGGTAATGAACCAAGCTTAGGTTCTTCAAAAACGTCACGATATTCAGTCAAGAATTCAGGAATCTCAGAGGGAATAGATGATGAAATGGAAACCACAGGTACATCCCCATGCGTCCCCTTACATCCCCAGCTTAACACAGACATAGCTTTCCAGTCAAGGACTGGGTTATGAGATTGCAGCCATGGCAATCCAAGCACCAACACATCATGTAGGTTATACAGCACAAGAAAGCGAATAATCTCCTGGTGATCCGGATTAATCCGCATAGTTACTTGTGTCCAGTATTGTGGTTTATTGCTAGCCAATGGGGTGGAGTCAATCCCCTTCAGGGGTATAGGAGTTTCAAGAGGCTCCAAATCATACCCACAGCGTTTGGCAAAGGACCAATCCATAAGACTCAAAGCGGCGCCAGAGTCGACATAGGCATCCGCGGTAATAGATGATAAAGAACAAATCAGGGTCACAGATAGAATAAACTTAGACTGTAAAGTGCCAATTGAAACAGACTTATCAAGCTTCTTAGTACGCTTAGAGCATGCTGATATAACATGAGTTGAATCACCGCAATAGAAGCACAACCCATTTTTTCGTCTAAAATTCTGCCGTTCACTTCTGGACAGAATTCTATCACATTGCATATTCTCTGGCGTCTTCTCAGTAGACACCGCCAAATGGTGCACAGGTTTGCGCTCCCGCAGACGCCTATCGATCTGGATAGCCATTGTCATGGACTCATTCAGACCCGCAGGCACAGGGAACCCCACCATAACATCCTTAATGGCATCAGAGAGACCCTCTCTGAAATTCGCCGCCAGGGCGCACTCATTCCACTGAGTAAGCACAGCCCACTTACGGAATTTCTGGCAGTATATTTCAGCTTCGTCTTGCCCCTGAGATAGGGACATCAAGGCCTTTTCCGCCTGAAGTTCTAACTGAGGTTCCTCATAAAGCAACCCCAAGGCCAGAAAAAACGCATCCACATTGAGCAACGCAGGATCCCCTGGAGCCAATGCAAAAGCCCAATCCTGAGGGTCGCCCCGGAGCAAGGAAATCACAATCCTGACCTGCTGAGCAGGATCTCCAGCAGAGCGAGATTTCAGGGACAAAAACAACTTGCAATTATTTTTGAAATTTTGAAAGCAAGATCTATTCCCCGAGAAAAATTCAGGCAAAGGAATTCTAGGTTCAGATATAGGAACATGAACAACAAAATCTTGTAAGTTTTGAACTTTCGTGGTGAGATTATTCAAACCTGCAGCTAAACTCTGAATATCCATTTTAAACAGGTGAACACAGAGCCATTCCAGGATTAGAAGGAGAGAGAGAGAGAGAAAGGCTGCAATATAGGCAGACTTGCAAGAGATTAAATTACAAGCACACTCAGAACTGAGAAAAAAAAAAAAAAAAAAAATCTTCAGCAGACTTCTCTTTTCTCTCCTTTCTCTGTCAATTAATTTAACCCTTTTAGGCCGGTCAAACTGTTATGGTTCTCAATGGCAAGAGAACATAGCCCGGCAAACATAAGAACTAGCTCTTGGAAGGATGGAAACTAAACTGACCATGAACTAAACCTGCCGCACAACTAACAGTAGCCGGGTAGCGTAGCCTGCGTTTTATCCCTAGACGCCCAGCGCCGGCCGGAGGACTAACTAATCCTGGCAGAGGAAAATATAGTCCTGGCTCACCTCTAGAGAAATTTCCCCGAAAGGCAGACAGAGGCCCCCACAAATATTGGCGGTGATTTTAGATGAAATGACAAACGTAGTATGAAAATAGGTTTAGCAAAATTGAGGTCCGCTTACTAGATAGCAGGAAGACAGAAAGGGCACTTTCATGGTCAGCTGAAAACCCTATCAAAATACCATCCTGAAATTACTTTAAGACTCTAGTATTAACTCATAACATCAGAGTGGCAATTTCAGATCACAAGAGCTTTCCAGACACAGAAACGAAACTACAGCTGTGAACTGGAACAAAATGCAAAAACAAACAAGGACTAAGTCCAACTTAGCTGGGAGATGTCTAGCAGCAGGAACATGCACAGAAAGGCTTCTGATTACAATGTTGACCGGCATGGAAGTGACAGAGGAGCAAGGCTAAATAGCGACTCCCACATCCTGATGGAAACAGGTGAACAGAGAGGATGATGCACACCAGTTAAATTCCACCAGTGGCCACCGGGGGAGCCCAAAATCCAATTTCACAACACACACGTGTATACATTGCTGTCATTTTACGCAATTCTTCCATCTCCATTAGCACAGAGTTCTGATCTGGGACTACAGATCAGCTACAGTGCCTACAAGTAATCTGTGGTAGTCTGAGACACACCTGCTGCCTCACCATTAGTCCAGGCTGCTGCAACTCTGCCTCCTCAGATTCAATGCTATGTATAAACACAAGCCTAAGGGCTTGCTAATACGTTGCGATTTTGCCACTTTTTTTTCTGCTGTCTTTTTGCTGCGGAAAAATAATGCAGCTTTTTACAATACAAGCAAAGTGATTGAGATTTCTGAAACCTAAAGCACATGCGGAACCTTGAAACCAGGTGCAGAAATTGAATATTTGGGGATTTTTTTTACCTCACTATTTGTAAACCAAAACCAGGATTGTCCGATTATTCAACTCCTGATTTTGGCTTACAAATACTGAGGTATGTCTGTTAATGGCCTACAAAACGTTTTTACAAATCTGCAGCATGTCAATTCTTTTGGTCTTTTTGCTGCATTTTTTACCCGTTCAAAGGAATGGGAAAAAAACAAGTACATATGCATCAAAAATGTACATAAAAATGTTGCAAAAACGCATGTATTTTACACAGCTTTTTTCTTGTCAACACACTGGTTTTGTAGCTGAAGAAGATGGAATAAAATTTGGATGTTTTTGTACAACGTACAGTTTTCTCTACCCTTTTCAAAAATACAGTTGATGGTCGCAACTTTAAACAGCACTCCCATATCCTGAGACCAGTCGTTTGGCCATAAATTAATACTTGTTTCTGTGTTCCATTTTTTGGTGAACAGCTCGAATGCTTTTGTATTCCCTTTGCAAAGACATGTCAATAATAGTAGGTCCTAGAGTGCTGAAACCTGGTGGAAAACCATCTGCAACTCTGGGGAAAATTGGTCCAGTTATTTGTCTATAAATTAACATTTTCTCTTGGGCTCCAATTTTATGTGTCACATCTTGAGAATGGTCGGTCCTAGAGAACTGAAACCCATCATAAAACCTTTGGAAGCTCCTGATTTACCTATGTATTAAATTTGGTGTAAATTGGTCCAGTCTTTTGGCCGTGACTAAAGAACAGACAACAGAAATTCTTTGTTACTTATATAAAGATCATATCAGAGCATACCAACAGTACCTACTGTTTAAGAAATTAGACTCCTACCACTATTAAAAATATGAATTCCAATACAAAATTCCAAGTGGTATAAATATCTGCTTTCTTTGAGAAACAGCACAACCTTTTTTCTGTAGACTGTGTTTGGTATTACAGGCAAACACGTTTAAGGCTGTGTGCACATGGAGTGATTTTGCTGACTTTTTTAAGCAGAAACTCAAAGTTTTCATGAGGTTTTGAGATTTGGAGGAGGATTTGGGAGTTTTCACTTAGTTTGAGCTCTAAAAACTTAAAAAAACTCTGTGTGCACATAGCTTTGCTCTGTATATAATGTCTCTCATTGATTGTTTTTTTTTTAAAGTTAATTAAAACATGACTTGTGTATCTTTAAATCAAATGACCTGCGGAAAACAAGCAAAGGTCTGATGAAGGATGGCTGCAATGACGTATATTATTACTAATTAAATAAATGCTGGCACTGCTATGAATATGAAAGGCATTTTGTGTGTGTACAAAATACACAATGTATCTTGTACCTCAATTACCCAGCGTTTATCCTGGTTGTAGTCACTGCTGCCAGTCACAAGGATATTGTAATCCCTGTGGATCTGATCCAGGTGTTACTTGGCAGCAGTCACCTACCTATAAATAACCTCAAAGAGGCTCATCGAAGAAGCAGAATGGCATGATATGACATAGCACTAGTTGTGTTGTTGGTGCATGGCTGGCATAAAACAGTAATTGGATGTTAAATCTGTAAAAACTGAAAAAAAGCGTACTTATATATTTTTTGACTTATATATCCTAGTTCTTATAAAAATAATTTCTAAATTAAGTGAAAACATTCAGGAGCTATTTACTACACTAACTGGAAATGAAGGAATAGTATTGTTTGCTCTTTAAGGGTGGTAATGTAAATATTCCAGGAAGGGGCCAATAGCCACAAAGGTTCCCAGGCTATTAATATCACCTCACAACTGTTTGCTAAGCCTTTACTGGTTATTATAGGGTGACCCCCTCAAAGAAATGACATTGGGTCTCCCCAAGAAATACTACCAACAAAGGCTAAACAAGCAAACACAAAATTTTATTTAAAAAAATAAAAATGCAAAGTTAAACTCACCTTTCTGCTGATAATCCATTAATGTCCATGTCTCATGACGATCCGGATGGTTTGGGGAGCAATCACATCAGTGATGAGACCGCTCTCCACGCCAGTGAGGCATGGTGGAGGCAGCATTATGCTATGGGGCTGTTTTTCAGCAGCTGGATCTGGAGCTTTAGTTAAGATCAATCAATTTTGATAAATCTAAAAACCTGGATATGAAGAGGAATTTCACCTTCTTGCAAGACAACAACCATAAGCACATCAACAAAAAAAGGCTTTGACAAAAGATCAAAGGTTTGAAATGGCCCATCCAGAGCCCAGACCTGAATCCAATTGAAAATCTGTGTGTTGACCTGAAGAGGACTGCGTGCAGAAGATACAGTTGCAATCTGACGGATTTGGAGGGCTACTTCAAGAAGAGTGGGCCATTCTGATAGACTCCTACCAAAAATGACTGAATGCTGTCATAAATTCAAAGGGTACTTCAGCAAAGTATTAGTTAAGGGTGTGCATATTTGTGCAACTACATTATTTTAGTTCTTTATTTTTCTTTTTCCACCAAAAAAGATCTTTCTTTTTTTTTTTTTTTTTTCATTTAACCCCTTTCTGTCATTGGACATACTATTCCGTCCATGTGGGGTGGGCCCTACTTCCCAAGGACGGAATAGTACGTCCAGCGCGATCGGCCGCGCTCTCGGGGGGAGCGCGGCCGATCGCGGCCGGGTGTCAGCTGCCTATCGCAGCTGACATCGGGCGCTATGTGCCAGGAGCGGTCACGGACCACCCCCGGCACATTAACCCCCGGCACACCGCGATCAAACATGATCGCGGTGTGCGGGCGGTATAGGGAAGCATCGCGCAGGGAGGGGGCTCCCTGCGTGCTTCCCTGAGACCCTCGGAGCAACGCGATGTGATCGCGTTGCTGCGAGGATCTCCTACCTCCTTCCTCGCTGCAGGTCCCGGATCCAAGATGGCCGCGGCATCCAGGTCCTGCAGGGAGGGAGGTGGCTTACCGAGTGCCTGCTCAGAGCAGGCGCTGGTAAGCCTGCAGTGCTCTAAGTCAGATCGGTGATCTGACAGAGTGCTGTGCAAACTGTGATGTCCCCCCCTGGGACAAAGTAATAAAGTTTAAAAAAAAAATGTCCACATGTGTAAAAAAAAAAAATAAAAAAAAAAATCCTAAATAAAGAAAAAAATATATATATTATTCCCATAAATACATTTCTTTATCTAAATAAAAAAACCAAACAATAAAATACACATATTTAGTATCGCCGCGTCCGTAACGACCCCACCTATAAAACTATATCACTAGTTAACCCCTTCAGTAAACACCGTAAGAAAAAAAAAAAAAAACGAGGCAAAAAACAACGCTTTATTATCATACCGCCGAATAAAAAGTGGAATAAAACGCGATCAAAAAGACAGATATAAATAACCATGGTACCGCTGAAAGCGTCATTTTGTCCCGCAAAAAACAGCAACCATACAGCATCATCAGCAAAAAAATAAAAAAGTTATAGTCCTCAGAATAAAGCGATGCCAAAATAATTATTTTTTATATAAAATAGTATTTATTGTATAAAAGCGCCAAAACATAAAAAAATGATATAAATGAGATATCGCTGTAATCGTACTGACCCAAAGAATAAAACAGCCTTATCAATTTTACCAAACGCGGAACGGTATAAACGCCTCCCCCAAAAGAAATTCATGAATAGCTGGTTTTTGGTAATTCTGCCTCACAAAAATCGGAATAAAAAGCGATAAAAAAATGTCACGTGCCTGAAAATGTTACCAATAAAAACGTAAACTCGTCCCGCAAAAAACAAGACCTCACATGACTCTGTGGTCTCAAATATGGAAAAATTATAGCTCTCAAAATGTGGTAACGCTAAAAATATTTTTTGCAATAAAAAGCGTCTTTCAGTGTGTGACGGCTGCCAATCATAAAAATCCGCTAAAAAAAACGCTATAAAAGTAAATCAAACCCCCCTTCATCACCCCCTTAGTTAGGGAAAAATTAAAAAATTAAATTTTTTTTTTCCATTTTCCCATTAGGGCTAGGGTTAGGGTTAGGGTTAGGGTTAGGGCTAGGGTTAGGGCTAGGGTTAGGGCTAGGGTTAGGGCTATGGTTAGGGTTGGGGCTAGGGTTAGGATTAGGGCTAGGGTTAGGGCTAGGGTCAGGGTTAAGGCTACAGTTAGGGTTGGGGCTGAAGTTAGGGTTGGGGCTAAAGTTAAAGTTAGGGTTTGGATTACATTTACGGTTGGGAATAGGGTTGGGATTAGGGTTATGGGTGTGTCTGGGTTAGAGGTGTGGTTAGGGTTACCGTTGGGGTTAGGGGTGTGTTTGCATTAGGGTTTCAGTTATAATTGGGGGGTTTCCACTGTTTAGGCACATCAGGGGCTCTCCAAACGCGACATGGCGTCCGATCTCAATTCCAGCCAATTCTGCGTTGAAAAAGTAAAACAGTGCTCCTTCCCTTCCGAGCTCTCCCGTGTGCCCACACAGGGGTTTACACCAACATATGGGGTATCAGCGTACTCAGGACAAATTGGACACCAACTTTTGGGGTCCAAGTTCTCCTGTTACCCTTGGGAAAATACAAAACTGGGGGCTAAAAAATAATTTTTCTGGGAAAAAAAAGGATTTTTTATTTTCACGGCTCTGCGTTATAAACTGTAGTGAAACATATGGGGGCTAAAAGTTCTCACAACATATCTAGATAAGTTCCTTGGGTGGTCTAGTTTCCAATATGGGGTCACTTGTGGGGGATTTCTACTGTTTAGGTACATTAGGGGCTCTGCAAACGCAATGTGACGCCTGCAGACCAATCCATCTAAGTCTGCATTCCAAATGATGCTCCTTCCCTTCCGAGCTCTGCCATGCGCTCAAACGGTGGTTCCCCCCCACATATCAGGTATCAGCGTACTCAGGACAAATTGGACAACAATATTTAGGGTCCAATTTCTCCTGTTACCCTTGGAAAAATACAAAACTGGGGGCTAAAAAATAATTTTTGTGGAAAAAAAATATTTTTTATTTGCACGGCTCTGCATTATAAACTGTAGTGAAACCCTTGGGGGTTCAAAGCTTTCACAACACATCTAGATGAGTTCCTTAGGGGGTCTACTTTCCAAAATGGTGTCACTTGTGGGGGGTTTCTACTGTTTAGGCACATTAGGGGCTCTGCAAACGCAATGTGACGCCTGCAGACCATTCCATCTAAGTCTGCATTCCAAATGGCGCTCCTTCCCTTCCAAGCCCTCCCATGCGCCCAAACGGTGGTTCCCCCCCATATATGGGGTATCAGCGCACTCAAGACAAATTGGACAACAACTTTGGGGGTCCAATTTCTCATGTTACCCTCGGAAAAATACAAAACTGGGGGCTAAAAAATAATTTTTGTGGGAAAAAATTTTTGTTTTATTTTTACGGCTCTGCATTATAAACTTCTGTGAAGCCCTTGGTGGGTCAAAGTGCTCACCACACATCTAGATAAGTTCCTTAGGGGGTCTACTTTCCAAAATGGTGTCACTTGTGGGGGGTTTCAATGTTTAGGCACATCAGTGGCTCTCCAAACGCAACATGGTGTCCCATCTCAATTCCTGTCAATTTTGCATTGAAAAGTCAAACGGCGCTCCTTCCCTTCCGAGCTCTGCCATGCGCCCAAACAGTGGTTTACCCCCACATATGGGGTATCAGCATACTCAGGACAAATTGTACAACAATGTTTGGGGTCCATTTTCTCCTGTTACCCTTGGTAAAATAAAACAAATTGGAGCTGAAGTAAATTGTTTGTGAAAAAAAGTTAAATGTTCATTTTTATTTAAACATTCCAAAAATTCCTGTGAAACACCTGAAGGGTTAATAAACTTCTTGAATGTGGTTTTGAGCACCTTGAGGGGTGCAGTTTTTAGAATGGTGTCATACTTGGGTATTTTCTATCATATAGACCCCTCAAAATGACTTCAAATGAGATGTGGTCCCTAAAAAAAAATGGTGTTGTAAAAATGAGAAATTGTTGGTCAACTTTTAACCCTTATAACTCCCTAACAAAAAAAAATTTTGGTTCCAAAATTGTGCTGATGTAAAGTAGACATGTGGGAAATGTTACTTATTAAGTATTTTGTGTGACATATCTCTGTGATTTAATTGCATAAAAATTCAAAGTTGGAAAATTGCGAAATTTTCAAAATTTTCGCCAAATTTCCATTTTTTTTCCACAAATAAACGCAGGTAATATCACAGAAATTTTACCACTATCATGACATGAAATACAATATGTCTCGAGAAAACAATGTCAGAATCACTGGGATCCGTTGAAGCGTTCCAGAGTTATAACCTCATAAAGGGACAGTGGTCAGAATTGTAAAAATTGGCCCGGTCCATAACGTGCAAACCACCCTTGGGGGTAAAGGGGTTAAATTGTACAGATTATGGGTGGCATTAAAAGTGGAAGAAGTTCTGAAATGATTTTCCTTGGTATTGATTATTTTTATATGACACTGCATTTTAACAGAGGTGTATATACTTTTTATATGCACTGTTATTGTTATGAATGTAACACACAATCACGGGTAACGGAAAATGAAAGACCTACTGCAGGGAGACGCCGCACCCAAACCCAAGTGGTCCCTGGACAGATTAGAAAGACCCTAGCCACACAACTCAACAACATCCCTTCGGACTTGACTCACCGAAAAGGCCACCAAGGGATTTCTCCTACCTCCTAAAGAACCACACTATCAACTAGAGGAGAGGGAAGTGTGCAGGAAGATACCCAAGGTGAGAAAATTAAAATATGTTGATAAGGTTAGAAAGGGAAAGCTAAGGAGATCCAAAAGTAAACAGAACAAGTATATCCTCACAGAAACCTAACTACCTGAAAGGAAACTGGGAAGGAAGACAGACTCACTGCAGGAATTCAACTGGTGTTTAACATGCAAATTAAACCCCTTTGCTGAAGGCCTGGAACTCCTAAACCACCTAGAGGTATAGTCAGCAAGGAAGTGCAATGAAGGGTGAAAATATAACCCCTAACGCAGAATGTAATAGGGCAGACCAAAACGGGTAAATGGAAAACACCTGGAGAGAAGCAAACCAAAAAAATAAAAACAATTGGAACCATCAGTATTTGGACAGAGTAATAAAGGCAATAGCTCAGCAGACAGAGGAACCGACTGCGTAGCAACAGGTCACTGGATCGAATCCCCAAATCGAGCCCTTATAGTTATCCTCTCTATGGCTCATAGAGGCATACACCAGGGTTTCACATATGTGCTGAAAGTGAAGCTAAAAATGCAATGGGAACAGAGCCTAAAAGTAACAACTTGTTTTCTGATCAACCTATTTGCTTGAAGTCCCACTTTTCTGCCTGGACATACAAAATCTGTTATCTTTATCTAGCCTGCATAGACAGTGGGCACAAGGCAAAACTTAAATGCTAACAAAAACTCCATATTTGAGTTCATTCATGAGGCAAGATGGTAATGATAATCAGAATTAAAGGACCACAAGTGTTGGCACACAATTAGACTGCTCAATGATGATTTGCATAATGTGTTGGATAGGTATAAAGTAGGCTGAGGGGGTAAAATGTGGGCATGTTTAGAAAGGGTTAAGAACGTGGTGTTAGTAGTTTGATCTAAGTTGTGGACTTCTAAGTTTAAATGTGTTCTCCTGACATTACTCTGCACTACTGCATAATACCAGTGATTGTCTGTCTGCTGTCTCTAAGGCTGGTTTCACATTTGCGGATGGAGGTGCTGCGGAGGGCTGCGTACGTCCTTCGTGAAGCTCTGCCCACCACGGCACCTCCTCCGGTCAGCTCCGCCTACATCGACGTGGATACCCTATATTTACCATTGTGGCCGCGCTTAGTAACCCGATATTTACCCTGGTTACCATTGTAAAAGTTAAAAAAAAAAAACCACTACATACTCACATTCTGATGTCTGTCACGTCCCCCGGCGTCCACAGGGTTAAAACTGCTTTCGGCATGAGCGCTTGCTAATGCTGCGCTGCTGCCGAGAGCTTCCTGCACTGACTGTGTCAGCGCCGGCCGTAAAGCAGAGCACAGCGGTGACGTCACCGCTGTGCTCTGCCGGCGCTGACACATTCAGTGCAGGGAAGCTCTCGGCAGCAGCCCAGCATTAGCAAGCGCTCATACCGAAAGCAGTTTTAACCCTGTGGACGCCGGCGGGGGACGTGACAGACATCAGAATGTGAGTATGTAGTGTTTTTTTTTTTTTTACTTTTACAATGGTAACCAGGGTAAATATCGGGTTACTAAGCCCGACCCTGCATTTAGTAACCCGATGTTTACCCTGGTTACCCGGGTGCTGCAGGGGGACTTCGGCATCGTTGAAGTCGTTCCCCTGATCGTTGGTCGCTGGAGAGAGCTGTCTGTGTGACAGCTCCCCAGCGACCACACAACGACTTACCAACGATCACGGCCAGGTCGTATTGCTGGTCGTGATCGTTGGTAAGTCATTTAGTGTAACGGTACCATAACACTTTGCATCTGCACATATACAGTTGCTGACTGGTAACCAGTTCCTGCAGCTTTAGACAAGTACCGTTATTTAAGATGGCGGGACCGTATAATGTTCAAGAATACTGCTTCATTTACATAAAACATAAAAAAACATGTTCAGCCATGGGCCGTTTGTCATTTTTGTATTGATTTTCCAATTTGAAACATATGACATATATTCGGAAAATGTTTTCATTACGTTTCATTTTGTGTTTTACGCTTTGCTGGTCAGAATGCTCCCCGAAGAAAAAAGAATTGTGTCAAAGAAATGCAGTATTTTTCACATTTTTTTTCTCATTTCTAGGTCACCTATTCGGATGGAGCCAAAAGTGAAAGAAGGAGAGAGCCTTGTAGATGATAACGCGGGTATGTCGAAATAATGTCATCTGCATTTTTTTGCGTTCCTCTAGGGTAAGTTCAAATGTTGAGATTTTTTGTGCGGATTTTTCTGCAGTGTGGCCTTGCAATGGTTTTTGTAGAAGATTTGCCCGAGCTTGCAGCCTTTCCATTGCAAAGGGTAAAATCCATGTTGAATTCCGCACAAAGAATTAACATGCAGCGGATTTTCAATTCCGCACTGCTGATCAATTTCTGTACAGAAATTTTCAGCAACGTGAGATTTGGTGCCATCTCCGCTATTTAGCTTGTACTGTCACGCACTTGGTTCATTACTTGGTTCGTTCTTAGCAAATTAAAATATTACTCTTATATGAACACTAGGTGGCAGTATGCATCTACATTATGGGATGCCAGTAGCTGATAACTACATTTATAAACTTTGTTAAATACTGATATCACAGATCATTTTTTTTGTATTAACACAGATGAAAAGAACTGCTAATATCAGGCGTTCTGTATTTTTTTCTACTTAATGTTACTTTTTTATTTCTAACTTCATTTAATTATGACCTTCATTAGACCATAGTCCTAATATGTTAGAAGTATTCCCTTTATACTATATTCGGTTGTGTTCTAATATTCCATCACAGCATATTATTGAGTTTCTGTTTATAGAAGCACTGCCACTACCATTTGTATTGTTTAAATGTGTGTATGGGGATGTAATGTAGTGTAAGGGAATTAATATTCTCTCCTACCACTGCTCTCTTCGTTATCTGATGCCGTTCTCCTGCTCTTTTGAATGACATCACCACTCTGCAGACTGGCCGGGTCACACTGCGCTCTGATTGACCCGGAAGTGACTTTTACAACATTAGCCTATAGAGCTTCAGATCGAAGGCTCCAAAGGCTTTCATTATAACAGCGTATTCCTGCTCACGCATAGTGTGTAGAAAGAGCTGGCAGGTCTCGTTTGCTGTGCCGTCACTGGGAAGAGCAGAAGAAAGGCACTGGACACCGAAGAGAGCAGTGGTAGGAGAGTGTACTAACATTCTCACGCTACTTTACATGCAAATACATATTTGATCAATAACAAATTTTAGTGGCAGTGCTTCTTTAAAGGGAACCTGTCACCCCCAAAATGGAAGATGAGCTAAGCCCACCGGCATCAGGGGCTTATCTACAGCATTCTGTAATGCTGTAGATAAACCCCCGATGTCTCCTGAAAGATGAGAAAAAGAGGTTAGATTATACTCACCCAGGGGCGGTCCGGTCTGGAGCCACAGCGTGAAGACAAGAAGAGGACGTCATCGTAAGAAGATGGGAGGCCCCGGACCGGACCATGACGCCCATCAGACCAGACCGCCCCTGGGTGAGTATAATCTAACCTCTTTTTCTCATCTTTCAGGATACATCGGGGGCTTATCTACAGCACAGTGTGGGTATTATTATTTTACTGGGGGGATGACGTAGAGATTTAGAAGGGGTTGTTTGAGTAGTGGGCAACCTATGTAATATCTCTTTTAGAAGGTCTCAATGGTTGTATGCTCTACTGAATAATAGTGACATAAAAAAAAAGAAAAAAAGTAAGTTTCTGGATTGTGAAATGAATTACTAAGGTAGATTTGGATTGCTTCATAACATAGTAGGCAAGATAGCAGCTTCTATGTGAAAGAATTGCAATGAATCCATAAAAATCAGGTGCCCTCATCCGATTTACAGAAGAAATTAGTGGATGCTGCAATTTTTTTTTTTAAAACATTGAATCAGTCCATAATGAAAATTTCTCATCAGCACTGCCCCATTAAATAACATTGGTCCCAGTGAGGTCCATTTCTTTTTTTACAGGCAGCCCATGAGCCAAAAATACAGTTGTGTGAGCAAGTCTTTTGTCTGCAGCCTTTTCTACATGATCATCAAACATAAGTTTTATTGGTGATCGATTCCATTTTTGGTAGTTGGCCAACTAAAAACCCCTTTTATTATCCAAGGTGGCATAGTTTACCAACCAGTTTCAAATGTAATGAGACAAAATCGGATTTAAAAAATTCAGAGGAATTAGAGGAATTTCTGAGATATTTTTATCTATTTTTTGTGTATTTTCTTTGTTTAGTGTTCCTTTAAAGACGTCATTATGTAAAATCTTTTAAATGTTTTAGCCCTTTTTGCAGTACAGGGAATCTCTCAGGTTAGGTCAGTTTTACTAGTCTTTCAGCAGTCAACAATCTTTTGCTTCTGCTAATAACAGATCACATAATAATAATTTACAATCTACTCCTGCTTTTTCTCCTTCTACAGTAAATGCAACCGTAGTGCAAACGAAAGAATGGAGTATACAACATCCCACAAAATAGATAAAATAATTTTTATTCAGTTATCACATATAAATTCATAGTCAAACAGACACTACAATACATAGAGGAAAATATGGAGGAGACATGATGGTAGGCTAGGGGGCGCGTGGGAGACAAAATGTAACCAAGGGAAGCAGGACCAGATAGATAGCCAATGTAAGCAGCATAAGTAGCAAAATGTCTGGTGATAAAGAAGTAAAAAAAAAAAAAGTGTCAAAGACACCAGACACACATGCTGCAGTAAATAAATTCTGCTTACCCATCCTAGGTGGCGGCTCCCACACCTCTCCCTGCGGCCCCTTGACGCGCATTTCGCGTTTGCAGCTTTTGAAAGCTGACCCCCTTTTGAAAAAGCTGCAAACCCGAAACGTGTTAAGTTGTTAATATGTTATCCTGTATAATTTTCTATTCATATGTAACTTCTGTCATATATTACAGTAAGGATCTGGTCACATTTATGATGGGGCTTTCTAGCAGATGTTCCATAGAGGTTTCCATTACTTTTGACTACAAGAATACGGTTATTTTCACACATCGGTGAACCATAGATTGTGCTTGGATCAGAAGACAGATCTAACTATTTCATATATTCCCATGAAGCTGTCAGCTCAGGTTTGGAAACCCAACGGTTGGGTCTGGTCTTCGGATCCAAGCATGCTATTAAAACAGTGAAAACTTATACAGTCATGGCCAAAAGTATTGACACCCCTGCAATTCTGTCAGATAATACTCAGTTTCTTCCTGAAAATGATTGCAAACACAAATTCTTTGGTATTATTATCTTCATTTAATTTGACTTAAATGAAAAAACACAAAAGAGAATGAAGCAAAAAGCAAAATATTGGTCATTTCACACAAAACTCCAAAAATGGGCCAGACAAAAGTATTGACACCCTCAACCTAATACTTGGTTGCACAACCTTTAGCCAAAATAACTGCGACCAACCGCTTCCGGCAACCATCAATGAGTTTCTTACAATGCTCAGCTGGAATTTTAGACCATTCTTCTTTGGCAAACTTCTCCAGGTCCCTGATATTTGAAGGGTGCCTTCTCCAGACTGCCATTTTTAGATCTCTCCACAGGTGTTCTATGGGATTCAGGTCTGGACTCATTGCTGGCCACCTTAGAAGTCTCCAGTGCTTTCTCTCGAACCATTTTCTAGTGCTTTTTGAAGTGTGTTTTGGGTCATTGTCCTGCTGGAAGACCCATGACCTCTGAGGGAGACCCAGCTTTCTCACACTGGGCCCTACATTATGCTACAAAATTTGTTGGTAGTCTTCAGACTTCATAATGCCATGCACACGGTAAAGCAGTCCAGTGCCAGAGGCAGCAAAGCAGCCCCAAAACATCAGGGAACCTCCGCCATGTGTGACTGTAGGGACCGTGTTCTTTTCTTTGAATGCCTCTTTTTTTCTCATATAAACTCTATGTTGATGCCTTTGCCCAAAAAGCACTAGTTTCGTCTCTTCTGACCAGAGAACATTCTTCCAAAACTTTTTAGGCTTTTTCAGGTAAGTTTTGGCAAACTCCAGCCTGGCTTTTTTATGTCTCGGGGTAAGAAGTGGGGTCTTCCAGGGTCTCCTACCATACAGTCCCTTTTCATTCAGACGCCGACAGATAGTACGGGTTGACACTGTTGTACCCTCGGATTGCAGGGCAGCTTGAACTTGTTTGGATGTTAGTCGAGGTTCTTTATCCAATATCCGCACAATCTTGCGTTGAAATCTCTTGTCAATTTTTCTTTTCCGTCCACATCTAGGGAGGTTAGCCACAGTGCCATGGGCTTTAAACTTCTTGATGACACTGCGCACGGTAGACACAGGAACATTCAGGTCTTTGGAGATGGACTTGTAGCCTTGAGATTGCTCATGCTTCCTCACAATTTGGTTTCTCAAGTCCTCAGACAGTTCTTTGGTCTTCTTTCTTTTCTCCATGCTCATGCTCAATGTGGTACACACAAGGACAAAGGACAGAAGTTGAGTCAACTTTAATCCATGTCAACTGGCTGCAAGTGTGATATAGTTATTGCCAACACCTGTTAGGTGCCACAGGTAAGTTACAGGTGCTGTTAATTACACAAATTAGAGAAGCAGCACATGATTTTTCGAACAGTGCCAATACTTTTGTCCACCCCCTTTTTTATGTTTGGTGTGGAATTATATCCAATTTGGCTTTAGGACAATTCTTTTTGTGTTTTTTTCATTTAAGACAAATTAATTGAAGATAATAATACCAAAGAATTTGTGTTTGCAATCATTTTCAGGAAGAAACTGAGTATTATCTGACAGAATTGCAGGGGTGTCAATACTTTTGGCCATGACTGTATGTAAATCCCAAATGGACGCATTTATAAGTCATATGGGCCAGCCAGGCACTACTAATACCAGGTGAACAATAGATGCCATAGCGCAGATCTGAACTGAGTCTAATATACCAATACAGGTGTTGTCTGGTGTCAATAATAAAATGTGGCCTTTGCAGTAATATAACGAAATCAACATGTCATACCTGTTGCTACTCTAGTGCGCTATATTTCTTTTTTTACCACCATATTTTAATACATATGAATCATGGGAAATATATTTAGAAAATAAGTAATAACATCACTATTAGAAATGTGTCCGTAGTGGTAATTCCCTTTGCCTGCTCCACAGGCTCCATGCTTCTTTAGGGTAACTTCCCACCAAGTTACCAGCAGATCCGGAGACAAATTGTTTCTAAGGCGCTAGAGCTAATTTTATTCCTTTATTTATCCAAAATGCATCATCAAGGCAAAGTTTCTGCCAGCATGCCATTTTGCTTATGCTTGAAAAAGGGCGATTGATGGCTGGAACATTGACTTGATGATGCATCTTGGATAAATAAAGGAATGAAATTATCCCTACGATCACTATTCCAAATAATATCTAATAATTACAGTTACTGCTAAGTTTCTTTCCCAGCTGATAATCAGGCTAAGCTGCTTGGTTTCCATATTGTGCCCTGCCAGTAAAGTCCGTTTTGTTATTGACTTAATAGAAAGCAAATGCACATTTTTTATAGCATTTGATACAAAGGAAGAACTAATGTATGGCTCCTTTTTCCATTAATGTCATTTGTATCTTCAGGGGATAGAGCACAGATTATCACTACCAGCCTACAAATGTTGGCGTTTATCGCCTCTGTTTAGCAAGATCACTCGACTTAGATATGCTCTACACAACAATGAGTACTGTATATCCGGAATAAAATAAAGCCTGTGTAGATCGGCCACATTTAGACCCCTGTTTTTCTATAAACAGCAGGATTTTCCTGTTCAGCATTTTCACATATTCCGGAGTATTTATAGCAAATTAGAAGATTTACTGGAACATTTACTGGACCTATCTACTACTAGATATTTCCCAATGTTTACAGATATTGATTTATTGCTTCTCCTCTTATTACTTCCATGCTTGAGCACATTACTAGTGACATTATCGTCATTGGATTGCATATTTTTTGCTTTCTATGGCCAAAAAAACGTTACTGTGCCTTACCAAATATTTAGTCTTTCCAGGTTAAAGGGGTTATCTGGGACTTCTTAATAATAATTCTTTAGAAGAACTCACTGGCAGGTAGTTGCAATCAGAGGAGGCCACAATTGGTCTCCCTAGTGGTCTAGTGAGGGTTTTATGGATTATTATTATTATTATTATTTATTGTTATAGCACCATTTATTCCATGGCGCTTTACATGTGAGGAGGGGTATACATAATAAAAACAAGTACAATAATCTTAAACAATACAAGTCATAACTGGTACAGGAGGAGTGAGGACCCTGCCCGCGAAGGCTCACAATCTACAAGGGATGGGTGAGAATACAGTAGGTGAGGATAGAGCTGGTCATGCAGCGGTTTGGTTGATCGGTGGTTACTGCAGGTTGTAGGCTTGTCAGAAGAGGTGGGTCTTCAGGTTCTTTTTGAAGATTTCGATGGTAGGCGAGAGTCTGATGTGTTGTGGTAGAGGGTTCCAGAGTAGGGGTGATAGTAAGCTATAAAAAACTGGTATATTATAATCTTGTTTGCATAAAAAGACATGTCTTTTTAGTCAATAATGTTTATTTTGTAAAAATGATCCAATATTTGATTAATCTTGGTCATTATTGTATAGTTAGGATTACAAGATACTGGCATGCAATTTTCGGGAAAATAATTCAGACATACCGTAATTTCACACTCATAATAGGTTTTGTTCATTAATACAATAACACCACCTTTATCAATCAACTTAATTATTAATGACTCATCTGACTTTGGGGTCTTTAGAGCTGTTGTTGTCCACTCAACGTTCCAATTGCAGTTAACTTGGAAATAAAAATAAAAATAAAATGGAAATGTCCCAACTTAAAAAACTTAAGAGTGGTCACAATGTCCCGGAAAATCAAATTGATATAATCTTTGACACCACAATGTTTTTTAGGTGGTTTCAATGGGTTCTTAATTCCTAGTCCTTAGGCAGATAAGTAGAGTGGGTCAGACACGGATTCCCGTGTTCGAGTCGAAAAATATGCTTTCAATCGTAAACTATGATAAAAGTATTTTAATTCTCTATCAAAAAGAAAAGCAGTAAGTTATCCCCTAAAGTAAAATGATAACCCCTTTTGGAAGAGCCTATGTTGGGCCAGTAGGTTTTTTGAAGAAATGTTCATGACAAGGGCAGTGCCCTTACCTTGGAATTTCTCTGTATCATCTGTGTTGGTGGATTTGTGGCGTCTGGTCCTTTGGAATGTGTGCTTGGTCACAGTGGCTCGCATTGTGTGCATTTTTATAAAAACTGTGGGCAACGTGCATGTGAATAATACTCACTGCCTGAGCATGTGAAAAACAATCTTGTGAAGAGAGACGGTGGATGGTATTATGCGAGTTCTGAAATTTTAATAACAATCTGCAATATCTCGTAGAACTTTATGAATTATGTTGTTCGACAATAATTATCCAAAAGTTTTAGTTTTAGTTTTTAAATTCAATAAGATCAGTTGTTATCAGATCAAAAATCAAGATTAAATCAAGATTATCAAAAATAAAGATTATTATTATTATCAGATCAGCTGCTAATTCATTCTCAGTTGAGCATACTTTATCTGTTGATCGCCTTCTGGAGAAATTCGATATTAAGCAGTATGAAATTATTTGTACATTTTTTGATAATGCTTAAATTTTACTGCAGAACTCTTTGTTTGTAAGAAAATGGTAGGGCGTAAATTCATTCTCAAGCCCTGTGATATCATTTGTAATTTATGATAATTAGCAATATTGGAACAGGGTAAGTCATAAGAAATAAGTCATCTACACTCAAGTTCCCAGTCCCGAGACTTCAGTTGGGTTTTTGAAGTACGAAGTGAATTTCCTGTGGTGTAAAGCTATAACAGTATTGTCATGTCAGACACTGTCCAGACCAGGTCGTCTGACAGACAGCGGTAATTCCGCGTTTGACCACTGTTTGCTCATTGGCGTCGACTAGTTTTTGTCTGGCTGCTCCGGGGTTAATTTATCTGATCCTCGGATTGGAAGCTGGGCCATGCCCATTTCCTTTACATGGTTCTCCTGATCTTTTGGCGTCGCCGATTATAGCTTCTGTCTTATCCGTAGTTATCTCGGTCCGGAGTGGAGAGCTGGTTGTTGGAGAATCGTTGCTGGTGGTGTATTTTCCTCTGTCTTATTTACTCCTTCCTATATGTAACAACTCTGCTGGCATCACAGCATGGCCTCGCATTTCTCACACTATCTTACCCACTGCTCCAGGTCATGTTGTGGTTTCTGTTTCTTGCCAGCTCCATGTTCTGTGTCTCTGCTCTCCTGCATGCTTCATGGCTGTGTGTGTATAGGGGGCCGGCGCCTGAACTCTCTGGTTCTTATAGGAATCAGGTGCATCTGTCCAATCTGTTCCTGACCAATTACCAAGAGGCCTCCAGTATATAGTGCAGCTCCACCCAGTGTTCTGGGCCTGTGCAATGTGTTAGCTCAGTTAGTGTCTTGCTTCTGAGTTTGCCTGGCCTTTCTCTGAGTTACTCCCTCTCTGGAGGATTTTCTGTGTTATTTCCTTGGTCTTGTTGTCCGCCCACCAGGAGGCAGTATATCCTGGTCCCAGTGTCTTTGTCCTTGTGTCTTGTTCCATTGCCTTGTCTGCACTTAGTCTTACCTCGGTCTCCTAGTCTTTGGCTTCCTTCCCTGTTGTCTTTCCTTGTATTCTCAGTCTGCTTACACTCCGCACTCTTGCAGCTCTGCCTGCTCTGAACCTTTGTGACTTTACCTCTGCTCCTCACTTCTGCGTTTCTGCTCCTTTCTACTCAGCTTATCTTCTGCTGTTGCAGTTATCCCTTGCTGCAGCTTCTCTCCACATTCTTTGTGGCTCTGCTCAGCTTTGCTGCAGAGACCCCTCCCGCAGCTCCTCTCCGCTCCTTGCGGTTCTACCTGGCTCCGCTCCTTGCGGTTCTACCTGGCTCCGCTCCTTGCGGTTCTACCTGGCTCCGCTCCTTGCGGTTCTACCTGGCTCCGCTCCTTGCGGTTCTACCTGGCTCCGCTCCTTGCAGTTCTACCTGGCTCCGCTCCTTGCGGTTCTACCTGGCTCCGCTCCTTGCGGTTCTACCTGGCTCCGCTTCTTGCGTTTCTACCTGGCTCCGCTCCTTGCGTTTCTACCTGGCTCCGCTCCTTGCGTTTCTACCTGGCTCCGCTCCTTGCGTTTCTACCTGGCTCCGCTCCTTGCGTTTCTACCTGGCTCCGCTCCTTGCGTTTCTACCTGGCTCCGCTCCTTGCGGTTCTACCTGGCTCCGCTCCTTGCGGTTCTACCTGGCTCCGCTCCTTGCGGTTCTACCTGGCTCCGCTCCTTGCGGTTCTACTTCTCCTGCACTTGGCTCCGCCTCCTGCCTGTCTGCACTTGGCTCCGCCTCCAGCTCTTGGCTCCGCCTCCTGCCTGTCTGCACTTGGCTCCAGCTCTTGGCTCCGCCTCCTGCGGTTTTGCACTTGGCTCCGCCTCCTGCGGTTTTGCACTTGGCTCCGCCTCCTGCTCTTGGCTCCGCCTCCTGCATTTCTGTTCTTGGCTCTAGCTCCTGTGCTTTCGCTCTGCATCCGCTCTTGCGGTCTTTATCTACTTATTCCTAGGTCCTCGTGTCTGAACAGGTTCTTACCCTTTCTACATACCTGCCTGCAGACCGGTCCCTACCGGTTCTTCCAGTGTACCAGTCTTGTCCACCAGTCCTGCCAGAGAGCCAGCCGTGCCCGCCTGCCTTTCCAGAGAGCCAGCCGTGCCCGCCTGCCTTTCCAGAGAGCCAGCCGTGCCCGCCTGCCTACCAGAGAGCCAGCCGTGCCCGCCTGCCTGACAGTGTTCCTGTTGTACCCGTCTGCCTGCCTATGTGCCAGCCGTGCCCGCTTGCTTGTCTATGTTCCGTTCCCCGGTGGGATCAGCAGCCACAACCAGACTCCACCCTGGAGTGGTACCTGGTAGCTTCCTATTGCACAAGTCTGACCTCACCATCAGAGGCTCCAGCGAACACCTAGGAAGCTACTTAGTTACGCCCCTTCCAGGGAGGTTTGGTCTGTGGCACAGTGGGGCCACACACCTCCGCACGCCCGCGCCAACCAGTCTGGGCGCGAGCATGACACTATATTTGTATTTATTTTGCCCTGCACCTTTACAGTGTATTCCTGATTGACTGCGGCGTGGTGTATATTTTCCTTTATCCTTGTTTGTTATAACTGTGGGTATTGGTCTATTGCATTCAATGGGTGGTGGGCGGTGGTGTTCAGTCTAGGGCTGAATCAGGAGTCAGGGTGAGGGTGGAGGCCTGAACATGCACACCTTCAGTGTAAACTTCAGGTAGAGGGTCAGACAGGGTTTCCCTAGTCTGAGGGATATTGCAGGGGCCCGGGTTATTAGCTCTCGCCCTCCTTGTATCCCCGTGACATTTATACAGCCAGTTGTTGTATCGTCATAGGAGTAGGTAGATGTAGACATCTGGCCAGGTTCTCAGTACAGTTAGATAATATGGTAAAGCACACTCAGCTTATGGTGGGTGCTCCAGTGATAGGGATGGTTGTCCCAATCAATCTCAATGAAAGTCATTCTGACATGGCTTTTCAAAGTACAACAGTCTCATCAGATCTATCCAAAGGGAACCTGTCATGAGATTCATGCGGCCCAAACCAGGCAGCATGAATCAGAGTCTGACTGTGTGATTGCTTTACTTGGTGGTGTTTCAGAGAAACATAGTTTGTAAAGCTGGCTGGGAACAATAAGGAGGGACCTGACTAATCTGAAGCTGTCCCCAGCTGGCTTCTCCCTACTCTGTTCGTTTTGATTAACAGGTCTCGACTTATGTCAATCGGTTGGGTAGGGAGAACTCTGCAGACTGCATCAGACAGGTCAGTTCTGTTCCGATAGTCCCTGGCTGAGTTTCCCAACTATATTTTCACTGCTGTGTTCAAAGTAAAACATAGTGTTTGCAATTGTGCAGCCCGCTTCTGTTTCATGTTGCCTGTGAATCAGGCAGCATGAATCTAATGATAGATTTAATTTAATAGGAATCTGTCAGCATAATTTCACATCTCAGACTATTTATATAGACATCTTTCAATGCAAACTCCATCCATTACATGGCCAGTGTGTTCCTTTGTTAGGCCGGTGTCATACTTGCAACTGCAATGCGAGAAACTTGCGTGAGTCTCTCGCACCTCAATACCCGGCACTGCCGCTGGCGGTTTGGACCGGAGCACTCAGCTGCATAGAAATACATGCAACCGCACACTCCGGTCCCGAGTGCCAGCGGCAGTGCCAGGTATTGAGGCGCGAGTTTCTCGTAATGCAGTTGCAAGTGTGACCCCAGCCTTACTGAGAGATCAACATTTGACTTATATACAAATGAGGCTCAAGAGCTATTGTAGATCTGAAGCCTCTATCACTACAGCTCCATTCACAGCACGACCTCCGCCTGCTTGACTGGTGGCCTCTATGCTGTGTGACATCAGGCAAAGGAGTCGTCGACAGGGGCTGACTGGCCCAGGTGGCAAAGAGGCAAATGCCCCCCGGGCCGCTCCCCCAGCAGCTGTTCAGGGCCGGCTGCCTGGTGGTGGCTACAGCCACACAGCAAATTGTGCGCAGCCATGTCTGCTGTACTGTGACGCGGCTGGCAGCAGACACAGCTGCATCACAGTTAGCGCACACTTCTGCGCTGGGGCCAGGAGCTATGCTTGGCTGTCACCTTGACGGCTGCGCAGCTACTGCTCCCTTCATGTTCTCTATACTTCCAGGTTAGGTGTTGGGCATGCGCGATGGCGTCCTCACGCACACGCCGACATGACCCGGATGCTAGAAGCAGAGAGGCACTGCAGGGGAGCGACTGGTGAGGTAAGTATGACAAACTTTTTTGTTTTCTTTATAAAATAAATTTAATGGTGGGTAACTGCAAGTTATGAAGTGGGGGGTGTAAGGAGGCTGCACATGATGAAGTGGGAGAAGGGGACTGCAGGACTGCACATGATGAATTGTGTCTGATGTGGGACTGCTCATGATGAAATGGAAGGGGGATAGGGGGCTGCAAATGATGAAGGGGCACTGCAGATGAAGTGAGAGGGTGATAGGGGACTGCAATGAATGAAGGGGACTTCACATTAAAGTGGGGGGACTGCAAAATGATAAATTCAGTGTGAGGGACAGGGGACACCAATTTAATTGAAGGTGGGGGTGGGGAGAGCAAATGATCAATTGAAGAGGGGGTGGGGAGAGCAAATGATGATCTAGGGGAAGAACAAATATGAATTTTAAGGGTGGGGGAGTAAATGATGTATTGAATGTGGGGTAGAGCAGTTGATAATGAATAGAGGGTGAGAAAGACATGACAATGAATTGGGGCGGGAGGGGCATGTAACTATAATGAATCGGGGTTAGGGTTAGAGTTGTAGGTACATAGTGGGGGGCGTTGAGGATGAAGTGACTGGTAATGAATTGGGGGTAAGAGTACAGGTGCTAATTAATTTATATATTAAATGAGGAAAGTGGCTATTTAAAGTTAGTGGGTGCACATTGGTGGATTATAATTTATACTTGGAATGGTCGGTTAATAATAATAATTATGATTATTTTATTTCTATAGTGCCAACACTTTACATTTTAGAGGGGACTTGTACAGACAATGGACATTAAGCATAACAATAAACACATAGATCAACAGATACCAAAAGGAATGAGGGCCCTGCTCGCAAGCTTACAATCTATGGGGTTGCATAATAACCAATTATATATTGTTTGTGGGTGCACCTCTGTATTCAGATGTCTAGTGTACACCATGTTCCAAATTATTATGCAAATTGGATATAAGTGTCATAAAGATTTAATTGTTTTGTTTTTCAAATAAACTCGTGGATGGTATTGTGTCTCAGGGCTCAGTGGATCACTGAAATCAATCTTAAACACATGTGATCATTAGTTTTCCAGGTGATTCTAATTAAAGAAAAACTACTTAAAAATGATGTTCCACATTATAAAGCAGACCACAGGTTTCAACCAATATGGGAAATAAAAAGGATCTCTCTGTTGCTGAAAAGCATTAAATAGTGCAATGCCTTGGTCAAAGTATGAAAACATTAGATATTTCATGAAAACTTAAGAGTGATCATCATACTGTGAAGACATTTGTGACTGAAACAGAGCACAGACAGAGTTCATGCAGATAAAGGCATAATGAGGAAGGTTTTCTGCCAGACAAATTAATTGGATAAAGAGAGCAGCTGCCAAAATACCATTACAAAGCAGCAAACAATTATTTGAAGCTGCTGGTGCCTCTGGAGTCCCTCGAACCTCAAGGTGTAGGATCCTTCAAAGGCTTGCTGTGGTGCATAAACCTACTATTCGGCCACCCCTAAACAGTGTTCACAAGCAGAAATGGTTGCAGTGGGCCCAGACACACATGAAGATTGATTTCCAAACAGTCTTGTTTACTGATGAGTGTCGAGCAACCCTGGGTGGTCCAGATGGATGGAGTAGTGGATGGCCACCATGTCCCAACAAGGCTGCAACGTCAGCAAGGAGATGGAGGAGTAATGTTTTGGGCTGGAATCATGGGGAAACAGCTGGAAGGGTCCTTTAAGGTACCTGAAGGTGTGAAAATGACCTCTGCAAAGTATATAGAATTTCTGACTGACAACTTTCTTCCATAATATAAAAAGCAGAAACGTGCCTTCAGGAGCAAAATCATCTTCATGCATGACAATGCACCATTTCGTGCTGCAAAGAATACCTCTAAGTCATTGGCTGCTATGGGCATGAAAGGAGATAAACTCATGGTGTGGCCACCATCTTCCCCTGACTTCAACCCTATAGAGTAACAAGTATAGAGATGGCTAGCACACGACTGAGGGAAGTAAGGTGCTAGTGAACGGGAAGTAATCCCATCAATACGTAAAAGTCTATAATCACTGCACACTTTGCAACAAGGTTTCTGCTTCAAAATAACATGTGTTTTTATTTATAAGTGAAGAGGCGACAAGTATAGACGTTTCGGCCACTCTGTGGCCTTGATCACTGTGTCGCGTAGTATAGTTGTGTCATAGAGTGGTACTTGGTCGTCCTGGATCGGCATGGGCCAAAATCTGCTACGTGTAACCCCTGGGTTTGAGCTGCACAAGCCAAGATTGTGTGTGCGCCCCCTCAGGTTAAGCAGAATGGTACATGAGCCCAGAATATGCGGGAGTCAATCCTGGCCGGATCTGGAGTTGTATGTGGATGCAGGAAATGCTGGCACAACCGTGCCTTAGCGGTGGGAAGCAACCCTATAGAGAACCTTTGGAGTATCATCAAGCAAAAGATCTATGAGGGTGGGAGGCAGTTCACATCAAAACAGCAGCTCTGGGAGGCGATTCTGACTTCATGCAAAGAAATACAAGCAGAAACTCTCCAAATACTCACAAATAGTGTTGAGCATTCCGATACCGCAAGTATCGGGTATCGGCCGATACTTGTGGGTATCGGAATTCCGATACCGAGATCCGATACTTTTGTGGTATCGGGTATCGGTATCGAAACAACATTAATGTGTAAAAGAAAGAATTAAAATAAAAAATATTGCTATACTCACCTCTCCGACGCAGCCTGGACCTCACCGAGGGAACCGGCAGCGTTCTTTTCTTAAAATGCGCGCTTTTCCTTCCTTCCATGACGTCACGGCTTCTGATTGGTCATATTGTAGTATACTAGTAGTAAAAGTTGTACACTCCCTGACAGAAGTAATGTCGCTTATCCATGTTATGTAAATAAAAGCTTATAACCTGATGTTAAATTCATCCATTGGTTGTATAAATTATTCTTTTGAAAGCTGAAACCTTCCAAAATGTGGTTTAGGTTAAGAAAATAAATTGACATCAATGCAGAAATATTGATCAGTTAATGGACACAGAATGGTCAGATTTTAGCAAGACAAAAGTTTTGTCGCCTGGTCATATAATGCACCCAATCCTAGTTTACATCCTCACCTGTGCTCAGTAAATGATCGGTTATTTAGTGTGTGTGTATAAAAAGAAACCCAGCACCCCAGACCTTCACTTGAACTGCAACTTGAGCTCTTGACAATATGCCAAAAATCCACCCTGCGACCAAAGCCTGGATTATCAAGAGGCTGAAGACCAGATCCACTGCAGAGGTGGCGGGCACCTTTAATGTGTCTCAGCGTCAAGTACAAAGAATTAAAAAAAAGATTTGAAGAGACTGGAGATGTGTTTGACTAGCCCAGGTCCGGCAGACCCTGCAAGACAACTGCTCAGGAGGAATGTTTGTTGGTTAGAAAATCCAAAGCAAGCCCCTCTTCCACAGCAGCAGAGCTCCAACAGGTCTGGTCACCTCAAGTCCCTGTGTCAACTAGTAAAAGTTATATTCACCGCACGTGACACGCCGATCGTTAGCAAGGCGCGGGAGCGCCGCTTGTCATAACAGACACTGCAGGTCCACACTACTGGATAGGATCTTCCATAGGCGGACATTTAGATTACAATAGAGCTTATATTGCACCGCTGGGACTTTCCGCCTTCTCTGTATATCACTATCTTAGCTGGAACAAGCGATTACGTGACAAAGGCTCTGGTTGAGCCGAAACGTTGTATGTAAAAAATCACAGATGCTGTAATACTCTGTTACGCTCCCAGTTTATGTATAATAAATTTATACCAGACTTTGCATAAGAAACCTAGAGAAAGTGCAGTGAACTTAACTTTTACTGTTATTCTGGGCCATTGGTCCGTTACACTAGCACCTCAACATATTAAGGCTGAGTGCACACCTAAACCTTTACCTGTGTCAACTAGAACAGTTTGTAGGATTCTGTCTTAAAATGGCCTCCATGGTCGAATCAGTGCCCAGAAGCCAGCACTAAACAAAAGGCAAATAAAAAACCGTGTGGCATTTACAAACTCCCACAGCCTGCTAAATAGATGGACACTGGAAAAGTGGCAGAAGATGGATTTCTCTTCAGTAGAATTACACCACAGCTGCCACAAACACTGCAGGAGACTTACTGGAGCCAGTATGGATCCAAAATACACCCAGAAGACAGTTACATTTGGTGGTTGAAAGATCATGGTCTGGGGTTACCTTCAGTATGGGGGTGTGCAAAACATTTGCAAGGTGGAAGGCAATATCAATAGCCTAAAATATCAAGAAGTATTAGCTACCGCTTATATTCCAAATCATAAAAGGAGTCAAATTCTGCAGCAGGATGGTGCTCCAGCTCATACATCCATCTCTACAACAAAGTTCCTCCAGGCAAAAAAGATCAAGGTGCTCAAGGACTGGCCAGCCCAGTCACCAGACATGAACATCATTGAGCATGTTTGGGGAAGGATGAAAGAGGAAGCTTGGAAGACAAAACCAAAGAATCTAGATGAGCACCACAACTTCATTCACCAATGTTATGCAACATATATTTGTATTTTAAGTTAATTATTTGTCTGTGGGCAACAAAAATTTTGTCTTGCCAAAATCTGACCATTCTGTGTCTATTAACTGATCAATATTTCTGCTTTGATAACAATTTATTTTCTTAACCTAAATCACATTTTGGAGGGTTCCAGCTTTCAAAAGAATAACTTATACAACCAATGGATGAATTTAACATCAGGTTATAAGCTTTTATTTACATAACATGGATAAGCGACATAACTTCTGTCAGGGAGTGTATGGTGGCATCATTGGTCTTTGTATAGAATGTAGTTTCATGTAAAGGTAATGGTGATATTATAATATTATGTATTCTCTGTGTAGTGGTGATAGTACTAGGCACTGTGTAGCTGTATTGTTGTGTGTATGTTTGTAAGTAAGCTCCGTTATGGCACCATATCTAAGCAGTAAGCTTGGTTCTGGTACTCTATCAATGTAGTAATCTAGATTATGGTACTGTATGTATGTCGTAATCTCAGTTCTGCTCCAGTTTCTATGTACCAGACTTGGTTCCATGTAGTAGACTTATTAAGCTCGGTTCTGCTCCCTTATCTCTGTAGTAAGCTCGGTTCTGCTCCCATATCTCTGTAGTAAGCTCGGTTCTGCTCCCTTAGTTCTCTAGTAAGCTCGGTTCTGCTCCCTTATCTCTGTAGTATGCTAGGTTCTGCTCCCATATCTCTGTAGTAAGTTTGGTTCTGCTCCCATATCTCTGTAGTAAGGTCGATTCTGTTCCCATATCTCTGCAATAAGCTCGGTTCTGCTCCCATTTCTCTGCACTAAGCTCAGTTCTGCTCCCATATCTCTGTAGTAAGCTTGGTTCTGCTCCCATATCTTTGCAGTAAGCTCGTTTCTGCTCCCATATCTCTGTAGTAAGCTCGGTTCTGTTCCCCTATCTCTGTAATAAGCTTGGTTCTGCTCCCTTATCTCTGTAGTAAGCTCGTTTCTGCTGCCATATCTCTGTAGTAAGCCCCGTTCTGTTCCCATATCTCTGCAGTAAGCTTGGTTCGGCTCCCATTTCCTTGCTGTTAGCTCGGTTCTGCTCCCATATCTCTGTAGTAAGCTCGGTTCTGCTCCCATATCTTTGCAGTAAGCTCGGTTCGGCTCCCATATCTCTGAATCTAGTAAGTTCGGTTCTGCTCCCATATCTCTATAATAAGCTCTGTTCTGCTCCCATATCTCAGTAGTAAGCTCTGTTCTGCTCACATATCTGTAGTAAGCTCCGTTCTGTTCCCATATCTCTGGAGTAAGCTCGATTCTGCTCCCATATCTATGCAGCAAGCTCCGTTCAGTTCCCATATCTGTGTACCAACCTGTTTTTAAAGCCTGTTATCTCTGCTACTTTAATGTAGTGGCCAGATATAAGCAGGGAAAAGGAGGGCCACCGCAACTCGAGGGCCACTGCCTTGTGATTGCCCCCCAGGCTGAAAATTGCCAGCCAGCCCCTGGTCGTCGAACATGAGGAGGTGGCTCTGGATGCTGAATAGAGCTGGAATGACAGAGGCTTCAGATCTACAGTCTCATTTGCATATCACTACAAACACTTATTTCTCTGTAATGGAGGAATGGACTAGCCATGTAAAGGTATTGCTGGACTTGTCTTTGAGGGTATGTGCACATGTTCAGGTTTTTTCGCGATAAAAACACTATAAAAACTCATTAAAAACGCATGCATTATGCATCCTATCATTTAGAATGCATTCTGCAATTTTTGTGCACATGATGCTTTTTTTTCCCACGAAAAAAACGCATTGCGTTAAAAAAAGCAGCATGTTCATTAATTTTGCGGTTTTTTCGCGTTTTTCCCGCTATTCTATGCATTGGGAAAAAACGGGAAAAAAAAACGCATCAAAATCGCGGTAAAAACGCATGCGGATTTCTGGCAGAAATGTCCTGTTTTTGTCAGGAAAATTTCTGCCAGAAATCCTGACGTGTGCACATAACCCGAAAGTGCTACATGCACATACAAATAGTTTGGGGTGTGAAATCCTGTTAACAGATTCATTTGAAGAATGTATACAGTCTATGCTGTGAAACGTCATGATAGATCCGCTTTAAAACTGTCATTGAACACCTACATGGGCTACAGGGTGTGCAATTATTTACAGTAAATTGCCAGATAGAACACAAAATCTATTATATAATAATACTACTAGTCCATTAATATACAAATATGGCATATAATCTTATTTAGTATGTGAGTTTGTGTATTTAAAAAAACATTCTGTTACCTAAAAGGAGATTCAGATTTTATATTTATTTTTTTCTTTTAGCTAAAAAGAAATTTAAGTTTAAATCCTTCAAAAAATTATTTGGAAAAAAGAAAAGGAAAGAGCCTTTACCATCAATAAGCTCAAGCGGTCTCAAGCAGAGTCAGTCAGCCAGCGATGTCACCGTCCCAGAAACCTTGCCTGTTGATTATGACTCTGAGGAAGAACTTGAGTAAGTTATAGTAATGTATTCTGTAAATGTGAATGTGTTGGGTGTTTATGCTTCTATCTTTATTTCCATTGTTTGCAATTTAGCATGAAATATATTTTTAAGAGTTAATTTCCTGGGTGAAAAATGTAACATCTTAATTATGCAAAACGCTGCTGTATTCTGTTTGTTAAAAAAAATAGATATGTGATGTAAAGCTGACAAGACAGGCTGTGAGGCACCAGGCTGCCCGCCCTACTAGTAGTTGTCGAGGCGGCGGTGGTTGGTGCAGCGCTTCTTTAAGGCAACAAAAGTTAGGACCCACTGAGAGGTTTCATACAGTCTGCTCAGAATGTTAAACTAAAAGCCTCATGTTCAGTTACATATGATTTTGCCTAGTGGCATTAGATCAATGTATGATTTTGGAGGTGCTGTCGATTCTCTTTTTTCAGCAAATTATAAGTCAGTTTAGTGACCCAGAAATTGATCAAACATGTTAATGTTTAAATAGGTGCCAGTGTGAACTGTGCCTTAAATGGGCCTCTGTGTATGTGGAGACCTTCCAGGTGTCTTCCCATTTGCTTCTGATTTATGACCACCAGAGGGGTAGGTTTACACTAGACTGTTTTCTCCAGAGCCTAGAAAAATGGTCCGATTATTCGAAACATACTCTGCTCATGGTTTGAACAGCGTGGCACCAGTTTTACTTTGACGTGGAGGAGGTAGAAAAAAAGGTTCTCCATCTTCTACATTCTGTCAGTCTGTGAAAATGTCATTCAAGTGTGGTCATGCGTGGTCGAAATTGGCGGTCTCGACTCACAAAAAAACGTTACATGTAACTTTTTTTGTGGCGGCGGTCCACTGTCGCACGACGGTTGCAACGTGTGGCACTGCATCGCAATGCGTCGCTAATAAAAGTCTATGGAGAAAAAACGCATCCTGCGGTGTTGTGAAATTGGATTTTGGGCTCCCCCGGTGGCCACTGGTGGAATTGAACTGGTGTGCATCATCCCCTCTGTTCACCTGTTTCCATCAGGATGTGGGAGTCGCTATTTAACCTTGCTCCTCTGTCACTTCCATGCCGGTCAACATTGTAATCAGAAGCCTTTCTGTGCATGTTCCTGCTGCTAGACAACTCTCAGCTAAGTTGGACTTTAGTCCTCGTTTGTTTTTGCATTTTGTTCCAGTTCACTGCTGTAGTTTCGTTTCTGTGTCTGGAAAGCTCTTGTGATCTGAAATTGCCACTCTGATGTTATGAGTTAATACTAGAGTCTTAAAGTAATTTCAGGATGGTATTTTGATAGGGTTTTCAGCTGACCATGAAAGTGCCCTTTCTGTCTTCCTGCTATCTAGTAAGCGGACCTCAATTTTGCTAAACCTATTTTCATACTACGTTTGTCATTTCATCTAAAATCACAGCCAATATATGTGGGGGCCTCTGTCTGCCTATCGGGGAAACTTCTCTAGAGGTGAGCCAGGACTATATTTTCCTCTGCCAGGATTAGTTAGTCCTCCGGCCGGCGCTGGGCGTCTAGGGATAAAAAACGTAGGCAACGCTACCCGGCTACTGTTAGTTGTGCGGCAGGTTTAGTTCATGGTCAGTTTAGTTTCCATCCTTCCAAGAGCTAGTACTTATGTTTGCTGGGCTATGTTCTCTTACCATTGAGAACCATAACAGTTTGACCGGCCAAAAAAGGGTTAAATTAATTGACAGAGAAAGGAGAGAAAAGAGAAGTCTGCTGAAGATTTTTTTTTTTTTTTTTTCCCCTTCCCTTCAGTTCTGAGTGTGCTTGTAATTGAATCTCTTGCAAGTCTGCCTATATTGCAGCCTTTCTCTCTCTCTCTCTCCTTCTAATCCTGGAATGGCTCTGTGTTCACCTGTTTAAAATGGATATTCAGAGTTTAGCTGCAGGTTTGAATAATCTCACCACGAAAGTTCAAAATTTACAAGATTTTGTTGTTCATGTTCCTATATCTGAACCTAGAATTCCTTGGCCTGAATTTTTCTCGGGGAATAGATCTTGCTTTCAAAATTTCAAAAATAATTGCAAGTTGTTTTTGTCCCTGAAATCTCGCTCTGCTGGAGATCCTGCTCAGCAGGTCAGGATTGTGATTTCCTTGCTCCGGGGCGACCCTCAGGATTGGGCTTTTGCATTGGCTCCAGGGGATCCTGCGTTGCTCAATGTGGATGCGTTTTTTCTGGCCTTGGGGTTGCTTTATGAGGAACCTCAGTTAGAGCTTCAGGCGGAAAAGGCCTTGATGTCCCTATCTCAGGGGCAAGACGAAGCTGAAATATACTGCCAGAAATTCCGTAAATGGGCTGTGCTTACTCAGTGGAATGAGTGCGCCCTGGCGGCGAATTTCAGAGAGGGTCTCTCTGATGCCATTAAGGATGTTATGGTGGGGTTCCCTGTGCCTGCGGGTCTGAATGAGTCCATGACAATGGCTATCCAGATCGATAGGCGTCTGCGGGAGCGCAAACCTGTGCACCATTTGGCGGTGTCTACTGAGAAGACGCCAGAGAATATGCAATGTGATAGAATTCTGTCCAGAAGTGAACGGCAGAATTTAAGACTAAAAAATGGGTTGTGCTTCTATTGCGGTGATTCAACTCATGTTATATCAGCATGCTCTAAGCGTACTAAGAAGCTTGATAAGTCTGTTTCAATTGGCACTTTACAGTCTAAGTTTATTCTATCTGTGACCCTGATTTGTTCTTTATCATCTATTACCGCGGATGCCTATGTCGACTCTGGCGCCGTTTTGAGTCTTATGGATTGGTCCTTTGCCAAACGCTGTGGGTATGATTTGGAGCCTCTTGAAACTCCTATACCCCTGAAGGGGATTGACTCCACCCCATTGGCTAGTAATAAACCACAATACTGGACACAAGTAACTATGCGGATTAATCCGGATCATCAGGAGATTATTCGCTTTCTTGTGCTGTATAACCTACATGATGTGTTGGTGCTTGGATTGCCATGGCTGCAATCTCATAACCCAGTCCTTGACTGGAAAGCTATGTCTGTGTTAAGCTGGGGATGTAAGGGGAAGCATGGGGACGTACCTGTGGTTTCCATTTCATCATCTATTCCCTCTGAGATTCCTGAATTCTTGACTGAATATCGTGACGTTTTTGAAGAACCTAAGCTTGGTTCATTACCTCCGCACCGGGAGTGCGATTGTGCCATAGATTTGATTCCGGGTAGTAAATACCCTAAGGGTCGTTTATTTAATCTGTCTGTGCCTGAACATGCTGCTATGCGAGAATATATAAAGGAGTCCTTGGAAAAGGGACATATTCGTCCTTCGTCATCTCCCTTAGGAGCCGGTTTTTTCTTTGTGGCTAAGAAAGATGGCTCTTTGAGACCGTGTATTGATTATCGGCTTTTGAATAAAATCACGGTTAAATATCAATATCCGTTGCCACTGCTGACTGATTTGTTTGCTCGCATAAAGGGGGCCAAGTGGTTCTCTAAGATAGATCTCCGTGGGGCGTATAATTTGGTGCGAATTAAGCAGGGGGATGAGTGGAAGACCGCATTTAATACGCCCGAGGGCCACTTTGAGTATTTGGTGATGCCTTTTGGTCTTTCAAATGCCCCTTCAGTCTTTCAGTCCTTTATGCATGACATTTTCCGTGATTATTTGGATAAATTTATGATTGTGTATCTGGATGATATTTTGATTTTTTCGGATGACTGGGACTCTCATGTCCAGCAGGTCAGGAGGGTTTTTCAGGTTTTGCGGTCTAATTCCTTGTGTGTGAAGGGTTCTAAGTGCGTTTTTGGGGTTCAAAAGATTTCCTTTTTGGGATATATTTTTTCCCCCTCTTCCATCGAGATGGATCCTGTCAAGGTTCAGGCTATTTGTGATTGGACGCAACCCTCTTCTCTTAAGAGTCTTCAGAAATTTTTGGGCTTTGCTAACTTTTATCGTCGATTTATTGCTGGTTTTTCGGATGTTGTTAAACCATTGACTGATTTGACTAAGAAGGGTGCTGATGTTGCTGATTGGTCCCCTGCTGCTGTGGAGGCCTTTCGGGAGCTTAAGCGCCGCTTTTCTTCCGCCCCTGTGTTGCGTCAGCCTGATGTTGCTCTTCCTTTTCAGGTTGAGGTCGACGCTTCTGAAATCGGAGCTGGGGCAGTTTTGTCGCAGAGAAGTTCCGATTGTTCCGTGATGAGACCTTGTGCCTTTTTCTCGCGTAAATTTTCGCCCGCCGAGCGGAATTATGATGTTGGGAATCGGGAGCTTTTGGCCATGAAGTGGGCTTTTGAGGAGTGGCGTCATTGGCTTGAGGGGGCTAGACATCAGGTGGTGGTATTGACTGACCACAAAAATCTAATTTATCTTGAGTCCGCCAGACGCCTGAATCCTAGACAGGCGCGCTGGTCGTTGTTTTTCTCTCGGTTTAATTTTGTGGTGTCCTACCTGCCGGGTTCTAAGAATGTTAAGGCGGATGCCCTTTCTAGGAGTTTTGAGCCTGACTCCCCTGGTAACTCTGAACCTACAGGTATCCTTAAGGATGGAGTGATATTGTCTGCCGTTTCTCCAGACCTGCGGCGGGCCTTGCAGGAGTTTCAGGCGGATAGACCTGATCGTTGCCCACCTGGTAGACTGTTTGTTCCTGATGATTGGACCAGTAAAGTCATTTCTGAGGTTCATTCTTCTGCGTTGACAGGTCATCCTGGAATCTTTGGTACCAGGGATTTGGTGGCAAGGTCCTTCTGGTGGCCTTCCCTGTCTCGAGATGTGCGAGGCTTTGTGCAGTCTTGTGACGTTTGTGCTCGGGCCAAGCCTTGTTGTTCTCGGGCTAGTGGATTGTTGTTGCCCTTGCCTATCCCGAAGAGGCCCTGGACGCACATCTCGATGGATTTTATTTCGGATCTTCCTGTTTCTCAGAAGATGTCTGTCATCTGGGTGGTGTGTGACCGTTTCTCTAAGATGGTCCATTTGGTTCCCCTGCCTAAGTTGCCTTCTTCTTCCGAGTTGGTTCCTCTGTTTTTTCAAAATGTGGTCCGTTTGCATGGTATTCCGGAGAATATCGTTTCTGACAGAGGAACCCAATTCGTGTCTAGATTTTGGCGAGCATTCTGTGCTAGGATGGGCATAGATTTGTCTTTCTCGTCTGCTTTCCATCCTCAGACTAATGGCCAGACCGAGCGGACGAATCAGACCTTGGAGACATATTTGAGGTGTTTTGTGTCTGCAGATCAGGATGATTGGGTTGCTTTTTTGCCTTTAGCGGAGTTTGCCCTCAATAATCGGGCCAGCTCTGCCACCTTGGTGTCTCCTTTTTCTGTAATTCGGGGTTTCATCCTCGATTTTCTTCTGGTCAGGTGGAATCTTCGGATTGTCCTGGAGTGGATGCTGTGGTGGAGAGGTTGCATCAGATTTGGGGGCAGGTAGTGGACAATTTGAAGTTGTCCCAGGAGAAGACTCAGCTTTTTGCCAACCGCCGGCGTCGGGTTGGTCCTCGGCTTTGTGTTGGGGACTTGGTGTGGTTGTCTTCTCGTTTTGTCCCTATGAGGGTTTCTTCTCCTAAGTTTAAGCCTCGGTTCATTGGCCCGTACAAGATATTGGAGATTCTTAACCCTGTGTCCTTCCGTTTGGACCTCCCTGCATCTTTTTCTATTCATAATGTTTTTCATCGGTCATTGTTGCGCAGGTATGAGGTACCGGTTGTGCCTTCCGTTGAGCCTCCTGCTCCGGTGTTGGTTGAGGGCGAGTTGGAGTACGTTGTGGAAAAAATCTTGGACTCCCGTGTTTCCAGACGGAAACTCCAGTATCTGGTCAAATGGAAGGGATACGGTCAGGAGGATAATTCTTGGGTGACTGCCTCTGATGTTCATGCCTCCGATCTGGTCCGTGCCTTTCATAGGGCTCATCCTGATCGCCCTGGTGGTTCTGGTGAGGGTTCGGTGCCCCCTCCTTGAGGGGGGGGTACTGTTGTGAAATTGGATTTTGGGCTCCCCCGGTGGCCACTGGTGGAATTGAACTGGTGTGCATCATCCCCTCTGTTCACCTGTTTCCATCAGGATGTGGGAGTCGCTATTTAACCTTGCTCCTCTGTCACTTCCATGCCGGTCAACATTGTAATCAGAAGCCTTTCTGTGCATGTTCCTGCTGCTAGACAACTCCCAGCTAAGTTGGACTTTAGTCCTCGTTTGTTTTTGCATTTTGTTCCAGTTCACTGCTGTAGTTTCGTTTCTGTGTCTGGAAAGCTCTTGTGATCTGAAATTGCCACTCTGATGTTATGAGTTAATACTAGAGTCTTAAAGTAATTTCAGGATGGTATTTTGATTGGTTTTCAGCTGACCATGAAAGTGCCCTTTCTGTCTTCCTGCTATCTAGTAAGCGGACCTCAATTTTGCTAAACCTATTTTCATACTACGTTTGTCATTTCATCTAAAATCACCGCCAATATATGTGGGGGCCTCTGTCTGCCTATCGGGGAAACTTCTCTAGAGGTGAGCCAGGACTATATTTTCCTCTGCCAGGATTAGTTAGTCCTCCGGCCGGCGCTGGGCGTCTAGGGATAAAAAACGTAGGCAACGCTACCCGGCTACTGTTAGTTGTGCGGCAGGTTTAGTTCATGGTCAGTTTAGTTTCCATCCTTCCAAGAGCTAGTACTTATGTTTGCTGGGCTATGTTCTCTTGCCATTGAGAACCATAACACTGCGGGCAACTTTGCAGGATGCGTTTTTTCTCCACAAAGACGCATTGCGACGTGCAGTGCCCGACGCTAGTGTGAAAGTAGCCTAAGACGCCTATCCATTACTAACCCCATAGTCATATTATAAATAAATACACAGCCAGAATAAAGGCTTTTATTTGAAATAAAAATACACACTGTGTTACTTTTTTATTTAAAAATTAAAAAACAAATAATAAACAACCATACTCACCTTATGCCCATTCCATTGAAGCTATCGTCCCCTGTAAAAAAAAACAAAAAAAACAGAAAATAAACAACAATAATACTCACCTAACGCCCATTACATTGAAGTCTCCTGTAAAAAAAAAAAAGAAACAACCATATCCTGTCCAACATACTGTCTCACGCTGTAATCCATGTCTGCGATAAGAGGTTTTCAACCTGGACTAGCAGCATCAGTGACTAGCAGTGACATCATCAAAGTTACCGCAGGTCACTGACACTACGTTCCCAGCTCACTTTGCTGTGAGCTGGGCTGATGAACTGCAGTCAGTGACCTCAGTCAGATCACCGCTAGCACCGTGAGAAAGTCTCACGGTGCAGAGCTGAGCTCAGTGAGTTCACAGTTCACCGTAAGAAAACCCAACAAATATTAACCCCACTTGCCACCGCCACATGGCAAGTGGAAAGTGCTAAGCAAAGCGCCAGAATTGGCGCATTTAAAAGATGCGCCTTTTCTGGGGCAGCTGCTGGCTGCTATTTTTAGGCTGGGGGAGCAATATCCATGGCCCCTTAACAGCCTGAGAATACCAGCCCCCCAGCTGTCTGTTTTAGGCTGGTTTCACACTTGCGTTTTGATCTGCAGCGTTTTAAAAAAAAACGCAGGTGGTGAAAAAACGCATGTAAACTCGTTTAAACGCTGCGTTTTTTAGAAGCATGCGTTTTTGCATTGGGTAAAAAACTGTGGCGTTTGCGTTTTTGAAACGCATGCTGAGAAGTGTGTGACAGCTGCCAATCATCAAAATCAACTAGAAAACCCACTATAAATAGAAATAGCTAGGGTTAGGGTTAGGGATAGGGTTAGGATCCCTAGGGTTAGGGTTAGTGTTAGGGGTAGGGTTAGGGTTTGGATCCCTAGGGTTAGGGTTAGGGGTAGCTTTTTATTAGAAGAATGTCCTGGTCACCAGGTCACTGATAAGCCACCCCCACTATCAAGGTGATAAAGGGATCCAAACCCTACCCCTAACCCTAACCCTAGGGATCCAAACCCTACCCCTAACCCTGACAAGCCACCCCCCACCATCAAGGTGATAAAGGGATCCTAACCCTACCCCTAACCCTAACCCTGACAAGCCACCCCCACCATCAAGGTGATAAAGGGATACAAACCCTACCCCTAACCCTGACAAGCCACCCCCCACCATCAAGGTGATAAAGGGATACAAACCCTAACCCTGACAAGCCACCCCCACCATCAAGGTGATAAAGGGATCCTAACCCTAACCCTACCCCTAACCCTACCCCTAACCCTAGGGATCCTAGGGATCCATAGGAATTGGCTATTATGTTGACCTGGTGACCAGGACATTCTTCTAATAAAAAGCTTTGTTCAATGTGGACACCCCAAGATATACAGTATTGCTATAGAGTACTAAAAATATAAACTCGTTGAGTATTGACTGTCATAGTGTTAGGGTTAGGGTTAGGGGTAGGGTTAGGGTTTGGATCCCTTTATCACCTTGATGGTGGGGGGTGACTTGTCAGGGTTAGGGGTAGGGTTTGGATCCCTTTATCACCTTGATGGTGGGGGGTGGCTTGTCAGGGTTAGGGTTAGGGTTAGGATCCCTTTATCACCTTGATGGTGGGGGGTGGCTTGTCAGTGTGTATTCTTGTTTTTTTTTATAAAAACGCATGCGTTTTTAACGCAAGCAAACGCATGTGCTTAAAAACGCATGCGTTTACATAGACAGCAATACGTTTTTTTGCCACAAAAAAATGCATGCGTTTTTTTGCGGCAAAAAAACGACTCTAGAAATTACTACATGTTGCATTTCTGCGACCGAACGCATGCAGCAAAAAAACGCATGCGTTGTTAAACGCGGCCAAACGCGTACAAAAAAAACGCATGCGTTTTTAATGTTAAACATAGGAAAAAACGCATGCGTTTTTTTTTTAAAAACGCTGCAGATCAAAACGCAAGTGTGAAACCAGCCTTAGCTTGGCTGGTTGACAAAAATGGGTGGACTCCACACCATTTTTTAAAATAATTTGTTTAAATAATTTTAAAAAACAGCGTGGGGACCCTCTATTCTTGATAAGCAGCCATGATAAAGCTGACAGCTGAGTGTTGCAGGCCACAGCTGTCAGTTTTGCCATGCTGGTTATCAAAAATAGAGGGGAACCCACGCCATTACTTTGTTTAATTTAATTATTTATAGTGCAGGTGCCGCCACTACTCCCATCAGCCTCTGCCTGCTCTCGCTATTGTCAGCAACAGCAAGCATAAGCTGATAGGAGTAGTACTTCCATCAGCCATCGCCTTTGACCGGAGGTAAACTTTTTACCTCCGGTTACAGCTGCTGGCTCATGCTATCATCTGACAGCTTGGGAACCACAGTTCTCTGTTTGCCGGTAGTAATCTTAATGCCGTTCAGAGCCAGTGTTTGCCGCAGTGTCATGCAGATGACAGTGTGGCAAACAATGCATGTTCATGCCCCGCATTCATCTGCACGGGGTCCGGGTTTGGGTATTGTTCTGGTACCCAAACCAAACTTTTTAAAAATGTTTGGCCAAAACTGTCAGACCTGAACATCCAGGGGTTCGCCCATCACTAGACATGTGCACAGTGTCCTAGAATATCATAGGTACAAGCTCTATGGAAGTGAACAAGAAAGTTTGCAGGAAGGAGATTTATAGTGTTGATTTCTCCACACTAAATACTCTACAGCTCTTTGCAGCATCCTCTGCTGCACTTTTCCATGATGAACTCTGTGTTTGTAATGCAACCTGTCATTTTAGGGCGACAGCTGGCGTGCTGGGAAGCAGAGCCGTGTCACACGACAGCATCTTCATTCCAGAGATTGCACAAGAGACGGTCCGACCAATTCGCGTCTTCTCTCAAGAGAATGTGTCAGACCACATCAAAGCCCTGCAGGTACTGAATAGAAGATATCGCCATCTGTGCCTCAGGATGAGGTACTTTAAGTAGATCATGCACCGTTTTTCAGAATATTACCCATATTCTATAAGTGGTTAACTGAAGGAACTTCATTTTTATTAATATCACAAGTTTAACAAGTTCTCAGAAACATTTACACCACATAAAGGATTAAAGCAGTGGGGGGTTGGTTTCTGCTTGTCATGTATATAAAGTAACAAAACAATCCCATTGACCTCTCTAATCTGAAGTGCTTTGCACTGGCACCTCTGAGCTGTCAGAGGGAACTTATCTAAGTACATGCTACAAAGTAGAAACAATAGTAGTGGAACGCCAAAGCACTCACCAGTCTCGCAGTTTAGAAATGCTTTATTGCTTCATACATAAATCATCTTCACGGCACACAGGGAGGACGGATAAAGTGCAGGAGTGCTACGGACAAGACGACGGCCGTTTCGCGCCCAGTAACAGCGCTTCAACGGGTCACGTGAAGATGATTTATGTATGAAGCAATAAAGCATTTCTAAACGCGTTTCGGAATTTAATCCTTATTCATTGCAAAAAACGAGGATTGAATTCCGAAACGTGTTTGCTTGTCTTGCATTTTTTATTCCCAGGCACACTGTTGCGACTTTTAAGGATTGCAAATAAAGACTTCTCAATTTTATTGAAGACAACTATGCTGGATTTTCTTCATTTTTTTTACATGGTTTTTGGACTGCAGCACTGCAGGTTTTCTTGCATTGTGTCTCAAGTAAAGGTGAGCTGACTTTTTCTTTTTGCACTAGAGTTCAAGTCCTCTTGTTCCCTGAAGAGGAAATTTGAATATTTCATTTTCCAGAGGAGCATTGCACAGCCTATAAGTCTCCTCACCCTGGCATGTTAGGCATGCCACTCTTCACAAAGAGAAATGTTCCCCTTATACCGCAGATTTAACAAACGCTACAGTTCTAAAAAAAACAACTAACGTGTGCATGAGATTTCTGAAAATGCATAGCTTTTGCTGGTACTTTAAAAAGCAGCTTTTAATTTGCGTAAAAAACGCTCATAGATTTATACATGATACGCAAGTTGCTATGTATGGTGAACCTACGCTGCATATTTCAATAATGCCACCTAAGTAACAAAAACACCTCAATGCCTCAATTTCAGTTGAAACTCCAGGCCAGTATCAAAGTTGGCCCACCTCCCATTGGGTTCCTCAGTAAACGATCTGATGATGCTGGGACCAGTTCTGAAGATGATGGTCTACCACGAAGCCCTCCAGAAATGTCGCTTATACATGAAGCTGTTAAAACCAGGGCAAGTATATTACTAATTATAGAAATAGCACGGGAGTCGCACATTGGCAGCAGTTTCTAATGACCTAAAGTGGATAACTGAGAACTATGGAGTTACAGTGCCTTTCTCCATGATCTGGACTGTATCAAGCTGGCAGCACTGCAGACAGAGGGAACAAAGCTGGACATTGTTTGGGCATTAAACTGTATGGCGTGAGGCACTGACTAGTTAGCGTCCAAACAATGAGAGCTCATTTTGAAAAAAATCTATGCATGTGTTGGCAAAAATAAAGTAATGCCCTTTAATTTTTATTTTCTCTTCATATATTCAAGAAATGATTTCACGGTTTACCATGGTAATGGAATAGCTGAGCTCTGTGGTTGTAGTGCATCGAGTGAAGAGCGTAGCATAACAGCAGTGCAATCCATTATGCTGCATCACGCTTGCCTTTATTCCCCAGCCTGGCTACATAAGGGTCTTTGTAATCCACAGACACTAGATAATAGATAATGTATCTGTGTGATGTAATGTAGTACCCTAACAGATGAACTCTATAGAAAAAAAAAATGATTTGGATGTTATTTTCCTCTAATGGAAACACACCCAATGGCTTTTTCTCCATAGTCTTTAATCAATGCCCATTTGTTAAAAGATGGGACTAGTTTGAAACTTTCTGAAGATTGAAATTTCATTCCTTTTCAATTAAGTTACGGTAACTATAATATTTTTTTAGCTATTTACTGATTGGTACAATTCATGCCCATCCGCATCCCCTGGTGGAGCAATGGATGTAGAAATCGATAGGGCTTATTGATAGAAAGACTTAAGGCCCGGATTCATCGTTGCATTTTCACCAGTTAATTTGCCAGAATATCTTTTAATGAGTGACTTTTTGCTTTGTGCCAATTTATTAAACTATTTGCACCTTTTTTTAAGTTGTCTTTTGCTGTTTAGCAAATTTTCAAATTTTTACGGATTTTCCTTATGCTTTACACCAATTCATCGTATGCGACTATATGACAGTTATTTTTGAGTATTTTTTGTGCAATTTTTCAAAACGGGTCAAAGACAAAAAATAGGAAGAGCATTTTTTAATTTTTTGCTAAATTCATGGGCCAGTGCGCCATTTTGAAGAATTTGGGGCAAAAAAGGCAGCAAAAACCAAGACAAAAAAAGAAAAATTACTTGAAAAAGAAATGCAAATAATGAATCGGGGCCGTAGTCCAATTTCTAGAAAATGTTGACCTTTAGATCAGTATTTTAGTAATATTTTTCCCATTTTTGTATTATTTCAGTTTTCAGACATCCATAGACATCATCACAGCGCCCTTAGCTTAGGTGGAACTGGCAGTGAGGAAGACGAACAGGTAGTGTATCTCCCAAAAAAAGGAATCAACTCTTGACACCACATCAATTAATCTTCTGTTTGCTTACATTATTCCCTCTCCATTAGACAGAAGCAACTTGCCCAAAAGACAATCACTGGTTGAAGATTATGTATTTTGAGCAGAATGCTTGGAAAGCAAGCCTCATGTATTACTCTTATGTGAAGCTTTGGTTGAATTTTTTTTACATTTTGTCTATAGCAGTTATCTAATCTGTGCATATGAAGCAATAGCTAATTACATAGCAATACAAAAAATATGTAGGACAGCCCAATCAAATGGTACAATCACAGTGAGTGTTATAGAAATACAAAAAATGAAAGCATGGGCAAGGTAATCCTCAATAATGGCCTTATATAATAAATTATTCAATTTATGTATCAGAGTGGACTCCCGCGTATTTTATGCCATATGGAGGGTTGGTATTTATAACACACAAGTTGCTAGATCATAAATTAGCCCATAATCAACAGTTGTAAATATACCACATCTCAATACCATATGGACGTATTCAGCATGATGTACTTAGTATAAGCCCCAGTGAATCATAATAACTAATATAGTAAAGTGCATAGTGCTCAGGATATACAATACAGCGGTGCCTTCACATAGATGCTATCACATTGGTATGAGTCATAAGTGCAAAAATGCATGTAGGTACCCTGATTAGCCCTATGTGTCAGCAATAAAGAGGCATGGATATATAAACAAGTAATGGCTGGCCTGCAATTAATGTTGTTCTAATGCACAAGGGGTAAAACACCTCCCACATACAAATATGCTAGACACCATAGGTTTCCCTGAGATACGACATAAGTATAGATGAAAACGGTGGTGTACGACCTGATTAGGCTGTCCGGGTCCCCGACGCCACCGTTTTCATCTATACTTATGTCGTATCTCAGGGAAACCTATGGTGTCTAGCATATTTGTATGTGGGAGGTGTTTTACCCCTTGTGCATTAGAACAACATTAATTGCAGGCCAGCCATTACTTGTTTATATATCCATGCCTCTTTATTGCTGACACATAGGGCTAATCAGGGTACCTACATGCATTTTTGCACTTATGACTCATACCAATGTGATAGCATCTATGTGAAGGCACCGCTGTATTGTATATCCTGAGCACTATGCACTTTACTATATTAGTTATTATGATTCACTGGGGCTTATACTAAGTACATCATGCTGAATACGTCCATATGGTATTGAGATGTGGTATATTTACAACTGTTGATTATGGGCTAATTTATGATCTAGCAACTTGTGTGTTATAAATACCAACCCTCCATATGGCATAAAATACGCGGGAGACCACTCTGATACATAAATTGAATAATTTATTATATAAGGCCATTATTGAGGATTACCTTGCCCATGCTTTCATTTTTTGTATTTCTATAACACTCACTGTGATTGTACCATTTGATTGGGCTGTCCTACATATTTTTTGTATTGCTACTTCATTTTTTATGTGGTTGTTTAACCATTTTTAGTTTTTGAATCAATAAAATTGTTCATTTTTATCTTTGGCACTTGCTTCTCTTCTCTATTTGGATTTTGTTGTATGGCTTTGGGAAGAGCCTAATATAAGCCTGTTGATTGTAGGAGTAGCTAATTACATAGTATAAAGCAGAAGAATTCTTCATGGTTGTTCTACCCGCCACCATTAATATAACGCAGGTCCCACTTTTCTCATCCATATCTGGAGAATACACTCCCTTTTTAATCTTGGAATAACCATAGCAAGATATCTAAGGCAACAAGTGGAATATTTACAAGATGTACAAGATTTTCCACCCTCTAGAACAGGGGAACACCTCAAGGGCCCCTTGTCATAAACATCACCGCATAAATATTTCATAAGTGTTGATTTCATTTTAGGACCTCTTTCAGGATGTAGGTCCTCTGTTCTTCTATTCAGAATCCAGAAATGAAAAGACCATGGATACAGCATTCTCCATTGTAGTTTATTTGAGATGCTGAAACAGTTGAGTGTTTTGCTTCTCCCATAAACTACAATGATTATGGTAGCACTCATGCATGGCCACTTCTTATCTAGATGATGAAACGGTCCATTGGTGGTTACCCATGCTTATAGTCTTACCTGTCACTCCTCTACTCCTTAACATGCAAAATACCTCCAGACACTGTCAGGCATGCCTAGGTCCACAAAAGCTGAGGGTCACACAGATAGACATTGAGGGTCCAGTACTAAGGAGCTGTGGTACTCCTATGGGTGCAGGCCCCATCAGTTTGGTTTGGTTTCCATCCACTGAAACTCTCTCATATCTGTCATATGTCAAAAGATAACATTTTAGAATGTAATTACTGTAATATCCAAATAAATCAACTAGTATAGTACAAAATATGTGAATCAAGAAAAACAATATTGATACATAGCAGATTTTTTTTTTTGCCGTGGATTTTTTATATATATTGCATGCCTATCATCTTGTGCATTTGCACTTTTGTAATGCCTATCATCTTGTGCATTTACACTTTTGTAATTTGCAAAGTGTTAGCAAATATAAGTAAAATCCACTGTAAATTCAGCCTAACAGAAATTTCTGCAGCAGAGAAAACCCACGTTACATGAAAGTGGAGGTCCTGGCTAGGTGTGTGGACTTGTGTTGTGAGGGCGCTATGTCCGTGCAGGATGCACATAACCAATGTTTATCAGGACCAGGTGTTGGACAATTCAGTAAGGGAGTCCAGCAGTCAAAAATAAACTTTTTACTGCATGGGAACTTGGTGGGGAATATATACAAGCGCTGGTACACAGTCTTATGAACGTTTCCTTTACAACTTAAAACACTTTCCACACAGTTTCCTTCCTTCATTTCTCTATTGTTTTCCTTTCCTCTTTCTACTTGTCCTCTGTATCTACTGTTTCTCACTACTTCACCACAACCCAGCTTGACTGTACAGTCTTTCTTGGCAAGAATCCTTTCCTCAACCTGGTTCTGAGGCTTCTCTGCCTTAGGGAAGCTATGTGGCCAGTATGGCCGGTACTTATCTTCTCTAGTGCTGACTCTCTGGAACTCCTGCCCTGGATAATCTATTCGTTTCACATTTTAATTCCTGTCTAGGCCTTTACCTTCAAGAGTTATAAACTCTGGGCCTTACTGCCAGGTGCCCTCTCCCAGGACCTGTATCCGGTAATTCACTCTGTCTCTTAGTTCCTTCTGCTCCGTATCTTGCTATCTCTTTCTTTCGGTCCCCTCTTACTTTTGGGACACCCCAGAATGCCATACTGCTCACAATGGACCTTAGGTCAGAAACATGGGCAGCATGTCCATCTCCTTACACACAAACAGAGCAGCATGTGAAAACGCAGGAGAAACCAGAACTCTTTTCTGAGCCCAGTGCTTTATGCTGAGCTCCACTCATCCTCTGCCATCATGACCTCTTATTTCAGATAGCGTTTTTTGCTGATCCTCTTAGCTTGGTTCATGAATTGCTTTGCACACATTTATATGACAGAGCAGTCACCAACAAAATGTCGCTACATTGTGATTTCAAACTTTATATCCCCCTCCTTTGCTAAACAAAAGGGGAGTGACATCAGCAGTTGATGCCCACCTTTGCAGCTATATTAATGCTAGCTTGCATTCATTTTAGCTTTTTGGGGAAAATGTGTACATATGCTCCTCCAAGTGTCTAAAATTGGAAAATATGGTAATGCTACTTTTTTCACATATATTTTTTATATATTTATATTTTTCATATTTCTAACTTTGAAAAAATATTAATAATTGTTTGGAAAAATAAAAAAATAAATTGTTTTGATTTCCATTATTTATTTATTTTTTTTGGATGAAATATTCACTTTAAGGAGAAAGTCAGGGAGGTTTGGTGCTGGACTGTAAAATGAACACACACTTTTTAGCAAGTTTTACTTCTGAAAATTTAGTAGTTATACAAGATCTAAAAACATTTTCGTTGTCCCATTTTAGATCTCATCAGAAACATCTTCAAGACCTCTATCTCCAGATGAAAATGAGCTTAGAGAGGCTCACAAAAAGTATCACGGGAAAAGAGAGAGCATCAACCTTTCACCATCAGTGGATTTCAGCACTCCTCCTCAGTATTCCACTTTCCTGGACAATTCTGCTGCTAGACATAGGCTTTCAGTAAAGCCTAGAAATCAAAGGTTAAGCACGAGCAGAAGACCATCTGTGGTAATGTTGTGATCTTCTATGTTGTACAATGCTCATGTGTTGTTAGTTATCTTTATTATGTTTGTTGTATTGTTCCGAATATTATAGTTCACATTTCTCTTCTAGCAGCTGTAGCTGTGCTCTGTGCTCAATAACGTTCAAGTGGCCTGTGCCTTAATATGATAAATAGCTACTGGAGGTGTATACTGACATGACTAGCTAACACTGCTCGTTTACAGTGCTATTCAAGAGACTAATGACAATTGATCACAGTTAACAAAGAAAAAAATCAACAATGAAACTATAGATTTTGCTTGATCTTAATTGACCAATTTGCCATACAAATTACCATGTTACTCATCGAATGAGAAGAGTTTTCTCCTTAACAGCCTAGAGGACAAGCGTGATGGAAACGTCCATCAGATCTCAACATATGAAGCTATAAAAAATATTGAAAAAGATTTTTTAGTCTCTTATAAATCTCATTCCTGGATTGTAGCCCTAGGATCCCCTACCAATTCCAAAAATGTTAGCTTATGGTTCCACCATCAATGAAGAAGAAGCATTATTGCTGAGATTTAGTTATTAGATCCCTTACCAATTACAAAAAAAGTTACCGTAGTTTTTCCATTTACCATCAGTGGAGAACATGCTTCTTATATGAGGTCATTCTCCGAGAATTCTTCCTCTTTAAAACTAACATTATCCCTTTTTTATTTCTCAGGCAGTACAGGAGGAATCTTATAAAAATAACTTCACCTCTGTGGATGAGGAAGATGTTCTAACACCCAACCCAAAATTTCCAGTCCTTGGTTCTATGGAAGTTAATACTCATGATACTCACAACACACTGGATTTGAGCTTAGACAATAAGGCATCATCTTCAGAATCAGCAGAGGTTTATGAATCACAGAATCTTCCAGAAGTAGTGCAGAACAGATCTCTTGATCTGGATCCAGTTATAACTTCACAGTCGGAAAATGTCATAAGTGGTTCAGGTCCCGCAAACATAGAATTGGATTCAAGGAAAGAAGATCAGAGTGAATTGGTTTGTGGAAGTGATAGTGTTTCTACTAGCTTACCTTCTGTAGAAAAAGACATCCATGCTGTAATTTCAGCTAAGAATCAAAAGCACACAGTTAAAGAGAGCAGTGCATCAGCTGATGTAAAGCTTTCAGTTGTAGAGAAGACAGTTGCCAATACTTTAAGGACTACTTCTGGATTTTCCCAGGAATTGTTGGACAGTAGGAGAAGCCATTTCCAGAATTCATTGTTTGAAAACCCCATAAATTACCAAGATCAACCTCTGTCTGATAAAGAAAATAACAAACAGCACGGAAATGGAGATAAAAAACTAGAAAAGTCACATATAGAAGCTACCCAAAGAAAGTTTTCTGTATCATCAGCTTGGGAGAGACCTAGGACTGGCAGCTTTTCATTGAAGGCAAATGTTGAGAATGAGGCTCATAAAACCACAAAGTTGTCTGTATTGAAACCAGGTATGTCCAAAACTGAGATCATGAAAGAAGAATCCAAAGTTGCTGCAGCCAACTCTGAAAATAAGTCTATTAGTAGGAAGACTGAGTCTTTAACTAACCCTGAGGGTACGCCTGTAGACAAGGCAGTCTTTGGTTCCATTACCCCAAACCAGCGTACAATGCAAGCTGCCAATGAATTACCTGTGGTTACAGAATCACAACCAGGTTCTGAAGACAAAAAATCCTTTACTGTAAAGATAAGATCCACTTCTTTATCCTTAAGATACGGGGATGGCATAAATCCATTATCAAGTATGGTAAAGAGACACAGTGCAGAGTTTAAACAGACAAAAAATGCAGACTTGTCATTCTGTAAGGGGGAAGTAAATCCAGAGAAACCAGAACACAAAGATGAAGTTTTTAGCTCAAAGAGTGAGAATGAAAAGTGTGTATCAGAGACAGAGGGAACACAGGCTAAGCCACCGCTGCCCAAGAAGCCTGTTCTGCAAAATATTACAGTTGCTGACAATAACACGAATAAAGAAGCATCAGAACATGACTCCAGTCAAGAGAAAAAGATAAAACCTCCAGAGACAAAGATTGAAAAGAAAGTTCCTAATAGAAGGCTAAGCCTCAACAAAACAACTGGTAAGGTCTTCTCTATATTTTACATGTGTGGACCTCATTATCTTCCATGCTTCTGCAATGCTAAATCAAAATAGCAAACAAGAAGAAAAGTGTTGTAGTGGTTGTAATCCTCAGGGTATGTGCACATGTTCTGGCAATAGTTCCTCAGGAAGATGAACGACAACATAGGGATAAAACAACCCATTGGCTAACCGCAGTGGTTGGACCTGTTATGGTGGCACACTAGATACGTAAAGATAGCAAGGCACAGAACAAAGAAAGAAATTTTGTCCCGAATATCAAATCTAGGTAGTTATAAAGATTTACGGTATATTTCTGATTAAATATTTCTGTTTTTAATCCCACTTTGTCAATCAGTTTTTTAAAAATCAGATAAAACTTAAGGTACCTTCACACTAAACGATATCGCTAGCGATCCGTGACGTTGCAGCGTCCTGGCTAGCGATATCGTTTAGTTTGACACGCAGCAGCGATCAGGATCCTGCTGTGATATCGCTGGTCGTTGAACAAAGTTCAGAACTTTATTTGGTCGTCAGACCGGCGTGTATCGTCGTGTTTGACACCAAAAGCAACGATACCAGCGATGTTTTACACTGGTAACCAGGGTAAACATCGGGTTACTAAGCGCAGGGCCGCGCTTAGTAACCTGATGTTTACCCTGGTTACCAGCGTAAAATGTAAAAAAAACAAACAGTGCATACTCACCTTCGCGTCCCCCGGCGTCCGCTTCCCACACTGACTGAGCGCCGTAAAGTGAAAGTACAGCACAGCGGTGACGTCACCGCTCTGCTGTTAGGGCCGGCGCTCAGTCAGTGCAGGAAGCGGACGCCGGGGGACGCGAATGTAAGTATGTACTGTTTGTTTTTTTTACATTTTACGCTGGTAACCAGGGTAATCATCGGGTTACTAAGCGCGGCCCTGCGCTTAGTAACCCGATGTTTACCCTGCTTACCCGGGGACCTCGGCATCGTTGGTCGCTGGAGAGCGGTCTGTGTGACAGCTCTCCAGCGATCAAACAGCGACGCTGCAGCAATCGGCATCGTTGTCGCTATCGCTGCAGCGTCGCTTAATGTGAAGGTACCTTTAGAAAAGGCTGAGTAAGATTTGTAACAATTTGAGAGAAATTATAGCTGATATTTTTAACCGATGATTTTATTTCTAGTTTTTTTTATGGGGATTAAAGAAACAGACCTATAGGCTTGATAAAGGGAGTAATTACACATGATAGAATTGATTAAATTCAAATTAAATTTGGACTCAAATTTTATAAAATTCGCATGTCCTGGCAATTTCAAACCATTAGTAATTTTATTTGCTCAAATCTCATCAAAAAGCCCTCGGCCTTTTTACACATTGCAAAAAATTGCATAAGCCATAGAAGACTGAAAGGACCTCAGGTGTGACCACGTGGGCTTTCCCATAAGTCTTAAAGCTATCACATTACACGGAGGGACTCTCGTAGCTTTTATAAAAGCCAAGGAGGGGAAGGAGCATCCACTTTAGAGTGATTTTAGGATAGTGAGAGTATGTTGGAGCTGACAGCTCAGTAATAGTGCCAGAACTGCTCTAAAACTAAGGTCACTTTTATGTTATTAAGGCTATGTTTGAGGTAAAGAGATTTAAAAGGTTGGAAACAGTCCCAGGAGACCTCGCTGTGTTATACACATCTTTTCCGGGCAATTGGAGTACCAGCAATTGTCGGCAAATTTATTCACCATGAATTATATTTTTGGGAAAATTTCACCTAACCTGACAAATTTAAGTTTCACAAGATTTGATCATCTCTAGAAGTAATAGATGCAGCTACAGAGAAAGTATTAAAATCTTTATAGTCATTTAATAAAAAAGGCTATTGAGGTGTAAATCTAAAAAAAACCCTTCATAAACCTTACTACCAAGTCGATTGTTAAAAGAAACCATGTTTGGATGTAGTGCTATTGAAAGTGAAATTGTATCCAGCTCTGTACAGATCAGTTTTTATGTGTCTCCATCTTACCTTGATGTTGTGTTTCCATATCAACAAGCAAGAAGTACATTTTGTAGCTTACCTAGATGCAGGAATAAATAAGTGAAAAATCCTGTATATTGATATCCCTTTGATTTTATAGAGTATAAACCTTTTTCTTTAGTTTTCCTACTCTTTAGGTTTAGGTTTTCATTATTTGCAGTCATAAGAGAAGCTGGGTCAGATACTGGAAGTGTCATAGATACTGTATGAGTCAATCATCACTCTGGTACTGATCTTGGCTGAACTTGCATCTTATTCTAATAGAGAGGGACTCGTGAGCAGCTGCCAGATACCTCTAGATCTGTTGTAGGTGGACTTGAAGATAGTCGCTGGATCGTTCCAAAATAGCCTGGAACTGTCAACAAATATCTAATGTCCCTGGAAATTTTAATTGTGTAGAATTTTCTATGTACTGGCTAACATGGTACAAATATATATTTTTTTTTCTGTGTCAATTATGTAGAAGAAAACTCCAAGCACCTCTCATTTCTACATACACTATATGATTTAGAAACTACATTTTTTTCTTAGTGTCCTATTGGCAGTGTTGGCAAAAGGTACAAATTACAGGCATTGAGTGGGAGCAAATGCATTGCTATTTTTGGCTAAGAATATGTTTACACCAGTTCATGCTCACTGATTCTGACATCCACACTACTAAACACTGGTTAAAGTTTGTTTTTACAATTTATTTAGTTTTTTTCCTGCCAAGTTAGTTTTAAAATTGTCACACTAATGAAACCACAGAAACGCTCGCATCAGTTGTGGTTGACCAATGATTGTATGTAAAAAATGTAAAGGGAGACACTTATGTCAGTAACCCTTTTTTCTACAGCCCGAATTCTGGAAACATTTTTGTATAAATACTATAGTAATGCATGTTGCTGTACATTTAGCATTTACACATTTAGACTATGAATGTATAATTCATCTACGTGTCAAAGATGTTTGAAATTCAAATTTATTGTCTCTAGGTCCTTTGATGTACACAGACCTCATTGTCATATTCATGAAATCAGCTTCAAGTGGAGTGTACTTTGTAACTACAAGAGCTTTGTTATAGCTGGATGGCACTTGGAACAGCAGACAGCACCTTAAATAGTAGAGGCAAATAAGATGGCAGCTATATTGAGGCAGCAGGGTTAGGTATATGAGCATCACCTTGGAATAGTAGAGACTAGTATATTGGCGGGTACCTAGGAGCAGTGGAGTTCAGAGTGTGTACAGGACCTTGGAGTAGAAGAGACGAGGTGGCTGAAATGTACATTGAAGCTAAATAATTGGGGGTGAGAGCAGCACCTTGAAGTAGCAGAGATTAATAGGCTAGCTTTTGCCTTAATACGGCAAAGTTGAAGGTATGGACAGCACCTGGATTAGCAGAGATAAGTAGGCTGACAGATATATTGATTCATTAGAGTTGAGGGGGCGGACAGCGCATTGTAGTAACAGAGACAAGTTGGTAGGCACCTGGTAGTAGTAGAGCTGGAAATGCAGAAAGCACTCCAGAACAACTGAGAAGAGTAGACAAACAGGCTGAAGGAGAGCTGTTAGTGTGGCTAGCTCTCAGGAATAACTGAGCAGAGTAGACAATCAAGCACCTGTTTATAGCTGAACTGGATAGGAATTAGATAGCGAAGACAAGAGGAGAAATGATCCAGCTGAAGTCAAAGGCGGTTCAAACTTTGTGAGACTTTATTGGACAACTGAAACAATATAGCGTTCTTCAAAAAAATCTTTACCTAGCAAACACCTGGCACACCAGTAAGGACAATCAACGCGTTTCAACTATGAAGTCTTACTCATGATCTACCAAATAGTGCAATGAAAACATATATATAGTGTGCACGTGACATTGATTGGACAGACAATTAAAAATGCAAAAAAGCATGTATAAATGTAGAAAGAAGTAATCACGGTTAAGAATATCATGGAAATAACTTAAATTGACATAATATATACCCTTACGGGACATTACTTGAACATTAATTAGTATTGCTTTATTAAGTCTTGTCTAGCATTGAGACCATAAGGAATACGTGTGTCAAGCATAAACATCCAATATGTTTCCCGATTCAAAAGTTTCTGCTGTAAATTACCTCCTCTTGGAGGTTTATAAACCTTTTCTATTCCACAGAGTCTGAGACTAGTTAATTAGATAGCCTCTTGATAACCGGATACTCACACAGCGCATAGCAACCTGAACCAGTCTTAAAAGACCTAGGGTAACGACATCAGAGGTGCATGCCGAGTTACCATAGCTACCCAGCATGGACTAGCCCAGAGAGGGGAAGGGAAAAGCAGAGGTGGGAAACAGGTTGATTCACACATCTCAGTTGTGTTGTAGGAGTTTTTTTTTTAATACCTTAAAAATAAACATTTCTGTGATTTTGCACAAATCCCTAGGAGTTGAATATAACTAAAAGCACGTATGGAAATAGGTATGTGTTGGAAATCAACAAAGATAGCTGGATGTACACGAAATGACTGTGGTCTTCACTTCAGTTGGACCAATTGATTGACGGTACTAAAGTCCATCTGCCAGGTCAGTAATCTCTGTAAGCTGGACTGGAGGCTCGTAGATCTGTTACCTTCTGGGAGCCCAAGCCTGGCTTTTAATTAGCCAGGCTAGTGTGACATCATCTGTCACACTTTGCCGGGGATCCCAGAAGGCAAGTTATTCTTGAGCCTCCCATCCAGCAATCAGAGACTACTGAGTGAATTAACCTCTTTAATTATGGCTGCCCTGTTTCTCACAATCAGGTCCAAATAGAAAATACTAAAAATGTAACCCAAAAAATCTATAATAAAAAAGCATTGTTGGCTACCTTCTCCTTCTCCTCCATCTCTTCCACCTACACCTCCACCTCCTCCTCAACGTCCTGCTCCATTTGGACTTCCGCTTCCTGGTTCAAGGCTGACTACTATTTAACACGAGTTTAAATGTGATTGAATAATTCTTAACACAGCCACATCCCCAATTATGGAAAGATGATTATTTTATTTTTGTTACTATTATTTTCCTCCTCAAAATTATTTGTTTGTTTTTCAATGGGTTTTTGCAAATTATGGGTGACATTAAAGGTGGAAAAAGTTCTGAAACTATTCTTCCTAGTATAATTTTTTACATGACAAATGCCTGGCATTTTAAAAGGGGGTTGTAAAAATGTTATAAAAACATTTTCTGTCCACTATAGCTTGTAGATCTCCCCCATTCTTTATGAACTTCAGAAATTTTTAAACTCTAAAGATTAACAAAAAAAATCCAAGGACATCAACAATGAGTTTACTCAAAGCATATAATTTGGTACCAATATCACATTTCTGCCCAATTCTAGTATATACATTTAAGACTTTCTCCAAATGTGATTGCCTGCTTGGATATTTGCATTGAAAAAAACAGATGTACCTAATAAAATTGCCACTAAATGAACATTAGGCAAACTGCTGGCGTCTATCAGCATTGCTAAGTGCCTTTTAGAGAAGGAATTATTAATACAGTTAGTTTCTGGTGCCAGTTTTAAAGCTCTTCGGTATCCTTAATACTTGGTATTTAGTGATCATAGATACAAATCCTCCGCTGTCAGGTATGTAAATGGTACCATTAGTCACACTTAACAGAAGGTGCACTAAAGGTTTAACACATTGTGAATGTATTTTTAGAATCCAAGAACAATAAGCAGCCTGCTGGCTATCTCGTATCCATTAAATCATAGCAGTAATAGTTGCCAAGCAAAGGTTTTGCAAATCTAAAATTGATGTAGTTAATTGGCATCTTCTAGATGTATTTTAATAACACATGCACAGAGCTTGTCGAGTTGGGACTTTGGGACTATTGGGCTTATAGAATACATTTATTTTACTACTTCCAACAATATTAGTACAGAAGTCTTAGCAAGAAGAAAGCTTGGAAATAGTCAGGTTACCACTAATCAAAATGTTTTGATAGAAGGGAAAACATTTTTTAATGTATTATACACAAACAATTTACCAATTGCCTGCAACCTGTGACTTTTAGATTACGAAATGCAACAAGACACTACTATCTGCAAAATTTGGCACTAATTCATCATCTGTCACTTTCCTTTTTGGCCTTGAGGTACTTGCTGACGTTTATTGCACCAAATTCATCAAAATGGCGCACACGGTTCATGAATTTGGCAAAGGTAAAATAAAGGCTTCTTCCCTGTCGTGCAACTTTTTGAAAAACATGCCAAAAACTACACCAAGGCTGGACTTATGCCAAATTTCGTGACTTTTTCAAAAGTAGCAATTAATTAGGAAAAAATAGTTGGCATCACTACACTGCCCAAAAGCGGAAAACAAGAAAAAAAAACAGCTCATACAAAATAAACTTTAAAAAAGCGCAAATAGAATAATGTATTGGGTACAAACAAAAAAAAAAAAAGCATGGAACACACAAAACTAGACAAAAAATAGGCACATAGCCAATGATGAATCTATGTATAGAGTACAATTGGCATGATACCAATTTTACTGTATACATTGCTTCTTGCTTAGCTACAGATGAAGTCCTGACAGAATTTTGAATATAGTGTTTTAATATAATAATAATACTAATCGCCATTTTCAACATTTTAATTTTAATGCCCCTAAACCAGAGTAATGTCACACAAAATAGTTCAGAGATTACATTTACCACATATCTATTTGACATCAACACAATTTTTGGAACATAATTTTTTTGTTAAGAAGTTAGAAGGGTCAAAATATGACCAGTGATTTCTCATTTTTCCAACAAAATGTACAAAAACAATTTTTTAGGTACTGCATCACATTTGATGTGACTTTGAGGGATCTATATGACAGAAAATACCCAAAAGTGACACCATTATAAAAACTGCACCCCTCAAGGTTCTCAACACTCCATTCAAGAAGTTAAGTAACCCTTCGGGTGTTCCACAGTAACTGAACCAATATGGAAGGAAAAAATTAAGATTTAACTTTTTTCCCAAAAATATTCTTTTTAGCCCCAAATTTGTTTATTTTCTTAAGGGTAACAGGAGAAAATGGACCTCCAACACTGTTGTGCAATTTCTCCTGAGTATGCGGATACCCCATATGTAGGAGAAAACTACTGTTTGGGCACACAGCCGGGTTCGGAAGGGAAGGAACACTGTTTTACTGTTTTAGTGCAAAATTGGCTTGAATTGAGAGCCTTTGGAGAGCCCCTGATGTGCTTAAACAATAGAAACCCCCCCACAAGTTACCCCATTTTGGAAACTAGACCCCTCAAGGAACTTATCTAAATGAGTGATAAGCACCTTGAACTTCCAAGTGCGTAACAGAAATATTACTAATATATTTTATAGCCCCAATTTTGTTATTTTCACAAGGGTAAAAGGAAAAATAGACCCCATAAATTGTGCAATTTCTCCTGAGCATGCTGATACCCCATATGAGGGAGAAAACTACTGTTTGGGTGCATGTCAGGGCTCGGAAAGGAAGGAATGATGGTTTGGAATGCAGACTTTGATGGAATGGTCTGGGGGCATCATGTCGCGTTTCGAGAGCCACTGATGTGCCTACACAATGGAAACCCCCACAAGTGACCCCATTTTGGAAACTAGAGCCCTCAAGGAATTTATCTAGATGTGTGGTGAGCACCTTGAACCCACAGGTGTTTCTCAGAATTTTACAATGTTGAACTGTAAAATGAAAAATTTGGATTTTTTTTTTTACAATAATGTTGTTTTGGCTCCAAATTTTCATTTTCACAAGGATAGCAGGAGAAAATGGACCAGAAATTTGATGTGCAATTTCTCCTGAGAACATGTGTACCCATATATGGGGAAAACTACTGTTTGGGCACATGGCAGGCCTTGGAAAGGAAGGAGCGACAGTTTGGAACTTAGACTTTAATGGAATGGTCTGCCGGTGTCATGTCGTGTTTGGAGATCCCCCCACAAGTGGCCCTATACTTGAATTGATCTAGTGTTTTCCTGGTATGTGAATTTTACAATGTGGTGGCATATGTAAAATGTTTACAGTGCATTAAGTTGGCATACGTGAGTTGTGCAGCATGCATCAAGTTGGCATACATCAGTAGTGTAGAGTCCATCAATTTGGCTTGCGTGAGTACTGTAGCGAGCATCAGGTTGGCGTACATGAGTTATGTAGCGTGCATCAGGTTGGCATATGTTAGTTGTGTTGCGTGCATCAGGTTGGTGTAGGTTAGCAGTGTGGAGTGCATCAGGTTGGCTAACGTGAGTAGTGTAGAATGCATCAGGTTGGCATCAGTGAGTTGTGTAGAGTGCATCTCGCTGGCCAACGAGAGTTGTGCAGTGTACATCAGGTTGGCATACATGAGTTGTATAAGTCAGAAATTAATTTGGTAGTAGTATGTTGTTGGTCAGTGCTCGACGACTGTAGGACGTGCGCACTGATGTTATTCTCTTTTTCTGCTTTGGTATCTGCCACTAACCTTGATTATATTCAGTAAAAAATACTGTAGTAGACTCTGATTACTACAGTATATTTTTACTGTCCCTAATGTAGTCCTATTAACTAATCTAAATGAATTTTGCTACAATTTTTTTTTTCACAGACAAAAAAGAAGCAACAACCGGAGACCGATCAGTGATGTGTGTCACCGACCAGTGGGCAACAGCTTTTAGGCGCACCCATGAATGTGGTGCAAAAAAGGGATAAAAAAAAACAGGAAAAAAAAAGTCCTGGCCAAAAGCTAACACTGAGGCCATTCAGTGATGTGTGTCTGATCAGCGGCTGTAGGTGCAAAGGGGAAGGGAGAAAAATTAGATAGAAAAAAATCTTGGAAAACAGTGAGCATGATGGCGGATCAGTGATTTGTGTCACTGATCAGCTCTGGGTGGCTGCAGTACACACACATGAAGGTGGTACAAAGGGGGAAATAGACAGGGACGAAAATATGTCTGGAAAACAGCAAGCATAGACAATGATCAGTGCTTTGCATCACAGATCAGAACTTGTCAACTGCAGGATGCACAAACAAAAAAAACTGCCAAAAAATGAGCGATCAAGTACTGATCAGTTCTAGGTGGCAGAAGGTTTGTGGGGAGGGGGTTAGTTAGAGGGGGGAGGGGCAAAAGGGTAGGAGATGGGGATTGGGGTGTATTAGGAAAAACCTAGGGATCAGGAAAGGATCAGGAAAATCTTCAATCAGGAATCACAGAAGACTTCCAAAACTCTGTGGCACCACAACAAGGCCCAGCACAGTGCGACAGAACAGCAGTATGACCGCTCTACACATGTCTGAAGCTAGAGTTCGGAAGTGCAGGGCGGTCATACTGAGGTCAGGTCATCTATGTGTATTCTGATTGGTGTGATCGACGTCATCATCCAATCGCACCAATCAGAGCTGACGTTGCCATTGCTAGGCTCCAGCCTATGATTTGTGCTGTTACAGCACCTAGCATAGGCTGGACATTAGTGTTTCAGGTAATTTCATTGCCTGAGACACTGAAAACGCTGTGACTGGCTGTTCAGAATTAAAAAGCCAATCACAGATCCGTAGTTGCAAAGGGGCCAACAAAACCCACTGTGACGACAAGCCCAGGTGCCCTGCTGTTAGAAACAACAGTCATCTTAATGCAATAACCGAGACTGTGGTCACAATGCCACATTTTAGCCATGACATACACAGTATTTCCATGGTCGGTAAGTACTTACCCACTATGATGAACTGAGTACATCCAAGGTCGGGAATGGGGTTAAAGTAGGCTAGAGCATTTTTTTTCTGTAGAAAACTTGATTGCAGTTCTTGATGTAAATACAAACGAAAACTATCGTTTTTTACATGCAATTTAATAGCACATGTAAAAAATATACAATCATGTTGTAACGCCAGCATCCTTTCACGCTTCTTCCCCCTGCCCCCGGCAGGGATGCCGACATACTCACAGAGGTGGCCACCCAGCCGCGTACTCTATTCTGGGTCTCTCCATGCCTCCTCTGTCCCAGAGCCTGCGCACGCCGCACAGGTCTCCTGGTATGCGTGCTCCCTGTCTCTTAAGGAGACAGCATATGCACCTGATGTGTCTCTAGCCAATGGCTGAGAGGAACTTACGACTTAAGGCACCTTCATCTGTTGGAAGGTGCCTGAGTAACATTAGTATTTTGTTAGTCTTGCAAGCTACTAAGTCCATTGTCTGGTCCCTGTTCCCATAATTGTCACGTTACTCAGCACCTGAACCAGTTCTTCCTAACTGAACCTTCATAATCGAAATCAGTACCTGCACGTGCTACCATCCTGTCTAAACCCGAACCTATACCCTAAATACGTCTTGTTTGATCCTGACATTTGGTTCTGCTTGAACCCTGAGACAGTCCTACAGTCCTGAATTCACTCAATCTGAACCGGCTCCAATATCCGTTCTGGCTTTGATCCTGTTCCTGTCCTACCAGCTACTCCAAGTCTGTACCTTTGTCCCGGTCTCCTTGGGGTCAGCTGCTGCAGTTCTGAGGTCTATCCTGGAGTGGTACCTGACGAACACCTGCGGCTCAAGTCTAACCACACCATCAGGGGCTGTAGTGAAGAACCAGGTGGTAGATTAATGTGCAGCACAATGCATATGTATAGGATTGAACAAAACCTTCTGAAGAAAATAATGAATGCTTAATAATAAAAAAAAACAAGTGAAAACATGTTTCTGAAAAAAAATGTATACAATTTGAAGGCAAAGTTTACCTGTCATTGATTTTTTTCCTGATATCCTGCATATTTTACAAATATCATTCTTTTTATAATCGATACAGTGGACCTGCATGCAATATTTAATAAAAGTCCAACATTTTTAAGACCCCAAACACTAGAAACATAGCCTTAGGAGGATTTCCCCCAATAAAGCCTAACATACAGTATATTGAATTTCTCAGTCATACAACAGATGTACCTGTGATACATTGATTCAGTCATACAACAGAAGTAACTAATATATGTTTTTGCGAAAATATAGTTTGCTATATTCTTTATGTATAGTACAATTAATTAATTATTATAGTTGGTAAAAAAGTGTGTGGTTTAAAGAAAAGTAAAGAAGTTTGTGGTTAACAGAAAGGTTTGACATCAAATTCTAATGCTGTAATCAAAATTCAGCAATAAGAAAAATACCAACCTGAAAGTACATATGGAAAAATATTTACTTCCTTTTATATGTGTTACATCATCAGATAAAAACACTCCCGTAGCAATAGCAGAGCATATTAAGGCAGCTGAACGCAAGATAGAGCCTTCATGGATGTCTATGGCTCTGAAGAAACAAAGAAGTCTTAAAGATCGTCCTGTCTCTGAACACCACACTGTAAACCAGGATTCTGAAAAGCAAGACAAAGACAGAGCAGAGGTAATTTACAAAAACTGTGTACAAGTTTTTATTTTTTTAATTTGCTTCAATTATGGGAAAATATAGATTGTAAACTTGTGAACAGATCCCTCACTCCTCCTTTAACTTCTGAACTGTGTTACTTTATGATGTCCTTATTGTCTGTACATGTCCCCGCTTAACTGTAAAGTGCTGCTGAATTTGTTGACGCTATATTTTATAGATAAAATTATTATTATTGATATGTTATACACTCTTGGCAGAGCTCTTGGACTTTTGCTGTCTTAAAAAAGTAGAAAGTAAACCCTACCTGCTAACAGGATGTTATTCAGGTCTTTGTGGTGCAGTGGGAAAATGTCTGTTCTACAGTTCGCACAAGAGCCAATTGTTAAGGGCTCTCCTGGTGAGGTGGATTCTGTAAGCTGAAGGCCTGGGTGAGCAACACGGATTGGAGGCAATGATGCAGAGCAGGTCTTGATGGATAATATGTGTATCGATTTATTATGATTTCTTATATAGCATCGTAATATTCAGCAGCACTTTACAAATAGTAGCATCACTGTCCCCACTAGGGCTCAAAATGTAAATCTCTCATCAGTATGTCTTTGGAGTGTGGGAGGAAACCAGGGTACATGGAGGAAACCCACGCAAATACAGGGACGGGGAGAACATACAAACTCCTTGCAAATGTTGTCCGTGGTGAGATTTCAACCCATGGGTTTATCATTGAGGACCAGGACTGTAGGGTATGCATGATGGCAGACAAAGAAGCAGAGCAGTAAGGCTACGTTCACATTTGTGGTCGGCGCCGCAGCGTCGCTGCATGCGTCATGCGCCCCTATATTTAACATGGGGGCGCATGGACATGCGTCGCACTTGCGTTTTGCGCCGCATGCGTCCCTGCGGCGCCCGCGTCCGGGCGCAGAGGACGCAGCAAGTTGCATTTTTGCTGCGTACAAAATCAATGAAAAAAAGGACGCATGCGGCGCAAAACGCAGCGTTGTGCATGCGTTTTGCTGCGTTTTTGTTTGCGTTGTGCGTTGCGGCGCCGACGCTGCGGCGCGCACAACGCAAATGTGAACGTAGCCTTAGCACAACTAAAGCAGAGGCAGGTGTGCAGATAAACACAGGAACAGTTACTGATAGGAAACTGATCTCTTCCATCAGGGAAACAGTTAAATCACAGGAGTGCAGTCTGGTAACTGTCTAGCAGGGTATAAAAGTAAATGAGAAATAAATGGGGTCTGGAATATTCCAGCATGATATTGGTTGATAGCAGCAATGTAACAGAGAAAAATGAAAACGATTGACACCCTTAAAAGGTGTGTACCTTGATTGCAGAGCTCAATTGTGAGCAGGACTGAGAACAATACTAGGTGTTGTTAACTTGCATATTGAGATATGAACAACACCTAGTAAGCCAGACTGAGCTTGGAAATCATGCTGGTTGCAGCTTGGAAGTGAGGACACCTGGATGGAGCTCAGCTCAGTGAAGTAGACAAAATGTCCTGACTAGACATGAGCGAATATTGTCGGCTCCCTCCTTATTCGGATCACTAATAGAGCTTACCGAATAGTTGCAGTGGGAACCCGGATACCTGGAGTTCTCCCGATAATCAGGTGTCCGGTGCCGCAGGTGCATGTGTTGCGGCTGTGTGATAGTCACAACAAACAAGCTCTCCATGCATGTGTTGTGACTATCATACAACTGCGACACATGCAACTGTGGAGCCGAACAGCTGATAATCGGGAGCGCTCCAGGTAGCCGGGTTCCCGCTGCAGCTAACCAGTAAGTTCTATTAGCGAACCGAATAAAGAGGGATCCAACGATATTCGTTCATGTCTAGTTCTGATCAACTTGAGGTAACTGTGGACAATGCTACTTAATATCAAAGCACATGACCTCTGCCAAAGCCAGGCTTAAAAGGTCTATGATGATGATGTTAGAGGAGTTCACCAGGTTACCTGAGAAATTCATCATTGACCACTTCATAGGGCCTGTGAAGAAGGGAGCAAGGTCCAGCACTTCACCAATTTCTTGATGACTAAAGTTTGTACTTAATGACTGATGTACCATACTAGATCACTCTCAAATGACTTAGAATGGTTCATTTGTCTGTGACGCTGAGTCACTTTTCATGGACAAGCCGTGAGTTGGGGAAGTCAAGGAATCAGAAGTTATAAGCCAGGAATATACAGTACAGACCAAACGTTTGGACACACCTTCTCATTTAAAGATTTTTCTGTATCTTCAGGACTATGAAAATTGTACAGTCACACTGAAGGCATCAAAACTGTGAATTAACACATGTGGAATTATATACTTAACAAAAAAGTGTGAAACAACTGAAAATATGTCTTATATTCTAGGTTCTTCAAAGTAGCCACCTTTTGCTTTGACGACTGCTTTGCACACTCTTGGTATTCTCTTGATGAGCTTCAAGAGGTAGTCACCGGAAATGGTTTTCACTTCACAGGTGTGCCCTGTCAGGTTTAATAACTGGGATTTCTTGCCTTATAAATGGGGTTGGTACCATCAGTTGTGTTGTGGAGAAGTCTGGTGGATACACAGCTGATAGTCCTACTGAATAGACTGTAAAAATTTGTATTATGGCAAGAAAAAAGCAGCTAAGTAAAGAAAAACGAGTGGCCATCATTACTTTAAGAAATGAAGGTCAGTCAGTCCGAAAAATTGGAAAAACTTTGAAAGTGTCCCCAAGTGCAGTGGCAAAAACCATCAAGCGCTAAAAAGAAACTGGCTCACATGAGGACCGCCCCAGGAAAGGAAGACCAAGAGTTGCCTCTGCTTCTGAGGATAACTTTATCCGAGTCACGAGCCTCAGAAAGCGCAGGTTAACAGCAGCTCAGATTAGAAACCAGGTCAATGCCACACAGAGTTCTAGCAGCAGACCCATCTCTACAACAACTTTGTGGAGACTTTGTGCAGCAGGCCTTCATGGTAAAATAGCTGCTAGGAAACCTCTGCTAAGGACAGGCAACAAGCAGAAGAGACTTGTTTGGGCTAAAGAACACAAGGAATGTATATTAGACCAGTGGAAATCTGTGCTGTCGTCTGATGAGTCCAAATTTGAGATCTTTGGTTCCAACTACCGTGTCTTTGTGCGTCGCAAAAAAGGTGAATGGATGGACTCTACATGCCTGTTTCCCACCGTGAAGCATGGAGGAGGAGGAGGAGGTGTGATGGTGTGGGGGTGCTGTTCTAGTGACACTGTTGGGGACTTATTCAAAATTGAAGGCATACTGAACCAGCGTGGCTACCACAGGATCTTGCAGCGGCATGCTATTCCATCCGGTTTGCGTTTAGTTGGACCATAATTTATTTTTCAACAGGACAATGACCCCAAACACACCTCCACCTAAGGGCTATGTGACCAAGAAGTAGAGTGATGGAGTGCTACGCCAGATGACATGGCATCCACAGTCACCAGACCTGAACCCAATCGAGATGGTTTGGGGTGAGCTGGACCGCAGAGTGAAGGTAAAAAGACCAACAAGTGCTAAGCATCTCTGGGAACTCCTTCAAGATTGTTGGAAGATCATTCCCGGAGACTACCACTTGAAGCTCATCAAGAGAATGCCAAGAGTTTGCAAAGCAGTCATCAAAGCAAAAGGTGGCTACTTTGAAGAACCTAGAATATAAGACATAATTTCAGTTGTTTCACACTTTTTTGTTAAGTATATAATTCCACATGTGTTAATTCATAGTTTTGATGCCTTCAGTGTGAATGTACAATTTTCATAGTCTTGAAATTACAGAAAAATATTTAAATAAGAAGGTGTATCCAAACTTTTGGTCTGTACTGTACATCATAAACAGAGGAGTGAGACAAAGGCGTAGTCAGGTCACAGTCCGGCGTCAGAATTCTAGGAATGTAGCGGATCAAGCAAAGGGGCTAGGAAAAAGCAAATCCAAGGTCTGGCAACAAAAATCAGAATATAAGAACTGAGAGCACAGAGCAAACACACACTAGTTGAGCAAAGCTACAACTGGCAATGTTTTAATCACTGCCAGCCAGCTAACCAGGTAATCACTCAGAACGGGCGACACTGGAGGAAACCGCACAGGCCTGGCCAGTTTGGACAACTAAGCTGTCATTAACAGTACTGACAGCTCAGCACGCCCCTGCCTCAGATTGGGTGGCTGAGCTGTCATTCTCAATCCTGACAACTTAGCACTCCCCTGATCTTATAGAGCGACTCAGCTGTCACTCGTGGTGGAATCGTGACTGTCCAATTTTTAATCTAGTGAATAATGAACATCCCTTGGCATCCATCAGTCACTTGTTTCTTGTCCACTACTATCTAAGATCCAAGCAAACCAACAAATAAAGTAGCACTCTGTAGCGCTATAGCACGCAAACCTGAAATGTGTGAAATTTGAATTGCATTACTGCTCTAGAAAATTAGAAAAACTGAGAATATTTAGCGCATAAATTGGCCAATTCATGTGTCGCTGGCAGCCACTGTAAGGCGATTCTTGTTGTTGGGAACCTGCCTATGTGAATGCTCTATTGGGCTAAAGCCTACATTTCTATGGGAAGGTAGGATCCAGCTATAATTAAAAATTTACAAATATCAAAAGACTGACCGGCACATCCAAACAGAAAACATGTGTGAACAAGTGCTCAATAAGAGTAGCCATCTCCATATATAACAAATAAATAAAGTAGCCCTCTGTAGTTCTACAGCATGCAAACATGAAATGTATGAAATCTAAATTGCAGATCCAAGCTATACACTAGCTGTAAAGATTTAATTTTGTAACCTCAAAAAGATTATAATATTTCAAGCAAAAAGTAAGGTAACTGTCTTGCTGCTATCACTTAGCTAAACTCCATTGCACCTTTCTGCATTTTACTCACAGTTTGTCATTAACCCCTTTATGTTCCATGACTGGTATATATGTCATGGAGCATCTCTAGAACTTTGGAGAAAGCTCAGAAGCAGAGCCCACACTACAGAGGGCAGATGCGGCTATATTATGTAGCTGAAATCTTGCCTCTAACTCAATCACTGTCAGCGGCATTTAAGCGTCACTATGCGGCCTGGGCATTAGTTCAACCCCAGCCCCGCCAACCAATCCCTGAAATCACTTTTGTTGATGGGTTGCTATGAAAGTCAGGGGCCAGCTGAAGGCCCCCATGCTTGTTATATGACCTTTTCTGAGACGTCAAGCCTGTGGCTGGGCGACATAGTGTACTATGATTTTCTCTATGTACAGCAATATCAGCGTATATAGTACTTGCAGTTAATTAACCACATTTTCAAGTGCCCTAGGGGCCTATCGAACAACATTGTGGTTTTTTTAAATGAAAAAGATGTAAAACTTTGAACCACCCCACTTTTTGTCATTTAACAATAAATAAACATAAAAAATTTACATATTGGGTATCACTGGGTCCAGAATAGTACAATCTATCAAAATGTAAAATTAAGCTATTAGGCATGTGTCATAACAAGAAAAAAATCAAAGCACCAATATTGCATTTTTTGTCAATTCAGTATAGCCAAAAAATCCAATAAAAAGCAAACAAAGTATGATATATACCCCAAAATTGAATAAATAAATAAAAACACCAACACACCATGCAAAAAAAGTTATTGCTATTAAAAAAGGAGAGGAAAAAATGAAATCACAAAAACGAAAATGAAATGTATAGAAAAGGTGTTAAATGATTATTGTTGTGATGCTCTAAGTGTTAGCTATGTCTTGTGACACATGCTTCCTTTCATTTGTGTGTATAGGACAGTTTTTATATGCATGTTGGAGTTTGGATGCTATTAATAGTTTTTTTTGGATTCATTATTGTTTGTTAGTTGGTAAATCAGATCCGATCACTTTTCGATTCAGACCTCCATATCAGACTCCAAAACTCATTCAGAACATATACTAAATCCCTAAAATGAATTCAGATCCCAGAACCTTAAAATTATTTTAGGTCCTAGGCGAGACCCTGTCATATGATTCAGACCCCACACCAGACCCTAATATTAATTCAAACCCAAAGCCAGACCCCTAACATGATTAAGACCCTAGATACCTAAAATGATATTTCATAGTTCCCTATTCACAATAGTATTAATTACATAAAGCCACTAATCAGAAACAAGAATATAGAATTTTCCCTCCTTGTTTTTAGTTTATCACTCGGCCTCCTAGGCGCAGTCCATTTTGTACAGGGAGGACATAGATTATTTTTGACACTCGGCTCTTCACTACAATAATACTTGAGGGATAGCAAATTTAGAAATGATAAGGACACAAATTACAATAATAAATATAGAAAAGAACAATGATTAAAAAAAATAAATACAGAGAACCTAACAGTTGATACATGGTGCCTGATCTCCATGCCGCATGTATCAGACACTGGCTACATGATCTCCGCCAGGTATGTTTAACTGCGAAAAGCTGCAGTGATTTAGAGAAAAAAACATAGATAAAATCCACCAGGAACCGAGCTGCACAGATGACTAGTTGAAAAGACAGGTCCCTGGTGGCTTCTCCCTGCCCACTGCCAGTGACTGACAGGCCGCTCCCTGAGTGCGCTTGTAGGGAGAAACCTATAAGGCTACATCCCCACGGTCAGTAATTGGCAGCACTTTGGATGCAGCACATGTCCGCTGCCGGCTTTTGAACACAGGTGATTCCGCATGTGTTCATTGATACATTGTATGGGGACATTTATCTTGCGGAGACTGAGCGTATCCGCAAGATAATTAGATATGCTGCTGTCTGGAAAGACGCACCACTTGTCCGTCTCTGCAGGGAAGCCTCAGGTGTCGATGTACACATAATGGAGATGGTATTTATTGAAATCCCATCCACTATGCTGTAACATCTGGACGCTGCGGGTTGGACGCTGCGGCTGTACGCAGCGTCCAACCCGCAGTGTTTACTGACCGTGGGAACATACCCTTACTGAGGGGGGTGGGCAGCTTTTAATGTTGTAAACATTTACATGTCTGAAATCAAGTCATCAAGTCTCACCAATGCCACCTGTGCATTGGGCAGCAGGCATCAGCTGTCTGGTACCCTTTAAGAAAAATAAATAAATAATGATCAAACATAACAAACAAAAAAAATACAAATAGAACCAATAGAAAAATAAAAAGTAAACCTTCATAAAATAGTATTAATGTTATCTACAGCATAAGTAAGTAAAGGCTGTAACTGAATGCATGCATCAGATTTGCGGAGTTGAGTGAAATGATAAATGTATACAAGTTAAAAGTTAACAAAAACTAAATACTTGTACGACCCTGTTTTGTTATACCATGTTTAATAAAATAAAAATTTTATGGTTAAAAAAAACAAAAAGTTAACAAAAAAAAAATTGTTTTTTCTTTAAGGTCCAGTCGAAACAGCAAGTGGACGTAATTCAGAACAAAACAACAAGCGTGTCGGTTTCAGTTCTTCCTGAATCGTATGGACCAGACGCCAAGCTTGAAAAGAGCGAGCCGAGGCAAAGAGCAAACACATTGCCACATCCTGCCCATGGTGAGAAGAGCTTTTCCCCAGATGAGGGTGTGTTTTGTGCAGCTTCAGCACTAAAGCTTTTGAAGCAGACATTAATATTCTAGACATTGATGTCCTCCATGGACGCATGCATCTCGAACAATGTGTGAAGACTCATTAACCTCATGGTTCCCCAAACTCCTCACAATTATTTTATCTAAGAAAGGGTTAAAATGTAGTAGAAACTCAGGTGGTGTATCCCATTTATCTGTGTTTTCTGTTTGAATTTTCTACCCTAAAAACAGACAACCATATAATGAGCACGATGTTTTGGGAGAATCCGTCTCACCACATCAGAAGTTTTGTGTGTCATGGAGAAAAAAAAACATTGCAATATAAAAAATGTAAATAGGAAAAAGCAATAGTTTCCCATGTAGACCAGTAGAGACCAAGGTGTATGACACAAGTCTGCATGGTGCCCGAGACTTTCCATCAAATCTGATGGAACTTGAGCCTCCGACATAGAGGGAAACCTTTGGACACAAATGTGAACTGAGCTTGAACAATACATTCAATGGAATATTGAAAACTATATGACTACCAATCATAACAGGCTAATAAAGGTCTAGACTCTGATTAAGACATAAATAAGTAACTTCTCTAAGTACCATTTGCATTTTGGCTTCTAATACACATTAAGATAACAGCCATATGTTACAGATTTTTAACAGTCCGATGCATACAGTGGAGTCAAAACAGAATTTTTTTGCAGTTTTTCTTGACATTAAAGGGAACCTGTCACCAGGTATTTACTACCCCATCAAGTGTGATGTCGGGCCAGAGAGCCTGATTCCTGCGATGTATCACGTATAGAGCTGTATGCTGCAATTTTGATAAAATCCCTGTTTTCTCTGCTGCAGCTCTCTGAATGCTGAGCTCTGTCTAACCCCGCCCACACCACTGCTTGGACGCTTTCTGTGTATACTTTATACAGACAGAAAGCTGCCGATCAGTGGTGGGAGTGGGATTATACAGAGCTCATTAATGTGGAGGACTATCCGGCAGCAGCTTTATTAGTCCTCTAGTGATCATCTCCTGCTGATAAATGCAGTGATTTTATCAAAACTACAGCAGGCAGCCTAGTAAGTGATACATCGATGGAATCAATGCTGGTCTCTGTCTTTACATCATGCTGATATTTGTGGCAAAGACTGGTGACAGGCTCCCTTTAAATCAGTTTTCTAGTGTACTCTAAAGATTGGCAAAATGATTTAAAAAAAAAATGATTAAAAAAAATAGCAGAATATAAATACAGCAATAATTTACATCTATATTTATTGATTTACCAGAAGATATATACGGTATGAGATCTACCAACTATGCACTCAACCTACTATTCTTCTAATGGCGGCATTTGCTTTGTAGATGCTCAATTGTCTTTGCTGACAGAGAAAGAGGAGAAAACTCTACACAAGCAACAAACATTGTTGGTCTCACAGGAACCTTCTTGGATGGAACTGGCTAAGAAGAAATCCCAGGCCTGGAGTGACAAGCCTCACATCATCAAATAAGAGGAGGAAAAGCCTGTTGTCTGGTTCCTTCATACTTGTCCGGCTCCTGGGTCTCCTTACAGGCACAAAATACAGCGGGCCATGTAGACATAGCGGACCCTCCGTCAGTTTTATATAATCTGTTACTATAGCGGTGATTTCTGCCCTCCTCGCCTGTAGAAGACGGAGATGTATATGATGTATCATGTTAACACTGTTCATATTTCAGACTGGGGATCTTAGTTTCTTATGCACTGACTTAAATCAGCTTTTTGCCTGTTTGGGTCTGAACTTTTGTAATGTGAGGGGTTTGGGGGTTTTTAACAATTTTTTGGCAAAAAATTGGAGGAACATTGAAAAGAAATCAACCATTTAGAACTGATAAACAATTTCAGAGCCTTACTTAGGAGCGGTAACATAGCTAAAGATACAGTCAGATGTGCGGACAGAAAAAAAGTCTGGTTGGCTCTGTATGAAATCAGAAGGAAAACATCCTACGTGCTTCTGGTCCTGTCCTACTGCTGCACCATACAAATTGGGGCTGTGTATAGTCTGAGGGAATATCTCCCCGCTATGTGATGCACATGTTTCATTATGAAGTGCACCTTACAGATATATTATATAAAGCCATTTCATGCGGTGAACACTAATAGGCCCATCATACCTTTTTTGGCAAATTTTGATGGGAACCAAAATTAATGTCCAAAACGGATCCTTTGCATAATGGTTGCAAACGGAAGCAGAAGGACCTCTTATATTATTATGGGGTGCATCTGGGTTCCGTTATGTGTCTGTTTTTAGAACAGAATAAAAAGCTTATCATGCAGAACTGAATGAGGCCTAAATACTATAGACAACATACCATACCTAGTCTGGGGTTCAGTATACATCCACGTTGGTTGTTACCCAACTATCCAAAGCTGCTAACGGACAAATGTGGCCAAATGTGAGAACGGTGGAATTATTGCTGCATAACTAGGCAAATTTGTCATTTACCTGCCTAGGAAGCTTGGTGACTTTCCCTGTTATGCTTAAATGGCGGCCTAAATTGGTCGTGTATACTCTGCTGTCCTGATGATATATGGCTACATAAGTATAGTATTGGGACAATGGTATTCTTACGTTGCATCTGCCTCTGTATGAGCCATCAGTAAATGCGTTCCAGGCGCCCGGTGCCCCTACATGTGGACTACTGCTCGTACTACAGCTGCTAACGCTGCCAGTACTGTGTAGGCCAAAAGCATGGAGCCTAAGCTTAGCCGCACCGCTTTAACTCCCTGGCTCACATGCACTAGCATTAATGTGGTGGAGAAAGCATGGCTTCCTCCCTAGATAAGTTTACTTTGCTTCTCAGTTTCGTTTTTCATGTTTTGTAATATTAGTATAAAATAGAGGCAAAAATAAAATATTACTGTATGTCCTGAACGTTGTTATTCTTTCACAAATTGTCTCTTCAGAGAGGAAGAGAATTCTAGCGCCCCCTATAGGAAGCAGTAATCCTAAAAATCAATATCCACTCTCTAATGAGCCTTGTCACATGACTAAGGGCCCCTTCACACTGGTCGATTCTGCTACGATTACGACGCATTTGCGTCATATTCGACATCGCAGTACGAGCTCGTAGCCAGCGGTCACACTCTACGATGTTAACGCTTTTTCTGACGTAGTTGCGATGTGAACGTCACGCGTCGCAATCGTACGCTACCCTTCACACCGCCATAGTCCTACGACTCCGAGCGTGACGTATTACCAGCATGGGCGTGCTAAAACGTCACGCCCAATCAGGAGACAGGTATGCGGAAGCCCAACCCACGTAGTCGCATTACGAGCTCGTATGACCGCCGTCACATACTACGATTTCGACCGCCACAGCGAGACATTTACGACGAAAGAAAGTTCTGCTCTTTCTTTCACATCGTACGATGCTGGGCTGCGTCGCAAATCGTAACGCCATGTCACACTTTGCAACCTCGGAACGAGGACGGATAAACGTCACAAATCGAACGCTCGTTCAGACTTTGATTGCACAGTGTGAAGGGGCCCTTAGGATAAAAGCCAAAACCATTTTTTCATATGTACCCTTTCCAATTATAGTAAATCCCCTACTCCAACAAGATAAGAATGTGCTTACTTTTCTCCAGCATATTTCTATAAGTGCATTTACAAAATTCTCAAGCAATATATTGACATAAAAACGGCTGGATATTCGATTGGGAGCTAGCACTCCATACTTCTAAGGTTATACCTTCTCCTGTACATACATAGTAGATAGATATATATATATATATATATATATATATATATATATATATATATATATATATATACAGAGTGTGCTGTGCCACGGGTGAAGCATTGGAGAAGACTTGGAGACTCGAAGGAGAATCCGTGATCTGGACAAAATGATTGTGGTGCATTATTAGCTAATCCGAGGGCACAGATATCATGATTAAGGTAAGAGATTTAGGAAGGGTCAGGCTCCTGGAGGAGTTTATAAATGAATCTTGCATTTTAATCCGGGATAACCTAGCAGCCAAAAAACAAATTACAACGAGCTGGGGGATTAGTATAATAAGACCGCTGCATACAGGATAGGCTAAAACGGAGTCACATGGTTATAAGAATGTCAATTACAGTAATGTGGAAAGCTGAGGTACACATCTTCTTAGCTTGTGAAGATCAGGACAGATATTACATCTTGATGTAAATGATGTTCTCTTTATTTAGCTTCTTTATAAGATAAGAAACGAGGCGCAGTAGCAGCCGCTAGTTATCTATTCTATGCATGAAAATGGGTGTACATAAACAATCTGACAGAGAAGTGCAGAATTGAATGTATAAATTGGGTTAACAGACCATTAGCAACAGTGGCCTGCATTGTCCCCGCCCTAGGCACGTAGTGCGGGACAACTAATGTCCCTCCCGGGATCCCGGGGCTGACTGTCAAAATCAGGACAGTCCCGCGGGATCCGGGACGGTTGGGAGGTATGGAAGCAAACATAGTAATAGAGGACAAAGGTAGGTAGTGGTGGGGCTGGAAATGCAAGGTAGCTTGGTGAATCTGAAATGGGCTCCAACAGACTGGCTTATGGCTGAAGTAGTCTGGAATCGATGATTTTGAGCGTGAGTCAATACAGGAAAGTCACAACATAAGCAGAATTGTAAAGCAGAAGAAAAGTCAATATACGGGCTGAGGTATCATAATAGAAAACTACAAGTTAATTTCAGAAGTGTGAACCAGATCTAGCCGAGTTTATCACTGACAACTAGAGGTGGATGGTTGAGAGATTAAATATTGTAAGCCTCATCCAGGTCCCTGATAATAGTGATTTTATGTTTGGCATCTTCAAGGCACCATTCCTTGAAGGCCCATTTGATAATCCACAAAAGGAAGCTATTTAGATAAATTAGTTAACTTCCAAGCTCCCTATCTGGACAGCACCATTAGACCCCCAAAAAAACAAACAAGACTTCTGCACTATTGCAGAGCAGCGCCCAAAACAAAGGTGCGTGACTGCCTGGCAACTAAAACAGAAGGAATGAATATAAAAGTGTTTGCAAGAGTATTCTCTCTTAGGCCTGTTTCACACGTCAGTGGCTCCGGTACGTGTGGTGACAGTTTTCTCACGTACCGGAGACACTGACTCACGTAGACACATTAAAATAAATGTGTCTCTGCACATGTCAGCGTGTTTTCACGGACCGTGTGTCCGTTTGAAAAACACGGAGACATGTCAGTGTTCGTGGGAGCGCACGGATCACACGGACCCATTAAAGTCAATGGATGCGTGTCAACACGTACCGCACACGGATGCTGTCCGTGTGCCGCCCGTGTGCCAACTGAGTACCACACGGACGTTGCAGGAGATAGCGCGCTACAGTAAGCGCTGTCCCCCAACATGTGGTGCTGAAGCCGCCATTCATTTCTTCTCCCCAGCAGCATTCGCTGGAGAGAAGGAATGAAAAATCATTGTTTTTTTATTTTTTTGTGGTTAAAATAATGTTCCCGGTAACCTCCCCCCTCCCACCCCCTGTGCACCCGCCCGCTGGAAATAAAATACTCACCCAGCTCCCTCAATGCTTCCTCTCAGCGCCGCAGCTTGTCCTGTATGAGCGGTCACGTGGTGCCGCTCATTACAGTGATTAATATGCGGCTCCACCTCCCATACGAAGTTCGAAGGTTTAAAAGCTGATAAGAAATTTCTCATTTTTCAGGAGCTTCACAGGAATTAATGGAATGTGGAAGGAAAAAATGAACATTTTACTTTTTCCTACAAAAATGTTACTTTAGCCCCAAATTTGTTATTTTCACAAAAGTAGCAGGAGTAAATGCATCATAAAATTTTTGTGCGATTTCTCCTGAGTACACCAGTACCCCAGTGGCGTAACTACAAAGCTATGGGCCCCGGTGCAAACTTCCAAATGGGGCCCCCCCCCCCCACATTCCCCTAGATACGCCTCGGACTGTTGCAGGAATCACCTGCACTGCAACATGGTGTTGGGTGCCAGCACAGCCCGCACAGTGGTATATCCAGCACAGCCCGCACAGTGGTATATAGAGCACAGCCCGCACAGTGGTATATCCAGGACAGCCCGCACAGTGGTATATCCAGGACAGCCCGCACAGTGGTATATCCAGCACAGCCCGCACAGTGGTATATCCAGCACAGCCCGCACAGTGGTATATCCAGCACAGCCCGCACAGTGGTATATAGAGCACAGCCCGCACAGTGGTATATAGAGCACAGCCCGCACAGGGGTATATAGAGCACAGCCCGCACAGGGGTATATAGAGCACAGCCCGCACAGGGGTATATAGAGCACAGCCCGCACAGGGGTATATAGAGCACAGCCCGCACAGGGGTATATAGAGCACAGCCCGCACAGGGGTATATAGAGCACAGCCCGCACAGGGGTATATAGAGCACAGCCCGCACAGGGGTATATAGAGCACAGCCCACATCTCATCCCCCCCCCCCCCCCCCCGATAATGGTCCCACAGTCCAGTTAAAAAGAAAAAAAAAAAAAAAACTCTCCTCACCTTTCCTTTTGCCCGCGCTGCTCCCGGCGGCTGCAGTCTGCCCAGGACACAGCAGGTGCGCGATGATATGATGTCATCGCGCACCCGCAGTGTACTGTCAGAGGCAGAGCGGGGAATGATGGGAGAGGGAGCGTCAGGTGACGCTCTCTCCGACATCATTGCATTGAACTATACCGGTGTCATAGACGCCGGTATAGTTAAATGCGGCGGCACTGGCGGGGGGCAGCGGCACTGGCGGGGGGCGGGGGGAACAGTGCAGCAGGCGGCCCACTACTGGCACCGGCTCTTCTGGCATTTGCCAGAAGTGCCCGATGGCCAGTCCGGCCCCGCAGGTCAGGGGCCGGCCCTGGGCCCCTGACCTGCGGGGCCCGGTCGCAATGGCGACCGCTGCGACCGCGGTAGTTACGCCCCTGAGTACCCCATATATGGTGGAAAACTACATATCGTTTGAGTTTTAGAATGCTAAATTGGCTGGAAACCATAGTGTATGTTGGAGTGCCCCTGCTGTGCCTAAACAGTAGAAACTCTCCAATAATGACCCCATTTTGGAAACTAGACACCTCAAGGAATTTATCTAGATGTGTGGTGAGCACCTTGAACCATCAGGGGCTTCATTTTATAATTTTTCCCACAAAATATTATTTTAGCCCCAATGTTTTTAATTTTTACAAGGATAGCAAGAAAAAATGGACCCCAAAATTTGTTGTGTAAATGCTTCTGAATATGCTGATATCACATATGTGGATGAAAACTACTGTTTGGGCGAATGGCAGGGCTAAGTAGGGAAGGAGCGCCATTTGACTTATGGAATACAAAATTGACTAGAATCGATAGCCGACGCCATGTCGTGTTTGGAGAGCCCCTGAGGTGCCTAAACAGTAAAAACTCCCCCACAAATTACCCTATTTTGAAAATTAGACCCTTCAAGGAATTTATCTAGATATGTAGTGAGCACCTGGAACCCTCAGGGGTTTCACAGAATTTTATAATGTTGAGCGGTGAAAATAAAAATATTTCCCTCAAAAATGTTGTTTTAGCTCCAATTTTTTTATTTTCACAAGGGTAACGGGAGAAAATGGATGTCAAAACTTGTTGTGCAACGTTTCCTGAGTACAGTGTCACCACATATTTGTTGGAAAACAATTACTTAGGCATACGACAAGGCTGGAAAAGGAATGAGCGCTGTTTTGGCTGGAATACGTTATGGATACCATGTCACATTTGAAGAGCCTCTGACATGCCAAAACAGCAGAAACCCCCAAAAGTGACTCAATTTTGTAAACTATACCTCTCAAGGAATTCACCTAGGGGAGTAGTGAGTATTTTAACCTGCAGGCAATTCACAAACTTGTATAACATTGGGCTGAGTAAATAAAATATTACTATTTTTTCCACTAAAATGTTGCTTTGACCCCAGGTTTTCAATTTTCAAAAAGGGTAATAGGAGAAAATGAACAGTACAATTTGTTGCACAATACATCAATACCCCATAAGTCGAAAACTACTTTTGACGCACAGCACAGAGCTCAGAAGGGAAGACGAGCCATATAACAGTGCTGCACTGGTTTCAGGGTGCCATGTCACGTTGGCAGAGACCATGGGGTTCAAGAACAGCAGAAACCCTCATATCTGGCCCCATTTTACAAACTACACCTCTCAATGAATTCATCTAGGGGTGCAGTGATCATATTGACACCACATGTGAGTCACAGAATTTTATACCATTGGGCAGAGAAGAAAAAATAATTACATTTTTACCACAAAAAAAAATATTTTAGCCCCAAAATTTACATTTTCACACAGGGAAATGGTGCCAAAATGTGTCACAAAATGTCTGCTGACCATGGCAATACCCCATATGCAGATGTACAGTACTGTTTAGCCACACAGCGAGACTCTGGAGGGAGCGCTATTTGACTCTTGGAGAGCAAATCATTGTAGAATAGTTTGCAGACTCCATATACAGAGCCCATAAGTGCCAGAAAAGCAGATTTCCCCCTCAAGAGACCCCATTTTGGAAATTACACCCCTCTGGGAATTTATCTACAGGTGTAGTGACGATTTTGACTCAAGGGTTTTCCAGAAAAAAGCAGCAGTGGATGTTGCTGAGTGAAAATTGCAAACTGCCGTTGTAGTGACCAGTATGTTGCAGATACCAGTACATTGTAGTGACCAGAACATTGTGCCCAGATCATGCTTCTAGAGACTGGCACCTGTAACTTAGGCGGGCTTTCACCTCTACAGAAATGCCAAACATGTGGTTTAGGCATACTGTGGGGCTCAGAAAGGAGGGGGGCATTTGGGTTTGAGAGCGCGGAATTTGTTGGATTTCTTTTGAGTGAGGAACTATAGTGGTTTTGCAGAGCCTTTGTACTACCAGTAAAATGGAAGCCCCCTATATTTCTGTTAACAGATGACACACCTGAGTGGGAACTTTTTGTGGATTGAGTTGAAGCTTTTATTACATCGAAATCTCTGAGTGACATTATTCAGATAAAACCCAAGAGGGATCCATTCACTATAATGAGGCAGCAGAGTTACTCTGGACTCCGTCTGGCCTCTGTTCAGAGTTGTCCCTCTTTTCAGAGATGCACAAAACTGTGGCAGACCGTGCTTTTATGCACGCCTAAAAAAACACACCATCAGATCACAGGCCAGACAGCGTCCACAGTGTCCTCATCTGGCTCATTATAGGTAATCTTCCGCCGGGGCTTCCATCTGAATTAAGTATTTCAGAGATTTGCATGGAAACCCCGATGTAAGAGCGCAGGATCAATGTGAACCAAGCCTTACTGAGATCTTTAGAAGGCAGAATGAAAAAAATCAATAGCAGATGGAGAATTGGTTTTAATTATTTTTTATGCTGTTCCTCATGCGGTATCAGTGCGACTTTATTTTTTTGGGTCAGTGAGATTACAGCGATACCAGATTTACATCAGGTTTTTACGTTTGGCTGCTGTCACAGACTAAAAATGCTTTTTTTTACAAAAATATGTTTTTTCCATCGCCATGTTTAGATAATTATAATTTTTCCATATTTCTGTGACAGAGTCATGTGATGGCTTGTTTTTTTGCAAAACAAGTTGACGTTTTTATTGGTACGATTTTCTAGCACATGACATTTTTTGATCACTTTCTATTCAGATTTTTGGAGGGCAGAATGAACAAAAACCAGCAATTCAGGAATTTTTTTAACTTTTTTTATTGTCATTCCTCGTGTAGTAAAATTGATAAGGAAGCTTTATTGTTTAGGAGAGTACGATTACAGCTATACATTTACATAGATGTTTGGTACTGCCAAAGGCTAAGTCTTGCATCTATGGATCTCCTCCATAAGGTAGAGGGAAGACATAAGACATTACAATATCCTCAGCTAGAATGAGAATAAGATTGGAATACTTGATTTCAGATGGACAGAGACTAATAGAGCATTGACTTTAACATTGCTAGTATGGGGTCAAAACGGAACCACAAAATCAAACCTACAGTAGAGAAGAAGAAACCACATTTAGATCGCCTAGAATGATATACTGTGGACCTTATGATAACACCACTCCATCTCTAATCTCTGAGTTATCTTCCACACAAAATAATAATATATATCAAGCTGGTTAAATATAGGGTCAGATGAGAAATGTTCTTTTAACTCAGAAAATACACTGATTGCCTCTAGTTTCTAGATAACTGCATTAGCACCTTTTTTGTTAAATCAGTCAATGGTTTCACTATCTTATTCTATATTCTTAGAAATAAGCAATAGTAATTAGAGGACCCATGAAAGCACTGCAATACTTTCAGAGGTTTGGGTTTAACCCAATCTCTAATGGCTTGGACATTAGCGTGATCCACACAGAAACATTTGACATACAAGATATGCCCGAAGAAGTTTACTTCTTGAACCATAAAAGCACATTTTTCAAGTATAGCAGAAATTAATTGTCCCTGATTTTTTGTAGTACAGTGCATACATGTGACTCATAAAAAGGTGAAAAAAACAAGATGTAATTTAAATAGACAGTACCTTATAGAACACTTGTAATTAACAAAGTTTTATAAAACAACCAGAACATTACTTAGCCTGAAAGGCATCACAGTCAGGTGCATTAAATGTCTTCCACTCATCCTCTTCCCTGATACAAATGAAGTCATATGCCCACCTGATATCAAGTTTGATGAACTAATTGGATCCCAAGAAGTAGTTTTAGAGATAAGGAATGAGTGGCAGAGGATGCTGAGTCTTTATGTTAATTTTGTTAAGTTCTCGATAGTCAATACATGGTTATAAAGAACCATATTTTTTACCAATAAAAGGAAACCTTCCCTACATGGTTAACAGATATGATTAATTCATCAAGAGGTATGTGCCGTTTAATAAATTAGGAGAATTGTACACCAGTGGACCTCTTCATTAAGACCGACATGTGAAACGGCAGTCTTTATAAATCAACCCCATAATCTCTATGAGGGATTAATTTTTCAGAGTCCGAAAAAACATCAGTAACATTTCTAAATACCTCAGGTAAACTACTAGGTACAGCTTTAGACAATTTCACAGAAGTGATATACTTTTCTACACCTTGGGTGAGAGGTGTTTGTTAATAGAAGTAATTTTCATGAGAAAACATAGTTTTACCAAAGGTAAACCAAGATCCTTTGCCACCTTGACATCAACAAAATGTTCTGCGATACCACAATCAAAAAGCTACGTAAGCCAAACAGACATTTCAAGTTAAGATATGAAGAAAAAATTTTGCAGAAACATATGGAAATACTCTGGTTCTAGGAGGGTATCTCTGGACCCACCTAGGTGCCGAAGTTTTCTGGCAGCAGTTGTCCTGGTAGGTATGTATATGTTGGCCAGACTCTGCACAGTAGCTATATTAATCCAGCAATAGTTGCTTGACCCCTTGATGATGGGACTGAGACAAACCAATTTGCATGGGCTCCGCAGTAAGTATAGTAGGCATATAAATCTTAGTTGGGGGTGCAGAGTCAGCTGTGAGAGCTAAGGAATTCGGGAGGAGAGTGCTGTATTAACAAGTTATTGACTTGGTCAGAAAATCGAGTACACAACAGATGATGAAGGGCATTGTCATTCCAGTGTGAGTCTATTGTTGTAAACTCTGTTTTTGGGCTCCCTCTTGTGGTCACAAGTGGTACTGTGTGAGTGCTGTCTTTGGGCTCCCTCTGGTGGCTCTTTGTGTCATTCTGCAGGTCTGAGGCTGGTTCAGCTGTCTCGTTATCTGTTAGCTGGTTTCCTATTTAGCTCACCTGGACTTTCAGTGGTTGCCTGCTGTCGATGTATTCAGTGCTATTTTGATCTCTCCTGAATCCCTTCGTTATCAGTCTCGCCAAGAGAAGCTAAGTTTCTGTTTGGTTATTCTTTGCTCATCAGTGTTTAATATGTTTCTTGGTTATTTATTTGTCCTTGTCCAGCTTGCTAATATGTGATTTCCTTGCTTGCTGGTAGCTCTAGGGGGCTGAGTTTCTCTCCTCACACCGTTAGTTGGTGTGGGGGTTCTTGTATTCTCAGCGTGGATATTTTGTATAGGGTTTTTTACTGACCGCACAGTTCCCTGCCTGTCTTCTGCTATCTAGTATTAGTGGGCCTCATTTGCTGAATCTGTTTTCATTTCTACGTTTTGTATTTTCCCCTTACCTCACCGTTATTATTTGTTGGGGGCTTCCTATATCTTTGGGGTCATTTCTCTGAGGCAAGTGAGGTCTTACTTTCTCTATAGGGGTAGCAAGTTTCTCAGGCTGCGTCGAGACATCCAGGAATTTAGGCACGTTCACCGGCTACCTTTAGTGTGTTTGTTAGGATCAGGTTTTGCGGTCAGTCCAGTTACCACCTCCCTAGAGCTCGTTCTATGTTCAGTAACTTAGCTAGTTCATTCTGTGATCCTCAGCCACTAAGGATCATAACAGTACAGCAGGCCAAAAAAGTGTTTAATGCATCGCAGAAGTGGGATAAGAGAAGTCCTGAGTACAATTTTTTTTTTTCCCTCTCCCTTTGCTGCAGTCTGTCCAGCTTCTCTCATCCCCTTAATCTCTGGGTGGCTTTGAGTTCAGCTGCAGACATGGATATTCAGAGTCTGACTTCTAGTGTGGATCATCTTGCTGCAAGGGTGCAAAGCATTCAGGATTTTGTTGTTCACAGTCCTATGTCTGAGCCAAAAGTACCTATTCCTGAGTTGTTTTCTGGAGATAGATCTAGGTTTCTGAATTTTAAGAATAATTGTAAATTATTTCTTTCTTTGAGACCTCGTTCCTCTGGTGATTCCGCTCAGCAAGTTAGAATTGTTATCTCCCTGTTACGTGGCGACCCTCAAGATTGGGCTTTCTCCCTGGCGCCAGGAGATCTTGCATTGCTGAATGTGGATGCGTTTTTTCTGGCGCTTGGATTGCTTTATGAGGAACCTAATCTTGAGAACCAGGCAGAAAAGGCCTTGCTGGCTCTCTCTCAGGGCCAGGATGAAGCTGAGGTGTATTGTCAAAAATTTCGGAAATGGTCGGTGCTTACTCAATGGAATGAGTGTGCCCTGGCTGCAAATTTCAGAGAAGGTCTTTCTGAAGCCATTAAGAATGTTATGGTGGGGTTCCCCACGCCTGCAAGTCTGAATGACTCAATGGCTTTGGCCATTCAGATTGATCGGCGTTTGCTGGAGCGCAAATCTGCGCACCATCTGGCGGTGTTTTCTGAACAGAGACCTGAGTCTATGCAATGTGACCGAATTCTGACCAGAATTGAGCGGCAAGATCATAGACGTCAAAATGGGTTGTGCTTTTACTGTGGTGATTCAACTCATGTTATCTCAGCATGCTCTAAGCGCGTAAAAAAAAATTGCTAAATCTGTCACCGTTGGTACTATACAGCCTAAATTCATTTTGTCTGTTACTTTAATTTGTTCTTTGTCTTCCTATTCGGTTAGGGCTTTTGTGGATTCAGGTGCTGCCCTGAACCTGATGGATTTGTCGTTTGCCAGGCGCTGTGGTTTGGTCCTGAAGCCTTTGGAATTCCCTATTCCACTGAGGGGAATTGATGCTACACCATTGGCTGAGAATAAGCCTCAGTATTGGACTCAAGTGACCATGTGCATGACTCCTGTACATCAGGAGGTGATTCGCTTTCTTGTGCTGCATAATTTGCATGATGTTGTCATTTTGGGTCTGCCATGGCTGCAGGCTCATAATCCAGTTTTGGATTGGAAAGCTGTTGTGAACTCTATTTTTGGGCTCCCTCTAGTGGTCACAAGCGGTACTGTGTAGTGTTGTCTTTCTGCAGGTTGCAGCATCAGCTGGTTTGTTATCCTTGGTTGGTTTCCTATTTAGCTCACCTGGATACTCAGTTCCTTGCCTGCTATCAATGTATTCAGTGCTCTTCAGATTCCTTGTGGCTACCTTGCTCCCAGTCTCTCCAAGACAAGCTAAGTTTTTGTTTGATAATTTTTTGATTATCAAGCGTTCATTATGTTTTTAGTCCAGCTCGCTAAAATGTGATTTCCTCGCTTGCTGGTTGCTCTAGGGGACTGAGTTTCTCCCCCCACACCGTTAGTTGGTGTGGGGGTTCTTGAAATCTCAGAGTGGATATTTTGTAAGGGTTTTTTACTGACCGCATAGATTCCCTTTTCTATTTTCTGCTATCTAGTATTAGTGGGCCTCATTTGCTGAATCTGCTTTCACCCCTGTGTATGTGCCTTCCTCTTACCTCACCGTTATTATTTGTTGGGGGCTTCTATATCTTTGGGGATTATTTCTCTGGAGGCAAGATAGGTCTTTCTTTCTCTCTAGGGGTAGTTAGTTCCTCAGGCTGGCTCGAAACGTCTAGGATTTTTAGGCACGTTCACCGGCTACTTCTAGTGTGTTTGGATAGGTTCAGATTTGTGGTCAGTCCAGTTTGCCACCTCCCTAGAGCTTGTCCTATGTTTGTTACTTAGCTGGAGTAATTTGTGATCCTCAACCACTAAGGATCATAACAGTATAGCAGGCCGAAAAGTGTTTAATGCATCGCAGAAGTGGGATAAAAAGAAGACCAGAGTAATTTTTTTTTTTTTTCCTCCCGCTTTTCCTTTGCTGCAGTCTGTTTAGCTTCTTTCATCCCCTTGAACTCTGGGTGGTTTTGAGCTCAGCTGCAGACATGAATGTTCAGACTCTGACTTCTAGTGTGGATCATCTTACTGCACGGGTGCAAAGTATTCAGGATTTTGTTATTCATAGCCCTATGTCAGAACCAAAGATACCCATTCCTGAGTTGTTTTCTGGAGATAGATCTAGGTTTCAAAATTTTAAGAATAATTGTAAGTTATTTCTATCTCTGAGACCTCGTTCCTCTGGTGATTCCGCTCAGCAAGTTAAAATTGTTATCTCCTTGTTGCGTGGCGACCCTCAAGATTGGGCTTTCTCTCTGGCGCCAGGAGATCCTGCATTGCTTAATGTAGATGCATTTTTTCTGGCTCTTGGACTGCTTTATGAGGAGCCTAATCTTGAGAATCAGGCAGAAAAAGCGTTGCTGGCTATCTCTCAAGGTCAGGATGAAGCAGAGGTGTATTGTCAAAAATTTCGGAAATGGTCGGTGCTTACTCAATGGAATGAGTGTGCCCTGGCTGCAAATTTCAGAGAAGGTCTTTCTGAGGCCGTTAAGAATGTTATGGTTGGGTTTCCCACCCCTACAAGTCTGAGTGATTCTATGGCTTTAGCCATTCAGGTTGATCGGCGTTTGCGGGAGCGCAAATCTGCTCATCCTTTGGCGGTATTTTCTGGACAGAGACCTGAGTCTATGCAATGTGACGGTACTCTGACCAGAATTGAGCGACAAAGTCATAGACGTCAAAATGGGTTGTGCTTTTACTGTGGTGATTCTACTCATGTTATCTCAGCATGCTCTAAACGCTTTAAAAAAATCGCTAAACCTGTCACCATTGGTACTATACAGCCTAAATTTATTTTGTCTGTTACTTTGATTTGTTCTTTGTCGTCCTACCCGGTTATGGCTTTTGTGGATTCGGGTGCTGCCCTGAATCTGATGGATTTGTCGGTTGCCAGGCGCTGTGGTTTTGTCCTGGAGCCTTTGGAATTTCCTATTCCTCTGAGGGGAATTGATGCTACGCCATTGGCTGAGAATAAGCCTCAGTATTTGACGCAAATGACCATGTGCATGACTCCCGTACATCAGGAGGTGATTCGCTTTCTCGTTCTGCATAATTTGCATGATGTTGTCGTTTTGGGTCTGCCATGGCTGCAAGCTCATAATCCAGTTTTAGATTGGAAAGCTATGTCTGTGTCAAGTTGGGGTTGTCAGGGAATTCATGGCGATACTCCGTTGGTGTCTATTGCTTCTTCCACTCCTTCTGAGGTCCCTGAGTTTTTGTCTGACTACCAGGATGTATTTGATGAGCCCAGGTCCAGTGCCCTGCCCCCTCATAGGGATTGTGACTGTGCTATAAATTTAATTCCTGGTAGTAAATTCCCTAAGGGACGACTTTTTAATTTGTCTATACCAGAGCATGCCGCGATGCGGAGTTATATAAAGGAGTCTTTGGAGAAGGGACATATTCGCCCATCCTCTTCCCCTCTTGGTGCAGGATTTTTTTTTGTGGCCAAGAAGGACGGTTCTTTGAGACCTTGTATAGATTATCGTCTTCTGAATAAAATTACAGTCAAATTTCAGTATCCTTTGCCACTATTGTCTGATTTGTTTGCTCGGATTAAGGGTGCCAGTTGGTTCACCAAGATAGATCTCCGTGGTGCGTATAACCTTGTGCACATTAAGCAGGGAGATGAATGGAAAACAGCATTTAATATGCCCGAAGGCCATTTTGAGTACTTAGTGATGCCTTTTGGACTCTCTAATGCTCCTTCTGTGTTTCAGTCCTTCATGCATGACATCTTCCGAGAATATCTGGATAAATTTATGATTGTTTATTTGGATGACATTTTGGTCTTTTCTGATGATTGGGAGTCCCATGTGAAGCAGGTCAGGATGGTGTTTCAGGTCCTGCGTGCTAATGCTTTATTTGTGAAGGGCTCAAAATGCCTCTTCGGAGTACAGAAGGTCTCCTTTTTGGGTTTTATTTTTTCTCCTTCTACTGTGGAGATGGACCCAGTCAAGGTCCAGGCTATTCATGACTGGACTCAGCCCACGTCTGTTAAGAGTCTTCAGAAGTTCTTGGGTTTTGCTAATTTTTACCGTCGTTTCATCGCTAATTTTTCTAGCGTGGTTAAACCTTTGACGTATTTGACCAAGAAGGGTTCTGATGTGACTAATTGGTCTCCTGCGGCCGTGGAGGCCTTTCGGGAGCTGAAGCACCGGTTTTCTTCAGCTCCAGTCTTATGTCAGCCAGATGTCTCTCTTCCCTTCCAGGTCGAGGTTGATGCTTCTGAGATTGGAGCAGGGGCTGTCTTGTCGCAGAGAAGCTCTGATGGCTCTGTGATGAAGCCATGTGCTTTCTTTTCAAGAAAGTTTTCGCCTGCCGAGCGGAATTATGATGTTGGTAATCGGGAGTTGTTGGCTATGAAGTGGGCATTTGAGGAGTGGCGACATTGGCTCGAAGGAGCTAAACATCGTGTGGTGGTCTTGACTGATCACAAAAATCTGATTTACCTTGAATCTGCCAAGCGCCTGAATCCTAGACAGGCTCGTTGGTCGTTGTTTTTCTCCCGTTTCAACTTCGAGGTCTCATACCTGCCTGGTCTGAAGAACGTGAAAGCTGATGCACTTTCTAGGAGTTTTGTGCCTGACTCTCCGGGAGTTTCTGAGCCGGCTGGTATTCTCAGAGAGGGAGTGATTTTGTCTGCCGTTTCCCCAGATTTGCGATGAGTGCTGCAGAAATTTCAGGCGGATAGACCTGACCGTTGTCCACCAGAGAGACTGTTTGTCCCGGATAGATGGACCAGCAGAGTTATTTCCGAGGTTCATTCTTCGGTGTTGGCGGGTCATCCTGGGTTTTTTGGTACCAGAGATTTGGTGGCTAGGTCCTTCTGGTGTCCTTCCTTGTCGCGGGATGTGCGTTCCTTTGTGCAGTCTTGTGGGATTTGTGCTCGGGCTAAGCCTTGCTGTTCTCGTGCCTGCGGTTTGCTTTTGCCTTTGCCTGTTCCGAAAAGGCCTTGGACGCACATTTCCATGGATTTTATTTTGGATCTTCCAGTATCTCAGAAAATGTCTGTCATCTGGGTGGTGTGTGATCGTTTTTCCAAGATGGTCCATTTGGTGCCCTTGCCTAAGTTGCCTTCTTCCTCCGATTTGGTTCCTCTATTTTTTCAGAATGTGGTTCGCTTGCACGGCATTCCTGAAAATATTGTCTCTGATAGAGGATCCCAGTTTGTGTCCAGGTTTTGGCGGACTTTTTGTGCTAAGATGGGCATTGATTTGTCTTTTTCGTTGGCCTTCCATCCTCAGACTAATGGCCAAACCGAGCGAACTAATCAGACGTTGGAAACTTATTTGAGATGTTTTGTTTCTGCTGATCAGGATGATTGGGTGACTTTTTTGCCTTTGGCCGAGTTTGCCCTTAATAATCGGGCTAGTTCTGCTACTTTGTTTTCACCTTTTTTCTGCAATTCTGGTTTCCATCCTCGTTTTTCCTCGGGTCAGGTTGAGTCTTCTGACTGTCCTGGGGTGGATTCTGTGGTGGATAGGTTGCAGCAGATTTGGAACCATGTGGTGGACAATTTGAGGTTGTCACAGGAGAAGGCTCAGCGCTTTGCCAACCGCCGCCGCGGTGTGGGTCCCCGACTTCGTGTTGGGGATTTGGTGTGGCTGTCTTCTCGGTATGTTCCTATGAAGGTCTCCTCTCCTAAATTCAAGCCTCGCTTCATCGGTCCTTATAAGATCTTGGAAATCCTTAACCCGGTGTCTTTTCGTTTGGATCTCCCAGCATCGTTTGCCATTCATAATGTGTTCCATAGGTCTTTGTTGCGGAGGTATGTGGTACCTTTGGTTCCTTCTGTTGAGCCTCCTGCTCCGGTGCTGGTCGAGGGCGAATTGGAGTACGTGGTGGAGAAGATTTTGGATTCTCGTGTCTCTAGACGGAGGCTTCAGTATTTGGTTAAGTGGAAGGGCTATGGTCAGGAGGATAATTCCTGGGTTGTCGCCTCTGATGTTCATGCGGCCGATTTGGTTCGTGCCTTCCACGCGGCTCATCCTGATCGCCCTGGGGGTCTTGATGAGGGTTCGGTGACCCCTCCTCAAGGGGGGGGGGTACTGTTGTGAACTCTATTTTTGGGCTCCCTCTAGTGGTCACAAGCGGTACTGTGTAGTGTTGTCTTTCTGCAGGTTGCAGCATCAGCTATTTTGTTATCCTTGGTTGGTTTCCTATTTAGCTCACCTGGATACTCAGTTCCTTGCCTGCTATCAATGTATTCAGTGCTCTTCAGATTCATTGTGGCTACCTTGCTCCCAGTCTCTCCAAGACAAGCTAAGTTTTTGTTTGATCATTTTTTGATTATAAAGCGTTCATTATGTTTTTAGTCCAGCTCGCTAAAATGTGATTTCCTCGCTTGCTGGTTGCTCTAGGGGACTGAGTTTCTCCCCCCACACCGTTAGTTGGTGTGGGGGTTCTTGAAATCTCAGAGTGGATATTTTGTAAGGGTTTTTTACTGACCGCATAGATTCCCTTTTCTATTTTCTGCTATCTAGTATTAGTGGGCCTCATTTGCTGAATCTGCTTTCACCCCTGTGTATGTGCCTTCCTCTTACCTCACCGTTATTATTTGTTGGGGGCTTCTATATCTTTGGGGATTATTTCTCTGGAGGCAAGAGAGGTCTTTCTTTCTCTCTAGGGGTAGTTAGTTCCTCAGGCTGGCTCGAGACGTCTAGGATTTTTAGGCACGTTCACCGGCTACTTCTAGTGTGTTTGGATAGGTTCAGATTTGTGGTCAGTCCAGTTTGCCACCTCCCTAGAGCTTGTCCTATGTTTGTTACTTAGCTGGAGTAATTTGTGATCCTCAACCACTAAGGATCATAACAGAAAGCTATGTCTGTTTCAAGTTGGGGTTGCCAGGGGATTCATGGCGATGCTCCTTTGGTGTCAATTGCTTCTTCCACTCCTTCTGAGGTCCCTGAGTTTTTGTCGGACTACCAGGATGTATTTGATGAGCCCAGATCCGGTGCCCTGCCTCCTCACAGGGATTGTGATTGTGCTATAAATTTGATTCCTGGTAGTAAGTTCCCTAAGGGACGACTTTTTAATTTGTCTGTACCAGAACATGCCGCGATGCGGAGTTATATAAAGGAGTCTTTAGAGAAGGGACATATTCGCCCGTCCTCCTCCCCTCTTGGTGCAGGATTCTTTTTTGTGGCCAAGAAGGATGGTTCTCTGAGACCTTGTATAGATTATCGTCTTCTAAATAAAATCACGGTCAAATTTCAGTATCCTTTGCCATTATTATCTGATCTGTTTGCTCGGATTAAGGGGTCCAGTTGGTTCACCAAGATAGATCTTCGTGGTGCGTATAACCTTGTGCGTATTAAGCAGGGGGATGAATGGAAAACAGCATTTAATACGCCCGAAGGCCATTTTTAGTACTTGGTGATGCCTTTTGGACTCTCTAATGCTCCTTCTGTGTTCCAGTCCTTCATGCATGACATCTTCCGAGAATATCTGGATAAATTTATGATTGTGTATCTGGATGACATTTTGGTCTTTTCTGAGGACTGGGAGTCCCATGTAAAGCAGGTCAGGATGGTATTTCAGGTCCTGCGTGCTAATGCCTTATTTGTGAAGAGCTCAAAATGTCTCTTCGGAGTACAGAAGGTTTCCTTTTTGGGTTTTATTTTTTCTCCTTCTACTATTGAGATGGACCCAGTCAAGGTCCAGGCTATTCATGACTGGACTCAGCCTACATCTGTTAAGAGTCTTCAGAAGTTCTTGGGTTTTGCTAATTTTTACCGTCGCTTCATTGCTAATTTTTCTGGCGTGGTTAAACCCTTGACGGATTTAACCAAGAAGGGTTCTGATGTGACTAATTGGTCTGCGGCCGTGGAAGCCTTTCGGGAGCTGAAGCGCCGGTTTTCTTCGGCTCCAGTTTTGTGTCAGCCTGATGTCTCTCTCCCCTTCCAGGTCGAGGTTGATGCTTCTGAGATTGGAGCAGGGGCTGTTTTGTCGCAGAGAAGCTCTGATTGCTCTGTGATGAAACCTTGTGCTTTCTTTTCAAGAAAGTTTTCGCCTGCCGAGCGGAATTATGATGTTGGTAATCGGGAGTTGTTGGCTATGAAGTGGGCATTTGAGGAGTGGCGACATTGGCTCGAGGGAGCTAAGCATCGTGTGGTGGTCTTGACTGATCACAAAAATCTGATTTATCTCGAGTCTGCCAAGCGGCTGAATCCTAGACTGGCTCGTTGGTCATTGTTTTTCTCCCGTTTCGATTTCGTGGTCTCGTACCTGCCTGGTTCGAAGAACGTGAAGGCTGATGCTCTTTCTAGGAGTTTTGTGCCTGACTCTCCGGGAGTTTCAGAGCCGGCTGGTATCCTCAGAGAGGGAGTGATTTTGTCTGCCATTTCCCCAGATTTGCGACGAGTGCTGCAGAAATTTCAGGCAGATAGACCTGACCGTTGCCCACCAGAGAGACTGTTTGTCCCAGATAGATGGACCAGCAGAGTTATTTCCGAGGTTCATTCTTCGGTGTTGGCAGGCCATCCTGGGATTTTTGGTACCAGAGATTTGGTGGCTAGGTCCTTCTGGTGGCCTTCCTTGTCGCGGGATGTGCGTTCCTTTGTGCAGTCCTGTGGGATTTGTGCTCGGGCTAAGCCTTGCTGTTCTCGTGCCAGCGGTTTGCTTTTGCCTTTGCCTGTCCCAAAGAGGCCTTGGACGCACATTTCCATGGATTTTATTTCGGATCTTCCAGTCTCTCAGAGAATGTCTGTCATTTGGGTGATGTGTGATCATTTTTCCAAAATGGTCCATTTGGTGCCCTTGCTTAAGTTGCCTTCCTCCTCCGATTTGGTTCCTCTATTTTTTCAGAATGTGGTTCGCTTGCATGGCATCCCTGAAAATATTGTGTCTGACAGAGGATCCCAGTTTGTGTCCAGATTTTGGCTGATTTTTTGTGCTAAGATGGGCATTGATTTGTCTTTTTCGTCGGCCTTCCATCCTCAGACGAATGGCCAAACCGAGCGAACTAATCAGACCTTGGAAACTTATTTAAGATGTTTTGTTTCTGCTGATCAGGATGATTGGGTGACTTTTTTGCCATTGGCCGAGTTTGCCCTTAATAATCGGGCTAGTTCTGCTACTTTGGTTTCGCCTTTTTTCTGCAATTCTGGTTTTCATCCTCGTTTCTCCTCGGGTCAGGTTGAGCCTTCTGACTGTCCTGGGGTGGATTCTGTGGTGGATAGGTTGCAGCAGATTTGGAACCATGTGGTGGACAATTTGAAGTTGTCACAGGAGAAGGCTCAGCGCTTTGCCAACCGCGGTCGCGGTGTGGGTCCCCGACTTCGTGTTGGGGATTTGGTATGGCTGTCTTCTCGGTATGTTCCTATGAAGGTCTCCTCTCCTAAATTCAAGCCTCGCTTCATCGGTCCTTATAAGATTTTGGAAATCCTTAACCCGGTGTCATTTCGTTTGGACCTCCCAGCGTCGTTTGCCATTCATAACGTGTTCCATAGGTCTTTGTTGCGGAGGTATGTGGTGCCTGTGGTTCCTTCTGTTGAGCCCCCTGCCCCGGTGCTGGTTGAGGGCGAATTGGAGTACGTGGTGGAGAAGATCTTGGATTCTCGTGTTTCTAGACGGAGGCTTCAGTATTTGGTTAAGTGGAAGGGCTATGGTCAGGAGGATAATTCCTGGGTTGTCGCCTCTGATGTTCATGCGGCCGATTTGGTTCGTGCCTTCCATGTGGCTCATCCTGATCGCCCTGGGGGTTTTGATGAGGGTTCAGTGACCCCTCCTCAAGGGGGCTGTACTGTTGTGAACTCTGTTTTTGGGCTCCCTCTTGTGGTCACAAGTGGTACTGTGTGAGTGCTGTCTTTGGGCTCCCTCTGGTGGCTCTTTGTGTCATTCTGCAGGTCTGAGGCTGGTTCAGCTGTCTCGTTATCTGTTAGCTGGTTTCCTATTTAGCTCACCTGGACTTTCAGTGGTTGCCTGCTGTCGATGTATTCAGTGCTATTTTGATCTCTCCTGAATCCCTTCGTTATCAGTCTCGCCAAGAGAAGCTAAGTTTCTGTTTGGTTATTTTTTGCTCATCAGTGTTCAATATGTTTCTTGGTTATTTATTTGTCCTTGTCCAGCTTGCTAATATGTGATTTCCTTGCTTGCTGGTAGCTCTAGGGGGCTGAGTTTCTCCCCTCACACCGTTAGTTGGTGTGGGGGTTCTTGTATTCTCAGCGTGGATATTTTGTATAGGGTTTTTTACTGACCGCACAGTTCCCTGCCTGTCTTCTACTATCTAGTATTAGTGGGCCTCATTTGCTGAATCTGTTTTCATTTCTACGTTTTGTATTTTCCCCTTACCTCACCGTTATTATTTGTTGGGGGCTTCCTATATCTTTGGGGTCATTTCTCTGAGGCAAGTGAGGTCTTACTTTCTCTATAGGGGTAGCAAGTTTCTCAGGCTGCGTCGAGATGTCCAGGAATTTAGGCACGTTCACCGGCTACCTTTAGTGTGTTTGTTAGTATCAGGTTTTGCGGTCAGTCCAGTTACCACCTCCCTAGAGCTCGTTCTATGTTCAGTAACTTAGCTAGTTCATTCTGTGATCCTCAGCCACTAAGGATCATAACAGTCTATGGCCCAGTGCCAAAAGTCAGTTTAGTATTCCCAAGCAGTAGGTTTTCCTTGGCATAGGACTGTTAATTTATTTCTAAATATGTGCTCTGGAGTAGTTCTAAAAAAAATATGGTATGGATACTGGAAAATGATTTGGTAAATTCACTTTGGGTTCTGTAGTAGTCAGTGGTACTACAGCAGCTCTGGCCCGAGCAATTTCACTATGTTGGATTAGTACTGCAATATCCTGAACCAACTAGATCAAAGTCTAACTGACTGATCATAGCTGGAATTGAATCAATAGTTTAGGCCAGTGATACTGTCATGGAGGCCCCAAGCGAGTTTAAATAGTGCTTTAACTGGCTGACTTATGACTGGAGCAGTCTGTAAGGGAAGATCGGGAGGCTGGCAAAAATCGAGAGGTCAGCAACAGAAGCAGAATTGTGAGGCAAAAAAAATAATTCAATATAAGTCAAGGAACAGGTATCTCACTAAGAAACTAGGCACTAATTTAAGAGTACGAACCAAGTGTAGCTGAGCTTATCACTGGCAACTGGTGGTAGCGAGTCAGGAGAAGAAATTGCGTGAGCTCCACCCAAGGTTCATAGAAGGAAGCTTCCGCTAAACAGTAGTCCCAGAGCAAAATCCAAAACTACTACACGGTCACCAAGTAGCACCAATAATGTACTGTAGGTGCAGCACCATCCAGCAACAGAAGCAGAGTATTAGACATACATACTAATCCCTAATAGTCCACAAAAATGGCTATACTATATAAAACCTACACATCAACTAATAAACACCCCATAACTTGATATTGAAAATGCTTTCCAAAACACATTAAATATCCTTATGACTAAATTCATACTTGCATGCTGCTATTTTTTTCTTAAAAATCAACTTGCAGAACAGAGGCCAATGGGACAGCATTATGGTGAATCGGACTGGTCTAGCTTAATTTGTATCTGTCAATAGATAAACACTCCATTTGCAGGAACAGAAGAATGGATGGGACAGAAAAACAAACTTCTAACACTAGCTTGATTCTAATATTACTTAGCCTCTCAGATGTATGCATGAGATATTTATATAGTAGTCCCTCAAGTTATAACAGCCTCAGGATACCAAATTCTCAGCATATATTGGACTTGGACTGTTGTAACTTGAAACTACAGTATAATATGCAATACAGACACTGTCGATCTGAAGCACATGCTTTTGACAGGAAGGGGAAAAAAATTGTAGCTTTTATTTCATCCCTCAAAAAGCCGCTTTGCAACATTTTGGACACTTGTGGCCTTTTTCAAGTGAAAAGTGACAAAAAAAGATACAATAAGCTGCATGTCATTGTTTTGTAGATTTTTTCAAGCAAAAAGTGACAAAAACATAAAATACAATGCAGATAAAACATTGCAATGCGGCTCTTTAATTAACAAAATAAAAGTTCAGTTTTTCTGTCAGAAAAATTCTGGTGTTGTAGGAGTGGTGGAGCTGATGGTTTGCTCCTTGACATTCTACATAAATGTATTTGATGTTTATCTATGTTATAATAGGATGACACTCACTGGGGCTGCAGTTAGTTTAGACAGGGTTAACTGTAATGGCCAGCCCAGTTTGGGAGGGGGAACTAAGAGTTATTGCCAAGTTCAGAAAGTGATGAGTAGGGTGTGGAGAGCAGTGTGTGAAGCAGCAGGCCTAAGTCAAAGGCTGATAGGTACAGCATAGGCCTAATCATCAGGGCAGTGGATCGCCCAAAATACTCTTCCATGTGATTCTGTCTAACGGCCTAGAGCAATCTCGAGATGGACGTCTTTGGCCTGGGGCGCACTCTGCCTGTGAAGCTACGGGGAAAGATGGACTCAGACTACAGACTACATGGGGTGGAAGGTTTTGCAATCCAAATATACTGTTAGTGGTGGAGAAGAATTCCCTAGGGCTAGAGAAGCCAGTGAGAGGGACATTCTACCGATACCGAGAACCAGGGCTGAAGTGGTATCCGGTACCTGTGGGAAAGATGACAACCTGTTGAGCATTATCCTCTATATCTGCCTGTAAATACTGCCATTCACCAAATAAAAGTTTGGTTGTTTTTATGAACCTTGTGTCTCCTTGATTAATTGCTGCCCTGTTTCCAGAAGAGGGATTCCTGGACTCAGAACAAGAGGCCTACAGCCCAAAAGAAAGTGTGATGCACCTCACACACAGCAGCACACCGGGACTGGACACGAGTTGTCTGTAGGATGTCAAAGCGAGTTGGAACAGCAGCTCGCCCACAACTACTTCACTTGGGCATCTTACAGTGCCTTGGATTTTTGGAATACTGTTGATTCATCAGTCTAATAGGAAGCTGTTCCAAGAAAGCACGGTGATTTTCTAGTGGTGCTTGGAATTATCTTACACTCAACATGGACATTTCACTCGTAAAACCCTTGTAATAATATGAAGTGCATGCACTGATCAGCTGTCTAGTAACGCCTTTAGGGGTCACACTCATCAGTGTAAATAAAATCGGTCCGATGTTGTTCCTGAAAAGTAAGAAGAGTGTTATATGAGTACAATGCAATTTTCCTCACCTAACATTCGTATGACATGTTTATGCAATCTGTATACAATGCGTATTTAACATCAGCTTTTACATACAGTAATTCTCTATGTACTTTCAGGCTAATTTTGGAACTAATAAAAAACAATCTTACTTACTTAGCTTACTGTACATGTATTTAGCTAATAAATATTTTTATTTTAAAAATGACATGGGGTCCCTCTTAATTTTCTTAACCGGCAGAGGGAAAGCTGACAGGTGGGGGCTCATGATTATATTCTGGGAAGGGGGTAATAAACATGGAGCTTCCCAGGCTATTAATATCAACTCTCACCTGTCTACTTAGCCTTTACTGGTTATTAACAAGGGGTGACCTAAAAAAAAATTACATGGGGTCCCCCTATTTTTAATAACCAGAAAATGCTAGGCAGACAACTGCGGGCTGATATTAATAGCCTAGGAATGGGCCATGGATATTGGCCCCTCCCAGACTAAGGACATCAGCCCTCAGTCGCACTAAAAATGGTGCATCCATTAGATGCACAAATTCTGGCGCTTAGCCTTCTCTCTTCCCACCTAAACTGGAACAGTGACAAGTGGGGCAATAGTATTGGGGTTGATGTCAACTTTATTCAGCTGACATCAAGCCCAGGGGTTATTAATGGAGAGATGTCTATAAGACACCCCCATTATTAACCCCATAGTCAAATGTAATAAAGGCAAACACAGAGAATAGTCCTTTAACTAAAATAAACACAAAGTCCTTTATTTGAAATAAAACTCTCTGACCCTCTTTATTGTTTATTTATTATTTATTAATATCCAAGTAATAATTAAAAAAAAAAAAATCTTCACTTGTCTGCCGATAATCTGCGCTCTCACCACGCGACTTCTGTCGCCCTCCATGTGCGCGGACACACTCAGGATCCCTCTTCGCATCCAGGTTTCTTTGAAAACTCTGTTGGAACCAGTTTTGACAGCATATACATACGGTATTTCCCATTATAATTGTTCTGCTGAAGGTCCGGATGTGGACTGAAAACGTTCAACTTTTGTCTCTATGGATGCACATTGAATAAATAACTATTCACGCTAAAGTTCTTTTTGAGTGCCAAGTTTTTCTATTGTTTGGATTGCTACACAGAATAAGTCTACCCCAATATGGCCACTGTGCAGGACATCTAAAAACTTCCCATTGTCTATCTAGCAAGAGATTTACAGCTTCTAGCAGCTCTTTGTGATTGTTATATGTAAGGAATAGCTGGCTTTGTATAATTTATCTGCTTAAGGGGAATCTGTCAACAGGTTTTTGCTAACTCATCTGAGAGCAACATAATGTAGGAAAAGAGACCCTAAATCCAACAATGTATCACTTAGCTTACTGGGTGCAGCGGTTCTGACACAGAGTTTTTAGCATCTAGCAGAGCTCAGAAAGCTAATCTCGCCCACATCATGCTCTCTATGTACATTGACTTTTGACAGTAAGCTGCTTATCAGAGAAGAGGGCATTGTCGGACTAAGGCTATGTGCACACGTTCAGGTTTTTTCGCGCTTTTTTCACGTTTTTCACGATAAATACGCTTTAAAAATGCATACATTATGCATTCTATCATTTAGAATGCATTCTGCATGTTTTGTGCACATGGTGCGTTTTTTTCCACAAAAAAACGCATTGACGTAAAAAAAGCAGCATGTTCATTAATTTTGCGGATTTTCCGTGTTTTTCCCGCGATTCTATGCATTTGGAAAAAAATGCACAAAAAACGCACACAAAAAACACGTAAAAAATGCGGTAAAATCGCGGTAAAAACGCATGCGGATTTCTGGCAGAAATGTCCGGTTTTTGTCAGGAAAATTTCTGCCAGAAATCCTGACGTGTGCACATAGCCTAATAAGGCTATGTGCACACGTAGGAAATGTGGTGCAGAATTTTCTGCACTAAATCTGCATCTCCTGGCAGAAAACGCAGGTGCAGATTTGATGCAGTTTCGGCGCAGTTTCTATGCAGTTTCTGTGCAGTTTTTGTGCAGAATTTACCAGTGCAAATTTTTATCATGGAGGGGTGCAGAAACGCTGCAGAACTGCACAAAAGAAGCGACATGCACTTCTTTGAAATCTGCAGCGTTTCTGCGCAGATTTTTCTGCACCATGTGCACAGCTTTTTTTTTCACATTGATTTACATTATCATAGTGCAGTTCTGCAGCGTTTCTGCAGCAGAAACATCTGCTGCAGATCTGCACCAATTCTGCACTAAATCTGCATCGTGTGCATAACAGTTTCCTGTACATCAGACCTGGCAATGATAATGTCCTACTGATAAAACCTTAATTGTAAGTAAACAACAGCACACAGCTTGATAAGTGACACATTGCTGAATTCAGTGTTTCAGACCTTATCTCCTGCTGTCTTCAGATTATATAGCAAAAGCCTGCTGACAGATGGCCTTTGATCTTTATTTTATAGTATTTTCAGGTTTACATTTTGGATACTTCATAACCAATTATAGTCTCTAGTATCAAGTTATAATAGTTTCAATTTACAATGGTAGTCTCGGAACTAATAAATAATAAAACACATGAAACTTGAGGGAAGGCTATGCTTTAAACAATGTTTCTATGCAATTCACAATAGATGACGTAGACAGGGCACTACTGTGTAAAGTACTTACTATACCAGGAAGCAGGGCTGGACTGGGACTAAAATTCAGCCCTGGCATTTGAAGTCACACAGGCCCACTTGTCACATGGTGACTGTATAATATCTTTGTACACTTGTAGGTTACAAGAAGTGAGGGGAGTGTAACACGACTATATAACATATAATCACAGCTGTATCCAGCATTACAGCTCAGTCCCCATAGAATGTAAATATGCAAATTGCCTCTTCTGAGAAAAAGAGGACTTTACTCTATAGCGCCACCTATTGGAAGTAGCGATCCTACAAGTCACAATCAACCCTTTAACGAGTCGTGCAATATGACTTAGGATAAAAGCCAAATCAGTATCTCAATTCGCAGACACCGTGTTTCGGGCTATTGGCCCCCATAGAATGTAATGCAGCACAGCCCCCATAGAATGTAATACAGCACAGCCCCCATAGAATGTAATACAGCACAGACCCCATAGAATGTAATACAGCACAGCCCCATAGAATGTAATGCAGCCAGACTCCCATAGAATGTAATGCAGCACAGCCCAATAGAATGTGATGCAGCACAGCCCCCATAGAATGTAATACAGCCAGCCCCCATAGAATGTAATACAGCACAGCCCCCATAGAATGTAATGCAGCACAGCCCCCTTAGAATGTAATACAGCACAGCCCCATAGAATGTAATACAGCACAGCCCCCATAGAATGTAATGCAGCACAGCCCCCATAGAATGTAATGCAGCACAGCCCCCATAGAATGTAATACAGCACAGCCCCCATAGAGTGTAATACAGCCAGCCCCATAGAATGTAATGCAGCACAGCCCCATAGAATGTAATACAGCACAGCCCCCATAGAATGTAATGCAGCACAGCCCCCATAGAATGTAATACAGCACAGCCCCCATAGAATGTAATACAGCACAGCCCCCATAGAATGTAATACAGCACAGCCCCATAGAATGTAATGCAGCCAGACTCCCATAGAATGTAATGCAGCACAGCCCCATAGAATGTAATGCAGCACAGCCCCCATAGAATGTAATACAGCACAGCCCCCATAGAATGTAATGCAGCACAGCCCCATAGAATGTAATGCAGCACAGCCCCCATAGAATGTAATGCAGCACAGCCCCCATAGAATGTAATGCAGCACAGCCCCCATAGAATGTAATACAGCACAGCCCCCATAGAATATAATACAGCACAGCCCCCATAGAATGTAATACAGCACAGCCCCCATAGAATGTAATACAGCACAGCCCCCATAGAATGTAATACAGCACAGCCCCCATATTATGTAATACAGCACAGCCCCATAGAATGTAATGCAGCAGAGCCCCCATAGAATGTAACGCAGCACAGCCCCATAGAATGTAATGCAGCACAGCCCCATAGAATGTAATACAGCAGAGCCCCCATAGAATGTAATACAGCACAGCCCCATAGAATATAATACAGCACAGCCCCCATAGAATGTAATACAGCACAGCCCCCATAGAATGTAATACAACACAGCCCCCATATTATGTAATACAGCACAGCCCCATAGAATGTAAGGCAGCACAGCCCCCATAGAATGTAATGCAGCACAGTCCCCATAGAATGTAATACAGCCAGCCCCCATAGAATGTAATACAGCCAGCCCCCATAGAATGTAATGCAGCCAGCCCCCATAGAATGTAATACAGCACAGCCCCCATAGAATGTAATGCAGCACAGCCCCCTTAGAATGTAATACATCACAGCCCCATAGAATGTAATACAGCACAGCCCCCATAGAATGTAATACAGCACAGCCCCATAGAATATAATACAGCACAGCCCCCATAGAATGTAAAACAGCACAGCCCCCATAGAATGTAATACAGCCCCCATAGAATGTAATACAGCACAGCCCCCATAGAATGTAATACAGCACAGCCCCCATATTATGTAATACAGCACAGCCCCATAGAATGTAATGCAGCACAGCCCCCATAGAATGTAACGCAGCACAGCCCCCATAGAATGTAATGCAGCACAGCCCCATAGAATGTAATACAGCACAGCCCCCATAGAATGTAATACAGCATAGCCCCATAGAATATAATACAGCACAGCCCCCATAGAATGTAATACAGCACAGCCCCCATAGAATGTAATACAGCACAGCCCCCATATTATGTAATACAGCACAGCCCCATAGAATGTAATGCAGCACAGCCCCCATAGAATGTAATGCAGCACAGTCCCCATAGAATGTAATGCAGCCAGCCCCCATAGAATGTAATGCAGCCAGCCCCCATAGAATGTAATACAGCACAGCCCCCATAGAATGTAATACAGCACAGCCCCCTTAGAATGTAATACAGCACAGCCCCCATAGAATGTAATACAGCACAGCCCCCATAGAATGTAATGCAGCACAGCCCCCATAGAGTGTAATACAGCCAGCCCCATAGAATGTAATGCAGCACAGCCCCATAGAATGTAATGCAGCACAGCCCCCATAGAATGTAATACAGCCAGCCCCCATAGAATGTAATGCAGCCAGCCCCCATAGAATGTAATGCAGCCAGCCCCCATAGAATGTAATACAGCACAGCCCCCATAGAATGTAATACAGCACAGCCCCCATAGAATGTAATACAGCACAGCCCCCATAGAATGTAATACAGCACAGCCCCCATAGACTGTAATACAGCACAGCCCCCATAGAATGTAATAATGTAATACAGCACAGCCCCCATAGAATGTAATGCAGCACAGCCCCATAGAATGTAATGCAGCACAGCCCCCTTAGAATGTAATACAGCACAGCCCCATAGAATGTAATACAGCACAGCCCCCATAGAATGTAATGCAGCACAGCCCCCATAGAATGTAATGCAGCACAGCCCCCATAGAATGTAATACAGCACAGCCCCCATAGAGTGTAATACAGCCAGCCCCATAGAATGTAATGCAGCACAGCCCCATAGAATGTAATACAGCACAGCCCCCATAGAATGTAATGCAGCACAGCCCCCATAGAATGTAATACAACACAGCCCCCATAGAATGTTATACAGCACAGCCCCCATAGAATGTAATACAGCACAGCCCACATAGAATGTAATACAGCCAGCCCCCATAGAATGTAATGCAGCACAGCCCCCATAGAATGTAATGCAGCCAGCCCCCATAGAATGTAATACAGCACAGCACCATAGAATGTAATACAGCACAGGCCCCATAAAATGTAATGCAGCACAGCCCCCATAGAATGTAATACAGCACAGTCCCCATAGAGTGTAATACAGCCAGCCCCATAGAATGTAATACAGCACAGCCCCCATAGAATGCAATGCAGCACAGCCCCCCATAGAATGTAATGCAGCACAGCCCCCATAGAATGTAATGCAGCACAGCCCCCATAGAATGTAATGCAGCACAGCCCCCATAGAATGTAATGCAGCCAGCATCCCCCCCCAATAGCCCCACAATCCAGTTCTCACTCATTGATATGTAATAATAATAATAAAAGATCCACTCTACTCACCTTTCCTCGTGCCCCTGCGCTGCTCCCGGCTCCGGTCTCAGCAGCTGCAGTCTGCCCGCCCAACACACAGCAGGTGCACGATGATATGATGTCATCGCGCACCCGCAGTGTCAGCGGCAGAGCGGGGAATGATGGGAGAGGGAGCGTCAGCAGACGCTCTCTCCTCCATCATTGCATTCAACTGTACTGGCGTCTATGACGCCGGTATAGTTGAATGCGGGGCCGGGAGTGTGCCGACAGAGGGGAAAGTGTGCCGACAGTGGCACACTCGAGCAGCACACTACTGCCACCAGCCCTTCTGGCATTTGCCAGAACTGCCCGATTGCCAGTCCGGCCCTGCCAGGAAGGCACGTCATTACATACTGAAGAGATAGTCTGGCTTAGCAAAGTTATCGCATATCCATTCAGTAGAACGTGAGCAGAGCCTTTTAATAAGCTAAATTATTATTAACAGTCATCGTGAGCCGGTTATCAGACTGAAGCATGGTGAATTCTTTGAGTCTTAGTATAGCATGTGAATAAATATGGATGTTATCTATATAAACGCTCCTGAATTCTGGAGTTGTATCCTCTGCCAAACACGTACTAGAGGAATTTTATCAGCTGTTAGGCCATGTGCACACGTTCAGTATTTTTCGAATTTTTTTCGCATTTTTTTCGCTATAAAAACGTGATAAAAACGCGAAAAAAACGCGAAAAAAAACGCTAACATATGCCTCCCATTATTTTCAGGGTATTCCGCATTTTTTGTGCAAATGTTGCTTTTTTTTCCGCGAAAAAATTGCATCGCGGAAAAAAAACAACATGTTCATTAAATTTGCGGAATTGCGGGGTTCCGCACACCTAGGAATGCATTGATCTGCTTACTTCCCGCACGGGGCTGTGCACACCATGCGGGAAGTAAGCAGATCATGTGCAGTTGGTACCCAGGGTGGGGGAGAGGAGACTCCTCCACGGACTGGGCACCATATAATTGGTAAAAAAAAAGAATTAAAATAAAAAATAGTGATATACTCACCTTGGCCCCAGCAGTCTTCCCGCCTCTCAGGTGCATGCTGCCGCTTCGGTTTCTATAGCTGGTGTGTGGTGAAGGACCTGCGATGACGTCGCGGTCTTGTGATTGGTCGCGAGACCGGTCATGTGACCGCTCACGTGACCGCCACATCATCGAAGGTCCTGCACACACACGCCATCTAAAGGAACGGACGCCGCTGAGGAGATCGGCTGTCTGCAGGTGAGTATAACCATTTTTTTTAATTTTTTTTATTACTTTTAAACATTCTATCTTTTACTATTGATGCTGCATAGGCAGCATCTATAGTAAAAAGTTGGTCACACACTATGTTTGACAAGTGTGACCAACCTGTCAGTCAGTTTTCTAAGCGATGCTACAGATCGCTTGGAAAACTTTAGCATTCTGCAAGCTAATTTCGCTTGCAAAATGCTAAAAAAAACGCGAAAAAAAAACGGGAAACAAACGCAAAAAAAAATGCGGATTTCTTGCAGAAAATTTCCGGTTTTCTTCAGGAAATTTCTGCAAGAAATCCTGATGTGTGCACATACCCTGACTGTGTATGCAACCAATGCATTATGTTATCTAACAGATAGAGGAATACCTTCTCTTGCTACTAGATAGCTAAGTAGTTAAAGGGTTGTCCGGTCTAAACTACAAGTCTGCAGTCACTGTTGGCTGGCGGTCATGTAACCGGAAGAATGCGATATGCACACTCCAGAAAATATTCCGACTAGAAGGGCGCGACCTTGCTCAATGCAAGTGTATTGAGCGAGGCTGGAAACAGTCTAGCTGGAATGTGGCAGTGAGCATGTGTAGCGCCCCCACTGCCGCAGGGCCGAGGGGTACCCGGTACTGGGCCTCTGAGTCTCTGCTCTGGGGTTGTCACGATGGCTAGACCCGGTCCGTGACCCTGCTGAGGGGCGTACAGTAATAGATGTGATGGATGTGGATGGTGGTGGTGGTGCGGTGCAGTAAATAACGAGGACACCAGGTTGCAGTCTCTTTACTGAAGGTCTCTGGGTCCTCAGTCCGGAATACGGTTCACCAGGCTGTGCAAGTCCGGCCGGTCCAATGGCACCTCCAGAGTTCTCTTTGCAGGTGGAAATCTGTGCCTTCCTGCTAGCGCTATGTGTTGCGGTCCTTCCCTGCTGTGCTTACAGAAAGTCCCCACAACTGTTGTGTCTGTTTCTTAAGTTCCCTCACAACTCGATTAGATGATGTTCTGCTAATCTTCCGTCCCTCCCTGATGTTACGGTTAGGACGGCACCCGTATGACGGGTAGGCTCGGAGCTCTTCCGGGACCCTAGAGTCGCCCCTCTCCACAAGTTGCCCCCTATGTCTTCGTAGGTGATTTAGGTGAGACAGCCCGCCTATGACTGACTGTCCTGCCGTTGGTTTGAAGTATTGCTTGAAGCTAGATGTATGAATACTTCCTTGGCGTTCCGGCCGCCGGTTGTGCGCCTCAGTAGGATGTTGCCTCGGTCTCACAGCACGACTCCTACTGGTATTCTCCTTGTTGCTTTGATCTCGTTTCTCACTCAGCACAATCTATCTCGCTTCTAATCCTTCCTTGGGCACCGCCGCTATGCTGAGCAGGCACGGTCCCGTGACGTTCTCTCAAGTTGCCAGACCTCTGTCAGGATCCCACCCCCGACAGGGCCCTACCGAATCTTCCCCCACAACACCCTCTGCCACAAGGTGTTGCCTGGTTCCAACCCAGTCAGCTTTCTGTCTAACTTCCTGCCTGACCCCCAGTTTACCCACAGTGGTGAGGAGTGGCCTAATGAATAGAACCCTTAGCTCCCCCTGGAGGCCCGACTGTGAAATGTCTTGGTGTCTGTGATACCTGGTCAGATGAACTCCTTCAGTGCCATCAGACGTACCATAGCTCCCCTTAGGGGCGGAGCCACAGTACTGCAACGACCAGGACTCTGGGGCGCTGCACTCCCCCCCCGGTTAAATCCAGTACTCCTGGACTGGGAAGAAAACAACAATACAGGTTAGCAAAAAGACATACAATTTTGAAAATGCAATAACAATAAGTAAGCTTGAACAGAGCTTCCCTTTATGGGAGGTGAGGACACTTGAACGTTACAAACATGGTTAAACATTATAAATTACAGGCTATAAATAACTCCTGTTACCCAACCGGGTATTCTACTTAGTGCAAATTTTTGAATATTAAGTTAACATTGCCTTTAAGGACGTATACTCCCTATCCACTAAAGACTTACTTATAAAACATTATGAAACTGACTTCTTCTTTAAGGGCGTGCAAGCTGACCCACTAAAGAATTATTCTGAACATTATAATATTAATTAACTCTTTCTCTTTCATTCTCCTTCGTTAAATCTGCAGGACCGCCTGTCCTAACTGCTCCAGGCCTGCTGCCTCTCCTTTCTTTACAGGACCGCCCCTTTCAGCCCGGGCCTACTGCCTTTTCAACTACTATACTCAGTATAGAACATAACATTTACTTTCAGTTTGAAATCACTGAGCCATCCCTATATGGCTCCAAAAAGGACTCGCTGACTAACCCCGTACGGGTTCACTTTTCTGTCCTCATTCTTCTATCAACATTATCAAACATTTCTTACAATCAACTAATTGAATACATATAACTTTTACATGTAAGCATCATCATCATTTTCCTTTTTATCAAAACATTATTGCTATTTATCTGTCGTAAAGCAATACCATTATTTAAGTGCAACAAGTGAACATCCCCTTTAAGAGGGGACCAAGTCTTTATGAGGTAGCACATCTTCTCAAGCTACCAGTCCATACTCAGCAAAGGCTCCGGTGCGGTATCTTCACAAAGAGTCCTTCTTTAAGTAAAACCAGTAGGGAGCACCTCTAAGAAGGTGCAAACTATTTACAAGCAGTTTGTATCATGCACTGTTCATGATTGCGGCAGTTCTTGATAACAAAGAAGCAAATAGAAAATAACCAAAAAGCAGTAGGGATCCCGGGTCAACAAAGGGATCCCTTTAAGAATAACCCTAGACGGGTTTTAGCAGCAACATGGTGAAAACAGTTAACTTATTTACAGTCATTAAAACTTATTCACTACTCAGTTTCTGGCAGCCCCCACCGAGGCTTTACCTGGCAGGTGGCTTTCTGCGGCCCGGATAGGCTGAACTCCAAGTCCACTCCCACAGCCAGGTGTACCCCGTGGGTTCGGGTCTTCTGCACGACCAGGTCGTGCGCTGCAATGAGGGTCTGTGTGGGTCGATGGATGATGCTAGCAGCGGCGGCGGCGGCAGCCGCGGCTTCAGCGGCGAGCTCCTCCCCCTCGGTTCGGGATACCGCCAGAACGGCGGTGCAGCGCTGCATATCCCGGGCCCACCAGCTGCTCCCCTTTAGGTGCCGGCGATATGTGACCACATCCTCCGGCTTCAGGAAGGACTTGGCGCCGTCTCCGCACAAGCAGGGCTCCACTTCATCCCGGGTGATGCGGACTCTCAGGGCTGTCCCGATCTCCTGCACGAAGCCCTTTCCTGTCTGAGGCAGGTGTTATGGTTCTCAATGGCAAGAGAACATAGCCCAGCATACATAGGAACTAGCTCTTGGAAGGATGGAAACTTAAACTGACCATGAACTAAACCTGCCGCACAACTAACAGTAGCCGGGTAGCGTAGCCTGCGTTTTATCCCTAGACGCCCAGCGCCGGCCGGAGGACTAACTAATCCTGGCAGAAGAAAATATAGTCCTGGCTCACCTCTAGAGAAATTTCCCCGAAAGGCAGACAGAGGCCCCCACATATATTGGCGGTGATTTAAGATGAAAATGACAAACGTAGTATGAAAATAGGTTTAGCAAAATCGAGGTCCGCTTACTAGATAGCAGGAAGACAGAAAGGGTACTTTCATGGTCAGCTGAAAACCCTATCAATACACCATCCTGAAATTACTTTAAGACTCTAGTATTAACTCATAACATCAGAGTGGCAATTTCAGATCACAAGAGCTTTCCAGACACAGAAACGAAACTGCAGCTGTGAACTGGAACAAAATGCAAAAAACAAACAAGGACAAAAGTCCGACTTAGCTGGAAGTTGTCTGGTAGCAGGAACATGCACAGAAAGGCTTCTGATTACAATGTTGACCGGCATGGAAGTGACAGAGGAGCAAGGTTAAATAGCGACTCCCACATCCTGATGGGAACAGGTGAACAGAGGGGATGATGCACACAAGTTCAATTCCACCAGTGGCCACCGGGGGAGCCCAAAATCCAATTTCACAACAGTACCCCCCCCTCAAGGAGGGGGCACCGAACCCTCACCAGAACCACCAGGGCGATCAGGATGAGCCCTATGAAAGGCACGGACCAGATCGGAGGCATGAACATCAGAGGCAGTCACCCAAGAATTATCCTCCTGACCGTATCCCTTCCATTTGACCAGATACTGGAGTTTCCGTCTGGAAACACGGGAGTCCAAGATTTTTTCCACAACGTACTCCAACTCGCCCTCAACCAACACCGGAGCAGGAGGCTCAACGGAAGGCACAACCGGTACCTCATACCTGCGCAACAATGACCGATGAAAAACATTATGAATAGAAAAAGATGCAGGGAGGTCCAAACGGAAGGACACAGGGTTAAGAATCTCCAATATCTTGTACGGGCCGATGAACCGAGGCTTAAACTTAGGAGAAGAAACCCTCATAGGGACAAAACGAGAAGACAACCACACCAAGTCCCCGACACAAAGCCGAGGACCAACCCGACGCCGGCGGTTGGCAAAAAGCTGAGTCTTCTCCTGGGACAACTTCAAATTGTCCACCACCTGCCCCCAAATCTGATGCAACCTCTCCACCACAGCATCCACTCCAGGACAATCCGAAGATTCCACCTGACCGGAGGAAAATCGAGGATGAAACCCCGAATTACAGAAAAAAGGAGACACCAAGGTGGCAGAGCTGGCCCGATTATTGAGGGCAAACTCCGCTAAAGGCAAAAAAGCAACCCAATCATCCTGATCTGCAGACACAAAACACCTCAAATATGTCTCCAAAGTCTGATTCGTCCGCTCGGTCTGGCCATTAGTCTGAGGATGGAAAGCAGACGAGAAAGACAAATCTATGCCCATCCTAGCACAGAATGCCCGCCAAAATCTAGACACGAATTGGGTTCCTCTGTCAGAAACGATATTCTCCGGAATACCATGCAAACGAACCACATTTTGAAAAAACAGAGGAACCAACTCGGAAGAAGAAGGCAACTTAGGCAGGGGAACCAAATGGACCATCTTAGAGAAACGGTCACACACCACCCAGATGACAGACATCTTCTGAGAAACAGGAAGATCCGAAATAAAATCCATCGAGATGTGCGTCCAAGGCCTCTTCGGGATAGGCAAGGGCAACAACAATCCACTAGCCCGAGAACAACAAGGCTTGGCCCGAGCACAAACGTCACAAGACTGCACAAAGCCTCGTACATCTCGTGACAGGGAAGGCCACCAGAAGGACCTTGCCACCAAATCCCTGGTACCAAAGATTCCAGGATGACCTGCCAACGCAGAAGAATGAACCTCAGAAATGACTTTACTGGTCCAATCATCAGGAACAAACAGTCTACCAGGTGGGCAACGATCAGGTCTATCCGCCTGAAAATCCTGCAAGGCCCGCCGCAGGTCTGGAGAAACGGCAGACAATATCACTCCATCCTTAAGGATACCTGTAGGTTCAGAATTACCAGGGGAGTCAGGCTCAAAACTCCTAGAAAGGGCATCCGCCTTAACATTCTTAGAACCCGGTAGGTATGACACCACAAAATTAAACCGAGAGAAAAACAACGACCAGCGCGCCTGTCTAGGATTCAGGCGTCTGGCGGACTCAAGATAAATCAAATTCTTGTGGTCGGTCAATACCACCACCTGATGTCTAGCCCCCTCAAGCCAATGACGCCACTCCTCAAAAGCCCACTTCATGGCCAAAAGCTCCCGATTCCCAATATCATAATTCCGCTCGGCGGGCGAAAATTTACGAGAAAAAAAAGCACAAGGTTTCATCACGGAGCAGTCGGAACTTCTTTGCGACAAAACCGCCCCAGCTCCGATTTCAGAAGCGTCGACCTCAACCTGAAAAGGAAGAGCAACATCAGGCTGACGCAACACAGGGGCGGAAGAAAAGCGGCGCTTAAGCTCCCGAAAGGCCTCCACAGCAGCAGGGGACCAATCAGCAACATCAGCACCCTTCTTAGTCAAATCAGTCAATGGTTTAACAACATCAGAAAAACCAGCAATAAATCGACGATAAAAGTTAGCAAAGCCCAAAAATTTCTGAAGACTCTTAAGAGAAGAGGGTTGCGTCCAATCACAAATAGCCCGAACCTTGACAGGATCCATCTCGATGGAAGAGGGGGAAAAAATGTATCCCAAGAAGGAAATCTTTTGAACCCCAAAAACGCACTTAGAACCCTTCACACACAAGGAATTAGACCGCAAAACCTGAAAAACCCTCCTGACCTGCTGGACATGAGAGTCCCAGTCATCCGAAAAAATCAGAATATCATCCAGATACACGATCATAAATTTATCCAAATAATCACGGAAAATGTCATGCATAAAGGACTGAAAGACTGAAGGGGCATTTGAAAGGCCAAAAGGCATCACCAAATACTCAAAGTGGCCCTCGGGCGTATTAAATGCGGTTTTCCACTCATCCCCCTGCTTAATTCGCACCAAATTATACGCCCCACGGAGATCTATCTTAGAGAACCACTTGGCCCCCTTTATGCGAGCAAACAAATCAGTCAGCAGTGGCAACGGATATTGATATTTAACCGTGATTTTATTCAAAAGCCGATAATCAATACACGGCCTCAAAGAGCCATCTTTCTTAGACACAAAGAAAAAACCGGCTCCTAAGGGAGATGACGAAGGACGAATATGTCCCTTTTCCAAGGACTCCTTTATATATTCTCGCATAGCAGCATGTTCAGGCACAGACAGATTAAATAAACGACCCTTAGGGTATTTACTACCCGGAATCAAATCTATGGCACAATCGCACTCCCGGTGCGGAGGTAATGAACCAAGCTTAGGTTCTTCAAAAACGTCACGATAGTCAGACAAGAATTCAGGAATCTCAGAGGGAATAGATGACGAAATGGAAACCAAAGGTACGTCCCCAAGCATCCCCTTACATCCCCAGCTTAACACAGACATAGCGTTCCAGTCGAGGACTGGGTTATGAGATTGCAGCCATGGCAATCCAAGCACCAACACATCATGTAGATTATACAGCACAAGAAAGCGAATAATCTCCTGATGATCCGGATTAATTCGCATAGTTACTTGTGTCCAGTATTGTGGTTTATTACTAGCCAATGGGGTGGAGTCAATCCCCTTCAGAGGTATAGGAGTTTCAAGAGGCTCTAAATCATACCCACAGCGTTTGGCAAAGGACCAATCCATAAGACTCAAAGCGGCGCCAGAGTCGACATAGGCATCCGCGGTAATAGATGATAAAGAACAAATCAGGGTCACAGATAGAATAAACTTAGACTGAAAAGTGCCAATTGAAACTGACTTATCAAGCTTCTTAGTACGCTTAGAGCATGCTGATATAACATGAGTTGAATCACCACAATAAAAGCACAACCCATTTTTTCGTCTAAAATTCTGCCGTTCGCTTCTGGACAGAATTCTATCACATTGCATATTCTCTGGCGTCTTCTCAGTAGACACCGCCAAATGGTGCACAGGTTTGCGCTCCCGCAGACGTCTATCGATCTGGATAGCCATTGTCATGGACTCATTCAGACCCGCAGGCACAGGGAACCCCACCATAACATCCTTAACGGCATCAGAGAGACCCTCTCTGAAATTCGCCGCCAGGGCGCACTCATTCCACTGAGTAAGCACAGACCATTTACGGAATTTTTGGCAGTATATTTCAACTTCATCTTGCCCCTGAGATAGGGACATCAAGGCTTTTTCCGCCTGAAGCTCTAAATGAGGTTCCTCATAAAGCAACCCCAAGGCCAGAAAAAACGCATCCACATTGAGCAACGCAGGATCCCCTGGAGCCAATGCAAAAGCCCAATCTTGAGGGTCGCCCCGGAGCAAGGAAATCACAATCCTGACCTGCTGAGCAGGATCTCCAGCAGAGCGAGATTTCAGGGACAAAAACAACTTGCAATTATTTTTGAAATTTTGAAAGCAAGATCTATTCCCCGAGAAAAATTCAGGCAAAGGAATTCTAGGTTCAGATATAGGAACATGAACAACAAAATCTTGTAAATTTTGAACTTTCGTGGTGAGATTATTCAAACCTGCAGCTAAACTCTGAATATCCATTTTAAACAGGTGAACACAGAGCCATTCCAGGATTAGAAGGAGAGAGAGAGAGGAAGGCTGCAATATAGGCAGACTTGCAAGTGATTCAATTGAAAGCACACTCAGAACTGAAGGAAAAAAAAAAAAAAAAAAAAAATTTTCAGCAGACTTCTTTTTTCTCTCCTTTCTCTGCCAATTAATTTAACCCTTTGTGGGCCGGTCAAACTGTTATGGTTCTCAATGGCAAGAGAACATAGCCCAGCATACATAGGAACTAGCTCTTGGAAGGATGGAAACTTAAACTGACCATGAACTAAACCTGCCGCACAACTAACAGTAGCCGGGTAGCGTAGCCTGCGTTTTATCCCTAGACGCCCAGCGCCGGCCGGAGGACTAACTAATCCTGGCAGAGGAAAATATAGTCCTGGCTCACCTCTAGAGAAATTTCCCCGAAAGGCAGACAGAGGCCCCCACATATATTGGCGGTGATTTAAGATGAAAATGACAAACGTAGTATGAAAATAGGTTTAGCAAAATCGAGGTCCGCTTACTAGATAGCAGGAAGACAGAAAGGGTACTTTCATGGTCAGCTGAAAACCCTATCAATACACCATCCTGAAATTACTTTAAGACTCTAGTATTAACTCATAACATCAGAGTGGCAATTTCAGATCACAAGAGCTTTCCAGACACAGAAACGAAACTGCAGCTGTGAACTGGAACAAAATGCAAAAAACAAACAAGGACAAAAGTCCGACTTAGCTGGAAGTTGTCTGGTAGCAGGAACATGCACAGAAAGGCTTCTGATTACAATGTTGACCGGCATGGAAGTGACAGAGGAGCAAGGTTAAATAGCGACTCCCACATCCTGATGGGAACAGGTGAACAGAGGGGATGATGCACACAAGTTCAATTCCACCAGTGGCCACCGGGGGAGCCCAAAATCCAATTTCACAACAGGCAGGTAAACAATCACGACACCCCACTTCGGCAGGGAGCCCTCTAGCAGCTCACCACGCGCCTCCCGCTCCACTTCCCGCTGGAACTCCGCAATCAGGTGATTCTTGTACTCTCCCCAAGGGAAGGGCCCCATGTCTGGCCCCCCCGGTTCTTTGGGAGCAGGCGGCAGGAATGCTGGAGCGCCAGTGGCCGCAGCGGCGGCCGGGTCTGGTGCAGAGGTGAGGCAATCTCCCTGGGGGTCGCGGCACTCAGTACCCCTACCTGGGGTGACTCCTCCAGCGTCACTCCTTTCCCCTGGGGGAGGCACACTGGCTGGGGACTGCGCAGGCAAAGGGTGCCCCATCGACAGCTCCCACGGATCCACGTCCTCCAGCGGGGGCATATCCGAATAATCTTCCGGTGACGGGGGTCGATGCGGGGCCATCCTTTTCTGCAGGCCTTCTCCAGTCTCCAGTCCCACCTCATCTGAATCATAGTTTCATTTCTTCGGTCTCCGCCCGCCATAGAAGATCAGGAGGCGGATCTCCCCTATTGACGGGCCCGCCCTTAGGATGCAACAATATTTAGACTGGGCGGCCATTGTCCTTCGCGCTCTTCGGCTGGTCTACGCCTACTCCACGCCCCTCTTCTTCTCCTGCGCTCTCCTCAGCGCTGTAATGGCGGCGGATTTTGGCGGCAAATGGCACAGCACAGTCCTTGCAATAAAGTACAGTCCAAGCACAATAAATCACAGTTCCAAGGCACACATGACCTGATTCTTCAGGCTTAAGTAGATCTTGTTCGTGACGCCAAGTTGTAGCGCCCCCACTGCCGCAGGGCCGAGGGGTACCCGGTACCGGGCCTCTGAGTCTCTGCTCTGGGGTTGTCACGGTGGCTAGACCCGGTCCGTGACCCTGCTGAGGGGCGTACAGTAATAGATGTGATGGATGTGGATGGTGGTGGTGGTGCGGTGCAGTAAATAATGAGGACACCAGGTTGCAGTCTCTTTACCTCTTTACTGAAGGTCTCTGGGTCCTCAGTCCGGAATACGGTTCACCAGGCTGCGCAAGTCCGGCCGGTCCAATGGCACCTCCAGAGTTCTCTTTGCAGGTGGAAATCTGTGCCTTCCTGCTAGAGCTATGTGTTGCGGTCCTTCCCTGCTGTGCTTACAGAAAGTCCCCACAACTGTTGTGTCTGTTTCTTAAGTTCCCTCACAACTCGATTAGATGATGTTCTGCTAATCTTCCGTCCCTCCCTGATGTTACGGTTAGGACGGCACCCGTATGACGGGTAGGCTCGGAGCTCTTCCGGGACCCTAGAGTCGCCCCTCTCCACAAGTTGCCCCCTATGTCTTCGTAGGTGATTTAGGTGAGACAGCCCGCCTATGACTGACTGTCCTGCCGTTGGTTTGAAGTATTGCTTGAAGCTAGATGTATGAATACTTCCTTGGCGTTCCGGCCGCCGGTTGTGCGCCTCAGTAGGATGTTGCCTCGGTCTCACAGCACGACTCCTACTGGTATTCTCCTTGTTGCTTTGATCTCGTTTCTCACTCAGCACAATCTATCTCGCTTCTAATCCTTCCTTGGGCACCGCCGCTATGCTGAGCAGGCACGGTCCCGTGACGTTCTCTCAAGTTGCCAGACCTCTGTCAGGATCCCACCCCCGACAGGGCCCTACCGAATCTTCCCCCACAACACCCTCTGCCACAAGGTGTTGCCTGGTTCCAACCCAGTCAGCTTTCTCCCTAACTTCCTGCCTGACCCCCAGTTTTACCAGTATGTGAGGAGTGGCCTAATGAATAGAACCCTTAGCTCCCCCTGGAGGCCCGACTGTGAAATGTCTTGGTGTCTGTGATACCTGGTCAGATGAACTCCTTCAGTGCCATCAGACGTACCATAGCTCCCCTTAGTGGCGGAGCCACAGTACTGCAACGACCAGGACTCTGGGGCGCTGCATATGCACATCGCGTACTTGCAGTCACATGTCCTCTGTTCCCAGTGCCGGTACTGGATAATCCTTACAGTGCACAGTGTGCGCAATGTGAGGATTCACATAAATAGTTCCCAGCAGAGCAGATTCCATAGTCATTGCCTCTTGGGCACACATGAATTGGCCTATTTATGCCCAAAGTATCTTAATTTTTAACTTATTTTCTATAGCAGCAATGCAATTCCAATTTAATTTATTCAATGTTTGCCTATTATAGCATTACAGAGCACAGCTTTAATTTTCCATTTTTCATTTTAGTGTTAGTACTCACAAGTGTGAGGACCTTTGACGTGGGTTGTAAGCTTATCTATTTTGGCCAAAATATCGACCAATATCTCATGTATTGTATTTATTTTGCACATTATTCATCTTTTTTTATTGTACTTTCTTCCATTTTTATACAGGATGCAGCCAGGCCCTTTATTGTTGGTTGTGTGTACTCTGGTGTTTTTCCTTGGTGGGTGCACTTATACAGTGCTGGACAGCCCGCATTATCTAATAGTATGGGCGTCATCAATAGGCTGTAAGCCAGACACTGTGCATCACATGTATCTGTGTGACTGGCGTCCTATTAAAGCACCATCTGGGTGCATGCTAGCACATTGGTAATCTGACCTGGGTTTTTTTTGGAAGTGACTGTCATTTTTTTTTATATTTTCTGTCACATAGAGTGACTGCAGATCTGTAGTTTAAGACCCGTCAACCCCTTTAAGAACTTTACAGTCAGTTGTTTGTGCTCTGGAAAGAAAACTCTGAATGCAAATCATATTTTATTCTTAAATGGTTAGTATGCTTTCTGACATCTTGATCTCATTTCGTAGATATTGTGCTAATGGATGGGGTTTATGGCAGATCTAGCATGATGGTGGACACTTAAGGCCCCGTCTCACTAAGCGATTTACCAACGATCACGACCAGTGATACGACCTGGCCGTGATCGTTGGTAAGTCGTTGTGTGGTTGCTGGGGAGCTGTCACACAGACAGCTCTCTCCAGCGACCAACGATCAGGGGAACAACTTCGGCATCGTTGAAACTGTCTTCAACGATGCCGAAGTCCCCCTGCAGCACCCGGGTAACCAGGGTAAACATCGGGTTACTAAGCGCAGGGCCGCGCTTAGTAACCCGATGTTTACCCTGGTTACCAAAAAAAACAAACAGTACATACTCGCCTTTCGGTGTCCAGGTCCCTTGCCGTCTGCTTCCTGCTCTGACTGAGATCCGGCCGTACAGTGAGAGCAGAGCGCAGCGGTGACGTCACTGCTGTGCTCTCACTTCTCACTGTACGGCCGGCAGTCAGTGAGAGCAGGAAGCAGACGGCAAGGGACCTGACGGACATCAGAAGGCGAGTATGTATTGTTTGGTTTTTTTTACATTTACGCTGGTAACCAGGGTAAACATCGGGTTACTAAGCGCGGCCCTGCGCTTAGTAACCCGATGTTTACCCTGGTTACCAGTGAAGACATCGCTGGATCGGTGTCACACACACCGATTCAGCGATGTCAGCGGGACCTAAACGACCAAAAAAAGGTCCAGGCCATTCCGACACGACCAGCGATCTCGCAGCAGGGGCCTGATCGCTGGTACGTGTCACACATAGCGAGATCGCTATGGAGGTCGCTGTTGCGTCACAAAACTTGTGACTCAGCAGCGATCTCGCTAGCGATCTCGCTATGTGAGACGGGGCCTTTACTGTGCATGCACCCTAGGTGGGCAAAATGCATTTTGGACAGAACACTGGGGAAAAAAAGCCATTGATTCTTTATGGGACGGCCAGAGAAAGTCAAGTAATGAATTCTGCTTTCTCCAGATGTCCCATAGAGAATGAATGGAGTGAGGGTCGGACATATATACTGTGCTGTAGTTCAGTTCAGACTGGGGGAGAAAAGTGCTGCATTCCGAGATTGTTGAGGTCCCAGAGGTTGGAGCACCACCGATCTGGAAGTTATCACCCATTTTGTGGATATATAACTTATTTCGTTACCAGAATTCTTCATTACTCATTTAAAAAAATCATCACCGTATATTTTGTGTGAGTTTTACTTTTGTGTTTCAGTTCATCTGGGCGGCTTAAGGCGTGCAGAGCAAGGAAAAATCGTGTGACTACACGTGTAATGCCAAGCAAAAAAGGGAGGAAAAATTCCAGCTCCCTAAAAAAATCAAGTTTATTCAAACGAATAAAAAAAATACATCCATTATGTGATCAGAGGCAACGCATTTCAAACGCTTCATTGTCAAGCTGCAGGAAAGTGAGTCACAATATGGGTATAAACAATGGTATAGCCAATGAAAACCAATGTATAAAACCACATGACGGGGATGTGAGGATAAAACCAAGAACAATAATCACGTAACAAGAAAAAATAAAAACATATACATAGCAAGGAGGAATGAAAAAAAAAATAATTGTGAAATTTCTTTGCAGGTATTAAGACCTTCAGGATAACAGGAACCAAGATTATAAATCAGAGATCCTGCCATGTTAGTAGAAGTCTCCTGATGTCTCCTGCTCTAAAGGAATTTAACACACATTCAGTGCCAAATACTTTGAAAGATGCTGTCCAGCGTTCATGGTGAGTACTGAAATGTCTAGACGCATGAGAGATAACGTGTGCTGAGAACTGATGGAACAAACAATATCAGTTAAATGTTCAGAGGTGGGAACCTTCAATTTCCTAGTCCTACATCCAACACACATTTGGCTACAATCTGTAACAACAAATTAAATAAACCACATTCTGTGTATTACAATTGATATATTCCTTTATCTTATATTGCCATGATCCCTTGTAAGTTGTAAAAGAATGTGTGACTGAAGAATGCCCACAGGTTCTACAACAAATGCTGCCACATTTAAAAAAAAAAACCAGGATAATCCAAACAAGTTTTATGTAGATTCTCAGAATGAAAGAAACAGGGTGACACTATTTTTGCTACAACTATACAACCCAGTTGCAAAATGCTAGAGAGATTAGCATCTTCATATAGGATTGGTATATGTTTGATAATAGTAGAAATTGTTTGGTTAAATTGAGGGCCAAATTGTAAAAATAAAACAGTTTTTTTTACATTATTAAGCGTGGTACTATCTTTATGTGTGATTAAATCATGTACTTAAATCATGAAAAACAATTTATTGTATAATATTGCGGGCTTTATGTAAAATCCAACAGGGATAACCACTTTTCCTCAGTTTATTGCGATAATGTTCTATTTCTGTAGCATTATAGTGGTGTCACTACAATTTCTCATGAAACGCGTATACTCTCCCACTGGGATGGATTTAATGGTGTGCCTAGGATGGCTATTATTGGCATGAAGAATGGTATTCCTTGATAATGGTTTACTATAACTTGGTGTAAAAATAGTTCTAGTGTAGATCCAAAAATTATATAATTGATGAATGATTAGTATGAATGAAGGACAAATTGCAATGGCTGAGATACTGTATAAATGGCTGACACATCCCCTCTCCACATAAAGAGCATATCGTCAATGTACCTGCCATAATAAATGGATTGCCATTACAGTAAGTTATTAATTTCTCTAGTGGGTATGCTGAGTTTTCTGTGCGGATTTTCCCCACAGACTTACATTAGATGAGGAAAATCCGCAGATAAAAGATGCACATGTGTTTTTAGTGTGTTTACACTGTGGAAAGGCATCAAAAACACATGTAATCTGAACCTAAGTATGTCAATAAAGTTTTGTCAAAGCCAAATATGAGGAAGTATCAAAAACAAATCAGCTTTATTTAAAGCAGGACACACCAAAAAGAAACAAAAAAGCAGCATAAAAAAAACACGATAAGAACACATGAAAAAAAGGCACCCATAACACAATGAAAAACCACAAGCAACCAAATTTAAATATTAGGTGCAGAGATGGTGTAGAAAATCTACAATGTCAAAAACGCACCAAAAGCTCATAGTGGGAACGTAGCCTTAAAATTCATTCCTACGATGAGTATTTGGTGAGTTTTTGGTGGTGTGTTTCTTGTGCAGCATTTCTGCAGTTATTTGCTAAATTACGTTACTTGTGTTTTTTCATTGTGTTTTCAGAGCATTTTTTACATGTGTTTTTATCTTGTTAATGATGCTGCGTCTTTTGTCTTTCTTTGGTATGTCATGTTTTAATTAAACCCTTAATAAAATGGAAATACTGAGGGCTGACAAGGCATATGGTAGTACACTCACATTGAAGGGATGTGCAATTACCAGGCACAGCCCTGTTTCAAAGCCAGGTGATGGTGCAGTGCTGGAGCCACCAGGTATCAGATAAATAGTATCAAATTTAAAATAAAAAGGGGCATGCTTCGGGATGGGCCTGTTGGCTGTTTTTTTTGTGGTGCTTTGGCTCATTGTTATCATTGTGGGCTTAAATGACAGGTCGCTGAACCTCCTATTTTAAATAGCTGAGCAGTTAAAATTGTGGTCTTTACAAAAAAATGTTTAATTACAGCAAAAGTGGCGCCTGCGGTTGCGATAGATGCTACTGCGCGCGCCAAATAGCAGCAGCGCATGCGCAGTGGCATCTATTGGCAAGTGATGCTCCCAATCTGCGCACCAGTGGACAGGCCTTGCGTAGATTAAGAGCATCACATGCAGATAGATGCTACTCTGCACACGCTACCACCTGCACCATTTTGTTGGAGAAAAAAAAATTGGTCTCCAGCAAAATGGCATCGGTGCATGCGCAGTAGCATCTATCAGCAAATGATAGATGCTACTGGGCAGGCAGTGCCATTTTGCTTTAGTTACTTTTTTTTTTTAAAGACCACAATATTAACTGCACAATCACAGTATTTGAAATAGGAGGTTCAGTGACCTGTCATTTAAGATCACAAGGATGACAAATTACCAAAAAAAGACCCTCCCACTGTCCCACCCAGAAAGCATGAGAATCTCTTTAACTACCAACTGAAAACCAAGATTAAACAAGAACCACAAGACAGATTTCTTCAACCCAGTTATAATTTTAATCAGTATATCAGCGACAACCTGACAGTGTCTGTAGTTTACTTAGCAAAATTCTGATGACAGGTTCGCTTTAACCTAAGAGTTCATGAACCCTGAAAAGTACAGAGCAAGCAACCCCTGCCCACTGCTGGCTTAAGTGCTGTATGTAAGACCTCATTCAGACGTCCGTGTTACACATAAATGTTCTATCTGTCTTTTTCACAAATGGAACACATACCCATTAAAGTCCATACCTCCCAACTGTTGAAGAACAGAAAGAGGTCGAAATTATGAGGCGCGCATAGTGCACCGTGGCAAATTTCGGCCACAACCCAGGCCACACTACAATGCATGCCCAGTTACCATTTTTTCCCCCCTGGTAGGAGGAGATGTCAGAAGGGAATTGGTAGTGAGAGAAATTCAGACACATGAAGCTGCAGGGCATAGAACCAAATCCGGTACTGTCCGCCGTATCCATGACAGTTTGGATTAGAGATGAGAGGATCGATTTATGGGATTCCGGTGCAACTTGCAGGTCAGTGGTACCTGATGTCTATCATCCGTCGTCCCTGGCGCTGCTTTAGATTGGCCAGTGCTGGTGTGACGTCATCTGTGCATCCTGCTCTTCTCTAGTTGAGACCTGTGGATTTATTTTTTGTTCCTTCATTCACAGATGTAGCTTCCAGAACTTTCTCATCTTTGTGTAGTTTCACTAGACGACATTTGGCTTTTTGGTGTCTGTAAGGCCATGTTCACACGTATAATTAATACTATGTGTTTGTTTTCTGCTGGATCCGCACCAAACTGCGCACTAACAATCTTCTCTCAGTATTGCATTCTTGCTGCATTTTCTATGCCTTTTCTCCCTTATTTGATATGTTTCTGGTACAGGTGTGAAGCCACATTAAGTGCCTTTTATAGTACAGAAAAGCTTTAATTATGCACTTAAAAAAGTAACTGCTGTGTATGATTTACATGGCTTTTTTTAGGGTCCACATAGAATCCTTTAGAGGAAAAAAACAGCATCAAAACCCCTCAGTTGAGCAGCATCTTTAGTGGGCGCAGTTTTCATGAAATCACATCCACTTTGCTTGGACAGTTAAACACAGCAGAATTTCTGTGCGAATAAACACAGCATTTATGCTACATCTGAACACGCTCTAAATGTCTAAGCAAAGTAGATGTGATTTCATGCGAACTGCGACCTCGGTGCGTCTAAAGATGCTGCTGAACTGCGTGGTTTTGGTGCATTTTTTTTCTATAGCGGAGCCTAAAACAACACAAGGAAAAAAATGCTGTTGCATTTTTAAGTGCACAATTTAAAAAAATGTAAAAAAATGGAATTAACATCTGTACCAAAAAATGCATCAAATATTGGGGAACCAGCATAAAAGAAGCACAGCAAACACAAAAATCAGAGAATATTGTTATTGCGTCATGTGGTGGAGATGCCTGGGGAAAACCTGTAGAAAAAAATACAGCATTTACATTATGTGTGAACAAGGTCTCGGCGTTACATTTTTATCACTTTTGTTATGGGTTTAATAAAGAAAAAAATATCAATCAAGTCATTTTTTTTACGCCATTTACCGATCGCCATAAATAATCTGATCACTGTGTTGTGCGGGTCGTTACGATTACAGAGACACCAAATATGTCCATGCTATTTTAGATTAGTGATGTTTATTATTATTATTATTATTATTATTATTATTATTATCAAAATATATTTTATTCTCCCTCTAGAATACAGAGACATAGAAATATGCTCGTATATACAAACATATTAATAGCTTTATTTAGGTTGTGGGTTCAAGACCTGCGGAAACTCACAAAAAAAAGAGAAAATTACATTTTCGTAATTGCTTTTTTATTATATTTAGTAGTTTTACAGGAAACACAAAATCTGAATTTTTATTCACCTCAGTATACAAGTACAAAGAAATACACTGCTGTATATAATGTACATATATATTCTGCTTCTGGATTTACTGCCTTCAATACATCTCAAGATTACCAAATTCTCCTATGTGCATAATTATGGGCTGTGGCTCATTGCTAGAGCTGCTGCCTTAGAACATGGAGATGTGAGTTTGAAACCTGGGGAGACTTGATCACAAGAGAAGAAGTGATTAATAATAAAAAAAATTATAATTTAATCTATATCAGTGCAAAAAGATGTGGCCCCACCCCCAAGGAAGAAGGGTTAAGGAGTGATGAAGAAGTCGGAGAGAGGTTAGTAATAGAAGTCGAGACAAATCCCCGAGGTGGTGGGACTGAGTCCTGAAATCAGGACAGTCCTGCTGAATCCAGGACAACTGGGAGCTATGAAAGTCTATATAATTAGCCCGATTGTCTCAGATGAGAGAATCTATAGCCGTCTGGCCTTACCCTAAGAGGGTAGTATAATTATAGAGGAGGTTTCTCTTCCAGAGACAGCATCACTCTTGTCCATAAATGAAATCTGGCATTGTAGCTCATCCTCCTTCACTTGGCCAGTCTGACCCTGCATTTGGGGTTATCCACAAATATAAACTTTCAGTACCATCTTTATGCCGAAGACACACAACTATGCATGTCATCCCCTGGCCTTACTCCTGCTGTACTACAGAACACCACAGACTGTCTGTCCGCAGTCTCTGACATGTCCGCTCTCTATCTGAAACTCAACCTCTCCAAAACTGAACTTCTTCTGCTCCCGCCTTCTACTAACCTCCCTAAACCTGACGTTTCCCTCTCCGTGGGTGGCACCATAATAACACCCCGGCAGCAGGCGCGCTGTCTGGGTGTTATGTTTGACTCCGATCTCTCCTTCACATCCCATATACAATCTCTTGCCTGCTCATGCCGCTTACACCTAAACAACATCTCTAGAATCCGCCCTTTTCTCACCATAGAAACAACAAAAACCCTCACTGTCATCCTGATCCACTCCCGCCTGGACTACTGTAACACTCTATTAATTGGCCTTCCCCTCACTCGACTTTCCCCTCTCCAGTCCATCCTTAATGCAGCAGCCAGGGTCATCCATCTAGCTAATCATTACTCGGTCGCGTCCGCTCTTCGCCAGTCGTTACACTGGCTGCCCATTCATTACAGGATACAATTTAAAGTACTTGTTCTCACCCACAAATCTCTTCACAGTGCAGCACCCCCTTACATCTCCTCCCTCATTTCGGTCTATCGGCCTAACCGACCTCTGCGCTCTGCAAATGACTTTCGACTAACCTCTGCACTAATCCGTACTTCCCACTCACCAATACTACAAGACTTCTCCCGTGCTGCGCCAATCCTCTGGAATGCTCTACCCCAAGAAATTAGGACCATCCACAATTTGCATAGTTTTAGGCACTCCCTCAAAACACATTTGTTCAGAGCGGCCTATCATGTTCCCTAATCAGTTATTTTGTTTGTGTGTAGCCCATTCACTACTTCCATCTATCCCCCACTCCCTGAAGATGGCTGGACCATCATTGTAAATACATCATTGTAAATACACACCTGTACTTTGTATCTCCCCACCTCATTGTAGATTGTAAGCTCTCACGAGCAGGGTCGTCTTGTGTTGCTTTAATTATTGTATTGTTAACATTGTTACTTATGACTGTTGTGTTTGAAGCAGTTAAACTGTAAAGCGCTGCGGAATATGTTGGCGCTATATAAATAAAGATTATTATTATATTATTATTAAGCACAGGCATCATCTGTGATCTCTGTGTCTGTAAAATATAATGATCTTATATACAGATTTTTATTGCTATGAAATAAATTAAATAATTCTAAGCCATGGTAAAAATAATTGTATAAAGGCGTAGTCTGCAGGATATTAACCCAGCAGACAGCAGTTCTATTTACAGGTCATATAATTAAGTTTTAATGCCATTTTGAAGCGAGTTAGACAGCCATGACTAATCATCAGGTTGTGTTTCAGGCAGCTGATCGATCCCAGGTCCTGTCTTTGTGCCCTATTCACACTGGCCTTTCATTGCTAACCCTTCAGTTGAAAGCATTTTATGACCAAAAGCAAAGACACAGATGGATCACAACCAGGTTTATGGGTTTGTGACAGATGCCAGAATAATGTATGTTGGGTTCAATCTGGTGTTTGTTAATGGACCAAAAAAGGAAATATTAATGGATCTCTGCAGCGGAGTTGATTGTGGACACATTGTACATTTTTAGAAATCTTTTTTTTTCATCAATCTAATGACAAGAGGCAGATTTACAAATCTTACAAATACTTGTTTAAATATTCTCAATATTGATGTATTCCGACAACGCAGCACATAAAGTGCACATTAAGATACTGCCATACCAGATTGTGTGGCAGCATATGGCAATAATGGCATTTGATGGCTATTTGACCAGATGTAGATAGCTACGGTATTTTAATTACTAACACAACACTATCATATTCCACAACGCTCTACAGACATTATCATCACTGTCCCCATTAGGACTCACAATCTATATTCCCTATCCGTATGTCTTTGGAGTTATTAGATCGATCTTAACATGAGTTGCACTATTGCTATTGGGCTGAATATTGATATATGGTTATACGTTGTATGCTGTTCCGTAGGCCTCATTCACACAAACATTTTTCAGGTAGCCATCACTGAACAACCAAGTTGAGCACTGTTTAGGAGTTTATTACCACCATAATGTAACAGAAAGAACGCAAAAGTGTATGGATCAAATTCAATCCAGAAAAATGTTTCAACACTTTTTTGGAGTATTATATGCCACAGAAATGTACCACAAAGCACATAATACCATATGGATGAGAAATTTAATTCAGTAAAATTTTGAAACACTTTTTTTGAGTGTTAGATAATATCACAGAACTTTACGCCAGACCACAGAATAGTGTATGGGTGAGAAATGTAATCCAGCTAATTTTTTTAGCCTTTTTTTTAGAGTGTTAGATAGCACAGAAAAGTACAAAAGAACACATGAATGTGTATGACTGAGAAATTTAAGCCTGCAAAATTTTAAATGCTTTTCTTGAGTGTTATGTATAAAAAAATGAATCCAGAGCACAGAATAGTGTGCGGGTTTTGGAGTGTTATATAACACAAAAAAGTAACACAAATCACATAATACTCGATGGATCAAAATATATTCTATTTTTTAACCATCACCCTACCCTCCAAAAAAAGCTGCAGCTATATATTTGCCAACGGACTGCACAGTCCCAATTTCTGGCTACAGATTGGGTTCTGTCACTCCCCCTGCTCTTGCGACTCTCTCTCACCTCCTAGGCTAAATGCAGATTGTATGTGATATAAACAGCAAAGCAAACGATTAGCCCTTAGAAGGACTGCTAGTATGATGGCTCAGCTTCAACACCAGTATCCTCACTACAGGCCTCTGATTAGTTATACTGTGCACACAGGCCTAGACAAGCACTCTCTCCCTCCAGGAGCTATGCAATGGTGTCAATGTGCCAAAACGGGCAGCGTCTGTTCTTTTATAAGCCCTGATGATGTCACACGGCCAGCCAATCACAGTCATGCCACAACCAAGATGGCTACAGCATTACAGTACTGAGCAGGCAATCCCCGCATGCTTAGGCCTCTTTCACACTTCAGTTGTTTGGCATCAGTCATGTCCGACATCGTGACGGATCCGTCACAATTGTTGGAAAAACGGTTCCGACGGATCCGTTTTTTTTGACGGATCGGTTATACTGATCCGTCACGAAAACGGATCCGTCTAAACCGTAGCGTCCGTTTTTACATCAGTTGGAACCGTTTTTTGATGGATCAGTTTTTTTTAAAGGGGAGGATCTCAATGTGATTGGCTACTGGAAACTACTGGAAAACTATATATACTGTGTATTTACATCACATCTTTGAAAGGTTGTACAGAAAGTGGCAAAGATGGAAGGGGTGCTGGCAAACATAGCGAAGATATGTGCGGACTTTACTTTTGAGGCAAATCGGTTGGCAGTCATCGTTCGGGACAAGGAGGAGGAAAGACTGCGCATCCTGAAGCAGCGGCGGAAGGGAAGGCTGTGGATCCATCCCATCACAGCCCAACGCATGACCCGTGGTGTTTATTCCACACTTTACATTGAATTGAAGGAAAACCCTCAGAAGTTCTTTAACTATGTGAGGATGAAAGCCGAAAATTTTGAAATTTTATTGGGCCATGTGGAAGATTCTATACGGAGACGAGACACCCAGTTGCGCTTCTCCATATCACCAGCAGAGCGTCTCATGGTGACTATTCGGTAAGTTGTTTGTTTTTTTTTAAACGATTCTCATTCATCAGACTTATAACTGTAATGTTGTTTTTTTAAGTTTTTATTAATTATTGTCTTTTCCTTTTGTTAACAGATTCCTTGCAACTGGAGAGTCGTTCTCATCCCTACATTTTCAGTTTAGGCTTGGGATATCCACCATCTCCGGGATCATCAGAGATACCTGCCGGGCATTGTGGGAGTGCTTACAAGCAGAATATATTCCAGAGCCATCACAGGAGAGGTGGCTGGAGATTGCACAAAATTTTGAACAGATATGCCAGTTCCCAAATTGTGTCGGAGCAGTCGATGGGAAGCATATAAGGATCGTCAAACCTTCTGGCTCTGGGTCAGAATTTTACAACTATAAGAAGTACTTTTCAATTGTATTGATGGCCATAGCCGACGCACACTGCAAGTTCATCGCTGTGGATATCGGTGCGTATGGACGCGCAAATGACTCACAGATTTTTAAAAATTCACCAATGGGGCGTTGGTTGTATGGAGAGACATTTGACTTTCCGCCCCCTAGACCTCTCCCTGGAACCACCGGTCCACCGTTACCATTTGTGTGCGTTGGAGATGATGCCTTCCAGCTTTCCCCACATTTGCTTAAACCCTTTGGAAGTAGTGGACTGACCCAGAGGAAGAAAATTTTTAATTACCGCTTAACCAGAGCACGAAGAGTAGTGGAATGTGCTTTTGGCATCCTAACTGCGAAATGGAGAATTCTACTAACTGCAATTAAACTGCAGACTGAAACAGTTGATGATGTGGTGAAGGCTTGCGTGGTACTTCACAATTTTGTTTTATCAAAAGAACATGTTTCCCTGGAGGATAATGTGTCAGAAAGCAACTTGCGGGATTACGACAACACAACTTTTCGCAGTCCAGTAGCAGTCTCCAGAATGCGGGACAAGTTTGCAGACTACTTCATGTCTCCTGCAGGATCAGTTGACTGGCAGTATGAAATGGTGTAAAAAAATTTTTTTTCAAACTTGTAAAAATACCATTTTTTTGTTTGGTTAACCTTGCAGTTTTTTGTATGTTTTGTACCGGTACCCTTTAAACATTTTGTAATGTTTACTATTACCATAACCTTGGTGGTTTTAATACAGTTTTTTTTTTTTTTTTTTTAAAGAGAGACAATAAAATTGTTTTTAAACCACAAAAAAGTTTTATTTATTTACATAAAGTTTTTAAAGGTTCTCATAATTTGGGGTGGAGATAGTAGCAGAGGGGCTGACAGGGCGGGCCACGTCGATAGGGGGGGACAGGACATCACGGGGAGGAACAGAAGTGGAATGGGTGGTGAAAACATGAGGTTGGGCAGGGAGTTGAGGTACAGATGTGGTTTGTGGGAGGTATGGTGAAGGTGTTGGTGGGATTGGGAGCGGTGAAGTTAAAGGGGAAGAACGGAAAGGGGATGGTAGGAACTGGGAAATACTGAGGGGGGAAGAAAGGTATGGCGAAGGAGTAGAAGGAGGATGGACGGGAGGAGGATGGACGGGAGGAGGATGGACAGGAGGAGGACGGACGGGAGGATAGACGGCGACTTGAGAGGGGAAAGGTGTTGAAACATGAAGGGTGTGTGGAGGGGCTTGGGACATCGCCTGCACTAGAGCAGTGTGGCAGCCTTGCATCACATGCATCTGCAGGTCAGGAGTTAGATTCTCCATGTGCCTGAGGACTGACTGAAAAAAGCAGTGTCTTGGTGACTGGTTTGCATCTGACTGCATCCTATCCAGACGACTGCTGAGTTCCAATATGCTTTTGTGAAGCATATTGTAACCAGCAGATGTTTGCTCACCCAAAAGCTTGATGGCATTCTGGAAGGCTGCATTCAGATGCAAAAATTCAGGCGCATAGCTCCTTTCCTGACCTCTCTGGCGCTGCCGTCCTGACCCCAAAGGTGGTCTAGATGTTGCGGCAGTGTCAGAGGGGTGGGGTAAAGGGAACTCTATCTCATCACCTGCAGCTTCAAGTGACGAAGTCCACCCTGCTGCTCCAGCACTGGTGGATTGGGCCGAGGGATCACACAAAAGGGAAGGTACAGACACAGAAGGGTCGACGTGGTCCCCGGTGGCGGACCCTTGAGGGATCGCTCCAGAGGGGTGCAACTCTGATGCAGGCTCCCGAGTGCTGCAGACAGTACTGTTAAAGAAGAAACAAAAAAAATAATTAGTATCTTGATATTACAATTGCCCTTGCTGCCCCCCAAAAAATAGAAGGTTACACATTTTAACAGTTTGACTGAAAACTTGTGGTGTTGAATATTTACCTTCTGCTCAGCAGCGTCGACCGGAGGAACGACAGGGCTCTGGAATGTTTATACCTGCTCCTGCGTCCTCTAGATCCACTCGGGGCCTGCATCTCCTTGTTGAACTCCCTCTTGAAGCGATCCCTCAGTGACCGCCACCGCACGATAACCCTGTTACCTGGAAAGAGAAAGCAAAAATTGGTTACTATACAACACATTAAATCATGCTAACACAAGTTAATGAACTGTGAATACTTACGTGCTAGATCCTGGGCCCCAGCATCGAGTTCCTCCCAGTTATCAATAACAGCATTGCACACTTCCTCCCATAGCCGTCGGGTGACGTACTGGTCAGCATGGCGGCGGTCCGACATCTTCCATAGTGGCTCCCGACTTTGGACCGCTTGGATGAGGGTGTCCACATCTATGCCCTCCTCCTCTTCCTCATCCTGTTCGGGAGCACGCTGTGAAGCCTTTTAACAAAAAAAAAAAGAATAAAAAGGGAAAGATTATGAATTTTACAGTTTGCTAAACACCAAACCAAAAAAGGAACTTACTCTTCGTTGACTGCCGCGCCTAGCATTCCGACGACTATGGTAGGTGCTCTGAGGAACTCTACGTCGAGCCCCGGATTGTGAAGACTAATAAAAAAAAAAAAATAATAAATAAATTATGTGCTTGGATGGAAGCATATGTACCGTGTGTGTGCTGTGCTGAATGTTTGTGTTGAGTGTAGTGTGTTTTATGTGAGGATCTGTCTCTGCAAAACTTACACTATGCGCTCCCGCTCCTCTCATTTCTCCACCCTGCCCGTCTCCTTCATGAAGCTCCTCTGCTGCTGCTCCTCATTCTTCTTCCTGTGAAAACAGAATAAATACATATAGGGTTCAAAAACATTACCAGAGATGTACCCAAAAAAATTTAGGAAGAAAAAAAAAAAAACCTCAGGTGGCTGACGATGTGAGGGGGGCTCTCAGATGAAGACATTGTTATTCTGCCTGCGTCTGTCTTGGTCCCTAGAATCTGCAAGTATAAAGAGAGTTGTAAGCTACTATACAAAAGGATAGACGCAGCTTTTCGGGACTTTATACTTACATGCTTTCAAAACTTTGGGGGGTCTGCCTGCGTCGTCTTGGTCCCTAGTTCCTTGGTCCCTAGAATCTCCAAGTATAAAGACAGTTTTAAGCTACTATACTATGTATTGGTATGCCAAATTACATATCCCCCCCCCCCTAAAAAAATTTTTAACCACACCTAAAAAAAATAATAAAAAAAAAAAAATGTTAACTTGATATGCTTGATGTACAAGCTGCAAAACCCTCCACCTCCTGTTTCCCCCCAAAATTCCATGAAAGCAACACCAAAACTACTTCAATCTTGATATGCGCCATGCGCATGTTGGTAAACCTACCCACCCCCTCGTCCAGAGACAGTTTCAACCTTATAAAAAAAATTCCCTCATTCAAAGTTAAAATACCAATACCCAAAAATGATAATTATGGTTACCCTAGTTATAACCAGATAACATTTTGTATACCAAAGGTTTGCATTCTGCATTTATATATAAAACCTCAAACACCTTTATTGAATGTAGACCAGTTTTAAATTTGTCTTGAAATCATACTACGGACAGTTTTGTGTAATTTTTATTCAAATTTTTTTTGGGTTGGAAAGTAGGAGCTACACTGCTCTTTATTTGAAATACCAGTACAGTATGTTAATGTATGAAAAATCACCCTAAAATTCAGAACACATCACACAGCATTTAGAAACACACACACACACACCCACACACACACACACATCACAGCCATTAAAAATACCAGCACAGTATGACAAATAAAAAACAAGGCAGGCAGGCGGTCTGTCACACATCACACGGCATACACACACACACACACACACACACACAAGTCACAGCACAGCCATTAAAAATACCAGCACAGTATGACAAATAAAAAACATGCAAGGCAGGCATACACACACACGCTGGATGGCAGTACTCACATAGCAGTCTCTGGCAGGGTCTCTCTTGCTAGCGGGTATGTCTCACTGGCAGGATCTCTCGCTGGCAGGATCTCTCGCTGGCAGGATCTCTCGCTGGCAGGATCTCTCTCGCTGGCAGGATCTCTCGCTGGCAGGATCTCTCTCGCTGGCAGGATCTCTCTCGCTGGCAGGATCTCTCTTGCTGGCAGGCTCTGTGTTCTCTCTTGATGGCACATTGAGAAATGAGGCCCACCTGTCCTGTTTATATAGTTTTGGGGTTGTCTGGGAAAAGTATCAACTTTTTGGAGCATGCTCAGTTGAAAAAAAACGGATTGGGACGACGGATCCGCCAAATGACGGATCGCGACGGATCCGTCGCCCATAGGCGCCCATTCTATAAAATGACGGACGCGACGGATCCGTCGCGGACCACCGATTAGGCGGCGACAAAAAACGTTACAAAGTCCGTCAATGTCTAGACAACGTCCGCCTAATTTCGACGGATCCGTCGCATGGCGGATGGAACGGATGACCATCCGTCACAATCCGTCGCTAATGCAAGTCTATGGGGAAAATAACGGATCCGTCGAAAAAAATGACGGATCCGTTATTTGATGAAAATGGCGGTTTTAGACTGACGCCAAACAACTGAAGTGTGAAAGAGGCCTTATCTACTGTGTAAGGCTGCCGTCACACTAGCAGTATTTGGTCAGTATTTTACATCAGTATTTGTAAGCCAAAACCAGGAGTGGAACAAATAGAGGAAAAGTATAATAGAAACATATGCACCACTTCTGCATTTATCACCCACTCCTGGTTTTGGCTTACAAATACTGATGTAAAATACTGACCAAATACTGCTAGTGTGACGGCAGCCTAAGAGGTGCCAAAAATGCAGGGCGTGCATTTCAATTTTACATAGAGCACCGCCCATTACTCGCCGAGTAACGAGTACATCCAAGCACCGAGATACTCAAATGATAAGCGAAAAGCATGGTATCTACATATATGTCCATCATGAAACACATAAGGGGGGTTGTGATGGTACACTTACCCACCATGACTGACTCCAAAAATATACAAAAATACTTAAGTGGAGATGTCTAGCCATAAGGCGCTGTGTCACATTTGGAGAAAATCAAATACTGCATGTCAGCACAAACACCTCATATCATTTGTCAAGAACAGTGAAAAGAGGGAATGGTTTGGGCTGGTTTTACAATCACCGGAGATACTTTGCAGTCACTAAGTCAACTATGAACTGCTCTGCACCTGTGTATTCAAGAGTCAAATGTGAGGCCATCCTTCCAAAAGCTAAAGCTTTGCAAAAAACTTGGTCATTCAACAGAACAATGATCCAAAGAATACCGGCAATAGCTGAAAAAGAAAAGAATTAAGATGATGTAAAGATCCAGTAAAAACCCAAATCTCAACCCAACTATCACAGGAATACCACGACAGAGTTGGGACAGACGATCGCAGCGTCTGGTGACACTTACACCTGTGGTTGTTAGAACGGCTTCTGCAAGGGTTAAACTGCTTAGTGGGACTTCTGTAGTACTCTGTCTTAATGTATCAGCTCTTTTTGGGTTGGTTACTCCCTGCGGGTTTAAAAACCTTCATCCTTGTTTCTTTCCTTGCCAGTGATAGCTTACCACTTTCTGGTTTGGAGTTGAAGGAGAGTTCAGAGTTAATGAGCAGGCGGTTGGAGTAGTTTTCAGGAGATTTCTGCTTGGATTTTGTTTGTGTGTGTTCCTATTTATCCTCTACCATTTGTTTGTTGGTTTTCCTTTATCCTTGTCTGTTTTCCCCTGTCTATCTGGTTTGTGTTATTCCATATTTTTCTGTCCCATTTCTTCATGGGCGGGGGGAGGAAACAGATAGGTTTTCATATAGGAGTATAGCGAGGTACAAAACCCCGGCATCTCCACCATCAGGGTTAATCTGGGGATAGCCTAGGGTTCCCTTAGCTTGAAAGACAGGGTAGGAACCCATTGTCCTTGCAATTCCTACCGCAATATCATGACACCAACTGAAATGCTATGGTGGGATGTGAGAGAGCTGTGCAGAAGCAAAAGTCTACAAACCTCAATGAATTTAATCAAAGTAGTAAATAAGAATGGGTCAAAATTCCTCCAAATTAATGGGAAAGACTTGTAAAGTCCACAGAAAACTATTGTAATAGTATGCAGGTACTGAGTATGTCACCACGAAACAGACAGATCAACAATTGAGGGGTTTAATAACAGGAATCAGGTTCTCTTCGCAGGGAGGAAGCAATGGTGTAATGGGATCTACCGTGCTGGAGTACCTCTTTCAGTACCACCCCGTGTTTCAGGAGGTCCAATCTGCTTTGGCTGAGGTCTGAATGAAAGGACGCTGGCTGGAATTGCTTGGTTACATGGGCACATATAAAAGATCATTGCTTCTCCACGTGTGAACACACTTTACTCACAGGAGACAGAATATATATCACACAGATACAGAGGGCAGGCCAATTGAAAAGCGGCAGGCCAGACATACATTACAATAGCCGCAGGTGGCCAGAACCTGCCAATATTTACTGTGGGAATTACAAAGGTGGGGAGGTCAGAAGGGGGATATCTTGTCCCCTCTGCCCAGGGGCGCAGCCTGTGGGTTGATGCATTAGGGACATGCATTTCACATGGAACCTATTATACATACATATAACTGCACAACATATTCTGGGTGTTGGGAGGTTCCGTAACAAATGGAATATAACTAGCAATGAAGCAGTGCAAAAATATGGGAGTCAAACAGTGTAACAGAAGTAAGCAGGATTTATTGAGAAAAGAACACTTATCAGTCTGATGAGGACTTGCTTGAAGGGTCGTCTTCTCCAACGTAGGCACCGAGAAACAGCGGCACTTGTTGTCCCTCTGTTGTCCGTGGGCTGAGTAGTCTCTAGGAGCCGCTGCCTGGGGTTTCGGGAGTTAATGTGATATGCACAGGCTCTGAGACTTTAGCTTTTACAGCACAAACGATGGTCAGTCTATTATTAAGTCTCTCACCAGGAATCAGGGGCTCTGCACTGTTAAGTCTCTCACCAGGAATCAGGGGCTCTGCATTGATACCGTGGGTACCGGGGTCACAGTCTCTGTACTGATACCGCGGGTACCGGGGGGTCACAGTCTCTACATGGGCCAATGTCTCTACACGGGTCTCAAAGCGCCCCTCTTCAGTCACAGCAGAGTCCGCTTTCATGTACTCACAAGATGCAGTCTTTCTGGGCAATCTCCCTGTATTTGTCCTCTGACCGGGAGCTCTCTCTCCTGGAGCGCAGCTGCACCCTGCTCTGACCGCTACTCACGCTGCTCTCTCCCTTGCGCGTGTGCCTTTCCCGTTCTCTGCCCGGCTTCCTTCCTGTCCCAGTCTCTAAGTCTGCCCCCTGGGGAACCTGTATCACAGCTCAATGGTTCCAGGCATAGAGCCGAGAAGGTAACCGCCCCCGGACTCTTCTTGTGCTTCACCTCCTTACATTATTACTTCAAGTTACTGCTGCTAAAGGTGACTGGCAATCTATTGATTCATGTGGTGTACTTAACTGTTCATATGCTGCTTCTGCATTTTGGCATAGCTTTTGGCACAAAATAATAATACAGTGTGATTTGTCCTGTGTTGGTTATCTCGGGTTGTGTTTACTTAATTTTAAGACCTTGTAAGGACAAATGTTCTTTTTCCTGATATGTAACACCATACTCTGACTCATGATGTTTCTTAAAGATTTTTTTTCCAATTGCAAGTATACTGTGACAATTTTTGGATCAAAACTACTTAGTACCTACAAGAAAGACCCTACCTTCTATTTCACTTTTAGAGCCTCTTGCTATATGTTATATGTTGACAGTAAGTATTATATATACTATACTTCTCTACAAATAATTGCAGTGATGAAATCTCTGTCTTGTAGGGCTAGAAATGAGGGCACAGAGGCTTGTCGGTGGGACCAAGCTTCAATGGGGTCCGCCCCATTGACCCCAGAGATTTAGTATGATGGCTGTTGGATGCATAAGCATTTATTTCTCTCTGACAGCATTGACGAAAAGCACTTATTGCTCCTGGCATCTATAGTATTTTCAACAGCTTGGTCATAGTATCTATTCAAAGTAAAAGGAAATTTTGGTTACATTGTGCCAATGCTCCATCCCCAATTACACCCTAGACTGTGTCTACGGCTATTTTTACTTTCATAGTCTATGGCGAGGGTATATGTTGAAAGTCCTCCCAATGTATACATCTGATGGAAGGCTGTGATTTATCTCACTGTATGAGCATCCATTGGGGTTAGTCCTCCATAGCGTCTCCTTCTATCCCCTACTATCCCAAATCCTAACAGCACACTCATGTGCCCTAAGTACAATACCATTCAAGCTTTGCACACATTAATATTTAATGCTTTGGATCTACAGCATAGATCATTGCAGCATCTGGAAGCACTGCACTACACTCAGCCACAGCTGCTATGACCTCCCACGTGTTGTGCTTTACACTGAGCTGACACAGACAAAACAGTGCAAGAACATTATATGGGCTCTTTGCAGTTCCATTGTCACAAGGGTGTCACGTCCTCCTGGAAGACCTGGAGTTAGACGGTCACGTCGCGAAATGAATCGCAGGTCTTCTTTAGACATGGTGTGATTTGTGTCCTATATTAAATGGACTTATTTCTTCTGGTGCGGAAGTTAACCCTGCAAACATGCAGCTCCATTTCAGCAGCTTCTGATCTGGTCATTACTAGTGATGAGTAGAGTTGAGCGACTTTTACTTTTTTCGGATCGAGTCGGGTTTCACGAAACCCGACTTTGTCAAAAATTGGGGCGGGTGAAATCAGCCGATTATTGCGTAAAGTCGGGGGCCGACTGAAACACGAAACCCAATGCAAGTCAATGGGGAATCAAAGTCGGCAGTGAGTGGCGGACAGGAAAACACCTACAGTGCCCATTTTAATGCCAAAAACATCAATTCTTGTTACTGAAGCTTGTCAATCTTAATTTACTTTATAGTAATAGTTAGGCATTGAAAACTGGGGGTCATTTGGCTAAAGTTGTGGGGGGGTAGGGCTGGCTCAAGTTTTTCGTGGGCCCAGGAAACGCAGAATACGTCACGGCGGTGGAGCAGGGAGAGGTATTTCAACTTTGCAAGTGCTGTGATCCTGAGCAAGCAGTGGGGGCCCACTCGTTGGCATTGGCCCTGGCACAGGGCCCCTCATTGTACGGCGGTGTGTTTGACAGCGGATGGCGCCTCCCACCGGCAGAGACACTTTTGCGTACTATGAGGGGCCCTGTGCCAGTGACGTCACCATCGAGTATGCCCCCCCTCCTGATGAAGGAACCTGCACTTTCATCTGCACCTTCCTCTTTGTCCCCGTGTAAGGTGGTATAGTATGCGGGAAGGGGAACCTGACTTTCAGCAGGGTCAGATTCTGGCTGTGTAGAGTGCAAGGGGAATGTAGTGGTCTGGGTCAATGTACCAGCAGACTCATCTAGCAGTGGCTGGGCAATGGGCAGGATGAGGAGGAAACACAGATATAGGCCGAAATAATAAAGTGGGCTAAATGCAGTTCAAAATTGGTAACAGGACTAACCAGGCGGCATTGCTTTGTTCAGCGGAGGACAACTGTAATGAGAGGCTGACACAGTGAGTAGGCCCAAATAAGTAAGTAGGCTAAATGCAGTTCAAAATTGGTAACAGGACTAAACTGGCGGCATTGCTTTGTTCAGCGGAGGACAACTGTAAGGAGAGGCTGACACAGTGAGTAGGCCCAAATAAGTAAGTAGGCTAAATGCAGTTCAAAATTGGTAAGAGGACTAAACAGGCAGCATTGCTTTGTTTAGCGGAGGACAACTGTAATGAGAGGCTGACACAGTGAGTAGGCCCAAATAAGTAAGTAGGCTAAATGCAGTTCAAAATTGGTAACAGGACTAACCAGGCGGCATTGCTTTGTTCAGCGGAGGACAACTGTAATGAGAGGCTGACACAGTGAGTAGGCCCAAATAAGTAAGTAGGCTAAATGCAGTTCAAAATTGGTAACAGGACTAACCAGGCGGCATTGCTTTGTTCAGCGGAGGACAACTGTAAGGAGAGGCTGACACAGTGAGTAGGCCCAAATAAGTAAGTAGGCTAAATGCAGTTCAAAATTGGTAACAGGACTAACCAGGCGGCATTGCTTTGATCAGCGGAGGACAACTGTAAGGAGAGGCTGACACAGTGAGTAGGCCCAAATAAGTAAGTAGGCTAAATGCAGTTCAAAATTGGTAGCAGGACTAAATAGGCGGCATTGCTTTGTTCAGCGGAGGACAACTGTAAGGAGTGGCTGACACAGTGAGTAGGCCCAAAAAAGTAGGCTAAATGCAGTTCAAAATTGGTAACAGGACTAAACAGGCGGCATTGCTTTGTTCAGCGGAGAACAACTGTAATGAGAAGCTGACACAGTGAGTAGGCACAAATGAGTAAGTAGGCTAAATGCAGTTCAAAATTGGTAATGGGACTAACCAGGCGGCATTGCTTTGTTCAGCGAAGGACAACTGTAAGGAGAGGCTGACACAGTGAGTAGGCACAAATAAGTAAGTAGGCTAAATGCAGTTCAAAATTCATAACAGGACTAACCAGGTGGCATTGCTTTGTTCAGCGGAGGACAACTGTAATGAGAGGCTGACACAGTGAGTAGGCCCAAATAAGTAAGTAGACTAAATGCAGTTCAAAATTGGTAACAGGACTAAACAGGCGGCATTGCTTTGTTCAGCGGAGAACAACTGTAATGAGAAGCTGACACAGTGAGTAGGCACAAATGAGTAAGTAGGCTAAATGCAGTTCAAAATTGGTAATGGGACTAACCAGGCGGCATTGCTTTGTTCAGCGAAGGACAACTGTAAGGAGAGGCTGACACAGTGAGTAGGCCCAAATAAGTAAGTAGGCTAAATGCAGTTCAAAATTGGTAACAGGACTAAACAGGCGGCATTGCTTTGTTTAGCGGAGGACAACTGTAATGAGAGGCTGACACAGTGAGTAGGCCCAAATAAGTAAGTAGGCTAAATGCAGTTCAAAATTCGTAACAGGACTAACCAGGCGGCATTGCTTTGTTCAGCGGAGGACAACTGTAATGAGAGGCTGACACAGTGAGTAGGCCCAAATAAGTAAGTAGGCTAAATGCAGTTCAAAATTGGTAACAGGACTAAACAGGCGGCATTGCTTTGTTCAGCGGAGAACAACTGTAATGAGAGGCTGACACAGTGAGTAGGCCCAAATAAGTAAGTAGGCTAAATGCAGTTCAAAATTGGTAAGAGGACTAAACAGGCAGCATTGCTTTGTTTAGCGGAGGAAAACTGTAATGAGAGGCTGACACAGTGAGTAGGCCCAAATAAGTAAGTAGGCTAAATGCAGTTCAAAATTGGTAACAGGACTAACCAGGCGGCATTGCTTTGTTCAGCGGAGGACAACTGTAATGAGAGGCTGACACAGTGAGTAGGCCCAAATAAGTAAGTAGGCTAAATGCAGTTCAAAATTGGTAACAGGACTAACCAGGCGGCATTGCTTTGTTCAGCGGAGGACAACTGTAAGGAGAGGCTGACACAGTGAGTAGGCCCAAATAAGTAAGTAGGCTAAATGCAGTTCAAAATTGGTAACAGGACTAACCAGGCGGCATTGCTTTGATCAGCGGAGGACAACTGTAAGGAGAGGCTGACACAGTGAGTAGGCCCAAGTAAGTAAGTAGGCTAAATGCAGTTCAAAATTGGTAGCGGGACTAAATAGGCGGCATTGCTTTGTTCAGCGGAGGACAACTGTAAGGAGTGGCTGACACAGTGAGTAGGCCCAAAAAAGTAGGCTAAATGCAGTTCAAAATTGGTAACAGCACTAAACAGGCGGCATTGCTTTGTTCAGCGGAGAACAACTGTAATGAGAAGCTGACACAGTGAGTAGGCCCAAATAAGTAAGTAGGCTAAATGCAGTTCAAAATTGGTAACAGGACTAAACAGGCGGCATTGCTTTGTTTAGCGGAGGACAACTGTAATGAGAGGCTGACACAGTGAGTAGGCACAAATAAGTAAGTAGGCTAAATGCAGTTCAAAATTCGTAACAGGACTAACCAGGCGGCATTGCTTTGTTCAGCGGAGGACAACTGTAATGAGAGGCTGACACAGTGAGTAGGCCCAAATAAGTAAGTAGACTAAATGCAGTTCAAAATTGGTAACAGGACTAAACAGTCGGCATTGCTTTGTTCAGCGGAGAACAACTGTAATGAGAAGCTGACACAGTGAGTAGGCACAAATGAGTAAGTAGGCTAAATGCAGTTCAAAATTGGTAATGGGACTAACCAGGCGGCATTGCTTTGTTCAGCGAAGGACAACTGTAAGGAGAGGCTGACACAGTGAGTAGGCCCAAATAAGTAAGTAGGCTAAATGCAGTTCAAAATTGGTAACAGGACTAAACAGGCGGCATTGCTTTGTTTAGCGGAGGACAACTGTAATGAGAGGCTGACACAGTGAGTAGGCCCAAATAAGTAAGTAGGCTAAATGCAGTTCAAAATTCGTAACAGGACTAACCAGGCGGCATTGCTTTGTTCAGCGGAGGACAACTGTAATGAGAGGCTGACACAGTGAGTAGGCCCAAATAAGTAAGTAGGCTAAATGCAGTTCAAAATTGGTAACAGGACTAAACAGGCGGCATTGCTTTGTTCAGCGGAGAACAACTGTAATGAGAGGCTGACACAGTGAGTAGGCCCAAATAAGTAAGTAGGCTAAATGCAGTTCAAAATTGGTAAGAGGACTAAACAGGCAGCATTGCTTTGTTTAGCGGAGGAAAACTGTAATGAGAGGCTGACACAGTGAGTAGGCCCAAATAAGTAAGTAGGCTAAATGCAGTTCAAAATTGGTAACAGGACTAACCAGGCGGCATTGCTTTGTTCAGCGGAGGACAACTGTAATGAGAGGCTGACACAGTGAGTAGGCCCAAATAAGTAAGTAGGCTAAATGCAGTTCAAAATTGGTAACAGGACTAACCAGGCGGCATTGCTTTGTTCAGCGGAGGACAACTGTAAGGAGAGGCTGACACAGTGAGTAGGCCCAAATAAGTAAGTAGGCTAAATGCAGTTCAAAATTGGTAACAGGACTAACCAGGCGGCATTGCTTTGATCAGTGGAGGACAACTGTAAGGAGAGGCTGACACAGTGAGTAGGCCCAAATAAGTAAGTAGGCTAAATGCAGTTCAAAATTGGTAGCGGGACTAAATAGGCGGCATTGCTTTGTTCAGCGGAGGACAACTGTAAGGAGTGGCTGACACAGTAAGTAGGCCCAAAAAAGTAGGCTAAATGCAGTTCAAAATTGGTAACAGCACTAAACAGGCGGCATTGCTTTGTTCAGCGGAGAACAACTGTATTGAGAAGCTGACACAGTGAGTAGGCACAAATGAGTAAGTAGGCTAAATGCAGTTCAAAATTGGTAACGGGACTAACCAGGCGGCATTGCTTTGTTCAGCGAAGGACAACTGTAAGGAGAGGCTGACACAGTGAGTAGGCCCAAATAAGTAAGTAGGCTAAATGCAGTTCAAAATTGGTAACAGGACTAAACAGGCGGCATTGCTTTGTTTAGCGGAGGACAACTGTAATGAGAGGCTGACACAGTGAGAAGGCCCAAATAAGTAAGTAGGCTAAATGCAGTTCAAAATTCGTAACAGGACTAACCAGGCGGCATTGCTTTGTTCAGCGGAGGACAACTGTAATGAGAGGCTGACACAGTGAGTAGGCCCAAATAAGTAAGTAGGCTAAATGCAGTTCAAAATTGGTAACAGGACTAAACAGGCGGCATTGCTTTGTTCAGCGGAGAACAACTGTAATGAGAGTCTGACACAGTGAGTAGGCCCAAATAAGTAAGTAGGCTAAATGCAGTTCAAAATTGGTAACAGGACTAACCAGGCGGCATTGCTTTGTTCAGCGGAGGACAACTGTTATGAGAGGCTGACACAGTGAGTAGGCCCAAATAAGTAAGTAGGCTAAATGCAGTTCAAAATTGGTAACAGGACTAACCAGGCGGCATTGCTTTGTTCAGCGGAGGACAACTGTAAGGAGAGGCTGACACAGTGAGTAGGCCCAAATAAGTAAGTAGGCTAAATGCAGTTCAAAATTGGTAACAGGACTAACCAGGCGGCATTGCTTTGTTCAGCGGAGGACAACTGTAAGGAGTGGCTGACACAGTGAGTAGGCCCAAATAAGTAAGTAGGCTAAATGCAGTTCAAAATTGGTAACAGGACTAAACAGGCGGCATTGCTTTGTTCAGCGGAGAACAACTGTAATGAGAGGCTGACACAGTGAGTAGGCCCAAATAAGTAAGTAGGCTAAATGCAGTTCAAAATTGGTAACAGGACTAACCAGGCGGCATTGCTTTGTTCAGCGGAGGACAACCTGTTGTGAATTTGCTTTTTGCTCCCTCTAGTGGTTACTAGTTTTTTGACTCTGGTTTTTCTGTCATTCCTTTTATCCGCACCTGGGTCGTTAGTTAGGGGTGTTGCTATATAAGCTCCCTAGACCTTCAGTTCAATGCCTGGCAACGTAGTTATCAGAGCTAGTCTGCTGTGCTCTTGTCTACTGATCCTGGTTCCAGTTATATCAGCTAAGTCTGCCTTTTGCTTTTTGCTATTTGTTTTGGTTTTGTATTTTTGTCCAGCTTGTTCCAAATCTATATCCTGACCTTTGCTGGAAGCTCTAGGGGGCTGGTGTTCTCCCCCCGGACCGTTAGACGGTTCGGGGGTTCTTGAATTTCCAGTGTGGATTTTGATAGGGTTTTTGTTGACCATATAAGTTACCTTTCTTTATTCTGCTATCAGTAAGCGGGCCTCTCTGTGCTAAACCTGGTTCATTTCTGTGTTTGTCATTTCCTCTTACCTCACCGTTATTATTTGTGGGGGGCTTCTATCCAGCTTTGGGGTCCCCTTCTCTGGAGGCAAGAAAGGTCTTTTGTTTTCCTCTACTAGGGGTAGCTAGATTCTCCGGCTGGAGCGTGTCATCTAGAATCAACGTAGGAATGATCCCCGGCTACTTCTAGTGTTGGCGTTAGGAGTAGATATATGGTCAACCCAGTTACCACTGCCCTATGAGCTGGATTTTTGTATTCTGCAGACTTCCACGTACCTCTGAGACCCTCGCCATTGGGGTCATAACAGTTTGCCAGGCCAGTATTAAATGTTTAATGCGTTGCAGAAGAGGGATTATAAGAAAGAAGATTCTGAGTTTTTTTTTTTTTCTTTCTTCTTCCCCTTTACCTCAGAGTGGCTATGCTTGCTGCAGACATGAATGTCCAGACCTTGATTACAAGTGTGGACCAGCTGGCTACTCGTGTGCAGGGCATACAAGACTATGTTATCAGAAATCCTAGGTCAGAACCTAAAATACCGATTCCTGAACTGTTTTCCGGAGACAGGTTTAAGTTTAGGAATTTTGTGAATAATTGTAAATTGTTTTTGTCCCTGAGACCCTGTTCATCTGGAGACTCTGCTCAGCAAGTAAAAATAGTTATTTCGTTCTTACGGGGCGACCCTCAGGATTGGGCTTTTTCGCTGGCGCCAGGAGATCCGGCATTGACTGATATTGATGCGTTTTTTCTGGCGCTCGGTTTACTTTATGAGGAACCCAATCTTGAGATTCAGGCAGAAAAGGCCTTGCTGGCTATGTCTCAGGGGCAGGACGAGGCTGAAGTGTATTGCCAAAAATTTTGGAAATGGTCCGTGCTGACACATTGGAACGAGTGTGCACTGGCCGCTAATTTTAGAAATGGCCTATCTGAAGCCATTAAGAATGTTATGGTGGGTTTTCCCATTCCCACAGGTCTCAATGATACTATGGCACTGGCTATTCAAATTGACCGGCGGTTGCGGGAGCGCAAAACCGCAAATTCCCTCATGGTGTTGTCTGAACAGACACCTAATTCGGTGCAATGTGATAGAAAAACCGCAAATTCCCTCATGGTGTTGTCTGAACAGACACCTGATTTAATGCAATGTGATAGAATCCTGACTAGAAATGAGCGGAAAATTCATAGACGCCGGAATGGCTTGTGCTACTACTGTGGTGATTCTACACATGTTATCTCAGCATGCTCTAAACGTATAGCTAAGGTTGTTAGTCCTGTCACCGTTGGTAATTTGCAACCTAAATTTATTCTGTCTGTAACTTTGATTTGCTCACTGTCGTCTTATCCTGTCATGGCGTTTGTAGATTCAGGTGCTGCCCTGAGTCTTATGGATCTGTCATTTGCTAAGCACTGTGGTTTTACTCTTGAACCATTAGAAAATCCTATTCCTCTTAGGGGTATTGATGCTACGCCATTGGCAGCAAATAAACCGCAGTATTGGACACAGGTTATCATGTGCATGACTCCTGAACACCGTGAGGTGATACGTTTCCTGGTTTTACATAAAATGCATGATTTGGTTGTTTTAGGGCTGCCATGGTTACAGACCCATAATCCAGTCCTGGACTGGAAGGCTATGTCAGTCTCAAGTTGGGGCTGTCGTGGTATTCATGGGGATTCCCTGCCTGTGTCTATTGCTTCTTCTACGCCTTCGGAAGTTCCGGAGTATTTGTCTGATTATCAGGATGTCTTCAGTGAGTCTGAGTCCAGTGCACTGCCTCCTCATAGGGACTGTGACTGTGCTATAGATTTGATCCCAGGCAGTAAGTTTCCTAAGGGAAGACTGTTTAATCTGTCGGTACCTGAACATACCGCTATGCGTTCATATATCAGGGAGTCTCTGGAGAAAGGACATATTCGTCCGTCTTCTTCCCCCCTTGGTGCGGGATTCTTTTTTGTGGCAAAAAAGGACGGATCTTTGAGACCTTGTATTGATTATCGGCTTTTAAATAAGATCACTGTCAAATTTCAGTATCCTTTACCGCTGTTGTCTGACTTGTTTGCCCGGATTAAAGGTGCCAAGTGGTTCACCAAGATAGACCTTCGTGGTGCGTACAACCTTGTGCGCATTAAGCAAGGTGATGAATGGAAAACCGCATTCAATACGCCCGAAGGTCATTTTGAGTACTTGGTGATGCCTTTTGGGCTCTCCAATGCGCCTTCAGTTTTTCAGTCCTTTATGCATGACATTTTCCGGAAGTATCTGGATAAATTTTTGATTGTTTATCTGGATGATATTTTGGTTTTTTCTGATGATTGGGATTCGCATGTGGAGCAGGTCAGGTTGGTCTTTAAAATTTTGCGTGAAAATTCTTTGTTTGTCAAGGGCTCAAAGTGTCTCTTTGGTGTACAGAAGGTTCCCTTTTTGGGGTTCATTTTTTCCCCTTCTGCTGTGGAGATGGACCCAGTCAAGGTCCGAGCTATTCTTGATTGGACTCAGCCCTCGTCGGTTAAGAGTCTTCAGAAGTTCTTGGGTTTCGCTAACTTCTACCGTCGTTTTATCGCTAATTTTTCTAGCATTGTGAAACCGTTGACGGATATGACCAAGAAGGGCTCCGATGTAGCTAACTGGGCTCCTGCTGCCGTGGAGGCTTTCCAGGAGTTGAAGCGCCGGTTTACTTCGGCGCCTGTTTTGTGCCAGCCCGATGTCTCACTTCCCTTTCAGGTTGAGGTGGATGCTTCAGAGATTGGAGCAGGGGCCGTTTTGTCGCAGAGAGGCCCTGGTTGCTCTGTTATGAAACCTTGTGCCTTTTTCTCCAGGAAGTTTTCGCCTGCCGAGCGAAATTATGATGTGGGCAATCGGGAGTTGTTGGCCATGAAATGGGCATTTGAGGAGTGGCGTCATTGGCTCGAGGGTGCTAAGCATCGTGTGGTGGTCTTGACTGATCACAAAAATCTGATGTATCTCGAGTCTGCTAAACGCCTTAATCCGAGACAGGCCCGCTGGTCATTGTTTTTCTCCCGCTTTGATTTTGTTGTCTCGTATTTACCAGGTTCAAAGAATGTGAAGGCCGATGCTCTTTCTAGGAGCTTTGTGCCTGATGCTCCTGGAGTCGCTGATCCTGTTGGTATTCTTAAAGATGGAGTTATCTTGTCAGCTATTTCTCCGGATCTGCGACGTGTGTTGCAGAGATTTCAGGCTGATAGGCCTGAGTCTTGTCCACCTGACAGACTGTTTGTCCCGGATAAATGGACCAGCAGAGTCATTTCCGAGGTTCATTCCTCGGTGTTGGCAGGTCACCCGGGAATTTTTGGCACCAGAGATCTGGTGGCCAGGTCCTTTTGGTGGCCTTCCTTGTCAAGGGATGTGCGGTCATTTGTGCAGTCCTGTGGGACTTGTGCTCGAGCTAAGCCTTGCTGTTCTCGTGCCAGCGGTTTGCTCTTGCCCTTGCCTGTCCCGAAGAGACCTTGGACACATATCTCCATGGATTTCATTTCTGATCTTCCGCTATCTCAGGGCATGTCCGTTATCTGGGTGATATGTGATCGCTTCTCCAAGATGGTCCATTTGGTTCCTTTGCCTAAGCTGCCTTCCTCTTCCGATCTGGTTCCTGTGTTTTTCCAGAACGTGGTTCGTTTGCACGGCATCCCTGAGAATATTGTGTCAGACAGAGGATCCCAGTTCGTTTCTAGGTTCTGGCGATCCTTTTGTAGTAGGATGGGCATTGATTTGTCGTTTTCGTCTGCTTTCCATCCTCAGACTAATGGACAGACGGAGCGAACCAATCAGACTTTGGAGGCTTATTTGAGGTATTTTGTCTCTGCTGATCAGGACGATTGGGTGACATTCTTGCCGTTGGCTGAGTTTGCCCTTAATAATCGGGCTAGTTCCGCCACCTTGGTTTCGCCTTTTTTCTGCAACTCTGGTTTCCATCCTCGCTTTTCTTCGGGTCATGTGGAGCCTTCTGACTGTCCTGGGGTGGATTCTGTGGTAGATAGGTTGCAGCGGATCTGGAATCATGTGGTGGACAACTTGAAGTTGTCACAGGAGAGGGCTCAGCGCTTTGCCAACCGCCGCCGCGGTGTGGGTCCCCGACTACGCGTTGGGGATTTGGTATGGCTTTCTTCCCGCTTTGTTCCTATGAAGGTCTCCTCTCCCAAATTTAAACCTCGTTTTATTGGGCCTTACAAGATATTGGAAATCCTTAATCCTGTATCTTTTCGTCTGGATCTTCCTGTGTCGTTTGCTATTCACAATGTATTTCATAGGTCCTTGTTGCGGCGGTACATTGTGCCTGTAGTTCCTTCTGCTGAGCCTCCTGCTCCGGTGTTGGTTGAGGGCGAGTTGGAGTACGTGGTGGAGAAGATCTTGGATTCTCGCCTCTCCAGGCGGAGGCTTCAGTACCTGGTCAAGTGGAAGGGCTATGGTCAGGAGGATAATTCCTGGGTGGTCGCCTCTGATGTTCATGCGGCCGATTTAGTTCGTGCCTTTCATGCCGCTCATCCTGATCGCCCTGGTGGTCGTGGTGAGGGTTCGGTGACCCCTCACTAAGGGGGGGGTACTGTTGTGAATTTGCTTTTTGCTCCCTCTAGTGGTTACTAGTTTTTTGACTCTGGTTTTTCTGTCATTCCTTTTATCCGCACCTGGGTCGTTAGTTAGGGGTGTTGCTATATAAGCTCCCTAGACCTTCAGTTCAATGCCTGGCAACGTAGTTATCAGAGCTAGTCTGCTGTGCTCTTGTCTACTGATCCTGGTTCCAGTTATATCAGCTAAGTCTGCCTTTTGCTTTTTGCTATTTGTTTTGGTTTTGTATTTTTGTCCAGCTTGTTCCAAATCTATATCCTGACCTTTGCTGGAAGCTCTAGGGGGCTGGTGTTCTCCCCCCGGACCGTTAGACGGTTCGGGGGTTCTTGAATTTCCAGTGTGGATTTTGATAGGGTTTTTGTTGACCATATAAGTTACCTTTCTTTATTCTGCTATCAGTAAGCGGGCCTCTCTGTGCTAAACCTGGTTCATTTCTGTGTTTGTCATTTCCTCTTACCTCACCGTTATTATTTGTGGGGGGCTTCTATCCAGCTTTGGGGTCCCCTTCTCTGGAGGCAAGAAAGGTCTTTTGTTTTCCTCTACTAGGGGTAGCTAGATTCTCCGGCTGGAGCGTGTCATCTAGAATCAACGTAGGAATGATCCCCGGCTACTTCTAGTGTTGGCGTTAGGAGTAGATATATGGTCAACCCAGTTACCACTGCCCTATGAGCTGGATTTTTGTATTCTGCAGACTTCCACGTACCTCTGAGACCCTCGCCATTGGGGTCATAACAACAACCGTTATGAGAGGCTGACACAGTGAGTAGGCCCAAATAAGTAAGTAGGCTAAATGCAGTTCAAAATTGTTAACGGGACTAACCAGGCGGCATTGCTTTGTTCAGCGGAGAACAACTGTAAGGAGTGGCTGACACAGTGAGTAGGCCCAAATAAGTAAGTAGGCTAAATGCAGTTCAAAATTGGTAACAGGACTAAACAGGCGGCATTGCTTTGTTCAGCGGAGGACAACTGTAAGGAGAGGCTGACACAGTGAGTAGGCCCAAATAAGTAAGTAGGCTAAATGTCTGCCAAATTTTTTTTCACAAATAAACAGGTGGCATAGCTAGGTACAGGGGTGGGCTCCTCTGCTGAGTAGCAGACAGTGGTAGTAGGCGCAAAGTATTAACTGTTCTAAATGGAGGCCAGGGTCCCTCTATATTTTAACTACCATCTATCATTTCAACAAATTTATATTGGCAGTGCCATTGAAGGATTTAACAGCACAGACTACACAGTGGTGGAGCAGGGAGAGGTAAGTATTGCAAGTGGTAGAGCACTGTTCGAGCTGGGGGAGGGAACACTCTCTCATAGGCGGCGGTACTGGCACAGGGCCCCTCATATTACAATGGTGTGTCTGACGTTGGTTGTGCACCACCACCATCAGAGACACTTCATTGTACTATGAGGGAAAATGGCCTATGGTGGACATTCAGCAGCTGCAAATGGAGGAATTGGAGAAGTCAGTAAGAGGTGACCAAAAGCAAGACACTTTTCAGGCAAGCTACGTGTCAGCAGGGGAAGGTGGGGCAAAATAATTTGAAATCCATGATTGGTTCATTTTAATGAAGGTTAGATCATCAACATTTCGGGTAGCCAGACGTGTCCTTTTTTTCGGTCAGTATTGAACCAGCAGCACTGAATACTCTTTCTGATAGCACACTAGCAACAGGGCATGCGAACTCCTGTAATGCATATTCTGCCAATTCAGGCCAGGTGTCTATTTTAGATGCCCAGTAATCAAAGGGGAATGACCTGTGAGGGAGAACATTGATAAGGGCGGAAAAGTAGTTCGTAACCATACTGGAAAAATGCTGTCTCCTGTCACTTTGAATAAATGCAGCAGTACCTGTCGTGTCAGCGGTCATTACGAAATCACTCCACAACCTGTTCATAAAACCCCTCTGTCCAACACCACTTCAGATTTGTGCACCTCTAACACCTCTTCCATGTTGCCCACTACGGCTTGTGTGAGAATCATCACCGCCGCTGTGTGCTGGGAATGCCTGAACCAAACGGTCTACAAGAGTTGCTTGTTTGGTAGCCAATATTTGCTCAAGGTTCTCATGTGGCATGATATTTTGTAATTTTCCTTTATATCGTGGATCCAGGAGGCAGGCCAACCACTAATCGTCATCGGTCATCATTTTGATAATGCGGGGGTCCCTTTTTAGGATACGCAAGGCATACTCAGCCATGTGGGCCAATGTTCCAGGTGTCAATTCACTGCTTGTGCTGGGTTGAGGAGCACTTTCTTGCAAATCAACATCACTTGTGTCTCGCAAAAAACCCTGTACCTGACCTTGCAACGCCACCAGTTTCTATTGTCCTCTGAGAAGCATCCTCCTCCCATAAATATTCATCCCCATCCTCCTCCTCCTCTTCGTCCGCCACCTCGTCCAGGAGAGTTCCCTGAGCAGACAATGGCTGACTGTCATCAAGGCTTCCCTCCTCCTCGGCTGCAGATGCCTGCTCCTTAATGTGCGTCAAACTTTGCATCAGCAGACGCATTAGTGGGATGCTCATGCTTATGATGGCGTCGTCTGCACTTACCAGCCGTGTGCATTCCTCAAAACACTGAAGGACTTGACAGAGGTCTTGTAGCTTCGACCACTGCACACCAGACAACTCCATGTCTGCCATCCAAGTGCCTGCCCGTGTATGTGTATCCTCCCACAAATAAATTACAGCACGCCTCTGTTTGCACAGCCTCTGAAGCATGTGCAGTGAGGAGTTCCACCTTGTTGCAACGTCGATTATTAGGCGGTGCTGGGGAAGATTCAGCGATCGCTGATGATTCAGCATACGGCTGGAGTGTACTGGCGACAGGTGGATGTGCGAGCAAAGTCTTCGCACCTTCAGGAGCAGGGCTGGTAACCCCGGATAATTTTTCAGGAAGCACTGCACCACCAGGTTCAAGGTGTGAGCCAGGCAAGGTATGTGTTTCAGTTCTGAAAGGGCTATGGCAGCCATAAAATTCCTTCCGTTATCACTGACTACCTTGCCTGCCTCAAGATTTACACTGCCCAGCCATGACTGAGTTTCTTGCTGCAAGTACTCGGCCAGTACTTCCGCGGTGTGTCTGTTGTCGCCCAAACACTTCATTTGTAACACAGCCTGCTGACGCTTACCACTAGCTCTTCGATAATGGGACACCTCGTGTGCAACACTGGCAGCTGCGGATGGAGTGGTCGTGCGACTGCGCTCTGTGGACGAGCTTTCGCTTCTGGAGGAGGAGGAGGAGGGGTGGCGAACACCTACAGCCAATTGTTTCCTAGACCGTGGGCTAGGCAGAACTGTCCCACTATGGCTGTCCCCAGTGGACCCTGCATCCACCACATTAACCCAGTGTGCCGTGATGGACACGTAACGTCCATGGCCATGCCTACTTGTCCATGCATCTGTTGTGAGGTGCACCTTTCCACTGACTGATTGCCTCAGTGCATGGACAATGCGGTCTTTGACATGCTGTTGGAGGGCTGGGATGGCTTTTCACTTCAAAGAAGTGCAGACTGGGTAGGTCATAGCGTGGTACTGCGTAGGCCATCAGGTCTTTGAAAGCTTCGCTTTCTAGTTTCAATAAATTTTATTTTCAGAAACTCAAAAGAATTCAGGACATTTTCTCATAACTCTCTCCCGCGCAGGGGAAATTATACATGGATAATAAGATTCTATTTTCATTAACATATCAATTAAACAACAGATTCCCCTACAAGGGAGTTCAATAGGTTTCAAACCAAACAAAGAGAAAAAACCATACATACATTAACTCAAATTCAAAGATACAGATATGACGAGACAAGAACATGGGGAGACATAAAAGAGGGAAAATGGGGAGGAAAAAGAGATTCTGCATTTTACTTCGTGGTAGACTGCAGTATATGTACAAAGCTAGAATATATTTAGTTCCGTTTTGTGAGTTCCGCATCCCACCTCCCCTCACCCCACCCAACGCAGGCTCAACCCTAGTGTCATCGAAATCTCTCACAGGATAATGTAGTTTCAAATAGATAAAGTCAAGGTTTGTGCAAGATTCAAGTTCGTGTTAAGATCCATCCACGGTTTCCAAATCTGGTAGAAAGCCTCCCACACATCCTCCCTAGTCGCATGTATACGTTCATATAAGAGGATTGAATTCATTTTGTCTCTAACTGCTTGGAAAGAGAGTAATGGTGTCCTCCAGTTGGTAGCTATATGCAGCTTAGCGGCCATAAACAACTGGCTTATCAGCCTGTGGAATTTGTTAGAGAACCCTGGGTATTTGGCTCCCAAGAGGAATGTGGCCGGGTCAGGTTGAATTGTCTTGCCATACATTTTTTCAATTATTAATTTTACTTCCCGCCACATGGTCGAGGCTATTGGACACTCCCACCAAATATGTTTCATGTCTCCCACTGCATCACATCCTCTAAAACATTTATCCGGAATGTTGGGATATATAGTGTGTAGCTTACTTGGGACTAGGTACGTTCTGTGCAGTACTTTAATGGATGTCTCTGCCAGGGAGGCCTGATGACTACCCCTGGAAACTGTGTCACAGCATCGCCTCCAATTTTCCAAAGTTAATTGGATACCCAAGTCCTCCTCCCACTGTTTCATGTAATGTAGTTTGTCAACTCCATGTGCCGCATTGAGAGATCCGTATAGCAGAGAAATGGTTCCCCTTCCCAGTGGGTCATCCATACACCTCTGTTCAAAGCTAGTTACGCGAAAAGGGATGTTATGTTGCAGAAGTTGTTCCGCAAAATGGAAAACCTGATGGATACGAAAGGTTTCATTAGTGGGTGGACTGTATTTATGTAGAAATTCTTGTCTAGTTAGAATTATATTAAAGGGTGAGCAGAGGTGTTTTAGTGTGGTAATTCCATTAAGTTTCCACCAAGCAAAAGAGCGCGAGTCAAGACCCGGTGGGAACATGGGGTTACAGAAGAGGGGGGTCAGTGGGGCGGACTTAGATTGGAGTTCAAATTTAAACCTTTCCTTCCTCCAAAGGATCAGGGAATGTGCTGTGAAAGGTGCTGTAATGTGTAGGCCTTTTGGTAGTTTTTGCGTAGACCACATAAGGCCAGGTAAGGAAAATGGTAGCAAGAGGGACGATTCCAGTTCAACCCACCTCGGAGCCTGAGTGGCCGCGCAGGCATTTGTCAATTGGGCCAGCTGAGCCGACTTGTAATACAGTGTGAAGTTAGGCATGGAAAGCCCCCCCAGCCTTCTATGTATGAACATAATTTTTTGACGGATTCTGGGTTTTTTCCCCTGCCAAATAAATTTTGAAATCATAGAATGAATTTCGTGTAAGGTCTCATGTGGCAACGGAATGGGGAGAGAGCGGAATAGGTACAGAAATCTAGGCAGAGAGACCATTTTAATTGCATGCAACCTGCCCAACCAGGTCAACTTCATGTTAGACCATCTGGTTAAGTCAGCTCGGAGGCTTTTTATTAACGGGAGGTAGTTCCATTTGAGTAAGGTCGACTTATGAGAGGTAAGATTGACTCCGAGATAAGTTATGTAATGTTCATTTTTAACAAATTTGAACTGGGAGATAATATTTGTTTGCATGTCCTTAGCGGTGTTAAGAAATAGTGCTTCGGATTTGTCAACATTAATTTTGAGTCCTGAGATCGTCTCAAATCTACGTAGAATTGAAAATAAATTTGGGAGAGTGGTAAGTGGACTGGACAAAGTCAGCAGTAAGTCATCCGCAAATAAGCTCGCCTTATATTGTGCGCCAAGTCCCACAGGACCGAGTATGTTCGGGTTAAGTCGTATTGCCTCAGCTAGTGGCTCCATGGCCATGGCGAACAGGGTTGGGGAAAGTGGGCAGCCTTGTCTCGTTCCCCTTTGTATGTTGATAGGAGTAGGTCTAGTTGATGGGAGTTTCAGATAAGCTGTAGGGCTGTCATACAGTAGTTGGAGGCATGAAATAAGGGTGCGAGGGATGCCAAATCTGGATAGGACCTCAAATAGATAGGACCATGAGACTGAGTCGAAAGCCTTCTCTATATCTAAAGCTAATAATAGCAGGGGTTGCTTGTGAGAATTAGCTGTATGTATAATATTTAAATTTCTCCTAATGTTGTCAGGGCCTTGTCTATTGGGCATGAATCCCACTTGATCACGGTGAATAAGGGTAGGCAGAAATTTGTTGAGTCTAGTGGTAATGATGGATGTAAAGAGTTTGAGATCAACATTTAATAACGATATAGGTCTATAATTCTTGGGAAGGAGATGGTCTTTCTTTGGTTTTGGGATTACCGTCACATGAGCTATATAGAATTCAGGTGGCATCTGGGTGCCATTTAGTAGAGCATTACAGTAATTTTTAATGTGCGGTGTGAGGATGTTTGTAAATTTCTTGTAATATAATGCCGTGAGGCCGTCAGGTCCAGGGGCTTTATTTCTCTTTAGGTTTTTAATTACCGCAGAGATTTCATCTTCAGATATTGGTGTATGCAGTTGGTCTACAGCAGAGTTGGGGATTTTAGGTATTTTCAGTTCATCAAGGAAAGAGGATAAGGATTGTGGTGGGGGTGTCTGTGGGGAGGAATATAGTTTCTGGTAGTAGTCTCGGAATGTTTCGTATACTATATCCGGGTGTGCGGAGATTCTGCCCTTGGAATCTTTGATGGAGGTGACATTATTTAAAAATTCTTTGCTTCTGAGTCTACGTGCCAACATGTTAGAGGGTTTATTTGCGAACTTATAAAAAGTTGACTTAGTCCATGTTAACGCTCTCTCTGTTTTATTTGTAAGAATAGTATCTAATTGTAGCTTAGTGTCTCTAATTTGTTTAATCAAAAAGAGGGAAGTGGTGGCTTGGTTAGCTAGTTCAAGTTTCATAAGTTTAGCCTCTAAGCGTGCTTGTAATTCAGATCTTTGTTTCTTTTTATTAGATGCAATTTTGATTAGCGAGCCGGTAATAAATTTTTTATGTGCCATCCACACTAGTCCAGGGGAAGTGTCATCAGTGGAATTGGTCTGGAAGTACAGTTTCAACTCCTCTTTAATTTTAGTGAGAGTAGTGGGGTCAGTAAGTAAGGATTCGTTCAGTCTCCATTTGAATAATTTAGAGGTGGTGACATTGAATTTAAATGTTGATAGAACAACATCGTGATCAGACCACGATGATGGAATATGACGGGAAAATAGGACCGATGGGATCGTTCCTGCTGTAGTTAGGTGTAGGTCTATTCGCGAATAGGACCGATGTGCAGGTGAGAAGTATGTGTAACCCTTTACAGGGCCATTTAATTCCCTCCAGACATCGACTAGGCAGTTTTCTTTCATTAGGTGTTGTATTTTCTTTTTGTCAGCCTTTGTTATATCCGAGCGCTTCTGAGCGCTGCTATCTAATTTAGGATTAATGATGAAGTTAAAGTCGCCGCACCAGATAAGGTGGTCATACGTAAGAGTGGCTAGTTTTGATGTAATCAGCTGAAAAACCGACCTCTGGGAAGCTGCGGGTAAATAGCTATTAACTATGCAAATTGTCTGGTTTTGTGATGTTCCAAGAGTAATGAGGAATCTGCCCTCAGGGTCTGACTGTGCGTTGATGAGTTGAAATGGGAAGTTGTTTCTAATGAAAGTGGCGACACCTCTCGTTTTTTTATCCCAGCTTGATATATAGTGTTGTAAATAGTTGGCATCAAAATACTTAGGGTGGGAAAAGGTGGAAAAATGAGTCTCCTGGAGACAGATAATGTCTGGTGCGTGCTTTGAGTAATCAAGGAAGGCCTTCTTACGCTTAATGGGCGAATTGAATCCTCGGACATTATGAGAGATAACATTACACATTTTTCATTGAATATTTACCGCTAAAGAATGGAGAGGCTCGAGCGGGGTTCAGAACTGTGTTCTCAATTAGCAGTTGTTGAGTTGATTGGTTGGTGCAGTGATGATCTCTGTGGGAAAACAGTAGGAAGGAAACAGACTGGGTGGAGACAAGGACAAACATAACAATTAATATGAACAGACGGATATCAAATCCGGAAAATATGGCGATCTGGTTTACCATATTAGGTGGAGTACCAGGTATCGCCAAGTTAAGGCAGCATGGTATAAACCCGACATTTAGGCCCTTGATAGAAAGCTAGGTATAAGAAGGAACTATCATCTCCTTTCTCCCAACTCCAGGAGCAATCAGGATGAACAATAGCAACCCACTCTGCCTCCCAGGAAACAAGGCAAACAAGTTTGTAAGTTAGACATATCAGATGATCCGTGTGTTTTGGCTCCTCGTTCTGGGAATGTTTTGCCATTCTCTTGGTGGTCTTGGTTTTCTCTGCGGCATGGCTGAAGTCTCTATTGGGATCGGGATCCCCGCTTTAAGCATGGCTTGTTTCCCTTCTTCTAGTGAACGGCAGGTGTATAGTTGAGAGTTGTATGTAAAGGTGAGAGCGAAGGGGAAGCTCCATCTGTATTTAATCTGTGCCGTCTGCAAAGCTAATGTCACCGGTTTGAGGGATCTCCTTCTGGCGAGGGTGGTTGATGCGATATCCGCATAGATATGTACTGAAGACGGCAGACCCGGGAGGTCTGGATTATCACGTGCAGCATTCAGGATTAGATCTCGTGCCTCCTCATAATGTAGTTTTAAGATCACATCTCTGGGCATATCATTATTGCGTGGCCTGCCCAGGGCTCTATGGATTCTGGTGATATGTAGCATAGACTGATCTGTGTCAGGGAGTAGCGCTGTGAAAAGAGCGGTAGCAGTGTCTTTGAGAGCTATAATATTTTCGGGGAGTCCCCTAATCCGCAGATTACCCCGACGTAATCTGTTCTCATAGTCTTCGCATCGGAGTTCCAGCTCTGTGACACGTTCTGCGTGTAATTTGAGGGTTTCACGATCTTCTTCTAGGGCATCTGCAGTAGCATCCATCTTTTCCTCCAGGGCCACCGTACGTTGCATAATGTCCTGTATCTGGGAGGAGATCTTCTGCATAGCTGATGTAAGTTCTGACCGGAAAGTCTCTTGTAAAGATTTGGTGAGAGCTGCTGTGGAGATCGTTGTCTCGATGTGGGGACCGGTCTCGTCTTGGTCTATAATATCTCCCGCGCTCCCTGCTGAGGCCGAGGGGAAAGAAGTCGCAGCAGCCATCTTAGAGGTGCTACCGCTCTGAAAAAGATCCACGATGTTACGGCCTGGTGGTTGTCCCTTCCTAGGCATCGCCAGAGAGTGGATCGCCTAGGAGAACAGTGGGTCCAATTATGGTGTATTTGGTATAGTTCAGGTGCTAATTAGGGCCTAAACAGATAAGTCGGGTAGCGGAGTTCAGCAAGACATGACTGTCTCCGCCGAAGACCGCACATGCGCCTCTAAGAGGGGGGCTATTTTAAGTAGCCTTCATAATGCGCACAGAATTAGAGCTCAGTACGGACACTAGGTGTCGCTCTTGTATCAGTGTAGACGACTGTTAATCAGTTGAGCCTTTTTTGTGTATTATAGAATATATCATCAATTCTTGAATTGAGCACTAGGTGTCACTATACGTTTGTCTTCCAAAGCCCCCTCTTTATCTCAATGTAAGTTAAAGGGAACCTGTCACCACGTTTTTGGAAGATGGGATAAAAATAGCGTTAAATAGGGGCAGAGGTGGGCGTTACATTAGTGTGTGTGTTATGCGTTTATTACCCACCTAAGTTGCCGAAATAACTTTGCAAAGTCTCCGTTTTCGCCTGTCAATCAGGCTGGTCAGGTCACATGGGCGTGGTGTCTTCACCCAGATTTGGCGTAGTTTTCCGTTGGTGGCGTAGTGGTGTGCGCATGCCCAAAGTCCGGAATCCTCTTCCAGGGGATTTAAAATAGCGCGGTGTTCGTTATTGCATTGGTGATCGGTGGGCGCGGCCATCTTCCTTTGGCCGCGCGTGCGCAGAAGCGGTGCTCTGCTGGCCGCGGCTTCAGGAAAATGGCCGCGGGATGCCGCGCGTGCGCAGATGGATATCGCGGCGGCCATTTTCCTGAAGCCGCGGCCAGCAGAGCGCCGCTTCTGCGCACGCGCGGCCAAAGGAAGATGGCCGCGCCCACCGATCACCAATGCAATAACGAACACCGCGCTATTTTAAATCCCCTGGAAGAGGATTCCGGACTTTGGGCATGCGCACACCACTACGCCACCAACGGAAAACTACGCCAAATCTGGGGGAAGACAACGCCCATGCGACCTGACCAGCCTGATTGACAGGCGAAAACGGAGACTTTGCAAAGTTATTTCGGCAACTTAGGTGGGTAATAAACGCATAACACACACACTAATGTAACGCCCACCTCTGCCCCTATTTAACGCTATTTTTATCCCATCTTCCAAAAACGTGGTGACAGGTTCCCTTTAATCTGAAGTAGTAGGATGCTCAAAAGTCATATAGAAAGACAGATTCTTCAAGTGGTAAAGGGGGCTATTATGTTGTCAACATATAGGTCTCAGGGCATGATTAGTGACACAGGAGGTCGTAGTCTGGATACTATATGAGTGCTTGTTGTACTTTAAGGTGTTAAATGTGTAGTTAGTCTTCTACGGGCTTGGCTCAGAATCTGGTGGAGGAAAGGCTGCAGCAAGTCAGGTGCTGTGCCGAATTGCGGAGGAAAGGCAGCTATAAATGGAGTAAGGCGCACAGTTATGTTCTCTGTGGTCCCCAACAGGAGCAACAAGATGGCGCTGGGTATGGCGGGAACTCCTCAGGACCCACTCCGCCTGCAGAGTCTCACCGCCCCAGTCGGAGGGTTGCTAGATCAGGTGGGGGACACAGTAAGTTCGTCTGAGTTCCATCCAGCGTCCGCGATCCTTCTACTGCCCGACTCTGTCCACAGGGGGCAGCGGCCGGGGTTTAGCGCCACACAGATCCGCTCCGGGCGAGAGGCTGCAGCGCCCGCCGGCTTGTAGCGGTACCGGCGTCGGCAAGTGAAAGTTCGTACAGGTGTGAGCGGGGAAACAGGGCGTCGGAGAGGCAGCTTAGGAAGGAGGTGCTGTGTACCTTCTCAGCGCCGCAGCAGACCGCCGCCCTCCCGGTCTGTGGAGCCCTCAAGATGGCGGCTCCTGTATCACTTCTTCGTCCCCACACGGGGTATTGCTGGTCTTCTGCTGGGGTAACGAGCCTCCGCTGCTCTCCGGGTGTTTGTTATATCTTCTGCCAGATGGTAGGGGCTTTTTAGAATCTATGGGGCTATTTGGATTCCTTGGGGATCATTCGATGTCCGGAGCTCTGGTGAGGTGCGTCTTTTCTCCTTCACTATCAGGCCACGCCCCCCGAAAGCTTCACTTTCAACCAACCGGTAGGGCATCATCTCTAACGAGATTAGTCTAGCAATGTGGGCGTTCAAACCCTGTGTACGTGGATGAGAGGATGAGTACTTTCTTTTCCTAACGAGAGTCTCTTGTAGGGTGAGCTGGACTGGAGAGCTGCATTTGGTGGAACTAGCGGTGGTGGTGGTCGTGGACATGGCGGATTGAGAGAGGGTTGGTGATGGTATTCTTGATGTTGGCCTACATACAGTGTTTCCTACCAATAACCTTCTGATTCCCTGACTGCTTTGGCCTTGCGCCGATACCTCCACATTTGCTGCTGATGGTGTCCTAACCGGTGGGCTTACAGTGAGGGAAACAATGTAGCGTTGCTGACAACCTTCTTTCTGAGCAGGTGCACCAACGGTACGTGACGTTTGGTAGTTAGTCCAGGCTCGCAAGTGCATGTTGGTTAAATGTCTACGCATGCACGTTGTATTTAAATTTTGAAGATTCTTCCCTCTGCTAAAGGTCTTTGAGCATTTCTTACAGATAACTTTTGACTGATCATTCGGATCTTGGTTAAAAAATTGCCACACTGCACTCTTCCTACTATCAAATACCTTTTCAGGCATTGCACGCTATGCTACTTTCACCGGATGGCCACGCTGTCCTAAAACTGTTTTTGTTTTTGACACAAGTTTTTGGCCTGATACGGGCCTGCCAGATGACAGCTGTTGCGATGTAGATGGCTGCTGCGGATCATCCTCCTCCGCTTCTGAGCTACTAGCAGCGGCACCCTCTTCCCCCAATGGCTGCAAATCTGGGTCAACAACTGGGTCATCTATCACCTCCTCTTCAATGTCATGTGCACCTTCCTCTGTGACACCGTGTAAGGTGCTATAGCGTTCGGGACGGGGCACCATAGTCTCATCAGGGTCAGATTCTTGCTGAGTACACTGCGAGGGCAATGTAGTGATCTGAGTCAATGGAACAGCATAATAATCTAGCTGTGGCTGTGCATCAGTGCACTCCATGTCCGATTCATCTTGTAATGGGCAGTTAACAATTTCCCTTTCTAACCAAGGCACGGTATGTGTAAAGAGCTCCATGGAGTAACCTGTAGTGTCGCCTGACGCCTCCTTCACTTTTGGTTTGGGTGAAGGACCCAAGGAAACGTCTTGTTCCTGACCGGGAGCATCCACTGACGACTCGCTGCTTTTATATTTTGAACTCTCTGAAGAGGAGGCGAAAGAGCTAGAGGCTGAGTCAGCAAGGAAAGACAAAACTTTTTCCTGCTGCTCCGGCTTTAAAAGCGGTTTTCCTACTCCAAGATAAGGGAGCCTTCAAGGCCTTGTGTAGCCAGACGATGACACTGGCTCAACACCTCCAGCCTTAGGTGCTATTTTGCTTTTCCCACTACCACCAGATGCTCCACCACCACCATCAGTACCAGCTGGCAACGACCGCCCACGGCCTCTTCCACCAGACTTCCTCATTTTTGGGAAAATGCTACCAAAATAACAACCGTTATATGGTACTGTAAAACAAGGTAGAAGGTGTATATAAACTTGTTGAGAATTTAAATCTCCCTTTTTATTTTGTGGAGACTGCACTGCAACTCAGGCCCAGTGTATAACACAACACAATGTAAGTGGCAGAACGTGGCTGGCTGATATACAACAAACTAACAGAACTGACGTATATCCACTTTGTGACAATTTGAATCTCCCTTTTTTTGGAGGGAGACTGCACCGCAACTCAGGCCCAGGGTATAACACAACACAATGTAAGTGGCAGAACATGACTGGCTGATATACGACAAACTAACAGAACTGACGTATATCCACTTTGTGACAATTTGAATCTCCCTTTTTTGGGGGGGAGACAGCACCGCAACTCAGGCCCAGTGTATAACACAACACAATGTAAGTGGCAGAACGTGGCTGGCTGATATACGACAAACTAACAGAACTGACGTATATCCTCTTTGTGACAATTTGAAACACCCTTTTTTGGGGGGAGACTGCTCCGCAACTCAGGCCCAGTGTATAACACAACACAATGTAAGTGGCAGAATGTGGCTGGCTGATATACGACAAACTAACAGAACTAACTGTTACAGAACCCCCCAGCACCCAGAATATGTTATGCAGTTATTTGTATATATAATAGGTTCCAAGTGAGATATATGTCCCTAATGCATCAGCCCACAGGCTGCGCCCCTGGGCAGAGGAGACAAGATATCCCCCTTCTGACCTCCCCCACCTTTGTAATTCCCACAGTAAATATCAGCAGGCTCCGGCCACCTGTGGCTATTGTAATGTATGTCTGGCCTGCCGCTTTTGAATGGGCCTGCCCTCTGGATCTGTTGTGATATATATTCTGTGTTCTGTGAATAAAGGGTTGTGAGACTGGAAATACGTGGAGAAGTATGTTCTCATGTAATCTCATGTAATCAAGGAATTCCAGCCAGCGTCCTTCATTCAGACTCCAGCCAAAGCAAAGTGGACCTCCTGAAACACGGGGTGGTACTGAAAGAGGTGCCCCAGCTTGGTAGACCCCGTTACACTGGTGGCAGAATCTCCCTTTTTTGGGGGGGAGACAGCACCACAACTCAGGCTCAGTGTGTAAAACAACACAATATAAGTGGCAGAAAGTGGCCGGAAGATATCTGAAAAAATCCAAGGACTGTAGTACAATTTCAATCTCCCTACAATGATCTCAGGACAAGTATGGCAGCAACAAAAAGGACTGCTGCACACAAAAGTGTGGACAAATAAACAAGATATGAGAAATGGCGCTGAACGCGTCATACGAAACGTGACTTTGGCGCGAAGTTCACCGACCGCATGGCCGATCCCACACTAGGATCGTGTCGGGTTTCATGAAACCCGACTTTGCCGAAAGTCGGCGATTTTTGAATTTTTCCGATCTGTTTCGCTCAACTCTAGTGATGAGCGAATATACTCATTGCTCGGGTTTTCCCAAGCACGCTCGGGTGGTCTCTGGGTATTTGTTATTGTTTGGAGATTTCGTTTTCATCGCCTCAGCTGAATGATTTACAGCTACTAGCCAGGCTGAGTACATGTGGGGGTTGCCTGGTTGCTAGGGAATCCCCACATGTAATCAAGCTGGCTAATAGCTGTAAATCATCCAGCTGCCGAGATGAAAACGTAATCTCCGAACACTAACAAATCCTCGGAGATCACCCGAGCGTGCTTGGGAAAACCCGAGCAACGAGTACACTCGCTCATCACTAGTCATTACCTCTTCCTATATAAACTGGTCAGACCTTCTTGTTGTAACGCTCGTGCCCAGACTGGTTGGTGCGTGCGTCCGGGGTTTGGCCCCACTGGACCACTGACCAGACTACCCTGGAAGGGGCGTAACTAAGTAGTTTCCTAGGTGTTCGCTGGAACCTCTGATGGTGAGGTCAGGCTTGTGCAGCAGGTAGCTACCAGGTACCACTCCAGGGTGGTGTCTGGCTCTGGATGCTGATCCCACCAGGGGACAGGACACAGACAGGCATAGCTGTGACACTGGCTGGCGGACGGGTATGGCAGAGGCCCTGATGGGCAGACGGGCTTGACGGAGACACAGGCAGGCAGGCAGGCACAGCTGGCACTCTGGCAGGTCAGACGGACAGGGCTGATACTCTGGTAGGAACTGTTATACAGGTGGGTGTATGTATCAAAGTCTGAACAAGAAAGAGCCTGTTCAGACTGGAGGATATATGGGAGCAGGCAGGGACCTGCTCGGACTGGTGAATATAAAGAAACAGGTAGAGACCTGTGCGGCAAGTTTCAGAATAGAGATAGAGCAAGACCGCAAGAGCGGATGCAAAGCAGAACCACAGGAGGCGGAGTTAAGAGCAGGAGGCAGAGCCAAGAACAGAAACACAGCTAAGAGCAGAGAAGGAGAAGACAGAGCTAACAGCAAAGAAGAGGAAGGCGGAGCTAAGAGCAGAGAAGGAGAAGGCAGAGAAGGAGAAGGTGGAGCTAAGGATGGAGCCGCTGGAGGCAGAGCCAAGAGCAGAGACGCTGGGGGTGGAGCCAAGAGCGGAGATGCTGAGGGCGGAGCCAAGAGCGGAGGTGCTGGGGGCGGAGCCAAAAGCAGAACCACAGGAGGCAACACCAAGAGCCAGAACTGCAGGAGGCAAAGCCCAGAGCCAGAAGGCACAGAGTACAGGTCATGGTGAGCGGAGCAGAGAAGCACAGAGCCTCGGGTTGTGGCGAGCAGAGCAGAGAGGTGCAGAGCTACTGATTGTGGCAAGCAAAGCAGAGAGGTGCAGAGCCACTGACTGTGGCGAGTACAGCAGAGAAGTGCAGAGCCACAGGTAGTGGCAAGCAGAGCAGAGAAGTGCAGAGCCATGGACAGTGGCGAGCAGAGCAGAGAGGTGCAGAGCCACTGGTAGTGGCAAACAGAGCAGAAAAATAAGGCAGAGGTACACACAGCAGAGTGGGAATGGCAAACAAAGAAGGAACAGGAATGGACATAGACCAGAGTTCAGACAGGAACAGAGACAGATACACAAACAGAACACGGATATAGGCCTGCAAATTGCAGGCCTCAGAGTCAGACACAGAAGTAACGGAACACAGATTCAGACCAGGGTACGACGCCCCACTGGGTGGCAGACACGGAGGGCAGAGACGAGACCTGGCACCTCAGTAGCAAGATGCTGAGAGAGATACTTTGCTCAGGTGTCCTCCAATGGCCTTAAGTATCAGAGGCCTCTAGGCGATTTGCCAGGGACACCATAGGGAGGTGCACACAGTCTCAATAAGAATCCGAATTTGCCAGTGCTGCCTGTTGTGAATTCTGCTTTTGGGCTCCCTCCGGTGGTTGTAGGTGGTAATGCAGTTGCCCCTGAGTTGCAGTCATGGTCAGGTGTATCTGCTGATTGCAGTTCTGACTGGGGTATTTAGGCGTGCAGGATTCATTAGTCCTTGCCAGTTGTCAATTGTTGTTGGGAGGTGTAGGACCTCTGCCTGGTTCCTCCTGTCTTTCTGCCAAATCTGCAAAGATAAGTGTCTGATTTTTTTTTTCCTGTGGCACACATGTTGTGTGCTTCACAATTCAGTGCTATTCTTTGTGTTTTCTTGTCCAGCTTAGATTGTGTCAGTATTTTCTCAGTCTTGTTGGATTCTCTGGAGTGGCAGATATACATTCCATGTCTTTAGTTAGATTGTGGAACTTTTTGTATTATCTGCTGTGGATATTTTTGGAAGGGTTTTAATACTGACCGCCTAGTAATCTGTCCTATCCTTTCCTATTTAGCTAGAGTGGCCTCTTTTGCTAAATCCTGTTTTCTACCTGCGTGTGTCTATTCTTCTCCTACTCACAGTCATTATTCGTGGGGGGCTGTGTTGTGAATTAGACTTTTTGGCTCCCTCTTGTGGTTACTAGTGATATGACTCTGGGATTGTCTTTCCTCAGTTTGGCACCCACCTGGGTCGTTAGTCCAGGGGTGTTGCTATATAAACTTCCTGGATCCTTAGTCCAGTGCCTGGCATCGTTGGAATCAGATCCTTTCTGTTTGCTCCTGTCTGCTGCTCCTTGTTCGTGCAAAATTAAGCTAAGTCCCGCTTCTTTGTTTTTTGTTTTTTTGCTTTGCTCTTATTTTTGTCCAGCTTGTACTAAATGTGATTCCTGACTTTGCTGGAAGCTCTAGGGGGCTGGTGTTCTCCCCCCGGGCCGTTAGACGGTTCGGGGGTTCTTGAATATCCAGCGTGGATATTTTGATAGGGTTTTTGCTGACCATATAAGTCATCTTACTATATTCTGCTATTAGCTAGTGGGCCTCTCTTTGCTAAATACCTAGCTCATTCTTACGTTTGTCTTTTCCTCTTACCTCACCGTTATTATTTGTTGGGGGCTTGTATCCAACTTTTGGGGTCTTTCCTCTGGAGGCAAGAAAGGTCTTTCTTTTCCCTTCTAGGGTTAGTTAGTTCTCCGGCTGGCGCGAGACGTCTAGAACCAACGTAGGCACATTCCCCGGCTGCTGCTATTTGTGGTGCTAGGATTAGATATATGGTCAGCTCAGTTACCACTGCCCTATGAGCTGTTTTTTTGTGTTTGCAGACTTAGTAATTATTTCTGATGCCCTCTGCCATTGGGGTCATAACAGTATGCCAGGCCAACATTGAATGTTTAATGCATTGCAGAAGTGGGATAATAAGAAAGGAAATTCTGAGTTTTTTTTTTTTTTTTCCTCTCTTCCTCCCCTTTACCTCTGAGTGGCTTGTGCTTGCTGCAGACATGAATGTCCAGACCTTGATTACAAGTGTAGACCAGCTTGCTGCTCGTGTGCAGGGCATACAAGATTTTGTTACCAGTAGTCCAATGTCTGAACCTAAAATACCTATTCCTGAACTGTTTTCTGGAGACCGATTTAAGTTTAGGAATTTCAGGAATAATTGTAAATTGTTTCTATCTCTGAGACCCCGTTCATCTGGAGATTCAGCTCAGCAAGTTAAAATTGTTATCTCTTTTTTACGGGGCGACCCTCAGGATTGGGCTTTCTCGCTAGCGCCAGGAGATCCGGCATTGGCAAATATTGATGCTTTTTTTCTGGCGCTTGGATTGCTTTACGAGGAACCCAATCTTGAAGTTCAGGCAGAAAAAGCCTTGCTGGCTATTTCTCAGGGCCAGGATGAAGCTGAAGTGTATTGCCAAAAATTTCGGAAATGGTCCGTGCTTACTCAGTGGAATGAGTGTGCTCTGGCCGCAAATTTCAGAAATGGCCTTTCTGAAGCCATTAAGAATGTGATGGTGGGTTTCCCCATTCCTACAAGTCTGAATGATTCCATGGCGCTGGCTATTCAAATTGACCGGCGTTTGCGGGAGCGCAAAACCGCTAATCCTCTGGTGGTGTTGTCTGAACAAACACCTGATTTAATGCAATGTGATAGAATTCAGACTAGAAATGAGCGGAAAAATCATAGACGTCAGAATGGGTTGTGTTTTTACTGTGGTGATTCTACACATGTTATATCAGCATGCTCTAAACGCCTAACAAGGGTTGTTAGTCCTGTCGCCATTGGTAATTTGCAACCTAAATTTATTTTGTCTGTGACTTTAATTTGCTCATTGTCTTCTTACCCTGTTATGGCGTTTGTGGATTCAGGTGCTGCCCTGAGTCTTATGGATCTGTCATTTGCCAAGCGCTGTGGTTTTGTTCTTGAACCGTTGGTAAATCCTATTCCTCTTAGAGGTATTGATGCTACGCCATTGGCGGAAAATAAACCGCAGTTTTGGACGCAGGTAACCATGTGCATGACTCCTGAACATCGGGAGGTGATTCGTTTTCTTGTTCTGCATAAAATGCATGATTTGGTCGTTTTGGGTCTGCCATGGTTACAGACCCACAATCCAGTCTTGGATTGGAAGGCAATGTCTGTGTCAAGTTGGGGCTGTCATAAAATTCAGGCTGATTCCCCGCCGGTGTCTATTGCTTCCTCTACTCCTTCGGAAGTTCCTGAGTATTTGTCTGATTATCAGGATGTTTTCAGCGAGTCCAGGTCCAGTGCTCTGCCTCCTCATAGGGACTGTGACTGCGCCATAGATTTGATTCCAGGTAGTAAATTTCCTAAGGGAAGACTATTTAATCTGTCTGTACCTGAGCATGCCGCAATGCGTTCGTATATCAAGGAGTCTCTGGAGAAGGGGCATATCCGTCCATCCTCTTCCCCTCTTGGTGCGGGATTCTTTTTTGTGGCCAAGAAGGACGGATCTTTGAGACCTTGTATTGACTATCGGCTTCTGAATAAAATCACTGTTAAATTTCAGTATCCTTTGCCTCTGTTGTCGGACTTGTTTGCCCGGATTAAAGGTGCCAAGTGGTTCACCAAGATAGATCTTCGTGGTGCGTACAACCTTGTGCGCATTAAGCAAGGAGATGAATGGAAGACAGCATTTAATACGCCCGAAGGTCATTTTGAGTACTTGGTGATGCCTTTTGGGCTCTCTAATGCTCCCTCAGTGTTTCAGTCCTTTATGCATGATATTTTCCGGAAGCATCTGGATAAATTTATGATTGTTTATCTGGATGATATCCTGGTTTTCTCTGAAGATTGGGACTCACATGTGGAGCAGGTCAGGATGGTGTTTCAGGTTTTGCGTGAGAATGCTTTGTTTGTTAAGGGCTCAAAGTGTCTCTTTGGAGTACAGAAGGTTCCCTTTTTGGGGTTTATTTTTTCCCCTTCTGCTGTGGAGATGGACCCAGTCAAGGTCCGAGCTATTCATGATTGGACTCAACCCACGTCAGTTAAGAGTCTTCAGAAGTTCTTGGGTTTTGCTAACTTCTACCGTCGTTTTATCGCTAATTTTTCTAGCGTTGTTAAACCTTTGACGGATATGACCAAGAAAGGTTCTGATGTTGCTAACTGGGCTCCTGCAGCCGTGGAGGCGTTCCAAGAGTTGAAGCGCCGGTTTACTTCGGCGCCTGTTTTGTGCCAGCCTGATGTCTCACTTCCCTTTCAGGTCGAAGTGGATGCTTCTGAGATTGGGGCAGGGGCCGTTTTGTCGCAGAGAGGCCCTGGTTGCTCGGTAATGAGACCATGTGCTTTCTTCTCTAGGAAGTTTTCGCCTGCTGAGCGGAATTATGATGTTGGCAATCGGGAGCTGCTGGCCATGAAGTGGGCATTTGAGGAGTGGCGTCATTGGCTCGAGGGTGCTAAGCATCGTGTGGTGGTCTTGACTGATCACAAAAATTTGATGTATCTCGAGTCTGCTAAACGCCTGAATCCTAGACAGGCCCGCTGGTCATTGTTTTTCTCCCGTTTTGACTTTGTGGTCTCGTATTTACCAGGTTCAAAGAATGTGAAGGCTGATGCTCTTTCAAGGAGCTTTGTGCCTGACTCTCCTGGAGTCGCAGAACCAGTTGGTATTCTTAAAGAGGGAGTTATCTTGTCGGCCATTTCTCCTCATTTGCGACGTGTGTTGCAGAGATTTCAGGCTGGTAGACCTGACTCTTGTCCACCTGACAGACTGTTTGTTCCTGATAAGTGGACCAGCAGAGTCATTTCCGAGGTTCATTCCTCGGTGTTGGCAGGGCATCCGGGAATTTTTGGCACCAGAGATCTGGTGGCTAGGTCCTTTTGGTGGCCTTCCTTGTCACGGGATGTGCGGTCATTTGTGCAGTCCTGTGGGACTTGTGCTCGAGCTAAGCCTTGCTGTTCTCGTGCCAGCGGGTTGCTCTTGCCCTTGCCTGTCCCGAAGAGGCCTTGGACACACATTTCCATGGATTTCATTTCCGATCTCCCGGTGTCTCAGGGCATGTCTGTCATCTGGGTGGTATGTGATCGCTTTTCTAAAATGGTCCATTTGGTGCCTTTGCCTAAGCTGCCTTCCTCTTCCGATCTGGTTCCTGTGTTCTTTCAGAATGTGGTTCGTTTACACGGCATTCCTGAGAATATTGTGTCTGACAGAGGATCCCAGTTTGTTTCCAGGTTCTGGCGATCCTTTTGTGCTAGGATGGGCATTGATTTGTCGTTTTCCTCTGCCTTTCATCCTCAGACTAATGGACAAACGGAGCGAACTAATCAGACTCTGGAGGCTTATTTGAGGTGTTTTGTTTCGGCAGATCAGGATGATTGCGTGACCTTCTTGCCGTTGGCTGAGTTTGCCCTTAATAATCGGGCTAGTTCCGCTACTTTGGTTTCGCCATTTTTCTGCAACTCTGGTTTCCATCCTCGTTTTTCCTCGGGACATGTGGAGCCTTCTGACTGTCCTGGGGTAGATTCTGTGGTGGATAGGTTGCAGCTGATCTGGAATCATGTGGTGGACAACTTAAAGTTGTCACAGGAGAAGGCTCAGCGTTTTGCCAACCGCCGCCGCGGTGTGGGTCCCCGACTTCGTGTTGGGGATTTGGTATGGCTGTCTTCTCGATTTGTTCCTATGAAGGTCTCCTCTCCTAAAATTAAGCCTCGCTTCATCGGTCCTTACAAGATATTGGAAATCCTTAATCCTGTGTCCTTTCGCTTGGATCTTCCGGTGTCGTTTGCCATTCACAACGTGTTCCATAGGTCTTTGTTGCGGCAGTACGTTGTACCTGTGGTTCCTTCTGTTGAGCCTCCTGCTCCGGTGTTGGTTGAGGGCGAGTTGGAGTACGTGGTGGAGAAGATCTTGGATTCTCATCTCTCCAGACGGAGGCTTCAGTATCTGGTCAAGTGGAAGGGCTATGGTCAGGAGGATAATTCCTGGGTGGTTGCTTCTGATGTGCATGCGGCCGATTTAGTTCGTGCCTTTCACGCTGCTCATCCTGATCGCCCTGGTGGTCTTGGTGAGGGTTCGGTGACCCCTCCTTAAGGGGGGGTACTGTTGTGAATTAGACTTTTTGGCTCCCTCTTGTGGTTACTAGTGATATGACTCTGGGATTGTCTTTCCTCAGTTTGGCACCCACCTGGGTCGTTAGTCCAGGGGTGTTGCTATATAAACTTCCTGGATCCTTAGTCCAGTGCCTGGCATCGTTGTAATCAGATCCTTTCTGTTTGCTCCTGTCTGCTGGTCCTGGTTCGTGCAAAATTAAGCTAAGTCCTGCTTCTTTGTTTTTTAGTTTTTTGCTTTGCTCTTATTTTTGTCCAGCTTGTACTAAATGTGATTCCTGACTTTGCTGGAAGCTCTAGGGGGCTGGTGTTCTCCCCCCGGGCCGTTAGACGGTTCGGGGGTTCTTGAATATCCAGCGTGGATATTTTGATAGGGTTTTTGCTGACCATATAAGTCTTACTTCTTACTATATTCTGCTATTAGCTAGTGGGCCTCTCTTTGCTAAATACCTAGCTCATTCTTACGTTTGTCTTTTCCTCTTACCTCACCGTTATTATTTGTTGGGGGCTTGTATCCAACTTTTGGGGTCTTTCCTCTGGAGGCAAGAAAGGTCTTTCTTTTCCCTTCTAGGGTTAGTTAGTTCTCCGGCTGGCGCGAGACATCTAGAACCAACGTAGGCACGTTCCCCGGCTGCTGCTATTTGTGGTGCTAGGATTAGATATATGGTCAGCTCAGTTACCACTGCCCTATGAGCTGGTTTTTTGTGTTTGCAGACTTAGTAATTATTTCTGAGACCCTCTGCCATTGGGGTCATAACAGGGCTGCCTATCCTTTGGGGGTCTGCTCTGAGGCAAGGTAGCATTCCTATTTCCATCTATAGGGGTATTTAGTCCTCCGGCTGTGTCGAGGTGTCTAGGGTATGTTAGGCACACCCCACGGCTACTTCTAGTTGCGGTGTTAGTGCAGGATTTGCGGTCAGTACAGGTTCCACCGACTCCAGAGAAAGTTTCATGCGGCTCCAAGGTCACCAGATCATAACAGTACAACTGGCCTATAATGAGTTAAATGCATCTCAGAAGAAGGGAAGAAAGGTGTTGAGCCATTTTTTTTTTTCTGCAGTCTGTTTTGTCTTTTTTTCCCTCTTTATCTATGAAGTGGGCATTTGAGAAGTGGCGACATTGGCTTGAGGGAGCTAAGCACCGTATTGTGGTCCTGACCGATCATAAGAATTTGATTTACCTCGAGTCTGCCAAACGGCTGAGTCCTAGACAGGCTCGATGGTCCTTGTTTTTTTCCCGTTTTGATTTTGTGGTTTCGTATCTTCCGGGTTCTAAGAATATTAAGGCTGATGCTCTTTCTAGGAGTTTTTTGCCTGATTCTCCTGAGGTCCTTGAACCGGTCGGCATTCTGAAAGAAGGGGTGGTCCTTTCTGCTATTTCCCCTGATTTACGGCGGGTTCTTCAGGAATTTCAGGCTGATAGACCTGACCGCTGTCCTGTGGGGAAATTGTTTGTTCCTGACAGATGGACTAGTAGAGTGATTTCTGAGGTTCACTGTTCTGTGTTGGCTGGTCATCCTGGTATTTTTGGTACCAGAGATTTGGTTGGTAGGTCCTTTTGTTGGCCTTCGTTGTCACGTGATGTGCGTTCTTTTGTGCAGTCCTGTGGGACTTGTGCGCGGGCCAAGCCTTGTTGTTCCCGTGCTTTTGCCATTGTCGGTCCCTGAGAGGCCCTGGACGCATATTTCTATGGATTTTATTTCTGATCTTCCTGTTTCCCAGAGGATGTCGGTTATCTGGGTTGCTTGTGACCGGTTTTCTAAGATGGTTCATTTGGTGCCTTTGCCTAAATTGCCTTCCTCTTCAGAGTTGGTTCCGTTGTTTTTTCAGCATGTGGTTCGTTTGCATGGTATTCCGGAGAATATTGTGTTCGACAGAGGTTCCCAGTTTGTTTCTAGGTTTTGGCGGGCCTTTTGTGCTAGGCTGGGCATTGATTTGTCTTTTTCTTCTGCATTTCATCCTCAGACAAATGGCCAGACCGAGCGAACTAATCAGACTTTGGAGACTTATTTGAGATGCTTTGTGTCTGCCGATCAGGATGATTGGGTGGCCTTTTTGCCATTGGCCGAGTTTGCCCTTAATAATCGGGCTAGTTCGGCTACTTTGGTTTCGCCTTTTTTTTGTAATTTTGGTTTTCATCCTCGTTTTTCTTCTGGGCAGGTTGAGCCTTCTGACTGTCCTTGTGTGGATTCTGTGGTTGACAGGTTGCAGCAGATTTGGGCTGATGTGGTGGACAATTTGGTGTTGTCTCAGGAGGAGGCTCAACGTTTTGCTAACCGTTGTCGGTGTGTTGGTTCCCGGCTTCGGGTTGGGGATTTGGTTTGGTTGTCTTCCCGTCATGTTCCTATGAAGGTCTCTTCCCCTAAATTTAAGCCTCGGTTTATTGGTCCTTATAGGATTTCTGAGATTATTAATCCGGTGTCTTTTCGATTGGCGCTTCCGGCCTCTTTTGCTATCCATAATGTCTTCCATAGATCTTTATTGCGGAAATATGTGGTGCCCGTTGTTCCCTCTGTTGATCCTCCGGCCCCTGTTTTGGTTGATGGGGAGTTGGAGTATGTGGTTGAGAAGATTTTGGATTCTCGTTTTTCGAGGCGGAGGCTTCAGTACCTTGTCAAATGGAAGGGTTATGGCCAGGAGGATAATTCTTGGGTTTTTGCTTCTGATGTCCATGCTGCTGATTTGGTTCATGCTTTTCATCTGGCTCGTCCTGATCGGCCTGGGGGCTCTGGTGAGGGTTCGGTGACCCCTCTTCAAGGGGGGGGGGTACTGTTGTGAATTCTGCTTTTGGGCTCCCTCCGGTGGTTGTAGGTGGTAATGCAGTTGCCCCTGAGTTGCAGTCCTGGTCAGGTGTATCTGCTGATTGCAGTTCTGACTGGGGTATTTAGGCGTGCAGGATTCATTAGTCCTTGCCAGTTGTCAATTGTTGTTGGGAGGTGTAGGACCTCTGCCTGGTTCCTCCTGCCTTTCTGCCAAATCTGCAAAGATAAGTGTCTGGGTTTTTTTTCCTGTGGCACACATGTTGTGTGCTTCACAATTCAGTGTTATTCTTTGTGTTTTCTTGTCCAGCTTAGATTGTGTTAGTATTTTCTCAGTCTTGTTGGATTCTCTGGAGTGGTAGATATATATTCCATGTCTTTAGTTAGATTGTGGAACTTTTTGTATTATCTGCTGTGGATATTTTTGGAAGGGTTTTAATACTGACCGCCTAGTAATCTGTCCTATCCTTTCCTATTTAGCTAGAGTGGCCTCTTTTGCTAAATCCTGTTTTCTACCTGCGTGTGTCTATTCTTCTCCTACTCACAGTCATTATTCGTGGGGGGCTGCCTATCCTTTGGGGGTCTGCTCTGAGGCAAGGTAGCATTCCTATTTCCATCTATAGGGGTATTTAGTCCTCCAGCTGTGTCGAGGTGTCTAGGGTATGTTAGGCACACCCCACGGCTACTTCTAGTTGCGGTGTTAGTTCAGGATTTGCGGTCAGTACAGGTTCCACCGACTCCAGAGAAAGTTTCATGCGGCTCCAAGGTCACCAGATCATAACAGCTGCCCCCCTATGCACACAGCCAGGAAGCGTACACAGAGCAAGCGGTCATGAAGCACACGGCATGGAGCCGGCAGCAGACAGATCTCACAGCATGGCACAGGGTGATTGAGTTGGTGTATTAGGCAGGTGGGGGATGGAAGGCCATGCAGTGATGCCCACAGGGTTGTTACACTTGTCCCTGCCGGTGAAAGATTTGTCTTCCTGTGCTGTGTGATAAAGTTAAGTGGTTGGAGTGGAGTTGTTCTAGTAGTGTTCTGTGGTTTGCTGTTGTACATGTGTGTTTATCTCCTGGTCCCTGTTTCTATATAGTTTATTTCTCCCTATCCCTATCCTCACTATTGTTGGCTAGTGCTTTTGTATAATAAAAGTTTTCTGTTATCCCTGTTTTGTCTTTGGGTTTTGTTTACCTTACATTTCTGTCTCATGGGGTGGGGGATGGGACTTATCAGGGTTTAGCAGAGGCATAGTTAGGTCGGAGACTTGGGCTTCTCTACCTTCAAGAGTACCCCTGGGACAGGGATAGTTAGGTTCTCAGTTCCAGTGACAGTTGAGGCCCCCCTTCCTTAACAAAGACCGTCACAGCGTGACACCAATAATTTAACTGTGAAAGAAGCTGCTTTCTGCTTTGGAGGTGGAAGTGGCCCCTTTACCTCTTGGTTTTCTGTCCAGCTGCACAGGTTTGTCTGCCCCTAGTTTTACATTTGAGCCATGATTTTATTATACACTGCTGGTGTGAGTGCCTTCCACAAATCGCATGACCCATATATTATCTCTCATCAATAAGCACACTGAGCTCCTCACACTAACCCATCCTCTGTGTGGAGGTATTCACATCAAAGGCTCATCCCATAGTTTTACAACCCCTGTATGAAAAAACCTGGAATGAAAGAACAGTTAGAGATGTATAATACAAAATGGACATTGTATATTACTGTTCTCAAGGGGCTACCTTGGCAACCCTATAACACTTTGTGTGAGTCCACCCAACCATTTGCACAGGTGAGAATGCAGATGTGACTCAGCAGGGTCACAAATACATACAGGTTTGGGGCTGCTGTCATTTCTGATTCCCAGTGTACCACCAAAGGTGCTTTACTTATGTCTTAGTCCATATATGAGCAGTTACATGTATATAAGCATTATTCCATATGGAGGACCATGGGGAGCGCATTGCACCATTTGGAGGACCATGGGGAGTGCATTATATTTTATGGAGGACCATGGGGAATGCATTATAATCTATGGAGGACAATGGGGAGTGCATTACATTCTTTGGAGGATCATGGGGAGTGCATTACATTCTATGGAAGATCATGGGAGTGCATTATATTTTATGGCGTACCATGGGGAGTGCAATAAATTCTATGACGGACCATGGGGTGTGCATTATATCATATGGAGAAACATGGGGAATGCATTATACCATATCGATACCATGGAGAGTGCATTATACCATATGGAGGACTATGAGGAGTGCATTATACCATATGGAGGACTATGGGGAGTGCGTTATACCATATGGAGGTCTATGGGGAGTGAATTATAACATACAGAGGACTATGAGGAGTGCATTATACCATATGGAGGACTATGGGGAGAGCATTATATTATATGGAGGACTATATGGAGAGCATTATTCCATATGGAGGACCATGGGGAGTGCATTAAACCATATGGAGGACCATGGGGAGTGCATGATACCATGTGGAGGACCATGGGGAGTGCATTATGGAGGATTATGGGGAGTGCATTATTCCATATGGGGGACTATGGGGAGTGAATTATACCATATGGAGGACTATGGGTAGTGCATTATACCAAATGGAGGACCATGGGGAGTGCATTATACCATATGAAGGACAATGGGGAGTGCATTATACTATATGGAGAGCCATGGGAAGTGCATTATACCATATGGAGGACTATGGTGAGTGCATTATATCATTTGGAGGACTATGGGGAGTGCATTATAGTATATGGAGGACTATTGGGACTGCATTATAGCATATGGAGGACTATGGGGAGAGCATTATACTATATGGAGGACTATGAGGAGTGCAAGCAATTATACAGTGTGAAGGTTGGTGTGGGGCCAATTATACTGTGTGGAGTGCTGTGTGGGGGCCGTTATATTGCGTGGAGGGCTAGTTCAGACCATTATACAGCGAGGAGAGGTGTGGGCCATGTAGGCCTATTATACTGTACGGAGGGCTGTGTGGGAGTCACAGTTGGGGGATCATACTGTGTTAGGGTCACCATACTTTGCCTTGGGAGTTGAGGTGGGGTACAGTAGGGTCTTTATACTATGCATGCGGAGGTTAATGTGGAGAAATTCACCATGGGGGTATCATACTGCATTTGGGGCACACTTTTATTAGCATCATACTTTATGGTGGCAATTAAAAAGGAATCTGGGACTTCAGCAGGTCTAAAATTACTTTGTAAAGGCTGCAAAGTTGTGAGATATGCTCTTTTGTGACCCCAACAAATATTTACCGTATTGTTCGGACTGTAAGACGCACTTTTTTCCCAAATTTTTTTTTTGGGGAAATGGGGGTGCATCTTATAGTCACAATATACTTACAAAATACTGTGGCGGTGGTTCCAGTCTGACGCTGCAGGGCGATGCAGCCTCCCTTCCAAGGCTGGTGCGGCGGTCGTGCTCTGTAGTGTGGGAGTCGTGCTCTGTGGTGCCGGGGGGGCTTTTCTGAAAGCCCAGAGGCCCCCGCAGATCCATTGCTGTGATGCGGTGGCCTCCAGGAGACCATCGCATAGCAGTAATGGATCTGCGGGGGCCTCCGGGCTTTCACAAAATGACAGCGGAGCCCTGCCACAGCACAGAGCATCACCGCCGCACCTGTCGCAAAATGCTGACGGAGCCTTGCCGCAGCACAGAGCATCACCACCGCACCTGTCGCAAAATGCCGGCGGAGCCCCACCGCACCACAGAGCACCACCACTGCACCTGTCACAAAATGCCGGCGGAGCCCTGCCACACCACCGCCTAACCTGTCGCAAAATACCGGCAGAACCACCGGGATCCACAGAGCACCACCGCCTCACCAGCCTGGGATGGGATTTACCAGAGGCCACCGCACGAGCCTGGACCAAAAAACAACCCCTGTGACCACGTTTGCCTGTGACCACTCCTCCACCTGTGCCGATCCCCCCCGGTAAGCTGAGTTCAGACTGTAAGACGGACCCCCCATTTGACACATTAAATTTTTTTTCCCTATTTTCCTTCTGAAAAATTGGGGTGCGTCTTATGGTCCGGCACATCTTATAGTCCGAAAAATACAGTACTTTTTTTTTTTTGGAGAGGGGGTCGAATTAAAACTTATGCTATGGGGCCCCTGCTGGTGTATGCAGTAAACGTGCAAAAACATGATGCGAACAGGGCTTTATTCTGCCTTTCCCTAAACCCACCTCAGTCTTGTCCTCATCATTGACTTTTTTCATTAATTAGTCATGGACACAAGGGAGTTTTAGACCATCTTCTCAGCCTGAATGATGAAGCAACATAGTGTTCGAAAACTGATGAAACATTCATTGCTTTGTTTCTGAGAACTATCCCCAGGGAGCTATATGGAAAGACAACACACAGTATGCAATAATTTTCATTATAATTCTATAGAAGGGAAGCACAGACTATCTCAGCTCATTTCCTGTCTTCCTTACTATGAAAGGTGTCCTTGGGTGGGTGTCACATCTAACTCATAAGTAAATGAGATAGGGGGCAAGGAGATGGTTTTAAACTCCTTCCTCAGATTTGTGGATTTCCTATTCCCTGCTTTTTATACAGCATTTGGTCCTTTATGTCTATCTGGTGACCTCAGTGCAACGGTGATGATATTATCACAAGGTGACATTGTCTACTGTAAAAGCACTATTGACATTACATTGTGGTGCAAAGGCCATTTCACTGATGTGCTAAATACAAGTAAGGTGAGGACACAATTGTACCTCTGAGGCTAGTTTCAAATTTGCGTTAGAATCCGCAGTGTTTAATCCGCATCCGCAAGTGCTGGAAAAAATGCATATAAACGTGTACAAACGCGGCATTTTTTGCACGCTTTTCCATGCGTTTTTTTTTGCGTTTGCGTTTTTGGTGCGCATAATGACAAATTTTACAAGAGAAAAATCTAGATAACCAGACACCGCCAATGGGACTACAGAGGGCGTGTATTATGGGATATCTTTATATAGACCCTTGAACAGCTGAAATCTTCAGATTTTGCTCCCGTATCCTGTGTCATGATGGATCTTCGCATGGAGAGCTTTTATTTCAACCTGGATTTAAGCATCTAGCTGTTTCTTGCCTGTGCATTTGCTTGGGAGCAAGACAGAAATCGCGAAAGATGGAGGAGACATCGTAGGCATTTTTGGAGACACCCCATTATCGAACTACGTGAGAGCCGTGGAGCCTATCACACGCTGTATGGCGAGCTTAATGCCAACCCGGACAAATTCCCGGAATATACAAGGATTTTCGCAAGACTCGTTCCGGGATTTGCTTGCTCATGTCCAAGGAGCCATACGGAGACAGGACACCCAGCTCCGTAGAGCGATTCCACCCGAGGAACGTCTGCTGGTCACATTAAGGTACGTAAGAAATGTAAACCAATGCCAGTGCTAATTTTGGGTGTACTAAACACCTTAAATAGAACTGATTGTAATTTTTCTTTAATTCTTTTCTTCCAGATTTCTGGCAACCGGAGAGAGTTTATCATCCCTCCATTTCCAATACCGGCTTGGAATATCCACCCTGTCGGGAATAGTTGCGGACACCTGCCGGGCTTTGCGGAATGTACTCCGGGATGAGTTTATACCCCTACCCACCTTGGACATGTGGCTTGAAATTGCGGAAAAATTCTGAAGTGTGTGTGATTTCCCCAACTGTTTAGGAGCGGTGGATGGAAAGCACATCCGCATTATCAAACCAGCCAGAACAGGATCGGAGTATTTCAAGTATAAAAAATATTTTTCTGTTGTGCTCATGGCAATAGCCGATGCGGACTGTCGCTTCATCGCCGTGGACATTGGAGCTTTTGGCCGTGGCAACGATTCCCAGACTTTCAAGAACTCGGATATGGGCCGCCGTGTGTATGGCAAAAATGTTAATTTTCCACTGCCACAACCTCTCCCCAACACTCAAGGTCCACCGATGCCATTTGTTATGGTTGAGGCCTTTCAGATGTGCGAAAACCTACTGAAGCCATATTCCAGTCATGACTTGAACCACACTAAAAGGACCTTTAACTACAGACTGACCAGGGCACGAAGAACTGTAGAGTGTACCTTTGGGATTCTAGTCTCAAAATGGCGCATTCTTGCATCAGCCATTAATCTAAAAATGGAGACAGTTGACGAGGTGGTCAAAGCCTCTGTGGTTCTGCACAATTACATTATGGCTAAGGAGCGGCCCAACATTGAACTGGATGAACCAGTTGCACACCCACTGCCCGATTACCAGCATCACCCGCTGCGGTGAACAGCTGACGGGACCAATTTGCTGCCTTTTTTGATTCGGCTATTGGACGTATGTCATGGCAGGACAATGTTGTGTAAATGTCCTGTTGTTATTTTATCTGTACCAGTTATTTTCTTACATGTTACTAATGTTTCTCGTTAATAAACTTTTTTTTGTTGTCTTGACCGTGTTTCATATGTATTTCCTCTATAAACCGAGGTTGTCCTCACACTAGCAGTATTTGGTCTGTATTTATTATCAGTATTTGTAATCCAAAACCAGGAGTGGGTGATGAAGGCTGAAGTGCTAGATATGCTAATATTATACTTTTCCTCTAATAGTTCCACTCCGTTTTGGCTTACAAATACCAATATAAAGTAGTGACCACATACTGCTAGTGTGACGGCAGCCATGTGCTTTTAGTGATAAGGTTGTTGACGTCATTGCGTCCTGATTCTGTTCTGCTATGCAGTATCCATTGGACACAGACTGAAGAGACAATGGCTGTCATACAAAACAGATCTATACTCATCAAGTCAGGTGTCAGAAATAATGAATTCATGATGCACATATAACAGCCTCATGAATTCAGTATTTCTGTCACAGGTGCAGGTGAGCATAGATATGCCGTGTATGACCACCATCGTCCCTTGAGTTTGTGTGAAATAGATTATGTACACAGAAGAGAAAAAGGAGGTTATACAATGCACTTCTCTACTCACCAGGTCAGGCGTCCCAACTTATGAGTTTTTGGACACCTGACCTGTAGAGTATAGTTTTGCATGGTATTGCCACCATTTTCTCTTCAGTCTGCAACACTAGTCACAGACTAAGCAGAATGAACAGATTAAGGAGAAAATAGAAGTATACATTTTTTGGTCCACCTCATAGCTCTATACTAAAGACACACAAAGTCTTGTACTTGCCAGCTACTGGAGCTATGATGTGGCCAAAAAATAAAGTGTGTGGCGAAGTTTGTTATTTGGCGCACGGTGTGTGTTGCCGGCGGCGAAAGACACAATAAATTAAACATAATTGGGGCAAAAAAACTTGTATTTATTTTTTAACAACCAAAATATTTATTTAACTGCGCCTGCTTGGGGTAGAGTGATGTAAACGGGGGGTGTGAAGCACTGAGGCCTGGCTAACCGTGGACGACGCAGAGGTGGCAGGAGAAGGGGCAATGAAACTAGTGGGGTCTGGTAGTTCGGGGATAAGGCTTAACACATGAGAGGCTTGAGACGCACTGGAAGGGTGAGACAAACCTGACATTACAGACACACTGGGAGGTGAATGGGGAGGAATACTAAGAGTCCGCTGTTTTTTTTTTGTTTGTTTTTTTTCTGGGATTGCTGGGTTCTGGTAAGCCTCGGTGGGCTCATATGTCGTGGCATGGTCGTGGTGGGTGACCTGTCAGGGTCCGGCTGCACTGTGTCAGAGTCCATAGTGCTCATAGAGCGTGCAGCCATGCCAGAGTCCATAGTGCTCATAGAGCGTGCAGCCATGCCAGAGTCCATAGTGCTCGTAGAGCATGCAGCCATGCCAGAGTCCATAGTGCTCATAGAGCGTGCAGCCATGCCAGAGTCCATAGCGCTTGTAGAGCGGAAGGCCATGCCAGGGTCCTGCTGCATCGTGGTGGTGGCGGTACGGAAGACCATGCCAGGGTCCTGCTGCATCGTGGTGGTAGCGGTACGGAAGGCCATGCCTGGGTCCTGCTGCGTGTCAGTGGAGGAGGTCCAAGCCGGAGCAGCGGTTGTCATGGTGGTGGCGGTGGGCTGTCCAACAGCACTCGGCATCGTGGTGGTGCTGTACTGGTGTCCGGCAGTGCTAGGAATAGAGGTGGCCGTGTAGTGGTATGCAGCAGAGGTCGGCATTGAGGTTAATCATGACAGTGAAGGCACAGGTGGATATGCCACCACTGTCTGCTGAAAATACCGACTCTGCTGCATAGCCTGCACGTAAGCAGCATTGCAGGCCTGCATGACACTCAGCTGGAGATCAGGAGTAAGGTTTTCCGACATGCCCTGCTCAATTTGGTTAAAAAAAGATGTGCTGGCCTCTGGAGGTCGGCTTTTACTTGGTCAAGGCTTTTGGTGACCTACTGGATACGTGTATTCATGTGGCTAAGTTAAATATCCATTCGGTCACCCAAAGCCTTGAGTCCTTTGTGAAAAACTGAGCTCAAGTGCAAAAACTCGGGCATGAGGGACCTGTCCGATGCCCTCTGTCGCTGCCAGGATGAGCCCCCAAAAAAAGGGGCAGTGGCAGAGGACTGGGAAAGGGGAACACCTGATGGACCAGCTTCCTGGTCTCCAGCTAGTGTGGCAGGCCCACTTGCTGCAGCGCTGCTGGATGGCTGGGACAGGTCCGTGGCTGTCTGATGAAGGACCGCTCCAGAACCTGGGCCAACAGTGCTGCTCCATGTGCTGTAAAAAAGGGAAAAAGAAAATTAATACCAAAAATTAACCAGACGCAAAATCCTGTGGAATAGAAATATACAGATTATGGCAATACAATACAACCTAATGCACGGGAGAAATACTTACGTTCTCTGGGCAAGGACCGGTCTTAAAAATGCCAGAACGTGATGGTATTTGTATTTTCTGATCCTTGCTCCTGAACCACTGGGAACACGGCTCTCTTGACGCAGGTCTTTGTTGAAGCGGTCCTTCATCGAACGCCAACGTGTTATGACTCTGGCCACTGTTGAAAAAACAAAACATAATGGTTAGACAATGGACTTTTGGCCGTGCTCACACAACTGTGTGTGATGAGAGAAACTCCTGAGAGTTTATCTCATCGCACACAGTTGTGTGAGCACGGCCAAGGTCTCTGCTGCTTCCACTGCATTGCAATACTTACCAAAAGCATTTCGGACCCGATTCGGGGCGTTGTCCCAGCCATCCCACATCTCTTTGGCCACCTCATTCCATAGGCACCGGATCGTCACGTTGTCCGAGTGCTGTGGAACCTGGGTGTCCCACAACGGGACTCGCTCCTGGACCAGGGAGATGAGGAGGTCATTTTCTATGAGGTCTTCATCCCGTTCTGGAACCTAAAAATTAAATAAAGACATTAATGTTGGGTCCATTAACATAAGGAAAAGAAAGAAAACAGAGGCTGAGAAATGGCATGAATAGGAAAGTCAAGATACTAAAGGATTCTAGAAGAAAAATGTAAAGAAATAGGAATGTACAGAAAGGAAGATTCAAGAATACTAAAGTGAGGATACAGTAAACAGTCAGCCTTGTATACGTACACACTGCGGCCTTGCCACCCGACCGTGACTCCGCTGCTTCTGCCCAGTCTCTGCCGCAGTAGAAGAAGTGCTCTAAAAAAATGAAAAACAAAAATTGTCATATGTGTAGATGAATACTTACCAATCTGAGGAGGTGAGTACTCACCTCACAGACATGTTCTACTTCAGAAGGCCCAGGACGTTGCTCCTCATCACAAGAAGAAGACATTCTGATGCATGCAGAAATAAAGAAATGGCAGAAATTAGGACATGTAGAGACAGAAAATAGAAAATAAAGGCATTGGATAGGATATACTCACATTGTTCAGTGTCTTGTTTTCCTCCAAGGATGTAGCCTGCGTCTCGTCTGCTTCAGTGTCAGCTGAGTAGTGACCTGCAAATGTCCACTCCCTCCCTTTATCACCTTGTATGTGGGGGGTGGCTTATCAGTGTCTAGACATGTTTTTCTCTTGTGGAACGCATGCGTTCACGAACGCAAGCAAACGCATGTGCTTGTGAACGCATGAGTTCATATAGACAGCAATGCGTTTTTTTGGCGCATTCCGTACTCAATTGACCGCATACGTTACCAGGCGGCAAATTGACGCCTCTAGAAATTACTACATGTTGCATATCCGCGCCAAACCGCAGACGACGAAACAACGTGCAGCGCCCCAGAGTCCTGGTCGTTGCAGTACTGTCGCTCCGCCACTAAGGGGAGTGATGGTACGTCTGATTGCACTAAAAGAGTTCACCTTGCAGGTATCACAGACACACATTACACTTCACACTCTGGCCGCCAGGGGGAGCAAAAGGTCCTATCTACTAGGCCACTCCTCACACATGGGTAAAACTGGGGGTTGGATAGGAAGTCAGGGAGAAAGTAGCTGGGGAGAGCTCGAGAGAGGACCTGTCAGGGGTGGGATCCTGACAGAGGCCTAGAAAAGGACAGATCGTTACGGAGCCGTGCCTGTGCCTTATAGCGGCAGACTCCTAAGAAAGGACACGAAGCGAAGCATATTGTGGAGAAGTGAGAAACGGGATCACAGCACAAAGGAGATAGAACCAGAAGGAGTCGTGCCTCAAGATCAGCAACATCCTTCTGAGGCGCGTAGCCGGCGGCCGGAACGCCGAGGAAGTAAGAGACTCTACGCATTACTTTGAACTACGGCCGGGCAGTTAACTTTAGGTTGGCTGTCTCACCTTTACACCTAACGAAGACAACGGAGGCAATTGTGGGAGAGGGGCGTCTCTAGGGTCCCTATAAAATAACTCCAGGCCTACCCCGTCATACGGGTGCGTCCTATCCATATCATCTGGGGGACGGAGAGAAAGAACAGAAACATACACGACAGTTGTGAGGACTATCCCGTGGTGCTCAGCAGGGAGGTACTACAACACACAGGCGCTGGTAGGAAGAACACTGATTTCCACCTGTAAAGGGAACTCTGGATGTGCCTTCGGACCGGCCGGTCTCAGCCAGCCCTGTTAGCAGTGCTCTAGATTGCGGATGCCGAAGCCTTCAGTAAAGGGGTAAAGAGACTGCAACCCTGTGTCCTCGTTATTTACTGCGACCTACACCACCACCTACACCTTTTATTGGGCGCCCCTTAGCAGGACCACAGACCGGGTCGGGCCACCGTGACATCCTCAGAACCGAGAGACCCGGATCCGAGTACCCCGTGGACCTGCGTCTGGGGGCTGCTCCAGACGCATGCATCGTCAAACGCGGCAAAACGCGAACAATCGCAGCCGCATGCGTCCCTAATGTTAAATATAGGAATACACAACGCATGCGGATATTTGCGGAAGAAACGCTGCGGACACAACCGCAAATGTGAAACCGGCCTGAGTACTCCAATAGTGACTCTCACATGAAAATAATTCATTCACAACAATATATAACAGCAAAATCTGATGTGCATGTTTCCCTGAGGCTAGTTTCACACATCTGTGTTTCCGAGTATGGACCGCAATGTATAGACCAGCCACGGGTCTCCTGACCAGTACTCGATAGCCTTATATATCTATGCGGCTGTTAAGTTTGGTCAGGAGACCCACGGCCAGTCCATACATCATGATATACAGAAATTTGACACTCAAACGTGACAGATAAAGATGCAATTTTATTTGTGATAATATCTAGAAACCTAAGGAGACATTTCGATCTACAACTTGACCTTCATCAGTCTGGAGCTGGATAGGAGAGTAACTGCTTGTGTAGCGCAGGATAGAGGTATGCAGTATCCATCACTTTGCAGAAGTGTTGTGGACCAAAACGTCTCTTTATTTTTTGAGGATATACCACAAATAAAATTGCATCTTTATTTATCATATCTGAGTATCAAGTTTATATATATTATCTAATGAGATACAGTAGAATCCTACTTGTGCACCGACCCACCAGAAGTGACGTGTCTACTTTTCTAGTCCATACTTCATGGTCAGTCAGTATTCGGATCATGAAACATGGATGTGTGAAACAGTCCTAAGTCTAGTGGGCTAAAAACATAAAAAGTCTGCTTTGGTTTCACACCTTAAAAAACACTTTTGCGGAATACAAGAAACTAAGAAGACTAAGAAATTAAGAAGAAACTTAGAAGACAGCAGAGATTCTTCTGCAAAAAATCTCTTCTGAAAAACCAACAAATTCTGTATATACAAGTGATATCTTTTAATACTCTATACTATTGTATACAATGCATACAATCTTCAGAAATGTTTTTCCAGGTCTGGTAGTAGGTTGTTGTATGCAGATGAGTTTATAAAGATCAATTCACACTATACTCTTGGGAAACACACGTCTCCTTGTGCCCCTGCACACAGACAACGTTATTTGTTACTACCGGGAACACAACCGTCACAAGCTCCCTCACTAATTACAGCGTGTGGCCTCCGTCTGTTCTCTCTCCTGTCACACAGCAATGTTTTCCATTCATGGTGACGTGATATTCTGAGTTTTATAGATGCTGAATTTCTTAACTGATATTCAAATGCCATATGGAAATATATTACAATTGATAATTTCCCATGAAATTACTCTAAAATTGAATTAATATGATCCTCAACCTAAGATGGTTACTGCAATGGCATAGGATAAGTCTGAACCATACCCTCACACTATAGGAAAGGCAGGGGAGTAGAGATGAGCAGATCGATTCTTGGGATTCTGGTACAGTATCCAGGTCAGCGGTACCTGGCAGTGAGACGAGAGGCCCATGAATATCTTACCTACCGGCATCCTGGCGTGGGATTTTTTCGGTCAGGGCTAGTAAATGTTATCTGTGCGACATGACACACAGATGACATAGCACCTGCCCTGGCTAATCAAAAGTTGCGTCGGGGATGCCAAAAGTTGAGAGCGTTGAGGCCTCCCATCTATCCGCCAGGTACCACTGACTTGGATGCTGGACTGGAGTCTCGTGAATCGTTTCCCTCATCTCTACAGGGGAGGCATAGTTCAGACTTACCACTGCTCTCCCCATGTTGTAGAGGCGGCCATCTTTGATACAGGATGGGGTCACCTCTCTAAGGAGCTGAGGCCCTGGGAGGCAAACAGAGGGTACCAGGTAGGGTAGCTATACTTGACTATGGATAGTCAATTTTTAGTGACAGAGTGAAGAAGTACAATGAGGATTTTAGACTATTGTGTTAATTGTACTGATCAAATCACTTTGATCTGCAATAACGTATTGATCCCTTTTATCGCTATGAACTTGTAAACACCAAGAATAGACATAGCAGCATCTGATTTTACTAGAATGATTTACTGAGATTTAGAAACATGTCTATATTACTGTGTGGCAATGGCTACCTCAGACTGATAACCATCAATGGCATGTCCTCTGAAACCAAAATCGATGCTGTACACTGCACCACTGGCGAATTCTAATGAGTATTTTGCAACAGGATTTGGCGTATAAATACTGAAGCAAAACCCAGACCATTGCTGGTAGTGCTAAACAGATGTCAGTCTGTCGCTAATTTGGTTCAGTAGGACTGCAGCGGTCCAGTTGTACGTATATCACACCATAAGGCTATGCTGACACATGGCGAATTTGTTCTGGAAACTTCATCTGTATGAGTCACTGTAAACCCACTTTATCTTAGTAGCATAAGCTCAGACATTTCACGAGAAATGCACATCAGAAATACTCGCAGTTTTTCATGAAGTTTTCAGTTCTTACAATTTTTTTGTTGTTGTTAATAAATCCGTTTTGTCCTGCTTGTTTCTTGCAGCCTTTTGACTAGACTTTCTTGCAGCTTGCTTTCAGGCGGATTCTCCACAAGGAGTATTCCCCTGAAAGAAGAGACATGTCACATTGTTTTCCACAGTGTGATTTTCAAAACCTCATCAGAAAAAAAAACCTCATCGTATGATGAGCAGTGTGGATTTCCCATTGAAATCAATAGGAAATAAATTCAAGGATTATTTTTATATGGATTTTAGAACAAATCCACTTTGAACCAAATCAAAACCTCTGTGTAAGCTGTAAGCCAAGGTCAAGAATCTAAACTTGGCTTTTTGGTTTGTGGTCACAAATTGAGCAAGGAGCGTCATCAAGGGTACGGGACAATAGCCGGAGTGTCCAGTGTCTCATTCCCCTTAGGCCACGCTCAGTATGCGGTTAGTATTTTACCTCAGTATTTTACCTCAGTATGTGTAAGCCAAATTCAGGAGTGGGTGATAAATGCAGAAGTGGTGCATATGTTTCTATTATACTTTTCCTCTGACTGTTCCTCTCCTTGTTTTGGCTGAGGTAAAATATTGACCAAATACTGAGCGTGTGAATGTGGCCTAATGACGCTGCTAATGCTGAAAGTACTGAAATTCTAGTGAAGCCTTGTGCTTATTATTATTATAGAATTCTATTCCTCTCTCAATTACTCTAGTTCTTTTTAATTATTATTTCTCATTATTATCTTTAGCATCTCTTCCCAATTACTCGTTTTTTTTTTATTATTATCACCACCAATATTATATTTCTAATTATATTTGTGCATTCTATTCCCCTCCCAATTTCTCTAGTTCTTTTTATGTTTTTATGCATTATGTATTAATTATTATTATTATCTCTAGAATATATTCCCCCTGGAATTATTTTTGTTCTTTTTATGTATTATTATTATTATCATCTGTGGAATCTGTTCCCTCCCAATTACATGAGTTTTCTTCTTCAGTCCTCTGCACTGTTTGCTGCTACTTCTGTCATTCTGAAGCTGTGCCCATCGGTGATACCACTCATCCTCCTCATCCTCGTGTTCCTCTGCCTCTAGGATATAACAGGAACTCCTATCTGACTTTATTTCAGCAATTTACGATGCTGTAAACATTAACCCTTCCTTGCCCTGGGTTTTTTCTCGCTGAGGACACATCTGTACTATATGATAACCAGTGGATCAGGTTCCCCTGGTGCCAGGAGTTCCCCAGTCATTATCTACAGTGCAGATCTGTGTGGGCTAGCTGGTACTCGCAGATGGAAGATCTCCGTAGATTGCAGGAGTATCAGCCGGCAGCAGAGGAGGCCGTCAGCGTCCTCCCCCCAGCCTGCCTCCAGCCCTCGGGCCTGTCTGATGTCCTCCCCTGCCGCCGCCCTCCTCCCGCAGCTCGGCCTCTGCTGTCAGTCTGCGCCGCCGGCTGCTGCACTGGCCGGGGGGCGTGGCCTCACTGACAGACCTTCGGGTCGACTCCACTCATGACCGCTGGTTCCCGCCCCTGAGCGCTCGGCATTGGTCGCCTCCTAGTAGTGGGCGGAGCGCTGGAGTCCGGCCGCTGTCGGTGGTGTAGGTGTAGCGGAGGCGGCGGTGAGGCTGATAGGATGTGCGGAGCTCCCGCTGCGGCCGGACACAGCATGGAGACCGGTGTGTGGAGTGCGGCGCTCAGCGGATAGACGACGTGAGTGGCCTGTGTGTGTGGCGGGTGACACGGGCTGGCAGCCATGCAGGGGGGTGTAGCGCTCACAGGGCATGCGTGGGTATGGGCCCCGGGCTCCTCACTAGTGCTGCTGGTGATCCGCAGCAGGGGTCAGTACAGCTCGCGGTGTCCTCCGGTGGTCCTGGAGGGCAGGTGTGTGACCACCCTGGCACCGTGTTACACCCTGTCTGCTCCCAGTCCCTGGCCAGTCCTCCCTGGCACTGATGGCAGTGTCTACAAGGGGGCATGGTTGGTCGCTATGAAGAACAAGGACACTTTCTGGGAGACCCCAGTAATAGAAAAGCTGCAATCCCTCCATCCAGATAATTGGGGAATTGCTCTTCCTGCACTGCCAGCGATGGCTCCTAAGGCTTTAAGCGCCAGTCATGGGCTCGGACCCCACCACCCACTTCTGGCCGTGCTGTGCCCACAGCAGGAGAGCCCAGCCAGGGGCGCAGCAGTGGAGTGATGCCCTGTGCTTCTAACCAGAAGGTGTGGACATGACGACCAGCACGGTGCCCCCGATATATACCCAGCATATTGGGGTATGTTCACACTGTGTCTATTCCGGTTGTTTCTTGCACAGAATCTGATGAAGAAGAAAAGGTTAAAAAAAATAAACCCACTTAGGTAACAACGCCCCCAAAAAAGTCCAGTGTGACCCAGGCTTCCTAGGCTCATGTTTGCTTGTGGCGTTTGGCTGTGTTCTACCCTCCACTGATCTCCGCTGCCTGTATCCTAGGAGTCCGTGCTGCTCTGTGGGGCTCATTAACGGAAACCTGTCACGGAGGTTCTGAGTTCTACCCAGGATCCCCGGGCTGTTTCCCTATAAAGGTATTTCTACATTTGGGTTTTATGCATACCTAATAAAATCCACTTTGTACTTCTCCCGATGGCTGCATGTTGGAAAAGAGGCAGCAATACCAGGGGTGGACGCACGCACACACCTGTGCATTACCAGAATATTGGACCCTCGCAGTAATGTATCTATGGAAGATACCGTTTGCTGCTTTGGAGGTAGTGGTGGGGTTCCCTTACCTTTTGCCCGTTTGCTGCTTTGGAGGTAGAGGTGGGGTTCCTTTACCTTTTGGCCCCTGTTTGCTTTGGAGGTAGCAGTGGGGTACCTTTTACTTTTTGGCCCATTTGCTGCTATGGGGGTAGAGGTGGGGTTCCTTTACCTTTTGGCCCCTGTTTGCTTTGGAGGTAGTGGTGGGGTTCCCTTACCTTTTGCCCGTTTGCTGCTTTGGAGGTAGAGGTGGGGTTCCTTTACCTTTTGGCCCCTGTTTGCTTTGGAGGTAGCAGTGGGGTACCTTTTACTTTTTGGCCCATTTGCTGCTATGGGGGTAGAGGTGGGGTTCCTTTACCTTTTGGCCCCTGTTTGCTTTGGGGGTAGAGGTGGGGTTCCTTTACCTTTTGGCCCCTCTTTGCTGCTTTTGGAGGTAGCGGTGGGGTTCCTTTACCTTTTTGTCCCCCATTTTCTGCTTTGGGGGTAGAGGTGGGGTTCCTTTACCTTTTGTCCCCCATTTGCTGCTTTGGGGGTAGAGGTGGGGTTCCTTTACCTTTTGGCCCCTGTTTGCTGCTTTGGAGGTAGCGGTGGAGTTCCTAAGACTTTTTGGCCCATTTGCTGCTTTGGAGGTAGCAGTGGGGTTCCTTTACCATTTGGCCCCTGTTTGCTGCTTTGGAGGTAGCAGTGGGGTTCCTTTACCTTTTGGCCCCTGTTTGCTGCTTTGGAGGTAGTGGTGGGGTTCCTTTTGGGCCCGTGTGCAGCTGCCTCAATGGAGTGTCCGCCCTCGAGTAACACACTGGGTGCACATCACTGCAGAAATATATACTAGTAGTAAGAGATCAAGCCTCTTGCTAGACCACTCAGGGAAAAGCCAGAACAAGAAACCAATACATTCAGCAGCAGCTTGTAAGAGAGTAGTACAGTGAAGTCATTGGAAAGCTACCCCCCCCCCCCCCAGGGACTCATCAGAGGGTCCCCGAGTATTTGTGTAGCTAGCATTAGGTGTGTAAGTGGGAATCCGCTCTTGTGATGTACTGCCAGAAGGAGATGATGGGGGTCACTTTCCTGTACTGTGGTATTCTGGGTGATTTGCAGAGCGCAGAGTCTCTTGGCTTTAGCACAGTAATGACATGCGATTTCAGGAGTTAATAATTGATGTCTCCACCAGTACTTTGATACTTGTGGGTAGGTTTGGGGGGATTCAGCCGTGCTCTTAGCCCTATTGATCAATTATTGGTATTGTCTCTACTGGATTTGTCTCCGGTGGGATATTATAGGTGCATTTGTTCAATAAGTCCAGATGACATGCACAGTCCGGTTCTTAAAGACCTGCCATTTGTGTCTGCTGAATCGTTTGAGCAGTCTCCTGACTATCCTGATATTTGACATCATTGGTTTATGTGATAAGTTGCCAGGCTCATTTCTGTATAAGCTGGCCTGTAAGTGCGCTTCTGCGGTACAACCAGGGGAACGTTGATGTATAGGGAGAAGCTGCCCTGAGCCGGACATCCTGGGGGCCTTCTTCCCAGCATCTATAGCTGACATAGGATTAGGCAGGGCTCCCGTCACTAAGGCGGGCTATTAAAACCTAGAAATTGGTTTGATCCCCTAAGAGCTTGTTCACATCTAGTGTTGTTTTATTTTTTTCTGAGGAGCATTTTTCGGTGTGAAAATTCCACATCTTTGGTGCATTTTTAATGTATTTTTGCAGCTAGGCATCTTTTACGCCAATGGTGAAAGATGTATGCATTATGTGAATGAGATTTTTGGAAAACTGACAGAAAAGAGCTTATCAAAAACGCTGTATGTGAACTAGCCCTGATAGAGATGCTGGTGAGTGGACGGCACGTCATAGTAATTCCATATCTGGAGCTGCAGATCGTCGGCTCGCTCACCCTAGGATAGGGGGCTACTGACACATCAGGTCTTTTCTTTCTGAAGCTCTGTGACTTTGAGGTGTATTTGTGACTTTGTTCCGTTATTCATTTTGCTAGTGAGTCATAATTCTATGTTTAGTATATGTGGTTATTTCATATTTATAGTGATCACTTCCTATTATATGGCAGCCGTTTTATATGCATTAACAATATGGCTTATTTTCAAGTATTTGATGTATTATTCATTGCAGCTAAGATGGCGCTTTATTAGGACGGGTAGTGAAGTTGTATCACGAAGACACGTCCTGTCCATATGTCCCAAACGACAGAGACACTAATAAGTGGATCCTACTCAGGGGTTCTCCAGTCTATTTTTAAAGGGGTTGTCCACCAATGCACCAGAAAAAAACCCAAAACATTATACTCAGTGTCGGACTGGGGTGCACAGGGCCCACCAGTAACCAAATCCAGGTTTTCAACTACATGCAAATGTGACATTACCCAATTCATTGTTACAAATTTGTGATTAAGGATAGATTGATAAATGAATAAGACTCTCTGCCATTGTCTGTACATAGTGATTCAAGTATATTGTGCCATGTACAGCTTATATAAGAGGGTGGTGCCCCACTCCTGCACAGGGGCCCACCAGGGGATTCTCCGATTCTCCTGTGGGCCAGTCCAAGCCTGATATACATACTTCTTGGACCAGCTGTCATTTCTCCGATCCCTGTTCCGTGTCTCCTGCCAGTCACAAGATGTAAGACAAAGATTTTGTGAAAAAAAAGAAAAAAATATATAGATTTCACTCTGACAGTCACCTCTGGACTGAAAGCGATGATGCCATGACCACTAAGGGACTTGACCGCTGAGGCCACTGAATGGCTCTAGTGCCAAGTGATTGGTGGTCAGGGCGTCATTGCTTCTCATCCAGTAGGGTGATGGATTCCAGGAAGGGTATGTTTTCTAATTTTCTTTTTCCTTTTGGCTTTCCCCTGTCAAGTTTAAAAATATACAAAAGAACCAATTTAGCCTGACCATTTTTACATTTCATTGAAGTACATTTTGCTTTACAATGGTGGATTAGCTATAATCCAGTTGATATGTTGTTCAGAGTGAAAGGGGTTGCCCGGGACTTCTACATTGATGGCCTATCATTAGGATAGGTCATCAGTATCTGATGGGTAGGGGTGCGACACTGCACCCTGCTGCTCAGCTATTCCCTCATTGTCCGGAATGGCTCAGATGGGGAGCTGCACCGCACAGTGCCGTCAACGATATAGTGGTATTGGATGGGTGCAGTACATCTGATCCACCCCATAATGTTTCGAATGCAAGCGGATGTGCAGTACCTGAGTGCGGCCACTATACAATTGACAGAACTGTTCTGTGCTGCACTACAACTGCACACTTAACCTGCTGTCGTTGGCCCTGGAAATAGCCTCCCCGATTAGATATTGATGACCTAGTCTAAGGATAGGCCACCAATGTAAAAGTCCCAACCATCCCCTTAAATTTTAACTAGTGATGTAGAAATAATTCCTTTTGGTCAATACTTTTAGGTTACTTATTAATTGGGTTAAATCCACTCTCCTTCCTCTGGACTCTACTCTCCCAGGCTGCTGTCTGGGGAACACTCACCTGCAAATAGTGCACAAATTGAAATATCTGGGCATAGTGGTTTCTTCTAGCCCTACTAAAAAGGTGTTGGCTGATCGGACTTTCTTCTCCATAAATTTACTGTAGAGGTTATGTGGTGCAGGCTTCCAATGTCAATATCTGGTGCGACTAGATTAAAATGAACCTAATGCCTCAACTACTCTGCATATCGCATAACTCAACCATAAGGCTCCCACTGAGATTGTTTCATAAAATCCAGGGCATTTTTAGGACATTTGTGTGGAAGAAAAAGGGGGCAAGAGTCAAATGAAAAACATTGCAGGGGATTATGGATTCAGGGGAGTTGGCTTTACGTAACCCTTAGATCTGTAATTTGGCTGCAGCAGTTGGGGTTGGTGGGACAACCGAAGACAATGGCCGCATATGTAGCGGGGCATTTCCCTTCTTTGGCAACCTTGGAGGTGGTTCGACCTATCCCGATGTCAAAAGCTTGGGACAAAGTTAAAGGGGTTTTCCCACAAACAAAAGTTCATTTTATTCACTAGATCTTGGAATAATAATAAGTAAACATGGGTGAACCCAAATAGTAAAATTCGGCATCTGTACCGGACACCTACTGTTCAGGCATGGACTCCAAACACTGACTTCACCAGCAAGTCCGTGTTACTGCTTGGGTTTGGCACCCTGAACACAAGGCGTTTCTCGCACTGTCATGTGCATGACAGAACGGCAAACGCTACCTCTGATCAGCAGTAAAATCATTACTCCTGCTGCTGCTAATAACAACGAGAGCAGATGGGGGTATTCATCAGCCAGGACCTGCGCTCTAAATAAATAATACAAAAAAAAAAAAAAAATGGCGTGGCTTCCCCTGTATTTTTGATAGCCAGGCAAAACTGACAGTTGCGGGCTGCAACCATCAGCTATCATCATTAGCAAGGCTGGTTATTAAGAATAGAGGGGTCCCGACGCCGTATTTTTTTAAATTATTTGAATAAATAGTTTTAAAAAAATGCTTTTGAGTCCCCCCATTTTTGACAACCAGCCAAGTTAAAGCAGAGAGCTGGGGGTTGGCATTCTTAGGCTGGTAAGAGGCCATGGATATTGGACCCCTCAGCCTAAAAATAGCTGCCTGCTGCCGCCAAGAAAAGGCGCAACTATTAGATGAGCTAATTCTAGAGCTTTGCCCGGCTCTTCCTGCTTTCCCTTTGGCGGTGGCAAATGGGGGGTTCATATTTGTGGGGTTGATGTCACTTTTTGTATTGTCCGGTGAAATCAAGCCCACAGCTTGGTAATGGAGAGGCGTCTGTAAGACACCTATCCATTACTAATCCTATAGTTCTATGGTAAATAATCACACAGCCAGAATAAAGTTTTTCATTTGAAATAAAAAAAAAAAAACCCCAACACGCTTTTAGTTTTTTATTTAAAAACTAGATGGTGGCCCGATTCTAACGCATCGGGTATTCTAGAATATGTATGTAGTTTATTTATGAAGTTTTCAGAATAATGCAATTTATACACAGGATTCGGCCGGCCGCGACCAATTAGTGAAGTGTGGTTCAAATTCCGTGCCAATTCGCAGGCGGACTGCGACTGTCTCTGATTGTTCGTGGCCGGGCGTGACCAATCGGTGAAGCCAGGGCCGGCTCCAGGTTTTTGAGGGCCCCCAGCGAAAGAGTCTGAGTGGGCCCCCCCTCTTTAACACATACCACGATTCATGATGCACAGATACAACAGAGAAATATAGCACAGCCAAGCAGCGTATAACACAGCCCACGTAGTATATAACACAGCCCACGTAGTATATAACACAGCCCACGTAGTATATAACACAGCCCACGTAGTATATAACACAGCCCACGTAGTATATAACACAGCCCACGTAGTATATAACACAGCCCACGTAGTATATAACACAGCCCACGTAGTATATAACACAGCCCACGTAGTATATAACACAGCCCACGTAGTATATAACACAGCCCACGTAGTATATAACACAGCCCACGTAGTATATAACACAGCCCACGTAGTATATAACACAGCCCACGTAGTATATAACACAGCCCACGTAGTATATAACACAGCCCACGTAGTATATAACACAGCCCACGTAGTATATAACACAGCCCACGTAGTATATAACACAGCCCACGTAGTATATAGCAATGTGAGCACCATATCCCTGTTAAAAAAAATTAAAATAAAAAATAGTTATATACTCACCTTCCGTCGGCCCCCGGATCCCGCCCAGGCGTTTACCGATGCTCCTCGCGACGCTCGAGTCCCAAGAGTGCATTGCGGTCTCGCGAGATGATGACGACGTAGCGGTCTCGCAAGACCGCTACGTCATCATCTCGCGAGACCGCAATGCATGGACTGGACCGTCGCGAGGAGAGGGAAAGGCCTGGGCTTGGATCCGGGGGCCGACAGAAGGTGAGTATATAATTATTATTTATTTTTTTTATTATTTTTAACATTAGATCTTTTTACTATTGATGCTGCATAGGCAGCATCAATAGTAAAAAGTTGGTCACACAGGGTTAACAGCAGCGTTAACTGAGTGCGTTACACCGCAGTCCATTAACGCTGCCATTAACCCTGTGTGAGCGCTGACTGGAGGGGAGTATGGAGCGGCCATTTCGCGGCCGCACCGTGCCCGTCGCTGATTGGTCATGGCCGTTTGACCGCGACCAATCAGCGACTTGGGATTTCCGTGACAGACAGACAGACAGACGGAAGTGACCCTTAGACAAATATACACCCATTCCATTGAAGCCCTTGTGTCCTGTCATAAAGCATTGCTTTTTGAGTGTGTGTATGCTACATGTTTTAGCTTGCTTATGGGTTGAGGAAATGCACTGACATACTGTTCAAATGGAGTTGAAACTCCGTGTAACTTGTTTAAATAGTAGTAAAGATTATCAATAGTTCTTGCCGGCTGTTTCTGAGATACTCAGTGTCATATTTGGTGTATATGCTAATTGGGCGAAAGTTGTTAAACAGTCTTGTTTAGGAGATGAGTGTGTGGGGTTTCAGGCTTTATTTGACTCCAAAATATGAAGAAAAAGAAGTGGCACTCACCCGATGATGCTGTACAAAAAATGTCCTTTATTCAGAGCATACACTCGCAGACATATAATGGAGAGGCGGCTGGTGAGGAGAGGAGTGCAAGGGGAGGCAAGAGGACTCTTGCCTCCCCTTGCACTCCTCTCCTCACCAGTCGCCTCTCCATTATATGTCTGCGAGTGTATGCTCTGAATAAAGGACATTTTTTGTACAGCATCATCGGGTGAGTGCCACTTCTTTTTCTTCATATTTTGGAGTCACATTGCTGCTGATGTTGAGCACCGCCCCAATGCTATTACTTAAATGCATGCCGTAGTGGTTCTAAATTGAGTCTTTTTTTGTCCGCATTTCAACGCTTGGAATCTGAGATTGAGGCAAGCTCCACGTGACATTTAATCTGTGGAGAAAACACCTGGTGCCATTCTACCTCTACTTGTACATATCAGGCTTTATTTGGCTTTATACATTGGTTTTTTTGTTTTGTTTTGTTTATTTTTTTAATTCTTAATTGGTCTTCTGTTTTGAGCCTGCATGCAAATGTAATGTTTTGCCTTTGGTATTAATGTTATTTATTGTAAATTCTCAAAATATAATTTATAAAAAATGAATAAATAATACCTGGTGATTATTGGAACAATAATTGGTAATATAGAAATATTAGGGTTAATAACTGGTGATATAAAAATAACTGGTAATATAAGAATAATAGGGTTAATAACTGGTGATGTATGAATAATACTCTTACTGTTTCTACATTATCAGTTATGTTCCCATGGTCAGTAAACGTTGCGGGTTGGACGCTGCGTACATCCGCAGCTTACAACCCGTAGCGTCCAGATGTTACAGCATAGTGGATGGGATTTCAAGAAATCCCATGTCCACTATGCGGGCACAGACACCTCCGGCTTCCCTGCAGAGACAGACATGCGGCGCGTCTTTCCAGATCGCATCATGTCTATTATCTTGCGGAGATGCTCAGTCTCTGCAAGATAAATATCACCCATCCAATGTATTGTGCGCGGTAATTCCGCACGGTTCAATGAACACATGCGGAATAACCTGCTTTGAAAAGCCGGCAGCGCTTTGGACGGAGCGGACATGTGCTGCGTCCAAATCGCTGCCAATTACTGACCGTGGGGACGTAGCCTTAAAAATACTGATATAGAAATAATAACTAGTAGTATAGGAAAAATAACTGGTATAGAAATTATAACTGGTCATATAGGGTTAGTAACTAGTGATATAGAAATAACCATCAATATAGGAAGAATAGCTGGTAATGTAAGAAAATTGCTGGTCATATAGAAATAACTGATAATATAGGAAGGATAACTGGTAAAATAGGTAATTCTTCTCTAAATACTTCAGGAATGCCCCCGAAGAGAATCGTTATGACTGTGACTGATGATCTTGTTAGACGTTATGCCTTGTGGTTCTTTGTGTCCTGAATCTTTTTGCACTCAGCCATAGCCCCAGACTTCCTTTTAGGGTGTGCTCACACCTACATATAAAAAGTAGGTGAGATTCTCAGCCAGAAAAGTTGGAGAGTGTCAGACCAGTTTTTTTTCTCACCTAGCCTCCGTATAACATCAGCTTTTACATACAGTTATTCTTTGTCATTTCAAACTAGTTTTTGAACTAATAAAACAATCTTATATACAGATATAGATGGAAATATGTAATTGAGATATGTAATTAGTGCAGTTTCTGAGTAGTTTACTGTACATGTATTTAGCTAATAATTAAAGAATTTAAAAGAAAGAAATGGCGTGGGGTCCCCCATATGATTCTTAATTGGCTAAGGGAAAGCGGACAGGTGGGGGCTGATGTTTATAGCCTGGGATGAGGATAATAAACATGGAGCTTCCCAGGCTATTAATATCAACTCACGGCTGTCTACTTGGCCTTTACTGGTTATTAACAAGGGTGTTAACATTCTTCCCCCCCCCCCCCCCAAATAAAAAAAAAAAAAGAAAAAATAACTTGGAGTCCCCCTACTATTAATAACCAGCAAAGGCTAGGCAGACAGCTGCAGACTGATATTAATAACCTAGGAAGTGGCCATGGATATTGGTCCCTTTACAGAGTAAGAATATCAGCCTCAAGCCACCCGAAAAATGGTGCATCCATTAGATGTGTCCGTTCTGGTGCTTAGTCTCGGCTCTTCCCACTTGCCCTGGTGTATTGGCAAATGGAGTAATAGTATAGGGATTGATTTCAGCATTGTAATGTTAGCTTACGTCAAGCTCAAGTGCTAGTAATGGAGAGGCATCTATAAAACGCCCCCATTACTAACCTCATAGTCAAATGTAATAAATACAGAGTAAAGTGCTTTATTTGAAATAAAAACTCCCTGACCCTCTTTTACCCATTTATTAATATACAAATAAAAATAAAAAAAACACAGAAAGCCTCTCCTGTCCGCCGATGATTCACTTGCCCAGCGACGAGCCCTACTCCGCTACATGTGGATGCTCTGCTGAGCGGTAGCATAAAATGCAACTGCTCAGCCTGGCATCCAGGAGACGCTGAGCGTGAAGAATGTAGCTTTAGAGCCGAGTGCTGACATCTGTAAGGTGACTGGAGTCCATAGCTGGTTCACGCTGTGACTTTACTGTGCTCGGCTGATGAAATCTCGGATCTCCTATGAGATGGGTGCTTAAAAATCGCATGGTCGTCACACCCATTGACTTTCATTGCTGAGTCTCGGCCATTTTACACGGCAATACGCAGCATGCTGCAAATATTTCCTCACTCCAATTCCAGGCGAGGAAAAACTCAGATACGCACTGCCTAATTGACTAACATTGTAGTGAGTGCCATGCGAGGTTTTCTTTTAACGCTGATGTGAGCGAACCCTTACTGAAAATATATTTTTTTCTTGTCTTTAAGTAAGAGACAAGAAAACGGAGCAGAACTCAAGGTGAAGTTGCCAGGGACTGAGCTGGAGAAGTGAAAGAACGTCATTATGTTGTGTGTAAGCGGAAGAGCTGAGAGTTCCCTGTCCTGCCAGCTGAGGCGGTTCCATTGATGCATTCCCAGCGCTGTGTAAAAACAAAGTTACCTTTTTCACTTTTTGCATCGTTGATACTTGGAGAAGATATTACGGAACCACTGTGATGGTGCAATGAAATGAGGCTCCGAAATGGAACTGTTGCCACCGCGTTAGTGTTCATCACTTCTTTTCTTAGCCTGTCTTGGTACACCGCCTGGCAAAATGGGAAAGGTAGGTAATTGGCTACTGTAATAATAATATTCTGCCATCCTATAATGTAATCCTCTCCTGTTGTATCACTGGTCTGCTTACAGCGACATACTATGACTGATCCCCGCTGCTAACCCTTCACACAATGATCCCAATTCCTTGTGGTGTGCGTGGGCATGAAACTTTTCCTTGTTCTACAGGTAGCTGGTAGCAAACAGTCCGAGGTCTATTCCCGCGTCCTAGGGCTGTCTACTTGTATAGCCACCATATTCTAACAAATATAACTTTACCTATACACAGACTAATGTTCTTCCATATACACTTATTTAAGTGCATTATAGAAAAAATACGGCTGAGTAATCCAAATTTTGTTTATAGGATGTTTAAATAAAATATGTAACAAGTTTCACATTAGTTATTTCATTTTTTCAGTAAGTTTAATAATCTAACAAAACATCAAATATAGATAAAAGGAACGTATCACATAATTATTATATATATTTGTTATTATTTATTGAAACCAGATATTGCTAAATATTTTTTGTAATCGGTTCTTATTTGATGTACACTATTATATTGTGTTTTTTTGTGCATTTATATTATGAAACACCAAATAAAATTGACATATTTAGGAGGAACACATCACATATATTGTTTTTTTACAAACTTAAATTATATATTTTTTCTAATTTGTTTGTATTTTCTAATTTTAGACTTTATATTCTGTTTTGTGCCCATGACTATATTATTTTATATAAGTAGTGACCTGAAAAAATATGTTGACATGGGCTCTTCAAATTCCGAATCTAGGGGTCCGACTCTCTTCACGCTGATACAGATGTTAGAAATGGCCTTGTTGCTCAGCCAGTGCAGCCGATTCTTCTGCTCTGTTCGTCCTACGTCTACATAGTAATGACTATGCTGGAGACTGCAATGTTGTCCCACTCACAACAGTAGGACACTTCTGCAGTTCTCGGCAGCTTCACATGCACTGTTGTTTTCTGCAATATATATGAAATAAAAATGTCATATTTCACACGATGTGTAAAATCTCCATCTGGCAGCGAAATCTAGGTTACTGTGCAGTGTGTGATTAATCACACCTAAGCTGCCTCTCCTGCCGCAGAATTGGCAGCCAGATGTTTATCCCACACCAAGGTTACAGAGGACTGAATGAAAACTTATAGCCCCCATTCATCATTTACATTTACTTTTTTGTCTTGTGGTATTGGTTGCTGTTTTTGCACCAAAATAATACCTGTACTCCCCTCCCGTGCCGGCGGCGTTCCAGCGGTGTCGGCACTCTCGTTCCTGGAGCTCACATGAGATTCAGCCCAAATAATTGTGTAAGGGTGTAATGTGTCTTAACATATGTATGGAAGTAATATGTAGGGGGTCTGCTTAAGGCCCCTTTCACACATCAGTTTTTTGCCGTCAGTCACAATCCGTTGGATCGACGGATCTGTCGCAGATTGTGAAAAACTGATGCGACTGAATCCATCGCATCAGTTTTTCATCCGTTTTATGACAGATCCGTTTTTTAAAAACGCCCAATAGGAGGCTCCCAAACGTTATTGGCTACTGAAAACCTACAAATACAGTGTTTCTACACCCCATATTTGACAGGTTGTAGAGCAAGTGGCAAAAATGGAAGGTGTGATTGTGAACATTTTACTTTTGAGGCTAATCGTTTGGAAGCGATCGTTCTTGAAAAGGAGCTAGAAAGACAGCGCATCATGCTTCTGCGCCGGTGTCGTTTTTGGATCCACCCAATCACTGCACTGAGAATGACGTGGGGTGTATTCTACGTTATATATGGCTGGGTCGCTGGTAGGCCTGGCTGGGTCGCTGGATACTTTAACTCTTGCTGGCTGGACTCTTGCTGGCTTGCTTGCTGGGACATGGATGAGTGAAGCCCTTCCTGGCAGGTTTTATATAACTTTCCTAATTGGGGGCTGACTAATTGGATCCTAATTAAATCAGAGCATGCTGAGTTTAATTTGATGGATCTGGCGCCCATAGGCTTCCATTTAAGCAAATGACGAATGGCGACGGATCTGTTGCTGTCCGATTTTTCGACGTGCACAAAAAACTTTACTTTGTCTGTCTTCTCCGGCCGCCGGACAAACAATTTTTGACGGATCCGGCGAACGACGGATGAAACGTGAGGCCATCCGTCGCAATCTGTCGCTAATACAAGTCTATGAGAAAAAAAACGGATCCGGTGGCATCAGTTGCCAGATTCGTTTTTTCAACATTCGACGGATTGCGGCTGATGGCAAAAATTCATGTTTTGCTTTGGTGCTTGATCCTGGAGATCTTGCAGTTTTTTAGTTGATGCATTAAAAACTGTGGTTCCCTTTAAAATTTATTACAGTTTAAGAATTATCCCATAATATGCACAAACACATATTCAGGAGATGATATTTAGCTTGACAGCAGCGTTGGCAGTCATTGAAGATTTTCCTTGGCACATCCTTAGAACTTCTGTTGGATAAGTACGTCCATGGCAAACTTAATCCATAGTTTTCTATATTAGAAGCCACAAATATCTTTCTGTATATAATTATCTTACTGTCCTATTTCTGAGTGCCGCGCATGCGTGAGGAGACGAAAGAGGCACAAGAGACCCAGAGTATTTTCATACTTTGTATTGCATAATTACATTTCTTTAGTCCTTGAGAAGCAATTGCTACAATAAAGAAATATTTGCCCTTTTCCAGGTTCCTCTTATTGCACTCACTGTTAAAATTCCCAAAAAATAAAAACTTCAAGAAGACCTGCATATCCAGACCAGATTTCCTGTTACGGATCATTTTGAGACGACTACCCAGTGGGGGTCTACTTTCCAATGCAATTTTGAATAGTTGTCGCAATAAGGTTTTACCGTATGTCATACTTAATACATTTTGATTCAAGATCAAACACTAACCTTAGACAAAGGATGAAGACTTTCTTACAGCACTGTATGTGCTTGTGCAAACGGATTATGTATTTAATCGCTGCTGTTCTTCTGCTGCTATAATATTAAAACCTAATTTCATGAAAACCTGAAAATTCAAGTGTAACTGAGTCCAACATCACACTCCTCCCTGTTATTATAGTGCCATTTATTCCATGGTGCTTTACATGTGAAAAGGGTTTACATAAGAAAAACAAGTACAATAATGTTAAGCAATACAAGTCATGACTGGTACAGGAGGAAAGAGAACCCTATCCACGAGGGCTCAGTTTACAAGGGATGGGTGAGGATACAGTAGGCAAGGAGAGAGGTGGTTGTTCAGCAGTATAGTGAAGAGATAGTGTCACAGGGTTACCGCGACAGAGGAGACAGAAGACCACATCATCTGATGGCTCCTACTCCTGCTCTGAAAAGAAGCACTTCACCTTTTTAAACAGTGTAGTTTTGCAGTACAGAGGTTAATCGGCCATGTTGAAAGCTTTGGGAGTCTGGGCTCTCAGCTGAGCATGGTTAACCACTTCTATCCCCTATATAATCGGAGTCCTGACTGACACACATTGTCAGAGCTAGCTTATGCTGTATGGCTGGGAGGATAGTTATTTGGTTATATGTAAAGGCGTTTGGTGGGTTTATCAGTGACTGTTGCTTGCTTTAGTAACTGTGATAATTCCATTTCCTTCTTCTACTTTGATTTGTCCCCATCCTCCACTCCTTGGTGCATTCCTCTGTTATATTTCAGTAAATATTTGTATGCCTGGTATTTTTCCATCGCCCCTATCTGTGTTGCCTTGTTCGTCTGGTTGGTGTACTGCAGTGCACAGCTGCTCTCCCCATCCCTGCATGGGGGGAGGGAACAGACTGAGGGCGGATTCAGGAGATAAGGTAAGGTACGTGACCCCGGCATCTTCAGAAGTAACCCGGGGAACTGGCCGAGCTAAGGCACACCCTAGCGTTAGGAACAGGGAAGGAGCCCCTGATCCCCCGGGTCACCTGACATCCGAGTCACGACACATGGTTACTGCAGGTTGTACGCATGTCGGAAGAGGATGGTCTACGGATTCCTTTTGACGGTTTCCACGGTAGATGAGTCTGATGTGTTGTGGTAGAGATTTCCAGGGTAGGGGGATGCATGAGAGAAATCTTGTATGCGATTGTGGGATGAGGAGATAAGAGGGGAGTAGAGAAGGAGATCGTGTGAAGATCGGAGGTTTCGTGTAAGTACCGGGAGACTAGGTCACAGATGTATGGAGGAAACAGGTTGTTGGATGGTTTTGTATGCCTTGGTCTGGGTTTTGAACTGGAGTCTCTTGGCAATGGGGAGCCAGTGAAGAGAAATACAGAGAAGAGTGGCCAGGAAATGGTGTGGGACAAGTGGAATAGTCGGGTTGCAGAGTTCAGGATAGATTGGAGGGGTAACATTGTTAGAGGGGAGGCCACAAAACAGGAGGATGCAGTAGTCGAAACTTGAGATAAGGGCATGCACTAGTGTTTTTGCAGATTTTTGATTAAGGAATGTATGGTTTGGTTGAATTATTTTTGAGTCTGCAGGAAGTAGAAAGGGCTTGGATATGTGGAGGAGAGATCAGAGTCAAGGATTACCCCCAGGCAGCTAGCTTGCGGGACTGGGGAGAGTGAGCAGCTATTGACTTTGATGGCTAGGTCGAGTGAGGGAAATAGGGTGGAAAGATGATGAATTTTGTTTTTATCCATGTTAAGTTTTAGAAATTTAGAATACAAAACTCCCAAATACATTTTGTGAGCGCATGAGGTCTGGCAGTAGATACGCCAAAAGACCCCGACCTCACCAAATCAGCTCAAAACAAACCATGCCAAAAGGAGAAAAATTCAGAGCAATGATTTATAAAACAAACTTTAATTGCCATAAATAGTACAAAAATACAGGTCCTTCTCAAAAAATTAGCATATAGTGTTAAATTTCATTATTTACCATAATGTAATGATTACAATTAAACTTTCATATATTATAGATTCATTATCCACCAACTGAAATTTGTCAGGTCTTTTATTGTTTTAATACTGATGATTTTGGCATACAACTCCTGATAACCCAAAAAACCTGTCTCAATAAATTAGCATATCAAGAAAAGGTTCTCTAAACGACCTATTACCCTAATCTTCTGAATCAACTAATTAACTCTAAACACATGCAAAAGATACCTGAGGCTTTTAAAAACTCCCTGCCTGGTTCATTACTCAAAACCCCCATCATGGGTAAGACTAGCGACCTGACAGATGTCAAGAAGGCCATCATTGACACCCTCAAGCAAGAGGGTAAGACCCAGAAAGAAATTTCTCAACAAATAGGCTGTTCCCAGAGTGCTGTATCAAGGCACCTCAATGGTAAGTCTGTTGGAAGGAAAAAATGTGGCAGAAAATGCTGTACAACGAGAAGAGGTGACCGGACCCTGAGGAAGATTGTGGAGAAGGACCGATTCCAGACCTTGGGGAACCTGAGGAAGCAGTGGACTGAGTCTGGTGTGGAAATATCCAGAGCCACCGTGCACAGGCGTGTGCAGGAAATGGGCTACAGAGAAGCAGCACTGGACTGTTGCTAAGTGGTCCCAAGTACTTTTTTCTGATGAAAGCAAATTTTGCATGTCATTCGGAAATCAAGGTGCCAGAGTCTGGAGGAAGACTGGGGAGAAGGAAATGCCAAAATGCCTGAAGTCCAGTGTCAAGTACCCACAGTCAGTGATGGTGTGGGGTGCCATGTCAGCTGCTGGTGTTGGTCCACTGTGTTTCATCAAGGGCAGGGTCAATGCAGCTAGCTATCAGGAGATTTTGGAGCACTTCATGCTTCCATCGGCTGAAATGCTTTATGGAGATGAAGATTTCATTTTTCAGCACGACCTGGCACCTGCTCACAGTGCCAAAACCACTGGTAAATGGTTTACTGACCATGGTATTACTGTGCTCAATTGGCCTGCCAACTCTCCTGACCTGAACCCCATAGAGAATCTGTGGGATATTGTGAAGAGAAAGTTGAGAGACGCAAGACCCAACACTCTGGATGAGCTTAAGGCCGCTATTGAAGCATCCTGGGCCTCCATAACATCTCAGCAGTGTCACAGGCTGATTGCCTCCATGCCACGCCGCATTGAAGCAGTCATTTCTGCCAAAGGATTCCCGACCAAGTATTGAGTGCATAACTGAACATTATTATTTGATGGTTTTTTTGTTTGTTATTAAAAAACACTTTTATTTGATTGGACGGGTGAAATATGCTAATTTATTGAGAGGTTTTTTGGGTTATCAGGAGCTGTATGCCAAAATCATCAGTATTAAAACAATAAAAGACCTGACAAATTTCAGTTGGTGGATAATGAATCTATAATATATGAAAGTTTAAATGTAATCATTACATTATGGTAAATAATGAAATTTAACACTATATGCTAATTTTTTGAGAAGGACCTGTATATATCAAAACATTACATTATTTAATGACTAGAGCACAGGATGAATGTCCCAGGAATGCTGGAAAAGCGCCCATCCCCCCACTCCCCCAGATGTAAATACCCTTGTAATGGTATGCATAAGGAAAAGCACCTACACTATCCAACCAAGGTCACCCCAAAACAGTGGGATTCTATAGTAATGCCATTAAGTATGGTGGTGGAAAGAGGGTGCTAGCACTTACCACTACACAGAGGTAGGAGGGGGCGGTCGGGCGATGGTCCCCAACGCACGTTTCGTGGCCACCAGTGCCACTTCCTCAGGGGGAACTATACTATACTATAGAATCCCACTGTTTTGGGGTGACCTTGGTTGGATAGTGTAGGTGCTTTTCCTTATGCATACCATTACAAGGGTATTTACATCTGGGGGAGTGGGGGGATGGGCGCTTTTCCAGCATTCCTGGGACATTCATCCTGTGCTCTAGTCATTAAATAATGTAATGTTTTGATATATATTTTTGTACTATTTATGGCAATTAAAGTTTGTTTTATAAATCATTGCTCTGAATTTTTCTCCTTTTGGCATGGTTTTAAAAATTTAGCATAGAAGAAAGATGAAATTGCAGACAGACAATGTATGATTCTGGTTAGTAAGGAGGTGATATCGGGTCAAGAGCGGTAGATCTGTGTGTCATCAGCATAGAGGTGATACCGAAAGCCATTGGACTTTGAGTTGTCCCAGGCCAAAGGTGTACATGGAGAAGAGAGAGAGGGTCCTATAGCTGAACCTTGGGGGACGCCGACAGAAGATGGGCGAGATGATGATGAGGTGGTGTGCAAGTGGGAAATGCTGAATGTCTGGACTGTGAGGTATGAAGAGATCCAAGATAGGGCAAAGTCTATGATAGAATTTGTAGTAAGAGGGAGTGGTCCACGATGTTGAAGGCAGAGGACAGGTCCAGGAGGAGGAAGGAGTGGTGTCGCTTTCATTTGGCAGTTAGTAGGTCATTGGTAACTTTAGTCAAGGCAGTTTCGGTGGAATGATGCGATGGAAAGTCAGATTGTAAGCGGTCGAAGAGTGAATAGGAGATGAGGTGGGAGGACTTTTGAAAATGGAAGTGTTGTTCCAGTGGTTTTGAGACATAGGGGAAAAGGGATATGGGGTTGATAGCTAGACAGTAGCATTTGTATCCCTTTTTTTAGGTTATTTTATGGCAATATGGCTGTGTAGTTGACCTTGTTTAAAAGGAAGCTATAATCACAAAATACCTATTGTTTATATCTGTTTTTTTGTTAATGTATTTTATGGCAAACATTTTTCTACATATCACAATCTGTATTAAAAAAAGATAACAATGCAATTTTCACGCTGCCACTGGGGATTTTCTTAGACTTTAACTTTCTGTTGTTTCAGGAAACAACACATGTACATAGTTGAATTGGTTAGATTCAGACCCTATATTTTGTGTTGATTCATCTATTGAGCTTGTGCAAAGATCATTGTGAAGGACAAAGTAGCTGTGATGTAGCTTATTATGATCGGTAGATTCTTTATTACCCTATTTTTCGGACCATAAGACACACTTTTTTTCCTCCAAATTTGGAAGGAAAGTGTAGGTGCGTCTTATGGTCTGGATGTAACGTGGGGAGGGGGTGGCAGCAGCGAGTGGGATCCACTGTTATCGCTCTCACAGGAGGCAGAAAAATGTCCCCACTGCCTGGCTGCAGCGCTGGGGAAACCATGTGATCCCGATGACTAAAGTGCAGTGAATATTCATTAGCTGCTTCCTCGCCCACCTGTCAGCTGAGCAGTGAGCAGGGAGCAGCCATTGAATAGTCCTTCACTTAAGCAGGGACACACATGGTTTCCCCAGCGCTGGATTCCTGCAGCTGCTAGGGAGATCTGTGTCCGGTTGTGGAGGGGACAGCAGCAGGGGCCAGAGGAGACAAGATAGCCAGATACCTGCCTGGGCTGCTCTGTCTTCCATCCTCTGCACTTACTGTTCAGGTCAGAGGGTCCGATGTCTCGATTAGTGTGCTAGTCGCCCTCTGCCTGAACAGTCAGAGCAGAGGATGGAAGACAGAGTGGCGCGTGGAACGAGGAAGGTGACTATCGCAAGTGCCGGGGGCCTGAGCGAAGAGAGGTGAGTATGTGATTTTTTTTATTTTTTTTATTTTAATCGCAGCAACAGCATATGGGGCAAGTGTGTGGAGCATCGTATGGGGCCACAATGTATGGAGCATCATATGGGGCCACAATGTATGGAGCATCGTATGGGGCCACAATGTATGGAGCATCATATGGGGCCACAATGTATGGAGCATCGTATGGGGCCACAATGTATGGAGCATCGTATGGGGCCACAATGTATGGAGCATCGTATGGGGCCACAATGTATGGAGCATCGTATGGGGCCACAATGTATGGAGCATCATATGGGGCCAGGGCTGCCACTAGAAATTTCGGGGCCCCATACTGGCAAAATTTCCGGGGCCGCCTTGAGACTCCGCCCAGGCTCCACCCCAGCCCCGCCTCCACGCTCCACCCCTCAAACTGTCCACAGTCCCACCGCTCTCTCTTGGAAAATCTCCACTTCTCACCTATCACACATTGACAGTGTCACAGATCACACATATAGCCGGCAGCTTTTGTTTTGGCCAATAGATTTTTTAAGCCACCAAAATGACAAGGTAGACACTTTTGGCCAGGCCCTACTCTACTGTAACCTATTAAATATTTGTTAAAATATGCAATACAATTTAGGTATATTTTTATTTATTTTTAAATTTTTAAAATGACCTATAATACCACATACAAGGAGCAAATACCACAGCACCATGACCAGACACCATATTATCACCACAGTGACCTATAATACGATCTACAAGGCACAAATACCGCCACACCATGACCAGATGACATATTACCACCACAGTGATCGAATAATATCAAATACAAGGAACAAATACCACAACATCATGACCAGACCACATATTACCACCACATAGTGACTGAATACTACAATACTGATCAATAATAAAAAAAACACACAATACTATCACCATAAGTGCCATTATACACAGGAGATCTGTACTTAGTATGCAGTGTGTGTGTACAGGTAATACAGTGATCACCAGTGACATTATACACAGGAGCTCTGTATATAGTGTATAGGTAATCCAGTGATCACCGGTGACATTATACACAGGACCTCTGTATATAGTATACAGTGTATAGTGTCAGTGTAACACACTGACTCACCAGTGACGTCTCTAGGTGAAGTCCTTCATCTTTCATCCCTCACAGACCGCCATCACTTCATCCAGCCAGGACTTGTCTCTGCAGGAAATAACACAGTTATCTCGAGTTCCACTTGCAGAACACATTACTTAATTTTCCCAACTTCTACATTACACCACATGAAGAAGGCGACATAGTATCACTCTACACAGTAATAGGACCGCCCCTCCATTTAAAACAGTGTACTCAAAAAATAAAATAAATACATCACTGCAGTAATATCCCTTAATTAGCCCCTATGGTAATTAATATTCGCCATCCTAGCCCCCGTGTGTCTCATTCCTGGCATCAGCCATATGTTCTCCCATCCTGCCCTAATGAGTATCCATCCTGCCCCATATGATCTCCCCATCTGTCTCCATCGTATGCATCCTGCCCCATCCGTCTCCAATCCTGCCTCCAGTGTCTCCAATCATGCCCGTATCACCATTCTGCCCCGTCTCCAATCATGTCCCCAGTGTCTCCAGTCATGCCCCAGTGTCTCCAGTCATGCCCCAGTGTCTCCAGTCATGCCCCAGTGTCTCCAGTCATGCCCCAGTGTCTCCAGCGTTCTGCCCCAGTGTCTCCAGCATTCTGCCCTGGGCCCCCCGGATCGCCGCTCAAAATAAAAAATAAAAATAAATTAAAAAATAAATAAATAAAAAAAACAAAACAAAAAGTTCTGCTTACCTGCCGCGCTCCTGCTCTCTCCACCCAGCTGAAGTGTGCACTCGCCGGCGACTGACAATGACGTCAGATGCCGGCGACATGCACGCTGCGGCTGACGTCAGCTGCAAGCCTCAGATTGCGGGCCCGCACGTCAATAGCGTTAAACAGCTGCAGCGCCGGCCGCCGTTAAGGACCCGGTTCAGCCTGCGGCTGCCGGTAGGGGCCCGGTGAGCAGATGAGAGGGGGCCAGATGCGGGCCCCCTCTGCCCACCGGGCCCCATACGCCAGTCACGGCTGTAATGCCCTGATGGCGGCCCTGTATGGGGCCACAATGTATGGAGCATCATATGGGGCCACAATGTATGGAGCATCATATGGGGCCACAATGTATGGAGCATCATATGGGGCCACAATGTATGGAGCATCATATGGCGCCACAATGTATGGAGTATCTTATGGCGCCACAATGTATGGAGCATCGTATGGGGCCACAATGCATGGAGCATCGTATGGGGCCATAATGTATGGAACATCGTATGGGGCCATAATGTATGGAGCATCTTATGGGGCATAATGTGTGGAGTATCTCTTGCTGTATAATGTGTGGAGCATCTTATTGGGCCATAATGTGTGGAGCATCTTATGGGACCATCAACCTTTATGCAGCATTATATGGGGCATATTTTAATATGGAGCATTATATGGGGCGTATTTTGTATGGAGCATCTTATGGGGCCCATCATGAACTGTATGGAGCATTATATGGGGCTCCTGATTCAATATGGATATTCAAAAACACTTAACCTACTGATGTCTCAATTAATTTTACTTTTATTGGTATCTATTTTTATTTTTGACATTTACCGGTAGCTGCTGCATTTTCCACCCTAGGCGTATACTTGAGTCAATAAGTTTTCCCACTTTTTTGTGGCAAAATTAGGGGGTCGGCTTATACTCAGGTCGGCTTATACTCGAGTATATACAGTAATAGTATGTTATTTATGTTATTAAATATTTTACCACTTTTTTTCCGTATTTTCCACCTGTAAAACCTGGGTGCGTCTTATAGTCCGAAAAATACGGTATATGTGTATAGAGGGATTATCTATCATTGTAATCCTGCTTTGAGCCTGCTGAAAACCCTCCTGAAGTTACCGGAAGTTTGAGTCTATAAAAAAAACAAACAAAAAAAAACCTTATGACCAGTGTAAAAATTGGAAGATTGCTATTTTTTTTGTAAAATAACTTGATGTGGGAAAAAAACATTGCCCAGGTTTTGTTTCTGTAGTTTTTTCTTAAAGAGATTGTATTGCCTATTTCTCTAGTCACCTTCCACGACAGCCACTTCGGAGGTTGTCTTCCCCGCCCTAATAGGGGACAGGAACACAAAGAGGTTAAATACCCCTCCCCTTCCTGCACCGCCAGTGTTTTCCTGTCCCCTATGGGGCATGAAGAGATTCTGAAGGGGCTGCCGTGGCCGGCGACCGGAGCTCCACTTACCAAAGCCGGGCAGCATGAGGTCGGGCTCCCTCCTCAAAGACGCTGCTCCCGTCTCCTCTCTTCGGAGGGACTCGGGACCTTCCCGCCCCCCCTGCGCTCCCTTCGTGGGGTAAAGCGGGGCGGTGACGTGCGCACCGAGGGCCTCCTGCAGCCCCTCGGATTCCTCCTCCCTGCTGCAGCGCTGGAGGTGGCGCGCGTCTCGGAGCCTGTGGCCGGCCGACGGCTGGGTCACTTCCGTGTTGACGCGCGTCACTTCCGGTTCACTCAGGTGCGTTCCAGGGAGCACGCGCCGGCCGGCAATGGCGTCCGAAGCAGCAGAAACGCCATACAGCAGCTGTTTCGGGGGCGTTCTAGGACCCTACCCCAATCGGGCGATGGGGGGGGAGGAGCACCATGACGCTGGCCCCTCGATCCTTCATAAGAGATCCGGGTAGCAAGGTAAGCTGTCTGACTGTGCACTAACGTGACGGACATGGACGGTGACAGACCCCCTTGCTCTGCAAATGCCAGCGTTCCCCCTCCTACCAAAGTAAGTAGCAGGTGTTGGGCCCAGCTATCCCCTATATACATATATACATATATGTATATATAAGTATATACCCTTAAGTGGCTTAGCAAACCCTCTCTCTCTCTCTTATAGGGAGAAAAGGTTTCTGATCCTAGAAAGTCAAGCCACAAATGTAAAGTGTGTGCGACCAAGCTCCCATTAACATACGGGAAAAAGCTCTGCCAATCCTGTACGGATGAGGTCCTACGCACGGAACAACCCTCGCTGCTGGATAGCATTAGATCCCTAATTAAAGACGAGGTCCGTTCCTCTATGGCCACCTTCTCACAAATGTCGGTGCCTCAGCCGCCCCCTCCAAAGAAGAGGAAAAAAGACCCAGTAGAATCTGACCCAGACTCAGGGGAAATCCAGTCCTCGGGTTCGGAAGATAACTGGGAAAATGAAGGCTCTACTTCAACTCCCACCCCTAAATCAGAAAACAAAAAGTACTACTTTAATTCTGAGGACATGAGTGAACTAATCAGTTTAGTACGAGGCACCATGGGGGTAGAGGATGAAGAAGTTACACTCACAGTACAAGATGAGATGTTTGAGGGTCTGAAACCCAAAGATCGAAAAGAGTTTCCAGTGCATAAGAATTTACGAGATCTAATTCTTCATGAATGGGACCTCCCTGAAAAAGGTCTGACTGTGCCATCAGAACTAAAAAACCGGTGTCCATTGGACGGGGATAACTCTCTATGGGAAACCCCGAAAGTGGATGTGCAAGTGTCCAGGGTAACTAAGAAAACAGCCCTTCCATTTGAGGACTCCTCACAACTCAAAGATCCGATGGATCGTAAAATAGAGAGTTTGTTAAAAAAGTCCTGGGACACCTCCACAAATTTACTGAAGTCCAATATAGCATCCACTTGCGTGGCCAGATCTCTATTTGTCTGGTTACGCAAGCTTGAGGATCACTTGACACAGGGTACCCCAAGAGAGGAAATTCTAGACTCCCTAACCTTGTTACAGAAGGCAACGGGATTCCTAGCTGATGCTTCTGCTGAATCGGTCCGAGTAGCCGCGAAAGCTGCCGTCCTTTCTAACTTTTCCAGGAGGGCACTCTGGATAAAATCCTGTCTCCAAGTCCAAATTATGTAGCATACCCTTTCAGGGTCATAATGTGTTTGGACCTGTTCTGGATGACATTTTGGATAAGGCGGCAGATAAAAAGAAATCTCTCCCTGAGCAGAAGATTCCTAAAAAGCGCTTTTTTCGTCCCTCCCGTGACCAACCTTCACAGAGGGGAAAAGGCAAAACGGGAAGGTGGAGCTATCCCAAGGGAGGCAGGGGTAAAAATATCCTGGCCCCTCAGGCCCAACAAACCCCAGATAAGCAATGACTGTGCTCCGGTCGGGGGTCGACTCTCACGTTTCTTCACCAACTGGCGGAACATCTCCACAAATCAGTGGGTCCTTCGTACAGTTCAAGAGGGACTAAAAATAGAATTCGTGAGACAACCCCCTCAATGCCTAAGGATAACCTCCCTTCAAAACCCAGACCTCCAAAACTCCTTGTTACAAGATCTACAAAAATTACTGCGGTCAAATGTAATCTCGCAGGTACCGAAATTGGAGGAAGGACGTGGTCATTACTCACGCCTTTTTCTGATAACCAAGCCATCGGGGATGAACAGAATTATAATAAATTTGAAACCCTTGAACGAATCAGTCCGGTACAGGAGATTCAAAATGGAGACAGTCAAATCAGTGATCCCCCTCATCGGTCAAAATTGGATGATGGCGACTGTGGATCTGAGGGATGCTTATTACCATGTGCCAATCCACCCAGAGCACAGGAAATTCCTCAGATTCGCAGTCTCCAGGGGTCACCAGATCGAACATTTCCAGTTCAATGTCCTCCCCTTCGGGATCTCATCAGCCCCGCGGGTTTTCACAAAAATTATGGCAGAAGCAATAATCTTCATCCGTCAACAAGGAATATGCATCGTCCCGTATTTAGACGACTTCCTGATTATGGCTCCATCTGCCCCCCGTCTGGAAACAGACGTATCAAAGACCCTAGAGATACTACAAACTCTGGGTTGGATCCCAAATCTGGAGAAGTCAGAGGTCCGTCCCTCCACAAGGAGAAAATTTCTGGGGGTGCTGCTGGACTCGGAAGTAAGAACATCTTTTCTGCCCAAAGATCATCAAATCAACCTTGTCCGCAAAGTAGCCAAATTCAGGGGCCAGCGTACACCGACCCTCAGAGAATCAATGTCTGTACTAGGGTCCCTGACCGCATGTATACAATCGGTGTCCTGGGCACAGGCTCACACACGAGCTCTCCAGACTTATGTACTCCTACATTCCAGGAGACGACAGATTCCATTGAGTCAAAAGATTCCTCTCCCTGGCCATGTAAAAGCATCTCTGAAATGGTGGCTAGATTACCAAAATCTCCAGAGAGGAGTCAGCTGGGATCACCTTCCCCTAAAAACACTCCGCTCAGATGCCAGCAAAAGAGGCTGGGGTGCAGTGGTAGAGGGTTTCCACTTTCAAGGACAATGGGCATCGAATATCAGCAGCAGCTCCTCAAATCTAAGTCTAAGGGAACTAAAAGCTGTAGAGGAAGCCCTAAAAGCGTCATCTTCGATGATCAAGAATCATCACGTTCGTATTTATTCGGACAACATGACCACGGTAGCCTATCTACGACACCAGGGAGGAACGAAGTATGCCTCTCTGAAGGAAGTAGCTGCAAGAATATTTTTCTGGGCAGAGAAAAACCTTCTATCGGTTACAGCAGTACATCTGAGGGGGTTAGACAACACTCAGGCGGATTTCCTCAGCAGGAAAGACGTTCATCCAGGAGAGTGGTCCCTAGACCAGACAGTGTTTCAATCCCTAACCTCAAAATGGGGTACTCCAGAGGTGGATCTATTCGCCAACAGGCAAAATGCAAAGGGAGAAACATTTTTCTCCCTTCACCACAAAGACAAGGCACAGGGATTAGATGCCTTCTCACAGCGGTGGAAGTTCAACCTTGCATACGCTTTTCCTCCCATTCCCATGCTGGCGAAAACTCTGCAGAAGATCAGAGCGGAAGGAGTGACCACAATTTTGATTGCCCCACTATGGCCCGGGAGGAGTTGGTACGGCGCCCTGTTAGATATGGCCCTGGAAGGTCCCTACCTTCTACCTCAAAAGCCCGATCTCCTACACCAGGGTCCCCTACTACATCCAGACCTGAACAGGTTGAACTTGGCAGCATGGCTACTGAAGCCACAATCTTAAAAGCTAAAGGTCTCTCGGATGACGTAATTCAAACCCTTCAAAAAAGCAGGAAAGCGGTAACCAACGCCATCTATACTAAGGTCTGGAGAAAATTTACGTCCTGGTGCTCCCCAGAAGTTCCAGACCCCTTCAATCCTGATATAGCAAAAATCCTGCAATTTTTACAGAAGGGCTTGGAAATGGGCCTTACCCCTAACACACTCAAAGTGCTAGTATCGGCCCTTAGTAGCTTTTTTGATTCCAGTTTAGCCAATCACCGCTGGGTCAAACGATTTATGACAGCAGCATCCAGAATTCGTCCTACGCTCCGTAGTAAGGTGCCTCCCTGGGACCTCAATACAGTACTTAATGCACTAACCCAGAGTCCATTTGAACCCCTGGATGCTGTAACTATAAAAAACTTGACTTTGAAAACAGTCTTTCTGGTCGCAATCACTACGGCTAGACGTATTGGTGAGTTACAGGCCCTGTCGATTCAGGAACCTTATTTAACGGTCACTACGGATAGCATTATACTAAAACTAGACCGGTCCTTTTTACCTAAAGTGGTCTCGAATTTCCACAGAGATCAGGACATTCTACTACCTTCATTTTGCCCAAACCCCTCCAACCCTAAAGAACAGGCCTTCCACACCTTGGATGTTCGCAGGGTGGTCTTATCTTACTTACAACAGACTGAAGCCTGGCGAATTGATCAAAATTTATTCGTCCAGTTCTCGGGACGAAACAGGGGGAAGAAGGTGGCAAAAAATACTATTGCAAGATGGATCAAGCAGTCTATTTGTCTGGCATATTCATCACAAGGACTGGATCCACCTGCCTCTCTGAAAGCACACTCTACCCGAGCGATGGCAACATCATGGGCAGAGAGGGGGAATGCCTCATCAGAGCAGATTTGCAGAGCCGCCACCTGGTCGTCCATCCATACGTTCACCAGACATTACCGGCTTAATTTCAATAGGGATTTAACATTTGGCAGACGCGTTCTGCAGGCCGTGGTCCCTCCCTAGAGAAATTAGCTGTTGGTACTACTCCGAAGTGGCTGTCGTGGAAGGTGACTAGAGAAAATAGAATTAGGGTACGTTCACACAGGACTTTTTTGCTGCTTTTTTTGGCTGCTTTTTTTTATGCTAATTTTCAGCTGCTTTTTACAGTACCAGTAAAGCCTATGAGATTTCAGAAATCTCATGCACACACGTTGGTTTTTTGTTTGATCAGTATTTTCTGCTTTGCTGCTTTTTTTGGACATAGGGCATGTCACTTCTTTCAGCGTTTTTGCTGCGTTTTTGCAGCGTTTTTTCACCCATTGACTTGAATGGGTGATGAAAAAAACGCTGCAAAAACGCTGAAAAAACGCATGTAGCATTATTTGCTGCGTTTTTTGTGCAGAAAATCATGGCCAGCAGGAAGGGATCTCACAGCCAAGAGCTTAGGGGTGTGGTTAGTGAGGTGTGAAGAGCCATTGTGAGCCATTGTGAGGTGTCCTGATTGTGATCTATTGTGAGGGAGTTCCTGGTAGTAAGGTGTGAAGAGCCATTGTGAGGTGTGAAGAGCCATTGTGAGGTGTCCTAGCAGCTGAAAATTGGCATATTAAAAAAAGCAGCAAAAATCTGCAGCAAGAATCTGCAGCAAAAAAGTCCTGTGTGAACGTACCCAAAAAAACGCACCAAAAACGCACCAAAATAACGCACCTAAATTAGCATAAAAAAAAGCAGCAAAAAAAAGCAGCAAAAAAGTCCTGTGTGAACGTACCCTTATTCTTACCGTTAATTCGGTTTCTAGGAACCTTCCACGACAGCACTAATTTCCCTCCCTATCTGATATTCTTATTGGATGATTCCTGCACTTTTGTGGTAATTATACATGCTACTGTGTCCAGGAAAACACTGGCGGTGCAGGAAGGGGAGGGGTATTTAACCTCTTTGTGTTCCTGTCCCCTATTAGGGCGGGGAAGACAACCTCCGAAGTGGCTGTCGTGGAAGGTTCCTAGAAACCGAATTAACGGTAAGAATAATTCTATTATTTTATTCACTAATGAAAACTAGGTACTACTATATATATTCTTTTTTCCTAAGTTATTGTATTCTCCATGGTAAAATCATTATTGTAAAATCAGCGATGATTAGCTGCGACAAAATTGGACAAATTGTTGTGGCGAAGATCTTATATCAAAAGTGCAGAAGTCCGAAATATCTCCATTAATTTTTTTTTTTTTTTTTTTAAGTGCTTTTACAATTTCATTTTTTTACCATTATATTGATTTTAGCTTTTGTATCAAATTTTTTAAGAAACTGCAACTTTTTTTTAATTTCTTATTTTCTGTATTTTTCCTTTTGAACCATTATAGACCATACAGTATGCCATTATCAACATCTAATAGTCTGGCATTGAATAACATTGGCTTTAACTATAACTTACAGCTATAGCTATGTACTCGAATGTGTACATTTCTTGGACTCCTAGGTCAGGATATTTTGTCTATAGACTGATATATCTTTATATTTTTCTTTTAGCTGATATTTTAGGCTGGTTTTCAAATCTTCTTTTTCAGTCCTTCCCTGTTGCACATATGGGAGGGGAGCAGAAAGCTCTTCTTTATCCTTGGTCGGTGGGTACCATGTCCAGCTGTGAGATGTGTGTGATACTGTGTGGCACAGCTCGGGTTAGCGTACAACTTCCCACTCTAAATAAGTTTCTCTTGAAGAGTGCACATTTTCGCAGTGGAAATGCAAACATTGCAGAACGTGAAATGAATCAATCTATTGACGTGCACTGAATAAAGGGCTTCTTTCAGCTCTCTGTTTTTGTAGAAAAACTGGAGTACTTAACAAAAAATGATATGTTCCAAAGGTAAAGTCTTCATTTCTGGAAGCTTTCTGCTTGGGCTTTTGGAATGGCAGAAAAGCAAACACAACACGCTTATTTCCTGGAAAATTAATGTTGTGACTTTAGCTTATGCCACATCATATTAATAAAGCCTGATCTGTGCTGGTGGGCACACGATCTGCCAGGATGTCATGCCAGATACCCGCTTTGGCTTTAGAGGGTTTGTAATTTCATAAAATAAATGTAAATCGTGCTTTATTATAAGGCAGACCTGGGCTTAAAGAATATAAAATATCTATTGACGTCAACAGAAATTCCAGAATGTAGATAGAGGACATTTATATAGTCCTATCCTGCTTACACACCAGCTTGGCTGCCTTCTTAAAGAACATATACCGGTAATCATTTTTAACCCAATATATATTTGTTGGTCTTAAATCGTATAGTTGGTACATACAAAAACTAATTTGTCACACACCTTTTACCGTATATTGTTTAGTACATGCATTCCGGTAACATCTCTGTAATACTAGCACAGACAGAGTTGGCTCAGTTATCGTTATCAACCAATCAGCTTTCATTTTTCAGGATATTAAAGTAGAAGAAATCAACTTTTTATCAGTGTATATAAAGTTTTGATTGTATTTCCTGTTACGCTCCTCCCAATGAGTCTCCATTATACCATAGCTGCAGAAAAAAGACAAGACAGACCGCACATCCAAAACCTCATTGATCTATTGCTGCTAAGCAGAAATTTACAAAACTTAACATGAGGTTTTTAGTTGAACCAGACTGTATGAAGCCCAGTGCCACATCACGGAGATCCCCTCGGTGGGTCACTGACCTTAAAGGTGAGGCACCGTGCGCTAACCGCAAGCAAAGGCCCTGGTGCCCACATCTCCTCGTAGCACAGCACCACAGCAACAATTTCCACCACATAGCACCAACACCAAATGAAAGGAGCAAAAATGTTGCCAAGATGTCTGCAATATGCTTCCGTTGGTAGCACAGTTTTTATTACACCTTAATACAGAGCTGGTGTCCAATGCAGAACAAGAGGCATGCTATTCATTACAATGGCAAATAACCTAATTGTATGTTTCACCTGGGGAAGTGCATCCTCCAAGCCACTGGTCCATATGAGTAGTTCTTGAGCAACATAGACATTCCGAGCTGGTTCAGCAGGATAGCTGATTCGGGCGCAGCTGGGACAGCACGAGGGGGCTGATTCGGGCGCAGCTGGGACAGCACGAGGGGGCTGACGCAGCGCAGCTGGGACGTTTGTTGCAGCAAAAGTCCAGCATGGCAACAATAATGCCAGGTAACTGAATACTCAGGTGGGTCCTGTCCCCGGAGCCAAATGTAAATAATCCAGGATGCTTATGTCATTGAAGTGCCTCGGGTTGCAGTAGAAAAGATGAAATGGTCAGGGACTTCCTATAACAATTAGCGAGATTCCTGCCTTAAGTTTTGAGATGCTGTAATATGACCGGCCTTTGCAGGCAACTGTCCCCTCCTTACCCCCCCCCCCCACACACAGGCCATGTTCCCACATAGCATAAATGCTTCATTTTTTTTTTCTTTTTTTTTTTTGCAGAGAATAAGCTGAGCTCAAGATTTCAAAAACGGTGCATGCAATTTCATAAAAACGCATGCCAATTTTGAGTTTAACGATACTCTGAACTGTGCACTTTAACCATATAGTCTTCTCTTGGAAGCCTGAAACAAAAATCCATGTAAAGAACATAATTGTGTTATTTAGGTTCAAAATACCAGTATTTCTGCACTAAAGTATTCATAAAAAAATGCTGCATCAAGTCTGCACCAAAACGATAAAAAAAAAAAAAAAAAACGCACTAATGAGAGCAGATTGCTATTGCATTACATATTTTGCTGTTGACCCCTATATAAAAAACCTTAGCGGAAAAAGTGCAGCGTTTCCACATGTGTGGACGTGGCCTTGTTCTTACAATGTCTGGACGACTGTTACTGCATTTATGTGAGTGATATTAGGAGCTCCTCATATAAAGGCAAATTCTGAATGTGACACTGTAACAAATTTACAAAGTTTTTACATTTTTGTGATTTCTAGAAAACATTGATAAAAAAATATACCCAAATACGATATTTTACCACCACTCCCCACCTCTTACAGCCAATGAAACAGATTAGTTGTTTTTTTGTTGTTGTTTTTTTTAAACCATAATTTTTTTTTATAGTGGTAATTCAAGATACACTTGTTTGATGCATATAGGCAACGATACACTGTTCCCACTGCATAATTCTGCTGAAATTCTAATTATTCTGGGTCTGCAGGCGGCTTTATTCGGTACGTTGTAAAGTCGCTGATTACAGAATTCTGCACTAAAATTGTCCACTCTGTTCTGATTCTGCTTACAGCGTATATTTATAAACCTCAAAGACAAAGAGGAACGCTGGCAAATAACTTGAATTTCACTCTGGACGCTCCATTAACCATGTAGTAACTGTATCTAAAAATAAAAATACAGAGATGGGGACTGTACATTGTGAGCCTCATTGATGTCACTGATGGACAGTGACGTGGAATATGTTGACATTTTTAAAAGCAAAAGAAAATACTTTGTCTTAAATATTGAATCTCTGTTGGATTTGTGGTGATAATAGGAGATTTTCAACTGTTACCAATCATTTGATATTTGTATTATTTTCTCTAGTAGCCTTCCACGACAGCCACCAGGAGGTTGACTCCACACCCTAATGGGGGACAGGAAGCACAAGAGGTTAAAAACCCCTCCCACCTCCCATTAACCAGTGTCTTTCCTGTCCCCCATGGGGCATGGAGAGGTTACTGGTGCACTGCAGCGGCGGCTCTAGCAGTGTACCTTGTGTTTCTATTTCTTCTGCCGGGCACTAATGGTCGGGTCCCTCGGGGCTTCTTCCTGCGCTGTGCCTCCCGTCTCCTCTGGATTCTGGGACCGCGTTCCCGGTCCTCCTGCGTCCTCTTGTGGGGACAAAGCTGGCCAGTGAGCCCATCCCGGAGGCCTCCCTGAGCTCTCCGGCGTCTCCCCCTCCTGCGCACGCTGTTCGGCGACCTGGAAGTCAGGTGATACTCCACTTCCGGGTCGGCGCTCCTGTACAGGAGCGACACAGTCCAGCGCTATGGATCACCGAACTGCGTGTGAGGCACGCTGCATCCTCGCACGCCTGCCTGGGACGGCGGAGGGGGAGGGGTGGCGAATTGCCTTGCGTTGGTGCAGGCTTATTTTCTATATAAGCTGCGAAGACGTCTCGGGTAAGCCTGCTGTAAGCATGGATTCGTCTTGCCCTGCAGCTGCAGAGCCCAGCGCTCCTCAAGCCCTGGTAAGTGTGGCAGAGATGGGTCCCATTTAAAGGTAGTTTTATATACACCTTCTTACACTGCTTCCTCTCTCTTTTCAGGGAGTCAAGTCTGGCCCTAAAAACATTACCAAACGCAAATGTGCTACCTGTAATGTGAAAATGCCACTAGATTGGGAGAAAAAGTTGTGCCAACCTTGTACAGATAAAATTGTCCGGGCGGAACACCCTTCATTGATTGAGGAAATCCGCTCCCTGGTTAGGCAGGAGGTTCAAACCTCTTTGGCCCCGCTCGCCCCGCCTCCACCGCCACCACCATCCTCACCTGGTCCATCTCTCCCCAAAAAGAGAAAAATCCAGGAGTATTCTGAGTCAGAATCTGAGGGATCTTATACGTCTTCTTCAGTCAAATGGGAGGATGTGTTACCCCATAAATCTGCGGAAATTAGGAAATATCTTTTTTCCTCTGAATGCATTGAGGAATTGGTGTCTGCAGTGAGGAACACCATGGGGCTAAAAGAGGAATCAGTTCCTCAGTCTATACAAGACGAATTATTCGGTATACATACTGAAAAACAACCTGGGTTTCCCGTCCATAAAAGCATAATAGATATGATTAATAATGAATGGGAATTGCCTGAGAAGCGTCTAACAACTCCTCCAGACTTTAAACATCGGTTTCCTCTTGATGAGGACTCAATAAAATGGAACATCCCAAAAATTGATGTTCAGGTGGCTAGAGTGGCTAAAAAAACGGCTCTGCCGTTCGAGGATTCCTCCCAGTTGAAAGACCCCTTAGATAGGAAGATTGAGAGCCTTCTCAAAAAATCCTGGGAAACGTCTACCTTAGCCCTAAGATTCAATATTGCATCCACCTGCGTGGCCCGCTCTCTCTTCCGCTGGATAGAAGAGCTAGAAAACCACATCTCTCAGGGTACTCCGAGAGAGGAAGTTCTGGACTCCCTGCCTATTTTGCATAGAGCAACTGGGTTCCTCGCAGACGCCTCACTGGAATCTATCCGGGTGGCAGCCAGATCCTTGGTCCAGACAAATTCAGCCAGAAGAGCTCTCTGGTTAAAAATGTGGAGCGGAGACGTCACTTCAAAAATAAAACTATGTTCCATTCCCTTTAAGGGTGACTGTGTTTGGGCCCTCATTAGATGACATCTTAGAGAAAGCCACAGACAGAAAGAAAACTCTTCCTGAACAGAGGCCTCCCAGGAAGCGTTTTTTTTGAGCCTCCCAGTCCCAGCCCTCCCAGGGTAAAGGGAAAGGAAAAACCGGGAGGTGGAGATATGCTAAGGGGAAGCCTAAAAACATCCTTATTCCCCAGCAAACTCAACAAGAAAAACAATGACTCCGATCCGGTGGGGATGAGGCTTTCGAACTTCGTTCACAGTTGGCAGAATATCTCCAACAGCCCCTGGGTGGTCAGTGTTATACAACAGGGGCTTCTGATAGAGTTCGATGCACCTCCCCCCAGGATCTTAAGAGTCACCTCCCCGTCATCTCGGGAGACTCAAAGGTTGATGATGGCTGGAATTCAGGACTTGCTAGACTCGAGAGCTATCTCCATGGTCCCGGTGAACGAGCAAGGGAAAGGACACTATTCCCGTATCTTCATGATAAAAAAGCCGTCCGGGCAATCTCGGATTATACTAAATCTGAAAGCTCTCAACAAATATATAACTTACCGCAAGTTTAAGATGGAGTCAGTAAAAACAGCCATCCCTCTAATCACTCCTCATTCATATATGGCAACAATAGACCTCAAGGATGCGTATTTCCATATTCCAATGCATCCTCGTCACAGGAAATACCTAAGATTTGCGGTCCAATTCAATCAAAAAATCTTACATTTCCAATACAATGTTCTCCCCTTCGGGATCTCCTCAGCCCCAAGGGTGTTTTCCAGAGTCATGGCGGAAACGGTAGCCCATATCAGGAGCCAAGACATCGCTATAGTGCCGTACTTGGACGACCTTCTAATAATTGGTCCTTCCGCCGAAATTCTCAATCAGAGAATTTCCAAAACTCTGAACATCTTACAGCTTTTGTGTTGGATACCAAATCTAAAAAAGTCTCAGCTATCACCATCAAAGGTGAGGAAATTCCTCGGGGTCCTCTTGGATTCAGAAAATCAGAAATCTTTCCTACCAGAGGAACACCGAATAAATCTAATTTCCAAGGTCTCAGACTTCAAAAGACAACGTTCTCTGACTCTACGGACCGCATTGTCTCTCCTGGGGTCGATGACGGCCTGTATACAATCAGTCCAGTGGGCTCAGAGCCACTCAAGAGTACTGCAGGCACACATCTTAGGGAACTGGGACGGGAATCCAAATTTCCTGAACAGAAGAGTGTACACTACAGGGAAGGTAAAGGCCTCGTTAACCTGGTGGGTGGTCCAATCAAACCTGCTAAAAGGAGTAGACTGGGTACAAGATCCGCTGATCACGGTGACAACAGATGCCAGTCAAAAAGGTTGGGGAGCAGTCGTCTCGCAAATCCCATTCCAGGGTCACTGGAATCAGAGAGAAAGCTCCAGTTCCTCCAACTCCAGAGAATTGTTGGCAGTGGAGAGGGCCCTTCTGGCAGCCAGCAGTCTCATTATAGGTCAACATGTCAGAATTTACTCGGACAATATGACGACTGTTGCGTATCTAAAACACCAGGGAAGTCCGAAGTTCAATCAATTGAGAGCAATATCAAACAGAATATTTTGCTGGGCAGAGAAACATCTCTCACTTTCAGCGATACACCTCAGGGGGTTAGTGAACATTCATGCAGATCTCCTAAGTTGTCACGACTTGCATCCAGGAGAATGGAGCCTGAAGGCGGATGTTTTCAGAATGTTGACAGACAGATGGGGACTTCCCGATATAGACCTTCTAGCGTCAAGCCAGAATGCACAGGTCGAGAACTACTTCTCCCTAGACCCCAAGGACAGGTCTCAGGGAATAAGCGCCTTCACGCATACATGGAGGTTCCATCTAGCATACGTGTTCCCTCCAATACCGTTGCTTGCGAAGACCCTCCGGAAGATCCGGGACGATCAGGTCCAGACTATCCTAGTAGCTCCAGCATGGCCGAAGAGGAGCTGGTACCACCTCATCAAAGAACTGAAGGTGGATGGTCCAGTCTTCCTTCAAGCATCAGAAGATCTTCTCTGCCAAGGCCCCTTTTACCATCCGGAACCACAAAAGTTCAGACTGGCAGCCTGGCTATTGAAGCCCAGGTACTAAGAGCTAAGGGTCTTTCAGAGTCAGTAATCTCTACCTTACAGAAATCTAGAAAACCTATTACCAATGCCATATATGGCAAAATTTGGAATAGATTCTCCTCGTGGTGTCATCCTCATAATCCTGACCCTTTTCATCCTAATATCTCACAGATATTAGATTTTTTACAAAAAGGATTAGAGTTGGGGCTGAAGCCAAGTACCTTGAAAGTTCAAGTGTCAGCTTTGAGCTCTGTCTTCGATCAAGACCTTGCGGGTCATCGTTGGATAAAGAGATTTATGGTCGCAGCATCAACGCATTGTCCAAGAAAACAAATTTTCGTGCCATCATGGGACTTAAACATAGTTCTAAAGGGCCTTACGGCTCCTCCATTTGAGCCATTATCATCTTGTTCCTCGCAGCTTCTGTCCTGCAAGACGGCCTTCTTGGTTGCAATTTCTACTGCAAGACGAGTAGGGGAAATACAAGCCCTTTCAGTTAGAGAGCCTTATCTTACCATAAGAGATGACTCCATTGTGTTCCGACCAGATCCATGTTTTCTCCCGAAGGTAGTGTCAGAATTTCATCGATCACAGGATATAGTCCTCCCATCGTTCTGTCACAATCCTTCAAATCCGGAAGAACACAGATTTCATACCTTGGATGTACAACGTATAGTGTTATACTACTTAGAACATACTAAATCGTTCAGAATTGACAAAAATCTCTTCGTTCATCTTTCTGGCAGAAACAAGGGCAAGAAGGTAGCGAAGAGTACCATTGCCAACTGGATAAAGAAGGCCATTACTGAAGCATACCTAACTCAGAATATTGCTATTCCTGCGGGCCTAAAAGCTCATTCCACCAGATCTACTTCCGTCTCTTGGGCTGAAAGGGCTGGTGCTTCAACAGAGCAGATTTGCAGGGCAGCAACATGGTCCTCCTTGCACACTTTTACCAAACATTATAGATTGGACTTCTGGTCCAACTGGGATCTTGCCTTTGGCCGAAAGGTTCTTCAGGCTGTGGTCCCTCCCTAAATACAGAATTGGTTGGCATTCCTCCTGGTGGCTGTCGTGGAAGGCTACTAGAGAAAATAGAATTATTCTTACCGTTAATTCGGTTTCTAGGAGCCTTCCACGACAGCATTAATTCCCTCCCGATGTTCTTGGATATTTTTTTCTGAGAACCTAAAAGGTAACCAGTGCTATGGGTTCAGTTGTAAGTCACTGGTTAATGGGAGGTGGGAGGGGTTTTTAACCTCTTGTGCTTCCTGTCCCCCATTGGGGTGTGGAGACAACCTCCTGGTGGTTGTCGTGGAAGGCTCCTAGAAACCGAATTAACGGTAAGAATAATTCTATTTTTCTATTTTTAAGAAATTATTAAATCTTAAGATAAGGGGATAAATGATTGTCCCTATTGAAAAAAAAAATTGTAGTGACATATTCCATATTAGCATTTTATTTTGGAATGTATCTCGACTTTTATAAGTAGGGATGTGACTGGTCAGTAATCTGGAATATCTGATATTACAGTATCTGTAAAACTCTGTTAATGATGTAGAAAAGAGCCATTTTTTTGTTGTAGTAAAATAGATTAGATGGATACACCCAGCTCAGCATAATCCCCTTTGAAATGTAAGATTTTATTCAATATCCCACTGAACTCAATAACCATTTCAAATATTTGGCAAGAATGGGTTTCATGTACCATTTTTTAACACATGATGTGAAAGTAAGGTTATTAATTTAACTTTCATTACAAAATCTTCAGTTTTACTCAAACTGAGTAATTTCCTCTGGTAGCCTAGTTTTGCTAATTCCCCCTTTAAGGTACCTTCACACATAACGATTTCGTTAACGATATCGTTGCAACGTCACGCTTTTTGGTGACGTAGCAACGATCCCGCTAACAATCTCGTTATGTGTGACAGCGACCAACGATCAGGCCCCTACTGGGAGATCGTTGGTCGTAGGGAATGATCAGGACCTTTTTTTGGTCGCTGATCACCCGCTGTCATCGCTGGATCGGCGTGTGTGACGCCGATCCAGCGATGTGTTCACTTGTAACCAGGGTAAATATCGGGTTACTAAGCGCAGGGCCGCACTTAGTAACCCGATATTTACCCTGGTTACCATTGTAAAAGTTAAAAAAAAAAACACTACATACTCACATTCCGATGTCTGTCACGTGACGTGACAGACCTCGGAATGTGAGTATATAGTGGTTTTTTTTTTTTTTTTTTTAACTTTTACAATGGTAACCAGGGTAAATATCTGGTTACTAAGCGCGGCCCTGCACTTAGTAACCCGATGTTTACCCTGGTTACCCGGGGACTTCGGCATAGTTGAAGACAGTTTCAATGATGCCGAAGTCGTTCCCCTAATCGTTGGTCGCTAGAGAGAGCTGTCTGTGTGACAGCTCCCCAGCGACAACACAACGACTTACCAACGATCACGGCCAGGTCGTATCGCTGGTCGTGATCGTTGGTAAGTCGTTTAGTGTAACGGTACCTTACACTGATCACATGCACGCATGCAATGAAGGATTGTTTACTGATGCTGGACAGCAGAGTTGGCAAACTTTCCGCTCCCATCCCATTCCAGGCAGCAGTCAGTGTCTCTTACTTCAGATGTAGACACTCCTGCCGTAGTGTCTTCTATTTGAGATGTAAATGCTCCAGCCACGGTAGTGTCTCCTGTTTTAAGATGTATTTGCTCCAGCCCCAGTGTTTTCTATGTAAGATGCAGATGCTCTAGCGCCAGTATCTCCTATGTGAGATGTAGAAGCTCCAGTCCCGGCTTCTCCTGTGTGAGATGTAGAAGTTTCAGCCCCGGCGTCTCCTATGTGAGATGTAGAAGCTCCAGCCCCGGCATCTCCTATGGGAGATGTAGAAGCTCCAGCCCCGGCATCTCCTATGGGAGATGTAGAAGCTCCAGCCCCGGCATCTCCTATGGGAGATGTAGAAGCTCCAGCCCCGGCATCTCCTATGGGAGATGTAGAAGCTCCAGCCCCGGCATCTCCTATGGGAGATGTAGAAGCTCCAGCCCCGGCATCTCCTATGGGAGATGTAGAAGCTCCAGCCCCGGCATCTCCTATGGGAGATGTAGAAGCTCCAGCCCCGGCATCTCCTATGGGAGATGTAGAAGCTCCAGCCCCGGCATCTCCTATGGGAGATGTAGAAGCTCCAGCCCCGGCATCTCCTATGGGAGATGTAGAAGCTCCAGCCCCGGCATCTCCTATGGGAGATGTAGAAGCTCCAGCCCCGGCATCTCCTATGGGAGATGTAGAAGCTCCAGCCCCGGCATCTCCTATGGGAGATGTAGAATCTGTGTTTGGAATAACTGACTACAGCTATAATTTCTTTGCAAAACTTATCGCAAAGAGTCAACAGTGCTTCTGACTGATGCAAGGCTGGAAAATCTGTTACAAGTAGCAACATCAATGCCTCCCCCTCAAAAAAAAAATCTGCATTAGCCATCACATTAAGAGTGAGTTATTTGTTTTACCACATTATAGCAGGACAATTTTTAAGCTGATTACGTTGTATGGCCCGATAACTGATGTTACAAATATACAAGAAAAAGTTCCCAACCCCTGTTATAAATTGACAGAAAGCTGGTAATCTTTGGTGGAGGTGTGGTTGGACTAGGAGGCACAAGGCCAGTTGTCCTGAAGTTCTAATCATCTGATAAAACACTGATTATATTGAAACAGCAATATATAGCCTAGTAAGTGACGCATCCCTGTAATCGGGCTCTTTTCTACTACACCGTGATGCTCTCATATTACGTAGCAAAAACCTGCTGATTAGATTCTCTTTAACTTTTTTACTTGCAAATGTTTTTTCTAGAGATGCCTGTTGGTGGGGATTATTTTATATTGTGATAGAGGAAAACTAATACTCATTTCTGTATAAATTATAACTGAGACATTGGCATGATTTTATTTCTGCAGAGAAATTGATTGCTTATCAGCGGGAATTCCATGCTCTGAAGGAACGGCTACGAATTGCTGAACACAGAACTCTCCAGCGCTCGTCAGAGCTCCATGCCATCCTGGAAGAGTTCCGGAGGGCAGTGGTGGAGGCAAATGGGAGCAGAGATGCTTTAAGTCATTTTTCAGGTAAACTGCTATGTTCCCTTTACAAATTATAATATTTCCATACACTGACAAGATTTTCAGTTACCTTTATGGACAGTTAAAGGGACTATCTGAAGAAAATATCTGACAGTTTAAAATATTAATATATGACCCCAAGAGCCAATTTTAGGAGCCCTACATCTATATTCTTTGTTCAGATCGCTTTTTGAATGCCTTCCGTTGAGCCTTGAGCTTTCTTATTTGTGAAAATCTTCTATAAATAAATGTAATCCAAGGTCCAGCGTTTCCGCTGCTTCAGGTTTTGATATGTCACAGAATCCAGATGTTGTTTTGTGATAAATATGACTTTCAGTGATGCATGTCTGTTTTATGCATTGTATTTGTGCATGGATTTGCGAGAGAAAGGATTCCATTAAGGGGTTTCTTTTCTTTAGAAATAGCGAAAAGCCGGCAACTGTTTGCCTGCAGTCTCAGCAGCGTGCACTGACTGGAGATTATGCATGTCTACAGATGTCACATTAAATACAGGCCAGTGATTTGAGATGACAGTACAGTAGGAATCCCCTGTAGGGCATTATTTAAAAATCACTTTTGTGTTCCAGGATTTGTCTAATAGGATAGGACTGCTGACTGTGCAGAATGAAATGATGAGATCATTACTTGGGTGCATAACTACATTAGGCATGGTACAGAACCGAAATTTCACATGTAACATTCACACTTTGGTCAAAAATATACATAAAATACCATGATACAACTAAAAATAAAAAATAAAATTTGGGATGCTGTGTAAAATCTAAAGAAAACAAAAATGCAATGATTTGAAGAAAAATCTTATAGCAATATTTTATTCGCAGCAAAACTAGAACACAGGTCAGAAGGAGAAAATTAGACATTTTTCCATTTCCTTTGAAAAAAAAAAAAAAGCACAGTTAGAAGTTGATGTCAGCAACACATCTCAGAAAATGTTGGAACAGGGTTAACAGAAGACTGGAAAAGTAATTAAGTAATTAGTGCTAATGAAATACAGCTGGAGGGTCTGTTTTCTATTAGGGCACCCTACTGTGTCAACAAAGAGCATGTTAGAGAGGCAGAGTCTCTCATAAGCAAAGATGGTCAGAGATTCACCAATCTGTGAATACCTGCATCTAAAAACCGTAGAACAATTTTGGAAAAATGTTCTTTAATGTAAAATTGCAAAGACTTTGACGATCCCATCACCTACAATATATAAGATCATCAAAAGATTTCAATATTTTTGAGAAATCATGTGCAAAACAGCCATAATCCAGTTGTGCAAATGCACTGCATGAGCTCAGGAATACTTTCCAAAATCGTAGACTATGAACACAGTTCACCGTGCAGTCCACAAATGCAAGTGTAGCACTTTCATGCAAAGAAGAATCCATATATTAATATTATCCAGAAACTGTGCCATCTTTTCTGGGCCAAAGCTCTTTTAAAATGGACCAAGACAAAATGGAAAATTGTTCTGTGGTCAAATGAATCTTTATGGAAATGATGGACTTAAGACGAGTGAGGCCATCCAGCTTATCAGCATCTCTGATCGTATGGGGCTGCATTATTACCTATAACATGGGCTTCTTACACATCATTAAGGACCCTATCAATGCTGAGCATTACAGAGAGGTTTTAGACCAACATATTGTCCTATCCTGACATCATCTATTTCAGGAAAGGCTGTACATATTTTAGGAAGACAATGCTAAGCTATCAGGCTGTGTGCACACAATGCTGATTTAGTGCGGATCCGCAGAAAAAAAAAATCCTGTGCTAATGGTGTGCAAAATTCCACATGAAAACCGTTGCGGATCAAAAGAAGTAGCATGTCACTTCTTTTGTGCGGATCTGCAGCGTTTCTGAACCCTTCCATTATAGAAATCCGCAGGGGTAAAAAACGCAGAAATCCGCAACAAAAACGCACAAAATCCGCATAAAAACGCGTCAAATCCGCACCTGCGTTTTCTGCCAGGAGATGCGGATTTTGTGCAGAAAATTCTGCACCCCAATCCGCAACGTGTTCACATATCCTTAGTCTAAACTATGAATCATTGCATTCTTGCTTTCTTTACATTTTACAGCATCCCACCCTTTTTGGAATTAGGGTTGTATATATGTAAATATAACACATAAGTTATTTAAAGTACATGTTAACATATATGCTGGACATCCCATTGGTGCAACCAGTGCCCCTGGAGATAAGGGGGTCCACTTCCAAAGCAGGTGGAATTATGCATTATGATGAGCTATTGGACTGCAAAGGGCCCATATATTGTTCTTGTACAGGGACCCTCTTCTCTCTGTGTCCACCACTGATCTCTGGCATGGTAAGATACCAAAAATTAGATGTAACCTGGTGTGTGTGTGTGTGTGTGTGTGTGTGTGTGTGTGTGTGTGTGTGTGTGTGTGTGTGTGTGTTCGTGCGCTTCCTGTGTTGTGCTTATAATCAGTAATCAATAATATTTTACAAATTTCTTTTTTTTTTTTTTTACTACAGCCTAAGAACTAACAAGCAGGTAGTTGCTAGTAGTGATCCGAGCATGCTCGGGTGTTATTCGAGTATCTTAGGTGTGCTCGGATAATATGTTTGAGTCCCTGTGGGTGCATGATTTGCATCCTGTTTGTTAGGCAGCCGCAACACATGTGGGGATTGCCGCAAAACATTAAGCCGCAGGGACTCAAAGGAAATGTTTGTGGAAAGAGTAAGTGTCTATGGTGCAAAATGTTGAAACATGGATGTACTGGTTTTAAATCAAGGGTGACTGGAGAAACTTTTGAGGTTTACCAACATCTGACCTGTGGCACGTCATTTTCTGTTTACCTGTTGTAGCGTGGGTTCGGTCTCCAGTATGTGTGACGCACCACGTAGCAGGTTCACAGCAGAATGAATGGCCACAGGCACGACATCAAAAATGGAGTAACCAACCATAGGCTACTTTCACACTAGCGTCGTGTGACGCACGTCGCAATGCATCGTTTTGGAGAAAAAAACGCATCCTGCAAAGTTGCCCGCAGGATGCGTTTTTTTCTCCATAGACTTGTATTAGCGACGTATGGCCACACGTCGCATCCGTCGTGCGACGGATGCGTCGTGTTTTGGCGGACCGTTGGCACTAAAAAAGTTGCATGTAACTTTTTTGTGCATCGCGTCCACCATTTTTGACCGCACATGTGCTGCCGAAACTCCGCCCCCTCCTCCCGGACCTTACAATGGGGCAGCAGATGCGTTGAAAAACTGCATCCGCTGCCCCCGTTATGCATTTCACAACGTGCGTCGGTACGTCGGGCCGACGCATGGCGACGGCCCCGTACCGACGCTAGTGTGAAAGTAGCCATAGCCTGTCAAGGCATTTCCGAATGTATCACCGAAAAATGCATGATTAATTTGTTTGACCATTCTTGAACATATACCCGAGACTAGTCCGGATTGGATACAGAGGCTGAGTAACTGGTTCTGATTAATAATAGTATTAATAGGTTTCTGTATTAACGCAAATAAGTTCTGGCCAACGATTTTGGTCCAGATCTAGTGGAGTTGCCCAGTGGGATGGGATCTTAGGAGTATTTGAATTGTACCCACTTATTATTATTATTATTATTAATATTATTATTACTACTAACTATTATTTTTTTTATCCTCTTTCTAACAATTGGTTAGTTTCTAATATTGTTTTGACTTTTATATGATTTGTAATCATGTAAATTTTATGTATATTCATGATTTTTAAAGCCAGTATGCCGTTAATTATCAACCAATCACGTCAGTGCCTATGTCTTTACAGCACTGAGCATGGTATACATTTTGTAACAACCTGATGAAGGGGCCAGATCATCCCTGAAACGCATTGTTGAATAAATCGACTTTTCTGATCTGACCTGGGTGGTTCCTGACTCAGAGCGTGTGGCTCTCCACCGCCCACCTTTTATGGTTTTTCACAGTTTCCTTTGGTTGTTATAGAGGTGCAATTGTTGCTCAATCCTATAGATCCCAACTCTTATGCATCTCTCACTACGTGTCCTATTAAACCTGCCTACAGTAGGCTCCTCAGCTCCTGCTAATGGCTGCTACGGGGGGAAAAATATATATACTACAAATGGCGCTCCAATACTTTAAAGGTATATAATGAAAGCACAAAATCTTCACCATAAAGGGTATGGGATGTTCATGGTTGGAGGTACTCTTTAATATAGTAGACATTGATGCTGCCAGCTGACCACAAGTCTTAGCCTATATGACCAATCTGATTGTGTTACACTTTATATGTAGGAACTGCATTGCTTTGTTAGCATTGATTTATGATAATTTAGTGCATCACACAATTCTAAACTTCAATGTTTCTTGTCTTTGTTTTTTTTCTAGATGAAGCTCAGAAATTGTTAAAGGATTTAAATTACAGAAAATCTCTTCAAGTGCCAAATATTTACTACCATATGCCTCATTTATTAAACCATGAAGGAAGCCTCCAGCCTGCTGTGCAGGTTGGTCTTGGAAGAACAGGAGGTACGAACTTCCAAGATAAATGCATAATCTGTCTGCCAAAATCATCAATACACAGTTGTTTTTTTCGTTTTCCATTTTTCCTTTTCTGTTACTGTGCTCTTTTTTTTTTTTTTTTTTCCATTTTTCATTCCTTGTTTATCCCTCTCATTTCTGTCTTTCGTTCAGCAGGATTATGCTCTTTTTTGTAAAGCGGGCATAAATACGGCTGAACTACACTCACCGGCCACTTTATTAGGTACACCTGTCCAACTTCTTGTTAACACTTAATTTCTAATCAGCCAATCACATGGCGGCAACTCAGTGCATTTAGGCATGTAGACATGGTCAAGACAATCTCCTGCAGTTCAAACCGAGCATCAGTATGGGGAAGAAAGGTGATTTGAGTGCCTTTGAACGTGGCATGGTTGTTGGTGCCAGAAGGGCTGGTCTGAGTATTTCAGAAACTGCTGATCTACTGGGATTTTCACGCACAACCATCTCTAGGGTTTACAGAGAATGGTCCGAAAAAGAAAAAAAATCCAGTGAGCGGCAGTTCTGTGGGCGGAAATGCCTTGTTGATGCCAGAGGTCAGAGGAGAATGGGCAGACTGGTTCGAGCTGATAGAAAGGCAACAGTGACTCAAATCGCCACCCGTTACAACCAAGGTAGGCCTAAGAGCATCTCTGAACGCACAGTGCGTCGAACTTTGAGGCAGATGGGCTACAGCAGCAGAAGACCACACCGGGTACCACTCCTTTCAGCTAAGAACAGGAAACGGAGGCTACAATTTGTACAAGCTCATCGAAATTGGACAGTAGAAGATTGGAAAAACGTTGCTTGGTCTGATGAGTCTCGATTTCTGCTGCGACATTCGGATGGTAGGGTCAGAATTTGGCGTAAACAACATGAAAGCATGGATCCATCCTGCCTTGTATGGAGCATCTTTGGGATGTGCAGCCGACAAATCTGCGGCAACTGTGTGATGCCATCATGTCAATATGGACCAAAATCTCTGAGGAATGCTTCCAGCACCTTGTTGAATCTATGCCACGAAGAATTGAGGCAGTTCTGAAGGCAAAAGGGGGTCCAACCCGTTACTAGCATGGTGTACCTAATAAAGTGGCCGGTGAGTGTAGATCTTAACTTTACTTTGGTTCTGCTAATGTGAAACATAAGCATGTGCAGAACCATCAAAATTACCTGGATCTGTCCACTCGTGTGATAAATCCACAGGGGACAGAATTGCTGTGGATTATACCTGCGGATTTGTACAGGTAATATCCACCATTGAATAAAATAGCAGGGAGGTTGAAGACATTTTACGAGTTTCATTCTCGTGCTGTGCAGAAATACGTGAGCATGCAGCTTGTTCATTTGGCTGGGAATTTGCCACAGATTTTAAAGACCTGCTTTTACATTAGACGGTGCAAAATCTGCTGCGAATTTTCTCCAAAATCAGCATACTTTGTGGCATACTCTACAGCAGACATGCCTATCCTTCGTGGACTGAGTTGGTAGATTGAATCTCTTCTGCATATATTGCTCCTATCTTTTAGGGTGAAAAGGATTAATTCAAGGCGTTTCCTAGATTTCATTGCTACTTAAATGTTTATTTTAGCATGAAAAAGAAGGAAATGATGACATTTTGTTCATTAGAAAGATTCTTTGAATTACTTTAAACATGGATATGAATTAATAAATCTCTAAGTAGTAAATGTCAGTGCTTACAAATTACTGAGGTTAGATAAATATTACACTTAATACCAGGATAATTTTACAACGATTATACAGATTAATTGAACATGCCCCCTATTTGTAAAGTCTAAGATATGGGTGGTACTATGTAGCAACATTTTATATTATGTATGTATGAGAAGAAGAAAGGCAAAGTGACCTGAGCGTCTGCCAACTGAAAGGACGATGATTGATCTTTCCAGATGTCCTGTTTTTTCTAAATATTGTCTCATCCAAATGTAATTAGTACAGTAGGTCATCCCAGATCTTCGAGTTAGCTGTTTGCTGTCTGATTCCAGTCTGGTGAAATCTTGTTAGTAAAACAAACACAATTTACGTAACAAGGAGATGATGTTTCTAACATAACTTGTAGCTTTTCTTTTAAATAAAAAAATATTTTATTCTGTATTTTTGTGACTTTATAACATTCTTTGCCTTTTTTTTCCCTACCAGTGTCAATTGTAATGGGCATCCCAACCGTAAAAAGGAAAGTTAAGTCTTATTTGAGTGAGACTCTACATTCGCTAATTGATAAATTGTCTCCAGAAGAAAAACTCGACTGTGTTATAATAGTCTTCATTGGAGAAGTAAGTACATCCCAAGTATATAAGATACAATCTGTTGTACATTTTACATCAGTGAGAAGGGAAGGACCCAGTAAAGCCTTAATGATTCCCACTCTTGCCGAGCAGCTTGGGGGCCAACCAGCGGCAACATTACCGTGAAGTCTGTAAATTATTATCTGCGTAACTTAGAAATGATAGGTTGTGCATTTTTATGTTTGTTAGGTTTCACAGTAAAAAAAAACATTCTAAGTGTAATAAAAATATACACAATGTATTTAGCAGATAAGAGTCTTTTCACACTGCATTTGTAGAGGAGGTATCTTTTATGAAATGCTATGCTTTCCTACTGCATACATTGCTGGAAAACCAAAAATGTAGTCTGCTATACAAAAGACACATAAATAAGCATGTGCTATTTGTTCTGATATGTTATTTTCTCTCTGTAGACAGACCTTGAATATGTACATAGTGTGGTCGGCAGCTTAGAGAAAGAGTAAGTTCATTCTTGATAAATGCATATACATAAATAGCATGTACTCTCAACAGTTCATTATCAGCCCAGATATTGATGATTTGCACTCGTTAATTATTCATAACTGTTAATGAAAGCTACTCGCGCTTCTCATAATGCTTTTTGAAAAATTATTTTATTCTCTACCTTGTGTTGGTTGATGGAAGATTGTCATCTTGTTCCATAGATTTGAAATTAGATTCTTTTTATTTGCTGTACCATGCAGGGGACATATTATGTGGGTGGAAGGAGATGCAGGGGAAGCATATTGGGTAAGAGAGATGCAAAGGAAATGCATATGCGGAGAGGGTGCAGGGGACATTATTCGTGTGGCGTGAGATGCAGGGAACTGACTAGCAGTGAGTCTATAGTTAGGCAGAAATATTCTCTAGAACTGAGATATATACTGCCTATTGGGTTCCTGATTTACTTTCTAGTAACCCTAAAAACCTCTTTGAAATATCCTCCAAAAATTGCATTGAAACATTTTATTCTCTGGGGTGCTCCATACAAATAAGAGCCCCAATATTGATAAAGTATGATGAAACTGAAAATCTGTTCCAGTTAATCGGAACTGAATCATGAGATGTCAGGAGTGTAACATGAAGTCTGTGGGTTAAAGGGGTAACTAGTGACCTGCCAGTATAAGGACACTTATAAGCCATGCAATACTCCTCTAGGAAATGAAATATGTAAATTGCCTCTTCAGTGAGGAAGGTGACTGGAGCTCTAGTGCCACTGATTGGAAGTAGTAATTTTAACAGTCATGGCTGGAGTCACCCTAGCCTATAAAAAAAAAAAAAAAAAAAAAAATCAGTCCGATGTTGATCCAGAAAGGTACAATGCGATTTTTCTCACCTAGCATCTGTATGACATCTTTATGACATGCACATCCAATCTGTATGCAATGTGTTTTAGCATCATCTTTTACATACTGTAATTCTGTCATTTAAACCTAGTTTACAAATGAATAAAGCAATCTTGTCCTGTAGATATTTAATGTCACAAGCCCCCTACATATAATAAACTAGTACCCTTTAGTGCCTTTCATGTGGCAGTAAAGGGTGTTTAGCCTTTTTTAACCTACTAGATGGTGGCCCGATTCTAACGCATTGGGTATTCTAGAATATGCATGTCCACGTAGTATATTGCCCAGTGATGTAGTATATTGCCCAGCCACGTAGTATATTTCCCAGCCACATAGTATATTGCCCAGCCACGTAGTATATTGCCCAGCCACGTAGTATATTGCCCAGCCACGTAGTATATTGCCCAGCCACGTAGTATATTGCCCAGCCACGTAGTATATTGCCCAGCCACGTAGTATATTGCCCAGCCACGTAGTATATTGCCCAGCCACGTAGTATATTGCCCAGCCACGTAGTATATTGCCCAGCCACGTAGTATATTGCCCAGCCACGTAGTATATTGCCCAGCCACGTAGTATATTGCCCAGCCACGTAGTATATTGCCCAGCCACGTAGTATATTGCCCAGCCACGTAGTATATTGCCCAGCCACGTAGTATATTGCCCAGCCACGTAGTATATTGCCCAGCCACGTAGTATATTGCCCAGCCACGTAGTATATTGCCCAGCCACGTAGTATATTGCCCAGTTACGTAGTATACAGCACAGAGCCACGTAGTATACTGCACAGCGACGCAGTATACAGCCACGTAGTATATTGCCCAGTTACGTAGTATATTGCACAGCCACGTAGTATATTGCCCAGTTACGTAGTATACAGCACAGAGCCACGTAGTATACAGCACAGAGCCACGTAGTATACTGCACAGCGACGCAGTATACAGCCACGTAGTATATTGCCCAGTTACGTAGTATATTGCCCAGCCACGTAGTATATTGCCCAGTTACGTAGTATATTGCCCAGTTACGTAGTATATTGCCCAGCCACGTAGTCTATTGCCCAGCCACGTAGTCTATTGCCCAGCCACGTAGTCTATTGCCCAGCCACGTAGTCTATTGCCCAGCCACGTAGTCTATTGCCCAGCCACTTAGTAAATTGCCTAGCCACGTATGTCACAGGTTAAAAAATAAAAAATAAACATATACTCACCTTCCGAGGGGCCCCTTGTAGTTCTGTCGCCTGTGTTCGGTTCAGGCGGCAGCTTCCGGTCCGAGGGTGTGATGACGTCGCTGTCACATGACTGTGACGTCATGGCAGGTCCTTCTCGTACAGGCGCGCAGGGCCTGTGATGATGTCATGGTCACATGACCGTGACGTCATGGCAGGTCCTTGTCACACACCAACCTTAGCACCGGAACCTGCCGCTTGCATGGACCGGTCACCGGCGCGTCGGAAAGGCGGCGGAAGGTGAGCATATAATGATTTGTTTGTTTTTTTTTAAATTATTTTTAACATTAGATGTTTTTACTATTGACACTGCATAGGCAGACTTGGTCACACAGGGTTAATAGCGGCGGTAACGGAGTGAGTTACCCGCGGCATAACGCGGTCCGTTACCGCTGGCATTAACCCTGTGTGAGCCGTGACTGCGGGGAGTATGGAGCGGGCGCCGGGTACTGACTGCAGGGGAGTAGGGAGGGACTAATTGGACTGTGCCCGTCGCTGATTGGTCGCGGCAGCCATGACAGGCAGCTGGCGAGACCAATCAGCGAATGAATATCCGTAACGGAAGTTGCCGACAGAAAGACGGAAGTACCCCTTAGACCAGGGGTGTCAAACTGCATTCCTCAAGGGCTGCAAACAGGTCATGTTTTCAGGATTTTCTTGTATTGCACAGGTGATAATTTAATCACCTGCAAGGAATGATTCCAGCACCTTGTGCAATGAGAAGGAAATCTTGAAAACACGCATGGTTTGAGGCCCTCGAGGAATGCAGTTTGACACCCCTGCCTTAGACAATTATATATATATAGATTAAATAATTCATTTAAAGAAAATGGCATAGTATCCCACCATTTTTAATAACCAGCTAAGGGAAAGCTGACAATTGTGAGCTGGTGTTATTATTCTGGGAATGGGCCAATATCAATGGAGCTTCTAAGCCTATTAATAACATCTCACAGCTGTCTGCTTAACTTTTACTGGTTATTAAAAAGGGTGAACCAAATAAACTGATGTGTGGTCCTTCCTATTTTTAATAACCAGCAAAGGCTAAGCAGACAGCTGTTGGCTGATATTAATAGGTTGAGAAGGAGCCAGTGATATTGGTTTCTTCACAGACTAACACCAGCACTCAACCGCTCCAGAAATGTTGCATCCATTAGATGCGCCATTTCTGGCACTTATCCTCAGCTATTCCCGATTGTCACTGCACCAGGGCAATCAGGGTAATAGTTTTGAGGTTAATGTCTGCTGTGTAATGTCCACTGACATCAAACCCAGGGGTTAGCAATGGAAAGTTGTCTGTCAAACACCATTACTAACTCCATAATCAAAAGAAATAAACACACATGAGAGGTGACCTCAGTAATGTGACCCCTCACCACTGCCACCGGAACACATTGAGAGTAGCGTGAGAACCAACGGCCATGTCGTTAAGGTTACTGCAGGTCACAGCTGGCGGTTCTCACGGTAACCTCTGTGTGAGCTGCCAGCTGTGAACTGGGGTGAACTCCATAAGTGTTACCGCAGTTCACAGCTGTCCGGGTCACACGCTGTCTTCTGTGGCTCACACAGAGGTTAGCATGAGAACTGCCTGTTGTGACCTGTGGTAACCTTAATGACATCGCCGCTCGTCACAGCAGCTGGGTTCACGCGCTACTCTGTGTGTTCCCGGCAGCAGTGGTGAGCAGTCACATTACTGATGTCACTTCTCATCACAGCCTCCTGGTGTAGCAGAGTTGGGGAACATCGTGTGACGTCCATATTATGAATTTATGGCGGACCCTGTGGATATTATGCTTTTTTTGTTATATATATATATATATATATATATATATATATATATATATATATATATATATATATATATATATATATATATATATATATATATATATATATATATATATATATATATATATAGTAAAAGAGGATATTTGTCTGGGAGTGGTTTATTTTTTTTATTTTTTTTTTACAATTAAAGGACTTTTGTATGTGTGCATGTTATTTCTTTTGACTATAGGTTTAGTAATGGGGTTGTCTCACAGACACTTCTCCATTACTAACCCTGGGCTTGATGTCAGCTGTCATTACACAGCTGACATCAACCCCAAACTATTACCCTGATTGTCAATGTGTCAGGGCTATTGGGAACAGCCAAGGCTAAGCGCCAGATTTGGCGCATCTAATGGATACGCCATTTTTTGGCGTATAATCTCACTGACCTATTTCTATCAGTTCTATTCTGACAGTTAGGGCTGTTAATGTACTGTACTTGGCTGATGAAATGTCGGGTTTCCTTTTGAAATGTTTGCATAAAAATCGTATGGCATGCTCATGGTTTGTGTGTTGTGCAATTTTTTTTTTCTCGCACCCATTAACTTTCATTGGTGAGTGCGATCCTATTCTCGCAGACAATCGCAGCATGCTGCATTTTGTTTTGTTTTTTCCTCAGTCAGATCTGAGCCGAGAAAAAACTTGCAGATGATCACTGACTCATTTGCTATCATTGGTAATTAAATGCAATATTTTCTCGCATTGTACCCTTCAATTTAAACGCCAGTGTGAGTGAGCCCTATGACATAGGATAACTAAAAGCCAAACCATCATGTCCATTGAGATTCTGGTTTGACTTTTATCCCAAGCCATACACAAAGACTCATTAAAGGGTCAATATTGACTTTTAGAATTGCTGTTTCCAATAGGTAGCACTGAAGTTCTAGTCGTCTTCCCATGTGAGGAGGCAATTTGCAAATAAAGGCTATGTTCACAATTATTTTTTTAGCAGTTTTTTAAAGCACGTCCTCTCTAAAATTGCTTTAAAAAAAGCTTTGACTTTAATTTATGGACATCTATGGTTTTATTTGTTTGCCTGTGTGGATTGGATGGATTGTTACCGACATCTGGTGAGAATTTCATATCAATAGCACCTTTAGAAATATTTGCTTATAAAATTGTTGACGTGTTCAATGTGTACTTAATTCACCTGCTGTACCTGGTGGGAAAAAAAGACAGCTTGTAACTTCTTTGAAGAGGATCCTCAAGGAAACCTCTCCAACCTTGACACTGTCCAATCAAAAGGCTGCAGAGAATGCTTTAAAAGGTCAAATGTGGTGACAGATTCCCATCTAAACTATTAGATATATTATACACTGCTGAAAAAAGTCCTACCTATGTGCGTAGATGTCTTAAACTTAAACATGATTCATCATGATTCAGCAATAAGTAAATGACCAGGCTTCCATGCTCTGGGGCGGATGGTGCCTGGAAGATTACTCTGCCTCTAGAGCTCATTATACATGAGGGGGAGTTACCAGTGTGATGTGTAATGGCCGCTCTTCTGATCTGACTGCAGAGCTGTGTGTGATTTATAGCTGACACATCTGCAGTTCCTCTCGGCTTCAGCTTCCATCTCAGACAGACAAGGTTGTAATACTGTTGCAGTACAGCAGAGCTCAGAGAGCTGCGAAAAATGTTTGCAAGAAGACAAATTTAATTTCTCTTGTTATTTGTTAGCTACTTGTCTCACACTGGTAGGTCCCCCTATATGTAAAATAAGCTCTGGAGGCAGAGTTATCTTCCAGGCGACATCTTCCTCATTGCCTGAAAGAGGTCACTTACATACAAGAAAAATCTGGATTTCTCTGGTATAAGTCATTGGATTGCAGATATCAAGATATCATTTTAGTCAGATTCCTATGACCTGCGTGCCCATATAGATGGTTTAGGAGGGTTGATCCTACTGAAAGATTCCGTTAAAGGAAAAAAAAAAATCTCTTCAATACAGCTTCTGGAAAAGAAAAGCTCCTTCAAAAACTAGGCAAGGAAAGAGTTTCCTGAAGCAGCTTATGCTTGAAAAACGCATGTTTCTTTAACTCCTCAGTGTTCACAGAACACTACCTTAGAGTCAATATTCTGACTATTTGTATTTTTTTGTTAGATTCTCTACAGAAATCAACGCTGGTTTAGTGGAAGTGATTTCTCCACCTGCGACCTATTATCCAGACTTAACAAATTTAAAAGAGACATTTGGAGACTCAAAAGAAAGGGTTAGGTATGTGATGCAATGTATACGCTGTCATTTTACTGAGTGAAACATTTACATATTGGTATGCTTTGCCTTCATGTCATGACTCTACTATCCATGCTAAAGTGAAGTCCACGAATGACTGATAAGTCGGCTCCAATGTGAGTTTTCTCTTGGCTCTATTTATCCAATTGTAGAACCTATTTTTCTTCAAAGCTATATTAGTTAAAATGTACTTTGCTGGACAACCCCTTTAAAACAATGTTCTAATGAAGAGTTTGCTAGAATTTCCGCCGATCAATGCGAGAGACTGATGGTCATACAGAAAACAATTACTTCCAATTTATTGCTTCTGGTTCTACAATAGGGTGTACTTAATTTGTCACACACCGCTCTGCATTTTTGTTAATTATTTATCATCTGTTCATGATTTTTTTTTTCAATTGTGTCCTGATAAGAAAAACCATAGAATTCAAAGCTTGGAACAGTTGTTTACTTTTTGATACTGTGTCCTTCTCTTTCCATATACTGTTTGTATCCATCAACGCTTACTGTGTCATTCATTTACCCTTCTGTTACAGATGGCGAACCAAACAAAATTTAGACTATTGCTTCCTAATGATGTATGCACAGAGGAAGGGTATTTATTACATCCAGGTAAATATATCCTCATGATCTTCTTGTATGTAGTACTAGCGTGGTAGAACTATGGCGTGTACCTACCACATGTTTTCGTGAGTCTATTTGAAGTTGTGTTGGCTTTCACATGTCAATAACGAATTATCATTGGTTTTACTGAACTAATAATTGGGATAATTCCCTGTATCTTTACAGCTTGAAGATGATATTGTTGCCAAGCAAAATTACTTCAGTACAATAAAGAACTTTGCACTTCAGCTGTCTAATGAAGAGTGGATGATACTGGAGTTTTCCCAGTTGGGATTCATTGGTAAGGAACTTTTAGAGGTAACCTGTCACCATCAATATGATTCCGTCTCTGACACGCCAATTTCATTTTTTTTCTTATGTCTGCCTAGGATGTACTTCGGTGAAATTCACTTTTTTTTTTCTTTGAAGGGAATTTGTCACCAGGTTTTTGCCACTTAATCTGAAAGGATGATGTAGGGAAATAGACCCTGATTCCAGTGATGTGTCACTTACTGGGCTCCTTGTTGTAGTTTTGATAATCTGCTACTGATAAAACAGTGATTTATTTATTGGATGCCATGTATCCAATCCACATTCATGAGCTTTGTTTAACCCTGCCCCACCACTGACTGGCTGCTTTCTACCTATGCACAGTGTACACAGAAAGCTGCCAATCAGTGATGTGGGCGGGGTTATACAGAGCTCCGCATTCAGAGAACTAGTGGATCTGCAGAAGATAGTCGTGATTTTTATCAAAAGTGCAGCAAGTAGCCTAGTAAGTGATACATCACTGGAATTGAGTTGTGGGGCTAGCCCTAACCACCCCCAAGGATTTTTCGATTTCTTCGTGGATACAGTAATAAAGGAAAAGTGTCAGGCATTGGTGGTAAACAGGTTAAAACTGTTTTTCACGAATATGATAGATTCTGAAAGCATCAGGAGTCAAACAAACTAGATTTCACCAATACATGCAAGGCAAGAAATGCCATAGTCAGTCTGACAGTTACTACCTCATGTTGCTCTCAGAAAGGGCAGCTTATGGTAGCAACAAATACCCTTAAACTGTTATTATTATTTTAACTATTTTTATCCTGCATAGACAATGTGAGTGCAAATGGTTCTGACTTTAAAAAGTGAAGACCAACACTGTGGCTAAAGAAATAGTGAATATTTTTCATCTAGCACATACATTTGGGGACATTCATAATTGTCCCTATTCCAGAAACTGATCTAAAATAAAATAAAAAAGTCACAAATAATTTTACATGTTAAGATTTATGTTTTTTTAAAGTTTCCACTTTTGGATACCATTGAGCTTACTGGAAGTGTTAGGTCAGGGTTGGGTCAGAGGATGCAGCCTGGTTTTCATGCGCGGCCATGACTTCTGGCCACGTTTAGGCCGCAGAGCACACTCTGTGAACTCCATGGCTCACTCATGGTCGTACGCACCATATTACAGTGAACACTGGGCTGGAGATGCAACAAAGGTTTGGAGGACCAACCACATGCAGGGAGCAGTAAGGGCGGCCGATGTGACATCTGTATACACAGATGCTTGAACTTGCTGTAGTAGAATCATCTGCTACATGAACAAGGTACAGCTTACCCTTACAGATACCGCTAGTATTTCTGATTTATCATTGCAGGGAAAATGTTTCAGGCTCCTGATATCACACTTATTGTTGAGTTCATCTTTATGTTCTACAAAGAGAAGCCCATTGACTGGCTTTTGGACCACATCTTATGGGTAAAAGTCTGTAACCCAGAAAAAGACGCGGTAAGTTTCAGTAAAGGCTTATTTTTGTTAACGCAGCGCTCCCTTAAAAATGTTTTTATCCTCTCAATATTATTCAAATCATTATATTACATAGCACTGTGTACTTACAATTGCTCGTTTTGCCTTTCTACCCAGATAATTCTTCTCTTGTCCATTAGGTCTATAACATCACATGATTAAAAACTGACTAGCTGAATCCTTCTAAGCTTTGTGTAGAAACAGGAGGTAAATTTTCCCTGCATGAGTCATAACTGCAGAAGTCTATGGCGGCTGGGAGGAGAGAGCAGCTGGGTCAGGAGTTGAAGTGGTGAATGACAACTGCAGGGACATGAGACTTCCTGTTTCTACATAGAGCAGAGAAAGAGAATAATTAGCTGGGTAGAAAGGCAAAATGAGCAATAGTAAGTACTCGGTGCTATATAATATGATCACTGCAATATATTAAGAGGATAAAAGCTAGAATGGGAGTGCTTCTTTAAAGGAGTTGTCCAGCATTAGGCTACAAGTCTGCAGTCACTCTGTGAGTTCTCACATTGTGCGCACTAAGAGTATTATCAGGGAGTGGGAGGTCATGTGACTGAATGTGATTTGCTTACTTTTGACTGCGTGTTTGGCCTCTCCCAATACACTTGCATTGAGTGAGTCAACACACATCTAGTCAGCATGTTACCACATGCATGCCAGTTGCTTGCCTGCCGTCACGCACCCGCTGCTTCCTGCATCAGAGAATCCTCACAGCGTGCAGTGTGTGCGAAGGGACGATTTGTTAAAAAAAAAAAAAAAAAAAAAAGGGAAAAATAGGGCCCGCACACCTTTAGTACTAAGTTAATCTACAGGTGCACTAATATGCTGTGTGGCCAATATATACACACACATACCCAATGCATCAGCACACTGTGACTAATGAATCCATCAACTCCCATATTGCTATAAACATTAGATACGTAAGGTACTTCATAGCATTTTTTGATCAAAGAGCGCAAAAGCCATCCAACCAATTCATAAGTCTGCAGACTTGAGGCTTAAGGTTGGACAACCCTTTTTAAAGGGGATATCTGGGACTTTATAAAAAACGGACCTAAGCACTAACAGGCAGGTATTTGCAACTTCCCTGCCTATTGTGCACGGCGCCGTTCCTCCCCGGCACAGAGCGGTCACAGACACTCCTGCTGGGGATTCGGAAGCCTCTGCTGATGTCACTTCTACAGAGCGGAGGCTTATTTTCCATTCCGCTTTGTTGATGGGTTGTGACTTATGAGGTCAATCTGATTGACAGCCGGATCCCGTCTGCCTGACTGGGGAATCCGGCTGTCAATCAAAATGACGTCTGAGGTCACGTCCTGTCAGCAGAGGCAGCTGAATCTGCGTCAGGAGTGTCTGTGACCGCTCTGCTCCAAGGGAGAATGGCACCGTGCACAAGAGGCAGGTAAACTGCTTAGATACATTTTTTTTTTTTTTTTTTTTTTTTTAAAGTAAGTCCCAGATATAGGCTATTAAGCATAAGTGGTGTTATTTTCAACAAGTATATGATCAGTACGTTTCCACATTGGTATCACTGCTGCTGATAGTGGTACAGACATAAGCATAGAAGCATATGCCTTACATCAAATAGGCAGTAATCATTTACACTTGCTGGATTTTTCCTCACTGTTTTTGCAAAATCCGCAGGTAAACCGCACTGCGGATTTACCGCGTTTTTTTTTGCGGTTTTTGTGTGGATTTCCCTTGCGGTTTTACACCTGCGGATTCCTATTGAGGAGCAGGTGTAAACCGCTGCGGAATCCGCACAAAGAATTGACATGCTGCAGAAAAAACAATGCTGCAATTCTGCGCGTTTTTTCTGCACCATGGGCACAGCGGATTTGGTTTTCCATAGGTTTACATGGTACTGTAAACTCATGGAAAACTGCTGCGAATCCGCAGCGGCCAATCCGCAGCAGATCCGCAGGCAAATCCGCAACATGTACACATACCCTCTTACGTCTCAATATTTATTTCCATGATGAACATCTTAAGCTAAGCTTGTTCTGCAGTGCTTGTTCTGCAGTATAGTTTACATTCCTTGAACTGTGCACATTTGGTACTTTACTGCATAAAGAGTTAGCTTAAAAGGGTTGTCCACCTTTAGAACTTTTTTTTTTTTCTTTTTTACTTTAAAAGCATGTATTTGGATCTAAAAAAAAAATAATTTTGCAATTGAGTTTCATTAAAGATTTTGCACCTTTTAGCTTTATTAAAGCTTTGTGTCCCTTCACACTCAACTTTGATGTGCTCTATGGTCATAAATCAGCTGAAAAGCTCTCAGCATAGACAGATAAAAGCGCTCCAAACTCCTTGTCAGACCATCATAGTGGGCTGATTGATGGATTCTCAGTTATCTTATTCTGCAGCCAATAATCGTGCAGCACAGAGAAGGAAAATAGTCAAAAAATGTTTAGTGTCCCAATTGCAGAAAGTTTTTTTTTTTTTTTTTTTTTTTTTTGCCCCAATAACATCCATTTAAATGAGAAAAAGATATTGAGAATGAGGCAGCACATCCAGTGAAATTAACCTTTTATTAAAGGGGTGGTCCAAAACTAACATTTATTTTAATTCTAAATGTCTGTCTATTTAATATAATAATTTAATCTCTTCTCTAATATACTTTAATTTAAAAATTCCCTATCGTTCTCTCAGTACACGAACTGTTTTGTTTTATTTTTTTTTACCTACTTTGATGCTTCATTTGAGAACCCCCAGTTCATGTTGGAATACTCAAACAAGTTATTATCAGGGGTCAGACATTGCGGTCAGTGCCGCAGCCTCTGCTCCCTTCTTGAACCATAGCATCATCAGTGACGTCTGTTTCAGTGGCTGGGCTATTCCTTGCTCTATTGAGTATGCATTAGTTGTCCATTCCGACTTATGCTTAGTATGATCTTGTCACTGTGCAATATTCTTTTTAATGCACAGTAACAGTGTGCTCCCCTGCCAGCTCTGAGAAGTAGCACACCAGCAAGAGAGCGCACTGTTAATTTGCATTGGAAGTAGAAAAACAATTGAGTAGAGACCAGCTCTGCCCCCACAAGTGATGTTAGAGGGAAAAACAAAACAAAGTTACTGTTCATTAAGGCTGAACCCATTAATATTATTGGGTTTGGCAGACAGTCTAATTCAGGCGTTCACAACATTTTTAGTCCAAGGGCCTCATTGGTTCAGTATGACAATCAGAAGGGCTGCACAAAATGTAAAGGGGAACTTACATGAATACATCACCAGAACCACCATCAGTACATCAGTATATCACCAGTACCAAGTTTTAAGTATTTGAGGAGGGTTTGGAGAGATCCCGCTATGTTTCTGCTCCAAAAAATAAGTGTGGACATGTACTTACTTGCACTGAGTTTTTGGAGCAGAAATTGAGCAGATACTCACAAAATCTTCCTCATAATTTAAAAACTCTTAAGTTGAATGAACTGTAATAACCACCGTCCGTACATGAATGCAGTGCCAGAACACAGTTAGTACATGAACACTGTGCCGAAATCAACACCTGTAAATTAATGCATCAACAGAACTACCATCAGTACACGAATAAATCACTAGGCTTTGTACTATAACCAATTGCAATGTCAGGTCAACCCTATATACAATTGTATCACATCAACCTACACTCCCAGTATGTCCTTAACAATATAAGGAGATACTGGGAGGATTTGTTGCACAAAATATACCCACCACACTGCCCTTCATAATATTCATCCCGCACTTTCCCTCTGCAAAATATCCCCCACGCTGCCCCTCTGCATAAAGTTCCTCCCCCCCACTTCTTTTCACTATACTGTGCCCCATTCACAATTGTTCCCCCATTATGTGCCCTCAAAGTAAGACCAACATGCTTCCCTATCCAAAACAATATGATATTTAATCTTCAGATTCTTCATGGAGCGCTCACTGTTGTCTGGCTGGCTCCGCTGCCTCTGCGATGCTCAGGTGCCAATAGCAGTCTGATGTGGTCAAAGCGTGATGATTTCACGTTGGGGCAGGGGCTGATGGGCGCTTCTCTGCTCCAGTCCTGGTGCTCAGGTGTTCAAAAGTATTCACGTCTGAAATATGTGAATACGTTTGAATATAGGAAGAAGGGAGTATTGTCTCATTGACAGCTCTCCGCAAGCAGCTACAAATCCTTTGGCGGGCGCATGTTGTGAAGGCCGGGCCTTCTAATTTGTACATAGATTTCCCAACTGTCCATAATAAATCATGTCAGGACAGAAGGATCCAGCATGCTCGATTTCAGAATCCTGATCCTTTTTTTCTGTAGAGATAGGCCGCTGCCAGAGTCTTGCGAAAGCCAACGGTGAACATTTACCGTTCGACGTTCATATCATGCCGCTGGTCAGTCCATGAAAATGGACCTTGACTGTGGTTATTATTGATTGGTAGTAATCGTTGAGAAAGCTTATTTTAGTTGAGCACTGTGGAGAATATATTATTTTTGGGAAACTGATGTTAAAGGGAGAGGATACTATCTTTTATGTGTTCATAATTGTTAATACTTTCACTTTCTTTTTAATTTTTAAGAAACATTGTGACAGACAAAAATCCAATCTTCGAATCCGGTTTAGACCTTCTCTTTTTCAGCATGTCGGTCTGCACTCTTCATTAGCAGGGAAAATACAAAAACTCACGGTAAGTAGAAGCATGATTCTGATTTTCTATTATGGTGAAATTTCACAGCAACTCAATTACTCTGTTGGCTTAGGACACTAGTCATTTTGGTTTCTAAACTTTATAAAGCAGGAAGGTTATAGCATAAGATGACTTAAAAGGTTTCTTTACTATTTTGAATAAATTCTGATGAACCTGCCTATGTCTGCAAGATCAGCCAGCCGTATAATATGTCTATAGGGGCCTCCACACTCTTCCCTGAGAGAATTTTTTTTTTTTTTAACACTTTTTTTTTAGTTTACTTTGGAGATTTTAAACCTGCAATGCCACAGTTGCCTATACAATACATTGATTATCTCCTATGAAGCCTATTAGTGTACACATAAGTCGTGGGCGAAAGTTTTGGCACTGTTGAAATTGTTACAAAAAATGAAGTATTTCTCCCAGAAATTGATTGCACTTATACATGTTTTCTTGTACACATGTTTATTTCCTTTGTGTGTATTAGCACAATACAAAAAAAAACAGAGGAAAAAAATGCAAATTGGACATCATTTACACACAACCCCAAAAATGATCCAAACAAAATTGATAGCACCTTTCCAAAATTGTGAGTAAATGACATGTGTTCAGGCATGTGATGCTCGTTCAAACTCACCTGTGGTAAGTAACAGGTGTGGGTAATATGAAAATCACACTAGAAACCAGATAAAAAGGGGAGAAGTTGACTCAATCTTTGCATTGAATGTTTGTGTGTACCACACTAAGCATGGAGAACAGAAAGAGGAGATAACTGTCTGGTGACTTGAGAACCTAAATTGTATAAAAACATCAACAATCTCAAGGTTACAAGTCCATCTCCAAAGATCTTGATGTTCCTTTGTCCACGGTGCTCAAAATAATCAAGAAGTTTACAACTAATTCCACTGTAGCTAATCTCACTGGATGTGGAAGGCAGAATAATTGATGAAATGTTGCAATGCAGGATAGTGCGGTTGGTGGATAAGCAGCCCCAATCAAGTTCCAAAGAAATTCAAGCTGTCCTGCTGGCTCAGGGTGCATCAGTGTGAGCACAAACTACCCGTCAACATTTGAATGAAATGAAACTCAGGATGATGCCACTGCTGACACTGAAACATAAAAAGCTAGACTGCAGTTTGCGAAATGTACGCGAGTACGCCAAAATCCTTCTGGAAAAGCATCTTGTGGAGAGATGAGACCAAGATAGAGCTTTTTGGTTAAGCACATCATTCTGCTGTTTACCGAAAATGGAATGAGGCCTACATAGAAAAGAACACAGTACCTACAGTCAAATATGGTGGCGGTTCAAAGATATTTTGGGGTTATTTTGCTGCCTCTGGCACTGGGTGCCTTGACTGTGTGCAAGGCATCATTGAATCTGAAGATTATTATTTTACTATTTTTGGTCACAATGTAGTGTCCAGTGTCTGAAAGCTGAGTTTGTCCTAGGTCGTGGTTCTTCCAGCAGGACAATGACCTACAAACATACTTCAAATGGATGGAAACAAAGCACTGGAGAGTTCTGAAGTGGCCAAGCAATCAGTCCGTATCTAAATCTCATCTTTGGAGAGATCTTCAAATTGCTGTTGGGAGAAGGCACCCTTCAAATATGAGAGACCTGAAGCAGTTTGCAAAAGAGTGGTCCAAATTTCCAGTTGAGAGGTGTAAGAAGCTTGTTGATCGTTATAGGAAGTGATTGATGGCAATTATTTATTCCAAAGGTTGTGAAATCAAATATTAAGTTGAGGGTGCCAACAATTTTGTCTGGCCCATTGTTGGGGTTTTGAGTGAAATGATTCCAATTTGCCCTTTTTTTCTGTTTATTTTTTATTTTTATTTTTTGTGGTGTTCAAATACACACAAAGGAAATAAACTTGAATAAATGTGTAATTGCAATAGTTTTCTGGGAGAAATACTTCATTTTCTGGAACAATTTAAGGGTGCCAACTAGTGATGAGCGAGTATACTCGTTGCTCGGGTTTTCCGAGCACGCTTGGGTGGTCTTCGGGTATTTGTGACTGCACGGAGATTTAGTTTTCGTCACACAGCTGCATGATTTGCGACTGTTCAACAGCTTGATTACATGTGGGGATTCCCTAGCAACCAGGCAACCCCCACATGTACTCAGGCTGGCTAGAAGCTGTAAATCTTGCAGCTGAGTCAACAAAAACGAAATCTCCGAAAACTAACAAATACTCGGAGATCACCCGAGCGTGCTCGGGAAAACCCGAGCAACGAGTATACTTGCTCATCACTAGTGCCAACACTTTAGGCAATGACTGTAGGCGTACTATCATGTCAGACACATGGGTCTTTATTAGGCCTCCAGCTACCATGGTAAACCATCATCATCCCACAATTGCGTTGGCTTGCCAGAGGGATAGCAGCCATATTTGTTTGCGTTTACATGCAGCTGTAACACTTGTAATACTGCAGTAACTGTTTGTGACTGCTGTCTAACATAGCAGCATCGATGCTGTGTGGAATGGACTTGGCTCCTGAGTGCACTCCATACAAGCAGTATGCAAGTCCTCAACAAATGTACGGCGTATGTTGTTAAGGGGTAATAATAATTTTATTTATATAGCGCCAACATATTCCGCAGCCCTTTACATTTAAAGAATTCAAACACCTGACCCATTTGTCAAAAGAAAGCTACTTCTAGAACTGTGCGGCAGTGACTTTTTAATATCTCACCATTGAATACATACAAATGATTATTCGAGCCAACTGTTCATGTGGTTGGAGAAGTCTAGAGTGTTGACTTGACAAAGGGTTTAATAGAAAAAGATTCAATTACAACTAACCTAGTGCGGTCTGGAGATTTCCATCTGTCATTAATATAAATGCTAAGGGTCCAATTCATCATTTGTTAGTTTTTTGTTGTGAATACCTCTCAATTAGTGACTTTGTGATTTGCAACAAATTCATCAAATAATTTGCTCCTTTTTCAAATTGTTTTTCGTTGTTTAGTTAGTTTTATGATTTTTAGACAGATTTATAAACTGCAACATTTTTAAGTCACAAAATTTGGCGCAACTCTACTCTAGTTTCCTCCACCTTGAGTGATTTTATGTATGCCAGATAAAATGTTGCATTTTCTTTAGACACTTTAACACAAAAAGTCCCATATTTTACAGAGACTAAATTGTTTTTTGTGCAAAATTCATGAATTGCGTGTGTCATTTTGATTAATTTAATAGACAAGAAATCGGCACTCTGTCTTCCTTATAAAAATTACTTTTTTTTCTTAAATGCATGTAAAACTATGATACAAATATTCAGACACCGAAGCATTTCGGTTATTACATTCCCTTACTCACAGCTCAGTGAAAATCCTCAGTCAAAAAGAAAAGGGACTTAAAAAAAAAATGCAAATGATGATTCATGCCCATGTGTTTCCCTCTTTCAGTGCTTCCCTAGATATCTGCTGTAAAGAATGGGGGGGGGGGGGGGGATTTATTGGCAGCTTACAATCCTACTGAAAAAGTGCAGTTGTAACGGGAGACCTGGCTCAGCAAGGTGGCCCAGCTTCACTGCTTTAAAGAAGAAATTCACCCCCCACCTACTATCTCCTATGAAAAGACTCCCTCATGGATCCAAACCATGCGGTCTAACTGTTTTGTTGAGTTAGCTATAATTCCAGAAGGAGTTATGGAGATGGTATACGTCCTAGCCGTAGATTATGTATATTTCCAAGATTCCCAGAACATGGTGAACACCCACCTGGGTCTCGACCTGTTCAAGCACCAAGGAGTATGGAGATACATAGAAGAGCTAGTAAAAACCAGATAACAAAGCTTTGTTTGGTCCTAACGTGTAGCAGGGGCCCGGCCTGATCCGATGGCACCAAAGCACCTCCCTAGCATTGTCTATTAAGGAGTTATGACCCATCGTAGGTTCTGGAGATTTTAACTGCCAGAGGCAAGGGGAGGGGATTTAGGTTCAATCCAGAGGGGAGTGACCCAAAGGGATTAAATGCTCATGTTCAGCATGGCCCATTGCTTTTTCTCTGGAGTGGTCGCAACAAAATATCATATGGGGAGAAGTCAAGGAACAGGGGACCACGTATGGCAGCCCCTGCCCAAGGCCTTTCATGTACTGGTAATTGACCCATATATTCTGCTTATATCATTTGTCCTACCACTATCTGTATTTGCATATCTGACCCTTGCATATGTAAGCATCTTGTATATAGTAGTCTAGTGTGCCCTTAAGGCGATTAAATATATTATTTAACCTTGGGATCATCTTTTATCTCGATCCACGAATTTACATGTCCGTTTCTCGTTTTAACTTTCCATGCTGCTGGGGCTGGTTTCTGGCCCAATATAATCCTGCTAGCAGACCGGGCTTATATCTAACGAGGAACTGGTGGCAGTCCTACCCGGCTTGCAGCACTCTGTTTTACTGGTGCTAGTGAAAAGGGCCTGTCAGGGATGTTAGCGAGTGTGGTGCCACGTCAGTAACTGCATGGGTTACATCCTGTCACTCCCCATGCTTCTCTTGCCCCGTATGGACAGGGAGTGTCTGTGTAAAACTGTGCCAAGCTGAACTTACATGTGCCTAGGGGGTGTGGAACGTCATGGTGGTGATAGTGGGGAGAGTGCATTACGTGATCCATCTGGCATAATAATGATGTCAGGTGGGGGGTGAGGTGCAGGTTCTTCACATGTGTTGGCAGCAGTGGGATTCTGCGTGATCTCTGGTGCCATCCATCACATCTGCCTTTGCTCTTCCTTTAGGATAAAGATTTTTTAAAACCATTACTGCATAAAATTCACGTGAATCCTCCAGCTGAAGTTTCAACATCCTTAAAAGTATATCAAGGTCACACCCTAGAAAAGACATACTTGGGGGAGGACTTCTTCTGGGCCATCACCCCTGTGGCTGGAGACTACATTTTGTTCAAGTTCGATAAACCGGTGCATGTTGAGAGGTTAGTAGTTTCGTGATCAAGTACTGCTTTTTCGCACAGTCATTTAGTGTTCTAGGTTGTATAAGGCCAATGAATATTCAAACAAAGGTGATATATGGACCCTGGGTCTGTATATTATATCAATGAGAGTTACCAATTCTATCTCAACGTGAAGTGTTACAGACACATAATATATTGTTATGAAGCAAATGATAAGCCACATTTAAAAAGAAACCATTTGTGTAACTAATACTAGACACAAAAGTACAAAAAGAACAGTACTTTCTCTAGGTAACAGTAAAGGACAGAGCCTTTAAATAGTTAATTGACAGAATAGCAGAGAGATGGACCACACCTATCTAATATTTAATGACTTTTCTTTATCATAATATCATAAGGCACCAATTCTTTAGTGTACTCTAATATTTACACACAGCTGATGTACGCTGCAGAAGAAGTCTATAGTCCGGCATAAATGTACGCTATAATAAAAAAATAATGATAAAATTCCCTCTTGGATTTTTTTTTTTTTAAATTGAGAATGGTGTAAAAGTGAAAGAAGGCTAACATTTTGGCTCTGAAACACAGGTACGCCATGGTTTGCGACTTCTTTTTCTAATAATTCTACCGCTAGTCATATACAGTGCCTTGAAAAAGTATTCATACACAATGAATTTTGCGTTTCCGTGAGGTCGCCGCACACCTCAAATCGCTGCATGCGGACACATCCGCATACAACGCATGTCCCTGCATACCCAATGTTAAAGATAGGTACGCAGGGAAACGCAAGACGCATGCGGCAGTAGGCGAAGCGTGGGCAGAGCTTCACGGAGGAAGAAAGGAGGAAGTAAGCTGCCATCCGCAGCCCTCCTCAACGCAAGTGTGAAACCAGCCTCTTTACTACTTCAGTACTATATTATATTGTACCATTTCTACTATGTCTTTTGACCTATGGTTGAGATTGATCGTGCGACACTTTCAGTAGAGAGCTGACCACTAGAGATACCTACTGATAGTGGATGTTTTATTAGTGATTAATGCAGGGGAGGAAAGTCACACATGCACAATCTTGTCTTGCAAGGAGTTGCTCAGACACAGGATGGGTACAACCTAGGTCATAAAAGATTCTGGTGGGAGAGTCCCTTAACATTTGTACAGAGGTTCGAGAGACTGAGATGTATAAGACAGCGGGTTTGTTGATTTTACAGGTGTGCTCTACACCTGTCCGGAAGCTAAGCTAAGATTATGCTTTCATTTATAGGTATCTGTTCCGCAGTGGAAACCCCGAACATCCTGGAGACTTGTTAACAAATGCAACTGTGGACGTTTTACCTTACCAGGTATAATAATTCCTGTTTGCTGAACATTTCACACTGTAGTTTAGAATTATTATGCATAAAGAATTGATAACTTTAGTAAATACTTTAGAGCCTATTGTAAAGTCCAGAAGGGCAATTACAATTGTGTATGCTTCCGAACTGTAATCTCCTAGCATTCCATGCTTGATGAACTGCATTCTAGTAAGTGTAGTCTTTACACTAGGAATTGTAAGTACCGTAATCTGATATATAGGTGCAGCTGAGCTGTAAGATATGTACAATTAGGTCCAGAAATACAGGTCCTTCTCAAAAAATTAGCATATAGTGTTAAATTTCATTATTTACCATAATGTAATGATTACAATTAAACTTTCATATATTATAGATTCATTATCCACCAACTGAAATTTGTCAGGTCTTTTATTGTTTTAATACTGATGATTTTGGCATACAACTCCTGATAACCCAAAACCTGTCTCAATAAATTAGCATATTTCACCCGTCCAATCAAATAAAAGTGTTTTTTAATAACAAACAAAAAAAACATCAAATAATAATGTTCAGTTATGCACTCAATACTTGGTCGGGAATCCTTTGGCAGAAATGACTGCTTCAATGCGGCGTGGCATGGAGGCAATCAGCCTGTGACACTGCTGAGATGTTATGGAGGCCCAGGATGCTTCAATAGCGGCCTTAAGCTCATCCAGAGTGTTGGGTCTTGCGTGTCTCAACTTTCTCTTCACAATATCCCACAGATTCTCTATGGGGTTCAGGTCAGGAGAGTTGGCAGGCCAATTGAGCACAGTAATACCATGGTCAGTAAACCATTTACCAGTGGTTTTGGCACTGTGAGCAGGTGCCAGGTCGTGCTGAAAAATGAAATCTTCATCTCCATAAAGCATTTCAGCCGATGGAAGCATGAAGTGCTCCAAAATCTCCTGATAGCTAGCTGCATTGACCCTGCCCTTGATGAAACACAGTGGATCAACACCAGCAGCTGACATGGCACCCCACACCATCACTGACTGTGGGTACTTGACACTGGACTTCAGGCATTTTGGCATTTCCTTCTCCCCAGTCTTCCTCCAGACTCTGGCACCTTGATTTCCGAATGACATGCAAAATTTGCTTTCATCAGAAAAAAGTACTTGGGACCACTTAGCAACAGTCCAGTGCTGCTTCTCTGTAGCCCAGGTCAGGCGCTTCTGCCGCTGTTTATGGTTCAAAAGTGGCTTTACCTGGGGAATGCGGCACCTGTAGCCCATTTCCTGCACACCAGACTCAGTCCACTGCTTCCTCAGGTTCCCCAAGGTCTGGAATCGGTCCTTCTCCACAATCTTCCTCAGGGTCCGGTCACCTCTTCTCGTTGTACAGCGTTTTCTGCCACATTGTTTCCTTCCAACAGACTTACCATTGAGGTGCCTTGATACAGCACTCTGGGAACAGCCTATTTGTTGAGAAATTTCTTTCTGGGTCTTACCCTCTTGCTTGAGGGTGTCAATGATGGCCTTCTTGACATCTGTCAGGTCGCTAGTCTTACCCATGATGGGGGTTTTGAGTATTGAACCAGGCAGGGAGTTTTTAAAAGCCTCAGGTATCTTTTGCATGTGTTTAGAGTTAATTAGTTGATTCAGAAGATTAGGGTAATAGGTCATTTAGAGAACCTTTTCTTGATATGCTAATTTATTAAGACAGGTTTTTTGGGTTATCAGGAGTTGTAGGCCAAAATCATCAGTATTAAAACAATAAAAGACCTGACAAATTTCAGTTGGTGGATAATGAATCTATAATATATGAAAGTTTAATTGTAATCATTACATTATGGTAAATAATGAAATTTAACACTATATGCTAATTTTTTGAGAAGGACCTGTATTTGGCACTGGTGCAAGTTTTGGCTTTTAGCCATTTATATAAGTTTAGCTTGAATATGTTTTTGGAATCATTATGGGCTTAGAGTGCAGACTCTCAGCTTTAATTTGAGGGTATTGACAGCCTAATTGTAGTAAGGATTTGTGAATTCCAGCTCTTTAATATTATGTAGCTGCTTCTTTTTAAGGTGACCAAAAATGATTGGACAATTATCTCAGAAGCTCTTTAATGGGCTGCATTGGCTTTTCCTTCATTGATTCATCATCAATTAAGCAAGTAAAAGGACTGACGATTCCAGGTGTGGCATTTGCATTTGTAAGCTGTTGCTGTGAACCCACAACATGCAGTCAAAGGAGCTCTCAGTGAAAGTGAAACTGACCATCATTAGGCTAAAAAAAAAAAAAAAAAAAAAAAAAAAGTCGGAGTACAAATTTTAGGAGTGGCCAAATCAACAGTTTGGTACATTCTGCAAAACAAAGGTCACACTGGTGAGTTTGGGAACTGAAAAAGGCTTGGACATCCACAGAAGACCACAGTGGTGGATGATTACAGAACCCTATCCATTCTGATTAAAAGCCTTTTTACAACATACACCCAAGTAAAGAACACTCTAAAGAAAGTAGGTGTTTCAGTATCTAAGTCTACCGTAAAGAAAAGACTTCACAGGAGCAAAGACAGAGGGTTCACCACAAGGTACAAACAATTATTCACCTTTAAAATTAAAAAGACCAAATTAGACTTTGCCAAATAACATCTAAAGAATCCAGCCCAGTTCTGGAAAAACATTCTTGCACAGATGAATCTAATATCAATCTATATCAGAATGGTGGGAAGAATAAAGTATGGAGAAGGCTTGGACCGACTTGTCATCCAAATCACTCCACATCCATGTAAATCATGATGTAGGCACTGGCATGCATGGCTTTGAATGGCACTGGTTCAATAGTGTTTATTGATGATGTGACTGAAGACAGAAGCAGATGTATGTATTCTGAAGTGTACAGGGCTATACTTTATGCTTAGATTACAACCACATTCAGCAAGGGTGATTGGACGGCACTTCACAGCACAGATGGACAGTGACCTAAAGGATACTGTGAAAGCAACCCAGGAGTTTAAGGCAAACAAGTGGAATATTATTCAATGCCAAGTCAATCACCAGACCTCAACCCCATCAATCATGCATTTCACATGCTTAAGACAAAACTTAAGGCAGAAAGTCCCACACATGAGCAACAACTAAAGTCAGCAGTAAAAGCCTGGCAAAGCATTTCAAAGGAGGAAACTCAGCGTTTGGTGACATCCATGGCTTCCAGACTTCAGGCAGTCATTGTCTGCAAAGGATTCTATACAAAGTATTAAAGATGAACATTTTATTTATGGTAAAGTTAATTTGTACTATTACTAAAAAATGGTTGTAATTCCAAAACTTTTCAAAGTTTTCATATAGTACCCTGAGGATAGGGAATATAAACGGGACAAGACCGCGCAGGATTAAAAATATCACAAATAAAAGTACAAAACTGATGCACTCACCAAACTGAGGTTGAAGGGACAGCGTGTTTGCCCTGGTAGAGTGTCCCAAACCAAGGTCCTAGTTACTCGGTCTGCTGCACGGCTCCTGGTCAACGGGGCGATCCTCAGTCGTCCACAGGTTAGAGGTTAAAAGAAACAGAAATCCAGTCTGGTGATGTGATGATCGGCTTATTTAACCCCTTTCTGACGTTAGACGTACTATCCCGTCGAGGTGGTATGGGCCTGTATGACCACCGACGGGATAGTACGTCTTACGCAATCAGCCGCGCTCACTGGGGGATCGCGGCCGGGTGTCAGCTGACTTATCACAGCTGACATCCGGCACTGTGTCACGGGACCGCTCCTGGCACATTAACCCCCAGCTGACATCCGGCAGCATAGGGAAGCATCGCGCAGGGAGGGGGCTCCCTGCTTGCTTCCCTGAGACCCTCGGAGCAACGCGATGTGCTCCGAGCGTCTCCTCCGTCCTCCTCCCTGCAGGCCCCGGATCCAAGATGGCCGCGGGGTTCCTTCCGGGTCCTGCAGGGAGGTGGCTTGCAAGCGCCTGCTCACAGCAGGCACCGGCAAGCCTCCTGCAGTGCCTGTCAGATTGCAATGCACTGTGTCAGATCAGCGAAGTGTCAGATCAGCGATCTGACACTTTACCATGATGTCCCACGCTGGGACAAAGTTAAAAAGTAAAAAAAATAAATAAAAAAGTAATAAAAGTACACATATTTAGTATCGCCGCGTCCGTAACGACACGACCTATAAAACTGCCCCACTAGTTAACCCCTTCAGTGAACACCGTAAAAAAAAAGAAAAAAAATCTAGGCAAAAAACAATGCTTTATCATACCGCCGTACAAAAAGTGGAATAACACGCGATCAAAAGATGGATATAAGTAAACATTGTACCACTGAAAACGTCATCTTGTCCCACAAAAAACGAGCCACCATTCAGCATCAGCGAAAAACTAAAAAAGTTATAGCCCTCAGAATAAAGCGATGCAAAAATAATTATTTTTTCTATAAAAGTTTTTATTGTATAAAAGCGCCAAAACATAAAAAAAGATATAAATGACATATCGCTGTAATTGAACTGACCCGAAGAATAAAACTGCTTTATCAATTTTACCAAACACGGAACGGTATAAACGCCCCCCCCCCCCCAAAAGAAATTCACAAATTGCTGTTTTTTGTTCATTCTGCCTAACAAAAATCGGAATGAAAAGCTAACAAAAAATGTCATGTGCCCGAAAATGATACCAATAAAAACGTCAACTCGTCCCGCAAAAAACAAGACCTCACCTGACTCTGTGGACCAAATTATGGAAAAATTATAGCTCTCAGAATTTGGTAACACAAAAAATATAAGGTTAGGGTTGGGGCTAAAGTTAGGTTAGGGTTTGGATTACGTTTACGGTTGGGTTAGGGGTGTGTCAGGGTTAGGGGTATGGTTATGGTTGGGATTAGGGTTATGGGTCTGTTGGGCTTAGGGGTGTGGTTAGAGTTGGGATTAGGTTTAGGGGTGTGTTGGGGTTAGGGTTGGAATTAGAATTGGGAGGTTTCCACTTTCCACTTAGGGAAAGCCCTAACATGAAATCATGCTGGTATGCTCAACTCAAATGCCTAAACATGGTGAGATGCTAAGCGACCTCAAAGAACATTTACCGCAATGGTGCCCCCGGAAGAAGAATATTCATCGAAACGCGCGTAGGTGTTTCCAGGTCTCGTGTTCCCCATTGCGGTAATTATACTTTGAGGTCTCTTGCCACGGTGCTTAGCATCTCACCATGTTAGGGTTTTCCGTCGGTATTGGTTCAATTGCTTCTCATCTAACACTTGCTTACATAGGTGATTGTGTATACTTAGGGGCACACCCTTGATAACGGTCACTGATTGCCTCTTCTACAACGGCAGTTGTTCATAGTTACATGTATGCACCGTGCACTTTATTTGTAGCCTCTTGTGATATTATTTGCCGCTATCATGTCGACTTATACGGTAAATAGCCACTTAGTATCTTGTATCGACATTTAGATACTTATATGGGTTTTCATTAGACCGGTGGTGGATCGGAGGTACTCTCTATACTATGTGTGTATTTATGGTTGAGGTTTTTACCATTTTTTTGTTATAATAAAATATATAATTGTAACTATACATTCGTGTGGCCTGTCTTGAATTAAGTTCCTTGGGGGGTCTAGTTTCCAAAATGGGGTCACTTGTGGAGGGTTTCTACTGTTTAGGCACATCCGGGGCTCTGCAAAGGTAACATGACGCCAGCAGACCATTCCATCAAAGTCTGCATTTCAAAACGTCACTACTTCCCTTCCGAGTCCAGACGTGTGCCCAAACAGTGGTTTACCCCCACATATGGGGTATCGGCGTACTCAGGACAAACTGGACAACAACTATTGGGGTCCAATTTCTCCTGTTACCCTTGTGAAAATTAAAAAATTGCTTGCTAAAACATAATTTTTGAGGAAAGAAAAATGATTTTTTATTTTCACGGCTCTGCGTTATAAACTTCTGTGAAGCACTTGGGTTTAAAGTGGTCACCGCACATCTAGATTAGTTCCTTGGGAGGTATAGTTTCCAAAATGGGATCACTTTTGGGGGAGCTCCAATGTTTAGGCACACAGGGGCTCTCCAAAGGCGACATGGTGTCCGCTTACGATTGGAGTTAATTTTTCATTCAAAAAGTCAAATGGCGCTCCTTCCCTTCCGAGCCCTGCCGTGTGCCCAAACAGTGGTTTACCCCCACATGTGAGGTATCGGTGTACTCAGGAGAAATTGCCCAATACATTTTATGATCCATTTTATCATGTTGCCCATGTGAAAATGAACAAATTGAGGCTAAAATAATTTTTTTGTGAAAAAAAAGTACTTTTTCATTTTTACGGATCAATTTGTGTAGCACCTGGGGGTTCAAAGTGCTCACTATGCATCTAGCTAAGCTCCTTGGGGGGTCTAGTTTCCAAAATGGGGTCACTTGTGGGGAAGCTCCAATGTTTAGGCACACAGGGGCTCTCCAAACGCGACATGGTGTCCGCTAAAGATTGGAGACAATTTTTCTTTGAAATAGTCAAATGGCGCTCCTTCCCTTCCGAGCCCTGTTGTGCGCCCAAACAGTGGTTCCCCCCCACATATGGGGTATCGGCGTACTCAGGACAAATTGTACAATAACTTTTGGGGTCCAGTTTCTCCTTTTACCCTTGGGAAAATAAAAAAATTGTTGCTAAAAGATCATTTTTGTGACTAAAAAGTTAAATGTTCATTTTTTCCTTCCATGTTGCTTCTGCTGCTGTGAAGCACCTGAAGGGTTTATAAACTTCTTGAATGTGGTTTTGAGCACCTTGAGGGGTGCAGTTTTTAGAATGGTATCACTTTTGGGTATTTTCAGCCATATAGACCCCTCAAACTGATTTCAAATATTAGGTGGTCCCTAAAAATAAAATGGTTTTGTAAATTTCGTTGTAAAAATGAGAAATCGCTGGTCAAATTTTAACCCTTATAACTTCCTAGCAAAAAAAAAATGTTGTTTACAAAATTGTGCTGATGTAAAGTAGACATGTGGGTAATGTTATTTATTAACTATTTTGTGTCACATAACTCTCTGGTTTAAAATAGAATAAAAATTCAAAATTTGAAAATTGCAAAATTTTCAAAATTTTAGCCAAATTTCCATTTTTTTCACTAGTAAACGCAAAAATTATCGACCTAAATTTACAACTAACATGAAGCCAAATATGTCACGAAAAAACAGTCTCAGAACCGCTAGGATCCGTTGAAGCGTTCTTGAATTATTACCTCATAAAGGGACACTGGTCAGAATTGCAAAAAACGGCCAGGTCATTAAGATCAAAATAGGTTGAGTCATGAAAGGGTTAACACACTCCACAAGGAGGGTAAGCCACAACAGGTCATTGCTAAAGAAGCTGGCTGTTCGGAGTTCTGTATCTAAGCATATTACTGGAAAGTTCATTGGAAGGAAAAAGTGTGGTAGAAAAAGGTGCACAAGCAACCGGGATAACCACAGCCTTGAAAGGATTAAGAAAAGGCTATTCAAAAATTTGGGGTTAGATTCACAAGGAGTGGACTGCTGTTGGTGTCATGGCTTTAAGAGCCAGCACACACAGACGTATCCAGGACATGGGCTACAAGTGGCGCATTCCTTGCGTCAAGCCACTCATGACCAATAGACAATGCCAGAAGCGTCTTACCTGGGCCAAGGAGAAAAAGAACTGGACTGCTGCTCAGTGGTCCAAGGTGTTGTTTTCAGATGAAAGTACATTTTGCATTTCATTTGGAAATCAAGGTCCCAGAGTCTGGAGGAAGAGTGGAGAGGTACACAATCCAAGCTGCTTGAGGTCTAGTGTGAAGTTTCCACAATCAGTGATGGTTTGGGGAGCCATGTCATCTGTTGGCATAGGTCCACTATGTTTTATAAAGACCAAAGTCAGCGCAGCCGTCTACCAGGAAATTTTAGAGCACTTCATGGTTCCCTCTGCTGACAAGCATTTTGCAGATGGAAATTTCATTGTCCACCAGGACTTGGCACCTGTCCACACTACCAAAAGTACCAATACCTGATTTACAAACAACAGTATCACTGTGCTTGATTGGCCAGCAAACTCGACTGTCCTTAACCCCATAGAGAATCTATGGAGTATTGTAAAGAGGAAGATGAGACACCAGACCCAACAATGCAGACGAGCTGAAGGCTGCTATCAAAGCAACCTGGGCTTCCATAACACCTCAGCAGTGCCACAGGCTGATCGCCTCCATGCTACGCCTCATTGATGGAGTAATTGATGCAAAAGGAGCGATGACCAAGTATTGATTGCATTTACTGAACACACATTTCAGTAGGCCAACAATTCAGATTTTGAAATCATTTTTCAAGCTGGTGTTATAAAGTATTCTAATTTACTGAAATAACACTTGAAATAGATCACTCTGTTTGTAATGACTCTATATAATGAGTTTCACTTTTTGTATTGAAGAACTGAAATAAATTTCCCTCTTTGATATTCTAATTTAGTGAGAAGTACTTGTATATCAGCCAGCCTTCCCACACACGAGAACTCATTCGGATAAGCACTGTGTTCGCTTAGATAGTCACCTCTCTATCTATCTATCTATCTATCTATCTATCTATCTATCTATCTTAAAAAAAACAACAAAAAAAACACTCCCACTGAGTGTTTTTATACATTAAATGTGTATATATGTGCATGGAATGTGCTTGTATTAATAAACTTTCCAACCACCGCTCTCTCCGGTGTCCAGTGCTGTTCTTTTCTGCTTCTTAGTGACATTCGGGGTCTCACTTTATTCTCTGTGTGAGCCGTAAGTCTCACAATAAGAGCCTATAAAGTCTCGTTCTGACGCTCCATAGGCTTGCATTGTAAATGTTACTTCCTGGTCACGCAGAACATAGCATGACCCGGACAATCTACAGATCGGTGACATTAGTGAGAAGCAGAGAAGATCAGCCCTGGACACCAGCAGAAGCAGCGGTAGGTGAGAATATTAATACACTACCACTACATTACATGCATATACACACAACTAATGAATTAAAAAAACATAATGGGAGTTTTTCTTTAAGCACACTGGGGATATTCAAAAGGGTTGTCCAGTAGTTAATATGTAGTAATTACTGCCATTGTTTAAAATACCTGTTTCATGAAAAAGTTGCTTTAATTCTGATAAAATTGAAAGTGTGGTTTTTCTTTTTAGAAAGACATTTGGGATTTAAGCAACGAAACCAAAGCCAATCGCCTTTCAGATGCGTTTTTCAGAATAGGTAAGATTCTGGTAATTTTTGTCTTTGTATTGTATTCTTATGAGTTTAGATTGAAAGAAAGTATTTAGAACTAGTCATTGATTCCCTGCTTACTTGCTTCATGTGTCGTTGTACCTCAGCCAAACAGGCACTGTGTTTCTATGGATAGCTAGAGATAAGTGGCTACCAGGTATCTTCTGAAGCCATTTATGGTGACCACTGAAAGTATGACAGTAACCCACTGCCCACAGTGCCCACTGCACACCGCATCATAAGATGGTAAATGGCAGTGTGAGTTTCCTTAATCTAGTGTTGATATTGGAGATATGATATTAAAGAACTATACAGAACTGTGTTTCTCCAGCATAGGACATTGCGCCTCCTCCCTGTAGAATGCTTGAGTTCATGTATAAAATAATGGAAAGTGTGGTCTTTCCACCTTTTAAAGTGAAGGTAATTCTTTCTGTCTGCTTATATTGGGTAATAACACAAACCAATATCATGTTAAAATAAAACAAACAAAAAAAAAATACAACCAGAACATGAAAACTGATAAAAAAGTCCCTTTTTAAATATGTATATTAATGGGGAAATTGTATTGTCTTGATGGATATAAGCAAAATGTACTTTAAATGGGTTGTCCATTACTTTAATATTGATGACCTAGAATTAGTATAGGTCCTCAATATCAAATTAGTAGGGGTTGGACATTTAGTACCACTAAGCTGTTACCAGGTCCTGCGCCTGCCAGAAGAATACTATGTACCTCCAGCCCGTCTCCAAATTGACACGGACGACCTATCCTAATAATAGGCCATCAATATCAAAGTTCTGAAAACCCTTTTAACTAAAATGCTTGAGACATTTTTCTATAATCTTTTCCAAGGGAAATTTGAAGATGGAGTTGCAGAAGGACCTGTAGATCCTGGGCTAAATCCTATTTCAGCATTCCGACTTACAGTTTTACAGAATTCCGCGGTCTGGATCATCCTTAATGAGGTAAATATCAGCCCAAGATTTTATGGTTATGGGAAAAAACCCTTCATCCAATGAGATCTCCAGCTTAATTCTCTAATCTCTACTTTTAAACTTGAATTGTCCTCTTGTTAGCATCTTCCATACATGTCTACGGTGCCAGTGTCTGGTGTATTACACAGCAGACAAGGCCAGTAACTGTCTCAATGGGCTCAAAAGCAGATTGTAGCAGTTTAACCCCTTGTACACTGCTGTCATTTGCTGCAGCTAAGCTGTTTGACAATCTCCCAATCCTCCTGCCCATTGTGGGACATTGCAGCAAGCATTGGTCCATACATGTAAGTGTATTATTTAATCTGTGCCCTTTCTCTACATACTGGAGAACGTTTACCCATGAACACTTTGCTATATTAGTCCCTTAGCTTTCCATATACTTCCTTATACATGTATGCTTTACCATTTGTTGTATATGCATGAGTCCCTGCATTGGTGCTTAGCAGACTCTGTATTTATAATCCCTATTTGTCAGTGATATGAGGCTGTGACAGAGGGTCACCTTCCAACAAGACAATGACACAAAGCATACTGCTAAAGAAACACTCGAGTGGTTTAAAGGGATACATGTAAATGTTTTGGAGTGGTCTAGTCAAAGCCATTGCAGCTGTAATTGCCGCAAAAGGAGGCTCTACAAAGTGCTGACTTTTAGGGGGCTGAATCGTTATGCACACTGATATTTTCAGTTATTTTGTCCTATTTGTTGTTTGCTTAACAATTAAAAGCAAATCCCAAATGTTCACAGTAGTAGGCATGTTCTTTACATGAACTGATGTACACCCTCAAAAAATGAGTGAAATTCCAGGTTGTGAGGAAGCAAAACACAAAAAATCTGAGGAGGGTGAATACTTTTGCCAGCCACTGTATGTTTTCGGTGTTTAGGCAATTTGCATTTGCTCTGCAGTGAAATCAGAGCAGGCTGTTAAGGCCGCTTTCACACATCAGTTTGTTGCCGTCAGTCACAATCTGTTGGCTCGACGGATCTGTCGCAGATTGTGAAAAACTGATGCGACGGATCCGTTTTTTCGCAGGATCCGACTATAGGATCTGGGTAATTGGATTCTAAAAAAATCGGATCATACTCAGTTTAAAAAAAATGGAATCCGTCACCGGATTCCGTCATTTGATGGATCCGGCGCAATAGGCTTCTATTCGAGCAAACGACGTCGCTGTCTGTTTTTTCGACGTACACAAAAAACGTTACTTTGTTGTCTCCGGTCGCCGGACAAACAGTTTTCGACGGATCCGGAGAACGACTGATGAAGCGTGAGTACATCTGTCGCAATCCGTCGCTAATACGAGTCTATGAGAAAAAAACTGATCTCGCGGCATCATTCGCCGGATCAGTTTTTTAAAAAAAATTTGACGGCTTGTGACTGATAGCAAAAAACTGATGTGTGAAAGGGGCCTAAGTCTCACACAGTAGTAACCTGGGCTCCTCCTGTGTGAGACATGACAGCCTACTCTGATCGCACTGCAGAGCGATTGCAATATGCCTGAACTCAACAAACGTAAGTGTGATACTGACATTTTGTGCTGTCAGCTCTGGGCAGATAGTGAGGATAGGGGCTGTACAGCAGAAGTGACCTTGCTTTAAGAGATAATTGAAGTATTTGTAATGTGACTCAGCTGGATTTACCCTAACCCCCTCCACACTGACTTAAGGCCCCGTCACACATAGCGAGATCGCTGCTGAGTCACAAGTTTTGTGACGCAACAGCGACCTCAGTAGCGATGTCGCTATGTGTGACACGTACCAGCGACCAGGCCCCTGCTGTGAGATCGCTGGTCGTGTCGGAATGGCCTGGACCTTTTTTTGGTCGTTGAGGTCCCGCTGACATCGCTGAATCGGTGTGTGTGTGACACCGATCCAGCAATGTCTTCACTGGTAACCAGGGTAAACATCGGGTTACTAAGCGCAGGGCCGCGCTTAGTAACCCGATGTTTACCCTGGTTACCAGCGTAAATGTAAAAAAAAACAAACAGTACATACTCACCATCTGATGTCCGTCAGGTCCCTTGCCATCTGCTTCCTGCTCTGACTGAGATCCGGCCGTACAGTGAGAGCGCAGCACAGCAGTGACGTCACCGCTGCGCTCTGCTCTCACTGTACGGCGGCAGTCAGTCAGAGCAGGAAGCAGACGGCAAGGGACCTGACGGACATCAGATGGTGAGTATGTACTGTTTGTTTTTTTTGGTAACCAGGGTAAACATCGGGTTACTAAGCGTGGCCCTGCGCTTAGTAACCCGATGTTTACCCTGGTTACCCGGGTGCTGCAGGGGGACTTTGGCATCATTGAAGACAGTTTCAACGATGCCGAAGTCGTTCCCCTGATCGTTGGTCGCTGGAGAGAGCGGTCTGTGTGACAGCTCTCCAGCGACCACACAGCGACAAAACAGCGACGCTGCAGCGATCAGCATCGTTGTCTGTATCGCTGCAGCGTCGCTGTGTGTGACGGGGCCTTTATACACAAGAGGGTCATTCCATATCAAGTGATCCAAATATGAATATTTTTTTTACCTGACTTCTTTAAATGTTTTTATTTTTATGAAGTACAACTTTAGTTAATTACAAATTAAAAGTTTTGAATTTTTTTTTTCATCAGTTAATTTTTTACAGACTTCTAAAGTTTTGAAAAAGCGTGAATTTTGGCCTGGTATGGCTTCACATTTTTTATCATATCTTGGGCTAGAATTAAGTTAGAGGTGGGAGAGGCATCATTTTTCTCAGAACGGTAACGGCTTTCATTTGATAAGTCACAAGACCTGTTTCTTTACATTTTGTTTTGGAGAAATCAGATTCAAAATTTTGATGCGCAATTGTGAAAAAAACGTATGTTTTAAAATTGTAAAAAAAATGCATGTGTGTTGCTTGTGTCCTTGTTTATATTTGTACAGGGATTCAACTTGGGACCTGTCAAATTTCATTTTCTTTTTTACGCATTGAATCATCTGATTTTATGTTTGTGTGAGTTTCTTCCTTTTTTCTTTTCAAATTACAACTTATTGAATTCAACATTTATATGCAACAATAAAGAAACACAAATAACAAATACCGAAGTGCCAGAACAAATACATCTTAATCATCATAACACAACTTGCTCAGCATTTTCAACCTGAATGCATAGAACAAGCCAAAAGAAAAAAGGTGATCACATCCTCAAGTGTGGTTTTCTAAATAGTCTCATCCTAATTATATGTTAAAAACAAGATTAAAAGAACCAATATTTTTACCACCTATTTATACATTAACATTTTTTTTTGTATTATATCACTGAACATGTCATTTATGAAGTGTTTAAGAAGATAAGTCCAGTAGTTTAAATCCTCGTTATATAAAATATGAACTAATCAAACAATAGTAGGTTTTTTAAACTGGCCTTTTATCATCAATGTGTCCCTTCTAGTGGGTGAAATGTCATCTTGTCCATAAGTGCTTACTAGCAATGTCCGGCCGGTCATGGTGCTCGGCTCCACCTGAGTTAATATCTGATTTTTGTTAACTTTTATAATGTCTGGTTTTCTTGGATACACAAAGGATGGCGCTGGACCAGAAGGTGCAAAACAGTCACTTCTACGTCTTCATTTTCACAATCTTTGGAGAGTACAGTAGCCGCCACCAGCGCCAATCATATTCACAGGTCACATCACCAGTTATGCCATCGATTGCCAATCTTGGGCCGCCTTCTACCACTTCATGGACTTCACTGTCTTTGCAGAATGAAAAACTCCTTGTTTTTATTTCTGTTTCCCTACATGGAATAAAATTGTGGTATTGCGGAGTCCCTGTGATGGGTTCTGCTACCTGTAACCGATGTTTTCACAAACTCTCCTCCTCTTCATAGTTGTGGTTCATACAATACATGAACTGGATGTTAAGAATATTTTTCTCCCTTCATTTGAGGAGTTGCCTGGGTGTTAAGCTTTGGTGTGAATACGGCCTCTGGAGGCTGGAGCTGCTGCCTGTCATCTGCTCTGCATTCACTGTCCACCCCTGTTCATTCTCAGGCTGAGCCCTAACAAAGCTTCTCCTCTGTCCTCTCCTGTGTCTAAGCTGTAACATAATAAAATAATACAGTAATATCTAAAAATCATTGATTATTTGGTAAATATACACCCCACACTTTTACACCACAGGCTGAACAGATCTGAATTCAAGATTTTCGAATTGACACTAATAGTTTTATTTTTTTAAAATATGATCCCATCACGATCCCAACTTGTAATTTGTATTTTGGTACAGATGTGGCTAGGAGCATAGCAGGCACATGTGCAGTTTTTGAAATTTTGAAATTAAACGTTTTTTTCGGAAATGCGTTTTAAAATTTTGCATATTAACAAAGATACTCTTGTGACATATCTGGTGAAAGCCTGTACAGTTCTGAGAAGAATGGTTTTTATTTTATTTCGCTATCTTTTTTCTAGCCTGAGTTATGAGGAGACATGTAAAGGCGGGCAACATTGAAATTCGCACTTTTTCCGAACTTTGAAAATCAATTAAAAAGAAAAAAAATCTAGGATTTTTTTTTCTTCACATTTTGCATTCTCTGACACACTATTACCATATAACAAAATCTCAAAAGAATTAAAAATATAGAGGTAAAAATCATTGGTTCACTTGACATGGAATGACCCAAGAGGTTAGAGCAGGAGATCAGATTTGTAACATTACATCTTACACACTGAGAAATCTGCTACACTCAATGGTGGGGTTGTCTTCTTTCCTTTGAATGTTGCTGCCTGTTTGATTGGGCAGCATTATACAGGGAGAAGTAGTACACCACCCCTCCACTCAAAACTATCTGATACCAGCCAGTTGGACTTAACGAACATTAACTCATTAGAGGTCAAATACCTTAATTGCTAATATCTCCACATAGTGGTGAAATAAAAAACAAACACATTTTATTCTACTCTGCAGCCAGTATTACATAGTATGTCCATTGGCGAAAGATCCTCTTTAACTAATTTGTCTGATATTATTGTCTGTTCCACAAGTAGAGATGAATATATATTTTGAAAACTGTTTATAAATAAACATAAAATTTATTGACCAAAATAAACCACCATGAAAAAAAAACCAGAAGAACTTTGGGTGAATACAAACATTCCAAAGTAATTTCCACATTTCCACATAACGTGACACATGTCAAATTTGAAAAATTTAGCTGCTTCCTGTAGGGGTAAGGTTTTGAATGAAAGTTTGGACTGAATGTCTTCTAATCATAGAAGAATTTACTCATTGTATTGCATTTTGGTAATGAGCAAAAAGATTTGCAGGACCCTGGTTCAGTGGCCAAGTTAGTAGTCTGTGGCCGATGGACCAGAGTCCTGCAATCCTCCTTCCACATGCTAGCATCTCGGACAGTGTTTCTTATTAGTAGGCTTGGCACAACATCATGTTTCGTGTCACAATAAATTATGTTGCGCCTGGCCTTCGTCAACCCACTTTACTGAGCTCCACGTTTCTCCAGTTTACTTACATCATCTGCACACTTTTTATAATGTCTCTTCTGTTTTTTCATTTAGATCCACATAAAAAAGGTACCGTTGGACTGATCGGAATATTTTTCTACAAGAACCAATTCAAGAACTGCCATTTGTGAACAGACACCTGACTATCATCACTGCCTGTTACATACATTTGCATGAACCTTAATTTCAATGTTTTGTTTCTTTCCAGTTCTACCTCTGTGTAACCTACTGTAGATAGAAGATTGTATGTATGCTTCTCATTGACAAAATCCCAAACATTATATAGTATTTTTCAAAGGTGCCATAGATTCCATAAATATTCCATAAGAAAACTTTAGAAAATATCTCTAATTTTTGTCTTTGGACTACAACTTATTCAGTGCAATATCAGGATGTTACATGTACGTTCTCCTCACACATTATTATTATTTTATTTTTTTTACAAAGACTGACAGAACAATACCATTAAAGTATATCGCAGGCAATGCATTTTGTTGGAGGGATGTAAGTAAAATAAATCTATTTTGTTCTACTAATATGTGAATTTTGTAGATAATCAGGGACATAAATCTATAAAGAAGATATATATAAAATCTATTCACACAACCAGCTAATATATTTATGATTAATGAAAACACATTTGTGGTGGTGTACAGTGATTGATGGACTTCTTACTGTCACATTTGTCTGTATATATGACGTACACATGTATCGTACAGGGGAGAAACAAGCTGATTCTGAATGGTAGTAACCCCAGTTTACATCCGATTTTGTTTTACTTAAGTATTTTAAATTCGGTCATCAAACTTGCCTGTCATTCCATGTTATGGAGAAGAAACGTCTTTCTGCTGTCCATTCTTGTAATAAGCAATGCCGAGTGTACTTTGAAAGGGGTAGTATATAAAAGAATCAAAGGCCAGTCAGTATGAGAAGCATATAGAACAAAAAACCGGAGTAAAAAAAGTCCCACAAAACATAAGTGATTAGAAAAAAATAATTTTGTTGATACAAAATTACATATAAATCAATTTAGTAAAATGCTATTGTAGCACATACAGAGAGGAAATATAGAGGAGATATGCAGGTATGCTGGGTTACATAGGAGAAACTAGGTAAATCCAGAGTAGGCTAGATAGGAATGATAATCAAATGACCAAAATATCCTTATATCCTAGAGGAGCTGAAAAAATACATAGGTGGAAGAGAGCAGTACCCCATAATCACTCCTAATGAAGTAGTCATTCCCACATGTTTACCCATATGTGAACGGATGGTTCCCCCAGCGGCCCCTTGACCCCCTTTTGAGAAAGCTGGACTGCGAAACGTTCGTCAAGGGGCCGCTGGGTGTGCTGGGGGAAGTATCCGTTCACATATGGGTAAGCATGTGGGAATGACTACTTCATTAGGAGTGATTATGGGGTACTGCTCTTGCACCTATTTTTTTTCAGCTCCTCTAGGATATAAGGATAATTTTGGTCATTTGATTATCATTCCGATCTAGCGTACTCTGGATTTAACTAGTTTCTCCTATGTAACCCTTTTTCTGGAGAAAAATGGAGAATTTTATGTTCTTTTGGACAACCCTTTTTAAATGCAATGAAAATGTCATATTACAGCACTGTTTATACTATTGGTGCAAGGAAAAACTAGATTTTGGGTACTCACCGTAAAATCTGTTTCTCGAAGCCTTCATTGAGGGACACAGGAAACCATGGGTGTATGCTGCTGCCACTAGGAGGTTGACACTATGCACAAATAAAAAGTTAGCTCCTCCCCAGCAGTATATACCCACCAACCGGCAGAAAGCTAATCAGTTAGTGAGAAAGCAGTAGGAGAAGCAGAGAACGTAACAGATAATAACAGAACCTGATACAACATTAAACAAGGGTGGGTGCTGTGTCCCCCAATGAAGGCTCCGAGAAACAGATTTTACGGTGAGTACCCAAAATCTAGTTTTCTCTTTCGCTTCATTGGGGGACACAGGAAACCATGGGATGTCCCAAAGCAGTCCCAAGGGTGGGAAGAAGTATAATACCCTCAAGTCAGAAACTCAGGCCACTGCCATCTGCAGGACCTTTCTGCCAAGGTTCGCATCAGATGAAGCATGAGTGTGAACCCTTTAGAACTTAGGGTACCGTCACACAGTGCCATTTTGATCGCTACGACGGTACGATTCGTGACGTTCTAGTGATATCGTTACGATATCGCAGTGTCTGACACGCAGCAGCGATCAGGGACCCTGCTGAGAATCGTACGTCGTAGCAGATCGTTTGGAACTTTCTTTCGTCGCTTGATCACCCGCTGACATCGCTGGATCGTTGTGTGTGACAGCGATCCAGCGATGTGTTCGCTTGTAACCAGGGTAAACATCGGGTTACTAAGCGCAGGACCGCGCTTAGTAACCCGATGTTTACCGTGGTTACCAGCGTAAACGTAAAAAAAACAAACAGTACATACTCACATTCTGGTGTCTGTCCTCCGGCGTCTCAGCTTCTCTGCACTGTAAGCGCCTGCCGGCCGGAAAGCGAGCACAGCGGTGACGTCTGACGTCACCGCTCTGCTTTCCGGCCGCTGTGCTTACACAGTGCAGAGAAGCTGAGACGCCGGAGGACAGACACCGGAATGTAAGTATGTACTGTTTGTTTTTTTTACGTTTACGCTGGTAACCAGGGTAAACATTGGGTTACTAAGCGCGGCCCTGCGCTTAGTAACCCGATGTTTACCCTGGTTACCCGGGGACTTCGGCATCGCTCCAGCGCCGTGATTGCAACGTGTGACCGCAGTCTACGACGCTGGAGCGATAATCATACGATCGCTGCGACGTCACGGATCGTGCCGTCGTAGCGATCAAAATGGCACTGTGTGACAGTACCCTTAGTAAAGGTATGAATGGAGGCCCATGTAGCAGCCTTGCAGAGCTGCGAGGCTGATGCCTGATGGCAAACTGCCCAGGAGGCCCCTACTGAACCCGTGGAGTGTGCCGTAATCCTCAGGTGGACGTGCCCTACCTCTTAGACGGTAAGCTTCCTGAATGGAGGAACAGATTCATCGAGCAATGGTAGACCGGGTCGCAGGTAGACCCCTTCGTGAACCCTCTGGGATAATGAACAGAGAATCTGAGCGCCGGAAAGGTTCAGTTCTGGACAGATAAACACGTAAAGTTCTTACTAGATCCAGTTTGTGCAACAACCGCTCTCGAGGGTGAGACGGACAAAAAGATGGAAGCACAATGTCCTCATTCAAATGAAAAACCGGAAACCACCTTGGGAAGAAAAGATGGAACCGGACGTAGGACTACCTAGTCCTGGTGAAAAATCATGTAAGGGGAACGACAAGAAAGTGCTGCTAACTCAGAGACCCTTCTAATTGAAGTGATAACGACCTTCCAGGAAAGGAATGTGAAAGATCTCACGCAGCGGCTCAAACGGAGACTGCTGTAAAACGTCAAGTACCAAATTAAGGTCCCAGGGATCCACTGGGGGCTGGTAGGGGGGAACGGAGTGAGCAACCCCCTAGATGAAAGTTTTGAGCTGTCTTCGAACGGCCAAATTCCTTTGGAACAGAACTGACAGAGCCGAAACCTGTCCCTTAATAGTACTAAGGGACAGTCCAGACTCCAGACCCGATTGTAGAAAGGACAAGATGGATGGGAGATAAAAGACCATTGGAGCGCTTTGGTGAGCTTCACACCAGCGGAAGTATGCTTTCCATGTTCGGTGGTAAATTCGGGAAGACGAAGGCTTCCTTGCTTTGATCATAGTTTGCATGACCTGATCGGAGAAACCAGATGATTTCAAAACCGCAGCTTTAAAGGCCATGCCGTTAAATTGAGCGACTGAGAACTCTGGTGGAAGAGGGGCCCCTGAGACAAAAGGTCCGGGCAATCCGGGAGTCTCCATGGCGTGTCTGCTAGAAATTTGACCAACTCCTCATACCAGGGTCTCCGTGGCCAATTTGGGGTGATGAGGATCATGGGAATACCCTCCGCCTTTATCTTTTTTACTACCCTGGGGATCAGCAGTAGAGGTTGAAACAGGTACGGAAGAGAGAACTGTGCCCAAGATATCGCTAGCGCATCGAATCCAATTGCTTGCGGGTCGCAGGACCTGGACACAAACTGCGGAACCTTGTGGTTGAGCCTGGATGCCATTAGGGGGACGTATGGAGTTCCCCATCTGAGACAGATCATGTGAAAGACTGACAGGTTCAGGATTGTCGGATTGGACTCAAATCGGACATCTGTGAGGGAGCTCCTGCCAATGTAGCAGGGAGAGGAATATTGCTCGGAGTTCTAAAATGGTGATGGGTAGGGTAGATTCCTGAGCTGACCACCGACCCTGGACCATCAAATCTTGGAACACTGCTCCCCAGCCGAGAAGGCTGGCGTCCGTTGTTACGATCTTCTAGTGAAAGGGAAGGAAGGACCTCCCAAGATGAATCGACTGAAGTCGCTCCCACCATATCAGGGACTGTTTTATCGACGGCTCGAGATCATCTGATCCAGAGAACTGATTGAATTGTCCAATCTCGCCAGAAGAAAGAGTTGGAGAGGGCACGTGTGGAACTGCGGAAATGGAACTGCTTCCATTGAAGCAACCATCTTGCGTAGTATGCTCATGCAGAAGCGGAGGGAGCAGGGAGAGGAGCTTCTGAGAGACCGTATTCCATGCATGAGAGCTAGGGATTTTTCCTTGGGTAGGAAGATCTTTGCTTGTGCGGTGTCGAAGAGCATTCCCAAAAACACAAGACGTTGGACCGGGATGAGGACTTAACGTTGTTGACAATCCTACCCAGCCGAACGAGAACATCCAGGGTGATCTGCAGACTGTCCTGACATTCCGAGAAGGTTGCGGCCTTGATGAGGATGTCCTCTAAATATGAAATGACGAATATGCCTCTGCTGCGTAGAATGACCATCACTGTCGCCATCACTTTGATAAAAACTCTGGGGGCAGTGGCCAATCCGAATGGCAGTGCCATGAACTGGAAGTGAAGCCCCTGAATGGCGAAACAAAGGAATTTCTGGTGCGGTTGAAAGATAGGGATGTGCAGGTAGGCATCTTGACTGTCCACCGAGCAGAGGAATAACTCTGGTTCCATGGAGGCTATCACGGATTGGAGGGACTTCATCTTGAAGTTTCGCAGTTGTTCATATCTGTTCAGGAGTTTGAGGTCCAGAATGGGACTAACTGAGCAGTCCTTCTTTGGAACGACAAACAGGTTGGAATAAAAACTTGAGAAGCGTTCTCGTGTGGGGACGGAGACTATGACACCGGTCTGGAGGAGGGAGTCGATAACCTTGGAAAAAAACCCGGAATGAGAGAGGGATTTTTTGGTGGACTGGACTCGAAGAAGCGAGATTAAGGGAGAGTAGAAAATTCTATTTTGTAACCATAGGAGATGACGTCTCGGACCCAAGCGTCGTCGACTACGGATAGCCACTCGTCCCGAAACTGAAGGAGAGGACCGCTCACCCTGGGAGACTTCCCAGGTGGGGGGCGACCCATCATGCTGAAGAGAATCTGTTGGAGCCTGGCCTGGAGGGACGGCGTTGTGTAGGTCTTGAACTCCAGGTCGGAGCGCGCTTAAAGGAGGGTCCTTTCCTTTGTTGACGTGCTGGGGATTTGTCCTGGTGGGGGTTACCCTGTGGTTGAAACCTCCGAAAGGAGCGAAAAGGAACTGTGCAACGGGGCATACGCTTAACCTTCTGTTGTGGTAGAAACATACTTTTCCCCCCATGGCATTGGAAATTATCTTGTCTAGTTCTTCACCAAATAGACGAGAACCGTGGACGGGAAGGCCTGTGAGGGACTTTTTGATGCTGAGTCCACATTCCAGGCTTTAAGCCACAGGACCCTGCGGATAGAGATGATAATGCCAGCTGCTATGAATGAACAGGCGGCTGCATCTAGAGATGCGGACAAAGGGTATTTTCCCGTGTGGCTGATCTGGTCTGCCAGATCTGCCAGGTCATCAGCCGGGGCTGGAGACAGCCTTGGCCACCCAGGTAGCAGCGAAGGACGGGCAGAGGGAAGAGCCCGCAGCCTCAAAGGGGGACTTAGCCAGAAACTCTGTGTCTGTCAGAGGGTTCCTTTAGAGAGGAACTGTCAGACAGAGGTAGTAATGTCTTTGTGGCCAGCCGGGAGTCCACCAAAGTGGACGCTGCCCACTTGTTAAGCAGGTCAGGCTGAAAAGGATACAGGATGCTCATGCGTTTTTTTTTCTCTGGAAACGCTTGTCTGGATGCTGCCATTCCACTGCGAGGGTCCTGTTGAACTCATTGTGGTTGGCAAAGACACGGGAGGGGTGCTTCGTTTTCCTGAAAGATACACACTGTTCAGAAGGATAAAACCTCAGAGTCTTTATTGTCAAGAGTCTCATTAATAGCGACAATCAAACTATCCACCGTGTCACGCAGTTTTGAGACCTGTGCTGAGTCCAGATCTGAATCTGACTCAGAACGAGAGTCTGACTCTAGCGTCTCTGGAGCATCTGAAGGAGGAGACGGGGAGGGAACTGGAGTCCTGGCAGGCGGTGATGGGGACGATGAACTGGACGATGAGCTAATGTGGGCATGCTTTTTTGAAGCTCTGGACTTCCTGCGAGGGGAATCCCTTTGAGTATGCGAGGGGTTAATAGCCGACGCATCTGAGGAGGGTAGCTGAAACCCGGTAGCAGGAGCAGGATTAGGAAGCCGTTCCAAAACCGAGACCAAAGTGTGAGATACTTTAGTTAGGTCAGCTACCGACTGAGATAGAGATGTGACCCCCTCAGGAGGGGGCGCACTCTTGTTGCGAGTAGGCAAGACATGCTAGGTGGTCTGCAATTAAGGCAGAGGGGTGAGGTCTGACCAGAGGGTAACTTCTTGTTACAGCAGGAACATGCGAAGTGTACTACAATGGGAAGAGGATGGGAGTAAGGCTCCCTAGGGTTAGACAGAGACAGAAAAGCTATGTGCCAGGGGAGATCTGCCAGGGATGAAAGCCGACCCCCCCCCCCCAGTGGCAGAGCTTACAGACCTGGATCCTGGCTGGGAGCAATTCATTGGGTAGGGCTGCAGAGAGCCAGACCGAGAGCTGCTGCTGTGGCTGCGGAGTGGTAAGAGGAGACGCTGCAGTAGTAGTCGACCGGGAGCTGCTGCTGGGATGCTGCAGAGCGGTGAGATGGTGCTGTTTTATGGGTGGAGCCAGTCGGGCGTGCAGTACTGCAGGGCTAAGGGAAAGAGAGCTGTGCTGATAGGACGGGCGGAGCATCGGCGCCTGTGATTGGCCGGCTGGGAGGAGGGGGAGGAGCCAGGCAGAGAGGGCGCCCGTGATTGGCCGGTTGGTGGGGGCGTGGCCTAACGCAGAAGTAGGCCCAGATAGAATGGTACCGCAAGGTGGCAATACCATGTGGATGTTCTCCCCCCTCTGGTCAAGACCTCTAGAGCTGTCTAAAAAATATATATAATTTTTTTATTTTTTATTTTATTTTTTTTAAAGGAGCCCCCTGCTGCCGCATGTATACCTGTCCAGAAGATCCCGTATCCTTCGCAGAAGTGGCACTGGAAGACGGATCTGTATGTTCCACTGTAGACTTCGGACTGGACATCTGGCAGCCGTCGGGTAACGATACCGTCTTACTCCCCTGAGCGACCGGCTATGGAGGGCGGGCGGCGTAGGGGGTAGTGGCAAGGACCAGTCCGCATCTTCGGCCTTGCGGATGCACCAAACACGCTTGAAGTGTTAGGACTCGGAGGCATGGGGTCCTGCCTGGTAGACACGATAGGGTACAGTAGTGATGCATTCCCACACTGTGCTCCCGGTCTCTAAGGGGGAGAGCGGAGTGACCCATTCCACTCCATCGCCCAGATCACAAACTGTATCTGAAAAATAGAGATCATTAATAAAAAAAAAACAACAATACCTAAGGTAGATACGGGGCTGAGAGCAGCCCGTCTCCATCTCCTACTGACACTAAGCTAAAAATGATTAGCTGATTAGCTTTCTGCCAGTTGGTGGGTATATACTGCTGGGAAGGAGCTAACCCTTTTTTTTTTGCATAGTGTCAACCTCCTAGTGGCAGCAGCATACACCCATGGTTTCCTGTGTCCCCCAATGAAGCGAAAGAGAAAGGTGCATGCGTGTACTTAGTGTAAGGCCGGTGTCACACTTGCGAGTGCAATGCGAGAAACTCTTGCGAGTCTCACGCATCAATTCCTGGCACTGCCGCTGGCACTCTGACCGGAGTCTGCAGCTGAATGTATTTCTATGCAGCTGAATGCTCCAGTCCCGAGTGCCGGCGGCAGTGCCGGGTAATGATGCAAGAGACTCGCGCTGCACACACAAGTGTGACACAGGCCTGATAATTATAACAGCGCCAACCTGACAGTGTCTGTGTCTGCCTCTAGCTCCTCTCCATAGAATCCTATGAGCACCAGCTGCTGTCTCCTATCACTCTAATAGCAATTATTTTATTCAGTTAACAGATTTTACCCTTTAATTGACAGTATTGACAATGATCAGTCCAGGAGGAGAAGCAGATTTTTCTGATAAAATATATTCCTGAGTTTTTTATTTTGATGTCTACTATTGATTTATGGAATCAAATAAAACAAAGGGTACTCTTTAATTCAAAGTGAAACCCAGCTAGACCTAAGTTGCTGCACAGTCTTTCTTCTCTTCAAAACACTTGTGTGAAGGTGGCTATGGGATTGAAAATTAATGTTTAGAGGGGTTAAAAGTCAGTTTATATAGTTACATGGCACTATTTTCACTGTTTCGAGGGAGATTTAGGAGTTATTGCACTAAACCAATAGTAAAGCTTACATCATATGCAGTAAGTTATTCAGCTCCTCCAACTGGTTTCTATTAGCAGCCAAAATTGTATTTTTTAAAGGGTATCGCCAACGTTTTTAGCCACCACTTATAGTGGGAGAGGTAGCTGGGAGAATGGGTGGTCTAATTGTTATAGTAATTGTATAACGCAGGATCTTCTATTCCTAAGCAAAGGGGTCTGACCACAAACACCAAGTCCCCTTTAGCATTTTCTCCGTATAGTGCCAGGTGCTGCAAAAAGAGCCGCTATTTAGCTTCTTACAATGTTACAGGGCAATGTGGCCCCATAATTCTATTAATCAGTGGGATTTTAGTGTTCTGACTCCTTGTGAACAGCAAGTAACAGCATGTTGTCACCTAGCAATAGATTGGAAAGTTCCTCTGAAGGCTATGCAAACCGTTTAAACTTGGTGTCATAAAAATGGAGTCCTTTTAAAAAAAAAAAAAAAAATGTACTAATTAATGCTCACAAAATTGTGGGCCTATATAGATTAAAGGAACAATTTCCATGAATATTGTCCTGTAGGCTATAATTGAAGAAAAATCCTGTATTTGCATGTGTACTAGAATATTGCCCTGTGTTTAACTGTTTGCCAGGATTGGCAATGCCCATCGCAAGTGCAGTTGGTCATGTGGTCTGGCATGGACAACTACTGTACATTCTATAAAGTTGATGCATCTGCAATGATTGCTTTCATACATTTTACGTGCATCCTAAATGTTAAAATGAAGTGTTACATAATAGAAGACTGAACCAATAAAGTGTTTTGTATGATTTGCAATATTGCTCAGTTGTAAAGTTATTAAACTCAAAAAAGTGCGATAAAAGTGCCTACAAATGAGATATTCAACTCACAAGACATACAGTGCATTATTGATATTGGATGATGTTTGAATAATAACTACTTCTTTGCTATTGTTAAAGGGGTTATCCTTTTATCAAAAATATTACCGTATTTTTCGGACTACAAGACGCACTTTCCCCCCCCAAAAAAAGGAGGGAAAATGGGGGGTGCGTCTAATAGTCACAATGCAGGCTTACCGTGGTGGCAGAGGTGCGGCGGCAGAGGTGTGGCAGCAGAGGTGCGGAGATGAGGAGGCGCAGTGAGCGGGGTCCCTTTTCCCGGTGAGGTGATGCAGCAGCCCGGTAAGGCAGCAGAGTCGGGTGAATCCTGTTGATATCGGTGGGCGCGGCCACCTTCCTGAGGCCGCGCGTGCGCAGATGGAGCGCTCTGCTGCCCGGGGCTTCAGGAAAATGGCCGCGGGATGCCGCGCGTGCGCAGATGGGGATCGCGGCGGCCATTTTCCTGAAGCCGAGATGCGAACTCGGCTTCAGGAAAATGGCCGCCGCGATCCCCATCTGCGCACGCGCGGCCTCAGGAAGATGGCCGCGCCCACCGATATCAACAGGATTCACCCGGCTCTGCTGCATTACCGGGCTGCTGCATCACCTCACCGGGACTTTGGACTCTGTATACTCCATCCTTTTGCATCCCAGGATGGGTGCAGCAAGGTTCAGGAAGGATCTCGTGGGCACATGGACTGGAGATGATGGAGGTAGTGGTGTACATTGTGAAGCGAGTGTTCCACAGGAGCTCAGATGTCTGAGTCCTTGCCGCTTCCCGGCGCTCCTCAGCACCGCATGGCACGGCCGGCTCTCCGCCTCCAGCAGGGCTCACAGCAGTACAGAGGCGCTTTTCCCGCAGTGTCCGGTCATGGCGGCTGTGTCTCGGTAGCGGAGCTCCTCACTTATTACCGGCTTCTGAAATAATTATTGCGCTGAGGAGCGCCGGGAAGCGGCAAGGACTCAGACATCTGAGCTCCTGTGGAATACTCGCTTCACAATGTACACCACTACCTCCATCATCTCCAGTCCATGTGCTCACGAGATCCTTCCATCACCTCACCGGGGAAAGGGACCCCTCTCACGCCATACCTCTCACTGTGCCTCTTCATCCCAGCGCCTCCTCATCCCAGCACCTCTGTCGGTAACCACTGCTGCCACCCTCCCATGGACACCAGGCCGTGGTGTTGCCCACCTAAGCAGGAAGGGACCCTGCTCAGGTGCATGCCGTACCGCATCACCCCACCTCTGCCGCCACCATGCCTCCTGTGACCCTGCTCTGCCACCACCAGCCCTCAGGTAAGATACTGTAAATTCGGACAATAAGACGGACCCCCATCTTATAAAAAATCTTTTTTTCTGCAATTTTCACCCCAAATTTGGGGTGCGCCTTATGGTCCGGTGCGTCTTATAGTCCGAAAAATACGGTAACTTGCAACAAAGCTGATCACACACAGTCAGGTTCAGAAATATTTGGACAGTGACCAAATCTTCGTGATTTGGGCTCTACATGGCGCTAATTTGTATTTAAAATGAAACAACTGAGATACTATTGAAGTGTAGACTTTCAAGTTTAAAGGGGTTTAACAAAAATATCCTGTGAAACATTTAGGAATTGCAACCATTTTTCTACAAATCCTATTAATTTCAGGAGCTCAAAAGAAATAGGACAAATTAACTTTATCATAAATAAAATGTACATATTTAATACTTTGTAGAAGAAGCCTTTGCAGACAGTGACTGCCTGAAGTCTGGAGGCCATGGACGTCACCGAACACTGAGTTTCCTCCTTTTTGTTGCTTTGCCAGGCCTTTACTGCAGCTGACTTCAGTTGTTGCTTGTTTGTGGGTTTTTCTGCCTTAAGTTTACCACTATCCAATCAACCTTGCTGCATTTAGTTGAATCTGAGTATAAAGAAATAAGAATAGCCCTGTACACTTCAGAATTAATCCGACTGCTTCTGTCTTCAGTCACATCACCAATAAACACTAGTGACCTAGTGCCATTGGAAGCCATGCATGCTCCTGCCATCACACTTCCTCCACCATGCTTTACAGAGGATGTGGTTTGTTTTGGATCATGAGCCGTTCCGAGCCTTCTCCATACTCTCTTCCTATTATTTTGGTACAGGTGAGGTTTTGTCTCTTAGGAGAATACCTGTGTGCAGAATTATTCTGCAACTGAATGAAAACAAATTTTCCCATCTAAATTGTTTTTCATCTCAAAATGAGAATAATAATACAACTCAATGTACAAAATACATTTGACATTTCGAAACAAATATCAGTAACCAGTATAGCCACCCATCTTTTTAATAACTGTCATAAACCTTCCATCCATGGAGTCTGTCAGGTTCTTCATCTGTTGATGATCACATTTTTGGGCAGCACCAACCACAGCCTCCCAGGTGTACAGTTTCCTTTCCCAGTAAATTCCCCATTTAAGAAGGGCCCACAAGTTCTGAAAAGGGTTTAGGTCAGGTGAGAAAGCGGCCATGTCATTATGGACCTACATGGATGTGATTGATCTTTGTTCTGCATAAAAATCATGGTATTATTGAAAGATTCAGACATTTTCCTGTACCACTGTGTGAAGAAGGTATCTTCTAAAAGCTAGCAGTAGGTTTCGCAGTTGTTTTTGAGTCCATCTTCAACCTGAGAAGGTCCCAACTAGCTCATTTTTAACCTCTTCCCGACATATGAGGTAAAGTTACATTATACGCCAGTTGCCTGACTTTGGTTCAAGGCTTACAAGCCGTTTATTAACAGATTGCCAAAGGCAAATAAACCCCATGTAAAGGCTATAAAAATTAACTTTTAATTAGACTATATACAGGAAAAAACTTTTAAACTTTGCTTAGTCAGTATATGTCCTAGGATATTGGTGTATTACTTACTATATTAAGATCCCAATTATGTATTACTAGATCGAGGCCCGATGCGAGGGCGGTAATGTCACGTTGGGGGCAGGCTTTGCAGCGATGAGAATCTCCCCCCAATGTGCTCACCCACCTATCTACTCTCTCTGTCCCCATGTGCCGACTTCTCCCGTCTGTGCTCTCTTCTTTGACCTGTCTACCCCATGTGCTAGCCCCCTTGTCTGCTGTCTCTCTCCTTCCTGTGCTGTGTTCTCCCCTCATGTGCTGTCCTGTTTGAGCTTTCTCCCCCCTGTGCTCTCTCTCTCACCCCTGAACGCTTTCTCTCCCCCATCTGATGTCTTCTCCTCTCATGTCGTCATCTCTTTGACATGTGTACGCCATGTGCTCTCGTACACGGTCAGACAGACAATTTTTAAAATGAACTTTTGTTCTTGGGAAAACCCCTTTAATGTGACTGGCTTCCTCTGCCTGTAGACACGTTGAGCATCTGCCGCCGGGATCAGACAAATGATTCACTGCGCCTGTGTGGCATTGACGCAGGCACAGTAAATCAGACCGCCACCATCTTTGTGGAGACAGACAGCAGTGGTCGCATTAAAACTGTGCATGCGCTCCTGTACAAAGATGGCGGTGGTCAGTGAATCATTCGTCAGATCCCGGCGGCGGTGTGTTCACGACGGTGTTCCACTGGTGGTACCGTGCAAGAGGCAGCGTACGGCGTATAGTGTATGTGGTGTGTATAGTGTGTGTGTGGTGCGTACGGCGTATACAGTTTGTGTGTGTGGTGTGATGGTGTTCCGCTGGTGGTACTGCGCAAGAAGCTGGTACCATCAGCAGTTTCCATATTGAGACACCCATCACTTGGGTGTCCCAATATGGAGGTCGGTGAAATTTTGCTGCTTGGAATTCTGGGATCCGGACACATCTGGACGGAACAGGATGTGAAGACATTACAAGGTAAGTATATATTAAGATATCCTGACAGTCTTCTTATTATATTGCGATCACATCATACTGAGATTGTAGTTTAAATCCCGACAACTAATGTCTCATTTTAGGGTTAGGATTAGTGATGAGCGAATATACTCGTTACTCGAGATTTCCTGAGCACACTCGGGGGTCCTCCGAGTATTTTTTTAGTGCTTGGAAATTTAGTTTTTATAGCCGCAGCTAAATGATTTACATATGTTAGCCAGCATAAGTACATGTGGGGGTTGCCTGGTTGCTAGGGAATCCCCACATGTACTTATGCTGGCTAACAGCTGTAAATCATTCAGCTGAGGCGATGAAAACTAAATCTCCGAGCATTAAAAAATACTCTGAGGACACCCGAGCTGTTCAGGAAATCTCGAGTAACGAGTATATTTGCTCATCACTAGTTAGGATATATTGGCGCAGCAGCTAACCATATAATCCCATATTATGGGCAAGTTGAGACATATTTGGCATCCACTGTCAACAATACCCAACTAATCCCATAAACGCTTTGACCTGCTTGGCATTCTGAGTATGGTTCCGTCTACATCACAGATACTCTATTTGGAAAGATGCAGTATATTTGGAGTCTCATAAAATACAATTACCCAGGAAAGCAACTTTTTCCTGGCAAAATTGTAGCTTACTGGGAAATTGTTTACATCCCTCAGTACTCAAGTGGTAAAGCAGAAATATGGTTCACTAATACACTGCTCTTTAGAAGACCTTGTTAGCAAAATATTATAACACTGAGTTGTATCCAGGACTTGTTTCATTACCTGACCATATTCTTATGGCAAATAGATCCATTCCATGTGGCAATCTGATCTAGGCATGCTGCTGCCTCTCAAAAGTAATGTCAAACATGGGAATTCGTGTCACCTTAATAAGCCAAGTTTTAATTTGTCAATGACTAAGGCTGCATTGACATTGAAAGAATAACATTAAGGAGCGCTCCTAAGAACATTTGGTTCACGTTAATCTTTTAGTGTAAACTGTCTAATGCTCATCCAATGCTTGAACAAAATTCTTTCATTAACCACTTCTTGACATTTTACGTAAGTGTATGTCATGGTCGAGAAGGGGTTCCTACAGTGCAGTATAGAGGTGGACCAAAAAGCAAACACCCCCATCTACCACGATAGTGGTAACCATGATGATGTCAGCGCTGGTCAATGATGCTGCGCTTGCAGCAGCTCATCACTAGTGGTTCTCAGCCTGGACGGTTGCATCTTGGCACCGTCCAGGTTGAAAACTATTAATCCTCCAGATATGGATTACGGCGTGGGACAGAATGACAGACAGGTGAGGGATATTGTTGTTTTTTTTATTTTAGTTCTATTACAGGAGATGAGGGATTCAGTGGAATTAAGTGTTAGGTGTGTATAACTGGGTTTTAAATAAAAATGGAAAACTTTTGTTTTATTTCGAATAAAAGATTTTATTCTTGCTTTGTCTTTATTTACAATACAACTATAGGATTAGTAATTGATAGGTGTCTTATAGGCTCCTCTGCATTACTAAGTTGTGAGCTTGATGTCACTTGACAAATACAAAGGTGACATCAACCCCACAAATATAAACCCCATTTGCCACCGCTACAGGGCAAGTGGGAAGAGCAGGGCAAAGCACCAGAATTGGCACATCTAAGGCTGCTTTCACACTAGCGTCGTACGACGCACGTCGCAATGCGTCGTTTTGAAAAAAAACGCATCCTGCAAAATTGCTTGCAGGATGCATTTTTTCTCCATAGACTTGCATTAGCGACGCATTGCCACACGTTGCAACCGCCGTGCGACGGATGCGTCGTGTTGCGTCGGACCGTCGTCACAAAAAAAGTTACATGTAGCTTTTTTGGTGCGTTGTGACCATTTTCGACCGCGCATGCGCGGCCGGAACTCCGCCCCCGCCTCCCCGGACATCACAATGGGGCAGCAGATGCGTTGTAAAACTGCATCAGCTGCCCCGTTGTGTTTTTCTTTCACAGTTTGCGTCGGTACGTCGCATTGCGATGTGCGTCGTACAACGCTAGTGTGAAAGTAGCCTAATAGATGAGCCTCTTCTGGGTGGCTGCGGCTGCTATTTTTAGGCTGGGGGGTCAATATCAACGGCCACTTACCAGCCTGAGAAGACCAGCCCCCAGCTTTCTGCTTTAGCAAGACTGGTTGTCAAAAATGGGAGAGACACAGTTTTTTTAAATAATAAAATAAAACAGCATGGGGACTACTCTATTCTTGATAACCAGCCTTGCTAATGCTGACGGCTGAGGGTTGCAGCCCCCAGGTGTGAGTTTTGCCTGGCTGGTTATAGAAAATACTGGGGAACCCATGCTGTTTTTCATTTATTTATAGCGCATGCGGCGGGTGAGGATTACTCCCATCAGCCGCTCCTGCTGTCAATGTTATTAGCAGCAGAAGGTGTAGGCTGATAGGAGTACTAGTCCCATCAGCTGTCGTTGTTCTCACTTGAATACACCTCTCATCATTCTCCCCGCCAGAGCAAAGAATGATGCGAGCAGCCTTCAGCAGTGGGGAACAGTGCTTACTGTACTGCTGCTTCTCAGGTACCGGGATGTGTCACATGGATGACATCCCTGTGTGTCATCTGTGTGGGACAATTTGTGGCCTGTGTTGCCCAGGAAAAAATAGACATGTCTACATGTGGGTCACACGGTCCGTGGAAACTCACATGTTCACAAACCCATTCACTTAAATGGATCTATGTGTCTGACTTCGGTACATGTATAAACTGTCACCACACATACCAGAGAAACTAACATGTGAAAGAACCCTAAGAGAGTAGTGTACACCAGAAATGTGTAAGGTTTTATCCTCTAGATGTATCCTCCTGTTTTTTTAATACATTTCTAATAAGAATATTTTATGGATAGATGTGCCTGAAAATCCTTTTCCTTCTTTGGTTCTACAATAGATGAACTTCATCAGCAGGAATTGATAGCCATTCATCAACTTTCTGGTGTATCCTGAACAATCCTGGCTGTGAGCGTCTTTATTTTTTCATGGACCTTAGTCACCCTTGTATTTGTTAGAAATATAAAATGCTGATAGTTTCAAATAAAAACATCCCCATTTCTTATCATGCTGGCAGCAGTCCTCCCCTCCCATCTCTTATCACACCAGCAATTGCTGTAGGACTAGGCATGTCGCAAGGCTAAATTATATATAGTGTAACACTTGAGGTTAGGAAGGGTCAAGAATATTTGTAACTCTGAATCCGCTTGCTTTCACATCCGATCTTAGAATGGATTTCAATTAGAATCATTTTAAAGGGCCACTGTCACCCCCCTCCAGCCGTTATAAACTAAAAAGAGCCACCTTGTGCAGCAGTAATGCTGCAGTCTAACAAGGTGGCTCTTTTAGTTTTTGATTCAGTTATTCCCTCAATAAAGCGTTTTAAAATTTGTAGAAAATAACCTGTCCTTAGACCTGGAGGCGGTCCGAAGCTTCCTCGGTGAATCTCCCAACGGCCGTCACTCTTCTCTTCTGGGGATGTGGTCGCCGCCCCCTGAGCGCTGTTTCTTCTTAAATCCGGCGCCTGCGCTGTGCGTGCCTGCCTGGGACAGGCGCACTCTTCATTGTCCGCCATAGGTCAGATGCAGGGTGCCTGACTGCGCCTGTGCGGGCAGTGTGGTCACCCTGTTGCTGAATACAGCAAGCCTCTGCCGTCTGTTCTGCACCAGCTGCAGGAAAACTACATTTCCCAGCGTCCCCCGATAGACCTGGCAGTCAGGGCATGCTGGGAGTTGTAGTTTTCCAGCTGCTGGAGCGCAGTGACGTCCATGGAGCCTGTACAGCGCTGGATAACACCGCACCGCGCCCGGAGGAGCCTGAAGACAGCGGCCACCACTGGGGTAACAGCTCCGCCGCCGCTGTCAGGAGCCCGAGCGCAGAGCGGTGACGTCACTCATTGAGAAGCCTGCAGGAAAAACTACGTAAAGTGCGCAGAGTGCTGCTGTGAATACCAACTGACAATAGGGAATGCCGCGATGACAGGCGGTGCCGGCACATCTTACCGGCCTACGAAGTTTTCCAGCACGGAACTCTTACCGGCGCTCTGCCCTCCAACCACTGCTATCTGGGGCTGGGGTTCAGACGCTCCCCCGCCTTCCAGCGTTGTTATTTGCGGCTGCTTCATTCCAAACGCTGGCAAGGAAACCTGTATATTACAGCAACGCTGGAAGGCGGGGGACCGGGGGAGCGTCTGAACAGCGCAGTGCGCATGCCCAGGAACCCCAGCCCCGCACTGTGCATAATGAATAACACAGTGCGGGGCGGGGATTCAGCAACAGGGTGGCCGCACTGCCCGCACAGGCGCAGTCAGGCACCCTGCATCTGACCTATGACCGACAATGAAGACTGCGCCTGCCCCAGGCAGGCACGCACAGCGCAGGCGCCGGATTTAAGAAGAAACAGCGCTCAGGGGGCGGCGACCACATCCCCAGAAGAGAAGAGTGACGGCCGTTGGGAGATTCACCGAGGAAGCTTCGGACCGCCTCCAGGTCTAAGGACAGGTTATTTTCTACAAATTTTAAAACGCTTTATTGAGGGAATAACTGAATCAAAAACTAAAAGAGCCACCTTGTTAGACTGCAGCATTACTGCTGCACAAGGTGGCTCTTTTAGTTTATAACGGCTGGAGGGGGGTGACAGTGGCCCTTTAAAGTATTTCAGTCTCCTCAACCTCATGCACATCACTACTTCATTTTATGCCCCTACATATTTTCTGTACTCGCTGACATACAACTCTCACAGGTAGTCAAATTATTTACCACACACATTCTAGAAGTTCAGTCAACAATTAGAAATCAGAACCAAAGAATATTAACTTCTTGATTCTTATTAGAGACTATTTTTTTTTTTTATCATTGCAGCCACATCTGATATCTGCAGAAGCCTTATTCTCAGTCTGTGCAAGAAACTGTCCAAAAACTAGAAATAACAAACATGAAGGAAGCTGAATATACAAAATAACTAAGATTCTGTTCTGATCTCTGCTATAAAGTTACAATGTAGATTAGACTTTGTTGCTCATTAAAAGGCATTACAACGTATCTTCAAACTGCTTCTTCATTTGATTCTTAATTTGGTTTTAAAGAGCAACCCTGTAGACAAGTTCAAAGATAATAATAATCTTTATTTTTATATAGCTCTAAGATATTCCACAGCGCTTTACAGTTTTGCACACATTATCATCGCTGTCCTCAATGGGGCTCACAATCTAAATTCCCTATCAGTATGTCTTTGGAAGGTTCCCCTTTAGGAAGAAATACACCCGTTACCCTAGTCAACTTACATTGATAGTACATGTTTGCTGACCCACTTGTTAACCTCTAATCGCCTCCAGTGGAGCCGAAAGGAGACTTAAGACTTTCAACACCCTGATCAGCTAGATCAAATCTTGCTATGCCTGTTTTCCATAAGCCTCATTTATGATGAAAGGGACTCATATCCTTCTTTCCCAATTTGATCACGGCACTAGTCCAGTCTATGGCATGTGGCTGGCAAGGAAAATCTCACACTACATAGCTACATACCAGGTGCTTCTCACTAAATTAGAATATCAAAAAGTTAAAGGGAACCTGTCACCACGTTTTTGGAAGATGGGATAAAAATAGCGTTAAATAGGGGCAGAGGTGGGCGTTACATTAGTGTGTTTGTTATGCGTTTATTACCCACCTAAGTTGCCGAAATACCTTTGCAAAGTCTCCGTTTTCGCCTGTCAATCAGGCTAGTCTGGTCAGATGGGCGTTGTCTTCCCCCAGATCTTGTTTAGTTTTCCGTTGGTGGCGTAGTGGTGTGCGCATGCCCAAGGTCCCGAATCCTCTGCCAGGGGATTTCAAAGAGCGCGGTGTCCGTTATTGCATTGGTGATCGGTGGGCGCGGCCATCTTCCTTTGGCCGCGCGTGCGCAGAAGCGGCGCTCTGCTTGCCGCGGCGCTCTGCTGGCCGCGGCTTCAGGAAAATGGCCGCCGCGATATCCATCTGCGCACGCGCGGCATCCCGCGGCCATTTTCCTGATGCCGCGGCCAGCAGAGCGCCGCTTCTGCGCACGCGCGGCCAAAGGAAGATGGCCGCGCCCACCGATCACCAATGCAATAACGGACACCGCGCTCTTTGAAATCCCCTGGCAGAGGATTCGGGACCTTGGGCATGCGCACACCACTACGCCACCAACGGAAAACTACGCAAAATCTGGGGGAAGACAACGCCCATCTGACCAGACTAGCCTGATTGACAGGCGAAAACGGAGACTTTGCAAAGGTATTTCGGCAACTTAGGTGGGTAATAAACGCATAACAAACACACTAATGTAACGCCCACCTCTGCCCCTATTTAACGCTATTTTTATCCCATCTTCCAAAAACGTGGTGACAGGTTCCCTTTAATTTCAGTTCTTCAATACAAAAAGTGAAACATATATTAGTCATTACAAACAGAGTGATCTATTTCAAGTGCTTATTTCTGTTAATGTTGATGATTATGGCTTACACTCAATGAAATCCCAAAAGTCATTATCTCAGTAAATTAGAATAATTAACAAAAAAACACCTGCAAAGGCTTCCTAAGCATTAGAAAAGTCCCTTAGTCTGTTGCAGTAGGCTCCACAATCATGGGAAAGACTGCTGACCTGACAGATGTCCAGAAGGCAGTCATTGACACACTCCACAAGGAGGGTAAGCCACAAAAGGTCATTGCTAAAAAAGCTGGCTGTTCAGAGTGCTGTATCCAAGCATATTAAAGGGAACCTGTCACCTGAATTTGGCGGGACCGGTTTTCAGTCCGATGGGCGGTGTTTTCAGGTGTTTGATTCACCCTTTCCTTTCCCGCTGGCTGCATGGTGGCCGCAATATTGCCTTGAAGTTCATTCTCTGCCCTCCGTAGTACACGCCTGCACGAGGCAATCTTGCCTTGCGCAGTATGCTTTGCCCAACTGCGGTCTAAGCCGAAAAGCATTAGTGAGCATGCGCCGGCGCACTATGTCCCGGAACACAGCAAAATACTTCCGGGACATAGTCATTGCTTCAAGAGCCACCACACACAGACGTATCCTGGACATGGGCTAAAAAAAAAAAAACACTGATCATGCAGTATACCTCATTTGGAAAAACTGTTGACAAAAACAGATAGTTGACATGACAAAACAGTCCCTTTACCCAGATGTAGGAATTAATATCGATCTGTACATGCAGTCTAACAGCGTCTATACAGCCAAACCGTTAATTTTAAGTAGACATTCTAAAATGGTGGGCAGCACAGTGGCTAGCACTGTAGGCTTGCAGCGCATCCAGAGTTCAAATCCCACCAAGGACAACGTCTGCAAGAAGTTTGTATGAGCGCCCTGTGTTTACATGGGTTTGCTCCAGTTTCCGCCACACTCCAAAGACATACTGATAGGGAAGGTAGATAATGTGCTGCACTGGGGACAGCGATGATGCACGGTGGAATTAATGGTGCTATATGAGTAAAATAACCCGTACAGAGAAAAATTGTTGAACCATTTATTTAAAAATAGATCACTTAGCTGTTCCACAGATGACGCACCATACATGACAGTGCCTGCCTTTTTCACCCTCAGGTACCAACCACACTTCATCTTCCGCTCTCTTCATCCGCTTAGCCACCTCTCACGTTTGTTGCTTCACTTTCAAGTGTTTTCTTCACCAGCCATACTGTTCTCCAAAGTGCATCTGCTTCTTTTAAGCTTTTCCCACCATGTCCCCCAAAATTCTGCTACTTAAAGGGGTTTTCTGTCCATTACACAGTACATAGCACAGGAACATTTTATTCAATGTGCCCCTGCTGTGTAATGGCTGTGTCTGACCGTGCAGGAACATGGACTGATCATACCACATCTCCGGGGCAGGAGAGGAAGCAGAGGAGTATACAGACAGGACTGCAGGAGATCACAGCTGATTTTTAATTTGAAGTAGAACATTGTTTAAAAACAGGCAGTGAAATGTTTTACCTCACAAAAAGAATCAGCTGCATTCCCTGTTGTCCTGTCTGTATAATCTCTTTTGTCCTCCCCCGCCCAGGAGCCTGTGGTATGATCAGACCATGTTCTTGCAAGTTCAGACACAGCCATTACACAGTACACAGCAGGGACACATTTATAAGATTATCTCACAGGAACATTTAACAAACGCATCCAATTGTGGAACTTATTATTATTCCAAGATCTATTGATTAAAATGCACTTTTGTTTGTGGGAAAACCTCTTTAACCCCTTAATCCCATTTGACGTACTATCCTGTTGAGGTGACCTGGGACTTAATTCCCAGTGACGGGATAGTACGTCATGGGCGATCAGCCGCACTCACGGGGGGAGCGCGGCCGAGTGTCAGCTGACTACCACAGCTGACATCCAGCACTATGTGCCAGGAGCATTCACAGACCACTCCTGGCACATTAACCCCCAGAACACTGCGATCAAACATGATCACAGCATTCCGGCGGCATAGGGAAGCATCGCACAGGGTGGGGGCTCCCTCCCTTGCAAGCCTGCAGCACTGCCTGTCAGATCGCTGGTCTGACACAGTGCTGTGCAAAGTGATAGATCAGCGATCTGACACTAACATGATGTCCCCCCTGGGGCAATGTTATAAAGTTGAAAAAAAATTTACATATGTGGAGAAAAAAAAAAAAAAAACTAAATAAAGAAAGAAAGAAAAGAGGCAAAAAACAACGCTTTATTATCATACCGCCGAACAAAAAGTAGAATAACACGCAATCAAAAAGACGGATATAAATAACCATAGTACCGCTGAAAACGTCATCTTGTCCTGCACAAAAAGAACTGCCATACAGCATCATCAGAGAAAAAATAAAAAAGTTACAGTCCTTAGAATAAAGATATGCAAAAATAATTATTTTCTATATAAAATAGATTTTATCGTATAAAAGCGCCAAAACATAAAAAAAATGATATAAATGAGGTATCGCTGTAATCGTACTGACCCGAAGAATAAAACTGCTTTATCCATTTTACCAAACATGGAACGGTATAAACGCCCCCCCCCCCCAAAAGAAGTTCATGAATAGCTGTTTTTTGGTCATTCTGCCTCACAAAAATCGGAATAAAAAGTGATAAAAAAAATGTCACGTGCCCGAAAATGGTACCATTATAAAAGTCAACTCGTCCCACAAAAAACAAGATCTCACATGACTCTGTGGACCAAAATATGGAAAAATAATAGCTCTCAAAATGTGGAGACGCAAAAACAATTTTTTGCAATAAAAAGCGTCTTTTAGTGTGTGACAGCTGCCAATCATAAAAATCCGCTAAAAAACCCGCTATAAATAGTAAATCAAACCCCCCTTCATCACCCCCTTAGTTAGGGAAAAATAATAAAATAAAAAAAAATGTATTTATTTTCATTTTCCCATTAGGGTTAGGGTTCGGGCTAAAGTTAGGGCTAGGGTTACAGTTAGGGTTTGGATTACATTTACGGTTGGGATTAGGGGTGTGTTGTAGTTATGGGTGTGGTTGGGGTATGGGTGGGATTAGGGGTGTGTTGGAGTTAGGGGTGTGTTAGGGGTGTGGTTGGGATTAGGGGCATGTTCGGGTTAGGGTTATGGTTGGGATTAGGGGTGTGATTGGGTTTGGGTTCCAGTTAGAATTGGGGGTTTCCACTGTTTAGGCACATCAGGGGCTCTCCAAACGCGACATGGCGTCCGATCTCAATTCCAGCCAATTCTAAGTTGAAAATGTAAAAACAGTGCTCCTTCCCTTCCGAGCTCTCCCATGTACCCAAACAGGGGTTTACCCCAACATATGGGGTATCAGCGTACTCAGGACAAGTTGTACAACAACTTTTAGGGTCCAATTTCTCTTGTTACCCTTGGGAAAATAAAAATTTGGGGGGCTAAAAAACCATTTTTGTGGGGAAAAAAAGGATTTTTTATTTTCACGGCTCTGCGGTATAAACTGTAGTGAAAACTTGGGGGTTCAAAGTTCTCACAACACATCTAGATAAGTTCCTTGGGGGGTCTAGTTTCCAATATGGGGTCACTTGTGTACATCAGAGGCTCTGCAAATGCAACATGCCTGCAGACCAATCCATCTAATTCTGCATTCCAAATGGCGCTCCTTCCCTTCCGAGCTCTACCATGCGCCCGGACGGTGGTTTTCCCCCACATACTGGGTATCAGCGAACTCAGGCCACTTATAACTTTTTGGGTCCAATTTCTCCTGTTACCCTTGGGAAAATACAAAACTGGGGGCTAAAAAATAATTTTTGTGGAAAAAAGAATTATTTTCACGGCTCTGCGTTATAAACTGTAGTGAAATACCTGGGGGTCCAAAGCTGTCACCACACATCTAGATAAGTTCCTTAGGGGGTCTACTTTCCAAAATGGTGTCACTTGTGGGGGGTTTCAATGTTTAGGCACATCAGGGGCTCTCCAAATGAGACATAGCATCCCATCTTAATTCCAGTCAATTTTACATTGAAAAGTCAAATGGCGCTCCTTCCCTTCCGAGCTCTGCCATGCGCCCAAACAGTGGTTTATATCGGCGTACTCAGGACAAATTTCTTCTGGTACCCTTGGGAAAATAAAAAATTGGGGGCGAAAAGATTATTTTTGTGAAAAAATATGATTTTTTTAGGCTCTGCATTATAAACTTCTGTGAAGCACTTGATGGGTCAAAGTGCTCACCACACATCTAGATAAGTTCCTTAGGGAGTCTACTTTCCAAAACGGTGTCACTTTTGGGGGGTTTCAATGTTTAGGCACATCAGGGGCTCTCCAAACGCAACATGGCGTCCCATCTCAATTCCAGTAAATTTTTGCATTGAAAAGTCAAATGGCGCTCCTTCCCTTCCGAGCTCTCCCATGCGCCCAAACAGTGGTTTACCCCCACATATGGGGTATCGGCGTACTCAGGCCAAATTGTACAACAACTTTTGGGGTCCAATTTCTCCTGTTACCCTTGGTAAAGTAAAACAAATTGTAGCTGAAGTAAATTTTTTGTGAAAAAAAGTTAAACGTTCATTTTTTTTTTTTTTTTAAAACATTCCAAAAATTCCTGTGAAACACCTGAAGGGTTAATAAACTTCTTGAATGTGGTTTTGAGCACCTTGATGGGTGCAGTTTTTGGAATGGTGTCACACTTGGTTATTTTCTATCATATAGACCCCTCAAAGTGACTTCAAATGTGATGTGGTCCCCAAAAAAAAATAATAAAAAAAAAAAAAAAAAATGGTGTTGTAAAAATGAGAAATTGCTGGTCAAATTTAACCCTTAACTCCCTCACACAAAAAAATTTGGTTCCAAAATTGTGCTGATGTAAAGCAGACATGTGGGAAATGTTACTTATTAAGTATTTTGTGTGACATAAGTATTTAATGGCATAAAAATTCAATGTTGGAAAATTGCAAAATTTTCAAACTTTTCGCCAAATTTCCGTTTTTTCCACAAATAAAAGCAGGTAATATCAAATAAATTTTACCACTATCATGAAGTAAAATATGTCACGAGAAAACAGTGTCAGAATCATCAGGATCCATAGAAGCGTTCCAGAGTTATAACCTCATAAAGGGACAGTGGTCAGAAGTGTAAAAATTGGCCCGGTCATTAACGTGCAAACCACCCTTGGGGGTTAAGGGGTTAAAGCTACAATCTGATGTCTCTAGATGATCTACTTTCTAGGAACAACCCTGATCTAGAAGCTCTCACCAAGAGGCTAAAGGTGAACACTGCCTCTGTGGGAGGAGAGGTCCTTCTTACTGTTGTCTCCCCTCAGACCCGATATTAGAACGGCCTTCAGGAGCAAGACTTGCAGGTGCACAATTCATGCTTCACTGAAATGGTAAGTTAATTGGTTTGATTAATTACTAATGTACTGTCTCTATAAGATACGAGTTTCAAACAAGAACCTGCATACTTACAAATCAACTCTCCAAGAAGAAGACGATCTGTCTGGCTACTGCCACCCATTGCAGGTGGCAATATATCAATGTCCAGCCCTTTAAAAGGAAACTATCCTCAGAAAATGACATTTTTTTGTGCTGCATATATTAAAAAAAGAAAAATAATAAAAAATAATAATTGCAATTCTTACTCTGGCCACTGGGGCTTTTAAAAAAAAATAAAATCATACTTCCCATCCTTTCAGAAAGTTTACAGTGGTTTCTTATTACAATGACAGGTAACACCTGTACACACAGCTAAAAACACAGGGTCCACCAATCATAATAGGTGACGTCTCAGTTGACCCTGCACCCCCACTTTCTCAATGACCTTTGCACACCCTAAGGGCTGTCCCACACGTCCAGATAATTCCGGTACCGGAATAAATCGGTACCGGAGTTATCCGTGTCCGTGTGCCTGGGAACTCACGGAGGCCATACGTGCGGCACACGTGTGCATGGTGCTGAAGCTGCGATTCATATCTTCCCTGCAGCAACGTTTGCTGTAGAGAAAATATGAAGAATAGTGTTTAAAATAAAGATCCATGTGTCCGCCGCCCCCCCACCCCCTGTGCGCCCCCCCGCTGGTCAGAAAATACTTACCCGCTCCCTCGCTGCTTCCTGGTCTGGCCGCGGCTTCTCCTGCATGCGGTCACGTGGGCCCGATCATTTACAGTCATGAATATGTGGCTCCACCTCCCATAGGGGCGGAGCCGACTATTCATGATTGTAAATGATCGGCCCCACGTGACCGCATTCAGGAGGCGCGGCCAGACCAGGAAGGAGCGAGGGAGCGGGTGAGTATTTTCTGACCAGCGGGGGGGCGCACAGGGGGTGGGGGGGCGGCGGACACATGGATCTTTATTTTTAACACTATTCTTCATATTTTCTCTACAGCAAACACTGCTACAGGGAAGATATGAATACCGGCTTCAGCACCATGTGGGGGGGACAGCGCTTACTGTAGCGCTGTCTCCTGCACGCACACGGACCCCAGACGGAGAATGTCCGTGTGAGGTCCGTGTTTTACACGGACCCATTGACTCTATTGGGTCCGTGTAAAACGTGCGCTCCCACGAACACTGACATGTCTCCGTGTTTGGCCCACGGAGACACGGTCCGCAAAAAATCAATGACATCTGAACAGATGCATTGATTTTTATGTGTCTACGTGTGTCAGTGTCTCCGGTACGTGAGGAAACTGTCACCTCACGTACCGGAGCCACTGACGTGTGAAACCGGCCTAATACAAAAGATAGGGTCGGATTCTGTTCATTGTGGGTAATGTAAATGCGTTCATGTGTTTCTGAACCGACAGGAAGTTAGAGGCCCCCCCAAAAAAAAAAAAAAAAAATCCAGTGGCCAATATAAAAATTGAAGACATCTATTTTTTTATACAAAAAAAATGGCTAAAAATAAATCAGTAGCGCATTTTCTGATTACAGCTTTCCTTTAATGAGACTTGAAGAACAACAACATAACATGGAGATATATGTGGATAAGTGTACCTTATAATCTCATTACATTTAAAAAAATAAATAAATCTGTGTCTTGTCAATCTTCATGGTTTTTTTATATTTGGAAATTGGTTGCAAGGAGCATAATGAAATAAACAGCACAGAGTAAGAGGTCTGTGACATAGTATAAGGGTATGTGCACACGTTCAGGATTTTTCACGATAAAAACGCATAAAAAACGCATACATACGCAATCCTATCATTTAGAATGCATTCCGCAATTTTTGTGCACATGATGCGGTTTTTTCTGCAAAAAAAAAAAAAGCACCATGTTCATTAATTTTGCGGATTTTTCACGTTTTTCCCACTATTTAATGCATTGGGAAAGCTCCGGAAAAAAACGCGAAAAAAACGCATGCGGATTTCTGGCAGAAATGTCTGGCTTTTGTCAGTAAATTTCTGCAAGAAATCCTGAACGTGTGCGCATAGCCTAAAGGTTATAAAAATAGCATGTATGTTAATGTAGTATGAAGGTGTGTGCATCTCGTGGGCTGCGGAATCAAATCTTAAAAGGAGGTCATTTACAGGTTTTTTTTATTATTATTGTTATTTAAACTGAGTATCTTCACCAGTTTCTTCAGCTTCACTAATCCTGGAACAGTTTCTTTTTTTTTTTTTCCTGTGTCCATCCTCTTCCACAATGCTGCCCATATAAAAAAAATAAATAAATAACTGTTGCAGAATCAGTGAAACAGAAGAAACTGGACAACAATCGGTGTAGACCGTTGAGTTGATTCCAAGGGCCTACTTGTAAAGAAAAAAAAAAAAAAGTATTTTATTACCTTTTTTTCTTTTTTTAACAAAGAAAGGAGAAAACAAATTATTTTTTTTTTTTAAAAGAGAAACTTTAACTATATTCTACCACAAAAAAGGGATATGTACAATTTATACAAAATTAACAATAATTAACAATAAAGCCACCCGATCTTCAGTTCACTCTGTACTTGTAGAAAGCACAGAGCAAGGCTGTGAAGTTCCATCCCAGAGCCAATGACAAGACATATAGCAATATCAAAGCTGCGAATGGGTAAAGTAATGTGACTGTGTTTTTCAAAAATGGCAGCGCTGAGGAGAGAAAACAGAAAAGTGTACTTTACAGGACAATTCTCACTTTACATATACATTTTTTTATAACATTATTGTTTAATTGCCAGAGTGGTATTACTAATTATGTTCCCTGTCTGTAGAAGAATACTTAGTTATCATCCATCATCTTCTGCTGTTCTTGGCAATGCTCCTGCTCGGCTAGTTGTGACCTACCGGACCCTTCCAGTGTTTGCTAGGTGGACCACAAGTCACTTCTCAATTTAAAGTCTGAGAGATAGAAAGAGGCCAGCATGAGGCTCTCAGAATTCCATTGGCAGCTTGTGACCGTTATCTCTGACTTCCGTCACAAGATGGCAGAACAGAATCGTAGCAAAGCTGGTGAAAAGCAGAAGACGCCGGCTGGCAAGTATTTTACTATGGGCAGGAACAGACTTTAGTGACACCACAATGGCAACGGAAATATATATAAAAAAAAAAAAAATAGCAGTAGTGCTTTAAAAGATTCCCATCTAAACGGAAAACATAAAACAAAATACAGGACAATACGTGCGAGTGAGGTTTTCTATAAAAAATAATGGTTAAAATAAAAAAACAAAAAACAAAATCACATTTCTGCTTTTAAATTGAGGGCATTCTGCTCATTTTCCAATCGGAAGCATACCTATTACACACATGGTCAAAATTGTTGGTGCCCCTCGTTTAATGCCAGAAAAACCCACAATGGTAACAGAAATAACTTGAATCTGACAAAAATAATAATAAATAAAAGATCTAGGAAAATGAACAAATGAAAGTCAGACATTGCTTTTCAACCATGCTTCCACAGAATTAAAAAAATAAAATAAAATAATAAAACTGAAATAGGCCCGGACAGAAATGATGGTACCCCTGAAAATAATGTGACAAAGGGGACATGTTAAATCAAGGTGTGTCCACTAACTACCATCACATGTGTCTACAATCTTGGAATCAGTGAGTGGGCCTGTATATAGGGCTACAGATACTCACTGTGCTGTTTGGTGACATGGTGTGTATCACACTCAACATGGACCAGAGGAAGCAAAGGAAAGAGTTGTCTCAGGAGATTAGAAAGAAAATTATAGACAAACATGTTAAAGGTAAAAGTTATAAGACCATCTCCAAGCATTTTGATGTTCCTGTGACTACAGTTGCACATATTATTCAGAAATGTAAGATCCATGGGACTGTAGCCAACCTCCCTAGACATGGCCGCAGGAGGAAAGTCGATGACAAATCAAAGAGACAGATAATACGAATGGTAACAAAAGAGCACAGAAAATTTTCTAAACAGATTAATTATGAACTTCAAGCTCAAGGAACATCAGTGTCATATCGCACCATCCATAGTTGTATGAGCCAAAGTGGACTTCATGGGAGATGACCAAGCACGACACCATTGTTGGGGAAAAAAAATAAAAAAATAAAAAAGCCAGACTGGAATTTGCCAAACTACATGTTGACAAGCCACAAAGCTTCTAGGAGAATGTCCTATGGACAGATGAGACATAAATTGAATATTTTGGCAAGGCACATCAGCTCTATGTTCACAGATGGAAAAATGAAGCATATCAAGAAAAGAACACTGTGCCTACTGTAAAACATGGAGGAGGCTCTGTTATGTTCTGAGGATGCTTTGCTGCATCTGGCACAGGGTGTCTAGAATCTGTGCTGGGTACAATGAAATCTCAACACTATCAATGAATTCTAGAGAGAAATGTGCTGCCCAGTGTGAGAAAGCTTGGTCTCAGTCGCAGGTCATCGGTCTTGCAACAGGACAATGACCCAAAACACATAGCCATTATTGGGTGTTTTTAGTTAAGAGGAAAACATTGGACTATTCTGAAGTGGCCTTCTATGAGCCCTGACCTAAATCCTATTGAGCATCTTTGGAAAGAGCTGAAACATGCCATCTGGAAAAGGCAACCTTCAGACACGAGACAACTGGAGCAGTTTGCTCTGGAGGAGTGGGTCAGAATATGCGTCGAGAGGTGCAGAAGTCTCATTGACAGTTACAGGAATCGTTTGATTGCAGCGATTGCCTCAAAAAGTTGTGCAACAAAATATTCAGTTTAGGGTACCAGCATTTCTGTGCAGGTCTATTTCATGAGTTTTATTTTTTTTTAATTCTGTGGAAGTAATGTCTGACTTTCATTTGTTCATTTTCATAGATTTTTTATTTATTATTACTTTTGTCAGATTAAAGTTATTTCCGTGACCATTGTGGGTTTTTCTGCCACTGAATGAGAAGTACCAACAATTTTGACCACGTGTGTATATTGTGGATTTCATAAGAATTTATCTTTTGAAATCTGCAGAAAAATCCCCACCTAACACAATTTGATTCTTACACAGGCAAACTTCATCCTGCCCTTGGCTGAGAAGTGCATACAAGTGTATCCAATCGGGGCAGTGCTCTGTGAGTTAATTATCTTGGCAGCTCCTTCCTGATATGTTCTTATGTGGCAGACTGTATGACTGAGAATGGTTTTTGTTTTTATGCTGGAGGTGCATTAGTTTGTGTAAACCAAAATACAAAACTTTCTGCCAAAAAATCTGAGACCTTAAAGAAGCACTCCCAGAAAACTTTTCATTCCTTATATCTGTCTAAATGGTACACATATCATGTAGTGTAAGTGCGGTCATCTTCCATGGTTTCCAGTGCCGCTCCCGTCCTCCTTTTGGTCATGTGACTTCTATTCAGACTTGCCGATCAAACTGGGGTATGTGCGAGCCAGAAGTGGCCTTTACAATGTAATTCTGTGGAGCGCCAGAGCGAAGCTTTAACACCATAAACGAGACTTACGGCTCGCACTTACCTCAGGGTGGGCCAGCAAGTCTGAAAAGAAGTCACATAATCCAAAATAAGACAGGAGAAGTGGAAGAATAAAATATGCAGGAGTACAATGATATATGTGCTTCCACAGTAGCTTAATAATAAAACACTGTATATGGATCATATTTTGCATCAAACCGGGCACAGAAGACTCACAGGCAAGGTATCAAAACTTACCTGAGTTACATGTTTTGTTTTCCCCCCTGAAACGTTCCTAATGGATCGTACCCTATGGGCACATACCTAAGGGAGTCCGACTCACCTGTTGCTCAGGTCATTATTATATACTCTACCTACCCAGCCCGAGTCTGTGCCCGCTTGATGTCAAACATGATCCATATAGTGATTTACTAACCTACCTTTGTGGCACACATATCTGTGAACTCCTTACACTCTCTATATATAAGCACTCAGCACCTATAGTTTGTGTTTTCTCATGAAATATATGATTTTTAATGCATCTACTCTTTATTTAAATACCTTATATACCATTGAGTAGGCTCTTAACATCCCCAGCACATTTATCACCAGTGGAGCCCCGGATATATGAGCTTTATATCACGTATGAACAATAATTATGTATACTCCTACTTTGATTTCTGTTATATGACTACTATCCCTATTTTTAATTGGATTTAATAACGCAACTAATAGTACACTAATAACACAAATAATCAATATTAATTGTACGTTTTGTTTGTGGAAGTCATCTTTGCATATTCATCTACTCCTTACCTAGACGATGACGTGGTCACAGACATGGTCACACAGCGCACCATTAGCAGTTACCCAGCCCTATAGTGCTACCAGACACTCCCGTATTCTTTAACATGGAAGATACAACACACATGAGCAGCCATGAGAGCATGTCTTTGACCACATAGTTGAGGGCTGCATGGAGAGGCATCGAGGGCCGCCTGTGGGCCCGGGACACAGGTTCTGAACTCCTAATCTAAAGTGTCAGTGGCCCCCTGACAGATGAGCTCATGGGAGAGAAGACGTTGCTGGAGGAGTCTGGAGCACTCCCTCATAGAAAATAAAGGTGCGCTCGGTGCAATCTGTATGGACATCTTAAATTTCCATAGTTATTTCCATCTTTGGCTACCGGCTGGCTGAAGCCAAAAGGCAGTGAAGCTTATCAATGTTTATGTCCTACTACACACATGGGGCTTTGGACGGAGCCTTCTACTGCAGACAGTCAGGGCCGGGAAAAGGGGTAGGCAACTGGGGGAGGGGCGCACTTTGGGAGGGAAAAAAAAACAAACGAACGACTTGCTGAATGTCTGCAGCCAACTGATGCCTTCCTCCAGTCTCAGACATTCAGCGCACAGATAGCCAGGGAGCAGGTACAGAAGTGAGCAGTGTCAATGAGTCACTCACACTGCTCACCGATCTCTGTCGGCACCCTGGCTGTTATTCGGTCCCTGCACTCCATTGTATTAAAGTGTATCAGACGCGAATGCAATTGATGTGAGCGCCGCCCTGGACAGGAGCAGAGGAGCTAATCAGTTTCCTGCTCTGCCAGGAACTCCAACAGAATGCAGGCTACTTCTGGCCTGCACCCTTGGAGACGATGCCCGCAGTCCCGACACTGCATCACGCGCCCACTGATATCCATGATAGGAGAGGAGCCTGAGGTGTACAGGGAGACTGGATTACAGCTGATGTGTAGACACCAGACTGTATGGGGGGCATTACACTATATTAGTGACTGTGGGGACATAATACTGTATGGGGGCTGTGTTGGACATCACACTATATATGGAGGGCTGTGTTGGACATCATACTGCATGAGGGGCTATTGTGGGCATCATAGTGTATATTGAAGGGCTGTTGTAGATATACTACATAGATGGCTGAGCTGACAATCACACTGTTGGGTGACAGTGGGGGGGGGGTACAGTTTGTAGGGGACAACGTTGTGGGCAGTATGAGGGCATAGTGTGGAGAGAGGGCAATATGAAATAGGGGTACAATATGGAGAGAAGTTAGCATGGCAGTATGGAGATATCGAGAGTGTAAGGGAAAACTAGAGAGGGCACAGTCACGATATAGGCAATGGTTCATAAGGGCGGATTATATTGCCGTTATATCTCAAATACGCGGATAGTGTGGCGGGTGTAGCTCACAAGGGCACGCACTGTGCAGCCCATATCCAATAGGAGGCTAATTTAGGGCATAGTATAGACAGATTTTTTTTTTATGCAGATGGCATTTTAATGACACTCTTATTTTTATTTGCACTGTGTCAGGATGTGCAGCTGAAAACCAGAGAAGATGGAAGACTGCTTAGACAAGCCGTGGGTGTAAAAAGTCATCCTGGCACCTAAACAAGATGGAGATGAACCTATAAAAAGGTACCTGGATGTAAATGTTTAGTTGGGATACTGCCAGAGTCTCATCAGTACTGTGGTTCCTGTATGGTCTGCAGACTGATAATGGCTGTCAACAACAACTCTCAGCATCTCCTTAGCATTGCTAAGGACATACTGGGAGTTGTAGGTTCATGTGATACAAATGTATATACGGCTGACTGGACATTACAATTGATTGTTGTACTAAGCTTCTAATGATTTATTTACTGATGATGGTTCTTGTGCCATAGTTATGAACTATTGATGGCTCTGGGGTTCCATTTATGTACGGATGATGATTTTGGTTTCGTATTCACGTACGGATGGTGGTTCTGATGATGAATACAACACCAGAAGCATCAAAACTACATGAATATCACTATAGCCATCAGTAGTCCATGAATACAGAATAAGAACACCCATAACTACATGAGTACGTCACTAGAGCCATTCTCCGAAAAGGAACACATCACCAGAGACACTATCCATACAGGAATACAACACCAGAATGACCATCAGTTTGGTTACGAACTGTATTTGTCACATGACAGACACAACAACCATCATACGTATCCCTTTGTCTATATTGGGGTCTGTTTGTTTCCTTAAAGGATATCTTTTAAAGCTACGCTCCCAAATCCGCTTTGAATACAAAAGAATGGTCCATTTTTTTTCTCTTTTTTGACATCCGTTTTGCATCTATTTTTTTTTCTCATCATTTTAACTGTCTGAACTTTTTTTCTATCCACTGATGCTTAAAATTGGATCAATTGAAAAAAAAAAAGATTAAAAACGGAAGAAATTCTTTTTACTTCACTTTTCCATCCGTATTTCATGGATCCACATTGATTTTAATGGCCAAGTCTGATTCACAAAACAGATCAGAAAAGTCTATAATCTAATTTTCACAGATCGGACACACGGATTGTTTTTTTTCATGGAAGTGTGAATGCAACCTAAAGATAATTTTACGCAACCATTTTTAATAACTGCATACAGAAAAACGAAAATTCGACCCAGTTACATACCGCTATATCCAAGGAATGTTATATAGATGTAATAACCGATTGCAATCAACCAGAATGTGTTCCCAACAAAGTATCCAATAAACCATTCTGGCAAGACCACATCTGCAAAATAAAGTGGAAAGAATCAATAAAACAGTCAGACGAGGAATGCAGTGAGAAAATAGACGGATATTCCAGGGGTAATAATACAATTAGGAAAGGAAGTTAAGAAAATTATTCGACCCTCAAACTCCCCCAAAGACTTCACCAATGTGGTTTTGATACTCTACACAGCACGGTTATGTTTTCATCCTGGAGATTGTGTGTAACCTATAATCAGAGATAGAAAACACACATCTAAAAGGTAACTTCCTTACATTTGATAAAAAACAACTGGATAAAGTGCAGGATGACCAGAAGTGGATAGAATGCATTCAAGTGGACATCAAACGCATAACCCCATTCCACATCATAATCCCGTCCCTGATGTTTTACCAGGTACTTGTTGGAAATAAACCTGAAATAGAACAGATAAATGTTAGAAAGTAAGCTTTTCATACACGTATCCAGAAACCCTAACTCTTGAATACTGGTTTATAGTTTTATAACTAAAGAAAAAACAAATCATTTACTTTTATTTTCCAATACACATAGGTAACAGAAGGGGGCTGGTTCAGGTACTTAACCAAAAAACAAACACAAAAAAAAAAACAAAAAACAGGCAGCCCCCTCCAAACACATCCCTGCAACAGAGACAGAGGAAGTTCCACTTTGAGCAACAACTTTAGCACCTTAAAGGAATTGACTCCTTTATCTTTATTTTACCCCCCAAAAACTAAGTATTACTGATTCTGCTCCAGCACTTTTCTAATGTTGTTAGACCCACCAGTCAGCATACGTCTGTTCTGAAAATCACAGCTGGTAACCAGACATTTCCCTCCATTAGGCTATGTGCACACGTCAGGATTTCTTGCAGAAATTTCCTGAACAAAACTGGACATTTTCTGCAAGAAATCCGCATGCGGTTTTTTCCGGAGCTTCCCAATGCATTAAATAGCGGCAAAAACACGCAAAATTAATGAACATGCTGCGTTTGAAAATGCATAAAAATGATGGGATGCTTATGTATGCGTTTTCTAACCGTTTTTTTACGTGGAAAACGGCCGAAAAAACGCGAAAAATTCTGAACGTGTGCACATAGCCTTATAATAGAGCTTAGACAGGTTACAAGCTGATTTATATGAATGACAGCCTTGATCTTCTGTAAATCTCCATTTGCTTGAACAGTCCAAAATCTGCATTTTCTGTGGGGGTTCAACCAAGAAAATCCACCATGCCTGCATTTGGTATGACTTGTAGATTTAGAGGTTACATTTTTAGAGAAGGGGAAAGAGAATATCTTGGGTTCATAAACATGTACTGCTGAAATCGGATGTTAAATCCAGTTATTTTTTCAATATGAAAAGTAATAGAAGTTTTGACTATTAAACAGCGAACGCTTCATCAGGGTATAACGTATAGAGTATACAGTGCTTAAAAAAAAAAAAAGCAATTTTTTTCACTGATTGGCATCTCTTGTAATCTTGAGATTACTTATGTTAGGCTATGTGCACACAGTGCGTTTTTGATGCATGTTCGCAGCATTTTTTCAGCACAGAATTGATCCAAAACGATATGGACACCTTATGCAAGCTAATTCAATGACAATCCTGAAGTGCTGTGTACATGATCAATAATTTTCCTCAAGTATTTGCAGTGCGTTTTTTTCTGCAGCATATCAATTCTTTTTGCGTTTCTGCAGCCTTTTACACCCACTGAGTCAGTCAAATCCGCAGCAAAAACACATGGGGACCCTACATCAATTTTTTTTCTGGGGTCCCCCTTAAACTAGCCAGTAAAGTCTAAGCAAACAGCTGTGAGCTGAGATTAATAGCCTGGGAACCTTTATGGCTATTGGCTCCTTCCCAGAATATTAACATCAGCCCTCAGCGGTCTGCTTTCCCTCTGCTGGTTATTAAAATTACGCAGGAGCCCACGCAATTTTTTTTCTTCTTTAAAATTAACAGTTGCTGTCTAGTTACAGCCTATGTACCTTCGTTCTGTTAACGCTCCTACATAGGCTTGTGACAATGTGCGAGTTTATGTTTGTGTTTATCAGCTTAGTAATGAGGGTGTCTAGCTGACACCTTTTCATTACTAAGCCTAGAGATAGGTGTCAATGATGGCTGCTGACATCAAGCCCTAATCCCATTACCCTGATGCTACTGCATCAGCATGAAAAAGGTGGTGTTGAACCAAGAAATTACATCACAAAACTTTTTTTTTTAAATATCTTTATTTAGCTCAAAAAAGCATCCATTGCTGTACAAAAACGAACGCAAAATCGTGCCAAGAGAAATTTCTGCAAAAAAAAATACTCAATGTGCACAGTTATATATATATATATATATCACATATCACACATACACATGGCCACCTTGGGCTTTTGCTGCCCTATACTGCCATCTTGTGGTGATCGGCTATATTGCAATATTTACTCATTGCATCTTGAGATATTTTCCAAATGATATTTTGTGAATTTCCTATTAACATTTTAATACTACATTAATAAAAAATGAGGATACAAGAAGGTGTTTTTATATCTTAGTTATCTGGCACGCACTGGTTTGGGTGTGCTTGTTTGAACATAGCTTAACCATTTCGGGACTGGGCCATTTTCCCTCGTTCCTAACCAGGCACATTTGCAAATTTTCTCGTATGGATACTCAAAACAAGTTTTCCCTCTTTTGTCAATTGAAACATGGGGCTTCATTTTTAGAATCTTTTCTGTTTTGGTGACATCAGGGGAAAATTAAAGAAAATTAGGAAAAACCATGTCTATTTTTCCCCGATTTTTTTTTTAACCAAAGGACAACTAAAACATTTTAAATTATGTTCCACTTCATGTAGAAATTTATAGATTTTTGCAGGACTAGAAACAGTAATTCAGACTGGCAGAGTATTTTTATTTTTCTTTTTTAATTTCCTCACATATTGTAAGCTTACAAACAGGGCTCTCACTCCTCTTTGCATGTGTTGAACTATGCACTACTCTGTAATGTCTCTATTGTCTGTACAAGTGCCCTCTAAATTGTACAGTGCTGCAGAATATGTTGGCACTATAGAAATAAAAATTATTTTTCTTTTTTTTTTTCTATTTATTCCACACACTCCAACACACCGTGCCTCCCATAAGATCTTGAAAGATCTATAATACATTATTTTTCCTGTAATCGGGGCTGGCATAGTAACCCTACTTAGAGGGGAAATATAGCTTCCTGGATGCCCAGTGGAGCTAACTGGGTCTCCTAGGACCTAGAAGCTCTTGTTCCTTCTCTACACTCACTGATCACTGGGTCTACAGGAGGAAGCATCATCAGTAATTCCTAATCTGTATACAGAAGCACTGGTTCAGAGTTGTGCATACAACCATTGGAAAGGCAAATATGGTAATAAACCATGTTTGCCTTCTCTTTGTGGAGTCTGGCTGTGTCTGACAGCTACAGTCCCCCACAGCTGCATGATCTCCTGCAAGATGCTTACTCTGCATTGACGCTTTAGAATGTCAGTGCAGAATAAAGCGTGGCCCACCCAAACGCTTATTGTTTGGGAGAGGAGGTCCTCAAGTGTAGTTAATAGCCACATTCTTTTACTTCTAAGTTAATTGTAACTTTTAAAGAATTGGCGTTTTATATTTTGAAGACATCATTTCAGGAGTACAACACGCTAGTGCTGAATTGAAAATATGCCAGAAATGCAGGAAACAATGATTCTGTCATTATGATTTTAACCTAAAGCTCAAATGTTAAATATGTACCAAGGGAACCCAATGCAACCAGTCAGTACATATTCGTGACTGAAAACACTGCACTAGTGAATTATCTGCATTCATGGACATCAATGCATGCATGCATGTGTAAGGCGTTTAATTAGTATATCAAGTAATCAATATGGAGTGTGATACGCTTCTACATTGTAGTCAGTCATTTACTTACCACATGAGAGTGGAGATCAGCAGCCCAACACCAACACAGTCAATAAACACAATCCAGAGGAGAAGCTTTAAGATCTCCACAAATTTCATGTCCAAAACAAGTCCAAACATTAAAGTAGACACTGTGCAAAAAGAAATATGTGCATCTATATAAGAAACTGTGTATAGGGAGAATCCCAATCTTCCCCAAGTACAAGTCTAAAAGAAAAACTCAGAATTAGATAAATATAAGCGAATATTGAGACAAATGCTGGTTAGGTGGCTCATTTCATAATTTCTACAAAATTTCAGTGGACCATGTGACAGACAATTCGACTATTGGTGGCCAGTAGAGTTAGAGGGGGCATAAGAGCTATGTCCCCACTAAACCTGGTAGATGCCAGCAGTGTTAGACAGCCGCCATCTGCCAGTAACAGGAGGGACCTGCGCTTGACTATGGCATTTGAATTATGCTATTTCCAATCGACCAGTGCAGTCACATTGCCGAAGGCCCCTATGGCTGCCATCTTAGCCCTCCTGTGATGCCAGCCTGTGGATTTCATAAGAGACATTTTCTTTATATACTGCAATATTGCACTATAATATACAAACGAAGAAAACAGCGATCAAAAATTCCCAAACATTATTATATAAAGTTACAAAAAAATCTTTATTAATCACTGGGGGTACATGGCCGGGTCTCTGTAGCAGTGCGCCCTCCACGACGCGCGTTTCGGCTGGGAAAAGCCTTTGAGCTACACAGACCCGGCCATCTGATCAGGTATACACTTGCCGATGTACTATGGATATTTCTTGCATGTATGCAATACCAGCTTCTGTCTGCTACTAGGCCTATTGAGAATGTGCAATATTATTAGGGTTAATTGATACTTTAACACTCTATATACCCTGTTAGCTTGTGTGCCCATATCTTGCAATGCATGTTTTTGCAGGTTCCTTCCCTTGCTTCCATGTACCCCCAGTGATTAATAAAGAATTTTGTAACTTTATATAATAATGTTTAGGAATTTTTGATCGTCGTTTTCTTCGTTTGTATATTTTGGTATATCAGCGATTTATTTGATACTGATGGGTCAATTCTGTGCTTCTATGAAGCTTTTATACAATATTGCACTATGTAGAGTAAGTTGGTAGACGTCAACTAAACAGTACAGAAATGAAAAAAACAAAGACTAGTTCAAATACAAAATAATAAAAATTTAAAAATCTAATCTCTCCCTTTTTCCTTTAAATAAGCATATTTGGTATCATAATAAAGTCTGATTCATTAAAATATAAAATTAACCTGTACAGTAAACACTGTATAACGGGTAAAAAAAAAAAAAATCCCGCCAGAATTGTAATTTTTCAGATGCCACACAAGTCTAAAAAAGGAGATAAAAAACATTTGGGCACAATTGCACTTGTCACCATTTTATCACCCTTCAATTTTCTTTCTTTGGTTTACATGTACAATATATAGTAAAGTGAATAGTGTCATTAAAGGGGTTATCCGTGACTTTACAAAAAATGTATCTAAGCACTAACAGGCAGGTAATTGCAACTTACCTGCCTGTTGTGCACGGCGACATTCCTCCCCGGCACAGAGCGGTCACAGACACTCCTGCTGGGGATTCAGAAGCCTATGCCAATGTCACGTCTACAGAGTGGAGGCTTATTTCCTGGTTGACTGTCAACGGGGCGCCACTTCCGAGGTCATTCCGATTGACAACTGGATCCCCTCTGCCTAACTAGGGGAGGCGGCTGTCAATCAAAATGACCTCGGAAGTCCCGCTCCGTCACGTCAGCAGAGGCAGCTGAATCCCGGCAGGAGCACTCCGCGACAGCTCTGTGCCGGGGAAGAACGGCGCTGTGCACAACAGGCAGATAAGTTGCAATTACCTACTTGTTAGTGCTTAGATACATTTTTAGTCCCGGATACACCCTTTAACCCCTTTACCCCCAAGGGTGGTTTGCACATTAATGACCGAGCCAATTTTTACAATTCTGACCACTGTCCCTTCATGAGGTTATAACTCTGGAACGCTTCAACGGATCTTGGCGATTCTGACTTTGTTTTCTCGTGACATATTGTACTTCATGTTAGTGGTAAAATTTATTCGATATAACTTGCGTTTATTTGTGAAAAAAACGAAAATTTGGCGAAAATTTGGAAAATTTCACAATTTTCCAACTTTGAATTTTTATGCCCTTAAATCAGAGATATGTCACGCAAAATACTTAATAAGTAACATTTCCCACATGTCTACTTTACATCAGCACAATGTTGGAACCAAAATTTTTTTTTGTTAGGGAGTTATGAGGGTTAAAAGTTGACCTGAAATTTCTCATTTTTACATCATTTTTTTTTTTTAGGGACCACATCTCATTTGAAGTCATTTTGAGGGGTCTATATGATAGAAAATACCCAAGTGTGACACCATTGTAAAAACTGCACACCTTAAGGTGCTCAAAACCACATTCAAGAAGTTTATTAACCCTTCAGGTGTTTCACAGGAATTTTTGGAATGTTTAAATAAAAATGAACATTTAACTTTTTTTCACACAAAATTTATTTCAGCTCCAATTTGTTTTATTTTACCAAGGGTAACAGGAGAAAATGGACCCCAAAACTTGTTGTACAATTTGTCCTGAGTACGCTGATACCCCAACCACTGTTTGGGCGCATGGCAGAGCTCGGAAGGAAAGGAGCGCCATTTTACTTTTCAATGCAAAATTGACTGGAATTGAGATGGGAGGCCATGTTGCGTTTGGAGAGCCCCTGATGTGCCTAACATTGAAACCCCCCACAAGTGACACCATTTTGGAAAGTAGGCCCCCTAAGGAACTTATCTAGATGTGTGGTGAGCACTTTGACCCACCAAGTGCTTCACAGAAGTTTATAATGCAGAGCCGTAAAAATAAAAAATCATATTTTTTCACAAAAATGATCTTTTCGCCCCCAATTTTTTATTTTCCCAAGGGTAAGAGAAGAAATTGGACCCTAAAAGTTGTTGTGCAATTTGTCCTGAATACGCTGATACCCCATATGTGGGGGTAAACCACTGTTTGGGCGCATAGCAGGGCTCGGAAGGGAAGGAGATGGAATTGAGATGGGACACCAGGTCGCGTTTGGAGAGCCCCTGATGTGCCTAAACATTGAAACCCCCCCACAAGTGACACCATTTTGGAAAGTAGACCCCCTAAGGAACTTATTTAGATGTGTTTTGAGAGCTTTCAACCCCCAAATGTTTCACTACAGTTTATAACGCAGAGCCGTGAAAATAAAAACACTTTTTTTTCACAAAAATGATTTTTTAGCCCCCAGTTTTGTATTTTCACAAGGGTAACAGGATAAATTGGACCCTAAAAGTTGTTGGCCAATTTGTCCTGAGTACGCTGATACCCCACATGTGGGGGGAAACCACTGTTTGGGCGCATGGCAGAGCTCGGAAGGGAAGGAGCGCCATTTGGAATGTAGACTTAGATGGATTGGTCTGCAGGCGTCACGTTGCATTTGCAGAGCCCCTGATGTACCCAAACAGTACAAACCCCCCCACAAGTGACCCCATATTGGAAACTAGACCTCCCAGGGAACGTATCTAGATGTGTTGTGAGAACTTCGAACCCCCAAGTGTTTCACTACAGTTTATAACGCAGAGCCGTGAAAATAAAAAATCTTTTTTTCCCACAAAAATGATTTTTAGCCCCCAAATTTTTATTTTCCCAAGGATAACAAGAGAACTTCGACCCCAAAAGTTGTTGTCCAATTTGTCCCGAGTACGCTGATACCCCATATATTGTAGTAAACCCCTGTTTGGGCGCACGGGAGAGCTCGGAAGGGAAGGAGCACTGTTTTACTTTTTCAACGCAGAATTGGCTGGAATTGAGATCGGACGCCATGTCGCGTTTGGAGAGCCCCTGATGTGCCTGAACAGTGGAAACTCCCCAATCCTACCTGAAACCCTAATCCAAACACACCCCTAACCCTAATCCCAATGGTAACCCTAACCACACCCCTAAATGTAATCCAAACACTAACACTAACTTTAGCCCCAACCCTAACCCTAGCCCTAACGGGAAAATGGAAATAAATACATTTTTTTTAAAATTTTATTATTTTTCCCTAACTAAGGGGGTGATGAAGGGGGTTTGATTTACTTTTATAGCGTTTTTTATATCGGATTTTTACGATTGGCAGCTGTCACACACTAAAAGACGCTTTTTATAGCAAAAAAGTTTTTGCGTCTCCACATTTTGAGACCTACAATTTTTCCATATTTTGGTCCACAGAGTCATGTGAGGTCTTGTTTTTTGCGGGACGAGTTGACATTTTTATTGGTAACATTTTCGGACACGTGACAGTTTTTGATCACTTTTTATTCCGATTTTTGTGAGGCAGAATGACCAAAAACCAGCTATTCTTGAATTTCTTTTGGGGGAGGCGTTTATACCGTTCCGCGTTTGGTAAAATTGATAAAGCAGTTTTATTCTTCGGGTCAGTACGATTACAGCGATATCTCATTTATATAATTTTTTTATGTTTTGGCGCTTTTATACGATGAAAGCTATTTTATAGAAAAAATAATTATTTTGGCATCGATTTATTCTGAGGACTATAACTTTTTTATTTTTTTGCTTATGATGCTGTATGGCGGCTCGTTTTTTGTGGGACAAGATCACATTTTCAGCGGTACCATGGTTATTTATATCCGTCTTTTTGATCGTGTGTTATTCCACTTTTTGTTTGGCGGTATGATAATAAAGCGTTGTTTTTTGGCTTTTTTTTTTTACGGTGTTCACTGAAGGGGTTAACTAGTGGGACAGTTTTATATGTTGGGTCATTACGGACGCGGCGAAACTAAATATGTGTACTTTTATTGTTTTTTTTTGTTTTTTTTAGATAAAGAAATGTATTTATGGGAATAATATATATATATTTTTTTTTCTTTATTTAGAATTTTTTTTTTTTTTTTTTTAACACGTGGAAATTTTTTTTTTTTTACTTTTTTTTACTTTGTCCCAGGGGGGGACATCACAGATCGCTGATCTGACAGTTTGCACAGCACTCTGTCAGATCAGCGATCTGACATACAGCCGTACAGGCTTACCAGCGACTGCTGTGGACCCGGAAGTACTCCCTGCAGGACCCGGATGCAGCCCCACAGCCATTTTGGATCCGGGGCCTGCAGGGAGGAGACGCTCGGTACAAGGTGAGTACATCGCCTTGTACCGATCGTCTCAGGGAAGCACGCAGGGAGCCTCCTCCCTGCGCGATGCTTCCCTGTACCGCCGGTACACTGCGATCATGTTTGATCGCAGTGTGCCGGGGGTTAATGTGCCGGGGCGGTCCGTGAAAGTCAGCTGACGCGCGGCCGATCGCATATGACGTACTATCCCGTCGGTGGTCATACGGGCCCACCCCACCTCGACGGGATAGTACGTCAGATGTCAGAAAGGGGTTAATAACTACAACTTGTCCCACAAAGACAACGGTTGATGGAAAAAAAAAAATATATATGGCTCTGGGAAGAAGGAAGAAGAAAAAAGTGTATGTTAACAGAAAGAGGAAAGCAAAGAGTACATAAAAATAAGAATCAATCTAAGTTAAAACTGAATAATTAATAGAGGTTTAGACAAAACGACACCATCCAGCAACAGACAGCCCCATGTCTTAATACAACCTACCACATAGCCAAATACTTAGCAGGACTAGGAATGCCGGGTCATCTCTCGCCCACTGGTCCTTGGTCTGCTTCCTGTATTGGAAGTTTCTGTACACTTTCTGCGGAGAAGTAAAAAGATAAAGCATCTGCCAGAGGGCGAATTCGAAGTCCATGTGTCTGAAGTGAATAAGCCTCCGCAGGTACTTGTAGCGCTTGGCTCCGGCTGTGTGTCGTGCTGCATCCCGAGAACTTAGTGTACCGTTGCCTTGTGTCCGAGAATTCACTAACGTGGTGGGCAGCATCTTGTGGGCAATGATGTGGCTTCACATATAGCCTGCAGAGAGAAGAGGAAAGCTGACATCTGCAAATCCAGACATTTACAGCAGGTGGTAAAGGGTTAACTAAGGTAGTGACGAAAGAACGGAAAAGAAAAACTTTTAACGATCGGAGGTCGTTTCCACAGGCAGACCAAAGTGATACGCACTGACTAGATCACTCGGGGCACATAGGCTGCCATAGATCTTGGCAGTGCGAGTCCTGTTTACAAAGGAAGATGTGCTGCCGAGGATGACGATCTTTTATGCTGCTCAAAAGATCATTTCACTCAATAAACAAAAGTTTTGCTTGTTCATCGGCAGCCTGTTTGCACAACAAGATAATTGTGAAACAAACATTTTTAACTCCTTCAAGCTCGAACCCGTTGTTACCCCCCTGACCACGCCAAAATTTTACTGTTCTGACCAGTGTCACTTTAATGAGGTACAGTTGTGGCCAAAAGTATTGACACCCCTGCAATTCTGTCAGATAATACTCAGTTTCTTCCTGAAAATGATTGCAATCACAAATTCTTTGGTATTATCTTCATTTAATTTGTCTTAAATGAAAAAACACAAAAGAGAATAAAGCAAAAAGCAAAACATTGATCATTTCACACAAAACTCCAAAAATGGGCCAGACAAAAGTATTGGCACCCTCAGCCTAATACTTGGTTGCACAACCTTTAGCCAAAATAACTGCGACCAACCGCTTCCGGCAACCATCAATGAGTTTCTTACAATGCTCTGCTGGAAGTTTAGACCATTCTTCTTTGGCAAACTTCTCCAGGTCCCTGATATTTGAAGGGTGCCTTCTCCAAACTGCCATTTTCAGATCTCTCCACAGGTGTTCTATGGGATTCAGGTCTGGACTCATTGCTGGCCACCTTAGAAGTCTCCAGTGCTTTCTCTCAAACCATTTTCTAGTGCTTTTTGAAGTGTGTTTTGGGTCATTGTCCTGCTGGAAGACCCATGACCTCTGAGGGAGACCCAGCTTTCTCACACTGGGCCCTACATTATGTTGCAAAATTTGTTGGTAGTCATCAGACTTCATAATGCCATGCACACGGTCAAGCAGTCCAGTGCCAGAGGCAGCAAAGCAAGCCCAAAACATCAGGGAACCTCCGCCATGTGTGACTGTAGGGACCGTGTTCTTTTCTTTGAATGCCTCTTTTTTTTCTCCTGTAAACTCTATGTTGATGCCTTTGCCCAAAAAGCTCTACTTTTGTCTCATCCGACCAGAGAACATTCTTCCAAAACGTTTTAGGCTTTTTCAGGTAAGTTTTGGCAAACTCCAGCCTGGCTTTTTTATGTCTCGGGGTAAGAAGTGGGGTCTTCCTAGGTCTCCTACCATACAGTCCCTTTTCATTCAGACGCCGACGGATAGTATGGGTTGACACTGTTGTACCCTCGGACTGCAGGGCAGCTTGAACTTGTTTGGATGTTGGTCGAGGTTCTTTATCCAACATCCGCACAATCTTGCGTTGAAATCTCTTGTCAATTTTTCTTTTCCGTCCACATCTAGGGAGGTTAGCCACAGTGCCATGGGCTTTAAACTTCTTGATGACACTGCGCACGGTAGACACAGGAACATTCAGGTCTTTGGAGATGGACTTGTAGCCTTGAGATTGCTCATGCTTCCTCACAATTTGGTTTCTCAAGTCCTCAGACAGTTCTTTGGTCTTCTTTCTTTTCTCCATGCTCAATGTGGTACACACAAGGACACAGGACAGAGGTTGAGTCAACTTTAATCCATGTCAACTGGCCGCAAGTGTGATTTAGTTATTGCCAACACTTGTTAGGTGCCACAGGTAAGTTACAGGTGCTGTTAATTACACAAATTAGAGAAGCATCACATGATATTTCGAACAGTGCCAATACTTTTGTCCACCCCTTTTTTATGTTTGGTGTGGAATTATATCCAATTTGGCTTTAGGACAATTCTTTTTGTGTTTTTTCATTTAAGACAAATTAAATGAAGATAATAATACCAAAGAATTTGTGTTTGCAATCATTTTCAGGAAGAAATTGAGTATTATTATTATTTATTGTTATAGCGCCATTTATTCCATGGCGCTTTACAAGTGAGGAGGGGTATACATAATAAAAACAAGTACAATAATCTTAAACAATACAAGTCATAACTGGTACAGGAGGAGTGAGGACCCTGCCCGCGAATTATCTGACAGAATTGCAGGGGTGTCAATACTTTTGGCCACAACTGTAATATTCCAGGGGCGCTACAACATATACCAGTGATTCTGAGACTTTTCTCATGACACAATGTACTTTATGTTAGTGGTAAATTTAGGTTGATATGTTTTGCGTTTAATTGTAAAAATATCGGAATTTGGGGGAAAACGTTGAAAATTTTGCAATTTGCAAACTTATAATTTTTATGCCCTTAAGCCAGATAGTTATAGCACGCAAAATAGTCAATCATATTTACCACGTCTACTTTACATCAGCATCATTTTGGAAAAATATTTCTTATGTTAGGAAGTTAGAAGGGCTAAAAGTTTAACAGCAATTTCTCATTTTTCCCCAAAAATTTACAAAATCAATGTTTGTAGGGACCTATATCAAGTTTGAAGTGATTTTGAGGGGCCTATGTGACAGAAAATACCCAAAAGTGACATTTTAAAAACAGCACCCCTCAAGGTGCTCAAAACCACATTCAAGAAGTTTATTAACCCTTCAAATGCTTCACAGGAATTGAAGCAATGTGGAAGAAAAAAAATGAAAATTTTACTTTTTCCACAAAAGTGTTGCTTTAGCCCCAGAGTTTCATTTTTTATAAGGGTAACTGGAGAAAATGGATCATACAGTTTGTTGTGCAATGTCTTCTGAGTACGCCTATACCCCATAGTTGGTGGAAAACTACTGTTTGGGTGCACGGCAGGGCTGGGAATGGAGGGAGCGCCGTTTGACTTTTGGAACGCAAAATTGTTTTGAATAGATAGCGGATGCCATGCTGAGTTTGATGTTCCCAAACAGTGGAAACCCCTCACAAGTGACCCCATTTTATAACCTACACTCAAGGAATTTATCTAGAGGTGTGGTGAACACCTTGAATCCATAGGTGCTTCACAGAATTTTACAATGTTGAGTCGTAAAAATTACAATATCCGAATGCAGCTTACTGGCTGCGGTAGAGTAGGGTCCCAGCGTCGCTGCTGCAGAAATCTTCTGGCGGCGGCATGACATGGGAGATGTTGCAGGTCCCAGGCCGGTAGGAGGGGGTGATCAGCGGGGTGGGAGCTCCGCCAACATTTTTGTGAAAATATGGAGCCCCGGCACTTTCCATGCTTTTCAATGCGGCGGACCCAGGGAAAATGGTGGCCAGAGACGGCACAGGCGCCGATTGAGATATAGGCACCAAGATCTAGGCTCCCGAGATCTCAATTGCGTATGCGCCAACACTAGCGGCCATTTTCTCTGAGTCCACTGTGTTGAAAAACATGGAAAGTGCGTGAACTCCGGGCATTCACAAATTGTGAACCCGCACAGCCAAACACCACCTTCTACTAGTCTGGGACTGTCAGCTTCCTGCAGCAGCGACCCTGCCACCTGGGAGCCTGCCCCACGGCTGCTGCCCTCAAGGTAAGCTCCCGTAAAAGCAGATTATAAGACGCACCACCATTCTAGTAAAAACATTTTTTTTCCCTCCTGAAAAATTTGGGGTGTGTCTTACAATCTGCAAAATATGGTATTATTATTTTGCTTTTTTTTGTTTTGTTTTTTTATTTAGTCTTGCTATAGAAGTTTAACTTTTATTAATCTGTAAGGCTAGGTTCACATTACGTTCTAGCAGTCTGTTAGACGGACTGCGTTACATCGCGGCATAACGAGGTGTAACAGTCCTTTAACGCTGCCATTAAGCTCTATTTCGGGCGCATCGCTAGCGCACGCCCAAAATGTGCGTGCGCTAGCGATGTGCCGTCATTGAGTGACGGGACCTGGGACGCGGGCTGCAGCGTTTCCGGGTCCATCACTGCTAGCGCAGATAGAGCATCTACTAGCTCTATCTGCGCTAGCGATATGACATGTCGGCACTTGCCTTAACGCAGCCTGTTTAACGCATGTGTTGAACGGGCTGCTGTAACCTCTTTCTGACCTCGGACGGGATAGTACGTCTGAGGTCAGATACCGCGCTTTGATGCGGGCTCCGGCGGTGAGCCCGCATCAAAGCCAGGACATGTCAGCTGTTTTTTACAGCTGACATGTGCCCGCAATAGCGGCGGGTGAAATTGCGATTCACCTGCCGCTATTAACTAGGTAAATGCCGCTGTCAAACGCTGACAGCGGCATTTAACCGGCGCTTCCGGACGGAAATGAGCGCATCGGGGGTCAGCGATGTTTCTACATTGTAACCATAGAGGTCCTTGAGGCCTCTATGGTGACTGATGCCGGCCTGCTGTGAGCGCCACCCTGTGGTCGGCACTCATAGTACACCTGCATTTCTGCTGCATAGCAACGATCTGATGATCGCTGCTATGTAGCTGAGGCGATCGAGTTGTGCCAGCTTCTAGCCTCCTATGGAGGCTATTGAAGCATGGCAAAAGTAAAAAAAAAAAAAGTTAAAAAATATGTGAAAAAATAAAAAATATAAAAAATCACCCCCTTTTCGCCCCATTCAAAATAAATCAATAATAATAATAAAAAAATCAAACCTTCACATATTTGGTATCGCCGCGTTCAGAATCGCCCGATCTATCAATAAAAAAAAGGATTAACCTGATCACTAAACGGCGTAGCGAGAAAAAAAATTGAGACGCCAGAATTACGTTTTTTTTGTCGCTGCGACATTGCATTAAAATGCAATAACGGGCGATCAAAAGAACATATCTGCACCAAAATGCTATCATTAAAAACACCAGCTCGGCACGCAAAAAATAAGCCCTCACCCGACCCCAGATCATGAAAAATGGAGACGCTACGGGTATCGGAAAATGGAGCAAATTTGTTTTTTTGTTGTTTTTTTTTTTAGCAAAGTTTGAAATTTTTTTTTACCTCTTAGATAAAAGAGAACCTAGACATGTTTGGTGTCTATGAACTCGTACTGAGCTGGAGAATCATAATGGCAGGTCAGTTTTAGCATTTAGTGAACCTAGTAAAAAAAGCCAATCAAAAAACAAGTGTGGGATTGCACTTTTTTTGCAATTTCACCGCACCTGGAATTTTTTTCCCGTTATCTAGTACACGACATGCTAAAACCAATGATGTCGTTCAAAAGTACAACTTGTTTCGCAAAAAATAAGCCCTCACATGGCCATATTGACCGAAAAATAAAAAAGTTATGGCTCTGGGAAGAAGGGGAGCAAAAAACGAACACGGAAAAACGGAAAATCCCAAGGTCATGAAGGGATTAACGCAATGTGAACCTAGCCTTATAATGCACTGCAATGCTTTATACTTACCAGTATCACAGAAGCCTCTTAGACCATGCTGCTGGCATGGTCTAAGCAGGACACCGTTGCTGGCAGACCCAGAGGACGTCATGGCGACCTCAGGTTACCATGACAAGCATCGGGCCCGCACGATGACACCGAAGGAGTGCTGATCAGAAGGGAGACGGAGTCCCCTCCTTCTACCAGCCTCCTAAATGCTGTGGTCAATATCAACGATGGTGGCATTTAGGCGGTTAAACAGCGGTGTGGGCACTGCTCCTTTCTGCGACAGCTGGGGCTTGGCTATGACATAAGCCGAGCTCCCGGCGGCAGTTGCACTGTCACTGCTTCTGTACCATGCACGATTGCCAAGACGTACCAATGCATCATCAGCCAGGAACCCCTATCCGACCAAGACGTATAGGTATGTCAAATGTCGGTTAACAACGCTTGTTCATGAGTATCTTGCAGTGTAAATGCCTCTTTGCTATAGGTAGCAACAAAATATCTCACTGTGAAGAATAATAATAACTTACCTGTTCAAGTATTGTGAACAACAACTCCCAGCAGGTCTTAGTGGAAGGTCATGAGTTGTGATCCTAAACAATGAAAGCAAAGAAATGTTGGAACTTATTTAAAGCAGGAGAACCAGGCTCATATTATACAGTAAGAGGTTTTTCAAGTGCATCATAGCAACCAGTCTGTGAAAAATGGATGCCATTAGTGTCTGTCTTTAATTAAATGAGTCTGAAAAAAAGGGTTATTCTCTTTATATTAAATGGTAAAAATTGCAAAGTGTTTGAAAAAAAACAAACAAAAAAAACAAGAAACTTTGCAATTTACATCTTATTAAAAATCCTCTACATTTTCAAGAAGAGAAAGGGGGGCTCTGTTACTTTTATCTATATGATCTATCCTAAGAACTTTGTCATTAATATCAGATCAGTGGGGGGGTCTCACTCCCAGCACCCCCCACGATCAGCTGTTCTCAGTGCCAGCAGCAGCAAGATGTTAGCAGTTGCATCAACTGTGTAGTGGCTGCTGCTGGGTACTGAAGGACAGCCTGTATTTGGAATTAATGGAACTGTACCTGGCAGTAGGTACAGTACCGGACATTGATCACTGCAGTTGATGGAGCTGTGCTGTGACATGCAGCCCCTACCAGCGCTGAGAAAAGCTGATTGAGAGGGGTGCATGCTGGGTTTCAGCCCCCCACCAATTGGATATTGATGACCTATCCCCAGAATAGGTCATTGTGATGGTGTGATATGCTATGTGGGTATCATTTTTGTGTATATTTCTATTTTACTGATTATCATGGTGTTACTGTATCTTGTAGGATGAGTTATTTGCCATCTGATATTCTCCCCACAGTTCTGTATTGTTATCTCTCCACAGGGTCAGTGAATAATGTTGCTTACTAATATGCTAATGACATGTTGACCTAGCTTGTTGAAACAATGAGCCCCTGAGACCTTCCCCCTCCTGGCCTGTGAATGAGGGGGGAGACTTGTAAATATCAGGGAGGTGAGACACAGAGATCAGTCTGATGTGGAACCATGATGTGAAGAGCATATCACAGAGAAAGAAGGGAATATGGACTGATCCTCTGTGCTGGATTGTTGGACTTTTATTCTATAACTGAACCTGAACTGCATTCGTGTTCTGGAATATTTAATCCTTTGTGTGATGGATCGTATATATGGACCTTTCGTGTTTTGCCTAAATAAAGGTCTTGGAATTGTTCACTATTCTCTTGCTCTGTTGATTGTGTGATACCGGAGAAGGAACCCGTGACAGTCATCATTATAAAAGTAGCGGCACAACCATTTAATTGGGCGAGATCTGCCAGTAAAGTGGACCAGAGTAAGAAAGGTTTCAGTTTTACATGTATGAGCCACCATTTAATAAAATGTAAGGTACACATTAGGTGATGGAAATACAGACAGCACAGTTACGGCAAACACAGAATAAGCCCAAATACTGAGGGAAGTCACCTGATAGGCTAATGCCATGTATTAGAGGAAGTCTCATCACTGCACCTACTGTCATGTTATACCTCTCCCTCCAGTGCACAGGGCCACTAGTACGGAGGGTCTTGGATCAGTCTTATTGCTGGCTACTAGATATAGTCTAGTTCACTAATGGCGTGGTCTTACTGCCTCCTTAAAGGGATTTTCCTAAACCACTAAACACATTAACCATACACAGGACAGATGACACACGTGTGATCGCTGTGGGGGGTCCCGCCAGCGGGAGATCAGTGGCTCTGCTCCATCACACATGGATTTGGCAGGAATACCCCTTTAGGCATCTAATAGACGAGTGCAGGTCACACACCGGGGAGTCCACACAATGACATTGCCATGGCGACCCCAGAGCAAGCATAGTATCACATGACCGTAGAGAGGAGGGTCACTAGGACATGCCACTGTAACCCGCTCAGCTCCATTCTCACAGGGTAAATGAGAGGCTTGTGGCCACTGCACCAGTGTGGCTGACACACTTCAGACTCTCACCAATGAGGGCAGCAGCCCCTCATACCACAGCGCCAGCTCCAGGACAGAACTGCCAGTGACACGAGACTGGGTCCCCCACACGTCCAACACCTCACCTGGTAAAGCCCCGCACCCACACTGCTTCCTGCAACACAGCGCAGAACACGTAGAGCCCAGTGACGTCAGCAGCAGCCGGAAGTATGCTTACCGCCGAGGGCTCACGGGAAATGTAGTCTTCAGCCCTCGGAAGTGGCGCGCTCCTATGTGCTCGCGCACGGTGATGACGTTTTGGACCTTTCTCGACTGGGAAGGGTTATTTTTGCGACAGAAATCCTCGCTTTGCATTTTGGGAAAAACATGGCGCTGCCCATGTGAAAGTGTCAAATGTAGCAGCCGACCAGACCAGGAGCGATGCCTAAGTACTATGAGGAGAAGGTGGAGGATACACACCCTTGTGCTGGGGTGAAGGAGGATCTCAAGAGCTGCCTGCTGGACAGTGCCTGTGTTTTGGTATGTCCTGCCTATTCCACCCCCTAGTGCCAGTACTGTGGTGAGCTGTGCCAGACCATGGCAGCAGAAGGCACTATACTAGCCCTGCATGCTGAGTGACATGTGACACTGCCCCTTTACATAGTGTCTGTGAGCATTGCACCACAATAAAATGCCCCCCTAATCAGTTACTCAGTACAGGTTCTTTCCTCGCCACCGTCTGAAGATGTCCTAGAATGATGGTAATGGCTACTGTGGGAGGTGAGTGCAGCGCCCGCTCTCTGATTCTATCTCCGCCACATCTGCTACCTGTGGAAGGAGACCTCACCAGGGGCAGGGATAGCAGCAGTGACTGACGCCAGCACTGCCCCCTGATTCGTTTGTGTCTGGTGCTAGAAGCTGTGGGGCGGTGCTGGTGTCACGCTCTGCCTCTATAGCTGCCCCCTGACAATGTCTTGTTTCACAGTTGTAAGATGTGGCAGCCAAGATGGAAGCAGAGTGCTGGATCTTCTCTCGCCTCTCCTGCTGATTCCATCGCCATGACCATGGACCTAGGACATCTTCAGAGGACGGCGAAGCAAGACATTGTAGTTACTGCAGCGTTGCCCCTGTGATGTCCTGTTCCAGGAGGGGCGATGGATGCTGCAAGGAGTGGAACCGGCCCCAGCCTCCTCTGTTTTATTTGAGACTCTTTTCAAACAAAAAGTCACAGGAAATGTAGTAAAAAAAAATAAAAAAAAAAATCACATTTTGGGATTAGATAGGGACAAGTGTAGGTTATTTTATAATAAAGCTAATGATAAAAAGTGGTGAGTGTGTAACGATAGAGATTTAAAAAGGACATTTTAAGTACCAGACCAACCCTTTAAAGGGAACCAGTATTTTCATGTCTGAATTAAGACTAGCACCTTCATCAGCGCTTGTGCTGCATTCCATAAAGATGTATATAACCCCCTGACTCCCCCTGTATGTCCCCCAAAAACCTTTTGAAATTCTCTTGCGCTCTATGTAAATCCTGCCGGTCTGATGATGGATGATGCCTCCTGCGTCATCCACAAAGCCGGGCGAAATCTCGTGCCTGTGCACTTTGCTCTGCCCTCAGTAGGTGGGCACAAGCGTGAGATTTTGCCCAACTTTGTGGATGCCGCAGGAGGCTTCCTCCACATCAGTCAGAGCAGGAGCACTTTGATGTGAAGCTGAGAGGAGGGATAGACTCCACAGTAATGACGCCTAATTGATTGAAACAGCAGGATTTAAATGGAGCCCAGGAGAGTTTCAAAAGGTTTTTGGGGGGTATACAGTGGGAGTCAGGTGGTTATATACCCCGTTATGGAATGCAGCACAGGCGCTGATTAAGATGCTAGTCTTAGTTCAGCCAGGAAAACACTGGTGACAGGTTCCCTTTAAGCAATTGACATTGGAATTCTGCTTTGGTACTCACCACCCTGATGTTTACATTATCACATTACCAGTAAGCCACAATGCCCACTTATCATATGTGAATTTTTACCGCTCTCATCAACAATCCTTTTTTTTTTTTTTTATGGGGGACCTGCTACCTGTCCCACTGATGAGAAATTCAACAGTCCTAATCTTTTGTTCTGTTTTGCAATAAGCAGCTGTCAATAAATATTGTCCTACTAATTGAAGTTCTGCATTTGTAATCTCAGTAGAGCATAACCATACATGCACATCTACCACTACATCCATGAATGTGACCAAAACTGGCAATTGCCTCCTTAGTGTAGGTCGTGAAGCACTTCTAGCTTCTGCTTTTGTAAGCTTTCACTACCTTGGGCTCCTGTTTTGTTTTTTGTGGTAGCTAATTAGTTTGCATGTATTATTTCTAAAACTGCATTATCTACTGCTATTTCAGCATGTGCAATATTATAGGAGTTTTCTATTAGACCATTAAAAGGTCCATTATTTTTGTGAACACATGTATGGTAGATATTAGCCCGACTTATATATATATATATACACAGTGCCTACAAGTAGTATTCAACCCCCTGCAGATTTAGCAGGTTTAATAAGATGCAAATAAGTTAGAGCCTTCAAACTTCAAACAAGAGCAGGATTTATTAACAGATGCATAAATCTTACAAACCAAAAAGTTTTGTTGCTCAGTTAAATTTTTATAAATTTTAAACATAAAAGTGTGGGTCAATTATTATTCAACCCCTAGGTTTAATATTTTGTGGAATAACCTTTGTTTGCAATTACAGCTAATAATCGTCTTTTATAAGACCTGATCAGGCCGGCACAGGTCTCTGGAGTTATCTTGGCCCACTCCTCCATGCAGATCTTCTCCAAGTTATCTAGGTTCTTTGGGTGTCTCATGTGGACTTTAATCTTGAGCTCCTTCCACAAGTTTTCAATTGGGTTAAGGTCAGGAGACTGACTAGGCCACTGCAACACCTTGATTTTTTGCCTCTTGAACCAGGCCTTGGTTTTCTTGGCTGTGTGCTTTGGGTCGTTGTCTTGTTGGAAGATGAAATGACGACCCATCTTAAGATCCTTGATGGAGGAGCGGAGGGTCTTGGCCAAAATCTCCAGGTAGGCCGTGCTATCCATCTTCCCATGGATGCGGACCAGATGGCCAGGCCCCTTGGCTGAGAAACAGCCCCACAGCATGATGCTGCCACCACCATGCTTGACTGTAGGGATGGTATTCTTGGGGTCAAATGCAGTGCCATCCAGTCTCTAAACGTCACGTGTGTGGTTGGCACCAAAGATCTCGATCTTGGTCTCATCAGACAAGAGAACCTTGAACCAGTCAGTCTCAGAGTCCTCCAAGTGATCATGAGCAAACTGTAGACGAGCCTTGACATGACGCTTTGAAAGTAAAGGTACCTTACGGGCTCGTCTGGAACGGAGACCATTGCGGTGGAGTACGTTACTTATGGTATTGACTGAAACCAATGTCCCCACTGCCATGAGATCTTCCCGGAGCTCCTTCCTTGTTGTCCTTGGGTTAGCCTTGACTCTTCGGACAAGCCTGGCCTCGGCACGGGAGGAAACTTTCAAAGGCTGTCCAGGCCGTGGAAGGCTAACAGTAGTTCCATAAGCCTTCCACTTCCGGATGATGCTCCCAACAGTGGAGACAGGTAGGCCCAACTCCTTGGAAAGGGTTTTGTACCCCTTGCCAGCCTTGTGACCCTCCACGATCTTGTCTCTGATGGCCTTGGAATGCTCCTTTGTCTTTCCCATGTTGACCATGTTTGAGTGCTGTTCCCAAGTTTGGGGAGGGTCTTAAATAGTCAGAAAAGGTTGGAAAAAAGAGATAATTAATCCAAACATGTGAAGCTCATTGTTCTTTGTGCCTGAACTACTTCTTAATACTTTAGGGGAACCAAACAGAATTCTGGTGGGTTGAGGGGTTGAATAATAAATGACCCTCTGAAAAAACTTTTCCCAATTTTACAAAAAAATAAACAAAGAAATAACATTCTTTTTTGCTGCAGTGCATTTCACACTTCCAGGCTGATCTGCAGTCCAAATGTCACAATGCCTAGTTAATTCCAAATTTGTAAACCTGCTAAATCTGCAGGGGGTTGAATACTACTTGTAGGCACTGTATATATATATTATATATATTCTCTTCATCTCTATTGAGTTAACTTTCAGCCATCAAAAGGATATGTATACATTACTTGGGTTGGTGGGGATCTGATCTCTAGTAATCCTTTGAATGAAGGGGCCTCTGCACTGAATTTGTGTTGGTTGTGACACGAATGCATTGCTGCACCAGTTTCATTATGCGGATTAGTGGGGATCCCGGAGGTTATGATATGATAGCATATCCTAGCTACCGTATGTGGTTTCACTTTGAGATAACAGAACTTTTTAAAGAGCTAATCTCATATTATTAAATTGCTTTAGTTAGTGTAAAAATAAGCAAGCTTGCAGTTGACTTGCTTTTTCTGCCTGCTTTAATTCTCTTACTGTGAGAGCTTATATTTTGCATAGTATACAGCTTGTTTTCAAGGAGCTTGGCCACCACAGCCTGGCCAAGTGGGTGCAGTAGTTACATTCTAGGAGAAGAGTTAACTCCTAAAATCACAGTCAGCTCTCCCCAACCCATTGATTTCTATACAGCAATTAGCTGTTCACCTCCCTTCACTTTCAGCTCCTGACACATAGCTGGTATATAAGGCGATGACCTCCGGCACTCAATAAGTAACAGAGAGAGATTAAGGTTTGAAATGATTTCCAATTTAATAAATATCCGACATGATAGGATATACAGACCTCAATCCATCCGTTTCGGCGTAAACCTCACTGTATCCGGACACCAGAAGCACGCCGACATTCACTTATAGCACTCGGATTGCCCCTGCACTTTTGCCACATTCTGAAAGGCTGGAACATATTTTGACATATATCCCGTACAAACACCCTTGGTAAAGGCATTTACGCCGAAACGTTGGATGGATTGATGTCTGGAAATCACAGTGTATCTACACCAGCAGATGACATGGCTCCCAAACCATCACTGATTGTGGAAACTTCACAATAGACCTCAAGCAGCTTGAATTGTGGCTTCTCCATTCTTCCTCCAGACTCTGGGACCTTTTATTTCCAAATGAAATGTAAAATTCACTTTCATCTGAAAACACCTTGGACCACTGATCAACAGTCCAGTTCTTTTTCTCCTTGGCCCAGGTAAGATTCTTCTGGAGTTGTCAATTGGTCATGAGTGGCTTGACACCAGGAATGCGACACTTGTAGCCTATGTCCTGGATACGTCTGTGTGTGGTGGCTCTTGAAGCGATGACTCCAGTAGCAGTCCACTCCTTGTGAATCTCCTCCAAATTTTGAATGTCCTTTTCTTAACAATCCTTTCAAGGCTGCAGTTATCCCGGTTGCTTGTGCACCTTTTTCTCCCACACTTTTTCTTTCCACTCAACTTTCCATTAATATGCTTGGATACAGCACTCTGTGAACAGCCAGCTTCTTTAGCAGTGATTTTTGTGGCTTATACTCCTTGTGTAGTGTGTCACTGACTGCCTTCTGGACAACTGTCAAGTCAGCAGTCTTCCCCATGATTGTGCAGCCTACTGAAACAGACTAAGGAACCCTTTTAAACCCGTAGGAAGCCTTTGCAGGTGTTTTTTGTTAATTATTCTATTTTACTGAGATAATGACTTTTGGGTTTTCATTGGCTGTAAGCCATAATCATCAACATTAACAGAAATAAACATTTGAAATAGATCACTCTGTTTGGTTTGACTCCCAAACTATGGAAACTATAGCTTAAAAAAATAAAACAGGAAAAGACAGCCATGTTTACCAACAGGTTACATAACAAATGCTCAACATGATGCACTGGCCCTCTTGGTAAAGTCAGAGGCAGCACTGGTGCAAAATACTAATTAAATAAACAGTCACCCACCTACCATTCATGGAGGGGGTGGTCGCCTAGTATTAAAATTGCACATGTATAAGGCTTGTATAGGCCACCAGTCACACAGATGTAGTGCAAACATTCTAACTTACCTGTTAGTGACACCCATAATATTAGATTAGGGGGGCTTAATAGCACTGTATAGTGCATATGGCTTTTTTCCTTAACCCCATAAGGGGGCAGAGAGTGCGTCATTCCTAGAGCCCATCAGCACGTCCTTTACGTGATCGAGCGCCTATGGGTTGCCATGACAGCTGAAGGTCAGCTGAAGGTTGGGTGGGGGGGCTCACCTGTTATGACCCCAGTGGACAGGGTCTCAGAGGAACGTGTAAGTCTGCAAGATACAAAAATCCAGCTCATAGGGCTGTGGTAACTGGGTTGACCAAATAGCTACTCCTAACGCCAACACTAGAAGTAGCCGGGGATCATGCCTACGGTGATCGCTAGATGACTCGCGCCAGCCGGAGAATCTAACTACCCCTAGGAGAAGAAAACAAAGACCTCTCTTGCCTCCAGAGAAAGGGACCCCAAAGCAAGATACAAGCCCCCCACAAATAATAACGGTGAGGTAAGAGGAAATGACAAACACAGAAATGAACTAGGTTCAGCAAAGAGAGGCCAGCTTACTAATAGCAGAATATAGCAAGATAACTTATCTGGTCAACAAAAACCCTATAAAAATCCACGCTGGAGATTCAAGAACCCCCGAACCGTCTAACGGTCCGGGGGGAGAACACCAGCCCCCTAGAGCTTCCAGCAAAGGTCAGGATACAGATAGGAACAAGCTGGACAAAAATACCAAACAAAACAAAAGCAAAAAGCAAAGAAGCAGACTTAGCTTGAAAAACAGGAACCAGGATCAGAGGACAAGAGCACAACAGATTAGCTCTGATTTCAACGATGCCAGGCATTGAACTGAAGGTCCAGGGAGCTTATATAGCAACGCCCCTGAACTAACGGCCCAGGTGAGGATATAGAAAAAGACAGACGCTCCAGAGTCAAATCACTAATTACCACTAGAGGGAGCAAAAAGCAAAATCACAACACTCAACTGTAGCTGGCATACATAGGAGATTGTGATTTTCTCTGTACATAGCACAAGTTCAAATAACACCCCCTTTGCCCCATTAAAAATAAAACAATTACCTTAACTTTTTTTTTTTACATGTTTGGTATCTGCGTGCGCGTACTGACAAGGGAAATCGTATTGTCCGGCCAGTTTTACCATATAGTGAACATGGTAAATAAATAAAAAAATTAACAATTGTGGAAATGCACTTATTTTTGCAATATCGGCGCACTTGAAGTTCTTTTTCCCACTTTCCAGTGCATCACATGATAGTTTTAATGATGTCATTCAAAAGTACAATTTATCCCACAAAAAATCCATCCCTCATAAAGCTATGTGAGTGGAAAAATAAAAAAAATTGTGGTCCTTAAAGAAGGAGAAGTAAAGACTGAAATGGAAAATTGCCGGGTATGAAAGTATTAACGCATATAAACATCACAGAGAGGTTACTTGGCTTAGGCCTTTATAACATGGCGGCCATTTGTTTTTAATGGCTACTCTGAAATTCATTATTTGACCTGCAGAGTCATTGCATGAAAAATATGAAGGTGATAACAGCTTCCCAATGATAACATCAGATTGTGGGACGTTCCAACAGTGGAGTGGTATCATTGGTTTTATGTTCATATACAGGGGTCATTTTACAAAAGTTTTGGAAGTTAGTACAATGTTACAAAATGACACGTTGCTCATATGTGTGATGTCAGGGCTTATTCACACATCAGTTTTTCAAATACGTGTATTGACCGCTTACTGACACATTGCATTCCATGTGTCTTCTCACATGTCGGATTTGCTGAAATAACAATAAAAACTTCTGAAGACCCATTATGCCAATTCACACGAATGGGTCAGTGAAGAACATGAGCAGCACATCATTGGTGACATCTGAGATGCATCCATTTGGTGATTGATTTTAACTTACTAATTCTAAGAGAAATTTGCGAAAGCCTCCATTATTTTCATACATGTGTGTATTTTACTTATATTGTATAATGAGCAGTACATATGGAGCTTTTCTTACCCTTATAAATGTTTTTTGTATAGGAAGGAAAGACCCCCAAGGAGTGTCTGAGAGAAGGCCACTGTAAGGCTCTGCAGGTCACCTTCTTTGAATGTAAAAGATCAATAGTAAGTGCCTTGTGTACGTAGGACATTTTGTTTAGGATGATGCATTGGGTCTGTTTTACTCATTTTCCCTTTATAAACTGTCCCGGGTCTTCATACATGAGATTTGCATTCACCAGCAGAGGCTTGCCATTTTCTGTAATGCATAAACTAGTTAGTATGTTATATGTATTTACCTTCTGCAAGGAATTGTGCACCAATGGGTATAGTGGATCGTATCTGGTACAGCTTCAAGAGTCTCTACTTGTATGGTATAGTCAGTTGCCTATAGGGATATACAGGTCCTTCTCAAAAAATTAGCATATAGTGTAAAATTTCATTATTTACCATAATGTAATGATTACAATTAAACTTTCATATATTATAGATTCATTATCCACCAACTGAAATTTGTCAGGTCTTTTATTATTTTAATACTGATGATTTTGGCATACAACTCCTGATAACCCAAAAAACCTGTCTCAATAAATTAGCATATTTCACCCGTCCAATCAAATAAAAGTGTTTTTTAATAACAAACAAAAAAACCATCAAATAATAATGTTCAGTTATGCACTCAATACTTGGTCGGGAATCCTTTGGCAGAAATGACTGCTTCAATGCGGCGTGGCATGGAGGCAATCAGCCTGTGACACTGCTGAGATGTTATGGAGGCCCAGGATGCTTCAATAGCGGCCTTAAGCTCATCCAGAGTGTTGGGTCTTGCGTCTCTCAACTTTCTCTTCACAATATCCCACAGATTCTCTATGGGGTTCAGGTCAGGAGAGTTGGCAGGCCAATTGAGCACAGTAATACCATGGTCAGTAAACCATTTACCAGTGGTTTTGGCACTGTGAGCAGGTGCCAGGTCGTGCTGAAAAATGAAATCTTCATCTCCATAAAGCATTTCAGCATTTCCCCAGGTCAAGCCACTTTTGAACCATAAACAGCGGCAGAAGCGCCTGACCTGGGCTACAGAGAAGCAGCACTGGACTGTTGCTAAGTGGTCCCAAGTACTTTTTTCTGATGAAAGCAAATTTTGCATGTCATTCGGAAATCAAGGTGCCAGAGTCTGGAGGAAGACTGGGGAGAAGGAAATGCCAAAATGCCTGAAGTCCAGTGTCAAGTACCCACAGTCAGTGATGGTGTGGGGTGCCATGTCAGCTGCTGGTGTTGGTCCACTGTGTTTCATCAAGGGCAGGGTCAATGCAGCTAGCTATCAGGAGATTTTGGAGCACTTCATGCTTCCATCGGCTGAAATGCTTTATGGAGATGAAGATTTCATTTTTCAGCACGACCTGGCACCTGCTCACAGTGCCAAAACCACTGGTAAATGGTTTACTGACCATGGTATTACTGTGCTCAATTGGCCTGCCAACTCTCCTGACCTGAACCCCATAGAGAATCTGTGGGATATTGTGAAGAGAAAGTTGAGAGACGCAAGACCCAACACTCTGGATGAGCTTAAGGCCGCTATTGAAGCATCCTGGGCCTCCATAACATCTCAGCAGTGTCACAGGCTGATTGCCTCCATGCCACGCCGCATTGAAGCAGTCATTTCTGCCAAAGGATTCCCGACCAAGTATTGAGGGCATAACTGAACATTATTATTTGATGGTTTTTTTGTTTGTTATTAAAAAACACTTTTATTTGATTGGACGGGTGAAATATGCTAATTTATTGAGACAGGTTTTTTGGGTTATCAGGAGTTGTATGCCAAAATCATCAGTATTAAAACAATAAAAGACCTGACAAATTTCAGTTGGTGGATAATGAATCTATAATATATGAAAGTTTAATTGTAATCATTACATTATGGTAGATAATGAAATTTTACACTATATGCTAATTTTTTGAGAAGGACCTGTATAGGGCTTTGTTTAAGCTGATGTCGTGACTCCTGCTATTTACTAGAGCTCTGACAGATCTTTTTCCAAACACATTGACAAATATTGCAAAAAGGATGCCTGATTGCCTACTCCACCAAAATAAATTTAGTTGAGTTGAATCCTGTATCAGATTTCTTTTTCACTGGTTGGTTTCTTTAACTGTCTAGTTCATCTGTTTCTCGTAGTTGGACAACCGAGCACGTTTCCGAGGAAGAAAGGGCTACTGACATGATGAAGATGATCCCGAATGTTGCAGTATCCAGCAGTCTTCTTGTAGTAGGGGTTCTGTATAGTGAAGATATGCACTACTATGTCTGCTAACCATGCAGTAGAGTAGGGGTGAGGAGCGTTATCAGGAACAATTGTGAACTTTGGTAATGATTAATTCCTAATAAAATACACAATAAAAGATTGTTTGGGGTTTTGTATTTTTTATAACTGCAGAGTATTATCTCCAGGATTTTTTATCTTTCTTTCTCATTCTCACTTATTTTGCTGAAGTGTTGTAATCATAACTTTATATGGTAGGTTCATGTAGTTAGTGGTGCATCAGAGGCCATCACACTTGTGAAAAACCGTGGCATGCATAACATCAGTTAGGCCAGGTTCTCCCTGGGGAGTTTACCATCCGTCTGACCCATATATGCCAACAGAGTGATGAACGTGTGTTCTGCCGTGCATCATTTTCAGGCGTGTACACCTACTGGAGGCAGACACTCGAACGTAGTAGACTGCATCTGAGTGTCCGCCTCCAGTAGGCGTACATGCCCAAAAATGATGCACGGCAGAACACACGTTCGCGCTGCTGGCACCATTATTGTCTGGAAAAATCACTAATATCTGAATGAGCCCTAAGACTAAATTGTGCCTCTAGCTCAAATGTGAACATAGTTGTAAAGATTCAGGCACTTATGCTAGTTTCACACCAGTTTTGTTTTTATTTTGGTGAAATATGTAATATTTTTGTTGGACAAATTTAGCATTAAAACTGGAAGCAACACAAAACTGATGCCTATTCATTTGTTCTGTCCTATTTAAGAGCTGCACTCGTAAGTTTGTACAGTTTATTCCTTGTGTGCTAACCGAATGTCTTCGGCGTGCTTGAAAAATGTTTGAGTCCCCCGGCTGCATGTCTCACAGCTGTTCGACATCCGCAACTCATGTAGTGATTGCCTAACAGCTGCGAGACATACAGCCGCAGGGACTCGAACATGTATTTCGAGCACGCCGAAGACACTCGGTTAGCACACAAGCTTGGTCGAATAACGCCTTAGCCGAGTACGTTCGCTCCTCACTACTTACTACCATTTACCTGCCCCAATTATAGTGCCAAATGCTGCATCACTCCTTTTCTCCATCCGGTCCTGTGTCCTCTGGTGTGTCGAGTTGCAAAACAAATCTATTGTGCTCTGATGTCATTATGCCGCCGGGGAATTTAAACTCTGCTCAGGAAACTGGATGCCACTTGAGAATTCAGGAAACAGAGATGTCGCTATACACTTAGATCCAGAGCCTGGGCCCCAGATCATGAGTGCTCTGCCCTTTGAATCTCTAGTTAGCTTTTTTATTTTTTGCAGACACACAGGGTTTCCCTGACTCAGTCCTACGGTGCTGATGTGTGATCAACTTGTAGCTTTTGCTCACACTCCCTGGCCCTTTCATCGGTATCAGTTACAGTAGAGTAATCCTCCATCCATGTGCAGAGCAACTGCACAGCATCATGAGGTGGTGAGGGGAAAGAGTGTGAGGCCAAGTCTGTGGAGGACAACAAGCTGCTGGCCCTGAGGAAAAGAGAGAGAAGTGCAGCCCTTTCCCATCTCTGTCTGCTGTTCTTACATAGGAGCTCCTTCCTTCTGTAATGTAACCAGCAGCTCAGCAGTTGGGACAAGGGGATGGTAGCTGCTCTTGTCTCCTCTGGGACACAGGACATCACATCTCTTCCTGTGCCTCCAGGTAAAGCAGTGTGGTTGCGAGCCAGGGGGCCTCCCAGAGCTCCCTGGCTCTCCTCCCCTCGCTGAATCCAGCGTGCGAATACCGGAAGTTACATCAGTCGCAGGTCCTTCATCACTTCTGGTTGCGTTCTACGCATGGCATCTGTGTCACATGGATTTTTTGGGGCGTTATGGCAGCCCTATTATCTTCTACAAGAGTCCCAACACCTTATTATAAGGAGCCCAGACAGGAAAGATCCTACCTTATGGCTTTTTCAATCAGGGAGGGTGGTAAATTTTCTTGCTCTGCATCTGTAGATCCCAGTGCCAACTCGAACCCAGTAAGCACATGGCATGGTTAGGTCTCTTCATCTTTGGAGCAGGATTTTTCAATATACCTAGATGGCTCCCTTCTCTCCTCTTTTTCAGGGAGACTAAGATCCTGCTCCAAAAAGTAAAGACTAGATGTCAGTCTGCAAGGGTGCCATCTGTCTCAAAAGTTGCCATTTTCCCATAAAGAACATCTGTCAAAGTTACACAGATAGAATTGTAAAAGAGGAACAGCCCTCCTAGATGGAAGAACTAAAAAGGATGATCCGTCAGGAGGTCAAGTCATCCCTAGCCTCATTCTCATAGTCATTTACAGTGACCCCCATCAGGAGCCAAAAAGAGGAAAATATATATGGAGGAGCAGTTTGATTCAGACACGTAGGAATGTCAGAGATCCTTCTCTGTTGAGTGGTGAGAAGAAGGTGAGTTAGCTGCAGGCACAAACCCAAATCAGGGAAATAAATGTTATCTTTCATCAGAAGACAAGGAGGAACTTCTCACAGCAGTGGTAACTGATGCTATGGATGTGGAAGAAAAGAAAACTATAAAGAGTCCAGGATGAGAGGTTTGGGGGTTTTAAGACAAAAAAAGAGAATGGTATTCCCTATATACGAAAATATCCAACTTCTAGAGAGGTGCTTCGAGATACCAACAGAAGTTAAAGAGAGATTCCCACTAGAGGAAGAAATATCTAAGTGTTGGTCAGAAATACCGAAAGAAGATATCCAGGTGGCTCAAGTGGCAAAAAAAGGCATTGCCATTTGAAGATTACTCTCAACTGAGGGATCCAATGGATCATAAAATGGATAGCCTGCTAAAGAAATCCTGGAGGACTTCAGCAGCCATGTTGAACACAAATGAGGTGTCTACGTGTATAGCAAGGTCCGTGTTCTGGTGGTTGAACCAGCTGAAAAAACAGCTCGGCATAGGAACCTCAAGAGAAGAGCTATTATAATTCCTACCTCTGTTTCAGAAGGTCACAGTCCGCTGACGCCTACGCAGAGTCTGTAAGAATAGCGGCAAGGTCTTCAGTCTTGTCATTTTCAACGAGACGTGCACTATGGCTAAAGTTGTGGAGCAGTGACATAACCTCCAAGCTCAAGCTCTGCTCTGCTCCTTTCACAGGAGAATATATGTTTGGACCAGCATTGGATGAGTTACTGGAGAAAGCGTCTGATTAAAAAAAAAAAAAAGTTGCCAGAAACCACGGTGGTCAGGAAGCGGCCCTTTCCTACCTCACAGAGTCAGCCCCCTCATTAGCGCCTCGAGTATTTATGAAGATCGTGGTGGAGGTAGTACTGTCCATTAGAAACCAGAACATCTGAATCAACCCCTACTTCAACAACTTTCTGAGGATAGCCCTGTCCATTCGTATACTTGGAACACATACAACAAACCCTTCAGATCCTGACATCTTTGGGGTGGCTGGTGAGCTATTAAAAATCGGACATAGTCCCTTCTACGAGAAAGATATTCTTAAGGATTTTGTTGGATTCCCAAAATCAGATATCATGGTTATCAAGAGACGAAACAGATCCACTTACGACTGAAAGTATTTCTGAGATTCGCAATGTCAGTCTTGGGCTCTATGACCTCATGTATCCAGGTGGCAGCTTTGGCTCAGGCCCATAAAATAATCCTACAGAAGCACATCCTGTCCTCCTGGGAAGGATCCCCCCAGATCCCTAAAAAGAACAATCCATTTACTGGGCCGAGTAAAATCTTCACTCATCTGGTGCCTCAATACCAAAACTTTGAACAGAGGAGTATCCTGGAATCATAATCCCCTATCGACCATCACAACAGATGGCTGCAAAAGAGGATGGGGAGCCACAGTCTCCTAATCCTCATTCTAGGGGATAGGGTCTCAAGACATCAGCCTTCGGTCATCCAATTTCAGTGAACTGAAAACAGTGGAGGAGGCCCTCAAGTCTGCAGTAACCTTGGTGTAGGGAACTTATGTAAGAATATATTCAGAAAACATGACTACAGTAGTTCACCTATGCCACCAGGGAAGTACGAGATACAAAAGCCTAAAAACTAACTCAACCAGAGTTTTGCTTGGTCAAAATTGAAAGGATTCAACCAGAATTTGTATTAGTCTATGCCTGATGAAGGGACCTGAGTAGTCCAGAAAGCTTGCAATTTGTTACCATCTTTTCAGTTAGCCATTTAAAAGTATCAACCACTGAGAACTCTATATTCTAAAGGATTCAACCAACATCTGGGCAGACTTTCTCGGCAAAGAAATCATACGCCTGCCACAATTCATCGGCTCAGCATGTTATGGGGTCAAGTTCCCACCTCTGCACAGGGGGAATCTCAGGCCATCTCCGCTGCCGTCTCCCATTTTTCTCCAACCGCAGTGGAGCCTGCTCAGTGGAGACGTCGGTCCCAGCGTTTGACTCAGCCTGATACTGTGCGGATGGTTACTGCTGCCTTTCCAGGCTCAGACATTGTAGCCAGTACTGGTCTGGGGCGAGCAGACGTTTCTGGGACTAAGTCCTGCTTTTCCCCTTCTGAGCATGCCCAAGGTAAGACCTCTCATTGGAGGTCAGGGGTCACATGGTCAGGTACTGCAGCAGCTACCATTGGTCCTCTAGGAAGGTCCTGAAGTTGCTGCAGCTATAAAAGGTTTGCATGGCCGCACGGTCATGCGCTAGCATCAACTAAAGTAATGTGCTCTGCGCCAGTGTGGTCTTATGCATGTGGATTCAGGGTTCGGCTGTAATAAGCCCTTAGAATACCGCCACCTCCGGTGAGGAGTTTTGTGTGAGTGGATTCAGGGCCCGGCTGAGTTAACAGGGCACAGTGTTCTCTTTTCTCAAGCGTCTCTGTGAAGTAAGAGTTCGCTTATACCGCCATATACAGTTGTGGCCAAAAGTATTGACACCCCTGCAATTCTGTCAGATAATACTCAGTTTCTTCCTGAAAATGATTGCAATCACAAATTCTTTGGTATTATTATCTTCATTTAATTTGTCTTAAATGATAAAACACAAAAGAGAATGAAGCAAAAAAGCGAAACCTTGATCATTTCGCACAAAACTCCAAAAATGGGCCAGACAAAAGTATTGGCACCCTCAGCCTAATACTTGGTTGCACAACCTTTAGCCAAAATAACTGCGACCAACTGCTTCCGGTAACCACCAATGAGTTTCTTACAATGCTCTGCTGGAATTTTAGACCATTCTTCTTTGGCAAACTGCTCCGGGTCCCTGATATTTGAAGGGTGCCTTCTCCAAACTGCAATTTTTAGATCTCTCCACAGGTGTTCTATGGGATTCAGGTCTGGACTCATTGCTGGCCACCTTAGAGGTCTCCAGTGCTTTCTCTCAAACCATTTTCTAGTGCTTTTTGAAGTGTGTTTTGGGCCATTGTCCTGCTGGAAGACCCAGGACCTCTGAGGGAGACCCAGCTTTCTCACACTGGGCCCTACATTATGCTGCAAAATTTGTTGATAGTCTTCAGACTTCATTATGCCATGCACACGGTCAAGCAGTCCAGTGCCAGAGGCAGCAAAGCAACCCCAAAACATCAGGGAACCTCCGCCATGTTTGACTGTAGGGACCGTGTTCTTTTCTTTGAATGCCTCTTTTTTTCTCCTGTAAACTCTATGTTGATGCATTTGCCCAAAAAGCTCTACTTTTGTCTCATCTGACCAGAGAACATTCTTCCAAAATGTTTTAAGCTTTTTCAGGTAAGTTTTGGCAAACTCCAGCCTGGTTTTTTTATGTCTCGGGCTAAGAAGTGGGGTCTTCCTCGCTCGGTCTCCTACCATACAGTCCCTTTTCATTCAGACGCCGACGGATAGTACGGGTTGACACTGTTGTACCCTCGGACTGCAGGGCAGCTTGAACTTGTTTGGATGTTAGTCGAGGTTCTTTATCCAACATCTGCACAATCTTGCGTTGAAATCTCTTGTCAATTTTTCTTTTCCGTACACATCTAGGGAGGTTAGCCACAGTGCCATGGGCTTTAAACTTCTTGATGACACTGCGCACGGTAGACACAGGAACATTCAGGTCTTTGGAGATGGACTTGTAGCCTTGAGATTGCTCATGCTTCCTCACAATTTGGTTTCTCAAGTCCTCAGACAGTTCTTTGGTCTTCTATCTTTTCTCTATGCTCAATGTGGTACACACAGGACAGAGGTTGAGTCAACTTTAATCCATGTCAACTGGCTGCAAGTGTGAATTAGTTATTGCCAACACCTGTTAGGTGCCACAGGTAAGTTACAGGTGCTGTTAATTACACAAATTAGAGAAGCATCACATGATTTTTCGAACAGTGCCAACAATTTTGTCCACCCCCTTTTTTTATGTTTGGTGTGGAATTATATCCAATTTGGCTTTAGGACAATTCTTTTTGTGTTTTTTCATTTAAAACAAATTAAATGAAGATAATAATACCAAAGAATTTGTGTTTGCAATCATTTTCAGGAAGAAACTGAGTATTATCTGACAGAATTGCAGGGGTGTCAATACTTTTGGCCACAACTGTAGTCTACAACTGCCATCTACTAGCAGCAGGTTTCTCTCCTGCACGGTGGACCCCGGGTTGCGAACGCACCTACTATTCAATATATATTTACTCGGTGCGTTCCGCCAACCCTAACATAATACTAGCGCCAGGGTCTCGCTAGTAAATGGCGGACACACAGCAATACAAGCGGTACATCCAGCAGCTGGAGGGTAGGTTGGCGGCTCTCGAGCGCACAACCTCAGCTGTGGATGTAACCGCAGTTGCTGTTCAGGCTGCTAGCATGGCTGCAGCAACCTTGTCCACTGCCACCCCTGTTCCGACTCTATCTCGCCTCCCGCTGCCAGAAAAATTTTCTGGTGATAGTAAGTGTTGTAGGGGTTTCGTGAGCCAGTGCTCTATACATCTCGAGCTTCTGGCCGCACGTTTCCCCACAGAGCGGGCTAAGGTAGGAATTGTTGTATCTCTCCTGTCGGACTGGGCGTTGGAGTGGGCTACGCCGCTGTGGGAGCTTGGCGATCATGTGGTACAGAGTGCATCGTTGTTCCTGAGCACTCTGAAACAGGTCTTTTTAGGACCTCGTGTCACCCATGATATGGCACTCCAACTGTTGGCATTGACTCAGGGCGCGTCCTTTTGCTGTCCACTTTCGCACCCTAGCATCTGAGCTGGAGTGATCGGATAAAGCCCTTATTCCGATATTTTGGAGGGGGCTGGCTGACCACGTGAAGGACGCTCTGGCCACTAGGGAGATTCCCGCCACACTGGAGGAGTTAATAGCAGTGTCCACTCGTATTGACCTCCGTTTTCACGAGCGGAGGTTAGAACGAGCCCAGTGTAGGCAGAGGTTTCGGCTGGCTCCCACCTTCGCCAAACCTTTGGAGCCTCCAGTCAAGGCCCCTGAGTCACATGAGGCCATGGAAGTGTTACGAGCGGGATCTAAGTCCCGGACTGCTCGTGCACTCCAGGTTTGTCATGTTTGCCAGCAGTCAGGACATCTTGCCACCAGATGTCCCCAGCGGTCGAGGAAACGTCAGCGTCTAGTGGTAGTAGGTGGAGGTACACTAGACACGGCGACGTTTGCCTCCAAATTGTCCTTTAAGGGGACAATTACTATTGGCTCATTTACCCACTCGGTAGAGCTCTGCGTGGATTCTGGGGCGGAGGGCAATTTTATGTATTCTGCCTTCGCCCTACATCACGCAATTCCCCTGGTAATGTTAACTCAACCAGTAACCGTACGAGTGGTAAATGGGTCGACACTGCCCTCACAGATAACACACCAGACCATCCCTTTTTCTCTGTCCATGTCGCCATCTCATCAGGAAATTATATCTCTGCTCGTCATTCCTGAAGGAATTGATGAGGTCCTGTTAGGGATACCTTGGCTACGATACCACTCTCCTCATATTGAGTGGTCAACAGGCAGAATTTTGGGATGGGGTGAATCTTGTGGGGGTAGATGTCAGAGAGAATGTGTTCAGGTTGCTACTACTGAGGTACCCTGCAGATCTATCCTCTCTCCCCTAGCAAAATTGGCCCTATGCGGACGTGTTCTCCAAAAGGGCTGCGGAAACCCTTCCGCTTCACCGCCCCTATGACTGTCCTTTTGACTTCTTGCCTGGTGCTGAGCCTCCCCGGGGTCGAGTCTATCCGTTATCTCTCCCGGAGATGGAGGCAATGTCACAGTACATCCAGGAAAATCTGGCAAGAGGATTCATTAGGAAGTCAGTGTCACGTGCAGGGGCTGGGTTCTTCTTCGTGCAGAAGAAGAACAGGGAACTATGTCCATGCATAGATTACAGGGGTCTTAACACCATCACCGTTAAGAATAAGTACCCTCTGCCCCTGATATCTGAGCTTTTTGATAGGCTTCGGGGAGCAAGGGTATTTACTAAACTAGATCTGCGGGGTGCTTACAACCTGATTCGCATCCGTGAGGGGGACGAATGGAAGGCGGCTTTTAACACCAGGGATGCGCACTATGAATATCTGGTGATGCCCATCGGGCTCTGTAATGCCCAAGCCATTTTCCAAGACTTTGTGAACGACATCTTCCAGGATATGCTCTCCACCTCGGTCATAGTCTATCTGGATGATATTCTCATCTACTCTCCAGATATGGACTCCCACCGGAGAGATGTTTGCAAAGTCTTCAACCTCTTACGGGCAAATTCCCTCTGCGCAAAGTTGGAGAAATGTGTGTTTGAGCAGGAGTCCTTACCTTTCCTGGGCTGTATAATCTCCGCCCAGGGATTGGCTATGGATCCTGCCAAACTACAGGCTGTGATGGACTGGCAGGAACCCCATTCTCTTAAAGCGGTGCAACGCTTTATGGGGTTCATTAATTACTATCGCCAGTTCATTCCACACTTCTCAACTTTGGTAGCTCCCTTGGTTGCCCTCACCAAGAAGGGCGCAAATCCCAAATTGTGGTCTGAGAAGGTCTCCAAGGCCTTTCACTCTATTAAGTCACACTTCGATAGCGCTCCCATCCTACATCGCCCCGATGTAGATAAGCCATTTATAATGGAGGTGGATGCCTCATTCGTTGGTGCTGGAGCAGTCCTTTTCCAAAAGGATGCTCAAGGTCGGAAGCATCCTTGCTTCTTCTTTTCCAAGACCTTCTCACCAGCAGAGAGGAATTATTCCATCGGGGACAGGGAGTTGCTAGCCATGAAGTTGTCCTTCTCAGAGTGGAGACATCTCTTGGAGGGGGCTCGCTTTCCCTTCCAAGTCTTCACCGACCACAAGAATTTGGTGTACTTGCAGACAGCCCATCGATTAAATTCTCGCCAGGCCAGATGGTTCTTGTTCTTCTCCCGGTTCCATTTCACCATCCATTTTCTTTCCAGAGAGAAGGACATTCGTGCCGACGCTCTCTCTCGCTCCGTTGTATCATCTGAGGAGGAGGAAGAGGAGCCTCAGCTTATTGTCCCCACCGAGAGCCTGAGAACTGTGGCCCCAGTTTCGCAAGAGTCTGTGCCTCCGGGCAAAACTTTTGTACCATCCAGTCTGCATCCGGAGGTTCTCTTTTGGGCTCACTCGTCCAGGTGGGTAGACATTTTGGGTCCAAAAGGACATCTGAGCTACTGGCGAGGACATACTGGTGGCCGCATATGGCTTGTGACGTCGCAGACTATGTTCGGGCGTGTGTCTCCTGCGCCAAGAACAAGTCTCCTCGGCAACGGCCAGCTGGGTTGCTTTACCCCATGCCGGCGGTGGACAGGCCAGGGAGATGGTCGGGATGGATTTTGTGGTGGGCTTACCCAAGTCTCATAGCTGCACCATTATCTGGGTGATCACCGACCATTTTTCCAAGATGGTGCACTTGGTGCCTCTTCCACGGCTACGTTCTGCACGGGCTCTGGCAGCGTTGTTCATCAAACATATCTTTCGCTTACATGGTATGCCGGACAAAATTGTCAGTGACCCGGGTCCCCAGTTTGCGTCTCGATTCTGGAGAGAGCTTTGTCGTCTACTCAGTACTGAGTTGAATCTCTCCTCGGCATATCATCCCGAGACGAATTGGTTGGTAGAGATGGTCAACCAGACTCTGGTCACATATCTACGTCATTTTGTTTCTGCCAGGCAGGATGACTGGGCATCCTTTCTACCGTGGGCGGAGTTTGCGCTTAACAACACCGTAGCCGACTCCACCAGTCAGACTAGATTCCTCCTTAATTACGTCCAGTATCCGTGTGTCCCTGTGCCCATGACCGTGTCTTCCGCCGACTCTAGGGTGGCAGACTGGGCTGTGGAGGCACGGGACATTTGGGACCGCACTCAGGATGTCATTCGGGCCTCCAAGGAGAGAATGAGGTCCTCTGCCGATACTCATCAGTGCTCCGCTCCGACCTTTGCTCCTGGCGACTTAGTGTGGCTTTCCGCCTGTAACATCAGGCTGCGTGTTGAGTCCACTAAGTTTGCACCTCCCTACTTGGATCCCTTCAAGGTCCTCGAACAGGTTAACCCTGTGTTCTACTGTCTGGCCCTTCCTCCACACCTAGGTATCAACGACAACTTTCATGTGTCCCTCTTGAAGCCTGAATACATGTCTCGGTTTTCTGAGTCACCTGCCGGGACATCGGGTTCGTCTACGGACGATTACGGGGTGAACGCTATTTTGGGATGCAAGATGGTACGTGGCAAGAAATTTTATTTGGTGGACTGGAATGGTTATGGCCCAGAGGACAGATCTTGGGAGCCTGCTGAGTTCATTCAAGCTCCGCAGCTCATTGCGGTCTTCGAGCATAGCAAGGTCCAAGGAGGGGGGTCCTAGGAGGGAGGTAATGTTAGGGGTCGAGTTCCCGCCTCTGCACAGGGGGAATCTCGGGCCATCTCTGCTACGGTCTCCTATTCTCCAGCCACAGTGGAGCCTGCTCAGCGGAGACGTCGGTCCCAGCGTCTGACTCAGCCTGATACTGTGCGGATGGTTACTGCTGCCTTTCCAGTCTCAGCCATTGAAGCCAGTACTGGTCAGCGGCAAGCAGACGTTTCTGGGACTAAGTCCTGCTTTTCCCCTTCTGAGCATGCCCAAGGTAAGACCTCTCATTGGAGGTCAGGGGTCACATGCTCAGGTACTGCAGCAGCTACCATTGGTCCTCTAGGAAGGTCCTGAAGTTGCTGCAGCTATAAAAGGTTCGCGTGGCCGCACAGCCATGCGCTAGCATCAACTAAAGTTATGTGCTCTGCGCCAGTGTGGTCTTATGCATGTGGATTCAGGGTTCGGCTGTAATAAGCCCTTAGAATACCGGCACCTCCGGTGAGGAGTTTTGTGTGAGTGGATTCAGGGCCCGGCTGAAATAAACCCCGAAAACACCGGCACCTCCGGTGAGGAGTTGTGTGTAAGCTTTGCTGACTGCATGACCACTGTTGACTCTATTTGCTAGCTGTTCCCCTGTGAGGTTAACAGGGCACAGCGTTCTCGTTTCTCAAGCGTCTCTGTGAAGTAACAGAGTTAGCTTATACCGCCATATAGTACCGCCATCTACTAGCAGCAGGTTTCTCTCCTGCACGGTGGACCCCGGGTTGCGAACGAACCTACTATTCAATATATATTTACTCGGTGCGTTCCGCCAACCCTAACACAGTGCGTTTGGGACTCGGTGATTTACAATTCTGTCATCGTATTCTGTGCTGGGGCATGCTGAGCTGTCGGTGCTTTGATTGACAGCTTAAGTGACCTATTTGAGACTGGGAGGTGCCGAGACTTCTCCAGGTGCTCCCTGTTCTTAGTAATAGCCTTGATATTTAGGTGAGCTGTATAGCCCAGATTACTGCCAGTCAAAAGCTTCTGCTCTCTGGTGTGTGTTCGCCAGATTACTATGCTGAAAGTTCTGATCTACTGCTGCCTGATCTTTGGGTCGTGTTCTGACTACACGATTGTTATTGCCCCTTTTCTAATCCATTATTTCCTTTGGTATTCTGACCCTGGACTGTGATCTGACTTACACCTTCGTCTTTTCCCTTAGAGTACTATGTGCTCTCTTGGTACTGACTTCGGAACTTCTGACTTCTCTCCTCACATCTTGTCCATGATTAGTGACTAGCATCACAACACCCAAGGGAATGGAGCCTAAAAACGGACTTATTTCAGATGTTGGTCAAAAAATTCCCATTCTGCCAAGAACATTACATAAAATCAGAACGGACAAGATAAGGACAATCCTAGTAGCACCTCTCTGGCCAAAGAGTAGCGGGTTTGGAACATTGAACAGACTAAAAATAGAAGATCCCCTGATCTCCCATCAATCAGTAACCTATTTCACAAAAGGCCAATTTATCACCCAGGTCCTCAAGCCTTACGACTTGCAGCCTCGCTTCTGAGTCCGTCATCCTAAAAGCTAGGGGTCTCTCGGACAAGGTCATGTATACGCTTCAGAACAGTAAAAATCCGATAACAAATTCCATGAATAACAAAACATGAAAAGCTTCTTTATCCTGCTGTGGCTCTACCCTTCCAGATCTTCTACATCCAAACATGGCCAAAATTCTAGACTTCCTACAGAGTGGTCTGAAAAGGGGATTAACCCCTTAGTGACGGAGCCAAATTTTTGAAATCTGACCAGTGTCACTTTATGTGGTAATAACTCTGCAACGCTTCAACAAATCCCAGTGATTTTGAGACTGTTTTTTCGTGACACATTATACTTTATGATAATGGTAAATTTAGGTCAATATGTTTTGTGTTTATTAATAAAAAATATCAAAAATTTGAGAAAAATGATAAAAAATTAGCAATTTCCAAAATTTGAATGATTATTCCTTTAATCCAGATGATCATACCACAGCAAACCATTAATAAATGACATTTCCCTCATGTCAGCTTTACATCAGGACCATTTGTAAAATGTTATTTTATTTTGTTAGCATTTTAGGAGGATTAAAAATGTAGCAGCAATTTTTCATTTTTTCAAGGAAATTTACAAAATTTATTTTTTTAGAGACTTATCCATGTTTGAAGTGACTTTAGGGGTCTCATATATTGGGAAACCTCCAAATGTGATACCATTTTTAAATCAGCACCCCCTGACGTATTGAAAATTGCAGTCAGGTAGTTTATTAACTCTTCAGGTGCTTTACAGGAATTAGTGCAAAGTGGCATGACAGAAATGAAAAAGTGTATTTTTATTACCTAAATGTCTCTAACTTCTGAACAGATTACTACAGCCGTCAGACTGTAAGGCTGCTATTTGGTCGTGAATTGCCATGGCAAACATCAGGACCACACAATCATGATCTCAGGGCACCAATTTGGAAAAAGAGGAAGCCCCCACACTCTGTTAACCATTTATAATGATGTAGTCACTATTGACAGCAGCATCTAAGGGGTTAAACTGATATGGAAGGTGCAAACACTGATCGTGGCTGATGCAGCAAGTTGTCAGCTATAGTGCACAACCAACCGCTGCAGGATTGTCACCTGTATGGGGAGGCTATTCTCTTATATCTCAGGTCAGTTAAAAGACGTATTGGCGGTCATTAAGGGGTTAAAGACCGGCACGCTAAAAGTTGAAATAGCAGCCCTTAGTTCATATTTTGACCAAAGCCTGGCAGATCTCATCATTGGACCAGAAAGTTTGTGATAGCAGTTTCTCGATTACAACCGAAAGTATCCAACTTGATCCTGACCTGGGATCTGAATGTAGTCCTCAAAGGTACTTACACCATTTGAGACTATAGACACTATAGACATAGACAAACTGTCCTGGAAAACAGCTTTTTTGGTGGTAGTCACAACAGCGGGAAGAATGCCCTCTATATGCCCTCTCGACCAGAGAACCTTCTTTAAGAACTCCAGGAGATAGGATCATTATACACTTGGACCCATCTTTCCTACCTAAAGTAGCCTCGGAGTTCCATAGGTCTCAAGATTATTTTACCTTATTTTTGCCAAAATCCATCTAACAATAGAGAAATGGCGTCCATACTCTGGACACACGTAGAGCTCTCCTTCACTATCTCCAACTATCAAAAACCTGTAGGAAGGATCAGAATATCTTCATCCAACAATACAGACAAATTGGATCAAAAAAGTAATATGCAGAGATTACAAGAAACAGAACTTGCTACCTCCAGAGAAGTTCACAGCGCACTCCACCAGAGCTGTATCCGTCTCATAGGCTGAAAAGGCAAGAGCTTCCATTGAACAGATCTGCAGAGCTGCTACCTGGTCCTCCGTCCGTACCTTATCTAAACGTTATAGATTACACCTAATTTCTAATACAGATTTGGCCTTTGGGAGAAAACTTCTCCAGGCTGTTGTCCCTCCCTAAAAACGTATTCTTTGGCTTTCCTAGAGTGGTGATGTCGTAGAGGGTTACTTGTGAAAATAGAATTAGACTTGCCAGTAATTCGATTTCTAGGAATATTCCATGACAGCATGGGTCATTTCCACCCTACTATTTTTGTTTGTATAATTCCTTGGTGTAAATAAATATTGAAGTATTCAATAGAGGGGAATTGGGGTGGGCTATTTGACATTCTTTGTGTTTCCTGTCCTTATTAGGGTGGGGAGAAACCTCTTGTGGTGCTGTCATGGAGGGTTCCTAAAAAATGAATTACCGGTAAGTCCAGTTAATTTTTTTTTTGTTTTAAAAATCATAAAAAGGAATATGGGCTAATGTAAAAGTTTGGGCAGCCTTGAAGATTTGTGTTCTCAGATAACTTTGACTATGGTTTCAAACCTTAATTGGCTTGTTAGGGTTATGGCTTGTTCACCATCATCGTTAGGAAAGACCAGGTGATGCAAATTTCCCAGCTTTATAAAAACCCATCCTCTTCTAACATTGTGCCAAAAAAACAGCATCCATGGGTTCTTCTAAGCAGCTGCCTAGCACTCTGAAAATGGTGAAGGCCCACAAAGAGAAGGCTATTAGAAGATAGCAAAGCGTTTTCAAGTTGCACTTTCCTCAGTTCAGAATTTAATTCAGAAATGACAGTTAACTGTAACAGTGGAGGTCAAGAATCAAGATAAGGTCTGGAAGACCAAGCAAAATTTTAGTGAGTATATAAACCTACATAGAAAAGAAATACCAATTGAACAAATAAGTAGAAAAATAGGATACTATTGATACAAATAAATCCAAAAAAGAAAAAACAAGTATCCAAAAAACAAGGTGACAATTACATAAACGTTATTAAATAACATAAGAAAAAAACATGATTGTACAACACGAATTAAAAAAGCATGTGTAGCATGCCAGGACATAAATGATAAAACCAGTAATGAAGTAGGGGGGAGCAGTATGCCAACAGGCCAGTATAAATAATCAATAGATGTTATAAATAATCAATAGGAAAAAATCAATCAGATATTAAATTACTAAAAAAATATAATGGTAATGCTGCCATGTAACAATTCATAAAACGAATATCAGTACATATGTATGTTACAATAAAAGTGCATAGTATAAAATATTCCAAAATGTTTTCAATAAACATAGACAGCTTAACCAGGCAAGGTATAGGATTGATAAAGTATTATTCCATAATGAAATACTGACCAGATTGCACACACCGCCCCCCTCACTACCCTGTTTCGCCTTCCTACTTCATTACTGGTTTTATCATTTTAAGTCCTAGCATGCCACACAAGCTTTTTTAATTCGTGTTGTACAATCATGTTTTTTTCTTATGTTATCTAATAAAGTTTATATAATTGTCACCTTGTTTTTTGCATACTTGTTTTTTATTTTTGGGATTTTTATTTTAGTGAGAGCTGTTCATAGGATTGCTAAACGGGTAAATCAGAATTCCCGCTTGACCGCAAAAGACCTTCAGAAAGATTTAGCAGACTGTGGAGCTGTGGTACATTGTTCTACTGTTCAGAGAAACCTGCACAAATATTTCAACAAAGAGTCGTCAGAAAAAAACTTATCCTGCATCCTCACCATAAAACTCAGCGTCAGAAGTATGCAAAACAAAACCTAAACAAGCCTGATGCATTTTGGAAACAAGTCCTGTAGACCGATTAGGTTAAAATAGAACTCTTTGGCCACAATGATCAAAGGTATGTGCGGAGAAAAAAGGGCACAGAATTTCAGGAAACGAACATCTGAAAACCATTAAGCATGGTGTTGGATCAATCAGGGTTTGGGGTTGTGTTGCAGCCAATGGCTCGGATAACATTTCACGGGTAGAAGGAAGAATAGATTCAATGAAATTTCAACAAATTCTTGATGCAAACATAACACGATCTGTAAAAAAGCTGTGAAGTTGAAAAGAGGATGGCCTCTACAAATGGATAATGATCCTAAACACACATCAAAATCCACTGTAGACTACCTCAAAAGACACAAGCTGAAGGTTTGACAACAGTTTTACATCCTTCCCCTGATCTGAACATCATTGAAAATCTGTGGCTAGACCTCAAAATAGCAGTGCATGCAAGACGACCCAAGAATATCACAGAACTGGAAGAAATTTCCAAGGAAGAATGGATGTAAATCCCTGTTGCCGCATCTGCATGATTTACTGCTGCTAGTCAGCTTGAATACATGTGGGGATTCCCCAGCAACCAGGCAACCCCCACATGTACTCAGGCTGGCTAGCAGCCGTAAATCTCCAAGCACTAACAAATACTCGTAGACCACCTGAGCGTGCTCGGGAAAATCCAAGCAACAAGTATACTCGCTCATCACTAGTCATCTTTAACTTTAAGCATTTTTAGAGATTATTTAATCTTCAACTTACTTAACTGTTCACAATAACAGTAATTTTGACGAGGTCTGCCCAAACTTTTGAATGCCCCTGTATGTATACAGTATATATATATATATATATATATATATATATATATATATATATATATACTAGATGGTGGCCCGATTCTAACGCATTGGGTATTCTAGAATATGAATAGTAGTATATAGCACAGCCCTCGTATTATATAACACAGCCCACGTAGTATATAACACAGCCCACGTAGTATATAACACAGCCCACGTAGTATATAACACAGGCCACATAGTATATAGCCCAGCCCACGTAGTATATAGCTCAGCCATGTAGTATATAACACAGCCACGAAGTATATTGCCCAGCCATGTAGTATATTGCATAGCCACGTAGTATATAGCACAGCCACGTAGTATATAACAGCCACGTAGTATATAGCACAGCCATGTAGTATGTAACAGCCCATGTAGTATATAGCACAGCGCACGTAGTATATAGCACACAGACGTAGTATATAACACAGGCCACGTAGTATATAACAGCCCACGTATTATATAGCAATGTGGTCACCATATCCCTGTTAAAAAAAGAATTAAAATAAAAAAGTTATATACTCACCTTTCGGCGGCCCCCGGATCCAGCCCAGCCGTTTAGTGATGCTCCTTGCGATGCTCCGGTCCCAAGAATGCATTGCTGCAATAACACGTGATGATGTAGCGGTCTCGCAAGACCGCTACGTCATCATCTCGCGAGACCGCTACGTCATCTCCAGTCATTGCCGCAATGCATTCTTGGGACCGGAGTGTCACGAGGAGCGGGAAAGGCGCCGGAAGGTGAGAATATAATGATATTTTTTTTTTTTTATTATTTTTAACATTATATCTTTTTACTATTGATGCTGCATAGGCAGCATCAATAGTAAAAAGTTGGTCACACAGGGTTAATAGCAGCGTTAACAGACTGGGGCGTTATGCCGCGGTGTAACGCAGCCCGTTTAACGGACTGCTAAACCGCTATGGGAGCACTGACTGGGGAGTAGGGAGGGGGCACTGACTGGAGTGGAGTAGGGAAGGGCGAATTCGCGGCTGGACTGTGCCCGTCGCTGATTGGTAGCGGCCGGCCGGCCACGACCAATTAGTGACGTGGGATTTCTGTTACAGACAGACAAGCAGACGGAAGTACCCCTTAGACAATTATATATCTACTGTATAATTATCTAAGGGTCACTTCCGTTTTTCTGTCTGTCTTTCTGTCTGTCACGGATATTCATTGGTCGCGGCCTCTGTCATGGAAATCCAAGTCGCTGATTGGTCGCGGCAAAACGCCCAAGACCATTGCCACAACCAATCAGCGACGGCCATAGTCAAATGGCCACTCTTTCCTCCCCGCAGTCAGTGCCCGCTCCATACTCCCCTCCAGTCATCCCTCACACAGGGTTAATGCCAGCGTTACCGGAGCGCGGTGTAACGCACTCCGGTTACGCAGCTATTAACCCTGTGTGACCAACTTTTTACTATTGATGCTGCGTATGCAGCATCAATAGTAAAAAGATCTAATGTTACAAATAAGAATAATAGAAAAAAGGTTATTCTCACCCTCCGACGTCGCCCGCTGTCCTCGCCAGTGCAAGCGGCAGGTTCTGGTGCCAAGGATGCTATGCGAGAAGGACCTTCCATGATGTCACGGCCATGTGACCGTGACATCATCACAGGTCCTGCGCTCATACCAACCCTGGGACCGGAAGCTGCCACGAACACCGCACACAGGCGCCAGGACTTCAAGGGGCCTTCGGAAAATGAGTATATGTTTACTTTTTATTTTAAGTCTTTTTTAACCACGCATATAGTGCCCACATTGCTATATACTACGTGGGCTGTGTTACATACTGCGTGGGCTGTGTTATATACCACATCTCTGTGCTGTATACTAACGTGGCTATAGTATATACTGCGTGGCTGCTATATACTGCATGGGCTGTGTTATATATTACGTGGCCAGTGTTATATACTGTGGGGGCTGTGCTATATACTGCGTGGCTGCTATGTACTGCATGGGCTGTGTTATATATTATGTGGCCAGTGTTATATACTGCGGGGGCTGTGCTATATACTGCGTGGCTGCTATGTACTGCGTGGGCTGTGCTATACAGGTCCTTCTCAAAAAATTAGCATATAGTGTTAAATTTCATTATTTACCATAATGTAATGATTACAATTAAACTTTCATATATTATAGATTCATTATCCACCAACTGAAATTTGTCAGGTCTTTTATTGTTTTAATACTGATGATTTTGGCATACAACTCCTGATAACCCAAAAAACCTGTCTCAATAAATTAGCATATTTCACCCGTCCAATCAAATAAAAGTGTTTTTTAATAACAAACCAAAAAACCAACAAATAATAATGTTCAGTTATGCACTCAATACTTGGTCGGGAATCCTTTGGCAGAAATGACTGCTTCAATGCGGCGTGGCATGGAGGCAATCAGCCTGTGACACTGCTGAGATGTTATGGAGGCCCAGGATGCTTCAATAGCGGCCTTAAGCTCATCCAGAGTGTTGGGTCTTGCGTCTCTCAACTTTCTCTTCACAATATCCCACAGATTCTCTATGGGATTCAGGTCAGGAGAGTTGGCAGGCCAATTGAGCACAGTAATACCATGGTCAGTAAACCATTTACCAGTGGTTTTGGCACTGTGAGCAGGTGCCAGGTCGTGCTGAAAAATGAAATCTTCATCTCCATAAAGCATTTCAGCTGATGGAAGCATGAAGTGCTCCAAAATCTCCTGATAGCTAGCTGCATTGACCCTGCCCTTGATGAAACACAGTGGACCAACACCAGCAGCTGACATGGCACCCCACATCATCACTGTGGGTACTTGACACTGGACTTCAGGCATTTTGGCATTTCCTTCTCCCCAGTCTTCCTCCAGACTCTGGCACCTTGATTTCCGAATGACATGCAAAATTTGCTTTCATCAGAAAAAAGTACTTGGGACCACTTAGCAACAGTCCAGTGCTGCTTCTCTGTAGCCCAGGTCAGGCGCTTCTGCCGCTGTTTATGGTTCAAAAGTGGCTTTACCTGGGGAATGCGGCACCTGTAGCCCATTTCCTGCACACGCCTGTGCACGGTGGCTCTGGATGTTTCCACACCAGACTCAGTCCACTGCTTCCTCAGCAATCTTCCTCAGGGTCCGGTCACCTCTTCTCGTTGTACAGCGTTTTCTGCCACATTGTTTCCTTCCAACAGACTTACCATTGAGGTGCCTTGATACAGCACTCTGGGAACAGCCTATTTGTTGAGAAATTTCTTTCTGGGTCTTACCCTCTTGCTTGAGGGTGTTAATGATGGCCTTCTTGACATCTGTCAGGTCGCTAGTCTTACCCATGATGGGGATTTTGAGTAATGAACCAGGCAGGGAGTTTTTAAAAGCCTCAGGTATCTTTTGCATGTGTTTAGAGTTAATTAGTTGATTCAGAAGATTAGGGTAATAGGTCGTTTAGAGAACCTTTTCTTGATATGCTAATTCATTGAGACAGGTTTTTTGGGTTATCAGGAGTTGTATGCCAAAATCATCAGTATTAAAACAATAAAAGACCTGACAAATTTCAGTTGGTGGATAATGAATCTATAATATATGAAAGTTTAATTGTAATCATTACATTATGGTAAATAATGAAATTTAACACTATATGCTAATTTTTTGAGAAGGACCTGTATATTACGTGGCCAGTGTTATATACTGCGGGGGCTGTGCTATAAACTGCATGGCTGCTATATACTGCGTGGGCTGTGCTATATATTACATAGCCAGTGTTATATACTACGTCGCCTGTGTAATATACTGCATGGCTGCTATATACTGCGTGGGCTGTGTTATATACTGTTTGGACTGTGTTATATACTGGGTGGCCACTGTTATATACTGCGTGGCCTGTATTAACGCAGCGGGTATTCTACAATATGTATGTATGTATATAGCAGCCACATAGTATATAGCACAGGCCACGTAGTATTTGTCTGCTATATGCTACATGGCTCCTATATACTACGTGGCCTGTGCTATATACTATGTGGCTGCTATATACATACATATTCTAGAATACCCGATGCATTAGAATCGGGCCACCATCTAGTATAGATATATATATATAATATAATGTCATGTGTATGAATAATATATAAGTACATGTATAATGTGTATGTATGTAGATACCATGTCTGTGATGTGTGTATTATTTGTGTGTTCATACAGATATCATGTCAAAATGATGGCATCCCTGGTGTGTGTATGATGTCCATGTGATGGTGTGCCTGGTGTGTGTATCATGTCTGTTTGACAGCGTCCCTGGAGTATGTTTGTGTGTGATGTCCTTATGATGGCGGCCCTGGTGTGGGTATTATGTCCATATGATGGCATGTGTCTGATGGTGTACCCAGTGGGTGTATGAAATCCGTGTGATGGCTTTCCCGGTGTGTGTATGATGTCTGTGTGATGGCGTGCCCAGTTTGTGTATGATGTCCCTGTGATGGCGTCTCTGGTGTGTGTATGATGTCCATGTGATGGCATCCCTGGTGTGTGTTTCATGTTTGTATGATGACGTCCCAAGTGTGTGTGTGTGTGTGTGTGTGTGTGTGTGTGTGTGTGTGTGTGTGTGAAGTCTGCATGATTGCGACCTGGGTGTGTATATCATGTTCGTGTGATGGCGTCCCTTGGTTGTGTATCATGTCCATGTGTTGGAGTACTGGTGTGTATGATGTCGATGTGATGGCATTCCTGGTGTGTATTTCATGTCTGTATGATAACGTCCCTGGTGTGTTTCCTATCTGTGTGATGTCCCTGGTGTGTGTATGATGTCCATGTGATGGTGTGACTGGCGTGTGTGTGTGTGTGTGTGTGTGTGTGTGTGTGTGTGTGTGTGTGTGTGTGTGTGTGTGTGTGTGTGACGTCCGTGCTACAGTGGCCCTGGTGTGTGTCATGTCTGTGTGATGATGCCCCTTTTGTGTGTGCATAACCCAAGTGCGCGTCAGCTTGATGTCACGAACAGATAGTCGGACATTCTCCTTCAGCATTTTTGGTAGACAGCAGAATTCATGGTTCCATTTACTACAGCAAGTCTTCCAGGTCCTGAAGACGCAAAACAGCCCCATACCATCACACTGTCATCACCATATTTTACTGTTGGTATGATGCTGTGTTACTTCTACAGCAGATGTAATGGGACATACACCTTCCAAACAATTCACCCTTTGTTTCGTCAGGCCACAGAGTATTCTCCGAAAAGCCTTGGAGATCGTCAAGATGTTTTCTGTCAAAACTGCGACTATCCTTTATGTTTTTATTGCTCAGCAGTGGTTTTCGTCATGGAACTCTGCCATGCAGGCCATTTTTGCCCTGTTTCTTTCCTATGGTGGAGTCATGAACACTGACCTTAACTAAGGCAAGTTCTTTTTATGTCGTTTTTAGGTCTTTTGTAACCATTTTTAATGCGTCTTTTTCCCCTCATTTCAATAGTTGAAAAAAATGCTGCAAAAAAAAATAGGAAAGAACTGACATGTTGGAGATTTGAAACTGCTTGAGATCTGCAAGGAAAAAATAAGACATCTCATTCTTCACTTTGCTAGAATACTAAAACCCTGTTTTGTACACGACAAAAATGCATAGAAAAACAGCAGCAAAAATGCAATTTGTGCACATATGGTATTGGGGGTCATTGTACGGACCTGGAGAATCATATTACACGGGCATTTTTACAGCAGAATGAGCACTGTAAGATAAAAAAAAATGGTGGAATTACATTTTATTTGTACTATTTCATCTCGCTTGTTTTTATTCACCATTTCCAATACATTATATGGTAAAATGAGTGTAAATCAAAACTACAACTTGTCCTGAAAATAAATAATCCCTCGTATGGCTAAAAATAAAAAGTAAGGGCTCTTAGAACAAGGGGAGGAAACAACGAACGCAGAAAAATGCACAGGTCCTTAAAAGGTAAAAAAAGCTTGCGTGCCTTGGGCTAGGTGTAGACAGCTGTATTTCACTGTCCTTGTACAGAGCACAATACCTGGACCATCCGTTGCTTTCCGGATCTGAACTCCGCAGCCTCGTGTGCTTATAAGGTTTAGTGCAGGTTAAGAGACCAGCGATTGGCTTTAGGATACTTCTCAATGACATTCTGACATTACCTTTACATTTGCCTTTTTAATTTTTAGAAAGAGACAAATGGAATTAATGCTTTGAGATTAATCTGTTGCATAACTGATACAAATGGAAGCAGAGGAGCCCCATTAATTATTGTGGGGTGCGTCTGAGTTCCTCTAATTTTCCCTATTTAGAATGGAAGAAAATGAGCAGCAGGCAGAACTGTTATATTCTATCCTAAAACTGAACAGAACAGAACCCGGAAGCACCTAATAATAATCAGTGATGTCCCTCTGCTTCCAATAGCATCAGTTATGCAACAGATTAATGTTAGATATTTAGGCTATAGTCACATGCAGCAAGTTTTTTTTGCAGTGTTTTTTTATGCAAATTAAAAGTTTCTTTTTACAGTACCTGCAAAAGCTGAGACTTCTCATGCTCACGTTTTTTTTTCCTGACTCAATTTGAGAACTGCAGCTTTTTATTTTTTTTAAATATGTAGCATATCAGTTATTTCAGCGTTTTTCACCCATAGAAAGCAGTGAGAAAATAGAAAAACACTGTAATAAAACACAACAAACATTTCTGAAATGTGTTTGGTGAATTAGGGTATGTGTCCACGTTCAGGATTGCATCAGGATTTGGTCAGGATTTTTCATCAGTGTTTGTAAGCCAAAACCAGGAGTGGAACAATTAGAGGAAACGTATAATAGAAACATATGCACCACTTCTACATTTATCACCCACTCCTGGTTTTGGCTTACAAATACTGATGTAAAATCCTGACCAAATCCTGATGCAATCCTGAACGTGGACACATACCCTAAGGGTATGTGTCCACGTTCAGGATGGCCGGCGGTATCGCCGCAGCGGCGAAGCCGCTAGGCGTTAAGCCCCGCCCCCTTCTGGGACACGATGATGCCGGATGTGTTAACTGTACACATCCGGGATCATCGCTCCCCTCCCATAGGGCCCTGTGTTATGCCTTGCGGGGACGCTGCGTCCCCGCAAGGTGTACGGACATGCTGCGATCTGAAAAGATGCGCAGCATGTCCGGAATCGCAGGCCCGCCGCGTGCGGGTTTCCACGCATAGTGGACACGGGATTTCAAAAAATCCCCTCCACTATGCTGGAACATCTGGACGCTGCGTGTTTGACGCTGCAGCGTCAAACACGTAGCGTTTACTGACCGTGGACACACGGCCTAAAACTAACTTTATTACACGTATTGTAGACAAAGCCCACATGTAATCTGTTCCCCAAAAAATTCAGCAAAGAAACAAAAATGCAGCAAACGGGTGTTTTGAATGCACCATTTTACCTGCCAAGAGAGCAGGTTTTAACTGCTGAAAAAAAATGCAGCAAAAATGCAATGTGTGGCCACGGTTGCGTTTTTTGCTGCATTTTTTAATGCAGCTTAAAAGCTTCTTCTTACAGTACTAGCAAAAGCTATGACATTTCAGAAATTTCATACACATTCTGTTTTTTTTTCTTTCCTGACTAAATTGGAGAAGTACAATATTTTTAAAATCCCCAGCATCAATTTTTTCCATGTTTTTGCAGCGTTTATTCATCCATAGAAAGTAATGAGAATGCAAAAATGCAACTAAGCATTTTTGCAGTGTTTTGGGGAATAAAACTAACTTTTTAAACAAGTGAAAAAACTGAAAAACTGGCGTTTTTTTTTTTTTAACGCCTAAAGGTATTGGCTGCTGAAAAACGCTGAGTATGAACATACTCTAATTATTTCAGAATACAGGTGAGAAAGTCGTGTCTGATATTACATTTACTGCATTCACAGTTTTTGCCAATGCGATGCAGAATTATCTGGACAGCAGTTTGCAAGCAATGCACTTTTTCCAACATGTTACATGTATCTTTGCACTTCAATTCAGTTCTGTTTATGAGTATAATCACTGTGTTAGGCTTCCTTCACACAGCCTGATATTTACGGTACTGGAAAAATCAGTACCGGGCTAATCGTGCCCTTGTGTAACATACATGTGGCATCCATCAGTGTGACACATAACAGCGCCTGGGAAAAAGCAGTACAGTTAGCACTGTTCCCAGGTGCCGGGTGCTAAATGCAGCTCTCATTAATGTCGCCTGGTGTCCCTGTGATCAGCGAGACTAGGTGACGCTGATGAGTGTTGTAGTCAGCACCGGCCATCTGTGTATTGTGCGTATTAAATAAATAACTAAAAAACAGCCTGGAGTCCCCCCAGCTGAGGGAAAGCCGACAGCTGGGGGTTGGTGTTAATATTCTTGGAAGGGGCCGGTGAAGAAACCAGATTGTATCTTAATTTCCCAGACAACCATGTTTTTGCAAACCAAGAAGAATTTACTTTTTATCTGTATATTGGCTTGTGGATTTAAGTGTTTATATCTGGTAGATCAAGAAGACAGACTTGCAAACTGATATACCATTTAACATATTGTGTAAGTCTGTAATAGTGACTTGTACAAAGTGTGTGTTTATCTTTGTTTATTGTGTGCTGATATGCTAATTGTGTATTGTATTCTGTAACAATTTTTTTTACTTTGAAGGTAGATAGGGAAAGGCTGTGAGGGGGGACTGAAGGACACTGGGTAAATCTAAAAATAGATCACATGTCTTGGGTATAAAAGAGACTGAATTTCTTCTGGCTGATGTCACTCATCAGGATCTCAGCTGAGGGTACATCGGACCTGCCTGAAAGAACACAGGACTGCTCTCGGTTATCTCCCTACGCTTGTCATTACCTCCTCTCTGCGTGCATATCACATGTGGCGTAGCGACCCTGGGAGTTCGGACATAACAGCTACCATTATCCCGACGAGTCAGCGGATGGGTGAGACCCTGTAATGTGCACCATCTTGGGGTAATTGCTGGGATTGTTCTGTTTGCTATTGGGTGTTGTGGTTCAATAAAGTATTGCCACACTGTTTTACCCTAACCCTGTGTTGTCTGTGTAGTGTATTGCCCACGGGGAGATAGAGCGGGCGTTCAGTGGTATGAGCCCTGGTCCATGCAGTCTTGCTAAAGGCAACCGGGCCAGCAGACGAGAGCACCCACTGACCCCGTTTCTCCACAGGGCCAATAGCTATAAAGGTTCCCAGTGTATTAATAACAGCTCACAGCTGTTTGCTTAGCCTTTACTGGTTATTATAGGGGGATCACCCCCAAAAAATGACGTTTAGTCCCCTTTATATTTACTAACCGCCAAAAGCTAAACAGATAGCTGTGGGTTTATATTAATAGGCATGGACGGAGCCATGGATATTAGCCCCCTCCCAGAATAAAAACATCAGCCCTCAGCCGCCCCAGAAATGGTGCATCCATTAGATGTGCCAATTCTGGTGCTTAGCCTCAGCTGTTCCCACTTGCCCTTGTGCGGTGGCAAGTGGGGTAATAGTTTTGGGGTTGATGTCAGCTGTTTTATGAATGCTGACATCAATCTATCAGACGCCCCCATTACTAACCCATAGTCAAATTTAATAAAAATACACATAAAGTCCTTTAATTAAAAAAAACACTCTGCGACTCTCTTACCTAGTTATTAACCAAAAAAAAAAAAAAATCAAAGCATTCATCATCTTTCCGCCAATTTTCCCAGGCACCGGTACATGTCACACTGATGACACACAGATGTCATCCATGTATCATCAATGTGCACGTGTGCGGGACATATTGCAGACTGTGCTGCTGGCACAAAAGGGACAAGTCAACATGTTTTGCACACAGTCCATGGAAACACACTGACGTGTGCACAGACCCATAGATTTGAATGGGTCTACGTGTGTAAGTGTCTCTGATACAAGTGGAAACTGTCACCACACGTAGCAATGCCTCTGTCAGGAAGTTACCATCAGTGTCCAATACTTTGTTGCTCATCTTTAGTGTATCAATTCTCTAACAGCGGCATTTAACATGAGGCGGCAAGCTGGCGCATCACTCCGTGGGTGGCACCAATGTGTTGCCATGATAGCTGGGGTCTACTGATGATTCCCGTGTCTGTCATTATGATCATCCTGTGAAAACCAGCCCGTGGCTGGTGTTAATAGGAGATTGTGATTTTCTCTATATATATAGCACAAGCGATCAGACTATCGCAGCTCCTAATCCCCTAAGGGGACTATTGAATACAATAAAGTAAAAAACGTTTTTTTAAATATGAAAAAACACCCACAAAACATCAAATCACCCCCCTTTTGCCACCATTGAAAATAAAACAATAAAAAAAGACTTGTTTGGTGTCACTGTGTCTGTAAAAGTCCGATCTATCAAAATATAAAATAAATTAATGAGATCGGTAAATGGCGTAATGAGAAAAAAATGGCCATGCACCCTGTTGGAGACTGTGCACGCAGGGGACATTCGGGAAGTGCATTTCCGTCACTGCATTGTGCTGTCCAGCGCCCACTGTTATTCAAGACAGAAGAAGAGACGGCAACTGTGGTGTACACTGAGATTGGATTAGGTGAGTATAAAAACATTCTTTTTAATTCTTTTATTATTTGTCCAGTAAATGGATGCTGTAGGGACATCAGATATGTGGCTGACTAGGGCCATCAAATGAGGAGCTGTGGGGGCCATCAAATGTGCAGTTGTTTGGGGACATCAGATATGTGGCTGAGTAGTGCCATCAAACGAGGGACCTAATGGTTCAATGAAATGTGGTTTTGTAAAGGACATTAAATGTAAAATTGTGTGGGTCCATCAGATATGTGGATGAGTGGGGCTATCAATCGTGGGTTTTTAGGGACATCAAATGTGGTGCTCATCAAATCAGGCGCTTTGGGGGACATCAAATGAGCTGTGAGGGACATCACATGAAGTGCTGTGGTGGACATCACCATAAATGAGGGGTTGTGGTACTCATACTGTATAGGGTGCTTTGGGGGGCCATTTTACTGGGGACTGTTGAAGGAAATCTTACTGAGTGGAGAAATGTGGAGAACATTATACTGTATCGGAAACTGGGTGGCCATTACACTGAATGGGGTGCTGTGGATGCCATCATACTATATACACTGTGTTCCAAATTATTGTGCACATAGAGTTTAGGAGTGATAAGGTTAGAATTTTTTTGTTTGTCATTTAAACTCATTGATGGTGATGTGCGTCAGGGCTCTTTATATCACTGAAAGCCATTGCAGATACCTGTGCACATTAGTTTGGCAGGTGTGTCCAAATAAAGGCAAGACTGCTTAAGAAGGCTGTTCCCCATTATTAAGCAGCCTACATTTTTTGCCAAAATGGGAAAGAAAAAGGATGTGTCGGCTGCTGAGAAGCAACAAATTGTGGAGTATTTAGGTCAAGGCATGACTACAATCAACATTGCCAAGACACTTCATCGTGATCATCGCACAATCAAGAAGTATGTAGCTGATTCCCAGCACACACGTGTGCGTGCTGATAAGGAAAAATTGAGGACTCTTTCCAACAGGCAATTGCGTAAGGTTAAAAGAGCAGCTGCAAAAATGCCTTGTCATAGCAGCAGACAAGTTTTTGACGCTGCTGGTGCCTCCAACGTCCCCAGAACAACAAGATGCAGGGTCCTTCAGAGGTTTGCAGCTGTGCGTAAGCCATCCTGTCGACCACCTCTATCCACTGCACACAAGCAGAAACAGCTCCAGTGGGCCAAACGATACATGAAGACTGACTTCAAACTGTTTTGTTCACCGATGAGTGCCGTGCAACGCTCGATGGTCCAGATGGATGGAGTGGAGGATGGCTGGTTGATGGACACCCCTTGAAAACACGGCTAAGGCGCCAACAAGGAGGAGGTGGAGTAATGTTTTGGGCTGGAATCATGGGGAGAGAGATTGTCAGCCCCTTTATGATCCCTGAAGGGGTAAAGATGAACTCCATAATCTATGTGGAGTTTCTAAAACAACACTTCCTGCCATGGTTCAAGAGGAAGAACCATGCTTTCCGCAGCAAGATCATTTTCATGCATGATAATGCACCGTCTCGTGCTGCAAAAAACACATCTGCATCTCTGGCTGCTATGTGCATAAAAGAGGACAAACTTATGGTGTGGCCACCATCTTCCCCTGGCCTCAACCCCATTGAGAACCTCTGGAGCATCATCAAAAGGAGTGTCTATGATGGCGGGAGGCAGTTCACATCTAAGCAACAGCTCTGGGAGGGTATTCTGTCCACATGCAAAAGAATTGATGCAGAAACCATCCAAAAACTGACAAATTCAATGGACGAGAGCGTTCAGAAGCTTTTTTCGAGCAAGGGGTCCTATGTGCAAATGTAACATCACCTAGAATAATGTTTTCACTTGAAAACTGTTTGATTTCATTTTGTAATAAGCTGATAATGCTTATAACCTCACAATTGACCATTTTTTTGTTCAAAATAAAAAAAAGGTTGAAAACTCTGCTGTGCAATAATAATTTGGAACATGCATTTTGAGTGTTTATTTTTTTTAAAAAAAGATACTGTTTTCATAAGCAGTTTGTTCCAAAACATTGCAATTATACTAGAATAGTAGATGACTGGAAAATAACAATGACTGCAATTCAGATAGGTACTTTAGAGAAAATATGAGGAAATATTATTTGCATAATAATTTGGAACACAGTGTATGGAGGTCTGTGTGTGGAGTTGCTAAAGTTTGGAGAGGGCAGCATGGTGGGAAATATAAGGCATAGTATGGATATGAAGAGTAGGCAGTGTGAAACGGGGCAAAATATGGAGAGAGTTTAGTATGGCGTGGGCGACAGTATGGAGATATTGAGAGTGTATGGGAAAAGTAGAGAGGGGACAGCCATGGTATAGGCCTTAGTTCATAAGGGTGGATGGTGTGGCAGTTATAGCTGATAATGGCAGACAGTGTGGCAGGTGTAGTTCATAAGGTTAGACAGTGTAGAGGCCATATAGCATAGGTGGCTTAATAGCTCATATTATGGAGAGATATTTTTATGCAGAGGTCATTTTAATAACATTTTTTTAAAGTCACTGTGTCAAGATCTGCTGCAGAAGACCTGAGGAGATGGAAGTCTGCAAAGACGAGCTGTGGCACGGAAGTGCCATTGGCTTCATCTGCCCAGTGCACCAAAATACCTTGTCTCAGAGCTGAGCATGATGAAACTTAATTGAGTTCTAAACAGGTTTGTATGGATAGGTGTCTACTGCCCTGCCTAAGCAATTAAAGAACACACCTAATTAATGTTGCTTTCACTTATGGCGCATTTACTCCAAATGACTTGTGGCATTTAAGGGACTCTGACAGCACAGAATAACTGTTCAAACCAAGTACAGATGCTTGGTGCATCATGGCTTGGCCAAACATTTAAGTGCACCTCCCTACATGCTTCTTTTCCTTCTATCCCTGCCTTTCTCTCGCTCTATAAAGCCTGAGCTGTCAATGAAAGATGATGGGAGGTGGAGTAAGGTGGGAAGATGAACCAAAAAGGAACTCTGTCAGCACAGAATGACTGTTCAAACTAAATCCAGTGCTCGGTGCTTCACGGTGTGGCTAATCTTTTGAATACACCTTCACACCTGCTTGTTTTCCCTCAATCTCCTCCCCCCACTTCTTTGAGTTTGGAAGCGAATGAGAGCAGCGATATGGGACGATCGGGTCGAGGGATGGCTTTTTAAGGGTAGATGTGATTGTGGCATGTTTGAAAGCTGAAGGGAAGGTACCAGAAATTATTGATAGGTTGAAAAGATGGGTTAGGGATAGGATAAGTGGTGGTGAGGTTGGGGAGGAGAAGTATATGGGATGGGGTCATGTTCACAAGTGGTGAGGTGTGATTTGGAGAGGAGAAGGCTACGCTCTACTTCAGTGATGTTGAAGAGGGAGTTAATGGGGTTAGGGCATTGGTCTGGTATACTAAGGGGTTGTGGTGACCGAACAGTAAAGACTTGCCTTGTTTGGTCCATCTTATTTTTTAATATATCCTTATACTCTCAGATAATGTTGGCAATGCCTGCAGTGTAAGAATGTAAGGGGGCACATTGTATTACGATATCCCCAGCTTTTCAAATTTTGGATTGTCCTCTTTATTCTCTTCCGGATACATTTTCATTTAGGAATATCATTCAGGTTTTGGATTACCTAAGCCCATTGGTTGCTGAATAATGGATTCTGTGCTAATTGGCAGCATTACCCTACTGCCCGGTCTGTCAAGAATACTCCCTTTTGCAAACATCAGGACGGTGGCTCAGTGGTTAACACTGTTGTGTTGCAGCGCTGGGGTTTTGGGTTCAAATCCTCCCAAAGAAAACATCTGCAAGAGTTTGTATGTTCTCCCCGTGTTTGCGTGGGTTTCCTCTGGGTACTCCAGTTTCCTCCTATACTCCAAAGTCATAGTGATAAGGAATTTAGATTGTCAGCCCCAATGGGGACAGTGATGTTATCTGTAAAGTGATGTGAAATTTTATGGCACTATATAAGTAAAAAAATTGCTTTATTACTAATTACTTTTAATAACCTAATTTATCTCCTTTTTGACATATGACATGAACTGAAGTCATAGGTCCATTCCCTACCTTTGATACTGGCTCGCAAAGAATGATCCCTCCCACAGCCCCATATCCCGAAAACTGAAAACGTTACAGGTCTCGGAAAGTGTCGACAAAAGCAAAAAATGTTTTCTCTTACAAATTTCCAAATTGTTTTGACCACTTAAACAAAAACGATTCTTATTTGGTATCTGTGTACTCGAACTGACCTGGAGAATCATATTGCCAGGTCAGTTTTACCATATTTTGAACATGGAAATGAAAAAAAACAACTATAGTTAAATTCCTTTTTTTATCATTTCCACACACTTGGAATTTTGTTATCCGGTTTTTCAGTACACTATGCGGGAAAGTGAATGGTGTCATTCAAAAGTACAACTCGTCCCGCAAAAGAAAAGCATTGATACGGCTATATTAACAGAAAATTTTAAAAGTTATAGCTCTTGGAAGAAGGGGAGGAAAATGGAAAATGGCCACGGCGTAAAGGAGTTAAAGGGAAGCTATCATCAGAAAATGACCTATTGCTTTTTGTGTATTTTCTTTTAAAACTATTTGGCTCCCCAACCCCCGACCATCTGCTTGTCAGGGAGCCATATGCTCTTGCTTGATTGACAGTTCAACCCCAAACATCGTTGAACCACTGTGCGGTCCTGAGGTTGCTATATGTGGGGCTGGCTGGAATCAGATGCTAACATCATGCTCAAACAAGCTATAGGAAAGTGACCGCAGCATTGGCCGGTTACCCAGGCAACAAGCAGCAAACAATACAGAACACGCTTGTTTGTTTTTTAATAAAAAGTTGCTTGTTTTTACTAGCCCCCTTAGAATTATACCCCTCCCTTATGGGAATAACCTTTTAATGGTGTGGATCAGAGTTCTGGGCACACATGTAGTAGCATAAGGTTCAAGGCTGAACGGCGACAGCTGATTGGTGCCTTCATCTTCCGTGGAAAGCAGACACATATGCAGGAGGCGCTGCTTTTGGGTGATAGGCAGATATTTGATTGGCTCTCTGACAAGTTCCCTTCCTCCCTAAATTGCGGCTGCTTATTAATTTAGATCAGTTGTGCAGCTTCTATTGGACGAACGACATTTGCCGAAGGCAGGTGCGGACTGGCCCACGAGAAAGTAGGTGAATCTTCTGGTGGGCCGTACCCAGTTTATTATTTTGCAGAAGCAGAGGTCAATTTGTTAATGGGTACCGATCAATGGCCCCCGGAGTTACCACCCCAGTCTGGCACTGGCCATAGGAGGTCATTAAGGCTATCGTCAGGCTTTATTTTGCCTCCTTTAATGAACATCCTGCTGTAATATATGGTGCGGTGGTATTTGGACTGCAGCTCTGAGTATTGCTGAGGAGAAAGGTAAAAGCAGACATATCAGGAGAAGTGACAGGTAACAGCACACTACTCATTAGACCCCTCATGTAGCCCACCAGGCCGGAGGAGCCACACTCCTGCAGTCGGTCAGCTGTGAAGCCCCTATAGGCTGAGGAGGGCAGAATGTCACCGGCTGACAGGAGGAGCGGCCCCTCGGCTCTGACCTCAATACACGGCCAGTCCCCAGACAGCGGCTCTGCTACGGGGCGGGGCCAGTGACGTCAGGGGGCGGGGCTGGAATCTGTGCTGTGGCTGTAATGCTGCTGCTGAGAAGAACGCATCATCAACCTGCAAGGAGTGGCTGCTGCCCGACACCCGGCGGTCTCCCCTGCAGCGGCGGGCACCGGCATGGAGGTACGTACCGCGCCGGGCACAGGCGTCTGCGGGGGACTGGCAGCCTGGCACTGTGTGTACATGGGAGCTGTCACATACGTCAGTGCCGCCTGGGATGGGGACTCGGTGCCCGGGGGCCTGCAGAGCACTGGCCCGGAGACAAAGTCCAGGCTCCGACCCTGCTCGTCTCCGGCAGCCTCGTTCTAAATGTGATGGGCCGGTCACAGAATAAGGCTTCTCATTCTACTGATCCTGTGCCTTTAAATGTGGTGCTGCCCGGTCAGAAATCTGGTGTACTGCCCTATAGCTGTATGTAAGGACGTGATGCCCTGTGTGTGATGGATGTAAAGAGTGGGTCACCCATATATACTGATACATCGTGTATGTGTGATGGATGTAAGGAGTGGGTCACCTGTGTATACTGATACATCGTGTATGTGTGATGGATGTAAGGAGTGGGTCACCTGTGTATACTGATACATCGTGTATGTGTGATGGATGTAAGGAGTGGGTCACCTGTGTATACTGATAGATCGTGTATGTGTGATGGAGGTAAGGAGTGGGTCACCTGTGTATACTGATACATCGTGTATGTGTGATGGAGGTAAGGAGTGGGTCACCTGTGTATACTGATACATCGTGTATGTGTGATGGATGTAAGGAGTGGGTCACCTGTGTATACTGATACATCGTGTATGTGTGATGGATGGAAGGAGTGGGTCACCTGTATACACTGATAGATCGTGTATGTGTGATGGATGTGAGGAGTGGGTCACCTGTGTATACTGATAGATCGTGTATGTGTGATGGAGGTAAGGAGTGGGTCACCTGTATACACTGATAGATCGTGTATGTGTGATGGATGTAAGGAGTGGGTCACCTGTGTATACTGATACATCGTGTATGTGTGATGGATGTAAGGAGTGGGTCACCTGTGTATACTGATAGATCGTGTATGTGTGATGGAGGTAAGGAGTGGGTCACCTGTATACACTGATAGATCGTGTATGTGTGATGGATGTAAGGAGTGGGTCACCTGTATACACTGATAGATCGTGTATGTGTGATGGATGTAAGGAGTGGGTCACCTGTGTATACTGATACATCGTGTATGTGTGATGGAGGTAAGGAGTGGGTCACCTGTGTATACTGATACATCGTGTATGTGTGATGGAGGTAAGGAGTGGGTCACCTGTGTATACTGATACATCGTGTATGTGTGATGGAGGTAAGGAGTGGGTCACCTGTGTATACTGATACATCGTGTATGTGTGATGGATGTAAGGAGTGGGTCACCCATATATACTGATACATCGTGTATGTGTGATGGATGTAAGGAGTGGGTCACCCATATATACTGATACATCGTGTATGTGTGATGGATGTAAGGAGTGGGTCACCCATATATACTGATACATCGTGTATGTGTGATGGATGTAAGGAGTGGGTCACCTGTGTATACTGATATATCGTGTATGTGTGATGGAGGTAAGGAGTGGGTCACCTGTGTATACTGATACATCGTGTATGTGTGATGGAGGTAAGGAGTGGGTCACCTGTGTATACTGATACATCGTGTATGTGTGATGGAGGTAAGGAGTGGGTCACCTGTGTATACTGATACATCGTGTATGTGTGATGGATGTAAGGAGTGGGTCACCTGTGTATACTGATACATCGTGTATGTGTGATGGAGGTAAGGAGTGGGTCACCTGTGTATACTGATAGATCGTGTATGTGTGATGGATGTAAGGAGTGGGTCACCTGTGTATACTGATACATCGTGTATGTGTGATGGAGGTAAGGAGTGGGTCACCTGTGTATACTGATAGATCGTGTATGTGTGATGGATGTAAGGAGTGGGTCACCTGTGTATACTGATATATCGTGTATGTGTGATGGAGGTAAGGAGTGGGTCACCTGTGTATACTGATACATCGTGTATGTGTGATGGAGGTAAGGAGTGGGTCACCTGTGTATACTGATACATCGTGTATGTGTGATGGAGGTAAGGAGTGGGTCACCTGTGTATACTGATACATCGTGTATGTGTGATGGATGGAGGGAGTGGGTCACCTGTGTATACTGATACATCGTGTATGTGTGATGGATGGAGGGAGTGGGTCACCTGTGTATACTGATAGATCGTGTATGTGTGATGGAGGTAAGGAGTGGGTCACCTGTGTATACTGATACATCGTGTATATGAGACTGCCCGATGTATGTGTGATGGAGGTAAGGAGTGGGTCACCTGTGTATACTGATATATCGTGTATGTGTGATGGAGGTAAGGAGTGGGTCACCTGTGTATACTGATATATCGTGTATGTGTGATGGAGGTAAGGAGTGGGTCACCTGTGTATACTGATATATCGTGTATGTGTGAAGGATGTAAAGAGTGGGTCACCTGTGTATACTGATACATCGTGTATGTGTGATGGAGGTAAGGAGTGGGTCACCTGTGTATACTGATACATCGTGTATGTGTGATGGAGGTAAGGAGTGGGTCACCTGTGTATACTGATACATCGTGTATGTGTGATGGAGGTAAGGAGTGGGTCACCTGTGTATACTGATACATCGTGTATGTGTGATGGATGTAAGGAGTGGGTCACCTGTGTATACTGATACATCGTGTATGTGTGATGGAGGTAAGGAGTGGGTCACCTGTGTATACTGATAGATCGTGTATGTGTGATGGATGTAAGGAGTGGGTCACCTGTGTATACTGATACATCGTGTATGTGTGATGGAGGTAAGGAGTGGGTCACCTGTGTATACTGATAGATCGTGTATGTGTGATGGATGTAAGGAGTGGGTCACCTGTGTATACTGATATATCGTGTATGTGTGATGGAGGTAAGGAGTGGGTCACCTGTGTATACTGATACATCGTGTATGTGTGATGGAGGTAAGGAGTGGGTCACCTGTGTATACTGATACATCGTGTATGTGTGAAGGATGTAAAGAGTGGGTCACCTGTGTATACTGATAGATCGTGTATGTGTGATGGATGTGAGGAGTGGGTCACCTGTGTATACTGATAGATCGTGTATGTGTGATGGATGTGAGGAGTGGGTCACCTGTGTATACTGATAGATCGTGTATGTGTGATGGATGTGAGGAGTGGGTCACCTGTGTATACTGATATATCGTGTATGTGTGATGGAGGTAAGGAGTGGGTCACCTGTGTATACTGATACATCGTGTATGTGTGATGGAGGTAAGGAGTGGGTCACCTGTGTATACTGATACATCGTGTATGTGTGAAGGATGTAAAGAGTGGGTCACCTGTGTATACTGATAGATCGTGTATGTGTGATGGATGTGAGGAGTGGGTCACCTGTGTATACTGATAGATCGTGTATGTGTGATGGATGTGAGGAGTGGGTCACCTGTGTGTACTGATAGATCGTGTATGTGTGATGGATGTAAGGAGTGGGTCACCTGTGTATACTGATACATCGTGTATATGAGACTGCCCGATGTATGTGATGGATGTAAGGAGTGGGTCACCTGTGTATACTGATACATTGTGTATGTGTGATGGATGTAAGGAGTGGGTCATCTGTGTATACTGATACATCGTGTATGTGTGATGGAGGTAAGGAGTGGGTCACCTGTGTATACTGATACATCGTGTATGTGTGATGGATGTAAGGAGTGGGCCACCTGTGTATACTGATAGATCGTGTATGTGTGATGGATGTAAGGAGTGGGTCACCTGTGTATACTGATACATCGTGTATATGAGACTGCCCGATGTATGTGTGATGGATGTAAGGAGTGGGTCACCTGTGTATACTGATACATCGTGTATGTGTGATGGATGTAAGGAGTGGGTCACCTGTGTATACTGATACATCGTGTATGTGTGATGGATGTAAGGAGTGGGTCACCTGTGTATACTGATACATCGTGTATGTGTGATGGATGTAAGGAGTGGGTCACCTGTGTATACTGATACATCGTGTATGTGTGATGGATGTAAGGAGTGGGTCACCTGTGTATACTGATACATCGTGTATGTGTGATGGATGTAAGGAGTGGGTCACCTGTATACACTGATAGATCGTGTATATGAGACTGCCCAATGTATGTGTGATGATGTAAGGAGTGGGTCACCTGTGTATACTGATACATCGTGTATGTGTGATGGATGTAAGGAGTGGGTCACCTGTGTATACTGATACATCGTGTATGTGTGATGGATGTAAGGAGTGGGTCACCTGTGTATACTGATACATCGTGTATGTGTGATGGATGTAAGGAGTGGGTCACCTGTGTATACTGATACATCGTGTATGTGTGATGGATGTGAGGAGTGGGTCACCTGTGTATACTGATACATCGTGTATGTGTGATGGATGTAAGGAGTGGGTCACCTGTATACACTGATAGATCGTGTATATGAGACTGCCCAATGTATGTGTGATGATGTAAGGAGTGGGTCACCTGTGTATACTGATACATCGTGTATGTGTGATGGAGGTAAGGAGTGGGTCACCTGTGTATACTGATACATCGTGTATGTGTGATGGATGTAAGGAGTGGGTCACCTGTGTATACTGATACATCGTGTATGTGTGATGGATGTAAGGAGTGGGTCACCTGTGTATACTGATAGATCGTGTATCACAGCTTATTGTAATTGAGATGCTGCACTACCAGCGTGAGACATATAGATCAGGAGAGCAGACTGTCCATCATTACATATCTCACACTGGTAAAAGCTCCTTTCATTTACAGTAAGCTCTGGAGGCAGAGTCTCAGGGAGATAAGTGTCCGGCCCATAGGAACAGCTCATTTTATATACAAAGGAAAACATGGGTTTCTCTGGATTAAGACATCAGATCACAGATCCCAAGGTATAATTTTATTCCTCTTCCTATGACCTACATATCCATATAGACGGCTTGGGAGTGTTGAGCCTGCTGACAGATTCCCTTTAAGACCAGTGATGGTTGGGGGCCCTGTTGGAGATTTTGCATTGGGGCCCATGTGCTTCATGTTTCGCCTCTGTATGTAAGGTTTCATTCTGATGCCACTTATTAGTGGTTGGGTGAAGCCATTTATTGTCAAACTAGTGTGTTTTCTCTTTTTAAATCATAATGACCGCCCAAAACATCCAAATGACCCTGATCAAAAGTTCACATACCCCATTTCTTAATACCTTGTATTGCCCCCTCTAACATCAATGACAGCTTGAAGTCTTTTGTGGTAGTTGTGGATGAGGTTCTTTATTTTCTCAGATGGTAAAGCTGTCCACTCTTCTTGGCAAAAAGCCTCCAGTTCCTGTAAATTCCTGGGCTGTCTAGCATGAACTGTGCGCTTGAGATCTCCCCAGAGTGGCTCACTGATATTGAGGTCAGGAGACTGAGATGGCCACTCCAGAACCTTCACTATGTTCTGCTGTAGCCAATGACAGGTCGACTTGGCCTTGTGTTTTGGATTGTTGTCATGTTGGAACGTCCAAGTACATCATATAAGCAGCTTCCTGGCTGATTATTTCAAATTTGCCTCCAGTATTTACTGATAACATGCTGCATTCAACTTTCACCAAGTTTCCTGTGCCTTTGTAGCTCACATCACCCAAAACCTCAGTTATCCACCTCCGTGCTTTACAGTAGGAATGGTTTTCCTTTCCTCATAAGCCTTGTTGACATCTCACCAAATGTAACTTTTATGTTTGTGGCCAAAAAGTTCAGTTTTGAACTCATCACTCCAAATTACCTTGTTCTAGAAGTTTTGAGGCTCGTCTCTGTGCTGTTTTGTGTATTGTAGGTGAGATACTTTGTGGCATTGCGCACTAATGGCTTTATTCTGGCGACTCGACCATGCAGCCCATTTTTCTTCAAGTGCCTCCTTATTGTGCATCTTGAAACAGCCATACTGCTAGTTTTCAAAGAGTCCTGTATTTCAGCTGATGTTATTTGTGGGTTTTCCTTTCCATCCCGAACAATTTTCCTGGCAGTTGTGGACAACATTTTTGTTGGTCTACCTGACCGTGGTTTTGTTTTCACAGAGCCCCTTATTTTCCATTTGTTAATCACAGTTTGAATGCTGCTGACTGGCATTATCAATTCCTTGGATATCTTTTTGTATCCCTTTTTTATACAGTTCAGCTACCTTTTGCCGTAGATCCATTGACAATTCTTTTGCTTTCTCCATGACTCACAATCCAGAAACGTCAGTGGCTGGATGAAAGATACAAGAGTCTGTCTGGATCCCAGAAACTCACTCAGCTTTTAAGCACACACACTGACTACAAGCAAACAGGTCACAGGTGAGGATGCTACCTTTAGTAGCCATTCAAATCCATTTGTGTCAACTTCTGTGCATGTTATCAGGCCAAAATCACCAGGGTATGTGAACTTTTGATCAGGGTCATTTGGATGTTTTGGGTTGTCGTTATTATTTACAAAGAGAAAACACAGTAGTTTGACTATAAATGGCTTCACCCAACCACTAACCATGAGTGGAGAAAAAGTTTTGGTGTTATCATTCATATTCTCTGAAAAAAGGCCAAGAAAGCAAAAATTCTGCAGGGGTATGTAAACTTTTGAGCACAACTGTATCATGAGCGGACTTTAGAAATACTTTTTCTAAAGATCTGTATATGTGTGTAGTATAATACAGGGACTGTTAGGCAGGGTGCTTAGCTATGTAGACACAACTGCTGGTGGTTCTGGGGGCACTGGGGACCTGACAGGTTCCCTTTAAGCTTTTATTGCTGGTCAGGATGCTGCATATTGTATGAATTACCTAGTGGGATTATGTGACTGATGTCTTGTGGTTTTCATATACAATAGATTAAAACTACCTGACAAAAAGTAGCATTACCGTACAGTCATGGCCAAAAGTTTTGAGACTGACACAAAATTTGTGTTTTACCGTGTGTGGCTTCATTGATATTAGCTCTTTTAGTCAGGTGTGTCTATGGTTACTGAAGTACAATTCTAAACATTCCATACGTTTTTACATTTTTATTCACAAATATACCAGGTATATGCCAAGACTCTATTTACAGTGCTGACCCTTATTTTTCAAGACTTCTGCAAATCACCCTGGTATTCTGGATATCCTCTTCTGGGCCAGATCCTGACTGATGGCAGCCCAGAATACATACTTGGAGTTTTTCACAATTTCTGTGTTTTTGTTTGTACACCCACTTTTGAGAATTGACCACAGGTTCTCAGTGGGATTGAGATCTGGCCAGTCTCCTTACCATGGACCCAAAATGTTAATGTTTTATTCACCGAGCCCCTTAATTATCACTTTTGTCTTGTGACATGGTGCTCCATCATGCTTGTAAAACCATTGCTCATCATCAGATCGCTCCTGGATTGTTCCTTTTGGAGGAGATTTAGATACCATTCTTAATTAATGTTCTTCGGCCAAACTGTGAGTGAGCCCACTCCCTCAGATGAAAAGCAACCCCACACTTTGGTGGTCTCAGGATGTTTTACTATTAATAGGACTCACAATAGCTCTTAGCTTTCCTTCTCTGGACAATCATCCTGTCCCAAACCATCTGAAGTGGGCTACAAATATTGAGTCTTTACATAAACTTGATGTATTTGTCAATAAAAGAAACCTCTGACTAATAGATCTAAAAACATCTAAGCAGCAAAGTTTGTAAAAAAAAAAAAAAATTAAATAAATAAAAAATTGAAATTTGTGTCAGCCTCCAAACTTTTGGTCACGATTGTAAAAAGTAACTTTTTGTTTGGCAAATCCTCATCTAAAATGGCATTCATAATTCTGCATGCTACTGAGCTGAAATCTCTCCCGAATCCCTGCTTGTTCAGTGCTTGAATGTAATTTGCGCTGGAGCATTTGCTGGGGATACGTCGCATGGACTTACTGAGGGCAATGCAATGTAGGGTTTAATTTAGACTGGTATTGTTTACCTAGAGTTTAAAAACTAGTATTTTAGGCTTGGGCATAAATGTATCAGTAGTTTGCATGGGGATGTGCTATTTGAAAACACAAACGAGTTATGATATGCTTGTTGGTTTTTGTTTTTTTTTACCCCCTTTGTTGCTTGCTGTAGCGTTGTGAGTAGGTTTACGACTATACTACTGTAAAATTCACCTTTCCAGTATCTTAAAAAATGGTTCATGTAATATATAAGTAATTCCAATTTTCCTGTAGCTACGTGATAAACAGGGGTCTTAGATGGATACAGGATAATTAAGATATGATTATAATTTCTAAACTTTCCTAATGTGCCATGAAAGTAAATATTCACACCATAAATAAAATATGCAATATTGTAACTATGAAGTAAGTACATAAGTAACCGCAACGTCTATCTTCAGGATTGTACTGCAGCCTGGAAGCCCTAAGCTGGGAGGCAGAGTAGTGTGTAAGGCTACTTTCACACTTCCGTCGGTACGGGGCCATTGCAAACTGTGGGCCCGATGGACGTTGTGCTAAATTTAGCACAACGTGGGCAGCGGATGCAGTTTTACAACGCATCCGCTGCCCATTGTTATGAGCGGGGAGGAGGGGGCGGAGTTCCGGCCGCGCATGCGCGGTCGGAAATGGCGGACCCATCGCACAAAAAAAGTTACATTGAACTTTTTTTGTTACGACGGACCGCAAAAACACGACGCATCCGTCCCACGACGGATGTGAAGTGTGTCCATCCGTCGTTAGTTAAAGTCAATGGCAAAAAAACGGATCCTGCACGCACATATGCTGGATCCGTTTTTTTTGCCATAACGACGGATTGCGACGGAGGGAAGAAGACGGAAGTGTGAAAGTAGCCTGACATGGTGTAGGCGATTTACTAGTCTTCCACGCCCTGGCTTGCTACATGAAAATTTGGATCCTCACTTGGTGTGTGGACTTTAGCTGTGATGGCGGTACAACCTTGCCGACCGCATGGTGCCGTTGTTTTCGGCCTCCCAGGACAAGGTGTTGCAGAGTTCAATGAGAGAGGCCACAGTTCATAAATAAATGTATTTTTACTGAGCAATAACTTCTGAGGAACTATGTACAGCAGACAGTAGGCATTCATCTTCATGGACGTTTGTTATTACATGGATCAATATCACACACTTCTTCCTCCCTTTCCGGGAGTCACTCTGGCTTTTCACTTCACTTCACTTCACTTAGCTCTTTTACTTCAACACAGCCCTGCACACTGCCCCAAAAGCCTCCTCATCCCTAATTACGGCACTACAGTCCAGCAAACAAGAGTCCTATAGTTCCACCAGTGGTTCCTTGTTCTTCTCACCTTAGGGGAGTTTTCTATGCCAGCATGGCCACCACTTCGCTATGCATTTTACTGACGCCTCTGGACCACCCCATGGGGATTTCCTCTTCATCTTGCTTATCCTTCCTTCTCTGTCCTGTTACCCAACTAATGGACAACTCCGTAGCGTCCCGCTAGGCTTCCTGCCCAGCTACTTCTTACTTTCCTGTCTTTCACTCTGGACCGACTCCGGAGTGCGACTCCCTTCTCTGTAGGATCTGACTATCCCCTCGGTCGTCTCTCTATTGGCACAAGGGCACCCGCTGAACGCGGTTCTGCTCCTCAGTCAGACCTGGGGTCTTCTAGTGCTTCAGGCCTGTCCCCGTCATTCTACACAGAAACTCTCTGTTGCGCCCATGTCCTCCCCCTGGACTAGTCCCAACTGTTAACACCAACTATTCCTTTTAACTACCTAATACTGGGGAGAACACAACTGTTATACCCCACAATATTAATCATTAAACATTTCAAACGCCATTGTTTTTTTGCATATTTCAAGGGTGAACGTGGGCAACACTTCCACCTCCTTACATACCCTAAGACTATGTGCACACGTTGAGTAAAATTTCTGCCTCTCTTGGCAGGAAAACCGCAGCTGCAGAAACGCACGTTTTCGTCTGCGTTTTTTGACTGATTTGAGTGAGGTGAAAAAACGCAGTCAAAAACCCACAGAGGATTGACATGCTGCAGATTATTGTCTGCACCAAATCTGCAAGTTAAACATACTCATCGTGTGCATGACAGGTCAGGTTTCTCATTCACTTTACTGGCACCAGGTTTTGTCACAAATCCGTACAGAAAAACGCACCATATCTGCAATGTGTGCACACAGCCTAAAGAGGATCATAGAATATTAGCGTTGGAACTAGGGACCTCCTGGGTCATCGTGTCCAACCCTCTGCTCAATGCAGGAGTCACTAAACCATCTCAGACAGATGTCTGTTCTGCCTCTGTCTGAAGACCTCCATTGAAGGATACTTTTCTTGGTGTTACCTATTCCTGAAAAGTCCTTTAAGTGGTCGGTAAACTATATTTTACAACCTTTTACAGTAAAAATGCGTCCTTGCTTGAGAAATCTACTGTTCTAAATTTGCAATACAGAGCAGTTACTGAAGCAACGTGTAAAAGTTCCTTCTTGCTGCTGCGAAATGTTACTTCCTTTTCCTCCCACACTTGCTTTCATTTGTGGTTTTTAAGCAATATTTTTCTTTGGTTATTACTTGCAGATAACATTCTATTTATAAGGTGACAATTACATGGTGAAAAACTTATGACTAAGGGCAACACAAAATTCCCTGTTGCCGCCACCTTCTGCTCTTCTGCATAGTAATTACAATAATTAAAATCAGAAGTTGGTGACAATCTGTGGTCCAGAGTGTGTCCCTGAGTCTTTTTCACTTTCTTTGCTGCCAGGATGAAGCGCTTAGGCTTTTATTACTACATCCCTCTGCCCGTGCAGGCGACAATCCTGGATGCCCCCAATGATACCAATCCCGCTAACAGCCTCACCCCTTGTCTTAGGACATATGGTCGCCTGGTTAGCATGGAAGACTCGAGTAATTCCAATTAGACAAAGAGAAATGTTATAACCCAATTTTAAAAGAATCCTGTTAGCAAGCCCACTCTGTCCCCGGCAGCAGGACTTGGTGACAAGTTCCAGAAAGGCTAATACGGTAGACTAAATTTTTAAATTGACACCATGTCAATTCTTTCAGTGTTTATTCACCTATAGAAAGCAATGAGACAAATCACATATGTTATTCGCATCCAGAAAAAGGGTGCAAAAATGTGTAATACCGTGGGTACGGAAAGTATTCAGACCATACCTCCCAACTTTAGGGGAAGGGAAAGAGGGACAAAGGGGCAAATTTTAGGCCACACCCATTTCACAACTAGCCACGCCCCAACCACACCCATTTAGCACTTCTGATCACAATGTTTCGTTAACAATAATTATGAACAAAAAAATATGGCCACACACGACGCTCCATACTGTACAATGGCCATTGGCCACATTATGCTCCATACTGTATAATGGCCCCACATGATGCTGCGTACAGTATACTTGCCCCACGTGATGGGGCACGTATAAAATGCCCCATAGCATAAAATACGCTGACACACCCTGACTACGGATCAATATTTTGGGGACATTTCTCCGTATTACGCCCGTAGTACGGCCGTATAATACGTGGCGTATTGTCTTACGCCGAGTGTGACGCCGGCCTTACTGGTATAATTATTATAGGGGCCAAGTCCCTTTTGTATATATCTCCCTGATATACACCGAGCACCATTTTGTGTTCATGTAATTTGTGTTATGGGTTCGACAGGGCTAAAAACATAGTAACACCCACGGAGCACATCTGCCCGGCACCAGGTCCTCCTGACCCCCGGAGTGCGCATACGTGAAGTGCGACCGAAGATTCCTGAGGCGGTGGAGTCAGAGGTGAGTAACGGGGTGAGGGGTCGGCATGCTGCTGCCGTATTTAGCATTTTGGGTGACAATACCCCTTTAACGATAACCATGGGGAGAGGGGTGCTGCACCAGGTTGGTGGAGAATCCGATGGATGGGTACCAGGGGGAGAGTGGGAGCGGGGTGCGCTGCATGGGGAGACAAAGTTTGTGTCAGTCCTCCTAATGCTGTCAGATCAGAGTCTCTGCTGTAACGGGCAGCGCTGCATGGAGAGGGGGAGAGACACATTCACTTACAGTCAGTCTGCAGATCCCCGCTCGCTGCTCCCGCGGTCACGAGAAACCAGTCCGGGTGCTGGCGCTGCCGCTCTAGTGTCCTCAGAGTCCGCCCACGTTGAGGAGGAAGCCGGAGGCGGGCGGTGAGGCAACTCAAGGGGGCGTGGCTACAACGCAGACAGTCCCAGGCAGGGAACGGAACGAACAGCTGCGGGTACAGTAATCGGGCTCTCTCTACGTCCCGGAAGTGGGCGGGGCTTCACTGGCGGCCGCAAATTCGGGATTTTAACCCCTTCCCGACCCATGACGCCACATAGGCGTCATGAAAACCCGTGCCAATCCGACCCATGACGCCTATGTGGCGTCATGGAATGATCGCGTCCCTGCAGATCGGGTGAAGGGGTTAACTCCTATTTTACCCGATCTGCAGGGAGAGGGGGAGTGGTACTTCAGCCCAGGGGGGGTGGCTTCACCCCCCCCCGTGGCTACGATCGCTCTGATTGGCTGTTGAAAGTGAAACTGCCAATCAGAGCGATTTGTAATATTTCACCTAAAAAACTGGTGAAATATTACAATCCAGCCATGGCCGATGCTGCAATATCATCGGCCATGGCTGGAAACACTAATGTGACCCCCCCCCCCACCCCACCGATCGCCCCCCCCAGTGCTCCGTTATAGGGTCCGGTCCCCTCCGTCCGCCTGCCGGCTCCCCCGTCCTGCTGTCCGCTCCCCCGTCCTCCTGCCCGCTCCCCCCCTGCTCCTATGTCACCCCCCCGTGCTCCGACGCCCCCCCCCCGTGCCCCGATCTCCCCCCCCTTATACTTACCGAGGCTCCCGGTCCCCGTCCGCCTCCATCATGGGCGCCGCCATCTTCCAAAATGGCGGGCGCATGCTCAGTGCGCCCGCCGGCCGGCAGATTCATTAGAGGTACATTTTGATCGCTGTGGTAGGTTCTATCACAGCGATCAAAATAAAAAAATAATAAATAAACCCCCCCCTTTATCACCCCCATAGGTAGGGACAATAATAAAATAAAGAAAATATTTTTTTTTTCTTTTTCCACTAGGGTTAGGGTTAGAACTAGGGTTAGAACTAGGGGTAGGGTTAGGGGTAGGGTTAGGGTTACGGGTAGGGTTAGGGGTAGGGTTATGGCATGTGCACACAGAGCGGATCGGCCGCGGATCCGCAGCGGATCGGCAGCGGATCGGCAGCGGATCGGCAGCGGATCGGCCGCAGATCCGCAGCGGATCGGCCGCGGATCGGCAGCGGATCGGCAGCGGATCGGCAGCGGATCGGCAGCGGATCGGCCGCGGATCCGCAGCGGATCCGCAGCGGATTGGCCGCGGATCCGCAGCGGATTGGCCGCGGATCCGCAGCGGATTGGCAGCGGATTGGCCGCGGATCCGCAGCGGATTGGCCGCTGCGAATTCGAAGCAGTTTTCCATCAGGTTTACAGTACCATGTACACCTAAGGAAAACCAAATCCGCTGTGCCCATGGTGCGGAAAATTCCGTGCAGAAACGCTGCGTTGTATTTTCCGCAGCATGTCAATTCTTTGTGCGGATTCCGCAGCGTTTTACACCTGTTCCTCAATAGGAATCCGCAGGTGAAATCTGCACAAAAAAACACTGGAAATCTGCTGTAAATCCGCAGGTAAAACGCAGTGCCTTTTACCTGCAGATTTTTCAAAAATCATGAGGAAAAATCTCACACGAATCCGCAACGTGGGCACATAGCCTTAGGGTTAGGGTTGGAATTAGAGTTAGGGTTGGAATTAGGGCTAGGGTTTGAAATAGGGTTAAGATTAGGCTTGTGGTTAGGGTTACGGATAGGGTTAGGGGTGTGTTGGGGTTACAGTTGTGGTTAGGGTTGGGATTAGGGTTACGGTTGGGATTAGGGTTAGGATTAGGGTTGGAATTAGGGTTACGGGTGTGTTGCGGTTAGGGGTGTGTTGGGGTTAAGGTTGTGATTAGGGTTATGGCTACAGTTGGGATTAGGATTAGGGGTGTGTTGGGGTTAGTGTTGAAGTTAGAATTGAGGGGTTTCCACTGTTTAGGCACATCAGGGGTCTCCAAACGCAACATGGCGCCACCATTGATTCCAGCCAATCTTGCGTTCAAAAAGTCAAATGGTGCTCCCGCCCTTCCAAGCCCCGACGTGCGCCCAAACAGTGGTTTACCCCCACATTTTGGGTACCAGCGTACTCAGGACAAACTGGGCAACAACTGCTGGGGTCTAATTTCTCCTGTTACCCTTGCAAAAATAAAAAATTACTTGCTAAAACATAATTTTTGAGGAAAGAACAATTATTTTTTATTTTCACGGCTCTGCGTTATAAACTTCTGTGAAGCACTTGGGGGTTGAAAGTGCTCACCACACATCTAGATAAGTTCCTTCGGGGGTCTAGTTTCCAAAATGGGGTCACTTGTGGGGTGTTTCTACTGTTTAGGTACATCAGGGGCTCTGCAAATGCAATGTGACGCCCGCAGACCATTCCATCAAAGTCTGCATTTCAAATGTCACTACTTCCCTTCCGAGCCCTGACGTGTGCCCAAACAGTGGTTTACCCCCACATATGGGGTATCAGCGTACTCACAACAAACTGGGCAACAAATATTGGGGTCCAAATTCTCCTGTTACCCTTGTGAAAATAAAAAATTGCTTGCTAAAACATCTTTTTTGAGGAAAGAAAAATGATTTTTTATTTTCACGGCTCTGCGTTATAAACTTCTGTGAAGCACTTGGGGGTTCAAAGTGCTCACTACACATCTAGATAAGTTCCCTTGGGGGTCTAGTTTCCAAAATGGAGTCAATTGTGGGGAGTTCCTACTGTTTAGGCACATCAGGGGCTCTGCAAACGCAACCTGACGCCCGCAGAGCATTCCATCAAAGTCTGCATTTCAAAACGTCACTACTTCCCTTCCGAACCCTGACGTGTGCCAAAACAGTGGTTTACCCCCACATATGGGGTATCAGCGTACTCAGGAGAAACTGGACAACAACTTTTGGGGTCCAATTTCTCCTGTTACCCTTGGGAAAATAAAAAATTGTGGGCTAAAAAATCATTTTTGAGAAAAGAAAAATTATTTTTTATTTTCATGGCTCTGCGTTATAAACTTCTGTGAAGCACTTGGGGGTTTAAAGTGCTCACCACACATCTAGATTAGTTCCTTGGGAGGTCTAGTTTCCAAAATGGGGTCACTTGTGCGGGAGCTCCAATGTTTAGGCACACAGGGGCTCTCCAAACGCGACATGGTGTCCGCTAATGATTGGAGCTAATTTTCCATTCAAAAAGCCAAATGGCGTGCCTTCCCTTCCGAGCCCTGCCGTGCGCCCAAACAGTGGTTTACCCCCACATATGGGGTATCATCGTACTCAGAACAAACTGGACAAAAACATTTGGGGTCCAATTTCTCCTATTACCCTTGGGAAAATAAAAAATTCTGGGCTAAAAATCATTTTTGAGGAAAGAAAAATTATTTTTTTATTTTCACGGCTCTGCGTTATAAACTTCTGTGAAGCACCTGGGGGTTATAAGTGCTCACTATGCATCTAGATAAGTTTCTTGGGGGGTCTAGTTTCCAAAATGGGGTCACTTGTAGGGGAGCTCCAATGTTTAGGCACACAGGGGCTCTCCAAACGCGACATGGTGTCCGCTAACGATTGGAGCTAATTTTCCATTCAAAAAGTCAAATGGCACGCCTCCCCTTCCGAGCCTTGCCGTGCACCCAAACAGTGGTTTACCCCCACATATGAGGTATCGGCATACTCAGGAGAAATTGCCCAACAAATTTTAGGATCCATTTTATCCTGTTGCCCATGTGAAAATGAAAGAATTGAGGCTAAAAGAAATTTTGTGTGAAAAAAAAGTACTTTTTCATTTTTGCGGATCAATTTGTGAAGCACCTGGGGGTTTAAAGTGCTCACTATGCCTCTGGATGAGTTCCTTGGGGGGTCTAGTTTCCAAAATGGGGTCACTTGTGGAGGAGCTCCAATGTTTAGGCACACAGGAGCTTTCCAAACGCGACATGGTGTCCGCTAACGATGGAGATAATTTTCCATTCAAAAAGTCAAATGGCGCTCCTTCCCTTCCGAGCCTTACCATGTGCCCAAACAGTGGTTTACCCCCACATGTGAGGTATTGGTGTACTCAGGAGAAATTGCCCAACAAAATTTAGGATCCATTTTATCCTGTTGCCCATGTGAAAATGAAAAAATTGAGGCTAAAATAATTTTTTTGTGAAAAAAAAGTACTTTTTCATTTTTACGGATCAATTTGTGAAGCACCTGGGGGTTTAAAGTGCTCACTATGCTTCTAGATAAGTTCCTTGGGGGGTCTAGTTTCCAAAATGTGGTCACTTGTGGGGGAGCTCCAATGTTTAGGCACACGGGGGCTCTCCAAACGCGACATGGTGTCCGCTAAAGATTGGAGCCAATTTTTCATTAAAAAAGTCAAATGGCGCTCCTTCCCTTCCGAGCCCTGCCGTGCGCCCAAACAGTGGTTTACCCCCACATATGAGGTATCAGCGTACTCAGGACAAATTGGACAACAACGTCCCTGGTCCAGTTTCTCCTTTTACCCTTGGGAAAATAAAAAAATTGTTGCTAAAAGATCATTTTTGTGACTAAAAAGTTAAATGTTCATTTTTTACTTCCATGTTGCTTCTGCTGCTGTGAAACACCTGAAGGGTTAATAAACTTCTTGAATGTGGTTTTGAGCACCTTGAGGGGTGCAGTTTTTAGAATGGTGTCACTTTTGGGTATTTTCAGCCATATAGAACCCTCAAAATGACTTCAAATGTGAGGTGGTCCCTAAAAAAAATGGTTTTGTAAATTTTGTTGTAAAAATGAGAAATCACTGGTCAAATTTTAACCCTTATAACTTCCTAGCAAAAAAAAAAATTGTTTCCAAAATTGTGCTGATGTAAAGTAGACATATGGGAAACGTTATTTATTAACTATTTTGTGTCACATAACTCTCTGGTTTAACAGAATAAAAATTCAAAATGTGAAAATTGCGAAATTTTCAAATTTTTTGCCACATTTCCGTTTTTTTCACAAATAAACTCAAAAATTATCGACCTAAATTTACCACTAACATGAAGCCCAATATGTCACGAAAAAACAATCTCAGAATCGCTAGGATCCGTTGAAGCGTTCCTGAGTTATTACCTCATAAAGGGACACTGGTCAGAATTGCAAAAAACGGCAAGGTCATTAAGGCCAAAATAGGCTGGGTCATGAAGGGGTTAAATGCCCGAAGCGGGACAGCGGGACCCCGATGCCAAAGCGGGACTGTCCCGCTGAAATCGGGACGGTTGGGAGGTATGTTCAGACCCCTTTAAATTTTTCACGGTTTCATTGCAGCCATTTGGTAGATTGAAAAAAGTTCATTTTTTTTTCTCATTAACCCCTTCATGACAGAGCTGTTTTCGTTTTTGCGTTTTCGTTTTTCGCTCCCCTTCTTCCCACAGCCATAACTTTTTTTATTCTTCCGTCAATATGGCCATATGAGAGCTTAATTTTTGCAGGACGAGCTGTACTTTTGAACGATACCATTGGTTTTACCATGTCGTATAACAGAAAACAGGAAAAGATAGTGGTGAAATTGGGAAAAAAAAGTGCAATCCCACACTTGTTTTTTGTTTGGCTTTTTTGCTAGGTTCACAAAATGTTAAAACTGACCCGCCATTATGATTTTCCAGATCATTGTGAGTTCATAGACACCAAACATGTCTAGGTTCTTGTTTATCTAAGTGTTGAAAAAAAAATTCCAAAGTTTGCTAAAAAAAAATAATTGTGCTATATTCCGAGACCTGTAGCGTCTCCATTTTTCGTGACCTCTGGTTGGGTGAGGGCTTATTTTCTGCGTGCCAAGCTGATGTTTTTAATGATACCATTACGGCAACCAAAAAAACATAATTCTGGCGTTTTGATTTTTTTTTTCTCACTGCGCCATTTAGCGATCAGGTTAATCCTTTTTATTGATTGGGTGATACTGAACGCGGTGATAACAAATATGTGTAGGTTTGATTTTATTTTTATTGTTTTATTTTGAATGGGGCAAAAGGGGGGTGATTTGAACTTTTATGGGGTTTTTTTTTTCATATTTCTAAACACTTTTTTTTTTTTTTTTTTTTTTTTTTACTTTTGGCATGCTTTAATAACCTCCATGGGAGGCTAGAAGCTGACACAACTTGATCGTCTCTGCTACATAGAGGCGATGCTCAGATCGCCTCTATGTAGCAGAATTACTGCATTGCTATGAACGCCGTCCACAGGGTGGCGCTCACAGCAATCCGGTGTCAACAACCATAGAGATCTGAAGGCGACCTCTGGTTGTTATGCTGACACACCGATGACCTCCATCACGTGACGGGGGTTAGCGGTGCACGTATTTCCGGCCCGGTGGCCGGAAGCTTGCGTTAAATGCCCGCTGTCAGAGTTTGACAGCGGCATTTAACTAGTTAATAGGCACGGGTGGATCGCGATTCCGCCTGCACCTATTGCGGGCACGTCAGCTATTCAAAACAGCTCACATGTCCCGGCTTTGAGGTGGGCTAACTGCGGAGGATACTGACGTCGGACGTATTATCCCGTCCGACGTCAGATAGGGATTAATGTACATTCTGCACCCCATCTTGACTGAAAAACCTTTCCAGAAATGTATAATTTTTTTTGCAAATTTATTAAAAAAGAAAAACTGAAATATCACATGGTCATAAGTGTTGAGACCCTTTGCTCAGTATTGAGTAGAAGCACCCTTTTGAGCTAGAACAGCCATGAGTTTTCTTGGGAATGATGCAACAAGTTTTTCACACCTGGATTTGGGGATTCTCTGCCATTCTTCCTTGCAGATCCTCTCCAGTTCTGTCAGGTTGGATGGTGAACATTAGTGGACAGCCATTTTCAGGTCTCTCCAGAGATGCTCAATTGGGTTTAGGTCAGGGCTCTGACTGGGCCAGTCAAGAATGGTCACAGAATTTTTCTGAAGCCACTCATTTGTTATTTTAGCTGTGTGCTTAGGGTCATTGTCTTGTTGGAAGGTGAACCTTCAGCCTAGTCTGAGGTCCAGAGCACTCTGGAAGAGGTTTTCATCCAGGATATCTCTGTACTTGGCCACATTCATGTTTCCTTCAATGACAACCAGTCGTTTCCTGTCCCTAAAGCTGAAAAACACCCCCAAAGCATGATGCTGCCACCACCATGTTTCACTGTTGGGATTGTATTGGGCAAGTGATAAGCAATGCCTGGTTTTTTCCACACATATCACTTAGAATTATCACCAAAAAGGTCTATCTTCGTCTCATCAGACCAGAGAATCTTATTTCTCATAGTCTGGGAGTCCATCTTGTGTTTTTTTTTTTTTTTGTTTTGTTTTTTAAGCAAACTCTATGCGGGCTTTCATATGTCTTGCACTGAGGAGAGGCTTCCGTCGGGCCACTCTGCCATAAAGGCCCAACTGGTGGAGAGCTGCAGTGATAGTTGACTTTAAGGAACTTTCTCCCATCTCCCTACTGCATCTCTGGAGCTCAGCCACAGTGATCTCGGGGTTCTTCTTTATCTCTCTCACCAAGGCTATTCTTCCACGATTGCTCAGTTTGGCTGGACGGCCATGTCTAGGAAGACTTCTGGTGGTCCCGAACTTCTTGCATTTAAGCAGACCTGGGCAAGATGCGGCCCGCCTGATGATTTTAAACGGCCCGCCAACTAGCTGTCACTTCTGACAGCCGCCCCTGGCACTGCTCGGCCAGCTGAGCATGGTTAGCAGTCTGTGCTCGGACACTGTGTGCAGGCGGCTGCAGGCAGCACATGTGACCACACAGCTAGCGAGTGTGAGGAGGCGGCACACTGACACTGCGCGGCATGCACGGTGCCCACCAGGCTGCAGCGTGTGAGGATGAGTGCGGGGCTGAGCTCAGCTTCCACTTCCGGGGGAGGACACAGCAGCCGGAGCCGTAGTACTGGCGGCAGCAGCAGCAGATCGCATGGGGTGAAGGGAAGGAGCCTGCGTCCTGTCTGTGTAGCCCGGGCCGCGCTGCAGCCACTCCGGTAAGGCTCCTGCTCACACGTGGGGCGGGGGGTGTACGGGTGCCATCACTGTGTGGTAATAGAGGACTTATGTGCGGGCTCCCCTCCCCCGGGCGCCGATGTCACATGCGGCCACATTCCGTGCAGGTCCCGCTGCAGCAGATGTCAGCGCCTGCAATGGTGGCAGCAGGACGTGCAGAGCTCCTTGTGCGCCCCCTGCTCCCGCCGTGCTGCTATCCCGTCCTTTGTCGTCCCTCCTCCGCACGCTTCTCACCCCTCGTAGGCTCATGCCGGGGAGTCCATTCTTTTTGGAATAATAGAATGCAATGTTCTGTGGTGACAACTACTCCTCTTAGCATGTGTGGGGTGTACTGGGAGTAGTAGTGCATTAGACATGATTGAAGACCACTGCAGTGCTGAGTAATGGTTACACGAGGATTTGGGGGTCAGATGTGATTCATTGCTTTGCAGGAAAAGTACATATTTGGTGCGCAGGTAAATGGCGTGTAGCAGTGTCCTTGTTCCTGCTGACATCTCACGGATGTTTATTCTCCGTCACCCTCTTATGACTGGACGTAAATATGTCCTTCTGATTTATATTCCCTGGATCCAATCTGACCTCGGCCAGTCTCCCACAGTAAGTGGCTGTCATTGAGACATTTTCCATTGGTTTCACTCATCCTTCACCTATGGTCATCCCATCAGATCTGGTATCAGAACTCTGCGTCGGGTCAAAGGGCTCTCCTCCACCAATCAGTGCTCCGCTGAGGCTCCGTCACGTATGTTTTCTCATCCAAGAAAATTGGGTCAATTATGCAAATCACAACCTGATCAGAGTGTGATCATAGTGTGTTCCGATTATCTCAAATGAGAAGATGGAGACAGAAATGTCTCCATCTTCTCCATTGTGTCAGTTCATAGAAATGGGACCACAGTCAGGTGTCATGTCTGATGTTTTTCACTGACTCATTGACCTGCATGACCGAATGTGATCTGAAGATCTGTCCGAACCCAATTTTTTATTTTTTTCCCTGAATCGGCTCTGACCAAGAAAATAATCAAAATAGATTATGGCCGCACTCATCTGGGCTAAAGTAAGGAAATGTGAAATATAAGGAATATGAATAGCATAATGGCTTATGAACTTTATGAAAAAACACATGAGATATTTAGCACAAGATTTGGCCAAACGTTGTGAGCCCATTCACCAAACGTCAAGGTAATCTCAGATCGAATGGGTAGCTACACTGACTGCCTTACGTAAGTGTTCACATTGGGCAGTCAGTGTAGTTACCCATTCGATCTGAGATTACCTTGACGTTTGGTGAATGGGCTCACAACGTTTGGCCAAATCTTGTGCTAAATATCTCATGTGTTTTTTCATAAAGTTCATAAGCCATTATGCTATTCATATTCCTTATATTTCACATTTCCTTACTTTAGCACAGATGAGTGCGGCCATAATCTATTTTGTATGTGTCTTTTTTGGCTATGCACTAGCATAAATTATTATATACAGGTCCTTCTCAAAAAATTAGCATATAGTGTTAAATTTCATTATTTACCATAATGTAATGATTACAATTAAACTTTCATATATTATAGATTCATTATCCACCAACTGAAATTTGTCAGGTCTTTTATTGTTTTAATACTGATGATTTTGGCCTACAACTCCTGATAACCCAAAAAACCTGTCTCAATAAATTAGCATATCAAGAAAAGGTTCTCTAAACGACCTATTACCCTAATATTCTGAATCAACTAATTAACTCTAAACACATGCAAAAGATACCTGAGGCTTTTAAAAACTCCCTGCCTGGTTCATTACTCAAAACCCCCATCATGGGTAAGACTAGCGACCTGACAGATGTCAAGAAGGCCATCATTGACACCCTCAAGCAAGAGGGTAAGACCCAGAAAGAAATTTCTCAACAAATAGGCTGTTCCCAGAGTGCTGTATCAAGGCACCTCAATGGTAAGTCTGTTGGAAGGAAACAATGTGGCAGAAAATGCTGTACAACGAGAAGAGGTGACCGGACCCTGAGGAAGATTGTGGAGAAGGACCGATTCCAGACCTTGGGGAACCTGAGGAAGCAGTGGACTGAGTCTGGTGTGGAAACATCCAGAGCCACCGTGCACAGGCATGTGCAGGAAATGGGCTACAGGTGCCGCATTCCCCAGGTAAAGCCACTTTTGAACCATAAACAGCGGCAGAAGCGCCTGACCTGGGCTACAGAGAAGCAGCACTGGACTGTTGCTAAGTGGTCCCAAGTACTTTTTTCTGATGAAAGCAAATTTTGCATGTCATTCGGAAATCAAGGTGCCAGAGTCTGGAGGAAGACTGGGGAGAAGGAAATGCCAAAATGCCTGAAGTCCAGTGTCAAGTACCCACAGTCAGTGATGGTGTGGGGTGCCATGTCAGCTGCTGGTGTTGGCCACTGTGTTTCATCAAGGGCAGGGTCAATGCAGCTAGCTATCAGGAGATTTTGGAGCACTTCATGCTTCCTGGCACCTGCTCACAGTGCCAAAACCACTGGTAAATGGTTTACTGACCATGGTATTACTGTGCTCAATTGGCCTGCCAACTCTCCTGACCTGAACCCCATAGAGAATCTGTGGGATATTGTGAAGAGAAAGTTGAGAGACGCAAGACCCAACACTCTGGATGAGCTTAAGGCCACTATTGAAGCATCCTGGGCCTCCATAACATCTCAGCAGTGTCACAGGCTGATTGCCTCCATGCCACGCCGCATTGAAGCAGTCATTTCTGCCAAAGGATTCCCGACCAAGTATTGAGTGCATAACTGAACATTATTATTTGATGGTTTTTTTGTTTGTTATTAAAAAACACTTTTATTTGATTGGACGGTTGAAATATGCTAATTTATTGAGACAGGTTTTTTGGGTTATCAGGAGTTGTAGGCCAAAATCATCAGTATTAAAACAATAAAAGACCTGGCAAATTTCAGTTGGTGGATAATGAATCTATAATATATGAAAGTTTAATTGTAATCATTACATTATGGTAAATAATGAAATTTAACACTATATGCTAATTTTTTGAGAAGGACCTGTATATTGTTCAGTCAGTTTACTTATTTACAAGAAAATAATCAGACATATGTACAATGTACAATAGTATTGGGTAAAAATGAGTTAATTATATTAGTCCGGCCCTCTAAAACCATCCCAATTTCTCATGCGGCCCCATGGCAAAATTAATTGCCCACCCCTGCATTTAAGGATTATGGAGGCAACTGTGCTCTTAGGAACCTTGAGTACTGCAGAAATTATGTTGTAACCTTGGCCAGATCGGTACCTTGCCACAATTCTGTCTCTGAGCTCCTTGGCCAGTTCCTTTGACCTCATGATTCTCATTTGGTCTGACATGCACTGTGAGGTCTTATATAGACAGGTGTGCGACTTTCCAAATCAAGTCCTATCAGTTTAATTAAACACATCTGGCTCCAATGAAGGACTAGAACCATCTCAAGGAGGATCACAAGGAAATGGGACAGCATGTGACTTTTTTTTCAGTCAAGATGGGGTGCAGAGTGTACATTTAATGGGAAAAATGAACTTTTTTTGAATTTACCAAATGGCTGCAATGAAACAGAGTGAAAAATTTTAAAAGGCCAGAATACTTTCCGTACCCGTTGTAAAACCATGAAAACTAGGTGCAGTGTTTTTCCTGTCAAGAGTAGGTTTTTGCTGCAGCAAAATGCTTCATGTGAACATAGCTAAACCCCATGTAATAATTTAGGCTCTAAGGCTATGTGCACACGTAGGAAAAGAGGTGCAGCATTTTCTGCACCAAATCCGCATCTCCTGGCGGAATCCGCAGCCGCGGATTTTGTGCGGTTTTTATGCGGAATTGATGCAGATTTTGTGCGGATTTTCAGAGGTTTTTGCCACTGCGGATTTTTATCATGGGGGGTTGCAGAAACGCTGCAGATCTGCACAAAAGAAGTGACATGCACTTCTTTGAAATCCGTAGCAATTCCGCACTGATTTTTCTGCACCATCTGCACAGCTTTTTTTTTTGCCATTGAATAACATTGTACTGTACATCACAGTGCGGATCTGCAGCGTTTTTGGGCGGAAAAACCTGCTGCAAATCCGCATCGTGTGCACATAACCTAAGGCCTTTTTTTTTTTTGTCTCCTTTGTAAAAATCTTACCAAAAAGTGCATAAAAAAGCACGATTTAAGACACTTTTTTTTTCTTCAATTTACATTTGGAAACACGCCAAAGAATTGATAATTTATGCCTTTACTAATATTTGATTATAAACACACTGAAAAAAATGGACTTGTCCAGTATAGATACATTTTCGTATTCAAAGAATGGGAAACTTCTCGAGCAGATTTGAGAATCATTTTTAATGTGAATTTTCGAAGCTGAATTTGCACAAAAAACACATTAAATACTCTTAACATACCCTAATGTGCTGTCTTGCTTTACACTACGTCATTAATGGAAAGACATTGGCAGATTTTCAAGAGAAAAAAGCAGTTTTAACAAAGACAGTTTTTATTTCAGACAGTTTCATGCATTATGACTAGTAATACTGGCTCTCTACCATTGTTAATTACAACAGCAAACATTTGTATTGCGCTATTCTCATAACGGACTCAGTGTATAAAAAGCAGATCTATCCTCAGATTTCACAATGTAAAGTGCACACGCTATTATACAGTATATATCTGAGACCTGATGGGATTGGTGTATTTTATGTCAAAATTGCTTTATCATATTAAAATAAGCAATTTATGAATTCAGCTATAGATTGAAATATCTTATAAGTTGAAGTATATTCTGTGGAACTGTCAATCAGATACGGTGTGCGCATGTATACTTTCACAAAGGATTAGGATGCCTTCCTCTGTCAGGTATGGAGAGATGGTTGTATTCCCTTTCATTTGTATGGCAATGCCGACCAACTCTCCACTGACGGAAGCATGTAATGGGGTCCTGCTGTTAAGATAGATGCAAGTCGCATTGGTGGTATCTGCATGTGCTGCACATTTATTCATGAGATTGGAATAACCCTTTAAGTCATGAGACTGTCCCCTGAAAAAGATCATCCTCGGTTCTGTAAGAGCAGTAGGAGAATTGGTACAGAAAGGGGCGGCTCAAGAGGGCAACTGGTAAGAAAAGTGAGAGAGTGCAGTGTATAGGGTAGAGGTAATTGTATAAGAAGTGTGAGTAGGAAGGAGCAGAGAAGGGAAATCTCCTGTAAGATATGTAATGAAACACAGCTCTGCTATCCTCACTGATCTCCCTGCTGGCATCTGCTGTGATTACAAGAGGATAGGAGAGCAGAGCGGTGTGTCATTAGAAACACCTGTTCATCTGTAGAGCGGATCTGTGTGTCACTACAAGCACCCATGCATCTGTAGAGCAGAGCTGTGTGTCATTAGAAACACCTGTGCATCTGTAGAGCGGAGCTGTGTGTCACTACAAGCATCCATGCATCTGTAGAGCGGAGCTGTGTGTCATTAGAAACACCTGTTCATCTGTAGAGCGGAGCTGTGTGTCACTACAAGCATCCATGCATCTGTAGAGCGGAGCTGTGTCATTAGAAACACCTGTGCATCTGTAGAGCGGAGCTGTGTCATTAGAAACACCTGTGCATCTGTAGAGCGGAGCTGTGTGTCACTACAAGCATCCATGCATCTGTAGAGCGGAGCTGTGTGTCATTAGAAACACCTGTGCATCTGTAGAGCGGAGCTGTGTGTCATTAGAAACACCTGTGCATCTGTAGAGCGGAGCTGTGTGTCACTACAAGCATCCATGCATCTGTAGCGCAGAGCGGTGTCATTACAAGCACCTATGCATCTGTAGAGCGGAGCTGTGTGTCATTACAAGCACCTATGCATCTGTAGAGCGGAGCTGTGTGTCATTACAAGCACCTATGCATCTGTAGAGTGGAGCTGTGTGTCATTACAAGCACCTATGCATCTGTAGAGTGGAGCTGTGTGTCATTACAAGCACCTATGCATCTGTAGAGCGGAGCTGTGTGTCATTACAAGCACCTATGCATCTGTAGAGCAGAGCTGTGTGTCATTACAAGCACCTATGCATCTGTAGAGCGGAGCTGTGTGTCATTACAAGCACCTATGCATCTGTAGAGCGGAGCTGTGTGTCATTACAAGCACCTATGCATCTGTAGAGCGGAGCTGTGTGTCATTAGAAACACCTATGCATCTGTAGAGCGGAGCTGGGTGTTATTACAAGCACCTATGCATCTGTAGAGCATAGCAGCTGTGTGTCATTACAAGCACCTATGCATCTGTAGAGCGGAGCTGTGTGTCATTAGAAACACCTATGCATCTGTAGAGCGGAGCTGGGTGTTATTACAAGCACCTATGCATCTGTAGAGCATAGCTGACAGTGCCATAGGATGAGAGATTCAGATGCAGAGGTACTTGTAATGACACACAGCTCTGCTCTACTCCTCTTTCCCGGTTATAATCAGTGTAGGTTTCAGCAGTGAGATTAGTGAGGAGAATCAGCATCACGTCACACACAGAGAAAGCCAAGTCTGATATTCGCTTGTGGCGTGTCCTGTTATTTCTCCTGAATGATGCCTACTGCTTATTATTGGTTAACATCATACAAGGGAAAATATTTTTTTTTTCTTCAAGTAATTTTTTAAGAAAAATTAGAATATAAACTTTACTAGCAAAGATGAAGCTGGGGATGAGAAATTAAAAAAATCAATCCTACTTTATATTTTGCACTGCAGCCACTATTCCATGATGTCGCCATTTTAACATTCTAAATCTAGGGAAAGGTCCTCTCTAAAAGGAATTTCTTTCCAATCTACCTGGATTAACTAGGGGTTTGTACATATACTGTATGTTAATAAATCAGCCAGAGTTTAGAAAATTGACATGCACAGCTCCTTCCTGGGCGATGCTGCGGCAGAGCGGCACAGGATTTTGTCAGTCCGCTTTCTACATCATAATGAGGCTAACACTTGAATGTGGGCATGCTACGCACTTCATTATCATACAGTATAGTAGCGTGCTCATTGTTTATTTACATGGATCAGATTGACAGGTTCTTTTTTATGGGTAATTGCTACTCTATGGATTGCTCTGCCACGTGGCTACAGTTTAGAATCAACCTTCCACAGTAATAGTGCCATAGTTTTGTCCAATGTAGTACCAGTCTGAAAAGAGCAACCACTCATTACCCCTTAGTGACCGGGCCATAGTTATGAAATCTGACCAGGGTCACTTTGTGGTAATAACTCTGGGACGCTTCAACAATTCCCAGTGATTTAGAGACTGTTTTTTCGTGACACATTATACTTTATGATAATGGTGCATTTACATTGATATGTTTTGTGTTTATTTATAACAATATCAGAAATTTGATAACAAAATGTAAAATTAGCAATTTTTAAACTGTGAATGATTATCCCTTTAATCCAGATAGTCAGTCATACCACAGAGAAACATGAATAAATAACATTTCCCTCATGTCTGCTTCACATCAGAACCATCTGTAAATTGTTGTTTATTTTGTAAACATTTTAAAAGGTTTAAAAATGTAGAAGAAATTTTTAATTTCTTTTTCTCTAGTCACCTTCCACGACGGCATACGGAGGTTGCCTCTTTGCCCTAATGGGGAACAGGAAATATGGAGAGGTTAAAAGGCCCTCCCACCTCCCCCTCAGCAGTGTCTTTCCTGTTCCCCATGGGACAGAGAGAGGTTCCGTGTGCTGTGGTGGCCGGTAACTGCAGGACCTGACTAGGCTTTGCCTATTAAAACCGGGCAGCATGGGTCGTGTCTCACCTCCCCCTTGTGCTGCTCCCGTCACGCCGCGCTGCGGTGTCCTCGGGACCGTTCCCTGGCCTTCCCGCACCCCCTTGAGGGTAAAGCAGGCCAGTAATCCGACCGGAGTCCTCCCTGAGCTCTCCGGTCTCCTCTCCTCTGCGCGCTGCCAGGCGACCCGGAAGTGATCGCGCACGTCACTTCCGGTCTTTTCTGCCGCTCTGTGGGGCACTTCCGCCGGCGGCGCCTCATGCATGACGCCGTTCCTCCACCCAGGACCATGGAGGGGAGGAGAAAAATCGATAATCGCTGGGGGCAGGGGCCTGCTACATAGCATAAAACCTGCCTGAAAACGTCGCAGGTAAGACTGTCCTGTCATGGAAAGCAGTACCTGCCCTGCGCCTGCAGAGCCCAGTGCTGCCCCTGCCACAGTAAGTGCTGCAGGGACAGGGGTCCTTAGTTAGTGATCTAGGGGGATCTTATTATTTCTGACACTCTCTCTCCCCTCTCGTTGCAGGGAGACAAGTCCACCCCTAAAACTACTACTAGTAAAAAGAAATGTGCCATCTGCAATATTAAATTGCCCCCATTATGGGAGAAAAAACTCTGCAGATCCTGTACTGACAAAATAGTCAGAGCAGAGCAACCTTCCCTATTCCGCTCCCTAGTCAAACAAGAGGTGCAAACTTCCCTAGCGGCCTTTACCCCTCCTCCCCCACCACCACATTCTCCAGCAAAGAAAAGAAAAATTCAGGATGAGGATTCTGAGTCTGAATCAGACCTCTCCTATGCCTCATCCTCGGGTAGACTGGAGGAACCTATATCCCCTATAACCTCTGAAGCCAGAAAATATCTGTTTTCTTCAGAATTGATTGAGGATTTAGTATCTGCCGTACGCAGTACTATGGGGCTGGAGGAGGAGTTAGAACCACAGTCCATACAGGACCAGATGTTTGGTGGAATAACTAAGGGAAAACGTGTAGGATTCCCGATACACTCTAATATAACTGATATGATTAATCAAGAGTGGGATCTGCCAGAAAAACGCCTCAGTATTCCATCTGAGATGAAGCATAGATTCCCCTTAGAGGGAGATTCGACCAAATGGGATGTCCCCAAGGTCGACTCACAAGTGGCAAGAGTGGCTAAAAGAACGGCTCTTCCATTCGAAGACTCTTCACAGTTAAAGGATCCAATGGACAGAAAAATAGAAAGTCTATTTAAAAAATCCTGGAAGACTTCCACGGTAGCCCTTAAAGCCAATATTGCTTCAACTTGTGTGGCTAGAGCCCTTTTTCGCTGGTTGGGGGAATTGGAATGCCATATATCCCAGGGTACTTCTAGAGGTGAATTGCTAGATTCTCTACCCAGTCTTCTTAGAGCTACTGGTTTCTTGGCGGATGCCTCTATGGAAACTGTCAGAGTTGCTGCTAGATCATTAGTGCAAACTAATTCAGCTAGAAGAGGTCTTTGGCTCAAAATGTGGTCTGGCGATATCGCCTCCAAGGCCAAATTATGTGCCATACCATTTAAGGGTAACTATGTTTTTGGGCCTTCCCTAGATGACATCTTGGAAAAGGCAACCGATAAGAAGAAAGCTCTTCCAGAACAAAAAAACTCCTAAGAAAAAGTTTTTTCGTCCCTTTCAGTCCCAGACCTCTCAAAGAGGAAAAGGCAAGTCCGGAAGGTGGAGTTACCCGAAGGGAAGGGGGAAAAATATCCTTATCCCTCAACAGCAACAACAACAGTCTCAGCAGGAGACCCGGTGGGGGGGAGACTGTCAAATTTTGTGCTTCAGTGGCAAAATATCACCAATTGCCTCTGGGCCCTCAATGTCCTCAAAGAGGGCCTTCTAATAGAGTTCATCTCCTCCCCTCCACGGGTCTAAAGATTACTTTCCTTCCCTCCTTAAGAGACCAGTCGATATTGGAAGCGGGCCTCAGGGATCTAAAAAAATCAAATGTGATATCTCAGATTCCGGAATCAGAGAGAGATCGGGGGTATTACTCCCATCTTTTTCTGGTACCCAAACCTTCGGGCGAGTCCCATATTATCATAAATCTGAAAGGTCTTAACCAGCATGTGAAATATCGAAGATTCAAGATGGAATCAGTAAAAACTGCCATTCCCTTGATAAGCCCTCACTCCTTCATGGCTACTATAGATCTGAAAGATGCATACTTTCATATCCCAATTCACCCAAAACATCGACAGTATCTCAAATTTGCAGTACAAAGGGGACATCTGGTAGAGCACTATCAATTCAATGTCCTTCCGTTTGGAATCTCCTCTGCACCAAGAGTATTTTCCAAAATAATGGGGGAAGTAGTCTCTTTTATCCGGAGGCAAGGTGTCTGTATAGTGCTTTATCTAGACGACCTTCTGATAGTGGCTTCCACCAAAGTGATCCTGGAGTCTCATGTCTCAAAGACTCTCAATATCCTGACGTCTCTTGGATGGGTCCCGAATCTGAAAAAATCACAGCTACGACCCTCCAAATCCAGGAAATTCCTGGGAGTTCTTCTAGACTCTGCAAGACAAATGTGCTTCCTTCCAGAGGACCATCGTCTAACCCTGCTATCGAAGGTCAAGACTTTCAGAGATATCAGATCCCCTACAATCAGAGAAGGCATGTCACTTCTAGGATCCATGACAGCCGGCATCCAATCGGTACCCTGGGCTCAGGCCCACTCCAGAATTCTTCAGGCACACATCCTGCAGAATTGGAACGGTCATCCCAGTTCATTGAACAAAAGATTATACACACCGGGTCGTGTCATAGCCTTCCTGGCATGGTGGGTAAACCCGAAAAATCTACAAAATGGGGTCAATTGGACCCAAGTCCCATTGGCTACAGTTACGACAGATGCCAGCAAGAGAGTCTGGGGGGCCATGATAAATCATACCCCTTTTCAAGGTCTCTGGGACCGGACAACAAGCAGGAATCATCCAACTACAGAGAACTAAAAGCTGTAGAGGAAGCCCTTCTAGTAGGGGGTCAGCTTATCAGGGGACATCACGTTCGAGTATATTCGGACAATATGACTGCGGTTGCTCACATCAGACATCAGGGCAGTTCAAAGAACAACAACCTAAAGAACATATCTACCCGATTATGTTCCTGGGCAGAAAGACATCTACTATCCCTGATGGCAATTCACCTGAAAGGCTCGTCCAACACCCAAGCAGACTATCTGAGTCGCCAGGATATACATCCAGGGAAATGGTGTTTGAGCAACCAGAATTTCAAGATGCTTGTGATCTTGGAGTCTTGGGGTCTTCCAGAAATCGACCTCTTCGCATCCCGCCAAAACGCGAAAGTCGAAGCCTTCTTCTCCCTAAACCCCAGGGACGGCTCCAGAGGAGTGGATGCGCTGGTCCAGAGGTGGAACTTTCGACTGGCCTATGCGTTTCCACCAATCCCAATATTGGCAAAAGTCTTACAGAAAATCCGAGAAGAACAAACACCAACTATATTGGTAGCCCCGTTGTGGCCAAAAAGAAGCTGGTACAACCTGATAGTGGATTTACAGGTAGACGGTCCGATCCAGTTTCCGACGGAAGACGACCTTCTTTCACAGGGACCAATCCATCTCCTAGATTCTCACAAATGGAATCTGGCGGCATGGTTACTGAGGCCCAGGTGTTGAGAGCTAAGGGACTATCAGAACCGGTGGTTTCCACACTTCAAAAATCAAGGAAACCAGTAACCAATGCCATATACAATAAAGTCTGGAAGAAAATCTCATCATTTTGTCTTCCTGAATTACCAGATCCCTTCAATCCGAATTTATCACAAATTCTAAATTTCCTACAAAAAGGCTTAGAAATAGGCCTCAGGCCTAGCACCTTAAAAGTCCAAGTCTCTGCCCTCAGTTCAATATTTGACCAGGATCTGGCAAATCATTGCTGGATTAAGAGGTTCATGACATCAGCTTCTAGGATGAATCCTAAAACACAGATAACGGTGCCCCTATGGGACCTCAATCTGGTATTACAGGGGCTTACAGGTCCACCCTTTGAGCCGTTATCCTCCTGTTCTCCAAAAAATCTTATCTACAAAACAATTTTTCTAGTGGCCATAACCTCAGCAAGGAGGGTAGGAGAACTACAGGCCCTCTCAATGAGAGAGCCCTATTTGTTCATTAGAGATGACTCTATAATACTGCGTCTCGACCCTTCTTTTCTTCCAAAGGTTGTGTCAGAATTCCACCGCTCCCAGGAAATTGTTCTACCTACTTTTTGCCAAAATCCAGCTAATCCAAAAGAAGAAAGATTTCATACTCTGGACGTCAGACGCATTGTAGTATTTTACCTAGAGCAAACCAGCTCTTATAGACTTGATCAAAATCTATTTGTCCATCCCTCAGGACAGAATAAGGGGAAAAAAGTAGCAAAGAGTACTATTGCTAACTGGATTAAGAAAGCTATAGCAGAAGCATATCTTGCTCAAAACAAGACTCCCCCAGTGGGGATTAAGGCCCACTTGACCAGATCAACTTCAGTCTCCTGGGCAGAAAGAGCTGGCGCATCAGCAGAGCAAATCTGCAGGGCAGCTACATGGTCCTCATTACATACTTTCTCCAAACATTATAGATTGGACATAACGCCCAACAAAGAATTAGCCTTCGGCCGGAAAGTTCTCCAGGCCGTTGTCCCTCCCTAGCGCCAAATTAGTTGGTATTCCTCCGTATGCCGTCGTGGAAGGTGACTAGAGAAAATATAATTAATCTTACCAGTAATTCGTTTTCTAGGAACCTTCCACGAAGGCGCTAGTTCCCTCCCTATACTCCTGGATTCAAATCTGGGATTCAAGGTAAACCGGTGCTATAGTTTTCAGTTATAAGTCACTGGTGAGGGGAAGGTGGGAGGGCCTTTTAACCTCTCCGTATTTCCTGTTCCCCATTAGGGCAAAGAGGCAACCTCCTTATGCCGTCGTGGAAGGTTCCTAGAAACCGAATTACCGGTAAGATTAATTTACAAAGTTATTTTTTAGGCACCAATTCAGTTTTGAAGTGACTTTGGGGGTCCTATATATTGGAATTTCTAAAAAGTGATACCATTGTAAAAACAGCACCCCTCAACGTATTAAAAATTGCTTTCAGGTAGTTTATTAACCCTTCAGGTGCTTTTCAGGAATTAATGCAAAGTGGCATGATAGGAATGATAGAAATGTATTTTTACCAACTTCTGAACAGGCCGCTATAGCTGGAAGACTTTATGGCCGTTATTTGGCAATGAATTGCCATTGCCATTGCAAACATCAGGACCACACGATCAAGAGCTTAGGGTGCCGATAGGGATAAAGAGCGAGCCCCCACACTGTTAACCATCTAGATGCTGTAGTCACGATTTACAGCAGTATTTAAGGGGTTAAACAGCCATAGTCGGTGCCAACACTGATCATGGCAGCAACAGGTCAGCTATAGTGTACAGCTAGTAGCTGCTGGATTGTCACCCTTAAGGGGATGCTAGTCTCTTATATCGCAGACCAGTTTCAGGTCGTATTGGTGGTCATTAAGGGGTGAAAGAGGTATTTACATCTCCAAATACTATCCAAAAATGTAGTAGGTATAATAATAATATTAGCAAATACCTCCAATTAGAAATGTAGTTTATTCTTCTGATTGACCTAATGTGGAACATCAGGAAGGCTTCTGGTAAATGAGTCCGACCTTCTGGAAGAGTTCACATTTCACCTAGGCCCTGTCCTAACCCCACTGAAACCAGTGCTTCTGAAGGTTTTCCTGTGCATGGCGGCAGGATGCTCTATCATTAGATGGTGCCTCAGCATTCATGTGCACATTTGGGGACTGTGCTCCCTATCTGAGGGGAGAGACCTGGTAGTCTAGAGGAGTGGGGCAGGGGAAAGCCTCCCGAGACCTGCCATTGACTAGTCATCCTGGACATAATAGCCTCCACTAGCTATTGAAAGTATGTTTTCTCTGAAATGCACTAAGTCTCTACTTGGGCAATCCCTTCTCAAGCTCTGTGTTCTCCCTTCCGCAAAGTAATACCACTTATACTGACCTTCGGTGTCAGCACTGGCTTTCCCTGGGTTTGCGTGACATAACAATGTCTCACAAGCCCCTGGAGAGCTAGTGCCAACAATGCTTGAAGGCCTCCAGCCCAACAGGTGAGCATATGTGGTATTATTTTATAGGGGGAAAATGTAGGGAATGAGAAGGGGTTGTCCCCAAATTGGATGCTATTTTAGCCTGTGCTGTTGAAGTGACAGCTGTAATTCGATTACTATTACGTTGACTAGTTTTCACAAATCCCCCTCCTCCAGTGTTATTTCTATATATAGTGCTGTTTTTTTTTTTTGCTACATGTTAAAATATCTGAGTTTTTTTTTCTCACAGCCTGACTTCCTCGTTCAATGACTCTATTTGACCCCTGATCCTGTGATTATCGTGTAGAAGTTCCACAGTTAATGCACAAGCCCTGCCACTAGTATTAGGCCTCATGCAGATGCCAAATTTTTCACATACATGTTCTATCCATAGATCACGTATCTATTGTAGTCTATGGGGCTGTTCCCAAGTCCATATGTTTTTTATGGGCTTAGTGGTCTACAAAAACTCATGCAAGTCTATGGGTCCGTGAAATTCATAGACAGCATATGGTTGCCATTCGTGTTCTATCCATTTTTAATGTTATAATCTGTAAGAGCAGCTTTTCAGTTTTTATATTTTTTTCAAATCATGAGAAAATCATTGTTGAAACTCTGATAGTAAAAAAAAACCCTATATATTGTATTTCTATACAATTGGAAATGATCACATAGATTTTTCTTTTCTTAGTATATATATACTGGTAGCATTGTGATTACTCGCTAATCCCGCCCCTGCACAGTAGCTCCGCCCCTGCACAGTAGCTCCACCCCCACCACATTACCACACATAATCCTGCCCCCCATCCCATTACCACACACAATCCCGCCCCCACCACATTACCACACACAATCCTGCCCCCCACCACATTACCACACACAATCCTGCCCACACCACATTACCACACACAATCCTGCCCACACCACATTACCACACACAATGCTGCCCACACCACATTACCACACACAATCCCGCCCCCACCACATTACCACACACAATCCTGCCCCCCACCACATTACCACACATAATCCCGCCCCCCCACCACATTGCCACACATAATCCCGTCCCCCCACCACATCGCCACACATAATCCCACCCCCAACACATTACCACAGATAATCCCGCCCCCCACCACGTTACCACACATAATCCCGCCCCCCCACCACGTGACTACACATAACACCGCCCCCCCACCCCATCACCACACATAATCTCGCCCCCCCACCCCATCACCACACATAATCCCGCCCCCCACCACATCACCACACATAATCCCGCCCCCCCACCACATCACCACACTATTGTTATTAACTTCATTTTAAGTTAATTTACCACCTGCGTAAGCGCTATTGAATGTTGTCATTATTTTCTTTAGTTTAATCACCAGCAGCGTTAATTAGATAGCAATGAGCGTGCCGAGCGTTAGCTGGCTGGAAACATCTAGTTGATTTCTATAATGAATGATCAGCAGTAGTGATGAGCGAGTGGGTTCGTTACTCGAGTTTTCCATGCATGCTCGAGTGTTCTCCGAGTATTTCGGCATGCTCGTAGATTGTTTGAGTCCCCGCAGTTGCATGATTTGCGGCTGTTAGGCAATCCCTGCATGTGTTCAGGTTGTCTGTTTGTTAGGGAATCCACACATGTATTCAGGCTGTATAGCAGCTGCAAATCACGCAGCTGCGGGGACTCAAACATAATCTACGAGCATGCCCAAAATACTTGGAGGACACCCGAGCATGCTCAGAAAACTCAAGTAACGAGCACACACGCTCATCACTAATCAGCAGTTCTAGTTAAACCACCTGCAGCGCTACAACCCAGCCCATTTACTTGAATGGTCCTGTGTAGTGTCGCCCACAAAGAAAATGGTCAGGTGCACGGCTATACAGGGAGAATTACAAAAGGACCTCGAACCCTTCCTCAATGATAATGTAATGACATAGTCTACAAATGTTTCATTAACATCTTGGGTGGTAATAAAGGTACAGTGCGTGGGCAGATATATTTTTTTTAACGACATTTTGGAAAACCATAATAATTTCATTAGTAAAATATATTATATCCAAAGACCAGAACACAGGTCAGCAGTTAGTGTGAATCTTAAAAACAAAATAATTACAGTCACAATTTGTTTATCTTAAAAAAAAATAAATAAATAATAATGGGCTACACTGGAAAAAGTCCCTTATTTTTGTAGACTGTCCAGGAATTCCCACATGGTTGGCAACCCTGTTAGGAATACCACTTTAAATGTAGCTTTTTGTTACTTTTCAGAAGTGGTTTTACGATTTGGAACACCCCTGTCCTATGGCAGCAGTTTGTTTTACTTGCCCTCCGTGATTCTCCGCCAATGCATTCTTGAATACCTGAACAAAGCGTCTGCCCCCTTGTGATGCTTCGTTTCAGCGAGAAGGCTGGGACTGCAGCAGTGACCACAGCCTCTGCCCCCTGATGATGCTTCGTTTCAGCGAGAGGGCAGGGCCTGCGGCAGCAACCACGGTCTCTGCCCCCTGATGATGCTTCGTTTCAGAGAGAGGGCAGGGCCAGCGGCAGCGACCACGGTCTCTGCCCCCTGATGATGCTTCGTTTCAGCGAGAGGGCAGGGCCTGCGGCAGCAACCACGGTCTCTGCCCCCTGATGATGCTTCGTTTCAGCGAGAGGGCAGGGCCAGCGGCAGCGACCACGGTCTCTGCCCCCTGATGATGCTTCGTTTCAGCGAGAGGGCAGGGCCTGCGGCAGCAACCACGGTCTCTGCCCCCTGATGATGCTTCGTTTCAGCGAGAGGGCAGGGCCTACAGCAGTGACAACAGCCTCTGCCCCCTGAGGATGCTTCGTTTCAGCGAGAGGGCAGGTCCTACAGCAGCGACCACAGTCTCTGCCCCTGATGATGCTTCGTTTGAGCGAGAGGGCAGGGCCTACAGCAGTGACAACAGCCTCTGCCTCCTCATGATGCTTTGTTTGAGTATACCAGCATGCCCTGGGATTCTCAAACGAAGGTTCATCAAAAAGGAAGTTGAAAAAAATTAGAAAAGAAGTTAGTGTAGGTAGGGAAGTCTAGGAATTGTATAACTCAAGTATATTAGAAAATAGTTTAGATTATGGCATTAAATAGATAGGGATTTAGGATGAAAATGACTTTTTATTTTGGACCACCCCTGCAAGATTAAGGGAAACACGGAAAACTCCCTGCCTTGTTTCTTGTACCCATCCATGACTATATGACCCTTGTAGCATGGTGAATTGTCCTGCTGAAAATGTCTTTCTGCTATAGTTTAAATATCTACCATAAAAGATTGGACTCTCAATAGTCTCACTATACAAACATATCCACGGGTATCAAACTGAATATTGTACACTTGGGGCTTATAGAAAGGTTCATTCATGCTGCATGTGCCGAATTCTGACCCAATTATCAGCATGGAGCAACGGGAAATCTGGATTAATTTGACAATGTAATATCCAGTTGTTACACTCTTACATACTGGGGCTGGTCTTTCTGTCTACCTAAGGCTAGTTTCACACTTGCGTTTTTGTAAGCTGCGTTTTAGCGCTAAAAAACGCAAAAAAAACGCATGCGTTTTTTTTCCTATACTTAACATTAAAAACGCATGCGTTTTGACGCGTTGTTTGACGCGTGCGTTCATTTGCAGAAATGCAACCTGTAGTAATTTCTAGCGGTGTTTTTTCGCGGCAAAAAAATGCATTGCTGTCTATGTAAACGCATGCGTTTTTAAGCACATGCGTTTGTGTTAAAAACGCATGCGTTTTTATAGAAAAACACAAGAAAACACAAAAAAAACCAAGAAAACCCTAACCCTAACCATAGGGATCCAAACCCTAACCTTAAGGTTAGGATCCCTAGTAACCCTAGGGATCGTAACCCTAGGGATCGTAACCCTAGGGATCCTAACCCTAACCCTTAGGGTTAGGATCCTAACCCTTAGGGTTAGGGTTAGGATCCCTAGGGTAACGGTTAGGGTTAGGATCCCTAGTAACCCTAGGAATCCTAACCCTAGCCCTAGGGATCCTAACCCTTAGGGTTAGGATCCTAACCCTTAGGGTTAGGGTTTGGATCCCTATGGTTAGGGGTAGGGTTAGGGTTAGGATCCCAAGGGTTATGGTTAGGGGTAGGGTTAGGGTTATGGTTAGGGTTAGGATCCCAAGGGTTAGGGTTAGGATCCCAAGGGTTATGGTTAGGGTTAGGGTTTGGATCCCTTTATCACCTTGATGGTGGGGGGTGGCTTATCAGTGACCTGGTGACCAGGACATTCCAATAAAAAGCTACCCCTAACCCTAACCCTAGCTAATTCTATTAATAGTGTGTTTTCTAGTTGATTTTGATGTTTGGCAGCTGTCACACACTTCTCTGCATGCGTTTCAAAAACGCAAACGTGGGAAAAAACGCATATAAACGCGGGAAAACGCCGCGTTTTGCCGCAGTTTTTTTTTTTTGCGCAAAAACACATGCGTCTAAAAAACGCACCGTTTGCATGCGTTTTCATGCGTTTTTTCACCACATGCGTTTTTTTTTTTTAAACGCTGCAGATCAAAACGCAAGTGTGAAACCAGCCTTAGACTGCAATGGTCATCTGCTGTTGGGAGACCATGCATGCTTAGGAATGGCGAGGTGCATTCTGACATGATCATTATGTAAGTAGTGGAGAAACAAATGGGTTAATTCTGCGCGGCCATAGAAGAAAGGATGAAGGATGCCAATCCGAGTATAACTGGTTGTCCTGAAGAAGAGGTTTTATACTATATGTTGACGAATAAATCACTTATACTTGGATTGGCATCCTTCATCCTTTCTTCCAAGGTAGCTCAGAATTAACTTATACATACAGTATATCTCCTCGTGGGTCTGCAGCAGCCTTAATATTGGCTAGTGGTTGTGTGCACACAACACGACCAGTGAGCACAACTTTGCAATTCTTTTAACATAAGGCCCTATATTGCCCTTTCTCTCTCCAGTCTTTTCTCCTTCTGACATGATAGTTGGAACATCAGTGTTGTGTTCTGCAGCAATATGCTTTACTGTGCACCATCTGTTCGTCGGGAGGATTTTTGACATCCTGCTCTGACCCTTTTCAGAATCCCTTTCTGTGGATTTTTCATCTTGATCACATCATTCTTGTCATATTCTCAACACCATTGCGCAAAAAAACTAATAAGATTGTCAATTTTAAATTACTGGCTCCAACTAGTCTAGTAACGATGATTATGCCTCGTTCGAAGATGCTCATTGCTGGAATTTCCCATTCTAATATCATGGATTCACAGTGAAACTGATCTACACAAATTGTTCACTGAATTTTCTTCTGCATGTGAGTCACATGTCTAATTTTTATACAGGAAGCTCCGTTCGTGAAAGGGTAGTTGGCTCTAATAAAGTGACTATTCCGTGTTTGTGTGTGTGTGTGTGTGTATATTTTTTACATTGAAAATGTTGTAATAAAAAATGTGGGTGGAGCTGCATATTCATTACTGTAATGAGCGGTACCATGTGACCGCTCAATACAGGAAGAAGCTGTCAGCGCCCGGAGAACCAGGGACATACAGGGACCGCGCCAGGAGCAGGTGAGTATGACGGGGGCCATTTTTCCTCAGAAAGCAAACAATTGTATAGCTTGTATTCCGCACGATTCCCTTTCTATCGGCCGTAATGCCCACTATCTACACTATCTAGGTCAGACTTCACTTGCGGAGTCAAAGCAGTTTCATACGTGGAATTTGTGGAAACTGAGCAATCCTTCTGACCTTCTCCGAAGCCGCTCCGCTCCCCGTGTGCCTATTAATAGCGGCTCATTTGTCTCCAGGACAATATCCAAAATATGAATTAATTGTATTCCATAAAGCTGATGTCAGATGGTTTAGGTGTGCAGCTGTTCCATGGTGGAGGTTTACTAGCTTCACTGCATCCTTATGTATTAATTGTGGGTAATTAACGGGATTGTCATTTATATTGGCAGCATTTATCTAAAGCCTCAACTCAACATAACCCCCATAATGTACAGTATAGTCAGGCCTTTCCAACATAATAATTGTTACTATCTTCCCAAAGGTAATTAATGTTGTCAATTTGTATTATTACCGGGCAGCACAAGAACTTGAATATTTGTATTTGATTTTTTACTTTTGATGAAAAAGTCTTGCTAGTGTCCGGTCATAGGAAAAAAAAATGGTCTAATGGAATGGGGGCGCTGTCTATGTGCAGCATGATAATATGAATGATTGAAAACGAGGAGGTATAACGCGACTTGTTGTGTTAAACAATTGGTGGGCACAACTCCACCATGAGGGTTGAGAAATCGATGGACTTCAAGCCACCATAGTCCGGCTACGGCAATTGTCCAATTTAACCTCCAATCTGAACAAAGTGCTGTTGAAAAAACTGGACTATTTCTAGTGGCAGCATCCCCTATGTGGAGAAGGTTGGATGTTCAGAAACAATCACTCTATTTCACTTATTACATGGCGTCTCGGGTCTCGTACCAAGAGCCAAAATACCATGTAAGTCCAATAAAGTGATTGCGTCACGTAATTTGGGAATCCAGGCTTCTTTACATTGCAGCAAACTGCTGTTAGAAATAGTCCTGGCTTTTCAATTGCGCAGCATAGAACATGTGAACCCCCAGAGATACTGAGATGTATGCAATGTATAGTATTTGTGAAGGACATCTAAAAAGTTAAAATTGGGTTAGATGCTAAAAACTAAACGCTTTTTATTCCAATAGAATCTGAACCGCATCTTATACGTAGTCTCTAATTATTGTAGGTGGCAAAAAATAGTACTTGTATTATAGTCCAAAGACCTGTCTGGTCCCTTCTTGCTTTTTAAGTCCCATCATTGCATCAGACATCTCTGCAGAGGAAGCCAAACTAATGATTCCACAAGGGAAAGAACGCAGAGATCCACATTCTGTGGGACTTGTCAAATTGATAGGGTATTTATTTATGCTTATTATATTTTGCCAATATATTTTTCAGCACTTTACAGACATTATCATCATTGCCCCCATTGGGGCTCACAATCTAAATTCCATATCAATATGTCTTTATAGTGTGGGAGGAAACCGGAGTACCCAGAGGAAACCCACCAAACACGGGGAGAACATACAAACTCCTTGCAGATGTTGTCCTCGGTGGGATTTGATCTTTGTAAAGCAATAGTGCTAACCACAGAGCTACCATGCTGCCTATTATCATTTTTTTTGTAAACATTCTGCCAGTCATCAACATAATATTAACATTCAAAATCCCTAAAGATTCAGATGGAGATCTCCCTAACCAATTTACATGAGTGAGATGTGTAAAAGTGTTTAGCAATTTGTGAATTCTAAGGACAGAGCCATGTGCACAAAGCTGGTACAACAGTGCGTGTAGGCAGTACAACGCTAGTGCAGAGCTGTATAGCCTAACTGTGCTGCCATACGGGGCTCTCAAGTGGTGTATGTAAGGTAATCGCCTGAGGATAAATCCGTCCATACAGCCACCAGTTGAGTATATCATGATTCTTCTTTTAGATTTCATATGAAATGAGACCCATGTTAAGGAGCAATAAAGATCTCATGCACTTCTACTGTAGCCCTCTTTCAGACCTGGATCAAATGAAGCTGTAACACATGCATGTGCATTAAGGCTGAAGTCTTCAGATGGTACTAGAGTTCTGATTACCAATAATGTGTTTGTTTGCTTCTAATTTTACACTCAAACATGGTGACAGACCCGGACCTGCGACACCCATCAAACATACCCCACTCCCTATGTTTAATATTTGAGAGTTGATGTTTTCTGTGACAGGTCCTATGCATTAAGACATCTCCTACTCCACCAAATATTTTTTTTGTTTTTGGTGGAGGGACGGAAAGAAGGCCCAATTAGGACTTTTTATTTGGGGCCCCATAATTTCTGTTTTCATCCTTGGATAAGAGATAATTTGCTGATTGTTTCAGGTCCAACTTCTGGGGCAGCCACATTCTGAAAGAGTAGACGTGCTCCTGCTTAACCTCCACTCCATCGTTATCTATGGTTCATTCATACTACATATGCAGCCTGTGCAGCTACAGTGAGGGTCCTTGGCCTCCTTATATAACTACTGCTAGTCTGGTTGAGGATTTTCCAGAAAATAGCATGCTGATAAGTTAGCGGTCATTACTTTGTGGCTTAACTTTATGAATGCCTGCTTGCTTTTTTGTGCTTTTAAGGTTCGACAAAAAGAATAAGGAAAATTCTTAATTCTTGGGGCAGCACGGTGGCTCAGTGGTTAGCACTGCAGCCTTGCAGTGCTGGAGTCCTGGGTTCAAATCCCATCAAGGACAACATCTGCAAGGAGTTTGTATGTTCTCCCCGTGTTTGCGTGGGTTTCCTCTGTGTACTCCGGTTTCCTCCCACATTCCAAAGACATACTGATAGGAAATATAGATTGTGAGCCCCATCAGGGACAGTGATGATAATGTGTGCAAACTGTAAAGCGCTGCGGAATATGTTAGCGCTATATAAAAATAAAGATTATTACTATTATTAAAAATAAAGATTATTAAAATATTTCCACCACCTTACCCCGCATCATAATAATTAATTGGGTGCACCAGTGATAGAGATAGTGGCAGATATTGTGCCAGAATCAGTACATCTTTCACAATGCTCTTATACAGCAAATAAACAAGACAGGAAATATGTCTCGTATATTAAAACAAGCAAGCATTTTTTTACATATATTTTAAGAACATTTCATCTTTTTTTTTTTTTTTTTTTGGTGGTTGACTTTCTGAAAAGGCAGAAACCATTTTCCGGTCATTCAATGTACACTGAAAACTTTTCTTTTTATCACTAATTTTCTCCAGTATAAATTCTCCCTTTCTGTTTCTGTACACATTTGCTTCTAGACATGGGGTTACCAGGAGATATTTGTGTACAGGTGCTTGCCTTGTATGAATACAAAGGTTAGGAGCGGTACAATAGTGATGTACAAAACCCTGTTTGCAATTCAAATAGTTTGTCAACCTGTGGGAGCATGTACTTGTTGGTGCAATGCAAACTGTCTGACCCGCTATGACATCCATGCTTTGTATATTTGCTTTTTTGGAAATTCAGTGATAAAGCTGAAAGAGCATCTATCCCCGAATATGTTCTATTCCCACAGAAGGTCAGAACCGGAATTGCCAGTGTGATATGGTGAGACTGATGCATCTGACCTTATCACACTGAGATCTCCTCACTCCCGGTGCTGACTGTCATTGCAAGTATCAAGAAAAGAGGAGAGATGAGCGGTAATATCAATATCTGGGATACCTCCAGTGCATCTTTCTGTCATGACCCTTGTGATGACCGTGTGATAGGGTTAGACGTAGTCTTACCATTGGAAAAGCCGGTTATAACATTTTCATGTCCTTTTGCTATTTTTTTCCCCTGTATGACGTTGTCACTTATGAATGAGCAACGTCATAAAGGGGGAAAAAGTAAATGCCCCCCCTCCCCGAGAAGAATCTCTGCTAACGACCCCTTTGGTTGAAGGAAAAAGATTAGAGCTTTAGATTATCCAGCTCTTCAGCCCCTTTACCACAATGTAGCCAGATTACCATCCCAAAAGTGGTGAAAGGATCTCTTTATGAGCAGTGATCCATGAGCATAAGGAATGTCATCTAATCAATTAAGATCAATCGAACCAATTAAGAGTAGAATATACAGCGCTACTCCAAAATACAGAAATGTGAGACGGGCCATAGTGGTAATATCGGTGAAAGGGGTTATCTGGTCACAAAATATTGGTGACCTTTCCTTAGAATAGGTCAGAAATAGGAGATTGGTGGGGGTCCAACATCCTCCACCGATCAGCAGTCATAGGCCCCGTTGGCAGTCAGATGGAGACATAGTGAATGGAGCTGCAATGTGCAGCTCTACTCAGTGTGTAAGACACTGCCGGGTACTGCAGAACAGCTTGTCTTCTGTTTTCTTTCTAATCTGAGCTGTTCTGTATTAGGCTACTTTCACACTTGCGTTTTTCTGGCTTCCGGTGTTGTGCAGTGAAATGACGTATCGACGGACGTCCTGAAAATAGTGAAAAACGTGTTCAATTTCTGGAATTCGAGAGAGACACTCTCTTTTCCCGGGCTTGAAAAATCCTTCCGGGCATATTTTATGACTGATCCAGTGCACGACGGATTAAACGGATGGCCATCCGTCACAATCCGTCGCTAATACAAGTCTATGGGAAAATGCAAATTTTTTTTTTGCAGGATCCTGCATTCACAAAAAACGACGGATTGTGACGGATTCAAAAAAACGCAAGTGTGAAAGTAGCCTAACTTGTCAGTGGCCTGTACAAATTGAATGGAGCTGCAGATTAGGCCTCTTTCACACTTCAGTCTCTTTGTTTCTGTCAAAATCCGTGTGTGTCTCTCCCTCACCTTCACCCTCACCCTCTCCAATTCAAAAGAGCGTTATTGACAGGACTAAGTACATGTTAGCATTTCCAAAGCATATGGTAAAAATAGGGGGGTGGGGTAGGGATGCATATAGAGGTCCAGGATATATCAGACTCCTTTTAGAGGATAGGGGATGTTTCCAGGGTGGGGTATAGGATTCCATGACATATCAGGCTCTTTAGTCGGGGGGATAGGGATATGTCCAGGGTGGAGTACAGGAGTCCATGACATATCAGGCTCCTCTTAGTCTGTGGCAGGCACTGACATATTCCACTGCTATGGCCACTGCACTTTCCTCTTCTCCCAGTATTATAGGCAGTTTCTCTTCCTGCTCCATGGAGGTGAAGTCTGGGAGGAGATCAGACAGTCTCTTGAAGTGAGTGTCCCTCACTGCGGAGTATTTGGGGCACCTCAGCAGGAAGTGGGCCTCATCCTCCATGGCCTCCTGGGGGCACTGCTGGCAGAGTCTGCTCTCTCGGGGCTTGTAGTTCTGTCGGTGCCGCCCGGATTCGATGAGTAGGCTGTGGGCGCTCAATCTGTATCGGCTCACGATCTGTTGCTCTTTGGGGTTTTCTAGTTTCTCTAGATATGGGGATGGTTTGTACTCCCTCTGTAGGTTCTGGTATATCGTCGGTTTCTTGGATTTGTTTATGTCGTTCCTCCAGATGCTGAGATATTCCTCTTTGACTTTGTGTACCATCTTCTTGATTTCACCTTTTGTCAGGCCATGTAGGTTGATGGCTTGGTCAGACTGGCTTTGGGTACTTTTTGTTGGGATGCTTCCTGGTGTAGGAAGGCTTTGTGATGGTAGGAGCTGGGACTGCTACTTTGTGGATGAGCCTTGAATGACAGTGCCTTCTTCTTTATTGCAATGTGTAGTGTGAATCTGCTCGGCAGGCGCTGTTTAATGTGCTCCGATGGATTTGGAGAAGATGCTTGCAGAACTCTAGGTGGGATATTTCAGTCTGCCCAACATCCCACTTTGACCAGTTTGGGTATGAGACTGGGCCGCAGACCTCACTGCCATACAGAAGGATTGGGGCAATGATGGGAGTCAAAGATTTTTAGCCAGACGGTTACTGGTGCCTTGAGATGGTACAGATGCCTTCTGATGGCATAGAAGGCTTTGGATGCCTTGTCTTTTAGTAACTATATGGCTTGCTAGAAGCTCCCTGACTGGCTGAGTTCTAGGCCCAGGTAGGTGTACCTGTTGGTTTCTGTAAGTAGACGGTTGTCTATCATAAAGGTAGGATGGCCAGTAGGTTTCTGCTTTCTTTTCTGGAACATCATGATATTAGTTTTCTTCTAGTTGATTGGCAGTGCCCATGTGCTGCTGAAGGTCTCTAGGATTTTCAGATGATCTTGGAGGCCTTTCTCAGTTGGTGATAACAGCACAAGGTCATCTGCATACAGCAGAAATTTCACCTGGGTGTCATGGAGGGTGAGTCCTGGTGCTGAGGACTCTAGGGCCACTGCCAGCTCATTGATGTAGATGTTAAAGAGCGTTGGACTGAGGCTGCAGCCCTGTCTCACTCCTCGACTCTGTTGGAAATAGGCCGTCCTCCTTCCGTTGACCTTCACACTGCAACTGTTCTCAGTGTAGGAGCTTCGGATGACCTCATATGTTTTGCCTCCTATTCCACTCCCCAGCAGTTTTAGGAATAGTCCTGGGTGCCACACTGAGTCGAAGGCCTTCTTGAAGTCCACAAAACAAGCGTATATCTTCCCGTTCTTTGTATTGTGGACGTGGCTCTTGATGAGCAGAGTGTAGATGTGGTCAGTGATGCAGTGGTTCGGCATGAACCCTGCTTGGCTCTAGCTGAGGACATTGTGCTTGGTGAGGAAGGTGAAGATCCTCTTGTTCAGGATGCAGTAGAAGAGTTTACCCAGGTTACTGTTGACACACATCCCCCGGTAGTTTGCTGGGTCGTACTTGTCCCCTTTTTTGTGTATAGGGGTTATGAGGCCTTTGTTCCAGTTTTTGGGGAAGCAGCCGGCCTGCAGTACAATATTAAATAGTTTTGTTTTTACTCTTCGCCACGACAGCACCCTACTGGAGAGAGAGGGATCCGCCCCGCAGGAACAGGAAACCTATTGAGAAATAAATGGGGGCGGTTCGCCTCTCCTCCTCAGTTTAGGTTTCCTGTTCCTGCGGGAACGACAGGACTCTTACTGAGAAGACATACCTGGGCTTGCATGCCGCCTGCGCAGTATCCGTGAGAACGGCAGGAGCTGCGGCTCAGAAGCAGCGTCGGGGGAGTTCCGTTAGACGGCTCCCCCCTCGTCTGATGGAGCGGGCAGACGGCCGGGTCCGGGAAAGGCCGACCGGCGTCCTTCCCAGCGTGCGGTACGGCAGCAGGAGCCGGGTAAGGTGACCTTCCAGCGGCCGGCGTTGAATCCCGGGCCGCGCGTGCGCCGACCGCCGCACATACAGGCTACCCCGGAAGTGGTTCTTGGACTTCCGGGGCGCCTAGGCCGGATCCAGGGCGGGGGAGCCGGCACTGATCTGCGCATGCGCAAGAAAAAAAAAACAAAAACGTTTTGGCGCTCTATTTAAAGCGCTCACTAACGCTGAATCGGCGATGCAGAGATGTCATCCCCAGGTGCCATGGACCCTACAACCGGAGTTCCAGTACCCCCCGCCAAAGATCACGCCAGAGGATCCTCGGACACCGCTCGTAAAAGCGACGGTTCCAGAACAGGATCTCGGCCTTCTGATCCGGTATTATTTGCTTCACTGGGTGAGTTGTGAACTCTACCTATTAAGCTAACGCGGTCTCCCTATCTCTCTCTTTTCCCTTTCTCTCTCTACTTACACGCTTAGAGCAAAAAACGACAAAAAACGAAGCACAGGGAATGTGCCTTGTGTAACCAGCCCCTCCCTGACTCATACCCCAAAAAACTTTGTGAGGACTGTTTAAAAGAAACACAGGGAGCAGCAGTGTCCATTACGGACCTACGGGCCATTATTAGAGAAGAACTAAAAAATATGACCCAGGAAAAACCGCGTAGTTCTAAATCTAAAACGCCAACACTTGTATCAGACTCCGACAGTGACCAACCGATACTGTCAGATGCCTCCCTATCATCATGTCCAGCGTCATCATCCTCATCAGAGATTGAGGGACGCTCATGTTTCCCCTTGGACAGTGTGGACAACTTGGTAAAATCTATTCGAAATACCATGGGGTGTGAGGAGTCTAAGGGTGCGCAAACCGCGCAAGAAATAATGTTCGCGGGTTTGGCAGACAGAAAGAGGAGATGTTTTCCAGTTATTCCAGCAGTGAAAACATTGATTAAAAGAGAGTGGGAGAAGCAAGATCAGAGAGGCTTTCTACCCTCAGCCTCAAAACGCAAATATCCGTTTAGTGACGAGGAGCTTCTTACTTGGACCAAAGTCCCTAAGGTCGACGCAGCTGTAGCCTCTACCTCCAAACAAACCACTCTACCTGTGGAGGATGCGGGACTATTGGTCGATCCTTTGGATCGTAAGGCTGAATCATCCCTTAAACGTTCCTGGGAAGCGGCTACAGGGATATTCAAACCTGCAGTAGCCAGCACTTGCGCGGCCCGGTCAATGATCATCTGGATTGATCAGTTAGACCAGCAAATTGAAAAGAAAAGCTCGAGGGAAAAACTAAGAGCAGCCATCCCTTTAATACGAGGAGCAGCGGCCTTTCTGGCAGACGCCTCCGCCGACTCACTCCGTTTAGCAGCAAGATCTGCGGGCCTTGTAAATAACGCAAGAAGAGCCCTATGGATGAAGAGTTGGAAAGGGGACGCGCAATCTAAGTCTAAAATATGCGCAATCCCATGTGAGGGTGAGTACCTCTTTGGTAAAACCTTAGATGAGATACTCAAAAAGGCAAAGGACAGGAAGAAAGCTTTTCCTGAAACCTCTATTCCGTTTTACAGGAGAGCCTTTAAAAGGAGGCCGTTTGGCAAAAGGAGGCAAACGGATAGGTCTACAACATGGACCCCTAAAGACGACAAGCAGAGAGGTACCATGTTTAGAAGACCCAACCCCCCAAAAGACAAATACTGAGGACATACCAGTTGGGGGCAGACTTAAATTTTTCACCACCCAATGGGAGAAGATAACATCTAGCTCGTGGGTTTTAAATATCGTCCGAGATGGAATTAAATTAAAATTCTCTCGTGTACCCCACGAGTCTTATATTATAACAACTCTCAGCTCGCCTATACAGCAACAGGCTTTAGAGCTTGAAATTCAAACCCTAATATCAAAACGGGTCCTAGTCCAAGTGCCAGTGGGACAGGAGGGTAGGGGATTCTATTCTCCCCTATTCTTAATCTCTAAGCCCGACGGTTCTTTCAGAACCATCATAAACCTTAAAAAACTCAATTCATTCATTGAAAATTATACATTTAAAATGGAGTCCATTAGGTCCACCATAAAACTCCTCTTCCCAAACTGTATGATGGGGGGCATTGGTCTAAAGGATGCTTACTATCATCTCCCCATTCATAACAGATACCAAAAATTCCTCAGAGTGGCGGTAAAAATCAACAACGAGGTTCGTCACTTCCAGTATGCGGCCTTACCCTTCGGCCTCTCAACAGCGCCGAGGATCTTCACCAAGATAATGCTAGAGGTGATGGCATACCTACGCCAGAAGGAAACTTTGATTGTGCCCTATCTGGATGACTTTTTGGTAATAGGAAATTCAGTTACTCAATGTGCCGATCGTTTGGCTCACGCAATTTCCTCTCTACAGGACCTGGGCTGGATAATCAATACCGACAAATCCAGACTCACTCCGCTTTCCCGTCAGGCGTTTTTGGGGTTCCAGTTAGACTCCATATCTCAAAAGTGTCTCCTGCCGCAGGTAAAAATCCTACTGATCAGACACAAAGTCCTAGCCGCAATAACTAATCCTCGTATATCCCTAAGACAAGCTATGTCGTTACTAGGGTCTCTTATCTCTTGTATACCAGCAGTGAGATGGGCTCAACACCACACTCGAGTCCTACAACATCAAATTTTACAAGAGGATAGACGGTTATTTGGTCACCTAAATACAAAAATAACCTTATCTCAGGAGGTTTTAACTTCCTTAGAGTGGTGGCTAGACTCAAACCATTTGTTGAGTGGGGTTCCATGGGTAATAACGCCATCTCACACCATAACCACTGACGCCAGTCCTCATGGATGGGGCGCTCATATGGGGAACGATTATTGCCAGGGTTTATGGAGCAGGGAAGAAAATTGCAGCTCCTCTAACTTTAAAGAACTGAATGCTGTAAAATACGCCTTATACCATTTCCTCCCACAGATTCGGGGGAAAGACGTCAGAGTCCTGTCCGACAACACCACCACGGTGGCGTATCTAAATCGGCAAGGAGGTACGCGATCAGAGACTCTGATGTCTTCTGCTACGGAAATCTTAAATCTAGCAGAAAATCACCTAACATCCCTTACTGCATTGCACATAAGGGGAGCAAGCAATCAGCAGGCGGACTTCTTAAGCAGACACACCCTGAGGCAAGGAGAGTGGTGTCTAAACCAGCAGATATTTCTGGACATAATATCTCTTTGGGGCCGTCCTCAGATAGATCTCTTCGCCACAAGGAAAAACAGAAAAGTCCGGAGATTTGCTTCTCTATCTCCAGCGGATCATCCGGACATTCTGGACGCTCTCCAAGCCCCTTGGCAGTTCAGTCTGGCGTACGCGTTTCCTCCGATCATATTGCTTCCTCAAGTTATACGCAAAATCAGGGAAGAAGGGGCGAGAGTTGTACTGATAGCTCCATTCTGGCCCAAGAGACCATGGTTCTCATGGTTACAGACCATGTCGGTCTCAGATCCTTGGGTCCTCCCCTCAACGCCCAACCTTCTCTTCCAGGGTCCGTTTTTCCACCCTCAGGTGGACAATCTACACCTGACGGCCTGGAACTTGAGAGGCAGATGTTAAGATCGAGAGGATTCTCGGGGGGTTTAATTGATACGCTTCTCCATAGTAGAAAACCCTCCACCACAAAAATCTATACAAGAGTATGGAGAAAATTTTTTCAATTCCATACATCTACCGACACATCAGAAATTCCGATACATTCTATCCTGGAGTTTCTTCAAAAAGGGAGAGAACTAGGTCTAACTGTAAACACCTTAAAGGTTCATGTTTCAGCGCTAGGAGCCCTCTATGGCCATAACATCGCGGGGGATAGATGGGTATCCAGATTTATTACGGCCTGCGAAAGAATGAATCCAGTTAACATACCTAGGATTCCACCCTGGGATTTAAATTTAGTCTTACAAGCCCTAACAGACTCTCCATTCGAGCCAATAGACTCAATACCAATTAAATGTCTATCACTAAAAACGGCCCTCTTGGTAGCACTGACTTCAGCTAGGAGAATCAGTGACATCCAAGCACTCTCTATAGATCCACCTTTTTTGTTAACCTTTCAGGATAAGCTAATTCTTAAACCAGACCCTTCCTACCTGCCCAAAGTAGCAAAAAAATTCCACAGGTCACAAGAAATAATCTTGCCCACTTTCTTCAGTAATCCATCCACTCCTGAAGAACAAAAATATCACACTCTAGACGTTAAAAGAGTAGTGTTAAAATACATTGAAAAGACCAGCAGCTGGCGACAGAGTAGGGCTCTGTTTATTTCCTTCCAGGGTGTCAAGAAGGGTCATGGAGTAACAAAAAGCACCTTATCCCGGTGGATCAGAGAGGCTATCAGACTGGCTTACTCCGCGAGGAAAGAAAACCCTCCGGAAGGCATAACGGCACACTCTACCAGAGCGATGGCATCCTCCTGGGCAGAGAGGGGAGACGTCCCGATTGAAACTATATGTAAGGCGGCAACGTGGTCAAACCCTTCTACATTTTATAACCACTATAGGCTAGACCTATCGTCAACTTCTGACCTAGACTTTGGCAGGACTGTCCTCAGCACGGTGGTCCCCTCCCTAGGTGATGGTCTCTGAAAGATCTCCAGTAGGGTGCTGTCGTGGCGAAGAGTAAAAAGCCGGATTACTCACCGGTAATGCTCTTTTAGTGAGTCCACGACAGCACCCTCTTACATCCCTCCCTAGATTAATATAATACATATTATTTGAGTAAAATCCTTTTAATCATAAGCAAATAAGTTTAAACAATGAAATAAATGATATTTGCCTAATACTGGCGGTCCTCCGGGTACTCTGAAATCAAAACTGAGGAGGAGAGGCGGACCGCCCCCATTTATTTCTCAATAGGTTTTCTGTTCCTGCGGGGCGGATCCCTCTCTCTCCAGTAGGGTGCTGTCGTGGACTCACTAAAAGAGCATTACCGGTGAGTAATCCGGCTTATTGCAGCCTGGATTTCTGGAGGGCTGTATTTCAGCATTTCTGTGAGGATCCCATCTGGACTGCTGGCTTTTTTTTTTAACCTTTTTCTCTGTGTGATCCTTTCTGTTATTTCTGACAGTGTGATTGTTGTATCCAGAGGATTTTGGAAATCTTTGAACTTTTCCTCCATATCTTTGTTTTTTCCACAAGCTCTTTTTGTGCCGGGTTCATGTCTTCACTTGGGATGCCATTGTAAAGGTCCTTGAAGTACTGGAGCCAGATGTTGCCGCTCTGGATGTGGAGTCTATTGCTTTTCTGGTTGGATCCAAGGTGATTCCACATTTCCCAAATTTTGTTGTCTTCAAGGGCATCTTGGAGTTGGAGGAGTTAGGTAGAGATGTGGTTTTGCTTTTTCTTTCTGAGGATGGCTTTGTAATTTTGTTGTACGGTGTGGTAGGCTTCTTTCAGAGAAGGGTTGTTGGGGTCTCTGTGTTTTTTATTCGAGGACATTCTTAGGGCCTTCCATATGGTCTTGCATTCTTTGGCAAAACTGTTGTTGGGATTTTGTTTACTCGGCCTCTTGTTGATGCTTCTTTTCAGGTCAGACATTTCTGCCATGGCATATAGAATGTCGTTGTCTCTTACCACTAAGTGTACTCCTTCTGGGTTAAGTTCATACACGTTATTATGGAAGCGTTGGAGTCTCTCTCTCTCCCTCTCCCTCTCCCTCCCCTCTCATCCATTGCAGCAGTTTTCTTACAATCTGCACAGGATCCGTCTTTTCAACACTTTGACGGATTGTGACTGATTCTAAAAAAAACTGATGTGTGAAAGAGGCCGTAGTTGAGCATGAAATGTTAACAGTTGATCAGTGGAAATGCCAGTTGTTGACCCCCACAAATCTGATAGATCATCAATCTTGTGAATAGTCAACACTTTGTTCATTTTTCTATTTCCGAATCTTCATGTAGTGAGGGTACTTTTCCCGTATACTGGCACCAATATTTCTTGTAGCTACATAATGAAGCAATAAGCATTGTGCACCTCAGTACCGCAGCTGAACAGTGTTGTGTCCGAAGGTCTGCATGGTGGAAGTAGCCTGATCAGTGGCTGGATGTTACAGGATCCTTGAACCTCACGTATATGACCATGTGTATATAGACCTGCAATACAGAACCGTATTGTGCTCTGAATTTAAGCCCACTGAGTCTACTTTCGCAGTTGTACTCATGACCCCATTAACAATGCAGTTCTATCACATTCAGAATTTGTGTGATCATACTACGCACACTTTTTTTCTTTCCTTTATTTTGTAGACATACGTTTTACTTGGGAAATACAAAATTAGGATTTTTTTGAAAATAATATTTTGTTTCACCTTTTATCAAACATGCATTAGCGCAAAATAAAAATTTATTTTTTTGAGTACACCATTTCAGGCCTGTCTGAGTTGTGTATTCAGGCAGGGTAGTAGTTGTGTTTTTTTACGGATCAGAAATGTCTATGCAAAAATATATTGGAACCTTTCTGTCCCTATATTATTAAATACTTTGTATGGTAGATATTATTAGTATATATCTTATTTTATTTGTCTTTGAGCTGTGTTTTTACTTGTACTGCCTCAGACAAATTGCTCAATTACAAGTTAAATGTAATATTGCCTAGTGGCCTCTCTAGGATGAAATGAGGTTATGTCGATACGTTTTAATCTACCTGCTTAACCTGCTCAGCAGCGCAATTCACAGCAGACGGAAACACTGCATAAATGAGATTTTTCAAAGGTTTGCCCTCGTTTTATGAATCTCTGGCGACAAGACAATTCGTTTCTGAATTTAAATTCTCCATTCCCAGCAGGTTTGTATTTCTTTGCAGAAAATTGAATTGCTAAGTGAAAATGACTTTCCATTCTGTATCCTAAAGGGAATATTAGTTATCCTAAATATACTGTATAGGCTGGATAGTGGATACCTATATAGATATGTAGTGTGCACAGAGGTGTATCTGTTTTCTTGTACCTGGGGCAAGAATTAAGTTTGGAGCCCCCCAACCTAACCAAAGCACATATGCGATTTGCACATTTAGTCACGTGCCAACAATCTGCTTTCCCTAATTCTCTCAATATTCAGTTAAGAGAAAATCGTTGTCACGTGACCATAAGCATGACAATTGCATATGAGTGAAAAGGTCATGTGATGACTGCTGGAACCTGCAAGGATCTCAAGCAAAAGTAATGGGTCCAGAAAATTTTCTGTTGCTGACAACTTTATCTTTAAAAAGGTAGAAGAGTGAACAAGGGGATCTGCAATCTTGGACCTAATTCTTACCAATAGGGAGGAAATGGTTGAGGAAGTAAAGGTGGCTGGGAATTTAGGAGGCAGTGATCATGCTATTCTCAAATTTTGTATTACAAGAGGAGGTAGACGAGCGAGGACTCAGACTTTAAAATTGAAAGGCAAATTTAATGGACTCAAAAAGAGAGTAGGAAAGGTCCAATGGCTGGATGTTCTAAAGAACAGAAATATCCAAGATGGATGGGGGATTTTGCTAAATAAAATTCTCACTGCACAATCGATAACAATCTCGAAAAGAAGGAATAATTGGAAGCATTTAAAGAGACCAGGATGGATGAACACACTTGTTAAAAATGAAAAAATAAATGTATGTCAAATGGAAGGAGGGGGCATATATAAAGAAGGATATAATGCTGTTTACAGGGAATGCAGGGCAGCGTTAGAAGAGCTAAAGCCAGTAATGAAGTGAGGCTTGCAAGGGAGACCAAAAGCAGAAAAAAAGTATTTGGGGGGTATCTCCAAAACAAAAGAAAAGTCAAAGATCTATAGAATTTTTACAGGATGAAAAGGGTAAAGTGGTAAAAATTGACGTTGAGAAGACCAAACTTTTACATTCCTATTTTGCATCTGTGTTGTCTAAGAAAGCGAATGTAACATCAACTGATCTTCATGGTGCCATCGAAGGAATAAAAGAATCCACACCATCTATAAACAGAGAGATGGTGAGGGAACACTTAGTTAGTTTAAATCTGATCCAGATGAATTACATCCTAGTGTACTATGGAAATTGTCTCTTCAGACAGGAAGAGGATTAAAACTTTAGTGCAGTAGGAAGTAGCAATCCTAAAAGTCAATGTCGACCCTTTAACGAGCCTTGTCACATGACTTAGGATAAAAGCCAAAACCAGAATCTCAATTTGCAGACACTGTTTTGGGGTGCTGCCCCTCGTTATTGAGATCTGGTTTGGCTGTGTGAGAGGTGTCTGACCGGGATCCAAGTGAGAGTGGATCCGGAGTGTGACATGCTAAGCATAATGAGATGAGGAGACTTTTAAGCCGCAATGTTCCTTTGGGAAATATGCAAATTGTCTCTTCAGAGAGGAAGAGGACTAGAACTCTAGTGCCAACTATATGAAGTAGCAATACTAGAAGTTAATGTTGACCCTTTAATGAGCCTTGACAAGGCTCGTTAAAGAGTTGACATTGACTGTTAGAATTGCTACTTCCTATAGGGTACCAGTATGGCGCACATATGGCAAATTCAGATTCGGCGATCATTTCCGAATATATTCGCTTCTCTCTATTCTAGGATGTATTAAGTGAAGTCTAGCTCAAGTGTAGCAATTATCCCACTCTGCGTCTCCTTGGTCAGGCCTCATCTGCAATACTGTATCCAAATCTGCACCACATTTTAAAAAAGACACTGAAAAGCTGAAACAAGTTCAGAGAAGAGCTACCAGGAACGATTAAAGGATCTGGGAATGTTTAGCTTGCAAAAAAGAAGACTAAGAGGAGACTTAATAGCTGCCTACAAATATCTGAAGGGATGTCACATTGTAGAGAAATCATCCTTATTCTCATTTGCACATGGAAACAGGAGAAGCAATGGAATGAAACTGAAAGGGAGAAGATACAGATTACATATTAGAAATAATTTTTTGACTGTGAGGGTGACAAATGAGTGTAACGGGCTGGTGCGAGAGATGGTGATTTCTTCTTCAGTGGAAGTCTTCAAACAGAGACTAAATAGACATCTGTCTGAGATGGTTTAGTGAATTCTGCGCTGCATTGAGCATGGGGTTGGACACGATGACCTTTGAGGTCCCTTCCAACTCTAACATTCCAACTCTAACATTCTATGTTTCTATGAAGCAGAGCTGAATCTGAACAGTGAGTATGTTACACGCTGTTAGGATTGGCATGCTACAGTGCTTAATTTTATAATTAAATGGCTTGTCCAGGTTTGAGATGAAAGTCTGGAGTCACTCTAGGTGACTGCAGGCTTCTGAGTTCTCACTGCGTATTCCCTGCACTTTTTTAGGAGTGGACGGTCATGTCAGCACCAGTAAAGCGATTTGTATACTTATGGCCACATTCTAGAAGTGTTCGGCCTCTCTCAATTTATTTTCATTGAGTGAGACCACACATTTCTAGTCGTCAGGTGCCCATATGTGTTAATCACCGGCACCAGAGAATCCTGACAATGTGTAATGCACGCGCTGTGAGAATTCAGAAGTCTGCAGTCACATAGAATGACTGCAGACTCATCACAAACATGGACAATTCCTTTAGCGTCCCTAACATAAATCAAAATATGAGAATTACTATCGCAAAAAACATTTACCGTACATCCAGATACCTGATAGAGGATGATGTCTCTGATTGATGTCGTTCTTTCTTTTATTCATCTTGTCCAGAAGCTGAGATGACTTTTCAAAGCCACAGCTTGTCTCTTCAGACTTCCATCTTCTCCATGCTTCTACATCAAATCCCCACACACTTTCCTTAAAAATAGCAGTGTCATTATAATGTTACTGAATAAAAATATCTGCATCATACTGAGCCCCAGAATAAATTATTGCCCCTCACTACTGTGGCTTGAATATGTTTGGGCACCCCTGGTCAAAATTACTGTTACTGTGAACAGTTAAGCAGATTGAAGATGAAATGATCTCTAAAAGTCCTAAAGTTAAAGATGACACATTTCTTTTGTGTTTTAGGCTAAAAAAAAATATTTTCATCTTTTACATTTTCAAAATTACAGAAAGGAAAATGGTCCGATGCAAAAGTTTGGTCACACTGCATGGTTAGCACCTAATAGCAACCACTTTGGAAAGTATCACAGCTTTTTGTAGACAGCCAAGAGTTTTTAATTCTTGTTTGAGGGATTTTCATCAATTCGTCCTTAGAAAATTCTTCCAGTTCTGTGACATTCCTGGGTCGTTCTTGCATGCACTGCTCTCTTGAGATCTAGCCATAGGATTTCAATGATGTTCAGATAAGGGGACTGTGAGGGCCATTGTAAAACCTTCAGCTTGCGCCTTTTGAGGTAGTTTATTGTGGATTTTGACTTTTGTGTTTAGTATCATTATCTATTTGTAGAAACATTGCATAACGGCCACTCATCCTATCATTCCTAGGAAGTGGCGTTCTAAGACAGCCCCCAATATCTGGGACTGGATAGTTGAAATGGATTTCCTATGTAGGATGGAGAGGCTATCCACCGTTACGACACAGCATATAGATACGTTTTACAAAACATGGCAGGAATGGATTATGTTTCGCGAATCGCCTGAATTCCTAACACTCTTGGAGACAAATTAGCGGCGTAGGGTAGAACAGAGATGGGAGAGATTCAACTCTTCTCATACTTCAGCCCTCAGTTCTCTTCTCTCCCCCCACTTTCTTCCGTCCTCTTAATTAGACCCCCCATTTCTTCCTTTACCTTTTTCTGTACTTCTTTTCTTCTTTTCATTCTATTTTGTTTATCGTATGTTAATGATGATAAGGAATATGATACTCAAGACAGCATTATGGCAATGCTCTGGACAATCAATGGTTATTGAATGAATCCGACTCATGTAATGCTGTTATGCTTTACTTGATTATCTTGCTGTTTTACTTGACTGTTTTGCTGTGTTTGCTTTTCTTTGTCCTTGCATGTATACTTTTTACTTTTTGTATGTTACATATGAAAATATTCAATAAAAAATTATCTATTTGTAGAACCCATCCTCTTTTTAACTTCAGCTTTTTTTTACATGTGGTATTATGTTTGCATCAAGTATTTGCTGAAATTTCATTGAATCTATTCTTCCCTCTACCCATGAAATGTTCCCTGTGCCATCTGTTGCAAAACAACCCCAAAGCATGATTCATCCACCCCTATTTTAACCTCATCAGTCCACAGGATTTGTTTCCAAAATGCATCAGGCTTGTTTAGATGTACTTTTGCATAGTTCTGATGCTGAATTTTTTTGTGAGGACGCAAGAGTTTTTTTTTCTGATGACTCTTCCTTGAAAGCCATATTTGTGTAGGTGTCTCTGAACAGTAAAACAATGTACGACAAATCCAGAGTTTGTTAAATTTTTCTGAAGGTCTTTTGCAGTCAAGCAGGGGTTCTGATTTTCCTCTCTATCTACCCTACGAGCAGCTTTCACTGAAATTTTGCTTGGTCTTCCAGACCTTTTCTTGACTTACATTGTTCCTGCTAACTGCCATTTCTAAATTACATTTTGAACTGAGGAAAAGGGCAACTTGAAAACGCTTTGCTATCTTATTGCCTTTTCCTGCTTTGTTGGCCTCCACCATTTTCATTTTCAGAGTGCTCTGGTTCTGTTTTTTTGGCACAAGGTTAGAGGAGGCTAGGTTTTTATAAAGTTGGGAAATTTGCATCACCTGGCCTTTTGTAAGGATTATAGTGAACAAGCCATAACCCCAACAGGCTAATTAAGGTCAGAAACCCTGGTCAAAGTTATCAGAGCACACAAATCTCCAAGGGTGCTCAAGGGTGCCCAAACTTTTACATCTGCCCATTTTCCTTTTTTAATTTTTAAATTGTAAAAGATGAAAATATCTATACTGTGAAGAGCAAAAGGGTTAACAATGTTTTGAACTTTTGACTTTCATGTTCCATATCTCATTATCCACTTCTGCTTTGAACTTGAAACTGCCACCATTTTATAGACAATCATTTTGGATATCTCATACATAAATTTGAATTGCAAGTATTTATCATATGATTAGCTGTGCAGATTCTTGTCATCTCACTGCATTGTCACTGTCGCAATTCATGTTTGGATTTGCGGCAGCTCTGGTTCCGCTATAATTTAAATGTAGCTTTTTTCCTTTCAGGCCAGCAAGGGTTAATGTTTGTTTCCTTGCTGGCAGCTGCTGCATTGCTGGTCAGCTGATGTGGGTGGTGACCGCTAACACCATCCTTTAAATAGTCACCTGACGCATCAGCTGACTGTTGGTGATAGTTTTCTATGTAGACCAGCCTTGCAGTTGCAGCTCTATGATGTCAGCGCTGAATCTGCTTCTTCTGTGGATTTCTGGGTTTTGTTTCAGTATCATCTGCGGAGTGGAGCTTGGCAGCAGAGTCTGTCTCGTGCTTGTCACTATCCCCTGTGTTAGTATCATCTGCAGTGGTGAAGCTAGCGCCTTTGCCAGCCAGTTCACTAGCCAGGTCATTGTGAGGTGACAGGGATGAGGTACATGACGGCGGCAGGGGGGAAGGACCTGCTTAGGGCATTAGGGGAGTTCAGGGACAGGCTCAGATTAGAGCACAGGAGGTGTCCCATCCCTCGTTTCCTATTGTGTGTTAGTATTATCTGCAGTGGTGAAGCTAGCGCCTTTGCCAGCCAGTTCACTAGCCAGGTCATTGTGAGGTGACAGGGATGAGGTACATGACGGCGGCAGGGGGGAAGGACCTGCTTAGGGCATTAGGGGAGTTCAGGGACAGGCTCGGATTAGAGCTCAGGAGGTGTCCCATCCCTCGTTTCCTATTGTTAGAGTCTTTCTCTCCCCATTACCATCTTGTTGTGTGTGCAGTGTGCCGTCTGCTGGAATGACCCCTGTTGGGTCGTGACAGTCACTGTTTTGCACCTGGTGGTGGAAAAATATTTTTCTTCCTGAATGCAACAAAATGCAACCTGTTCTCACATTGTGTCTGCAACTGTCCCTTCCTTGCTCCCAAAACTTGTGTTCTCAAATCTTCGCCACCCCACCTCGCCACACTAAATCTCTCACACCCCTCCCCCCACAAGAAACCTACCCCCACCCTAAATCTTTCTCGTTACGCTGAATCTTTGGTGTCTTCAGCTCTGGATCACTTACCACCAATGCACACCTCTGCAGCGCCGGCGAGTGACCTCTCCGAGTCCGGGGGGAGGCATCGTGCTGCCGTCGGGGGAGACACTTCAGACTGCCTAATTAGGCAGCCTAATGGTGCCCCCTTGACAGCTGCGCCCTGAGCAGTTGCTCCGCCTACCCCCCTAGATACTCCTCTTAATGTGGATACCTACAGAAGTATTTTTTTCCATTGTGATCATTCAGTAGGGTTTCTGACCAAATTTTGTGCTGCCAAAAAAGGAATTCTAGTAGGAAGGTCGTATTGTTCTGCATCAGGGTATTGGAACGTTTTGGCCATGTGAACTAAATGAAGTTTGAATCCAGTGATACCTGATTTTATATAAACATAAAGGGAATATGTCAACAGTTTTTTTTTTTTTTTATGTAATCTGAGGGCAGCATGAGGTAGGGTCTGAGACACTGTTTTCAGGGATGTGTCACTTGTTAGACTGTGTGTTGTTTCAATACAATGAGCGCTTTATCAGCTGGAGATAAACACTGCCCAGACTACAGCGCACCTGCATCCTGGTCTAACTCTGCCCCCAGCATTGATTAGCAGCTCACTGTCAATAGACAACATACACAGAAAGCTGCTAATCTTGGGTGTGGGCGGAGTTAGCTTTCGGAGCTATGCTTCATCTGAAAACTCAGTTTACTGGGTGCAGCAGTTGTGATACAAAGTGATACATAGCTGGAATCAGGGTCTCTTTCCTACATTATGCTGATTTCAGAAGCTATAGAATAATACAGAGTCTCTATACGCTTTACACTTCTCTGGTAAAATAAAAATTCATTATATTCACCACATAACAATATTTTCTGGCGATCAGCTTCCAGTGATCGAGTAATGTCATGATCTCAATGGCAAGAGAACATAGCATAAGCATATATAGGAACTAGCTCTTGGAAGATGGGAACTGAGCTGACCATGAACTAAACCTAACGCACAACTAGCAGTGGCCGGGTAGCATGCCTACGTTGATTCTAGATGCCCAGCACCAGCCGGAGGACTAAATAAAACTAGCAGAAGAAAATATTAGTCCTAGCTCACCTCTAGAGAAATACCCCGAAAGGAGACAGAGGCCCCCCACATGTATTGGCGGTGAGTTGAGATGAAATAACAAACGTAGTATGAAAATAGGTTTAGCAAATTTGAGGTCCACTTACTACATAGCAGAAGACAGAAAGGACACTTTCATGGTCAGCTGAAAACCCTATCAAAAACACCATCCAGAAATTACTTTAAAACTCTGGCATTAACTCATAACACCAGAGTGGCAATTCCTGTTCACAAGAGCTTTCCAGACACAGTAACGAAACTACAGCTGTGAACTGGAACAAAAATGCAAAAACAAACATGGACAAGAGTCCAACTTATCTAGTAGTTGTCTAGGAGCAGGAACAAGCACAGAGAGGCTTCTGATAACATTGTTGACCGGCAAGCAACTAACAGAGCAGCAAGGTTATATAGCGACTCCCACATCTTGATGGGAACAGGTGAACAGAGAAAATGAAGACACCAGTTCAATTCCACCAGTAGCCACCGGGGGAGCCCAGAATCCAAATTCACAACAGTACCCCCCCCTCAAGGAGGGGGCACCGAACCCTCACCAGAACCACCAGGGCGATCAGGATGGGCCCTATGAAAGGCACGAACCAGATCGGAGGCATGAACATCAGATGCATTCACCCAAGAATTATCCTCCTGGCCGTATCCCTTCCACTTGACCAGATACTGGAGTCTCCGTCTGGAAACACGAGAGTCTAAGATTTTCTCCACAACGTACTCCAACTCACCCTCAACCAACACCGGAGCAGGAGGCTCAACGGAAGGCACAACAGGTACCTCATACCTGCGCAATAATGACCGATGAAAAACGTTATGAATAGAAAAGGATGCAGGGAGGTCCAAACGGAAGGAAACAGGGTTAAGAATCTCCAATATCTTATACGGGCCGATAAACCGAGGCTTAAACTTAGGAGAAGAGACCCTCATAGGGACAAAACGAGAAGACAACCACACCAAATCCCCAACAGAAAGCCGAGGACCAACACGACGGTGGCGGTTGGCAAAAAGCTGAGTCTTCTCCTGGGACAACCTCAAATTGTCCACCACCTGCCCCCAGATCTGATGCAATCTCTCCACCACAGCATCCACTCCAGGACAATCCGAAGATTCCACCTGACCAGAGGAAAATCGAGGATGAAACCCCGAATTACAGAAAAACGGGGACACCAAAGTGGCAGAGCTGGCCCGATTATTGAGAGCGAACTCCGCCAATGGCAAAAAAGCAACCCAATCATCCTGGTCAGCAGACACAAAACACCTCAGATATGTCTCCAGGGTCTGATTAATCCGCTCGGTCTGGCCATTCGTCTGAGGATGGAAAGCGGACGAGAAAGATAAATCTATGCCCATCCTAGCACAGAATGCCCGCCAAAATCTAGACACGAATTGGGTCCCTCTGTCAGAAACGATATTCTCAGGAATACCATGCAAACGAACAACATTTTGAAAAAACAGAGGAACCAACTCGGAAGAAGAAGGTAACTTGGGCAGAGGAACCAAATGGACCATCTTAGAAAAACGGTCACACACCACCCAGATGACAGACATCTTCTGAGAAACAGGCAGATCTGAAATAAAATCCATCGAGATGTGCGTCCAAGGCCTCTTAGGAATAGGCAAGGGCAACAATAATCCACTAGCCCGAGAACAACAAGGCTTGGCCCGAGCACAAACGTCACAAGACTGCACAAAGCCTCGCACATCTCGTGACAGGGAAGGCCACCAGAAGGACCTTGCCACCAAATCCCTGGTACCAAAAATGCCAGGATGACCTGCCAACGCAGAAGAATGAACCTCAGAGATGACTCTACTGGTCCAATCATCAGGAACAAACAGTTTATCAGGTGGGCAACGATCAGGTCTATCCGCCTGAAACTCCTGCAAGGCCCGCCGCAGGTCTGGAGAAACGGCTGACAATACCACTCCATCCTTAAGGATACCTGTGGGCTCAGAGTTACCAGGCGAGTCAGGCTCAAAACTCCTAGAAAGGGCATCCGCCTTAACATTCTTAGAACCCGGTAGGTATGACACCACAAAATTAAACCGAGAGAAAAATAATGACCAGCGCGCCTGTCTAGGATTCAGGCGCCTGGCGGTCTCAAGATAAATCAAATTTTTGTGGTCAGTCAATACCACCACCTGATGTCTGGCCCCCTCAAGCCAATGGCGCCACTCCTCAAAAGCCCACTTCATGGCCAAAAGCTCCCGATTCCCAACATCATAATTCCGCTCAGCGGGCGAAAATTTACGGGAAAAGAAGGCACAAGGCCTCATCACGGAGCAGTCAGAACTTTTCTGCGACAACACTGCCCCAGCTCCGATCTCAGAAGCGTCGACCTCAACCTGAAAAGGTAGAGCAACATCAGGCTGACGCAACACAGGGGCAGAGGAAAAACGGCGCTTAAGCTCCCGAAAGGCCTCCACAGCATCAGGGGACCAATCAGCAACATCAGCACCCTTCTTAGTCAAATCGGTCAATGGTTTAGCAATATCCGAAAAACCAGCAATAAATCGACGATAAAAGTTAGCAAAGCCCAAAAATTTCTGAAGACTCTTAAGAGAAGAGGGCTGCGTCCAATCACAAATAGCTTGAACCTTGACAGGATCCATTTCAATGGAAGAGGGGGAAAAAATATATCCCAAAAAGGAAATCCTCTGTACCCCAAAAACACACTTAGAACCCTTCACACACAAAGAATTAGACCGCAAAACCTGAAAAACCCTCCTGACTTGCTGGACATGAGAGTCCCAGTCATCCGAAAAAATCAGAATATCATCCAGATACACAATCATAAATTTATCCAAATAATCGCGAAAAATATCATGCATAAAGGACTGGAAAACTGACGGAGCATTAGAAAGACCAAAAGGCATTACTAAATACTCAAAATGGCCCTCGGGCGTATTAAATGCGGTTTTCCACTCATCCCCCTGCCTGATTCGCACCAAATTATACGCCCCACGAAGGTCAATCTTAGAGAACCACTTGGCCCCCTTTATGCGAGCAAACAAATCAGTCAGCAACGGCAATGGGTATTGATATTTAACAGTGATTTTATTCAAAAGCCGATAATCAATACATGGTCTCAAAGAGCCGTCTTTTTTTGACACAAAGAAAAAACCGGCTCCTAAGGGAGATGACGATGGACGAATATGTCCCTTTTCCAAGGACTCCTTTATATATTCTCGCATAGCAGCATGTTCAGGCACAGACAGATTAAATAAACGACCCTTTGGGTATTTACTACCCGGGATTAAATCTATGGCACAATCGCACTCTCGGTGCGGAGGTAACGAACCAAGCTTGGATTCTTCAAAGACGTCACGATAGTCAGACAGGAACTCAGGAATTTCAGAGGGAATGGATGATGAAATGGAAACCACAGGTACATCCCCATGAGCCCCCTTACATCCCCAGCTCAACACAGACATAGCTCTCCAGTCGAGGACTGGGTTGTGAGATTGCAGCCAAGGCAATCCTAGCACCAAATCATCATGTAGATTACACAGCACCAGAAAGCGAATAATCTCCTGGTGATCCGGATTAATACGCATAGTTACTTGTGTCCAGTATTGTGGTTTATTATTAGCCAATGGGGTGGAGTCAATCCCCTTCAGAGGAATAGGAGTCTCCAAAGGCTCTAAATCATACCCACAGCGTTTGGCAAAGGACCAATCCATAAGACTCAAAGCGGCGCCAGAGTCGACATAGGCGTCCGTGGTAATAGATGACAAAGAGCAAATCAGGGTCACAGATAGAATAAATTTAGACGGTAAGGTGCAAATGGAAACAGATTTACCAAGCTTTTTAGTGCGCTTAGAGCATGCTGATATAACATGAGTAGAATCACCACAATAGAAACACAACCCATTTTTCCGTCTAAAATTCTGCCGCTCGCTTCGGGACAGAATTCTATCACACTGCATATTCTCTGGCGACTTCTCAGTGGACACCGCCAGATGGTGCACTGGTTTGCGCTCCCGCAAATGCCTATCGATCTGAATAGCCATTGTCATGGACTCATTCAGACCCGCAGGCACAGGGAACCCCACCATAACATCCTTAATGGCATCAGAGAGACCCTCTCTGAAAGTCGCCGCCAGGGCGCACTCATTCCACTGAGTAAGCACAGACCATTTACGGAATCTTTGGCAGTAAATTTCCGCTTCATCTTGCCCCTGAGATAGGGACATCAAAGTTTTTTCTGCCTGAAGCTCCAAATGAGGTTCGTCATAAAGCAACCCCAAGGCCAGAAAAAACGCATCCACATTGAGCAACGCAGGATCCCCTGGTGTCAATGAAAAAGCCCAGTCTTGAGGGTCGCCCCGGAGCAAGGAAATCACAATCCTGACCTGCTGTGCAGGGTCTCTGGCAGAGCGAGATTTCAGGGACAAAAATAATTTGCAATTATTTCGAAAATTCTGAAACCCGGATCTATTCCCCGAGAAAAATTCCGGCAAAGGAATTCTCGGCTCAGATACAGGTGCATGACAAACAAAATCTTGCAAATTTTGTACCTTCGTGGCGAGATTATTCAAACCTGCAGTTACACTCTGAAGATCCATTACAAACAGGTGGACACAGAGCCATTCAAGGGTTAAGAGGAGGTAAGAAGCAGCTAGACAGCAATTAAGGGCTAGGCAGCAAAACTCTGAGGGGAAAAAAAAAAAAAAATTCCCTTCAACACTTCTTTTTCTCCTGCTTCAGCCCAAACAATTAACACTTTGTGGGCCGGTCAAACTGTCATGATCTCAATGGCAAGAGAACATAGCATAAGCATATATAGGAACTAGCTCTTGGAAGATGGGAACTGAGCTGACCATGAACTAAACCTAACGCACAACTAGCAGTGGCCGGGTAGCATGCCTACGTTGATTCTAGATGCCCAGCACCAGCCGGAGGACTAAATAAAACTAGCAGAAGAAAATATTAGTCCTAGCTCACCTCTAGAGAAATACCCCGAAAGGAGACAGAGGCCCCCCACATGTATTGGCGGTGAGTTGAGATGAAATAACAAACGTAGTATGAAAATAGGTTTAGCAAATTTGAGGTCCACTTACTACATAGCAGAAGACAGAAAGGACACTTTCATGGTCAGCTGAAAACCCTATCAAAAACACCATCCAGAAATTACTTTAAAACTCTGGCATTAACTCATAACACCAGAGTGGCAATTCCTGTTCACAAGAGCTTTCCAGACACAGTAACGAAACTACAGCTGTGAACTGGAACAAAAATGCAAAAACAAACATGGACAAGAGTCCAACTTATCTAGTAGTTGTCTAGGAGCAGGAACAAGCACAGAGAGGCTTCTGATAACATTGTTGACCGGCAAGCAACTAACAGAGCAGCAAGGTTATATAGCGACTCCCACATCTTGATGGGAACAGGTGAACAGAGAAGATGAAGACACCAGTTCAATTCCACCAGTAGCCACCGGGGGAGCCCAGAATCCAAATTCACAACAGAGTAACTTGACATGTGCCGCAGCACTTACCTGTGACTTCACTATAGACTTCCGCAGCCTATGATTGCTATGCAGTTGTTTTTAGTCACAGATGTATAGGACAGCCGAAACATAAAGGTGGGACACAATAATAGTCAGTAGCACTAGACTTTCCGATACAAACCACTTCCTATGTATGGACCCACATTGGTGGCAGCAGTGTGTGCAGGGATCTGCCAGGGAACCGGAGAAGTAATGTTGCTATCTGGATTTACAGATTTTTCTCTGTTTTTGTGGATAATCTGCAGCAAAATTCATGGTTTTGTCTGGATATTGGCTTACTTATCGAATTCGGCCGTGAAAATTTGCAACAAATTTTGCTGTAGAAAGCGCAGGCCGCTTTCTGCGCAGAAAGTGTTCAGGGTTTGTGTTGTGAATTCTGTTCTTGGGCTCCCTCCGGTGGTTACAAGTGGTAGCACTGCTGTCTGTCCTTCACAGCAGTCATCAGGTGTGTCCACTTTGGACTGGGCTATTTAGTCTGGCTTCACCTTTTAGTCAGTGCCAGTTGTCCATTGTTTCTGGAGGATTCACATCCCTTCCTGATCTCTCCTGCTTGCTGTTCTTTTCAACAAGATAAGTCCTGCTTGTTTTTGCAGCCCACATTTTGTGGGCCTTATTGTTCAGTGCATTTCTTGTTTTTTATTGTCCAGCTTAACCCCTTAAGCCCCGAGGGTGGTTTGCACGTTAATGACCGGGCCAATTTTTACAATTCTGACCACTGTCCCTTTATGAGGTTATAACTCTGGAACGCTTCAACGGATCTTGGCGATTCTGACATTGTTTTCTCGTGACATATTGTACTTCATGTTAGTGGTAAAATTTCTTCGATATAACTTGCGTTTATTTGTGAAAAAAACGAATATTTGGCGAAAATTTTGAAAATTTTGCAATTTTCCAACTTTGAATTTTTATGCCCTTAAATCACAGACATATGTCACACAAAATACTTAATAAATAACATTTCCCACATGTCTACTTTACATCAGCACAATTTTGGAACCAAAATTTTTTTTTGTGACGGAGTTATAAGGGTTAAAAGTTGACCAGCAATTTCTCATTTTTACAACACCATTTTTTTTTAGGGACCACATCTCATTTGAAGTCATTTTGACGGGTCTATATGATAGAAAATACCCAAGTGTGACACCATTCTAAAAACTGCACCCCTCAAGGTACTCAAAACCACTTTCAAGAAGTTTATTAACCCTTCAGGTGTTTCACAGGAATTTTTGGAATGTTTAAATAAAAATGAACATTTAACTTTTTTTCACACAAAATTTATTTCAGCTCCAATTTGTTTTATTTTACCAAGGGTAACAGGAGAAAATAGACCCCAAAAGTTGTTGTACAATTTGTCCTGAGTACGCTGATACCCCATATGTGGGGGTAAACCACAGTTTGGGCGCATGGCAGAGCTTGGAAGCAAAGGAGCGCCATTTGACTTTTCAATGCAAATTTGACTGGAATTGAGATGGGACGCCATGTTGCGTTTGGAGAGCCCCTAATGTGCCTAAACATTGAAACCCCCCACGAGTGACACCATTTTGGAAAGTAGACCCCTTAAGGAACTTATCTAGATGTGTGTTGAGCACTTTGACCCAACAAGTGCTTCACAGAAGTTTATAATGCAGAGCCGTAAAAATAAAAAATCATATTTTTTCACAAAAATGATCTTTTCACCCCCATTTTTTTATTTCCCCAAGGGTAAGAGAAGAAATTAGACCACAAAAGTTGTTGTGCAATTTGTCCTGAGTACGACGATACCCCATATGTGGGTGTAAACCATTGTTTGGGCGCATAGCAGAGCTCAGAAGGGAAGAAGCGCTATTTTACTTTTCAATGCAAAATTGACTGGAATTAAGATGGGATGCCATGTTGCGTTTGGAGAGCCCCTGATGTGCCTAAACATTAAACCCCCCCCACAAGTTACACCATTTTGGAAAGTAGACCCCCTAAGGAACTTATCTAGATGTGTTTTGAGAGCTTTGAACCCCCAAGTGTTTCACTACAGTTTATAACGCAGAGCCGTGAAAATAAAAATTATTTTTCTTTTTCACAAAAATGATTTTTTAGCCCCCAGTTTTGTATTTTCACAAGGGTATCAGGATAAATTGGACCCCAAAAGTTGTTGTCCAATTTGTCTGGAGTACGCTGATACCCCATTTGTGGGGAGGGACCACTGTTTGGGCGCATGACAGAGCTCGGAAGGGAAGGAGCGCCATTTGGAATGCAGACTTAAATGGATTGGTCTGCAGGCGTCACGTTGCATTTGCAGAGCCCCTGATGTACCCAAACAGTACAAACCCCCCACAAGTGACCCCATATTGGAAACTAGACCTCCCAAGGAACTTATCTAGATGTGTTGTGAGAACTTTGAACCCCCAAGTGTTTCACTACAGTTTACAACGCAGAGCCGTGAAAATAAAACATATTTTTTTTCCCACAAAAATGATTTTTAGCCCCCCAAATTTTTATTTTCCCAAGGATAACAAGAGAACTTGGACCCCAGAAGTTGTTGTTCAATTTGTCCCTAGTACGCTGATACCCCATATGTTGGGGTAAACCCCTTTTTGGACGCACGGGAGAGCTCGGAAGGGAAGGAGCACTGTTTTACTTTTTCAACGCAGAATTGGCTGGAATTGAGATTGGACGCCATGTCGCGTTTGGAGAGCCCCTGATGTGCCTGAACAGTGGAAACTCCCCAATTCTACCTGAAACCCTACCCCTAACCGTTTACTGAACATTTTCTGACAGTCATAAGTGCCACGTATATAAGTGCCACGTATATAAGTGCCACGTATATAAGTGCCACGTATATAAGTGCCACGTATTTAAGTGCCACGTATTTAAGTGCCACGTATTTAAGTGCCACGTATTTAAGTGCCACGTATTTAAGTGCCACGGTATTTCAGTGCCACGATATTTCAGTGCCACGATATTTCAGTGCCACGTATTTCAGTGCCACGTATTTCAGTGCCACGTATTTCAGTGCCACGTATTTCAGGCACTGAAAAATACGTGGCACGTAAATACTTCAGTGCCACGATATTTCAGTGCCACGTATTTCAGTGCCACGTATTTCAGTGCCACGTATTTCAGGCACTGAAAAATACGTGGCACGTAAATACGTGGCACTTAAATACGTGGCACTTAAATACGTGGCACTTAAATACGTGGCCACTGAAATATCGTGGCACTTATATACGTATATACGTATATAAACGTATATTTCAGTGCCACGTATTTCAGTGCCACGTATTTCAGGTTAGGGGTAGGGTTAGGGTTTTTTGTTTTTTTCTTGTTTTCTTGTGTTTTTCTATAAAAACGCATGCGTTTTACCGCGTTTACATGCATTTTTTCACACATGCGGTTTTTTTAAAAAACGCATGCAGATAAAAACGCAAGTGTGAAACCAGACTAAAAGACGCTTTTTATAGCAAAAAAGTTTTTGCGTCTCCACATTTTGAGACCTATAATTTTTCCACATTTTGGTCCACAGAGTCATGTGAGGTCTTGTTTTTTGCGGGACGAGTTGACGTTTTTATTGGTAACATTTTCGGACACGTGACCATTTTTTATCACTTTTTATTCCGATTTTTGTGAGGCAGAATAACCAAAAACCAGCTATTCATGAATTTCTTTTGGGAGAGGCGTTTATACCGTTCTGCGCTTGGTAAAATTGATAAAGCAGTTTTATTCGTCGGGTCAGTACGATTACAGCGATACCTCATTTATATCATTTTTTATGTTTTGACGCTTTTATACGATAAAAACTATTTTATAGAAAAAATAATTATTTTGGCATCGCTTTATTCTGAGGACTATAACTTTTTTATTTTTTTGCTGATGATGCTGTATGGCGGCTCGTTTTTTGCGGGACAAGATGACGTTTTCAGCGGTAACATGGTTATTTATATCCGTCTTTTTGATCGCGTGTTATTCCACTTTTTGTTCGGCGGTATGGTAATAAAGCGTTGTTTTTTGCCTCGTTTTTTTTTTTTTTTTCTTACGGTGTTTACTGAAGGGGTTAACTAGTGGGCCAGTTTTATAGGTTGGGTCGTTACGGACGCGGCGATACTAAATATGTGTACTTTTATTGTTTTTGTTTGTTTTTTTTAGATAAAGAAATGTATTTATGGGAATAATATATATTTTTTTATTATTATTTAATTAGGAATTTTTTTTTTTTTTTTTTACACATGTGGAATTTTTTTTTTTTTACTTTTTTACTTTGTCCCAGGGGGGGACATCATAGATCGCAGATCTGATAGTGTGCACAGCACTCTATGAGATCTGTGATCATACTTTCATCGGAGCAGGCTGCAGCTTTCATCTGCAGCCTGCTCCGACCCGGAAGTGCTCCCTGCAGGACCCGGATACAGCCCCTCGGCCATTTTGGATCCGAGGCCTGCAGGGAGAAGACGTTCGGTACGAGGTGAGTACATCACCTTGTACCGATCGTCTCAGGGAAGCCCGCAGGGAGCCCCCTCCCTGCGCGATGCTTCCCTATACCGCCGGTACACCGCGATCATGTTTGATCGCGGTGTGCCGGGGGTTAATGTGCCGGGGGCGGTCCGTGACCGCTCCTGGCACATAGTGCCGGATGTCAGCTGCGATATGCAGCCGACACCCGGCCGCGATCGGCCGCGCTCCCCCCGTGAGCGCGGCCGATCGCGTATGACGTACTATACCGTCACCGGGAATTAAGGCCCACCCCACCTCGACGGTATAGTACGTCATATGGGATTAAGGGGTTAATCTGTGTAAGGATTTATGCAGCCAAGCTGGAATCTCTGGAGAGGCAGATATACCCTCCATGTCTTTAGTTAGATGTGGAGTTTTTGTATTTTCTGTGGTGGATATTTCCTAGTATTTTAATACTGACCGCATAGTTCTCTGTCCTATCTTTCCTATTTAGCTAGATTGGCCTCCTTTGCTAAAACCTGTTTTCAGCCTGTGTATGGTTTTTCCTCTCCTCTCACAGTCAATATTTGTGGGGGGCTGTCTATCCTTTGGGGATTTTCTCTGAGGCGAGAAAGTTTTCCCTTTTTTATCTATAGGGTTAATTAGTCCTCCGGCTGTGTCGAGGTGTCTAGGATCAGTAGATACATCCCACGGCTACTTCTAGTTGCGGTGTTAAGTTCAGGGTCCGCGGTCAGTACAGATACCACCTTCTCCAGAGCACGTCTAATGCTGCTCCTAGGCCACCAGATCCTAACAGGTTTGGGTAGGATTTATTCAGATGTCATCCACTTTGCTGCTACTAGCATATTTTTTGCCTATAATCCTGGTAGACGATTCACGGCGATTCATCTACACATCCATTGGAAATGTGACATCTTTCTGTGACCGCTATCATTGTCAGCCATATTAATTCTCATGGGGCTCTCTCATCTGTCAGCCAGGTCTTACTTCTCTCCTCCATCTCTCAGGTTTCTCAAGTAGTCGCAGCAAGTAAGGTTGATTACACTCAGAGTATTGGCTATGCTACCAAACATGAAAAATCCATTCTATCTACACAAATATCAAAAAAGGAAGTAACAGGAATGTGAACCCGGCACATATGCAAATAAGGGATTTAAAGTGCTTTCTGGGTTTAGGTGGCTGATCTACATGTAAAAATAAGAGAAACACTTAGATATATTTTAAAGGAGCTGACCCTCTTACACTTTTCGGACGGATGTTAATGACATGCAGCTCAGAGTTTGAGCTGAGTGGGATCCAATTCTCTTGCATAAGAAAATCATAGCACAGGTGCTGAGAAGATGGAGAACCTAATTTCTCCATTGTCTATGTCAGTGTATATCGGACTGCACTCAGATGATATCTGAGTGCAGTCCGATGTTTCACAAGCACCCATAGACTTGTATTGGTGCGTGTGATCCAAATATCGGCACTACACGCAGCATGCTACGATTGTTTTCTAAATCGGCATGAGAAAATAATCGCAGATCTGACCTGCCCCATAGTATAACAGGGCGCTGAGTGCTATCCGATAAAACATCACATATCACTCTGCCGTGTTATACGCCAATGTGAGCATACCATTAATGTGATAAAAGCATTCACATGATCAAAGCATCAGGCATGTTAAACTCCATCTTTCCCTGACTTCTGCTAGATAGCTCCCAAAAGAAACCTACAATCCCACAGTAACTACACCCAAGGACAGGGAATAATTGAAAGCAAACACTAAGATAAAAGACTTTTCCTTTTATGGGCTAAAAATTGTTTTTATTAAACAAATTTAAAATACAAAATTAATCATACATATAGTCCTGAGCAACATCAAGAGGGGAAACACAGAACCATGAACAGGAAAGAAGGTGGGAACACCTGGATATAAGGGCAATAAATTGATCTTTTATATATCTCATTCAAACGATCCCTGGGAGTACATGATGCATATAAACACATAACATCCAAAGAACTGTAAAGTGCAAGTGCTTGTAAACACTATGGACTACCAAATTACCGTAAGTTCCATAGGAAATATACCCTTATATCCAATAAGGGACTTAAGTCTTAAGGCAGTATATCATCATATCATTCAAACCAAAGTGGCAGTGCTAATAATAAACCCAGGTGATAACAATATAAAGAGATCAAATTAAACCTTACATATTTACCACAAAGTGTAGCTATCCAGGTGCCCACCACACCCGACGCGCGTTTCGTTCAGAAAGCTTCGTCCAGGATGAAGCCTTATTTTTTAGCCCATAAAAGGAAAAGTCTGTTAGGCTAGAGTCACACCGCAGTATTTTCTCGCATCCGAGAAAATTGGTCCGATTTATGCTAATCACACTCTGATCAAACTCTGACTAGAGTGATTATAGTGGGATACATTTTTCTCAGATGAGAAATTGGGAAAAACAATTTATCTATTCTGTCAGTTAGTGTAAGTCGCACCGCACTCTGATGTCATCCGAGTGCAGTCCGATGTTTTTCGCAGACTCATTGACTTGTATGGTTGGGTGCAATCCGAACATTGAATGCAAATCGTGCATGCTGCAATTTTTATTTTTATTTTTATTTTTTCCCCCTCTGGCAGTCATCTCTTCAGTTTAATGGTCCCCATACACATGAGATAGCTGTCGGCTGAACTCCCAACTACCCCACAGACAGGAATTCTTGGCCAAGCACTTCTGTGTCCTCTATTAGAAAGTCACTGCCAGACTTTTCTGATGACAACTTACCTCCTGGAAGAACAGCCCAAAGGCCAGATCCTTTTCCTTCGTACATATTAGACTGTCGGTTTATCCAATCAATATCAGGGTGTTTTGCCAACTTAAAGGGGTTTTCCTATCTCCAAGATCCTATCCCAATATGTAGAAGGTGTAATATTAGGAAACATCTCCTATTAAAATTGTAGTATGGTTCCTCTGATTCGCTATGTTGCTTACCCCTTGTGCAGGGCGTTGCGGTAGCTTAGGAATCCATAGTTATGACCAGTCATATAGTGACAGTTGTTAGTGGTTGTAACCATGGATACCTAAGAACCACCTTCAGAAGAACTATGCTACATTTTCTAGTTGGAGGTATTTGCAACTATTATTTTTGGATGGTCGACATCCGCACCACATGTAGGGATTGCCTAACAAACACCTCATCTGGGCACATTTGTTCATCACTAGTTGCCGCAACTTCATAAGTCTTCATATGTGCCACCACATTTCTGTTATAGGTTTATTCCTGGATATATTTTCTCAGTGATGGCTGCCTGTCATCTGGCGGTCATAAACTCTTCTACAAAAACTTGGTAGAACAGGTTTACTATATAAGCAACGTGTCTTCTCCCTCGCCTTCCCAAGGCTGCCATTTATACCTTGCTGCTTCCTGATAAGCACTCATGTTATTTCAAGCATAATTACCAATGTGTGGAGGGACTCTGTACCCATAGCTCAAGGACTAAATATAGCCAGGAAATAAAAATGGAATAGACTACTGTTAACTTAAAATGTCTGTAAATCGAAAAAATAATATATATCTCACATCATTGTCCTAAAAAACAACTAATGACCATGAACCCAGCATAGATCCACATGACAGGACTGGCATGGCAGCATCGTATGATTGCGGTCACTTAGAATTTACATTAATCGATTTATGGTTTTGTTTTGCAGGGGGTAACGCATGATTGGAAAACGGAGGGAAACATTGCGATCATGTAGAATTTATACGACATGAAAGTAAGTACTCCCAGCTGGCGTCTGATTCTGCAGTAGCCATTCTGTGGTAAAAAAGATCAGTGAATTGTTTTCTGCAGGTCCATATGAGTACAGCAATATGAAGTACATGTTTTTTTTGTTTTTTACAAGTTTATTATCTTACAAAAAAAAAAAGCTTAAAAAAACAATACAAAATGCTGTGTTGGCTTATTCTAACACCTATAAATGTTTTTTTTTTCTCCAATCGACGAATCTATGTTGGGGAATGTGCAAATGACGCCCAGGCATCTGGTGTGTTTTTTTTGTTTGCCTTCCCATTGATTTCTATTGTACAGTATGGCGTGTCTTACAAGTGTAAAACTTCTGAAGAATGGTCAGCTCTCTTCTTTTAACCACTTGACATTTTTGGAACTCTTAAAGTGAACCTGTTAGCAGGATTTTGTTAAGTAAACTACAGGCATTGTCAGGTTGGTGCTGTTAAACTGATTAAAATGATACCTGGGGTGAAGAAATATGTCTTGTGGTTATTGTGTAATCAGTGTTAGAAATTTTCAGTTAATGAGATGCCCGCGCTTCGGGGCAGGACTGTAGGCAAAGGCTTATCTTGGTGCTCTAGGCCAGAGAAACCAAGGAAAGTCCTGCCCACAATCCACCCCGAAGCACAAACATGTTCCTCATCATAGAGACAGAGACAGAGAGACAACCTGTTTGTGCTTCGGGGTGGCCTGTGGGCTGGTCTTTCCTTGGTTTCTGTGGATTTCTGTAACTCATTTGTATGCATTGGAGACATACCCATCAAGTTAGCTTTAGTTCAAGGGGTTTTAGAGAAACCACATGCATCATTTAGTAAATGCAGACATTTTGCACATAGCCCATCCATTTTCACAGGCTCAAATATAGAGATATAGCAGCAGCCAAGTTGATGGCTGTTATACCTGGAATTGGAAAGGAGCATTTCCTCTCTTGAGATTCTTTGCCTGCAAACGTCTGCTGGTTTGTGACTGTGGCTTTGTTGCCAGTCTGTGTATTTCCTGCTGGCTTGTGGGTCTTTCTGTCTTCAGTTTTCTTTTCGGTGAGAAAAAAGCATCCCCACAAAATGTGAGGTCAGATGAACAGCGCTGCCATACAAGAATATTCCGTCACTCTACCTTGTAAGAATCTGTTGACTAATACCCCGAAACAACATGGAAAGCATCTGTACTGTGAAGCACCGTGCTAACAATTTTCCAGCATTGGTCTGGCTTTGAGAGGAATGAATTCCTATTGTAGGGTTTCACTCTCTCAGGTAGGCAATATGTAGAATTCACACAGGCAATGCAGTTTTGGCCCAACAGGTGCAGTTTTATAGCTTTCATAAAACTGCAAGGAATTAAAAAACTAAAACAGCCTCTTCTGGGCACAAAGGTATTACAGCAAAAACAGAACACATATGACAGTGCGAGCTCACCTGAACATATTACTGTCCTTTCTCTCAGAGCAAATTTTATGCACCAAAGAGGTATGATCCTACCATGTCTCAGTATCCCCTTCAGTATTCAACTCCATGCACAGTTCACACTGAACAGGCTGCAGATTCCATACGTTACTCTGAAGCTCCAACATGCAGACTGCTCGGCTTTCCTAGCTGAGCCGTGCAGTCTCCATTTAGAGAGAGACCCTGGCACGTCTTTCTCAGCTATGCTCACATTTGGCTGGTCACTCACCAGCAGCACACTTGACTTTGCTCAACATCCAGCAGATTGACACACCTCCAGTGAATAGAAGCCCTGGTTCTTACTCAAAGCTAGCGAAGTTCATGTAAGCAAGACCTGCAGTGCTAGGATTTAACCCTAGCCTACCTGGCTTTGGTACATTCTGAACACTTAAGAATTCATCCCAAGACTCTTATTCAGTCACATCATGAGTAGACACCGGTGATCCATTACTATAACATGACACGTCCTACACGACTTGGCACAGACCGTCACTTCTCATCACTGTAGTGTTAGTTAATCTTGGTTTTACCTATCCATAGAATCTCATTACAGAACCAGAGGCCTTTTAAAGGGAATCTGTCAGCAAGATTATGAACAGTAACCTACAGACAGTGTCAGGTCGGTGCCATTATACTGATTAAAATGATACCTTGGTTGATGAAATCCGTTGTTTAATCTTTATTTTCAGTTCTTAGTTAATGATATGCCTGTACCCTGGGACGGCCTGTGGGGGAGAGGGGGTCTTCATGTGATGCCCTGATTTGGTATTCGTAATGCAGACTGCTGACAGGTCACTGATCCCTCAGTGACCTGTCCCCTAGTTTGCATAATTTGAACTTTCAAAGCAATGACTTTCCATAAGTCCTATGTAACATTACAGAATGCAAATCAATGTCTTGAAAAATAAAAACACATCAAATATTACAGTTTCTGGACTTAGAAGACTTCACTTTTTCAGCAGCACTCATTCAGCCCCCCATGAGGACACTGCCACCACCATTTTTTACAGTAGGCACCATGCATTTTTCTTTGTTCTCCTTAACCTTTGCGACACTATACAGTTTTGAAGGCATCGGTTCCAAAAACATTTATCATGGTCTCATTACTCCAGAGTATAGCGTCCAGTAGTCTTCATATTTTTTCACCAAGGGCCTGGCAAATTGTGGGCAGATTTTTTTGTTCATGAGCTTTAGGAGTGACTTCCTTCATGGATGACGGCCATGCGTGCCACTTCTTGCTGTGTGTATTATGTCGCGAGAAACACTCACACCTGTTTGGCTTTCTACCTCTGTAGCTAATTGCAGTTAACTTGCATGTCTACTTTCTTCAATCTTTCTCATCAGAAGACCCTCCCGTTTAGATGTTAACTTCCATGGTCGGTCTGGATGTCTCTCTGAGATGGCTTCAGTTCGTGCTTTGTTAAATTTTTGAATTTGCTACATAATTCTGACTAAGTAAAGTTTTTCTGATCATCTTGTAGTTTTTACCTTTCTTGTGTAAAGAAAAGATTTTCTTTCTCAGGTGACATTTCTCTTCCGTGTGGTGCCATTACTGACAGCATGAAATGGGAAGGGGTTTTCTTTAAGTAACACCATTTTATTGTCAATTATTAAATTACCTGTGGTTGGATTTTTTTTTTTTGTTAATTAGAATTTTGTAGTCTAAACTTTAGCTGTGGTCCTAAGACTTTCGTTGGGGTGTACTTGTTTTTGCGACCTGGTCTTCAATGAATTTGTTAGGAAAACTATTTTTGGGGATGTGCAAAACAGCAAATCTTGTTTCAATTAGATTAGAATGGTATCCCATAGAAAATGTTGATTCTGAATGGAAATTTTTTGACAAATCTGTTGGGGTGTACTCATTTATGCTGAACATTATATATTCGTATGTAACTATAGAACTTATTGGTTTTGAAACATGAGTGATTTCAGACTGGCCAGTAGACGTCCGCATAACATTCATTACTCTAGATCAAACAAAATAAAACCATCTCACTTTCTGGCCTGAGGTGAAACTGAATGTTACGTCATCATTATTACCAGAAGGCTTATGATTTTTATCATCCTCATTATTGTTAATTATTGTCAACAATGTATTTTATGACATAATGATGTCGATCTTGTCTGCATTGACTTCACTAATATGACCTGCTCAGACCATGGCCTGTTTCTTTAACAAGGATTTTAAGGGGAAAACAATAATCTACCAGTGCTAACCTATTTTATTACATTTATTGTACTCATTATTGGGGATGAAGTGTAGAGAGGTCATGAAAATTCTCTACCTTTTCAAAGCTGTTTTTATACGAACTATACCAAGGCAATGTTATATCGTTATAAGGTATTACATATTGCCCACGAATACTTGATTTTCATTCGATTAAAGTCTCTCCAACTGTTTAACTGCACTGGTTTTCCATTACAGGTAGTCCTCGACTTACGACGTTGATCCGTTCTTACACGGCGTCGTAAACCGAATTTCGATGTAAGTCGGACCATACATTCATACAGTACTGTACCATAATAACAGTACAGTACTGCAAACACTTAGCCTATCCAAACACCTATCCTAACACAGTACCCTACATAATTAGGGTGTTATTGCGTGCAGGAGACTCGTTTTCCTCGTGTAACCGGATACAGTGTACAGTACTGGACTCTATTCTTCCGCCGCTGCACGTAGTTGCATGTAGTTCGACTTACGACGCAAACCGTGTAAGTCGGAACGAGGCCTCGTATAAAGCGTTGTAACCACGAAACGATGTAACTCGAGACCGTTGTAACCCGAGGACTAACTGTATATAACTTAGTGACTTGTGCTTAGTATTTGTACTGACTTTCCCAAATTCTGCAGAGTCTTAGCGCTCCACTAAAAAGTTTACCGAGTGTCCTTGAGTTTTGGAAGTAGGTGATTGCTGTTTTACTATCTAGGTCATTATCTCTGTCACATATGAAAAAATGGTATAGGATTAACCTTTCTAACCCCAATATTGTTTTTAGTACAGCGTATTTCCTTGTGTGTTTATGGCCACCTTTTCCTGTATCTACAGTATAGCAGACTATCTCCTAAAAGTTAGGGTACCGTCACACAGTGGCATTTTCATCGCTACGACGGCACGATTCGTGACGTTCTAGCGATATAGTTACGATCTCGCAGTGTCTGACACCCAGCAGCGATCAGGGACCCTGCTGAGAATCGTACGTCGTAGCAGATCGTTTGAAACTTTCTTTCGTCGCTGGATCTCCCGCTGTCATCCCTGGATCGTTGTGTGTGACAGCGATCCAGCGATGCGTTCGCTGGTAACCAGGGTAAACATCGGGTTACTAAGCGCAGGGCCGCGCTTAGTAACCCGATGCTTACCGTGGTTACCAGCGTAAAAGTAAAAAAAAAAAAAAAACGTACATACTCACCATCTGATGTCCTACAGGTCCCTTGCCGTCTGCTTCCCGCTCTGACTGACTGCCGGCCGGAAAGTGAGAGCAGATCACAGCGGTGACGTCACCGCTGTGCTCTGCTCTCACTGTACGGCGGCACTCAGAGCGGGAAGCAGACGGCAAGGGACCTGACGGACATCAGATGGTGAGTATGTACGGTTTTTTTTTACATTTACGCTGGTAACCACGGTAAACATCGGGTTACTAAGCGCGGCCCTGCGCTTAGTAACCCGATGTTTACCCTGGTTACCAGCGAACCTCGGCATCGTTGGTCGCTGGAGAGCGGTCTGTGTGACAGCTCCCCAGCGACCACACAACGACTTACCAACGATCACGGCCAGGTCGTATCGCAGGTCGTGATCGTTGGTAAATCGTATAGTGAGACGGTACCCTTAATCCCTAACAATGTTTAAAGAAGATCCGACAATATGGAATGTACAGCTCCTTTACAGGGGTCTAACAGTTGATCAACAAACTTGACATGATTCTTGCATACTACATAGATAAGGTTTACTAAATTCAATATTTATATATATATATATATATTTTTTTTTTTTTTCTTCTAATGTTTGATAAACTTTTTTTCAGTTGTGGCTCTCCTTCACTGGCAATTAAAAATTCAAGGATAAAAACATTGTTGAAGGCCTAGAAGATAGTGATCGTGCCCTACTCATGCCGAAATGATGGCAAGACAACGTAGTCCTCGCCATGCGGCCAGGCCTCATTCTACCATCGATGTTACTTCTGAAATGTTAGGATTGTCACTGGCAGGTAAGTACTTCTGGTAAAAAGAATTTGGATCATAATGAAATTGCCTTTAGTGATAGTCAACCTGTATTCTGGAGATTCGATCAATATATATTTCTTCAATGCCATAATAGTTTCTCATAGGATAGAACAGAGGCGCACAACATTTTTTAGTCTAAGGGTCACATCGTTATACTGAACCAAGCTCACGGGCTGCAAAAAATGAAAAAGGGGTGCTTAAATGAACAGCTCACCAGAACTACTGTCACTACACACATACATCAACAAAGCCAAGTTTTGAGTTTTTGAGAAAGATTTGGAGAGTGTCTGCGCCGTTTCTGTTCCAAAAACTCATTGTAAACTTACCCAAACTTATCCTGAGTTTTTCAAGCAGAAATTCTCCAAATTCTCCATCATCTCAAAATACCAAGTTTGGAGGAATTTTAACATAGCCATGTAAAACATCATAAGACCAGTTATAGATTGCTATGTGTCCAATATTAGATGCACTGTCAGTATGTGACTCCTTCACCAGAACCACTGTTAGTACATGAATCATTCACCAGAACCCTCATTGGTACATGAATCCATAACCAAAAGCACCGTCAGTACATGAATGTAACTCCAGAACCACAGTCAGTACATGAATATAGCACCAAGCTTAGTACAGCGATCAATTGAAATGTCAGGTCAGCCCTTTATACACTTGTATTGCATAAACCTGCAACTCTCAGTATGTTCTTTACACTTGTAAGGAGATATTGGGAGTTGTCAGGCTTTCTTCAATACTGTTCCTCCACTCTCCCACCTCTACCTAGTGTCCCTCACATTCCCATCTCTCCATACTGTCCCCTCACGCTACCACCTCTCAAAACTGTCCCTCCACGCTTCATTGGATCACTGTAGTCCCCTTTTTTCCCATTTTGGCAGTCGCACCAGTCAGACCCTTAAAGATTACAAATCGATAGTTTGGGCAGTGGAGAAAGCCATTAAAAGGATTTTTCAGTTTCAACCTTTTTTTGCTCCATACTCTTGCAGAAATCTAAAATAACAATCTGAGCTGGTACTAGTCTTTCCTTGCTGATGTAGATGGCATGAGGCTGAGCTTAATGATTAGCTGCAGTGGTGCTGCGTGCTGTAGCTGTGAAGTCACCGCTGCAGCCTGTAAACAAACATTGGGGCAGTGGCTCTGCCAGGATTCTCGTTGGAATACAGTTTTTTGGGGGTGATTGCTACAAACCCCAACGTAGTGCTCGGTGGAGAGCAGTGTATTGATGTGAACCTAGCCTTAGTGGAATACTAGATGCGCACTGATGTCCACGTGGGGTATGCAAACTTTTCTCTTTGTATAGTTGTTGAAGTATTTTTCTGGCAATGTTGATGACTGGAATGCAGTAGTACAACTTATATTCTCATTTTTTCCTTTTTTCATATTGCTTTAAAGAGAAAATATTTTCTTTTCCATTTTCTTTTAACCAGTGGGGATCCTGGCATTGTATGGGGGGCCTGCAATGCTGCCTTGGTCTAGATGGGGGCTGCACATATTGTTTAGCCTGTACCATGACTGGAGATAGGCATCTAGACACATACAGGGCTTGTTAACGCCACTACATTTGTGGATTTGTTTATAGCTTTTAGCCCATAAAAGATGGCATCCTAATAAAAGAATATAAAATCAGTCATCTGCCAAGATGTGAAATAAGATGTTTCATCTTTGTCCAGGTCCTGGTTAAGTATGAGCAGACCCAGTTAGACTATGGTCACTTAAAACGTTTTCACAATGCAGTAAAGACGCTGTTTTCAAAACACCTGTTTTTCAGTGTGTTTGCAGCTTTTCTATGCTTTTTTTTTTTTTTTCAGCATTTTTGGGTATGGATTACATATCTGATTTGTCTACAATTCGTGTTTAATTAAATTAGTTTTATTCACCAAAAACATTTAACAGATGCAGCAAAAACGCTGCAAAAAACGCCGTTGTGTTTTTTTGCAGCATGTTTTCATTTTTTCATTGCAGTGTATGGTTGAAAAATGCTGCAAAAAGCTGAAAGAATTGACACACTACAGATTTAAAAAAAATGTTGCCGTTCTCAATTTCAGTCAGGAAAAAAAACAAGCGTGTGCATGACACCAGCCATAACAGTGATGGCTCTAATGACCCCATAAGTGAGCCTTCGCCTGCTTTCTACCGTTGCTGTAGGAAGGAGTGCAATGTTTCTTTTATCTATGATATTACTGTAATGCATATCATCGCCGCAGTAGCTTTGCCGATGTAAACAGCATAAGCCTGTGAGGTCAGTGACTGTCTGCAGAGGTAATGTGCACTGTACTCATGATGTTACCGCTACCACCAATATGCAGCAGCAGAAATGGGTAATGTGAGTACTAGCTGTGTTATTATATGTATTGAGTGTGTGGGGGTATGTTTACTGAAAGTGGAAAACCCCTTCCAAGGCTATTAATGTTTCCTGCTCCTCTGTCTGAGCTATGTACTTTGAGCTCGATGAGTAGATGAATTCTTGGAGCCATGTGCAATGGTGTTAGCAATCATTGCCAACCTCTCGGCAGAATTCCTGAAATATAAAGCTTGCATACAGCCCGGATGGTAATATGAGCGACAGGCGGGGCTGGCATTCTTTAACTGAAAGTGCTAGGTAAGGAAGAGAAAATCAGCAGTGATGATGCAGCAACACATAGAGCTTGTGCTCCTCAAGGCAGGCTTTATGTAGTGTAGGATCCTTTGTATACTATTACTATGGTAATGTATCTGATCACTATTTAATTACATTTACTTTTTATTAGGGAATTTCCAGGATCCAGATGAACCAATTTTGGAATTTAGTTTGGGTAAGTTTTAAGAAACCGCACTTTACTTTTAAAATGCTGTAGATGTTGTAACTTTAGAGTACTTTGTAGATGACAAATGCAATTGCCGCACGCACAGAATGAAACAATCTTTATTGTGGCATATACAGGACAGCTAGTTAAAGCAACCCATAGCCTACAGCTGATTCCCGTCATCCATGACTCTTCCACCGGTCTTCATGTGAAGCCCCAAGGAAGTGTCTTTATGATGTCCGTAAGCCATGTGTTTGCTGCTACTTCCCATCCTGTATTTGCCACAGTAAAGAAGATTTGCTTCATTTGCTCAGTGTAGCAATTGGACTTTTCTTCTATGAAGTATCTAAAGCCTGCTGTCTTTTTGCTGAGCATTTCCAAAGATTGCTGTTTGACATTTTCTAGATTCCTGTATATTGCTGCACCAGTGGTTTGAAGTGTTTGCGGTACCGACATTCACTATATGTTATGGGACTAATTTACTTTACAGTTATCTGCTCAAAAATTACGCAACGCCTTATTTACACATCGGAACGAAAAATTTAAGTTGAAAATCTTTACCAATAAAAATGGAAATAATTATTTGAGACAAAATGATGTATGAACAGTCATTTGAAACCAAAATCGTCAACCAAATGATGACTGGATTCCAAAACGCACCGAAAACCATAGTGACCCAATCTGCATAACTTTCAATATGACAACTCATAATGTGACTCAGTAGTGTGTTGTCCTTACATACCTGTATATGCTCCCATCAACATCTAGGCTTGCTCCTGATGAGGCGGCAGATGGTGTCCAGAGAGATCTCATCCCAGACTTGGATCAAATCAGTCAGCTGTGGGCAGTCTGTGGTGCTAGTTGTTTGTGTCAGATGAATGGAACAGAAGTTCTCAATTGGATTCATGCTTCTGAAACATAAGGGCCTTTTATCACCCATGAACTGCTTATACTCTTTGGTCACATGAGTCTGGGCAATCTCTTGTACGAGGAGGAACAAAAGGCCACTGCTCCAATGTAAGGTGTAACAATAGTTCTGGGGATTCATCCTGGTAGTTTACAGCTGTCAGGTCACCGTTGGCTCACGTGAAGATTTGTACTATCCTCCAAGGATATGCCTACCCATTCAATCACTGACCCACCATCATACCGGTCATGTTGGATGAAGTTGTGGGCAAAAAGAACGTTCAACATCGTTTCTCCAGATTCTCTTATATTTATCACATTTTCCTGAGAACCTCCTCTCCTTTGTGAAGAGACCGACGTGCCAGTAATGGACCTGTAAATTTTTATGTCTGACAAATGTGAATCAAACTGCACAGAGTTGAGATGTGAACACAAGTTCCACTGTAGGATGTCATGCTCCCATGCCACGTTAATGAAGTCTGCTTCTGGCAGTTTGGTCAGAAATATACACACTGGTAACCCTCTGATGTCATGTTGTAGTGCTCTAGCAGTTCTTCTCCTGTTCCTCCTCCCACAAAGGAGCAGATGGCTGTCCTGCTGGTGGGTTGATGCTCTTCCATGGCCCTGTCCAGCTCTTTTTGTCGAACGGCTTGTGTCCTAACATCTATCTGCTTCCTACTCTTAAGACTGTGCTGGGAGGCAAAAAAGCTTCTTGCGATGGAATGTATGGAAGTGCCATCCTCAAGGAGCTGGGCTGCAGGTACCATCTCATATTACTAGTTATGACGACTCCGAGTAATCAAGTAAAACACCAAAACTAGAGAAGTATCAGGAAAGATCAGGAGAGAGTAATTGTCTCTGGTGACCACCTGCAGAAACCTTCCCTTTGTGGGGTTGTCTTTCTGTCTCCTCTTTGAGACACTTTTTATCACTTCTATAAAACTTATCAGTTTTCACCATAGCAGGTAAAATTGATTTCAATCACTTATGCTTCTTAACTGGACAATTCGATAACCTTGAAGTTTAATTGTCTTGAGTCGTCATAAAGTCACATGATGCTGTATGTAAATGCCCCATTAAAGTAAGTGTGCTTCTATATTTAATAACTTTATATGTGCGTGAGCGTTATCATAAACTTTACTGTCCGTTGTACGTTTTTCTTGTCAATGATGGGACCTAAGCTGTTTTTTTTTCTTCGTTACAGCATGTAGTGAACTGACTACTCCATCACTTGAGCGGAAGCCAAATAGTTTTGTTGCTGTTAGTGTCACAACGCCTCCTCAGGCTTTCTGGACAAAGCATGCACAGACCGAGATCATCGAGGTGAGAATGTGTTGTCCGAAAGTAGCTGAGAAGGGTACTGCACTAAAACCACCAGCGGACTAAAGGTACCTTCACACTAAACGATATCGCTAGCGATCCGTGACGTTGCAGCGTCCTCGCTAGCGATATCGTTGTGTTTGACACGCAGCAGCGATCAGGATCCTGCTGTGATATCGCTGGTCGTTGAACAAAGTTCAGAACTTTATTTGGTCGTCAGACCGGCGTGTATCGTCGTGTTTGACACCAAAAGCAACGATACCAGCGATGTTTTACACTGGTAACCAGGGTAAATATCGGGTTACTAAGCGCAGGGCCGCGCTTAGTAACCCGATGTTTACCCTGGTTACCAGTGTAAAATGTAAAAAAACAAACAGTACATACTCACCTTCGCGTCCCCTGGCGTCCGCTTCCCACACTGACTGAGCGCCGTAAAGTGAAAGTGAAAGTACAGCACAGCGGTGACGTCACCGCTCTGCTGTTAGGGCCGGCGCTCAGTCAGTGCAGGAAGCGGACGCCGGGGGACGCGAATGTAAGTATGTACTGTTTGTTTTTTTTACATTTTACGCTGGTATCCAGGGTAAACATCGGGTTACTAAGCGCGGCCCTGCGCTTAGTAACCCGATGTTTACCCTGGTTACCCGGGGACCTCGGCATAGTTGGTCGCTGGAGAGCTGTCTGTGTGACAGCTCTCCAGCGATCAAACAGCGATGCTGCAGCGATCGGCATCGTTGTCGCTATCGCTGCAGCGTCGCTTAATGTGAAGGTATTTTAAGGCTGGCTATTGTGTGGTTACAATACACCAAGCTTAGATCTATGCCCACTTTTTTTGACTTTTGTTTGCCCTAACCGGTGATCTGGGTAGTGGTTATCTCCACTCCTTCTTAATTGCTTAATTGCCCAGAATCAAATAAAATACAAAAACATTCTCCTCTCCTCGCCACACTAGCGATTCCGATGTTGTAATTCCTGGTAGTCCCATGTCTACGAATTGGTTGCAGCCCTTGAGTGTTCCACCAGGGCGGACATCTGGATAGAATACTGAAGGGCTGCAGCCAATCAACGGATATGTGACTTCCAGGAATTGTAGTGATGGCATCGCACCAGTCTGGAAGGTGGGCATATGTCTATTTTCTTTTTAGTTTATATAGTGTAATTAAGAAGGGGTTGTCCAGTAATGGACAACACCTTTGTCTATGAAACATCCGCTTAGGTTTGAACCTCTCCTATGGCAGCCTTTGCTTATTGTGTATAAGAGTGACCATCCCTTCACTTTTTTATAAAGGGATGTTCACATCACTTAGTTATGACCATCTCTTTTGGAAAATACAGACACCAGACTACCCATTAATTTCACTGCAATGCAGCCTACTTTAGGGAATTACACTAGTAAATGACAACATTATTGAAAGGTTCATTATTAATTTCATTTGTTGTCCTCCTGCATTTGTTATTGCATGTTTGCAGATTGCATAGCTCTACTGTCCATTAAAGCGAATCTGTCAGCAGGTTTTTGCTATGTAACCTGAGCACAGCATGACGTAGGGGTTAAAACAGAGAATTCAACGATGTGTCACTTATCAAGCTATGTGCTGTTGTTTATTTACAGTGATGGTTGTATCACTAGTACATTATCATTGCCGTCTGATGTGCATGTGACTGTTAGGCTATGTGCACACGTAGCAGATTTTTCATGGTTTTTCGCTATAAAAACGCTATAAAACCGCGAAAAAAACGCTCACATTAAGCATCCTATTTAATAGAATGCAATCCGCATTTTTTGTGCACATGCTGCGTTGTTTTCCAGAGCGGAATCGCATTCCAGAAAAAAACGCAGCATGTTCATTAAATTTGCGGAATCGCGGGGATTCCGCACACCTAGGAATGCATTGGTCTGCTTACTTCCCGCATGGGGCTATGCCCACCATGCGGGAAGTAAGCAGATCATGTGCGGTTGGTACCCAGGGTGGAGGAGAGGAGACTTTCCGACTTTCCTCCACGGACTGGGCACCATATAATTGTTAAAAAAAAAAAAAAAAATTAAATTAAAAAATCTTGATATACTCACCCTCTGATGGCCCCGGAGCCTTTCCGCCTCTCAGCTCTGCGCGTGGCCGCTTCCGTTCCTATAGATGGTGTGTGTGAAGGACCTGCGATGACGTCGCGGTCACGTGACCGTGACGTCATCGAAGGTCCTGTACACGCACCATCTATAGGAACGGAAGCCGCTGAGGAGATCGGCTGTTTGCGGAAGGTGAGTATAACCATTTTTTTGTATTATTATTATTTTTAACATTCTATCTTTTACTATTGATGCTGCATAGGCAGCATCTATAGTAAAAAGTTGGTCACACTTGTCAAACACTATGTTTGGCAAGTGTGACCAACCTGTCAATCAGTTTTCCAAGCGATGCTACAGATCGCTTGGAAAACGCTAGCATTCTGCAAGCTAATTATGCTTGCAAAACGCTAGTTTTCTGCGGGAATGTGCATGCCAATTCCGCATGCGATATACCCGCGGCAGGAGCTGCAGAATTGCCGCGGAAATTTCCGCGGAAATTCTGCAACGTGTGCACTTAGCCTCAGTGTGACTCTGCTCCTGCCTGTGATAAGCTGCTCCTTATCAGTACACTATGTACACACAGAGCCTGGTGGGGGGAGGGGTTAGTTTTCTCCGCTCTGCTGCATGCTAAATCTATCAATTCTGATTGTGTGCTGCTGCACCAAGTAAACTAAGTGATGCATTGTTGGATTTAGGGTCTCTGCCCCTACATGGGCTTCTCTCAGATGAGGTAGCAAAAACCTGCTGGCATATTTCCTTTAAATGCCTGCTGTTGGAGAAGCTTGTGACCAGACCTTCCCTAATAATTGCAGGAGGAGAATTTGTAACATTTATAAATTAACAAGTGCCACAAAATCCCATTTCCAACACATTTGGCAAATAAAAATTAAGTGGCTAACCCTGTTAAAGCATTCCAGCTTAATATTATTATTAAATAATATTATAGTTACAGCAGAGTTTCAGTATATCGTATGTAATGTACACATCAGAGTCTCAGTGTACTAATGTGATACATACAGGAGAATCTCGGTGTATCCAATGTGATGTATTCTGCAGTGTCTCATTGTTTCTCATGATGTTTACACCAGTGTGTATCCCATGTGATGTATACAGCAGAGTCTTGTTCTATCCCATGTGTTTACAGCAGAATCTCATTGTATCCCATGTCATGTATACAGCAGTCTGTTTATCCAGTGTGATGTATACAGCAGTCTATGTATTCCATGTGATGCATACAGCAGTCTGTGAATACCAGTGATATATTCAGCATTGTTTGTATCCCTTGTGATGTATACATTAGTCTTAGTGTATTCTCTGAAGTATACAGCATTCTGTGTGTTCTATGTGATGTATATACAGCAGTAATGTATGTTCCATGTGATGTTTACAGCAGAGTCTCTGTATATGTCGTGATGTATACAGCAGAGTCTTATTGTATCCCATGTGATATATACAGCAGTGTTTGTATATCATGTGATGTAAACAGTAGACTCTGCGAATACCATGTGATGTATAAAGTAGAATTTTGGTATATGCTATGTGATCTATACACTAGTTTAAGTGTTTCCTATGTGATGTATACAGCAGTCTTTTTATATCATGTGATGTAAACAGTAGTCTCTGTGAATACCATGTGATGTATAAAGTAGAGTTTTGGTGTATGCTATGTGATCTATACACCAGTTTAAGTGTTTCCTATGTGATGTATACAGCAGTCTCAGTTGTTAGTTTGTCACTAGGTTTCTATGCATTTGGTTGTATCCATCTACTTCTGCACATATTATTTGCATTTGTCTTATGCCTTATGTCTACTTTTAGCAACACAGAGGCAGTTAGTTAATGTGCATACCATGCTTTTTCTTTCCTTTTTTCTGTTGGTCCTTTTGGCTCATTAATCCTTGAGACTGAGATACTTTGTTTCCCAACAACCCATCTCTATCTGGAAGCATACATCTATGCAGGGTGATATTAGGAACTATGTAGGACCACAAAGGACTTAATTTGACTGGACAAGGAATATATACCTTGTACAGTCATTATGAGGTCATCCTCTTTTTTCCTTTACTACATTTAAATGAAAAGTTATGTTTTATCAGTGACTGTAACTACCCAAGTAGGTTTTCTTTAGGCAGTTTGAAACGTCTTCTCTCATTTTTAGCTGCATTGAAGGACATACAGAGAGGCAAGGAAGGTGGAACTGAATGAAGTTGCTGCACACTTACGATGCAGAGCAGGCTGTAAATCAAATTGCTGGGGAGTGATTACAACTCTCACAATATAGTGATCCCCGATCCCTGCACTGCCTCTTATGATTGGAAGCGAGTGGCTTCAGGGAGGATAGAAGCTAATGTTCTCCCTGTGGCTGCTGCTCCTGTAAGAAAGGCAGCCATGATTTTAACGCTATTTCTTTAAATGGCCAGTTCCTTTTAAATGCATCTGTCGTAGATTGACGTGGTGTCTAAGTGGGTAAACATCAGTGATCTGAGCTAACTCTGATTGCTGCTGTTTTAGGTAGGTGACTGCTCAATACACCGGTAAGCCACATGTAACATACATAGTCTTCAAATGTTGGTGCAGGGACTAATGTAACCAGTGTGTATTGTGAAATTTGGTGACAGATCTGCTATAAAATCAGCACACCGCATGCGATCTTATATCTAGAGACTGGGGTGCTGCTTACATTCAGGTATTCATTCTCTGCCCTTTAAATGAATAACGTTGTCCTGACACAACTAGTGGTTATAGTAGAAGAGAGAAGCTATGTTATGTTACTAGCTGGCAAGTTATTCTAGAAGTTAGGCCATAATGTTTGTTCCTGGCACGGTGCCGCTCATTTGTAACATGAGCTTGAACGTCAAACACAAGAGTGGTATTGTGCCCTAGAAGGCCAGTCATTCCTTGGGTTTCTCTGTAAAATGTAACAGATATTGTTGCCATTATCCCAGTATGTTTGCAACAAACCAGGATCGTTACCTTGACTGCAGACGAAGGAAAATTAACCAGTTGTTTGAATTTCATTTATCTTACAGGGGACAAGTAATCCTATATTTCTTAGCAGCATTGCCTTCTTCCAAGACTCTCTTATAAATCAGATGACGCAGATTAAGCTGTCTGTGTACGATGTCAAAGACCGATCTCAGGGAACTGTAAGTGTCTTACATCATTTCTTTTTTTCTTTTTATAAAAAGGAAATTATAAAGGGGCTGAAATAAGTTGGGGAACGAGCCCACGATCAGGAATTAGCAGCATTTTGGATGCAGTTCACCTGCGCTGCTTTCTACGATACAAGTCCCATGCCCACTGTGCTTCTTTTTACCGCTGCATTGTAGTCTCGCCCATGGCGCGGGTTTACTAGCCGCAGCATGTCAATTTCCACAATAGAATGTGTTGTATGCGGAAAATCCACATTGTGCAGTGAACACATGCGAATTTAACTGCGTGATTGATCGCAACATTTTTGACGCAACGAAAATACACTGCGTCCAAAGCGCTGCTCTTTCCTGATCGTGGGCACGTACCCTACAACCTTTAAGTGAAGGTTCATCTGAATATAGTGTTTTGTATCCGGGACCAGCAGTGATAATATATTTGTATCAGACTTTCCCCTTGTTTTGGCAGTGGTAATTTTCTTAGAAAGTCAACAGAGCATAGACAAATCCAATTTCCATAACTTTCCTGCAGAATACAGTACACTCCTTGACAAAAGTTTTGTCGCTTATCCATGTTATGTAAGTTAATGGACACAGAATGGTCAGGTTTTGCAAGACAAAAGTTTTGTCGCCTGGTCATATATTGCACCCAATCCTAGTTTATGATCGGTTAATTAGTGTGTGTGTATAAAAAGAAACCCAGCACCCCAGACTTTCACTTGAACTGCAACTTGAGCTCTGACAACATGCTAAAAATCCACCCTGTGACTAAAGCCTGGATTATCAAGAGGCTGAAGACCAGATCCACTGCAGAGGTGGCTGGCACCTTTAATGGGTCTCAGCGTCAAGTACAAAGAATTACAAAAAGATTTGAAGAGACTGGAGATGTGTTTGACAAGCCCATGTCCGGCAGACCCCGCAAGACAACTGCTCAGGAGGAACGTTTGTTAGAAAATCCAAAGCAAGCCCCTCTTCCACTGCAGCAGAGCTCCAACAGGCCTGGTCACCTCAAGTCCGTGTGTCAACTAGAACAGTTTGTAGGATTCTGTCTCGAAATGGCCTCCATGGTCGAATCAGTGCCCAGAAGCCAGCACTAAACAAAAGGCAAATAAAAAACCATGTGGCATTTGCAAAGTCCCACAGCTTGCTAAACAGATGGATGCTGGAAAAGTGGCAGAAGGTGGATTTCTCTGATGAATCTTCAGTAGAATTACACCACAGCCGACGCAAACACTGCAGGAGACCTACTGGAACCCGTATGGATCCAAAATACACCCAGAAAACAAACAGTTAAATTTGGTGGTGGAAAGATCATGGTCTGGGGTTACTTTCAGTATGGGGGTGTGCGAAACATTTGCAAGGTGGAAGCCAATATCAATAGCCTAAAATATCAAGAAGTATTAGCTACCTCTTATATTCCAAATCATAAAAGGGGTCAAATTCTGCAGCAGGATGGTGCTCCATCTCATACATCCATCTCTACAACTTTTTTGGGGTAGGATGAAAGAGGAAGCTTGGAAGACAAAACCAAAGAATCTAGATGAACTCTGGGAGGCATGTAAGACTGCATTCTTTGCAATTCCTGATGACTTCACTAATAAATTGTATGAATCATTGTTGAACCGCATGGATGCAGTCCTTCAAGCTCAAGGAAGTCACACAAAATATTAAATATGACTCTAATAGCACCACAGCTTCATTCACCAATGTTATGCAACATATATTTGTATTTTAAGTTAATTGTTTGTATATCACATTACTTTCTGTGGGCGACAACTTTTGTCTTGCCAAAATCTGACCATTCTGTGTCCATTAACTGATCAATATTTCTGCATTGATGCCAATTTATTTTCTTAACCTAAATCACATTTCGGAGGGTTTTAGCTTTCAAAAGAATAATTTATAAAACCAATGGATGAATTTGTCCGGTTAGAAGCTTTTATTTACATAACATGGATAAGCGACACAACTTCTGTCAGGGAGTGTACATAGTATTATGACAGTAGAAAAGGATGGATGGGCCAAAGACCAAGGCTGCACGGTTTTCAGAGACCCGTTAATAAGTCATTTGTGTCTGCTAGGCCCCATTCCATCCTGATCAGTCATATCTGCGACACACCTTGTACCGCACTCTCAAACTTTTTTCCTTTTTGTTTTAGACTAAGCCCCTTTGTAAGTACGGACCTGAACTATTTTGCTAGACATATACCTTTTCCTCATTGCTGGTGTGTTCACCAATATAATACTACAAATTACAATTGGTCCACAATTTTTTAATTTATTTGGAGCCTTTTATGACTCTTATCAGCCCTCCCACCAATCATTCCCTTCTCCGTGCAGAGGCTTTGTTTGACAGTGGTCCCGGACTAGTCTGATGACTGTAGGCAAGGAGAGCATGGACTCATACATATAGCGTTTAGCTCTGAAACCGGCATCATTTGTGTTTTAGGAAGCTGATAAAGTGCTCCTAATACCTTCTAGGGGCTAATCCTGATGACTGACCGGTTCCCTTTATAGAGTGGATATTGACTTTCAGGCGTGCTAGCTCCAATATATGGCGCTAGAGTTCCTGTCTTCTTCCTCTGAAGAGGCTATGTGCTTGGCATGGCAGTTGTCATGTTGGCAGCTGATACATCTGAAAGTGTATTACAACATGATATCGTACAGTAAAACAACCTTGAACTTAAAACTATGATCTAAGTAATCATCATGTCTTCTTTCCATGCAGATGTACTTGTTGGGCTCTGGAAAGTTTATAGTGAAAGATTTGCTGCAAGAGAAAAACCACAGGTTACATTTACCATTATGGTCAGTGCTAACTGTATGATATTGTGTACTTCTACATGTCGGGTATAGGTTTTTGCTATGAAATCTGAGAACTGCATGATGTGGGTGCATTTTGAAGAACTTGGTGCGAGAAATTTCAACAAATATCACAAGTGAAAAGAAAAGTGACTTGAAAAAAAAAATAAATGCAAATATTGAACAATAAGGGTACGTGCACACGGTGCGGATTTTAATGCGGATCTGCAGCGGTTTTCCATGAGTTTACAGTACCATGTAAACCTTTGGAAGCAAAATCCGCAGTGCACATGCTGAGGAAAAAAACGCGCGGAAACGCAGCATTGTTTATTCCGCAGCATGTCAATTCTTTGTGCGGATTCCGCTGCTGTTTACACCTGCTCTATAATAGGAATCCGCAGGTGGAATCCACACAAAAACCGCAGGAAATCCGCGGTAAAGCCGCAGGTAAAACGCAGTGCTTTTTACCTATGGATTTCTCAAAACCGCTGCGGAAAAATCCGCAGAGATCCCCACTACGTGTCCACATACCCTTAATCGGTCCATGGGGTGTGTTAGATACAAGTGTAAGTGTGATTGCTTCTGTCTGGTTGTTGTGATGCTATTTTCCTGGTGATTTTAGCAAACCGGAAGCAAATGGTTTTCAGCTATAAGGGTGAAAATTGTATTTAACATTGTTTCATCCCTTTATGTGTTTGTTTTCAACATTTGCCGGGCCAAATGTTTTGTATATTTTGTCATGGGTAGTTGAATTGTGCCTAAAATGTTATTTTTTGGTTGTTTGCCATTGTATTGTCATGGTTTGGGGCTGCTTTTCTGCATCTGCCATTGGCCCTCTGCATAGAATTGATGGAAATATGAATGCTACCATGTACAAAGATATACTGGGGAATGTAATGCTGCCACATGGTAAAGCCAAAGTAGGCAGGGGCTATTCATTCCGGCAAGACAATGATCCCAAACACACATACATCCAATTTAGTAAAAAATTGGGTAGCAAAGAAAAATGTTCTCCTTTGGGATGAGTTAGGGTGAAAAGTTGGAGCCCGTAGAAATAAAGATGAATTCAAAATAGTTATGGCATTCTAAACAATGAATTACTCTCTATGCTGTTGGATCTTATTGAATGTGAAGCCTGTGTTCTTCTCTACAGGTCTGCTGAGCTGCAGCGTGTCGGAAATATTACGGTGATAGGCTGGCAGATGGAGGAGAAAGTAGATCAGCAAGCGCCTGTGTCCAGATCGTCAGATACTGTTAATGGGAGAGTAAGTATTGATAGAACACTTTTAAGATCAGATTTTGGAACCTACGCTGGTGTTCTTTGACATTGGAAAGGCCGAATCATTACTCGCCTGTTTCTATCAATACATTTTTCTTATTGGATCAATAAGCCAAATATCATGGTTTCCCCAACTATGGTAAAGGGAACCTTTCATGTCACCAAATGCTATTACCCTGCCGATATAGGGCCAAACTGCAGGTGAACAGCGTTGCTCCCCACCTTACTGGAAGCGCGTCTATGGAGGAGAGGAGAATGAACTTTGTTCCTCCCGGGAGCCTCATTCAGAGAGGCGCAGTCGATGCAGCTTCAGTCACATATTGAGTGGCGGCTGTATGGGCGCCCGGCACTGACTGACATCCAGCTCAGCAGTGCGTCTGTAAAAAGTGAGCTGTCAATCAAACTGCCCCCCCATGACTGAAATCCAGTGGTTTTCAAGTTCATTTTCTCCCGTTAGTCGCACTTTCAGTAAGGCAGCCAAACAAAATTGGAACTCTATTAACAGCAGATTAACCTCATGTCTGCTGGTTAATACCATTTGGCATTTGTAGCCTGTCATCCTGCCAGGTTATATAAAGTCTGTGTTATTATAAAAGGAGCGCGGGGCCAGAAGATATTGAAGTGTGATGTAATATTTTATGTTATATTTCTCACCAGCCAAATACATGCGCCCTTGTGGTATACTCCTAGGATTACTCTTTATATTTACAGAAAAATGTTTGATATTTCATTAGACTTCCATCTATCAATTTGATTTTTAAATGTAATCAATTTAACCAGTTCAATCTGGGCCATTTAACCCCCCCGTTGCTGACCAGGCACTTTTTTCGGATTTTTTTCATAAGTGCAGTTTAAAGAGCTTTACATTTTTTTCTCACTCGGGTATTCAAATACTCTTTCCATCTTTTTTTCGGGATACATGGAATTTCAGTTTTGTCACTATCATGTTATTATTATTTTTTCCTCCAGATTTTCTGTCATTATCGATGGGAAAATAAGTGTCTTTTTCCCATTTTTTTTAAATTTGTTTCTGACCACAAAGGACCACTGAAATGCATTTAAAAAATGTGTTCCTTATTCTGTAACAATTATTTTTATATATTGGACAAGTTTTTTTTGTTTTTTTGCATTATTATTTATTTTTTTATTTATTTATATTTTTACCTGCAATATTTTATTAACTTATTCATTTTTTTGTTCATTTATTTTACACATTGAGCCTCCCATAAGATCATAAAAAACCTATGGGGTGGCATCTCAATATATACATTTTTTTTATTTTCATCTTTTTTCCCTTGTAACTGGGACTGCTATACTAGTGATCCACACCAAAACTTGTAGACGTGTCCAGTTTTTGATTAGAATTAAGGATCCAACTTGACAATGCAAGACTATGGGTCCATGAAAAAACTGTGAAGACAGTCCGATGCCAATCATGTGGTGTCCAAAAAGATTGAGAAACCTCCTTCAGTTTTTGTGTTTTTTTTGCATTTGAGAAAAACTGATGAAACCCTGATGGTAAAAACTAACGCACTTACCGATTTTCATAAAAAAAAATGGTAAAGTAGTATCTAAATAGAAAAAATGCTACAACAAAACATGAAATTTATTAGATATGTGTTAAAAAATGTTTACAGGGTAGAACTAAATAAAATCTGGATTAGCGTCCAGTTGTGTCGTAGACCCCTTTACGGGAAAAGGAGTGAAGCAATAAAGAAATTGATACTATTGTGCCCTATAAAGAGCTGATGGGGAACTACTGTACCCTACCTTGCCGCAGAGGTTGGCACCCTAAATACGCAAGTGGTGCCCCCAGATTTTATTTAGTTCTACTCTGTATACATTTTTTAAAGCATATCTAATAAATGTCATGTTTTTATTGTATTTTTTTTCTGTGAGCTAACACACTTACCCCAAGCATTGATGAAAATCTGATCCAAAAGACTGATGGACATCGGTCATTTTTTTGCTTTCTCAAAAAATCAGTGATGTTTAAATGAGGACTTCTATGGCCAGCGGGTCCAGCTGAAATTGGCGGGTTTGGCTGACTTTAATGCATTCTGCCATCATGTACTGGGTGGGCCACCCGAGATTAAGCATTTCTATAGTACTTGATTTTCTGAGGTATGCTTTCTTTTTTTTTTTTAGACAGTAATTCCTGTTGATGAAAGTTTAACAGAATCTTTAGGAATTCGCTCAAAATATGCATCACTAAGAAAAGATACACTATTAAAATCAGGTAAGTACAGTGGTTTCCAAAGTTCTGTCCTACACTAATCTGACAATGAAGGTTGTATGGGCATTGGTCTCCCAGATGTCTACACTTCCTATAAAGCTATCCATCTAAACAGATGATTGAACTGTTCGGACATAGAATACCTTTAGAAAAGCGAAGTGAAGATATATGAACGGCACCAGGCTGTCAAGCACAAGTTAATTGAGAGAAAAACGCTGGATCCTATTGAGGCTCGTGCAGCACGTGTAATTGCAGTAATATACGGGGGTGCTCAACAAAAAAAGAATAAATAATGTTCACGAATAACAAAGAAAACGTGGCACTCACCCCAATACACTGCTGAATTAATGTCCTTTATTCATCATAAAACTACACAGTTGGCATTTGGAGAGGCGGCTGGGATCGGGTAGTGGTGCGGGGAGGAAGGAAGAGGACGACGGCCGTTTCCAGGGCCTGGACCCGTGGAAGCGCATCGGCGCGAAACGGCCGTCGTCCTCTTCCTTCCTCCCCGCACCACTACCCGATCCCAGCCGCCTCTCCAAATGCCAACTGTGTAGTTTTATGATGAATAAAGGACATTAATTCAGCAGTGTATTGGGGTGAGTGCCACATTTTCTTTCTTATTCATAGAATACCTTTAGGCCTCGCTCACACTTGTGTATAAATTATCGGTCACATTCTCATACAAGAGAATGGAACGATTTTTTAGCACTCATGTGCTGTCCATTTTATTATTTATTTTGGAGTGAAATTGCATCATGTTGCGATTTTTTTTTTTTTTTTTTTTTTTTTTTTTTCTCATGCTGAATACAACTGAGAAAAAATAAGCACAATTGAACTACCTCATTGAATAACATTGGTGCTAATGCAATGCGATTTTTTTTTTTTTTTTTTTCTCGCATTGCACTCACCAAGTTTAAATGGAATTGGGAACGAGGCCTTAGGTAAAAACACTCATGCATACATCTGGACCGGTGCCCGACCTCCTCTTAACTCTAGCATCACTTGTTATTATTTATTTATATCTCACCATTGGTTCCATGGTGCTGTACATGAGAAGGGGTTACATCCAAAATACAGATATCACTTACAGTAAGCAAACTAACAATGATACTGGTACAGAGGGGCGAGGACCCTGCCCTTATGGGCTTACATTCTACAGGATGGTGGGAAAGGAGACAGTAAGTTTGGGAGTTGCAGCAGCTCCAGTGTTGTTGAGGAGGCAGAGGGGTCTTTGCAGGCTGTAGGCTTTCTGGAAGAGATAGGTTTTCAAGTTCTGTCTGAAGGATCCGAATGTGGTGGATATTTGGAATTGTTGGGGCACAGAATTCCAGAGGATGGCGGATATTCGGGAGAGGTCTTAGAGGCGATTGGGTGAGGAACGAATAAGTGTGGAGGAGAGAAGGAGGTCTTCAACTTGTCTAGCTATTAAGTTATCCATGTCTTATCTCCTACATTGACTCCCTCGGCTTTAGCCCTTATCTCCACTATCCCATATTTTATAGATCTCAACTACCCTGATGTGTATAACTTATGGTCCAATGTGCCTACCTATAATATCACCCAATTCTTATCTAACAAAATTCCTATTTTAGACTCCTGTCCAGACGAAGCAACTCGCCACCTCTATAACCTCCTACAGCGAAATTATGCCTCTCGCATCCTGATCCTTTTTAAAGCAAAATTTCCAAATGTCAGAGATCTGATCTCAAAAGCTTCTTTTTCCTGTTCCCAAAAGGGATTTGATCTCACCAACCAACTCTTATAAACCGATGTTTCTTCTTTCATGGGAAGAAGAATTAAGCATCAACCTATATGATGCTGATATAAAGTCCATTCTATCCAACTCACATGGTTTCTCCAGATACATACTTTTGGCAGATAATTCCTATAAATTACTATCCTGATGGTACAGGACTCCTGAACTATTACACCAGTTAGGTTTAACAAAGTCCAACCTATGTGGGAGATGTGATATCTTTTGGTTCTGCCCCAAAATAAAACTGTTCTGAGTGGAGATATAATTAGGATTCATTAAACATACTCTAACCCCAGCGGAAATCCTACTATGTAGGCCCACAAAATATTTCAGTCCTAAAAAGCACTATTTGCTTGCTCTTTTGTTAGGAGCTACATATCTATTAATCCCCCTTCACTGGAAGCAAGTAACACCTCCTTCCCACTCAGACTGGATATATAAAATCCTCCTTTTACACCACATTGAAGAACTCTCCTATCTGGGAATACCATGCCCATCTAAAGTTTCTCAAAATTTGGGGACCATGGACTAAAATCCCAAATCTCATCACACCAAAATGCGCATTCCACATTACATCCCCCCTAATCCATATTACCTCCCATTCTTCCTCCCCTCTCTTTCCACCGGATGGTACCGTCATTTGTTAATCACTTCTTGTTTTCTGTAATGGTTGTGTTCTATTTCAGCCAAATGTTTTGTCTTGCACAAACCAAACTATTATGTCTACTGATATCTATTAATTACTTCTAGTACTGTTATTTATGTTTGTTCCCGTATCTCACTTGTTTCACCAATGATTGAAATTTTATATAATTCGATCTGAAAACTGTATGTTTAGTGTTTTTTTTTTTTTTTTTTTATATTTAAAATTTCAGGTTGCATGGCTTCGTATATGGACCAACATGCAAACCTAATTTTATCCTCTTCACTTCAGTTGGTTCATATTGGTAAATGTATTTAATACATCATTAGCAGCTAATAAAGGTGGGTTTGCACCCATAATGCATTGGAAAGTGGTATAGGTATAATTTAATGCACAGTAACGGGGTTACAACACTCCTTGTACAGTACTCTTGACCTGTCTAATAGAGGTTTCCCACTACCTGGACAGCCCTTTTTTTAAATGAAGTAGTCCCTCTTGTAAAACCAAAATGACATATACAGTGCCTTGTGAAAGTATTCGGCTCCCTGGAACTTTTCAACCTTTTCCCACATATCATGCTTCAAACATAAAGATACCAAATGTAAATTTTTGGTGAAGAATCAACAACAAGTGGAACACAATTGTGAAGTTGAACAAAATTTATTGGTTATTTTAAATATTTGTGGAAATTCAAAAACTGAAAAGTGGGGCGTGCAATATTATTCGGCCCCTTTAACTTAATACTTTGTTGCGCCACCTTTTGCTGCGATTACAGCTGCAAGTCGCTTGTGGTATGTCTCTAACAGGTTTGTACATCGAGAGACTGAAATTCTTGCCCATTCTTCCTTGGCAAACAGCTCGAGCTCAGTGAGGTTGGATGGAGATCGTTTGTGAACAGCAGTTTTCAGCTCTTTCCACAGATTCTCGATTGGATTGAGGGCTGGACTTTGACTTTGCAATTCTAACACCTGGATATGTTTATTTGTGAACCATTCCATTGTAGATTTTGCTTTATGTTTGGGATCATTGTCTTGTTGGAAGACAAATCTCTGTCCCAGTCTCAGGTCTTTTGCAGACTCCAACAGGTTTTCTTCAAGAATGGTCCTGTATTTGGCTCCATCCATCTTCCCATCAATTTTAACCATCTTCCCTGTCCCTGCTGAAGAAAAGCAGGCCCAAACCACGATGCTGCCACCACGTTTGACAGTGGGGATGGTGTGTTCAGGGTGATGAGCTGTGTTGCCTTTACGCCAAACATATCGTTTGACATTGTTGCCAGAAAGTTCTATTTTGGTTTTAATAGCACCTTCTTCCACATGTTTGGGGTGTCTCCCAGGTGGCTTGTTGCAAACTTTAAACAACACTTTTTATGGATATCTTTGAGAAATGGCTTTCTTCTTGCCACTCTTCCATAAAGGCCAGATTTGTGCAGTGTACGACTGATTGTTGTCCTACGGACAGACTGTCCCACCTCAGCTGTAGATCTCTGCAGTTCATCCAGAGTGATCATGGGCCTCTTGGCTGCATCTCTGATCAGTCTTCTTCTTATTTGAGATGAAAGTTTAGAGGGACGGCCGGGTCTTGGTAGATTTGCAGTGGTATGATACTCCTTCCATTTCAATATGATTGCTTGAACAGTGCTCCTTGGGATTTTTAAAGTTTTGGAAATCATTTTGTATCCAAATCCGGCTTTAAACTTCTCCACAACAGTATCACGGACCTGCCTGTTGCGTTCCTTGGTCTTCATGATGCGCTCTGTGCTTCAAAAAGAAACCTGAGACTATCACAGAGCAGGTGCATACACGGAGACTTCATTACACACAGGTGGATTATATTTATCATCATTAGGCATTTAGGACAATATTGGATCATTCAGAGATCCACAATGAACTTCTGGAGTGAGTTTGCTGCACTGAAAGTAAAGGGGCCGAATAATATTGCATGCCCCACTTTTCAGTTTTTGAATTTCCACAAAAATTTTAAATAACCAATAAATTTCGTTCAACTTCACATTTGTGTTCCACTTGTTGTTGATTCTTCACCAAAAATTTACACATGGTATCTTTATGTTAGAAGCAAGCTATGTGGGAAAAGGTTGAAAAGTTCCAGGGGGTCAAATGCTTTTGTAAGGCACTGTACTCGCCTTCCTTCTTGGCGCTGTTCCAGTGTTATCGGTGCGAGGTTTCCTGGGGCTTTGCGTGACATAATGTTATGCCACGCAAGCCCTGCTGCCAATCAGCGGTGGCTGGTGGGCTGCTACGCTCTCACGTCTTCCGCTTGTCCAGAGAAAGTGGGAGTCGCTGATTGGCTGCAGGGCTCACATGGCCTAACCATGTTATGCGAGCCCCAAAATATCCGTCAATTACATCGCTGAAGAAAGAAAGTTGTGACAGGTGAATATGTATTATTTTTAATTTGCAATGAGGACTACTATTTCAAAAAGGGTTGATCAGGTAGTGGATAACGCCTTTAAAATTACTTAATACCAATTTTTCTTTAGGACCAATCAGGGGTGTATTATTATTATTATTATTACATTATTTAAAACAGAAAACCCCAATGGTTATGTCTCTTTTAGCCAAATCTCACACAGCCTATCTATCGATTTGAATATATTTTTCTAATCTGCCTGTTCTAGTTGTCGCATGTTTAAACTGGTGGATGAAGATTTCCCAGTACGACACAATTCCTAATTAACAAGCAGTTTTACTACATAATATTTTTCCTTCTTCTTCATTGCAGTGTTTGGTGGAGCGATCTGTCGTATGTACCGCTTTCCTACAACAGATGGAAATCACCTCCGCATATTAGAGCAAATGGCTGAGAGTATCCTCTCCTTGAACATACCTAGACAATTTGTTAAGCTCCTACTTGAAGAGGACGCAGCAAGGTGACTGCTTGCACAAGTAGACAAAAAAGTCACTACATTGTTTGCTGCCAGTGGGGGAAGGAGACTGATTAAGGCTAGAGCCTTAAAAAATTTGCTGCAGCACCATGGGGGGGATACATAGGGGGATAAAATGGTAAAATATTGACTCATTGCGTACATGCACCCAATCAGGCAAAGCGTACTTCTGGGGCTGAATAGCAAGCATTGAAACTTTCTACTGTGCTTACTCTATGTATCAATGGAGAAATGTCATAAATTCAAAAGTGTTGTTCGATTACCACATTTTCCATAACTGTGGTTAATTGCATCAGCTTGCAACATTCATCCTGGAAATACATTTTCTCATATCAGATAAACATATGTAAATTAGCAGCATTGTACCAACAGTCCTCATAGATGGTCATGGAAAATTGGCATTGTATGTATTCTTAGATACTATAAATACATGACCCATCCAATCTCCTGCCCCTGTACGAAGGGTGCTGGCTGACTGCCTGGTTGATTAGCTCAGCCATCCCCCTTCTCTTTCACACCTTATTTAGCACCAGGCAGGTTGAGCAGGGTTAGTCGTCCGTCCCCTTTTTCCCTGTGCAGAGAGGGGTAGGATGCTTACTATTAACGTTATATTAAAAACAATGTGGAAGTAAGCAGAGGCGGATGCTGAAATTTCAATATCACGGCAGCTTTTTTTAAATAATAATATATTACTAAATTTCGCTTTACATTAAGTTGCTGTTTCCCTTATAATGCGATTTTCCCAATCTTGTCTTGCACAGGGTGTGCGAACTTGAGGAACTGGGGGAACTGTCTCCGTGCTGGGAGAACCTTCGTCGGCAGATAGTAACTCAGTATCAGACGATTATTCTAACATACCAGGATAATCTGACTAATCTCCATCAGTACAAAGGTCAGCTGCAGAAATTTACCCTCAGATTTTGGGGTCTCGGTTCTTGTTTTTATAATGCAAATCAATGTGCAAAATCCACAGTGGATTTCTATGCCACCAATGCAGATTTTGCCACAAATTCATTGTCCTTTTTTCCCACTGAAGTCGCGATCTGTGTAGAAGCATCGTAACGCTAATTCATAGAATTTATGTTTCTGAGCTATGGAATTTTATCAGGGAGAGGTTATATTAAAGTAAGGAGTGGAAATCTAAAAAGTCAAATATTGGAATGTTGTAGAAGTTTCATTATTCAGTGAATCGGGGTTACCCCTGTCCATATGCTTTTATGTGATGAGACCCTCTAACAAGCAGCGCCTCTTGCATCTTGTGAACTCTTAGATATTTATTCACATAAATGATCACCATGTAATTACTTCTGCTGCAGCCATTGATGGGGATGAGATCAGGTGACAACAATTTCCCCCTCCAAAATGATCGGTTACTGGAGATTTTAGGAGGGGTATCACTAGCAGTCGGCAGATTGCTTCAGTGCCTCCTATATTTAAGGGCATGTCTTTGATGAGATATCCTCTTTACCTTGCTTAAAAGGGAACCTGTCGCTGTTTTTTTGCCACCTACTCTGAGAGCAGCATAATGCAGAGACAGAGATCCTGATTCCAGCGATGTGGGCTGCTTCTGGTGGTTTTAATAATATCACAGTTTTATCAGCAGGAGATTATCACTAGAGGATTAGTAAACCTGCTGCCAGATAGTCCTCCATATTCATGAGCCCTGTATAACCCCCCCCCCACTGATTGGCAGGGTTCTGCCTATGCACAGTGTACATCAAGAACATTGTGTCTACCGATCAGATAACTGATAGCTCTGCACGCAGCCCAATTAGTAACACATTGCCGTAATCAAGGTCTCTTATTTCTGTATTATGCAGATGTCTCATATGGGGTAGCAAAAACCTGGTGAGAGATTCCCTGTAAATCTGGAATTGCTTTGGAGATGAAAATAACAGAGGCAACAAGCAGTCACTATATGTGACCAGTTACTGTTGCACCCTCTCCTGGCACGCTTTACCGGAAATCTAAGTCTACCTACACACCATAGATAACTGTCAGGTGAAAACAAGGCCATTTTTGCATTTACTGTTCTAAGTAATATATTAATATGAACGTGTATGTCACATTTCAAGTATTGTACTTTGGTCTAATGCAGGGGTGGGGAATCTTTTTTATGCCAAGGGCCATTTGTATATTTATACCATCCTTCGGGGGCCGTACAAACTCCACCACAAAGTACATCCTGACTCTGGCGCTGGTTTCAGGATGTAATCTTACATTGCATGCCCTTCAGTGTTCAGTAGTGAACACTGCATGTGTGTGTGCTAACAGAGCAAGAAGAAATTAATGAGCTGGTTGTAATCAAAATACACCTCCCTGCCCAAGAATGCGGTCCCTGAGAATCTGCCCGGGGGCCTGATAAAAGGTCATCGAGGGCCGTAAATGGCCCTGGGGCCTGAGGTTCCCCACCCCTGGTCTAAGGGGTGACATTTCTCCTTGTGGAGAGTCACATGTCAAGCCTGGCATGTCAGAGTGAGGAGACTTAAAAGCCATGCATGTTCCTCTAGGAAATTAGGTATGCAAATTGTCTCTTCATAAGTACTGTATTATGAAATTATTTTGTTTTCTAGGTGTTTCTTTTAAAGCAAGTAGCTTAAAAGCGGACAGGAAACTAGAGTTCGTTCCTACCAATTTACACATTCAGAGAATGAGAGTTCAGGATGAATCCACCTCAGGTATTGCTTTCATATATAATGTAACTGCTATATTTAGAGGAAATCTTATTTATTCCTCAGCGTTAGATAGGGAGCGACTGCATTTTCCTCATGTGTTGAGCAATGTGTGACAGGGTTGTCGTGAATCACATCCCTAGCAACCAGTTTCTCCGCTTACCCTTAGACTTAACTGCATGAAGAGGAAGGATGTGAACCCAGGACCCCAGCGCTGCAAAGCTGCAGTGCTAACCACTGAGCCACCCTGCTGCTTACAGTTAATGGCCACATATATTCACATTTTAAATATAAACTGAGCACTAAAAAAGTTGCAATCTATGCCAAAAGTTGTTAAAAGGTGCATATGATTTACTGCAAGGGGCACTATTAGGTTAGGCGGTTTTATTAATGGTGTGCTCTGATGTTAGTAAATGGGTATACACAGGTACACTGTGTTTTTTTTATCTGCCTCAATTCTCCTGCTATGTGTTCTTTTCTGTTTTATTTACTGTACGTTTCCAAGGTAACAGGCCACTACTGCTGTTTCGCAGCAGTGGCCAAACATGCAGTTGCTGCAGTGTAGTTTACGCTGAGACCACATGGTACCTTTGATGCACAGTTCTCTACCACCCTATCCATTTCTATATCCACAGTAGAGGAGCCATTCTACAGTACTGCCCCCTAGTGATGAGCGAATGTGCCTGTTTGTTAGGCAATCCCTGCATGTGTTGGGGCTGTCGAACAGCCGGTAGACATACAGCTGCAAGGACTAGAACATATTTTTCGAGCACGTCGGAGACACTCTTTTGGCACACGAGCATGCTCAGATAACACCTTTTCCGAACACACTTGCTCATCACCACAGTCCACCTCCTGACCACCAGCACAAAAAATGCTGCTGGCCTGAACTTTCATTCAATCATTAACCCCCTTTTCCCCAACAACCAGGAACTTTCTCTTTAAGATACATGTTGAGAAAACCCCTTCAAGCCTGATGCCAGAAAATGTTTCATATTTTGGCCTAAATCTACATCTGCTTATATCAGGCATTCACTTCAGTTTCTGACTATAGTACAGTCCATAATCAAACACATATATTAAGGGTACGTGCCAGTTAATACTCTTTGTGCAATTTACTCTACTGTCCCAATATTTTGTTATATGGCGGTAACCAGCTACTTTGGCCTAATATCATGGAATGAGATGAGCTGGGAAACCACACGCAGATACTGTGGGCAAAATGTAGTCCACTCACGGCCTTGGCATAACACAATGCACCAGTTACCAGTTTTGATTATAGTTTTTTTTTTTTTTTTATGCAATAACTTGCGATTAAAAAGAATACTAAACCTCATAAACTTTTGACTTCAGATCAGAACTATGATATAGTCACTATAGGAGCCCCGGCTGCACATTGCCAAGGTTTTAAGTCCGGTGGATTGCGGAAGATGTTACACAAGTTTGAAGACGCAAAGAAAAAGTAAGCAAGGGTTTAATTACATCACTGAGCTATTTATTTTCTTAATTATAATCAGCCATGTACGGCCTTCTGACATGATCCACTAGATCTTTTCTAATGACAAGCTTAAAGTATCATTAATTACTAGTGATGGGCCAGTGTACTCGTTGCTCGGGTTTTCCCCAGCACGCTCGGGTGGTCTCCAAGTATTTGTGACTGCTCGGAGATTTAGTTTTCATTGCCGCAGCTGCATGATTTGCGGCTACTAGACAGCTTGAACACATGTGGGGATTACCTAGCAACCAGGCAACCCCCACATGTACTCAGCCTGGCTAGCAGCTGTAAATCATCCAGCTAAGGCAGGGAAAACTAAATCTCCGAGCAGTTACAAATACTCAGAGATCACCCGAGCGTGCTCAGGAAAACCCGAGCAACGAGTATATTCGCTCATCACTATTAAATACCTTTAATTCAGTTCTTCTGCCATTCAGTCTGACATGAGGCGGCACAATTGCAAAAGCAATCCGCATGAGACCTTTAAAAGGTTGTCCCACAATTCCAATCTCTGGTGGTGGCTTATGGTTCCACAGCTGGGACCTTCACCACTTTCATGAACATGGATCCTAGATCCCCTTTTTAAATAGAGCCTTGCTTTTATATGGGATCTGTTTCTTCATTCACTGTCCGGAGCAAAGACAGTTATGTGACCAGACACATTCCTCTTCGCACTATATTATCATTGGAAGCCACGGACAGATGGGCCTGGTTACGTGACCCTCCCTCAGCAGCCATGTTCTGGACTGGAGTCCTCCACAGTCAATTAGACTGTGAAAAAACAAGAGGACTGCACAAAGTATGGATCCAGTAATAGCATTATATTGGTAACTAGATTACAAGTCCAAGACCTCTGCATCTTTCCATACCCAATGTCAGATGAGCTGGTAGAATGGAATTATATGGACTCTTCAAATCATTGTGTTTGACTAGATGGCAAGCTATTGAGGAACATGTTTGATAATTCTAAGTATTGCAATCTACTAACTGTATGCTTACAAAAGGATGTCTATTATGTACAACCCTGTCCACTTACACTGTTACGTTTCCAGCTCGGAGTGCCCTTCCATTAGGCAGAGCAAATAGCCACTATGAAGAATAGCTCTCGCCAAGTGCTCACCATGAGAAGATAGTCTGCCCGAAACATGTCTCTGGCATTTGCGACTGTATGCCCCTGCGGTCCATACACCTGCCACTAATTTCCCTTATGTAAAAAATATTTGGCAAACAGTGTTTTTGAAAAGAGTAGTTGAAAAAGCATCTTAATTAGAGTTGAACAAAAAGTTTTGCAGGACCCTGGTCCAATGTCCAAGTCGGTATTTCATGATTGCTGGACCAGGGTGTGGCGAACTACCTGCGGCACCCCAGCGCCTCTTCTGCTTAGTATGCCCTCATGTGATTATGCTTGTGGCACTTTGTAACGTAATGATGTTCTGGGGCCTTCTAATCAGAAGAGGCGTCTTGTCATTTGAAGTAGAAGGTTCCCATTGCCCTGATCTTGCACATACGGACTACTGACGTGGCCCTGAACCAGGATCCTGCTAATATTTTTGGCTCAATTGTAACTTAAATACAGTTTAGACAAATGTATACTGATGTATGCTGGCCAAACATATTCCATAATGATTCAGCACAAGCTTGGTTACTGATATCCTGTGGGCATGTATATGTCCATAATATTGATCTAGAACCTGGTGTGAACCTAGCTTGCCCAAATGTCCGTTCCAGAGCAGACACAAGTTCCTGTGGCAATATCAGCTGGTTGACAATGGTTTTTAGAATCTGGACCCTACCCCAAAATGCAGCTGTTTTTGTTAAGCTTTTAAAGAAACAAAAAACGCTTTTGATCTAATTTTCCGCTTTGTTTCTTGGCTCCTTATAGCAGTTATGAGGAAAGCTGGTGAGTCTGCTTTGCAGCATCCATGACACCATATTTGTTTTTCCATGCATTTTGTGATACCGTCTGTGGTTTTGTGTGGACGTTTCCATTATTGCATTGTGGTGCTTTCTTTTAAATACACTTTTCTATCCTTCCAGCTATTAGAATGGGCAGAGGAACCCAAAATGCTATTGCTGCTTCTCTTTATAACCACACCTGGACATGGGATATTCTCCCGCATCATTGTCTGTGCTGTTAGATGCTTTTAGAAAAAGCCGGGTTTATTTTTTAGCATGTACTACCTGTCATGCCAAATACATTTTAGATATAGATCCTCTTGATATTTAAGTACTGTAGTGTAGTCTTCTTCTGTGCTAAGTTAGGAGTGTATTTTAAAAACATGTTTGTACACCGTGTTCCAAATTATTATGCAAATTATATTTTTCTCAGATTTTCCTAAATGGTCGATGCAAATGACAGTCAGTCTAATAAAAGTCATCACCCATTAGACTATACATCGAATTTTATTGAAAAAACCTCCCAATGATAACAGTATAATCTCCAAAATGAATAAAAACTCAAAATGCAGTGTTCCAAATTATTAGGCACAGTAGAATTTCTAAACATTTGATATGTTTTAAAGAACTGAAAATGCTCATTTGTGGAATTTGCAGCATTAGGAGGTCACATTCACTGAACAAAAAAAGCTATTTAACTCCAAAACATCCTAACAGGCCAAGTTACATGTTAACATAGGAACCCTTCTTTGATGTCACCTTCACAATTCCTGCATCCATTGAGTTTCTGCTTGTATTTCTTTGCATGAAGTCAGAATAGCCTCCCAGAGCTGCTGTTTTGATGTGAACGGCCTCCCACCCTCATAGATCTTTTGCTTGATGTTAGTCCAAAGGTTATAGGGTTGAGGTCAGGGGAAGATGGTGGCCACACCATGAGTTTATCTCCTTTTATGCCCATAGCAGCTAATGACTCAGAGGTATTCTTTGCAGCATGAGATGGTGCATTGTCATGCATGAAGATGATTTTGCTCCTGAAGGCACGGTTCTGCTTTTTTATACCATGGAAGAAAGTTGTTAGTCAGAAACTCTGTACATTTGGCAGAGGTCATTTTCACACCTTCAGGAACCTTAAAGGGCCCTACCTGCTGGTTCCCCATGATTCCGGCCCAAAACATGACTCCTCCGCCTCCATGCTGACGTCGCAGCCTTGTTGGGACATGGTGGCCGTCCACCAATCATCCACTACTCCATCCATCTGGACCATCCAGGGTTGCTCGACACTCATCTGTAAACACGACTGTTTGAAAATTAGTCTTCATGTATGTGTGGGCCCACTGCAACCATTTCTGCTTGTGAACACTGTTTAGGGGTGGCCGAATAGTAGGTTTATGCACCACATGAAGCCTTTGAAGGATACTACACCTTGAAGTGCGAGGGACTCTAGAGGCACCAACAGCTTCAAATAACTTTTTGCTGCTTTGCAATCGTATTTTGGCAGCTGCTCTCTTAATCCAATGAATTTTGTCTGGCAGAAACCTTCCTCATTATGCCTTTATCTGCATGAACTCTGTCTGTGCTCTGTTTCAGTCACAAATCTCTTCACAGTATGATGATCACTCTTAAGTTTTCGAGAAATATTTAATGTTTTCATACCTTGTCCAAGACATTGCACTATTTAACACTTTTCAGCAGTAGAGAGATCCTTTTTATTTCCCATATTGCTTGAAAACTGTGGCCTGCTTAATAATGTGGAACATCATTTTTAAGTGGTTTTCCTTTAATTAGAATCACCTGGAAAACTAATTATCGCGTGTTTAAGATTGATTTCAGTGATCCATTGAGCCCTGAGACACAATACCATTCATGAGTTTATTTGAAAAACAAAAGCATTAAATCTTTGACACATAAATCCAATTTGCATAATAATTTGGAACACGGTGTATTGTTGTAATTTGAAGAATCTGTTTATCAGTAAATTATTTCTTTTGCAACATTTTTACTGAAGGTAAACTTCTTTCTACTTGTCAATCAATTAAAATCTGCAGCAATGTTGTAGAATTTCAATGGAATCTGTCACTAAGTTTTTGCTACCCAATCTAAGAGCAGCCTGAAGTAGGGGGAGAGATCCTGACTCCAGTGATGTATCTCTTACTGGGCTGATTGTTGCAGTCTTGATAAAATAATTATTTCACCTGCTGTAGATCTCTGAATGCTAAATTCTGGACAACCCCACGCAAATCACTGATTGGCAGTTTTCTGTGTACACTATGCATAGGCAGAAAGCTGTTTTAGTGATGGGGCTGGTGAAACAGAGCTAATGAATATGGAAGACTACATGGCAATGGGTCTACTTGTCCTGTAGTCATAATCTGCTGATAAAACAGAGAGATGTTTTCAAAATTAAATCAAGCAGCCCAGTAAGTGATACATCGCTAGAATCAGGGTCTCTCTGTATCCATATGATGCTGCTGTCAAATTAGATGGGAAAAACCTGGTGACCGTTTCCCTTTATAAGTGTTGCACACCCCTGAGAATATTTTCACCAAGCCCTGCTGTTTCCTAATGTTGTGTAATGTACACACTGCTAGGATTCCGCTCTGCTTGTCGGTTCCAGTCACATGATCACAAGTATACTATTTGCATAGTGGCGGACACATGGCGAGAATACAGAAACCTCTTGGTACAATCTATTGAGAAGTGGTTGAGACTCTTCAGTTCATGACTGCAGCTATGCAGATCACAGACTCGCATTCATGTGACCACTGTTGGAACCAGCAAATGGGCTGAATCCTAGTGTTGTGTACATCGCGCACTGTTCGGATTCGTCCAAAAATTTCCTCTGTGGTTGACAATCCCTTTAATAAACATCTAGAGCTAAAATAAGTCACCTTTGCACTTACCCAAGAGTCTTTAGGAATATATTAAAGGAGTATTCCAGCCATATAATTTATACAGTACATGGGATAGGTGATAAATGTTAGACCATCGGTCTGACTTCTGTAACTCAGAATTAGTTAGGGGACCCTTAAGGGCAGAGACAGACTGCTGTATAACTCGTGCGATGATCGCATTGCACTGCACGGACTGGCCTGGCACCTCTCCTTACCTGAGCATGACAGCGTGATGTATTTCTATGCAGCCGTCAAGCTCAGGTCAGGAGAGCTGCCAACCAGTACGAGGTTTACGTTGTGATCCTCGCACAAGTTATACGGCAGTCTGTCTCTGCCCTAACACTCAATTCCACATTCTCAGCTCCGTTCTGTGATATGAGGTCAATGTGGAGGTTCGATCTGTCGTAACACCAAAAAAACTCAGGGTACGTGCACATGGTCAGTAATTGGCAGCGCTTTGGACGCAGCACATGTTCGCTGGTCCAAAGCGCTGCCGGCTATTTAACGCAGGTGAATCCGCATGTGTTCACTGAACCATGAGGAATCATTGCTTTCAATATATTGTATGGGTGATATTTATCTTGCAGAGACTCTTGTCTCCGCACGATAATTAGAAATGCTGCCGTCTGGAAAGGCGCGCCACATGTCAGTCTCTGCGGTGAGCCGGAGGCGTCGGTGCACGCATAGTGGACAAGGGATTTCTTGAAATTCCATCCACTATGCTATAACAGCAGGACGCTGCACAAGTATGCAACATCCAACCCGCAGCGAGTACAGACCGTGGGCACATATCCTTACCATCGAGTAGATACATGTAAATTATCTCATTTGAGAAGGGTAAAATGGTCATATAAATTAGTTGTAATTATTTTGAACTATATCGCTCTTGATAGTACAATGATGTATAAATGACTGTTGCAAGTAACACTGCATGCTGTATTCGCAAGGCCATTGCCTGATCTCTGCTTTCTTATTCTTGCTGGATTTTTATCAGATACATTGTATTTTATGCACTTTTCATAGTGTGACTGCACATTGCACCCAATGATAAAACTTCTTTGTGGTTCTGTCTTTCTCCACAGCTCTTGTTTAACAGCAGATATCTCGTGACAATATAAGGAATCATTGTCATGTACACCATGTCAGGCGCCATGTCCACTTGCTGTAACATATTTCGCAGTCAGTCGTATATATTTATTTCAGTGATTGGCGGTAATTTCTCCTTCCTCTGTGTTGTCATTTATTTCCAGCACAACCGCCTGCCCTCAGTCCATTGTTTACATCCCACAAGATATCATTCGCGCCAAGGAGATCATTGCCCACATTAATACTTTGAAGACACAGGTCAGTTATTATGCAGAGCGGCTGTCCCGAGCGGCAAAGGACCGATCAGCCAATGGTATTGAGAGGACGCTTGCTATTTTAGCAGATAAGGTAAAGCAACTTGTTTTGTTTGTTACATTTTTAGAATTTTGGGCAGGTTTCTGTTTCATACAATGACTGAATCTGAGCATGATAGGCGTTGTGCGCCATTTAATGACCTCCAATCAACAACTTGTTTTTCTTTATCGCCGGTCGTTTAATTGCCTGTTTACACAGCCAGACCGCACTTCCAATGTGCACTGTATGATCTATAATAGATTGTTCGGTCCACATAGGCTGCCATTGTTCTCTGCAGGACCAATGCAATGTCAAGAAGAACATTTTTTAATCTTGCTTAAATATGGTTTCACCTGACGAAGAAGGGTTTGCTCTTTTATCGATGATCTTCAAGTGCAAGTGCACCTTATCAGCACCCATTAGGAACCATTGGCAGTCATTTTACAAGACGATATCTCACAGCATTATTTTTGCTCCAGCGTTTTTCGTAGAATCTGTGAAGAAGGACCTAAATCAGTATGAGAGATATGCTGCCCGCAAACTATTTGATCAGATTTGGCCCATATTAAACATTTTTGAAGCCTAGGTGGTGTATTCACTCATGCATTGCATCTGTTACTGTGTGTATGCGCACAAATTAAGAGAGTCATTCAGGGCGATATTACATTATGAAGTAAGCTCATCACTTAGGGCTTGAAGTTCCAAAATACATGATTTGCATCTCAAGAAAAAGATCCTTTATGAAATATATACCACCTGAAGAAGAACTATGTTCCACCGTGAGTCAACTGGAGCAAGGTGAACCAGCATGTTCTTGACCTAACTCCCTTGATTGCTTGGATTGCCCTAGTTTTAACGCATTCACCAAATGGTGAGATGGAAACTCCAGGAGATAAGATGTTCAGTCAATCTACATGATTACAATTGAGACTGTATTAGCCCAAGTGAAGCCACTGATGAAGTGGGGATGGAGCTGGGCAGTCAGATTGACTGAGGAGAGGTTCTCTCCATGGTCCAAAGGGCACCAATCACCTATTTTACATATTCTAAAAAGTAAATTTATTGAAATGTAGCCAATGAATTTTGGAACCTTCCCTTCTTCTCAGAGCTAGCTGCCTGCCATACATAGAGATGTGCTTACTTTACGACATCATTTTGCCCTGACAGCCTCATTTAATTCAGCGCGCACTCTGGTCAGGTGCAACTCCACTGACCTAAACAAGGGAGTCCGGGCACGATATGTGGGCAGAGGATTTAAGGGAAGAATCATATGTAGCTGAGAATAGTGGGACTCGAGAATTTGCAATGTTAATTCTACGATCCAAAAATACATAAGCCCTAATATGTTGCTGTATGCCATTTTTTTTCTTTTCATTGTGCCCAGACTAGACAGCTTGTCACTGTATGTGACTGCAAACTATTAGCCAATGCAATCCATGGACTTAATGCTGCTCGCCCAGACTACATAGCCTCCAAAGCCTCTCCTACGTCAGGGGAGGCAGACCAAGTTGTGCTGAGGAATGACCAGGATACTCTGGTGGCAAGGTGGACAGGAAGAAACAGCAGATCATCGCTACAGGTGGACTGGCATGAGGAAGAGTGGGTAAGAATCTGGTTTGATAGAATAATTTCAACATTTTATTAATGTATTGTGCAATCTTAAAAATGACTTCTAAGTTCTTAGAAAAACTCCAAAAATTAGCGTTAGATGAAAGTATATGTCTTCTCTCAAATATGTATTATTAGAAAATCAGATTTCTTCCCTTAGCGATGCAGGTGTTCCTTTCATTTTATCAGAGTGAGATCAAAATCTAGTTGCAATTCTCATCTAACTGCGCACCAGGATTGGGGGGCTTATTCTTATCCCTAGCAATTGAATGGCAGGGAGCTGGCGGGATACAGATCAATGTGACTGTTCTACATCTTTGTTGCTGGACCACAGAACACTATAATAATAGATTGAGCTATTATTCTTACAAATTTGTCAAAAGTGAGTTATGTGCGGTTAAATAATTCACCAGGGTATCCGAATGGGCAGAAAAATGTCTGTTATATGGCCCAGCTAAGGGAGGAGGATATAGGTGACTGAAGCTTTCATTTGCTAGAGGAAGACATAGCTGCTTCTAAAGGGTTAATCTGCTTGATAATGACAGCTTCTTCTGCGTCAGGGGGAGAAGCTGGTTATAAAGGAGGAATCGTAGTTTCTCACTATATACACGAAATGTGAGCCGCAGCCTTTACACACTGACTGTTACAGGCTGGGACAGTTGCTGCTTCCTTTACCCTTCTTCTCCTGCTGCCCCATAATACACAGGAATCTATCTTACAGTGCTTCCTATTATAATTACATGACATAGAACAGCAGCAGAACTGATCTCCTGTGTTTGCATGCTGCACACTTAAAGCTTTATTCCGCAAAGTGGTATCTTCCAACGCAGAAGCATTAAAGATGTATTCCCATCTCCAAGATCCTATTCCAATATGTAGTAGGTGTAATAATAATAATCCAAAATCAAAAGAAAAAAGGAGAAAGGGAAAAAAGGAGAAGAGCGGCACTGCATGTGTCTTAACGACTTCTCATAGGCTCTAGTCAAGGTGCATTTGTGCAGACTTCGGATGGACAAACCATACAGTGGTGACTTGGTGGTGCACCTCAATGAAAATGTGTCCATAAATATGTAGCAATGAAAAAGAAGAAAATGAGGGCACTCACCAATCTTTCATGTTCTTAGTCCTTTATTGCAACACGATCCAGTTAAAACACATGGCCGGGGAAGAGAGAGAGCCGAAGCCTGTGTGAGCAGGCGAGAGACGACAGCTGTTTCGCGCTGTGCTTTGCGCTTCTACAGGTCAGCTTGTGCATAGGTGAAACAGTGGAAATGTAGTGCCGGCCATGACACCGCCCACCACTGTGTCCCCTCCCACAAACCAAACGATACATACATATACTTTAAAAAGCACACTTAAAACCATTAACGCAACCTTAGTTGGTAACAAAACCTTTTAGCAAAGCAGACAATTGGAGACATTTAAAGTTATTCTAGGAACCACAGTTAATCTTTAGAAAGCATAAAGGGTTAATCTTTAGAAAGCATAAAGGGTTAAACCCTCACCGCTACCAACAGCGCACAAGACACTGCAGAATGCACAACTTCTGCCATAATATTCACAAAATTATCCCCCAACATCGGTATAAACGTCAGCAAAAAGCAAAGAGAAAAAAAAAAAAATCTTTTCAAAAAAATTCTTAAAAACAAAACAAAAAACACATGTTAGGGATACACATGGCGGTGATGCAGGGGTCCTCTCCTTCGCCGGGATTGAGAAAGTCAGTCTGCCGGCGCTAGGAGGTGATCTGGATAATCTGCTCCTCAGATGTGAGACGAGATGGATTCTGCGCAGTGAAGCATTGGGGCCACTAGGTTTCAATGACCGTGTGGATATGTCGATATTTCTTTAATGATTTGCTGCTTGGAAAAATATGACATATTTGTTTTTTGTTTTTTTTTTGTTTTGTTTTTAAGAATTTTTTTGAAAATATATATATATTTTTTTCTTTGCTTTTTGCTGACGTTTATACCGATGTTGGGGGATAATTTTGTGAATATTATTGCAGAAGTTGTGCATTCTGCAGTGTCTTGTGCGCTGTTGGTAGCGGTGAGGGTTTAACCCTTTATGCTTTCTAAAGATTAACCCTTTATGCTTTCTAAAGATTAACTGTGGTTCCTAGAATAACTTTAAATGTCTCCAATTGTCTGCTTTGCTAAAAGGTTTTGTTACCAACTAAGGTTGCGTTAATGGTTTTAAGTGTGCTTTTTAAAGTATATGTATATATCGTTTGGTTTGTGGGAGGGGACACAGTGGTGGGCGGTGTCATGGCCGGCACTACATTTCCACTGTTTCACCTATGCACAAGCTGACCTGTAGAAGCGCAAAGCACAGCGCAAAACAGCTGTCGTCTCTCGCCTGCTCACACGGGCTTCGGCTCTCTCTCTTCCCCGGCCATGTGTTTTAACTGGATCGTGTTGCAATAAAGGACTAAGAACGTGAAAGATTGGTGAGTGCCCTCATTTTCTTCTTTTTCATTGCTACGTAATAATAATAATATTAACAAATGCCTCCAATTATAAATGTAGTTTTTGATTCGCTATGTCTTTCCTCATGTGCAGGCATTGCAGGACCTTGGGTATCCATGGTTATGACCACTAGCAACTATCTAGCTATCACTAGATCAGTGGTCATAACCCTGGCTACCTAAGGTCCTGCAATGCCTGCCCATTAGGAAAGAGACTTTAAAAGGGTTATTCTCATCTCCAAGATCCTATCCCAATATGTAGTAAGTGTAATAATAATAATAATATTAACAAAAATCTCTAATTAGAAATGTAGTCTAGTTTTTTTTTAATTCACTGTCTCTTTTCTCAGGACCTTAGGTATCCATGGTTACGACCACTAGCAACTAGCTAACTAACTCTCACTTTCAGTGGACATAACTATGGATACCTAAGGTCTATACTACATTTCTAATTGGAGATATTTGTTAATATTGTTATTGTTACACCATGTTGGGATAGTATCTTGGAGATGGGAATACCCCTTTAAGTCTCAAAGGATTATCAAGAGTAGCCTCTCGTTCTTAAAGTGACACGGCTTTTATCATTAAATTAAAGAAGATCATTTTATTTTTCTTGATTAAAAAATGTATTTAAAAAAAAAAGGTTTTAGAATTTTGTCTTCAGATGGTTCATGATGCTTTCCATTTGGTGATGGGTCTTCTTCAAATAGAAGCTAATGTTTGCGATGTGCGGGTCAGGAGGTTCCCCACTTTAGAGAGTAGCATATCAGCAGGGGTTCTCTCTGGATGAGTGTCAAAATTCCTAATGGGGCATAAAGACAAAGCTTGCCTTTATGAGATTAGCATATTTTTTTAGATTATTAAAAAAAGGCATCTTCCATCTTTCCCAATGTTTATTGCATTAGTAGAAATAGATATACAGATAAATCTGCTAAAGAACATATCCAATGGTGATGATGGTGTTGAACAAAGAGCAGTTTTGTTATTCTACTCATTTCAGGGTTGAACAAACTCCTTCGTCAGGAAAAAACTATAATGAGGCCATATTAATTGCATGGTTTCTAGCAATTTCTAGTAACCTTATGCACAAGGATTGTTTAAAATTACATGGAAGATTTTATAAGAACTAAATGCCTTGAATGCAGCAAGCAAGCAGAATCCTTGTTTGACTTCACTGAAGCAGACGGAGCTACAATTACTGACCACACAGTTCTGTGTAAGCTAAATGGACAACGCTTAGTGTATTGATCACGGGAAAAGCTGTTTTCTGCAGCAATAATGTGCTTACTGTAGATGGCATCATTTCTTATTGAATCTACCATAGATGGCTAGCTATATTTTGGCCAAGTATGATTAGTAACACAACATTTTCTAAAATGAGATATCAGCTTACCTGAAATGTGTAATATCTAATGTTTTGTGATTCCTAGATGCTTTGCTTACACTGAAAAAATACAATGACTGATATAAATTCAGCCGTAACTAATATTCCCACCATTAAAAATGATGTCACATGAGCTGCTGAGATTCCCATCAAGCCTCAAAATGAAGGGACTGCAGCCATAGATATTCTTTCCTGAGTCACTTGAATGTATTGATATATTAAAATAAGTGTGTTTTTGGTACACATGATGGAGGGATCTCCTTATGTAGGCGCCAAATGTAGCCACTTCTGCACAGTCCATAGACTTTAACCCCTTCACCCCCAAGGGTGGTTTGCACGTTATGGACCGGGCCAATTTTTACAATTCTGACCACTGTCCCTTTATGAGGTTATAACTCTGGAACGCTTCAACGGATCCTGGTGATTCTGACATTGTTTTCTCGTGACATATTGTACTTCATGATAGTGGTAAAATTTCTTTGATATTACCTGCGTTTATTTGTGAAAAAAATGGAAATTTGGCGCAAATTTTGAAAATTTCGCAATTTTCCAAATTTGAATTTTTATGCAATTAAATCACAGTGATATGTCACACAAAATACTTAATAAGTAACATTTCCCACATGTCTACTTTACATCAGCACCATTTTGGAACCAAAATTTTTTTTTGTTAGGGAGTTATAAGGGTTAAAAGTTGACGAGCAATTTCTCATTTTTACAACACCATTTTTTTTTAGGGACCACATCTCATTTGAAGTCATTTTGAGGGGTCTATATGATAGAAAATACCCAAGTGTGACACCATTCTAAAAACTACACCCCTCAAGGTGCTCAAAACCACATTCAAAAAGTTTATTAACCCTTCAGGTGTTTCACAGGAATTTTTGGAATGTTTAAATAAAAATGAACATTTAACTTTTTTTCACACAAAATTTACTTCAGCTCCAATTTGTTTTATTTTACCAAGGGTAACAGGAAAAAATGGACCCCAAAAGATGTTATACAATTTGTCCTGAGTACGCCGATACTCCATATGTAGGGGTAAACCACTGTTTGGGCGCATGACAGAGCTCGGAAGCGAAGGAGCGCCGTTTGACTTTTCACTGCAAAATTGACAGGAATTGAGATGGGACGCCATGTTGCGTTTGGAGAGCCACTGATGTGCCTAAATATTGAAACCCCCCACAAGTGACACCATTTTGGAAAGTAGACCCCCTAAGGAACTTATCTAGATGTGTGGTGAGCACTTTGATCCACCAAGTGCTTCACAGAAGTTTATAATGCAGAACCGTAAAAATAAAAAATCATATTTTTTCACAAAAATGATCTTTTCGCCCCCAATTTTTTATTTTCTAAAGGGTAAGAGAAGAAATTGGACCCCAAAAGTTGTTGTACAATTTGTCCTGAGTACGCTGATACCCCATATGTGGGGGTAAACCACTGTTTGGGTGCATGGGAGAGCTCGGAAGGGAAGGAGCGCCGTTTGACTTTTCACTGCAAAATTGACAGGAATTGAGATGGGACGCCATGTTGCGTTTGGAGAGCCACTGATGTGCCTAAACATTGAAGCCCCCCCACAAGTGACACCATTTTGGAAAGTAGACCCCCTAAGGAACTTATCTAGATGTGTGGTGAGCACTTTGACCCACCAAGTGCTTCACAGAAGTTTATAATGCAGAGCCGTAAAAATAAAACAAAATTTTTTTCCCACAAAAATTATTTTTTAGCCCCCAGTTTTGTATTTTCCCGAGGGTAACAGGAGAAATTGGACCCCAATAGTTGTTGTCCAATTTGTCCTGAGTACGCTGATACCCCATATGTGGGGGGGAACCACCGTTTGGGCACATGGGAGGGCTCGGAAGGGATGGAGCGCCATTTGGAATGCAGACTTAGATGGAATGGTCTGCAGGCATCACATTGCGTTTGCAGAGCCCCTAATGTACCTAAACAGTAAAACCCCCCACAAGTTACACCATTTTGGAAAGTAGACCCCCTAAGGAACTCATCTAGATGTGTTGTGAGAGCTTTGAACCCCCAAGTGTTTCACTACAGTTTATAACGCAGAGCCGTGCAAATAAAAAATATTTTTTTTCCACAAAAATTATTTTTTAGCCCCCAGTTTTGTATTTTTCCAAGGGTAACAGGAGAAATTGGACCCTATATATTGTTGTCCAATTTGTCCTGAGTACGCTGATACCTGATATCTGGGGGGGAACCACCGTTTGAGCGCATGGCAGAGCTCGGAAGGGAAGGATCATCATTTGCAATGCAGACTTAGATGGATTGGTCTACAGGCGTCACATTGCGTTTGCAGAGCCCCTAATGTACCTAAACAGTATAAACCCCCCACAAGTGACCCAATATTGGAAACTAGACCCCCCAAGGAACTTATCTAGTTGTGTTGTGAGAACTTTGAACCCCCAAGTGTTTCACTACAGTTTATAACGCAGAGCGGTGAAGATAAAAAAAAAAAATAATTTCCCCAAAAAATTATTTTTTAGCCCCCAGTTTTGTATTTTCCCAATGGTAACAGGAGAAATTGGACCCCAAAAGTTGTTGTCCAATTTGTCTTGAGTACGCTGATACCCCATATGTGGGGGGGAACCACCGTTTGGGCGCATGGGAGAGCTCGGAAAGGAAGGAGCGCCATTTGGAATGCAGACTTAGATGGAATGGTCTGCAGGCGTCACATTGCGTTTGCAGAGCCCCTAATGTACCTAAACAGTAGAAACCCCCCACAAGTGACACCATTTTGGAAAGTAGAACCCCTAAGGAACTCATCTAGATGTGTTGTGAGAGCTTTGAACCCCAAGTGTTTCACTACAGTTTATAACGCAGATCCATGCAAATTAAAAAAAAAAATTTTTCCACAAAAATTATTTTTTAGCCCCTAGTTTTGTATTTTCCTAAGGGTAACAGGAGAAATTGGACCCCAAAAGTTGTTCTCCAATGTGTTCCGAGTACGCTGATACCCCATATGTTGGGGTAAACCCCTGTTTGGGCGCACGGGAGAGCTTGGAAGGGAAGAAGCACTGTTTTACTTTTTCAACGCAGAATTGGCTGGAATTGAAATCGGACGCCATGTCACGTTTGGAGAGCCCCTGATTTGCCTAAACAGTGGAAACCCCCCAATTATAACTGAAACCCTAATCCAAACACACCCCTAACCCCAATCCCAACGGTAACCCTAACCACACCTCTAACCCAGACACACCCCTAACCCCAATCCCAACGGTAACCCTAACCACACCTCTAACCCAGACACACCCCTAACCCTAATCCCAACGGTAACCCTAACCACACCTCTAACCCAGACACACCCCTAACCCTAATCCCAACCCTATTCCCAACCGTAAATGTAATCCAAACCCTAACCCTAACTTTAGCCCCAACTCTAGCCCTAACCCTAACCCTAGCCCTAACCCTATTGGGAAAATGGAAATAAATACATTTTTTACATTTTTTTTATTTTTCCCTAACTAAGCGGGTGATGAAGGGGGGTTTGATTTACTTTTATAGCGGGTTATTTAGCGGATTTTTATGATTGGCAGCCATCACACACTGAAAGACGCTTTTTATTGCAAAAAATATTTTTTGCGTTACCACATTTTGAGAGCTATAATTTTTCCATATTTGAGACCACAGAGTCATGTGAGGTCTTTTTTTTTGTGGGACGAGTTGACGTTTTTATTGGTAACATGTTCGGGCACGGGATATTTTTTTGATCGCTTTTTATTCCGATTTTTGTGAGGCAGAGTGATCAAAAACCAGCTATTCATGAATTTCTTTTGGGGGAGGCGTTTATACCGTTCCACATTTGGTAAAATTGATAAAGCAGTTTTATTCGTCGGGTCAGTACGATTACAGCGATATCTCATTTATATAATTTTTTTTTGTTTTGGCGCTTTTATACGATAAAAGCTATTTTATAGAAAAAATTATTATTTTGGCATCGCTTTATTCTGAGGACTATAACTTTTTTATTTTTTCGCTCATGATGCTGTGTGGCGGCTCGTTTTTTGCGGGACAAGATGAAGTTTTCAGCGGTACCATGGTTATTTATATCCGTCTTTTTGATCGCGTGTTATTCCACTTTTTGTTTGGCGGTATGAGAATAAAGCGTTGTTTTTTGCCTCATTTTTTTATTATTTTTTTTTACGGTGTTCACTGAAGGGGTTAACTAGTGATATAGTTTTATAGGTGGGGTCGTTACGGACGCGGCGATACTAAATATGTGTACTTTTATTGTTTCATTTTTTTTTATTTAAAGAAATGTATTTATGGGAATAATTTTTTTTTATTATTTATTTATTTAGGATTTTTTTATTTATTTTTTTTTTACACATGTGGACGTTTTTTTTTTACTTTGTCCCAGGGGGGGACATCACAGATCGATGATCTGGCAGTGTGCACAGCACTCTGCCAGATCTGCGATCTGCTGTGCAGGGCTGCAGGCTTACCAAGTGTCTGCTCTGAGCAGACACTCGGTAAGGCTACGTTCACACTAGCGTTGTGCGCCGCTGCGTCGGCGACGCAACGCACAACGCACGCAAAAACGCGTCAAAACGCACGCAAAAACGCTGCGTTTTGCGACGCATGCGTCGGTTTTTGCCGAAAATCGGACGCAAGAAAAATGCAACTTGTTGCGTTTTCTTGGTCCAACGCTTGCGGCAAAAAAGACGCATGTGTCGCACAACGCAACAAAAAAACGCATGCGTCCCCCATGTTAAGTATAGGGGCGCATGACGCATGCGTCGCCGCTGCGTCGCCGACGCAAACCCGACGCACATTAGCTTAACGCTAATGTGAACGTAGCCTAAGCCACCTCCCTCCCTGCAGGACCCGGATGCCGCGGCCATCTTGGATCCGGGACCTGCGGCGAGGAGGGAGGTAGGAGACCCTCGGAGCAACGCGATCACATCGCGTTGCTCCGGGGGTCTCAGGGAAGCACGCAGGGAGCCCCCTCCCTGCGCGATGCTTCCCTATACCGCCGGCACACCGCGATCATGTTTGATCGCGGTGTGCCGGGGGCGGTCCGTGACCGCTCCTGGCACATAGTGCCGGATGTCAGCTGCGATAGTCAGCTGACACCCGGCCGCGATCGGCCGCGCTCCCCCCGTGAGCGCGGCCGATCGCGTATGACGTACTATTCCGTCCTTGGGAAGTAGGGCCCACCCCACATGGACGGAATAGTACGTCTAATGACAAAGGGGTTAAACATCTGGGCAGTCCACACTTTACTCTGCAGTGACGTTCTCAAATGTCAATGCAGAGTAAGCATGTGATAGTGCAGCGGAGAGGGCAGGGAGCCCCTTACAGAAGGCAGACATGGTTTATTACCATGTCTGCCTTCCCTATCGCTGTATAGATAACGCAGAACAAGCACTGTTATAAGAATGTGAAGGGCTTCAGACCCTGTGATCATGTGAATGCTGGGTGTAGGGAAAAAGCAGGAACTAATGGGTCGTAAAAAACATAATCAGTTCTGTTAAGCAGGCAGGGGGCTGAATTTGCCAAGTTCCATGGGGATATCAACAATAAAGAATTTATATTCCGATTCCTCCCAAATGCTTTTTGAGATTTAACGGAGCACAGTGTTTGACATAAATGAGGATATAAAGACATATGAAAAAGTAAGTGATAAAATATAAAAAAAGACAGTGAGTCTGGATTGGTGTTTCTATCCCTGCTCCCCTAGAGAAAATATCCAGTATATAAAAATAATTTCTATGTAAAGGGGAACAGAATTTAAAAAGTTCTTTTGTGGTAAAGGAAAACTAAAAATAAAATATTGTGAATAACAGAAACTTATTTCCTATTTTTCTTTACATTTTCCCCTTATATTAACAGAAAAAGAGTATGAAAATGACATAAATACTAAACCCCATTTATTACAAAAAGAGGCAAAATTGATATGAATATCTGGATGAGACAAAACTTTAGAGCCGTTAAAGGATCATGTATGAAAAAACTTGAAAGTGTGCTTTGTCAGGAAGGGGGGAGAAATAGCACGGTTATGTACTGGTTAAAGACCCTGACATATATCATTTGTATGATTCTAATGGTTGCTATTGTTTATTATGTGCTAGGGTTTATGATTTATGCCTACTATATATTTCTGCTGCTTGTAGGAGAAAGTGTGGTCAAATGTTGAGAAGAGCCTGGAGTGCATTATTCAGAGGGTAGACAAGCTTCTCCAAAAAGAGCGTTTGCATAGTGACAGCTGTGAAGACGTCTTCCAATGTGAGATAAGCTGTACTAGCAAGAAAGGTAATGAGAGGCGCAGAGCATATTGGATAAACCCAGAGGCCTCCGATGACGAGGCCGTGCTGTCATCCACATCATCTCCACCATCTCCTGCATGCCATCCTTCTCAGTTGACAAGTGCGTATGGTTGGGACTTTTCTCCTCAGCATCCTTGCTCCTTCAGCACTGACTTCACAATGCCAGACTGGCTCATACTGATTCCCAGAACTTAGAACACAAACATGTCAATCGTGGCATTCAGTCTTTATGCATCAGGACATGGAAATGGTTGTCGGACACTTGAATCCATTTTTTTAAAGGCGTGAATTTCTGTAAATAACTACCATAGGCATACTCACACTTCAGCACCCCTATGGACTCAGGGCAGGAAGCATTGGAGGTCTGCAGCAGCGCTGGAAGTGATGTCTGCTCTGTTCAGAAGTTACTGAGACCGCTGCAGCCTGTGATTGTCTGCAGTGGTCAGATGAATAGAGGAACACGTACCGTAATTGGATGTTTTTGTGACACGTTCTTCTAGTCACCGGACTACTGTAGTCAATCACAGGATGCAGCTGTTCTGCATCGCTTTCAGAACCGCCGCAGACCTCTGCAGTCACCTGCGCTGGATCCGTGGAGTTGCTGAACAAACGGTATGTTTATTTTAAATCTATTCATGCCTAGTAAGATCAACCCCTTTAATTCTCACACTGTGGCATTCTGTACTGTTAAAGAAAAATTAAAAGGGCAAAAATATATAATAATTAGTCAAAGTAATATAATATCGGATATTAACACTAAGGAGATAAGTAAGGCAGGTCCGCAGACAGTAATGTTCAGTGATGCATGATTGGAAGCTGTCCACTTGTGGCCATTTCTGGTATTGCGATTCTCATTTTCCTGCTGTAAATACTGTGTGCACGCCTGCTTGAGTTGTGTCTGCTCTGTGTGTGAACATAACATTTCACTGAATTTCTCTCTTGGCTGTTAAAATTGGACTTTTGTGTAGTGTACTGACAAAGGGGAATGAAACTGATCAGGTAGCAGTAATTTGTAATGAAAATACCTACCATGTCAAGGATGTTTTAGTATTACATAGCTTAAAGGGGATATCTGGGACGTTTAAAAAAAAAAAAAAAAAAAGTGCCTAGGTACTAACAGGCAGGTAGTTGCTAAAAGAGGCAAGTACCTTATTGTTGTACCCAGCGCCGGTTATTGAGGGTATGTGCACATGTTGCGGATTTGACACTGCGGATTCGCAGCAGTTTTCCATGTGTTGTACAGTACCATGTAAACGTATGAAAAACCAAATTCGCAGTGCACATGCTGCGGAAAATTCCACGGTTTATTTTCCGCAGCATGTCAATTTTTTGTGCAGATTCCGCACTGTTTTACACCTGCCCCTCAATAGGAATCCGCAGTTGTAAAACCGCAGGTGGAATCCGCACAAAAACCCTGGTAAATCCGCAGGTAAAATGCAGGAATCTGCGCGGAAAAATCCGCACACGAATCCGCAACGTGGGCACATACCCTAACTGGTCCTGCCAGTGATGCAGCCTATCCCTGTCAAGAAAGCAGCAATTTCTCTTCATGTTGACAGGACCTGACTATTGGTGTCATGCTGATTGACAGCTGACTTTCCCCAATTAGACAGCTGGGAGACAGCAGTCAATCAGCATGACACCAGTTGTCCCACCCTGTCAGCAGGAAAAGAAACCACCTCTCTGTTGACATGTCGTCAGCAGAAGTTTGTGACCACTCTGTGCTGGTGGAGACCTGCGCTCGGCACAACAGGCAGGTAAGTAGCAACTACCTCAAAATATTGCGGTTTTGAAGGGCCGTGATGCCAAGAGCTCCAAAGATCTTCTTCATGTCAATTCAGCAGACTGGTTATGAAGAATATTGATTTAAGGCCCATTGTTATGAACTTAGATTTAAAGGGGTATTCCCATAACCAAGATCCTATGAAGTAGGTATGATAATAATATTAGCAAATGCCTCCAATTATAAATGTAGTATAGTTTTTCTGATTCGCTGTGTCTCTTACCCCATATGCAGGGCAATGTAGTAGCTTAGTTAAGTAACGTTCACATTAGTGTTCGGCGCTGCAGCGTCGCCGCATGCGTCATGCGCCCCTATATTTAACATGGGGGCGCATGGACATGCGTTGTGATGCGTTTTGCGACGCATGCGTTTTTTTGGCCGCAAGCGTTGGGCGCAGAAAACGCAGCAAGTTGCATTTTTTTTGCATCCAACTTTCGGCAAAAAAGGACGCATGCGTCGCAAAACGCAGCGTTTTAGCGTGCGTTTTGTTGCGTTTTTGTTTGCGTTGTGCGTTGCGTCGCTGACGCTGCGGCGCACAACGCAAATGTTGAACGTAGCCTTATTCATGGTTACAACCACTAACAGCTAACTAACTGTCACTATATGAGTGGTAATAACCATGGATACCTAATGCCCTTAACATGGAGTAAGCAACATGGCGAATCAGAACTGTACTACATTCCTAATTGGAGATATTTCCTAAAATTATTATTATTACATAATGAATCCCTTGCATGGATCTCCAGCTAGAATTAAGCCCTGGCGTGCTACAAGTAAACTGTCTGCTAGCTCCTTCTGCTTTCTGCCAGTGTTCCTTTACAAGCTTAGTACTATATTATCTACTACAATGCTTAATTAAACCTGATTTGCCAGCCAGTTTTTTAAAGGGAGTCTGCCTCCACAAAGTGATATTTTATGTAGGGAATATAGCCCATATCAAAAATGCACCTTTCCTTTGAAAATCGCCTCCTCTGTTTTGCAAAATAAAATAAAAATAATGTAATTTATATATGCTCATTAGGATGCTCCCTTAGCTTGGATGATCAGCAAAACGCACCTTTCCACCCACACATTTTGCATGTGGGTCTCCCCCTTGTTTTCAGGCATTTGCTCTCAATCAAGAAAGAAGTAGGCAGCCGCTTGCAAAACGAGTGGGAGGAACAGTGCACCTAATTAGCCTATCATAACAAAGTTAATTTTATGCAGAAAAGGAGGAGTCTATTTTAAAAGAAAAGGTGCGGCTATTCATAGAGGCTGTATTCCCTACATGTCAGTTTGGGGTGACGGACCCCATTTAAGTGCTTATTTCTTTCTTTTTGGTATGATAATTTTATTTGCTGCTCCTTAATCATGCATGTTGCCCCTCCATTTCTGTGCAGATAGCAGCTCGGGTGCCGAAGAACCTGGACCAGGTATGTGCTACTTTCCATTCATGGCTTCTTTTCCCCCACTAATGCTGGTTTCCTCTGAGCCCTCGGTTCTGCTCCCGCAGGTCACGCTGCTTGTAGAGGTGTAATCATTCTCGTTACACACTTGTGTGGTGCTTGCACCCGGCACTAGTGGGGGCTTTCACAGTTGCCATCATGATGACCTTTTTTTATGAACTTTCTGTTGGGACGGAAAATATTTCAGAATATTCTTCTCTTGTGTTGCTTCAATTCACTCATAGTTTTGACATCAAAGTGACTCTTTTGAAAGCTCCCAGTAATAAATAAAGTTCCATTAGATGGAAGGCACACTAATAAAAATGGAAAGCTTGAACATTGAGTGTCGTCATTCAGTATATCACATGGCTGTCCGAGTGATTGCATGGGTACAGAAACTATGTGTTTGGTCATCAGTTGGAGGTCCGATCTCAAAAATGTAACCCCTAAAGCACCAGAATCTGTGTGACAGTAGAAATAGGGATCTGTTCTACCAATACCTGTAGCAAAGCATTCATTCAATGTATACTATCTGTGAAAGTGTACAGTAACTTTTATATTGCCCAATATGTTGCAAAAAAAAAAATACTTCAGCTTGTCACCAAAATATAAGGCTTTCAGCCTATGTTGGCTTAAAGATGAAAAAGGTGTTACTGACAGATGCATCAGGATAATTGTGAAATATTTCCTTTTCTCCAGTAAACTTTTTTTTTTATGTAAGGAAATGGAAATCTTTGAAATAATAAAGCAGCCAAAACTCACGATCACCAGGCGTTTCATCGCTGCTCCAGTTCTCCCCACTCTCTGCTTACTTCTGGGCAGCTAAGCGGGACTATAGAGGCCATCTTCTGGCCTCAGCGGTATCAAGTGGTGAAAGGGAGTCTGTCCGCAGAGAATGACTGTTCAATCCAAGCACAGGCGCTCAGTGCACCCTTGGCGTGGGCAACCATTTAAGCTCCCCTTTCCACCTACTTGTTATCCCCTTAGCTCTACCCCCTCTTCTTTGATTGACACCTGTGGCTTCAGAAAGGGGACATAGATGAATAAAAAATAAGTAGGTAGGAAGGTGCACTTAAATGTGTAGCCACACCAGGCGTGCACCAATAGCCTGTGCTTGGTTTCACCAGTCATTCTCTGCTGACAGAATATTGGCTGAAGGTTTCATATTTTTGAGAAGTACATGTATTTGCCCTTACTATTTCTTTTATTGTGGAATAACGATCAGATGTAGTCAGGTATTTATGCTAATAAGCTCTGGTTTTCTGTAGGGGAATGGAGTGAGGCCCTTTACCCCTTACTGAGTACACTGACAGACTGTGTGGCCATGATGAGTGATAAAGCAAAGAAAGCCATGGTCTTTCTACTCATGCAGGACAGTGCTCCAACAATCGCCTTGTGCTTGAGCCTCCAGTACCGCAGAGATGTTGTCTTCTGTCAGACGGTATGTGTACATTCATTGCCAGTCTCCAACAGCTATCTACACTGCTGAACCCATACTATATATGACCAGGGTTTCACTCCTCACCTGTGCGAGTACTCTAGTGCTGTGTAGGGTTTCATCTGTAGACTGTTCAACCTTTAACAGGGGTCATCTCCCAGTCTCTCGGCCACTTGTGATCCATTAGCCAGATGTCTAGGGGTCAGATTACCTAACCAGCACCTTGTTGTTTAAGAGAATGTAGTTGCAAAGCTTTATTTCTCCTCTGATGACACTGCAGGGTAATTTGGAAACTTTTTACCAGATTCATTTGAAGTTGATCTTTAGAGATCTCTTTCTGCCTTTCTCTCTTGTTCTCTCTCTCTCGTTCTCTCCCTCTCGTTCTCTCCCTCTCGTTCTCTCCCTCTCGTTCTCTCCCTCTCGTTCTCTCCCTCTCGTTCTCTCCCTCTCGTTCTCTCCCTCTCGTTCTCTCCCTCTCGTTCTCTCCCTCTCGTTCTCTCCCTCTCGTTCTCTCCCTCTCGTTCTCTCCCTCTCGTTCTCTCCCTCTCGTTCTCTCCCTCTCGTTCTCTCCCTTCTCACTCCCCCTCTCTCTCCTTTCTCACTCCCCCCCTCTCTCCTTTCTCACTCCCCCTCTCTCTCTCCTTTCTCACTTCCCCTCTCTCTCTCCTTTCTCACTTCCCCTCTCTCTCTCCTTTCTCACTCCCCCTCTCTCTCTCCTTTCTCACTCCCCCCTCTCTCTCCTTTCTCACTCCCCCCCTCTCTCTCTCCTTTCTCACTCCCCCTCTCTCTCTCCTTTCTCACTCCCCCTCTCTCTCTCCTTTCTCACTCCCCCCCCTCTCCTTTCTCACTCCCCCCTCTCTCCTTTCTCACTCCCCCCTCTCTCCTTTCTCACTCCCCCCTCTCTCCTTTCTCACTTCCCCTCTCTCTCTCCTTTCTCACTCCCCCTCTCTCTCTCCTTTCTCACTCCCCCCCTCTCTCTCTCCTTTCTCACTCCCCCTCTCTCTCTCCTTTCTCACTCCCCCCTCTCTCTCCTTTCTCACTCCCCCCCTCTCTCTCTCCTTTCTCACTCCCCCCCTCTCTCTCTCCTTTCTCACTCCCCCCCTCTCTCTCTCTCCTTTCTCACTCCCCCCCTCTTTCTCTCCTTTCTCACTCCCCCCTCTCTCTCCTTTCTCACTTCCCCTCTCTCTCTCCTTTCTCACTCCCCCTCTCTCTCCTTTCTCACTCCCCCTCTCTCTCTCCTTTCTCACTCCCCCTCTCTCTCTCCTTTCTCACTCCCCCCCCTCTCCTTTCTCACTCCCCCCTCTCTCCTTTCTCACTCCCCCTCTCTCCTTTCTCACTCCCCCTCTCTCTCTCCTTTCTCACTCCCCCTCTCTCTCTCCTTTCTCACTCCCCCTCTCTCTCTCCTTTCTCACTCCCCCTCTCTCTCTCCTTTCTCACTCCCCCTCTCTCCCTCCTTTCTCACTCCCCCCCTCTCTCCTTTCTCACTCCCCCTCTCTCTCTCCTTTCTCACTCCCCCTCTCTCTCTCCTTTCTCACTCCCCCTCTCTCCCTCCTTTCTCACTCCCCCCCTCTCTCTCCTTTCTCACTCCCCCTCTCTCTCTCCTTTCTCACTCCCCCTCTCTCCCTCCTTTCTCACTCCCCCTCTCTGTTCCTCTTTCTTCTTCTTCCTTGCTTCGTCCTTCCTTCTAGTAGTTAACATACATGGAATGAATCTGCATCTTGGTGCCAGAAGCAGTTATGCTGTAACTCAGAGGTATATTTGTTGCACTAACAAATAGATTGTTTGAAAAATATTGTCAACCAAGGAAAGACTTGTTGGAGTTGTAAAAAAAATAATTAATTCTGATTGAGCTGGAAATAGGATGACACCCCTTATATACAGTCACATCCTTAGATAACTCCTTTAGAATTGCATAGAAAAATAACTGCTATATTTTACATCATTTTCACCATGTGTATCTGTTTTAGTTAACAGCGCTGATCTGTGGCTTCATTATCAAGCTGAGGAACTGTCTGCATGACGATGGTTTCCTGCGCCAGTTATACACGATTGGTCTTCTGGCACAGTTTGAAAGTCTCCTCAGCACGTATGGTGAGTGTTGCGCAGGGTGATATACTGGCGCAGGGTACACCACAGCTGTGCCTTCTGGTGCCATATGGTTGAGAACCAGGACTGAGCCTATAAGATTAATATATGAAATATAAGAAGCTTTCAGTGTGCCACTAAGGCCTCTTTCAGACGGCAGTTTTTCACTTACAAGTTCTATCAGTGTTTTTCACATATATAACTTGTACCTATTACACTGGTCAATGCAATTTTTCTGGCAAATGGTTTTAAAACATATTTTAAGTCAATTTTGACTGCTGATACGAATATGAACTCTGTTTTTGGCTATCACATCAGGATTTCGAGATTTTCAATTTTTGATGAAAATTACTCCTAATGTTTTATGATAAAAGCACATGATTTTCGGTACCACATTTTGTATATTTTTAATCAAGGAATAACAAAGATTACAAAGTCTATGTACAGCAAATCAAATATACTTACAGAATTAAACTACAAAATATAAAAACACATATATATGGCACACAGATGAATGACAAATGGCAGTTATTTGAACTTTCTTTTCTTGGCTGATCTGTGATGTACAGCTCCTGGGTTGTCTCTCATCAAGCTCCAGCAATAGTCAGCCATCATATGTGAGTTCTACCGGCCTTGATACCGTTCTTCCATTGTTTTAATGTCCTGATGAAAACGCTCCCCTTGTTCCTCACTCACATCCCCAAGGTTCTCTGGAAAAAAGTCCAAATGGCTGTGTAAATAGTGAATCTTGATACTCATTCTACATCCAAGATTTCGCAGACTCATTAGTAGCTCTTCCACAATCTCTTCATTGTTGTCTGCTTTCTTATTCCCTAGAAAATTCTGCACCACATTACAAAATACATTCTAAGCTCTTTCTTCTGTCTCATTCATTGATGTGATAAAATTTGGGTCTCTCATAAGTGTTCTTATTTGAGCTCCATCAAATATTCCAGCCTTTTTCTTCTCTTCACTAAGACCAGGAAAAGTTGAACATATATAGATAAAGCATTCTCCACTGTGATTGAGAGCTTTGACAAACTGCTTCATCAATCCAAGTTTTATGTGTAAGGGAGGAAAGACAATGTCCTTCCTATCCACTAGAGGATCATGGATGACATTCTTATCGCCAGATGCCAAACTCTGTCGCTGAGGCCATTCAGTTTTCACCCAATGCTCTGCTGTAGCTCTACTGTCCCAGTAGCACAGAAAACAAGGGTGTTATCATAACAAATGGGAATTATGCATGTTCAAAGAAAACAAAGATATTCTCACATTTATTGGGAGACTAAATGAAAACTAAATTTACCTTAGTGAACCGTATAAACCGGCAATTTTCATACACTACTTATGTTTATCATGGAATTGATGAAAATGGGCTATATACCTGTAGAGCAAAAACGTGATGTGATAGAGAAATTATAAGATCAGATTTGAATTCAGCACCCTCAAATTAGTCTAAAACTGTTCTTAAAGTCCATGCCAGAATTTTTTTTTTTGTAGACCAGTATATGGGGTTGTTCACATGTCCGTGGATTTTTGCTGGTTCAAAACATGGAGACTTACCTGATTTTTATCTAAGTCATAGATCAAACTCACTAATGTAAGTCTTTTGAGCTGTGAAAAAATTGGATAGCAGTCTAATGGACTGTTAAAGAAGAGAAACTTGAGAAATCTCCATCACTTTTTCTTTATGAAACTTTGATGGTAAAAACTGACATTTATCAAACTGGTGAAAATCTGATCCCTAAAGGTACCTTCACACTAAGCGACTTTGCAGCGAGAATGACGACGATCCGTGACGTTGCAGCGTCCTGGATAGCGATCTCGTTGTGTTTGACACGCAGCAGCGATCTGGATCCTGCTGTGATATCGGTGGTCGGAGCTATAAGTCAGAACTTTATTTCTTCGCTGATCACCCGCTGTCCATCCCTGGATCGGCGTGTGTGACGCCGACCCAGCGATGTGTTCACTTGTAACCAGGGTAAACATCGGGTTACTAAGTGCAGGGCCGCGCTTAGTAACCCGATATTTACCCTGGTTACCATTGTAAAAGTAAAAAAAAAAAAACAGTACATACTCACATTCTGATGTCTGTCACGTCCCCCAGCGTCCACAGGGTTACGCGCTGCTGCTCAGAGCTTCCTGCACAGACTGTGTCAGCGCCGGCCGTAAAGCAGAGCACAGCGGTGACGTCACCGCTGTGCTCTTCTTTACGGCCGGCACGGACAGTCAGTGCAGGAAGCTCTGAGCAGCAGCGCGTAACCCTGTGGACGCTGGGGGACGTGACAGACATCAGAATGTGAGTATGTACTGTTTTTTTTTTTTTACTTTTACAATGGTAACCAGGGTAAATATCGGGTTACTAAGCGCGGCCCTGCACTTAGTAACCCGATGTTTACCCTGGTTACCCGGGTGCTGCAGGGGGACTTCGGCATCGTTGAAGACAGTTTCAATGATGCCGAAGTCGTTCCCCTGATCGTTGGTCGCTGGAGAGAGCTGTCTGTGCGATCGGCTCGTTGTCTATATCGCTGCAGCGTCGCTGAGTGTGACGGTACCTTAAGGCTAATGGAAATCCGTCTGTTTTTTGCATAGTGATCGTTTCTTCTATACATTCAGATGGCTACGGCGTACCTCTACAATGACCATTGTTAGTGACTGCTACAAATGCTTTTTGCTAGGTATGGGGCTACCTGAATCAGCAACTTGTAGAATAGGAAAGACTTGCATTTACACATAATCTCTGCAATTTCTGGAATTTTCTACAGCAATTCATGCTGTTATTTTTTCCAACACTTGTCCTGTTGTTGTCCAACCTTTCCCTTTAGGAGAAGAGCTGGCCATGTTAGAAGATATGAGTTTAGGCATCATGGACTTGAGGAATGTGACCTTCAAAGTCACCCAGGCCATATCGAACTCCTCCACTGATATGTTGCCAGTGATAACTGGAAATCGGTGAGTTAATGTAACTTGTGTTAATTAGTAGAAACTCAGTAATAATGTTAATTAAGAAAATGTAAGGGCAAAGAAAAACAATTATGGTACTTAACCAATGTCAAATGTATTGTAGTAAACTCATGCATAATCATTATTATCCATGAAATTATTGAGCATTTGCAGCAAAACTTTTCTATAATTGCATTTTCCACATTCTTCTACTTAATTATGGTCAAGTTTAATGCTTTAGTTGTTGCTTATGAACTCATAGAAAAATGATTTATGTCGTTAGCTAATTTGATATACCAACCCCATAATCAAACACATATCATTGATTCTTAAATATAAACATCTCAGTGCTTTATGTGATTTGTTTTTTTACAATATTTGATAGAATGATGTGCTGGTTAATTTCTTAATATATCCTTATAATTGTCAGAGCTCAGTTTTGCTGATGCAAAGCTTGGGACCTTCAACATAGATATTAATTTAAAGATGCTGACTGCCTGCAACGTACACTAGAGGGAGCTAAGAAGCTTACTCACTGCTGTGCCATTCAATGTAAAAATAGTATGCGAAAAGCTCCTGTGTGCCATCTAGTGGTGGCTGCTAGTAATTAACATGTCATTTACAGCACGCCCCATTCCCCAGATTGGACAGCTAAACTGTCACTCACTGCGTCAAAGACACAATGAGTGGTGGAATCGTGACACTGGCTCTGTCGTTTTAGGCGACTGTTTCACTCTGTTGCACTGTGATGTTTTAGAGAAAACATGGGTTTATCAGCTGGCCAAGGACCATGCTGCTTAGGTGACTAGTCCACAAGGCTGGAGAATTCTGCCTACCCGGCTGTTCTTGAGTGACCGGTCTCTCTGTCAGGTGGCTAGCCTCTTGGACCAGTCACTCGGGTGGCATGGTCCCAATGTGGATGTTAAATGTATGATTTCTCTCAAATAACGCAGTATTCCTGAGTAAGACATTCCTTCCTGAAATGATTACTGATTGTTGCTGCCCATCATTTTTAAATTATTGTAATGCTATTGAATTTTGGGCTCTATATCAGAAAAACGGACCTCAAACTGCTATAAAGATATATCGAGGAAACAGACGTGGAAGAAGTTTTTACCTGTTTAGATAAAAAAATAATACAAACTAGAGTTCAACGTTGGATGTTCACTATAAATCTCTGAATATACTGGTATCATGGATTCAGTTTTCAAAGGATATACTATACTAGATGGTGGCCCAATTCTAATGCATCGGGTATTCTAGAATATGTATAGTAGTATATAGCACAGCCCACGCAGTATATAGCGCAGCCCACGCAGGATATAGCACAGCCCACGCAGGATATAGCACAGAGACGTATAATACATAACACTGGAGGGGGGGCGGTGGCAGCAGCTTTCTGGAGACCGTCCCCGGCCCGTCCGTCCATGAGAGGAGCAGATGTACGGGCGGTGGTGAGAACGGTGGAGGCGCCATCTCTGGCAGTGCAGGAGCAGCACGCGGTCCGCGCATAACAATAACAGGACACGTGTGTAGATGACGGAGAAGCCGAGGGCCCGGCCGGGAGTGTGGCTCACACGGGGCCTCCTGCAGGACTTCACAGTGCCGGCACATGGGCTGGCTCCGAAGAGCTGTTCACGTGCGGGGTGATAGTCCGCCCTTCCTATAGTCCGGCATGGAGGCCGCTGCTGGTGGAGGACATCGTGGCTGCTCCCAGGGGTCAGATGATGGCGGCTGCTGTGATCTCCCCGTTGTATTTCCATGTCCCGCATTGTGAGCGCTCGCTGCTTCCTCCCCATTATAACCTCGTGCACCATGTGCAGCAGTGACACACGCAGGGGGCACTGACTGGAGGGGAGTAGGGAGGGGGCAATTCGTGGCCGGACTGTGCCTGTCGTTGATTGGTCAGCGACCCGGGATTTCCGTTACAGACAGACAGACGGAAGTACCCCTTAGACGATTATATAGATAGATGACCAATCCATTTTGTTACTGATCCTTGTAGATTCTGTTGATTCTTAATGAACATCTAAACCTACTGCCGTTTTAAATACCGTATATGCACAATAAACATTTTTAGAGAACAGAAAAGCAAAGTGTTTTTTTTTTATGTGTCATATGTTATGTATTTTTCAAGTGATGGATTTAATGTTCGCATCCCATTGCCGAGCGCCTTGTTTGATGCCCTTCCTCGCGAGATTCAGAGTGGGATGCTGCTAAGGGTTCAGCCAGTCTTATTTAACGTTGGGATCAATGAACAGCAGACACTGGCAGAAAAGTAAGCATGATCACGTGGATGGATGGATGGATAGAAGTGTTTCTTTTGTGTGTTTTTTTCTATTATAGAGTATTTTTGAGAGTGTGGTTAATATTTTATGTCATTCTTAGATGACTGTGGTTGCCCAAGCTGTATGGGTAGGCGTGTGCTATATGCAGCCTGTACCAACTTTGTTGCTGGAGTGTCAGGAAGATGTGCTGTTTTTGTTTTTTTCTGTATCCAAATGAGGACTCATGACAGAAATGTGTGGGTAGCCATTTGTAGTCCTCCACTTGTGATTATAGCCCAGTTCTATATCTATTACCGTATTATTGTCTTCTAACTTATCTAACTTTTACTATGGTATACACCAATGATTAGCTGTACATATGACTTGTGTGCTGTTTTTAAGTATATAGTTTGACAAGCAATGTAATATTTTGCATATGTTGGTTTTTTATGAACCAAGATTTGGAGATACATCGCTGCAGGAAGTTATAAACATTGAAAGCTTGGTGCGACTTAATTCTTACTATGAACAGTTCAAGGAAGTCTTACCGGAAGACTGTAAGTTTCTATTGAATTATTGTAATTTATGGCAAATAAGAAATATGTGAATGTACTAATTTTAGTAAATTCTTGTATTTCCCTGTAAGGCTATGTTCACACAATATGAAAAATTTCCACTGGAAATTTGGGCTGAAATCCGGTACAAAGATCAGTTTGGATTCGCCCTACTGTATTAAAAAGCTATCCACTGTGAAAATCCAGACTAGCAGTGTGAGTTAGCATTCTAGAATTGTAGAAATCTGCAGCATTATCTCAGTTTTGCAAATCCCATTCACTTGCATTGCACAGTAAATTACTGCAGATTTTTGGTGCATAATTCACACTACAAATCGGCAGCAAATCTACGAATGTGTTAACATGGTCAAGTCTGTAGCACATGTTCAGTGTATTTCCTTTCGTTTGGTTAAGGAGGATCTTTCACCACAATTTTTCATGTTGAACTGGACACACCATGTAATATTGACTGCAAAGTGGAGTAAAACTTTTTTTTAAAATTTGTTATTGCGCCTCTCCCTTGCTGAGATCTTAGCAGTCACGCACCTATTGAGTTAACTTTTTTTTTTTTAAGACTAAGTAGAGTTTATCAGATAGTTTTCACTGGCGTGTATTTCTTTTGCCTGTATGATGCTGACCAATCATAAGTAGGCAGCAGGAAAGCAGAACATGTCCCCACTATAACAGACAGCCCTGAAACCTCCTGCATGATTAGAAGGCATGAATAACTAATACCTTTCAGATAAGGTCCATGTAGGGAAGGGACAGCATAGCTGAGTTTACCTGTGTCACATTACAAACCCTTCTATCTGCGCTCATCCTCTCATAGCACTGTCAGCTTGACTATACTGTCCCTCATCCTACAATACCTGCCCGTAGCTGTGTCCGTAATCACTCTAATGGCTGTTGTGCTCAACTTGCTCTGCAGTGAGATCAGAGCAGGCTGGTTCTGTGTGAGATGTAATTACATCCTGATCTCATTGCAGAGGGAGTACAAGTTACTCTGAAATAAGCCATGATTGCTCTCAGACACCGTAATCAGGAGAGTTCATATAAGGGTTTGCAACTTGACACCACTAAACTCAGCTGCACTGCCCCTCCCACCACTGACTCATGCAGGAGGTTAGACCAGGAGATCAGAGCTGTATCATTACATTCACACACTGAGAAGCTTAAGTTACTGTGAGGCGAGTTCTTTCCTTTGCATGTTTTTACTTGCTTATGATTGGTCAGCATCATATAGCAAGAGAAAGTATCCGCCCCCAGTGAAATCTATTTCATTGGTTAATTCATTAGGTGCTAAATACTTTGATACTTTAATTGCTAATGTTTCCACAACATAGAGGCGAAATAATAAATACATTCTGCTCTACAGTTAATATTGCATTCTTTAACTACTTCTGCCTTGTGAATTGGCTGAGTCCTTTTTCATACAATCATCCCTGAGTGTACTATGTTGGGGCTAATTCACCTGACCTCTGTGAGGACTGCAATGGTCACGGCAGAATAAGGTAGATGTGATTGCAGTCCTTATGGTGTCTCGTTCGTCACTATTCTATACATTAGAGTCATGTCTATAGGGCACACTGCAATCTTTTACACTTAGTGCACCGTTCACGTGGAAAATTGCTTATGTGAATTGGTGCTTTTTGGGTTCAGTCCATTGTGCACTTGTACGAATATGTAATCTGTGTAGTTTTATTTTCTTATACATATATAACCCTGAGGTGACCCTATATTATCATTAGTGTAGAATCTCTGATACGGGCCTACAGCCTGCATTCAGCACAGTGCCACTCCTGCCTTGACGTTGATTTCCATAGGAATATACATGAATACGGGAGATGGAATTGTATGAATATGGAATATGATCCAGCAGTAACACAATGCTACGGAAATGGTTAATATATATAGATTAATGTTACTTTTTTAAATTTGCTCTTATTATTTGTTTATTTTAGGTCTCCCACGGTCTCGGAGTCAAACATGTCTCCCCGAGCTGCTTCGGTTCCTTGGACAGAATGTCAATGCAAGGAAGAACAAAAATGTTGACATCCTATGGCAAGCTGCTGAGGTAGGCAATTTTACTAGTTCATTATTAGTGAGATAGTGCTGGGTATTCTGTATACAAACTGTGTAAATCCGTGTATGTCCATAATATAATATATAAAGCAAAGAGTCAGCTATTTACTCCATTTCATAATAATATTATTCTGACTCCATTGCATAAATATTTAAGAATATGTTGCAGTTATTAGAATTTTTTAATTCAAGATAATCAGAGTACTATGCTCTTAAAGCATTTTCCATGGGGATCCATATCTCTTGATACATTGTATGGATATGTGCGTTGGAGCACCCCAGTAAAAAGGAATCTATCCATTCCTCCACATTGTTCTGTTTGTAGTTTTCCAATAGTGCTATGTCATCATCTATCATTTTATAATAAACAATATCTAAACAAATGGCTACTATGAAAATTTAGGGAAAGTATTTTTGGAAGGTGATTTTCTTCTGTTATGTCACGTGAGTTCTCCCACTTTCTTAGATATGTAGACGACTGAATGGTGTGCGATTTACAAGCTGTAAGAGTGCCAAGGACCGTACAGCCATGTCAGTGACGTTGGAGCAATGCTTGATTCTACAACATGAGCATGGAATGGCGCCACAGGTTTTTACACAAGCTCTGGAGTGCATGCGAAGGTAAGCAAAATCCCGCTTGCTCAATGGCTTTGTTTTATTTGCCCTCACTACAGCAACCAGGTGAGCTACAGATGTGTGCTTCCCAGAAAGATTCCAGGTTACTAGGTTAGAAAGAAGCAAAACGCTAAACGTTATATATAGTTTATTATGAAATAAAGATGAAAGTTTTAATGTAGTAATAATGACAAAAAAAAAATTCTCTTTTTCCGCACTTAAATTAATTGGAGACCTGATCACTGGGTTTTTATTGGCCGAAAACTGTGGTTCCTGGGAATGCATCTGCAGGTTGCCCTGGTTCTCTAGTCATATCCTCTAGAGAAGGATTGGGTCACCTGTTGCTTTCCAGATGTTTTAGTTATACGGCTGGAAGGTGTCGGGATACCCACATCGGCTCTAGACATATACCAGCTTTTACTTGTCAGGTCACCGAGGCTGCGTGGTTGTTTGTCATGACTGTCCCTACCCGCTCCATCTCGCCTTGTTTGTACAGTATATCCGCACTTCTGTTCTGTGTGCAGCAGCAGCAGCAGCAGGGATGTTACTGTGGAATAAAAGAGAAGTTGTGATTTATATCCTTTCCGTGTTCTCATTAAAACATTGCCTTGGCATCTAACCCCTGCGCACCACTTACCACATAAAGCTTAAAGGGAATCTGTCAGAAGAATTTCCCACCATAAATTATTTATATGTACATGTAGCTCTTTCAAAGACAAGTCCAGCCATACCATTACATGGTTATTGCGTTCCTCCGTTACGGAGAAATCATCATTTGACTTTATATGCAAATGAGGCCAAAGAGCTATATGTAGATCTGAAGCCTTTGTCACTCCAGATCTATTCCCTGCCCAGCGCCGCATCCTCCTGCTTGTCTGACAGCCTCTATGCTGTTTGACTTCAGATTAGCTGTCAGTCAAGCAGGTAGAGGCAACATTGGGTGAGGAATAGAGCTGGAGTGACAGAGGCTTCAAATCTACAACCTCATTTGCCTATCAAATCAAGCGCTAATTTCACAATAATGGAGAAGCAGGCTGGTCATGTAGGGGTATTGCTGAGCTTCTCTTTGAAAGAGCTACATGCGCATATAAGTAGTCTGAGGTGTGAGAATCCAGCTAACAGATTCCAGTTTTGCAACCTCTTTCCCCATGTAGTGTAGAAAGCTTCTCAGTCTTGTTCCCTCCATACATGTCTATCAAATGTTTTTGCTACATGCAAATTCTTCATCCCCTTTTATCCTTTCTGTTGGGTTCACTTATTTGACCCTTTCTATTTTCTAAAACTTGAGCATATGACAGATGTATTCACTTTTTTCTTTACTGGAGCATAAACATTTATCCAGCTTTCCTAAGTTAGCGTTAGAACGTCCCACGTTATATGAGGCTATTTACAGTATATGCTGTTTTCACTCAGTGGTATGTAAAGTAGGTAAATTGGTCACTGTTGGTTTCGTTTTAAGAGTAAGTTTATGAAACTAATGTTGTATTGTTTAGGCCCTTCAATTCCCTTCAATTCCTCGGTGAAGGTCCGAGTCTGAGACTCACACCGATTGCTAAAAAGACCACTGAGAAGAGTGCAGCTCAGGAGGCAGAAGCTCAAAATACCTGCCTTAGCATGCGTACAAAGCGAAGTATGGTTTCAATAGAATATTGTGAGACTTTTTTTATATTTTATGCCACAAAGTAGCTTAATCTGGGCATGGATAGCTATGAGAATGAGCTGTAAGGCAGATTTATGAATAGCTAAAAAAAAGTTGCACAACAAGGTCACAAACTCACTCCAGAGGAGGGGGAGAGAGGCTATGGCATTAAAAAAGTGACAGAGGCAAAGAGGGGTAACATTTCTTGGATATGATGTGAAATTTTGCTAAGTTTGGCGCAAATAACAGCATCTCGGACACCAGCAAAACTGAATTTAAAAGTTCCTCTTCGGGGAATTGTCTTACATTTAGAATTAATCGACAGAAAAGTTTAATATCAATGCTAATATTGCTGCATTCATCATTCTGAAGGCTTCATATCTACGACTTGCAAATTTCATCACTGCATAAAATACTTTCCACTCGTTCCACTTCTATCAGTGGTTTTGGTCCACCAGCCATATACAGTAATTTCATTGTAAACGATTTCTTGTGACAACCAGGAGAACTGTGAATGCCGCTCTTGTACCACCATACACGCAATAAGATGTGTTTACAAAGTTAGGCCTTATTCGAAAAGACATAATGTACCCATGTTTTAAGTCTGCAGACCTGATGTTCAGACTTCCACCAATTGAAAAACACTGAACATGGGAAAGCCGGTTTTCAATTGGAAGAGGATGGTGGACAGGTCTGGTCACATGACCCTCCAGCAGCAGCCATTTTGAGAATAGGTCAACTGTACAATCTTTGCGTAGGCTGGCACTTTTATATCCAGCAAGAGAACCTGTAATACTTACAGTATATATTAGTAAGTACTAAAATATCATTGTCATGAACACCACTACTGCTGCCTCCAACTTGCTCACGACACACGTACCTAGAATGTGACTGCTTCCCACTCATTTACCGTTCACTTATTGTGATAGGCCAACAGTTAGCTAAAAGTACGCCACAGACCGTCCCCACATCCATGCCACACTTTACACTGCCACCATTTGCCGTTCCACCAGGCCAGAACGGTGCCTGCACTGGGCAGCACACTGCTACACTGGCACACGCAGCTTTCCCAAGCTCTGGCTACAAGGTAACACGACCAAGCTATTTTATCTCTCCTCGAGGAAGATGGCCACAGGGAAACGAATGATGCACTCCACACTGCTCACTGCCGACACCGAGCTTTCAGCATCACCACACTTCTGCCACCGCCGGTTCCCTGAGGAAGGGACGCTGCTACACCACTGCCGCAACCCCCTGGTAAGCCTGCGTTTGGACTATAAGATGCACCCCCCCCATTTTCCTCCCAATTTTTTGGGGGAAAAAGTGCGTCTTTTAATCCAAAAAATACGGTCACTTTTATTGCTATGGTAGGAGACAGATGTAGACCCAGCTATTGGTGAACACCACGTACATTAGGTCATGTACTACTGTTTTTACACCAGTGATTTTTATTAGAACGTCTGTGTACAGAGTGGCTGTTTTGTATAGACGACAGTTTTGCCTATGAGATGGATACAGTGTGTCTGTGTACATAACCAGTAAATAACCATTTGTTAGAAGCAATCTTTTCTATTTTTGAACGATTTTTTTTATCTTTTCATTCCCATTGGTTCTACAATTTCAAAAGGGTGTTAAGAATTTGATATTAATGTATTTGGCCTTTATATCATCTCCAGTTTATATTAAGGTAGATATTATCTCAGAATAGCATACACATAGCCAAATTTTCATCAAGCAATTAATGTTAATTCCCTGAGGTCTTATCATCAGAACATTTTTATAGTAATGAGAAATCTTTAACAGCAGAATACGACTTTCTCAGACAACGTCCTCTGACAGCTTTAAAGAGTAACCATTGTTTTGATTTTTATTTCATCAACTATACACATGAAAATAAGCAACTTTGTTATGTATCGTATCTGAGAAATCTGCTTCTTTCTCTGTCAATTCAGGAGAAAAATCTGTTTTCAGTGAAGACAGATTTTTACATTATTATTATTATTATTATTATTCATTTATATAGCACCATTGATTCCATGGTGCTGTACATGAGAAGGGGTTACGTCAAAATACAAATATCACTTACAGTAAACAGAACTAACAATGACAGACTGGTACAGAGGGAAGAGGACCCTGCCCTTGCGAGCTTACATTCTACAGGACACTACTGATTTAGTAGATGCCTTCTGATGCTTTTAAGTGTCTATGGGGAGGGTCTAGAGGGGAGTGATGGTGAACCTTTTAGAGACCGAGTGCCCAAATTGCTATCCAAAACCCACTTATTTTTCGCAAAGTGCCCTGAATACTGAGGTTTTAGATTAGAAAGACAACTTGTATATTAGCACGCTGTAGAGTCAGTATCAAAGAGCTTGTAAGCGCTGCACTCCGAGCCTAAGATACTAGCCACCAATTGTAGTGAAGGTCTGTTCTTGAGAATGGAGAGGATTTCTAATCAAAAGTAAAACTTCAAAGTTGTTTGTTTTTACACCCTCTTTGCAATTGTAACCCTTTATCATGATGAGAACAAACTCTTTAAAGGTACCGTCACATTAAGCGATGCTGCAGCGATATAGACAACGATGCCGATCGCTGCAGCGTCGCTGTTTCGTCGTTGTGTGGTCGCTGGAGAGCTGTCACACAGACAGCTCTCCAGCGACCAACGATGCCGAAGTCCCTGGGTAACCAGGGTAAACATTGGGTTACTAAGCGCAGGGCCAAGCTTAGTAACCCGATGTTTACCCTGGTTACCAGTGTAAATGTAAAAAAAAACACTACATACTTACATTCCGGTGCCTGTCGCGTCCCCCAGCGTCCGCTTCCCTGCACTGTGTAAGCGCCGGCCCTAAAGCAGAGCGGTGACGTCACCGCTGTGCTTTGCTTTACGGCCGGCACTGACACATTCAGTGCAGGAAGCTCTGAGCAGCAGCGCGGACGCCGGGGGACGTGACACACATCAGAAGGTGAGTATGTAGTGTTTTTTTTTTTACTTTTACAATGGTAACCAGGGTAAATATCGGGTTACTAAGCGCGGCCCTGCGCTTAGTAACCCGATATTTACCCTGGTTACCATTGTAAAACATTGCTGGCATCGTTGCTTTTGCTGTCAAACACAACGATACACGCCGATCTGACGACCAAATAAAGTTCTGGACTTTAGGCTCCGACCAACGATATCACAGCAGGATACAGATCGCTGCTGCGTGTCAAACACAACGATATCGCTATCCAGGACGCTGCAATGTCACGGATCGCTATCGTTATCGTTGGAAAGTTGGTCAGTGTGAAGGTACCTTTAGGCTGGGATATCAAGCTCAAATACACAGAGGGCCAAAGTTAAAAGCTTGCAGAAAGTTGCAGGCCAACCTTGATATTTGTTAAAAAAAAAAAATGTCTACAATTGAGGAAGTTTTTCCTTATCAACCAAAACGATCAACTTTTGGAATTATAGTGGAATAATATAATAAGTTATGTAACGGTAACAGCAGTAAAAAGCATATGGCCTAATAAATATATATATATATATATATATATATATATATATATATTAGCAAAGGATAAAAAAAAACCTTGATTACAACAGATAATAAGGTGTGATGCAAACAAAAGTGCTCCCAAACACAGTATGATATCCCCATAGTGAACTCCTCCATACGCACAGTATGATGACCCTACTGTACCCCCCTCCCTCAGTTCCCCATAACAAAGAATGGAGACCTCATATAGTATGATTCTCCAATTGTAATCTCCACACAGCCCTCCATACAGTATAACAGGCACATAAAGTCCTCCATACAATACAGTGGCTCCACATAGATCTCCATAAAGTACTGTATATTGGCTCCACATAGTCCTCCATACGGTGTAATGGCCCCCACATAGTCCTGCATAAAGTGTAATGAGCCCCACATAGTGCTCCATGCAGTATAATGGCCCCACACAAAGCTCCATACTATAAAATGGCCCCACATAGTGCTCCATACAGTATAATGGCCTCACATAATGCTCTATACTGTATAATGGCCCAACACAGTGCTCCATACTCTTATAATGGCCCCACACGATGCTCCATACTGTATAATGGCCCCACGTGATGTTCTATACCGTATAATGGCTCCACATAGTGTTTCATACTGTATAAAGGCTCCACATAGTGTTTCATACTGTATAATGTGCCCACATAATGCTCCATACTGTATAATGGCCTCACATAGTGCTCCATACTGTATAATGGCCCCACATAATGCTCCATACAGAATAATGGCCTCACACAATGCTCCATACTGTATAATGGCCCCACACGATGCTCCATACTCTATAATGGCCCCACATGATGCTCCATAATGTATAATGGCCCCACGTGATGCTCCATACTGTATAATGTGCCCCACATTAAAAATAAAAAAGCATATACTCGTGTATAAGCCGACCCGAGGCACCTAATTTTGCTACGAAAAACTGGGAAAACTTAATGACTAGAGTATAAGCAGGCTATGCATTGTCCCCTATTCCCTATTATGGTATGCATGGTTCCTCATCCCCATCCTTGTTTACATGGCTCCTTATCCCCATCCTTGTCTGCATGACTCCACATCCCCATCCTTGTCTGCATGACTCCACATTCCTTTCCTTGTATACATGGCTCCTTATCCTCATCCTTGTATGCATGGCTCCTTATCCTCATCCTTGTATGCATGACTCCTTATCCTCATCCTTGTCTGCATGGCTCCTTATCCCCATCCTTGTCTGCATGGTTTCTCATCCCTATCCTTGTCTACATGGCTCCTTATCCCCATCCTTTTATGCATGGCTCCTTATCCCCATCCTTTTATGCATGGCTCCTTATCCCCATCCTTGTCTGCATGGCTCCTTATCCCCATCCTTGTCTGCATGGCTCCTCATCCCTGTCCTAGTATGCATGGTTCCTCATCCCTATCCTTGTATGTATGGCCCCTCATGAAAAAAGCATTAAAAAAACAAACAAGAATCCTACTTACCTTCCCTGCGCTCCCTCGCAGCATCTTGTTCCTGTGCCAGCAGCATCTGCAGCCGAATCATGTGTCCCCGCTCATTAAGGTAATGAATATTCACCTCTCTCCATGCCTATGGGAGTGGAGAGAGGTGAATATTCATTACCTTAATAAGCGGGTACCCGTGTTAGCCCGCCATCTGCTGGAAGCCGGCGACTGCTGCTGACACTGCACGCTATAAAAGTAATTTCTCTTTAGCAGTGAGCACAGGCTTTAACTGCAGCAGCCGGCTTCTGCCTCCTGGGACCCACTGCTCCACCGCTCCCCCTCCCCCGCCGTCTTCTGGGACAATGACTCATGTATAATCCGAGGGGAACGTTTTCAGCATGAAATAATGTGCTGAAAAACTCGTCTTATATATGAGTATATATGGTAACTACTCACTTCTGCCAGTTCCAGTGCTGATATGGTCTCTTCATATATCACAATCCTACCTGTGGGCACTAGCGCCACAACTCTCCTCAGCCCATGTTCAGATTGATGGGAGGATGCGAGACCTGATGGGATGGCAAGCGTGCAGAGCAGAGTGGCCACAGTGCTAGTGATGAGGGACATGGCAAGGGGACTGAGAAGAGTGGTGGTGGTCCTAGTCCTGAAGAGATGGCGCGCATGCCCCCTCTGGCACACGTGTCATAGGTTCGCTGCCACTGGTCTAGAGGCTGACACAGACCACCTGCAGCAAGTTCCCCTGAAATGGCAGTTATGTTTTTTTTTTTTCCCTAGACTTAGAGGTAAACTTACAGTACAATGTCTGTTTGCCTCTAGTGCCTTTCTTCTCCTCTCCTTCCACTCTCCATAGAATCTTCTAAACACCAACTGTAATCTCCTAAGTCAGTAATGTGAAACTCTGTCTTCATTGAATACAGATTTTACAGCTTTTACCATTGAAATGAGATTTGAAGATCAGTCCAGGAGAAGAACGCAAATTTATGTAAAACAATATTATACAACCTTTCTTATTTCCACATTTACTGTTAATTTGCTAAATGAAAATTAAAACGATGGTTGCTCTTTAACATTTCTTTCTCTGAGATTGAAAGGGTCAAATCTTGTACTGGTTTGTTGATGGTCTATTTGCATTTCAGAAGCCACTGCTTAGCAGCATGATGATGCATGGCAGCATGGACTAAGTGGCTCTTTGCACTGAACCAAACATGGAAATCTTCCAGTTTTTTTTCTTTTTCGCTTCACTTGTCTATGATGCATTCTTATGATTTCTCTTTTATTCTCTCTTTTCTCTTCTTTTGACTCCACATTGCTACTTTTGGTTTTCTTACATCATGTTTAAATGTATGTTTCCAATATTCTGTGACTCTCCTTTGATGCATTTTTTTTATGTTTTTTTATTTGCTATTTACCCCAATTTTTTGTATATTCCATTTTTTGTTTTTTTTGGGGGGGGGGCGGGGGGCCATAATGTTGTTGTTTTTTTTTTTTTTTCATTTGCAATCCTAAATTATCCTCTTTGCAGCATTGGAACTCGAGAAATAGTCACCCAGAAGAACTTGAGTGGCTTGGTTCCGATCCGAGATTTTAGGCTGGATCCCAGTCTCCTCTACTCTATTCCATTGTTAGCATTCAGCCCAAATTTGCTCATAGTCTGGGTGTTCCTCAGCATTGCGTACTTGGTTTCCAGATTTCGTTGCAAATGAAGAAGAGGCAGAAGTATTTATGCTTGGAAATGCAAAGCTTAATGGGATCGTAGGAGTTTGTCACGCTGTTGACTGAGCTATGTCCTATGTTTAATGCCTTACGGTTTTGATTTTCCATTTTAAATTTGAGGTAGGGCATAGGAATTGGGCAGACCATTGTTGTAGATATGTATTTACGTTCAGCTTACTACTTACCTCATGTCCTTGATGCTGCTTTGTACCTATAGTACCATACATTGGCACTATGTAGCGTTTGTACCAATCTTCAGTATTCTATTGAATTTTGTACTATTCATGCTGCTTTCACGACATACTTTATAGGATATAAAGTATTTACCCATCTCTTCCTCAATGGCCAAGCCATAGATGCAGGTCTATCTGAGGCTTCATCTTTTCGCAGCATGGTCGTAGCTGCACATTTGCTTTCATGGTCAGTTCTGATCAATCTGAGGCTTGATTACTCTAAAGATGCATGCACTTTGAAAATATATATTTTTATGTAACGTTTTTAACACACAAAAAAACCCAATCTTCCTCACCTGCTGCCTGTTGTGCTTCCATGTTTATATAGTATATACATATAGCCTTGCGATATAGCTCTCGCACCTTCTATATTTCCCATTACTTCGGGCACCTGTGCAATTTGGAAGTGACATGGATGTCTAAAGCCATTGTTTGCTCCCGAAAAGTGCCTTTGCATAGAAAAATGCCCAATATAAAGTTTGCATTTTATTTTTTTAATTCTGCTATGCCTCAATGTTCGTAGAAGATTGAGATTTTACTATGTTGGAATACCCATCATCCTATTTTATTGATAAGCTTTAATTTCACATAATGGACCAGATATGATCTTATTTGTGCATTTATATAGATGTAAATTGATACCTGTGGTCAAATTGGAATTTGTAGCTTACGTTATTTGTATTTATATTATTCGATCCTACATGTCCCTTATTTCTAACTGCAGTTTAGATTTATCCTTGCTTTTTAGGCTAGTTTCACACTAGCGTTAACTGCAATACGTCGCAAATGCGTCGTTTTGCCGAAAATACGCATCCAGCAAAAGTTCTTGCTGGATACGTTTTTTCGTCATAGACTAACATTAGCGACGCATTTGCGACGCATTGCCAAACGTCGCGTCCGTTTTGCGACGCTTGGGCGTGTGGTAGCGGACCGTCGGGAGAAAAAAACGTTTTTTGCTCCCGACGGTCCACTTTTTCCGACCGCGCATGCGCGGCCGGAACTCCGCCCCCACCTCCCCGCACTTCCCCGCACCTCACAATGGGGCATCGGATGCGTGGGAAAAATGCATCCGCTGCCCCCGTTGTGCGGCGGAGACCACCCTAGCGTCGGGAACGTCGGCCCGACGCACAGCGACGGGTTGTTCCCGACGCTAGTGTGAAACTAGCCTCAGAAAAAGAAAACAAAATTTTCCTTCCATTCGTCTTCACAAGGTAGTAAGACCACAAAAATGTAATACCTTGTAAATGCTTTTTACACTTTATGCTGATAAGCCAATCCATGCACTTTCTGTATACATCAAAACCCTTGAAACCTGGCAGAAGAAATGTGTGTCTGATCAATACACCTCACTACTATAAAAACCCTATTCATAAAAACTGGAAAAACCATTTACCCTGACCAACAGATATCTAAATAGGAATATTAGATGGCTTAACCTATTTTATACCCTCACTCATGACTCGTTTTGTAAAAAAAATCTTCTTTTTGATCTATGGAATGCAAACCATTTTTTAGCATTAAGTGGTACTTCATATGTTTAAGAGCCGGACATTTCTTATTGTTTTTGTGTTTATATATGGCCTGGTAAATGAGAAAAACCTAGGCTTGAATGTGCTGGCTGTTCCAGCTGTGTACTATTTATTTATAGGGATGTCTGACTTCCATTTTGTGCAATATATCCATTATGTTATTTTATGTAGAGGAGAAAGTGTAGAAATAGTTCTTCATCATTAGGTGGTCAAGTGAACCATGTTAAGGATCAATGACATGTCTACTGTTGGTTACTACGTGATGTGTTTGAAGGAAATCATTCAAGGCTATGGCTGTATATGTACCATACATACCATAAACTTCAGCTCCATTTTAGTGTATCTTTTTTTTACTTATATAGAGGTGCTTTCAAGCACCCGTTCAGTGATTCCTTTGGGGCTCATGTCAGAACTCTCCGCAAAGCGGGATTCTGAGGTATGTGCCAACGGGCCCATAGACTATAATGGTGCCAATTGATCGAATGCGTGTTCTGACGTGCATCATTTTGGGCAAGTACGCCTACTGGAGACTGAAGCTCAGACGTAGTAATATTAAAGGGCCACTGTCACCCCCCCCCCCCCCCAGCCGTTATAAACTAAAAGAGCCACCTTGTGCAGCAGTAATGCAGCAGTCTAACAAGGTGGCTCTTTTAGTTTTTGATTCATTTATTACCTCAAAAAACCACTTTAAAAATTGGCCACACATACCAGATATTGTACCAGGAGGCGGTCCGAAGCGTCCTGTATGAAGCTCCCAACTGCCGTCACTTATCTCTTCAGGGCCGATGGTCCCCGCCCCCTGAGCGCTGTTATCTTCTGAAATCCGGCGCCTGCGCTGTGCGTGCCTGCCTGGGGCCTGCGCAGTGTTCATTGTCAGTGCGGCCACACTGTTGCTGAATCCCCCACCCCGCACTGTTATTCATTATGCACAGTGCTGGGCTGGGGTTCCTGGGCATGCGCACTGCGCTGTTTAGACGCTCCCCAGCTCCGACGCTCCCCCGCCTTCCCAGGAACCCCAGCCCCGCACTGTGCATAATGAATAACAGTGCGGGGCGGGGGATTCAGCAACAGTGTGGCCGCACTGACAATGAACGCTGCGCAGGCCCCAGGCAGGCACGCACAGCACAGGCGCCGGATTTCAGAAGATAACAGCGCTCAGGGGGCGGGTACCATCGCCCCTGAAGAGATGAGTGACGGCAGTTGGGAGCTTCATACAGGACGCTTCGGACCGCCTCCAGGTACAATATCTGGTATGTGTGGCCAATTTTTAAAACGGTTTTTTTAGGTAATAAATGAATCAAAAACTAAAAGAGCCACCTTGTTGGACTGCAGCATTACTGCTGCACGAGGTGGCTCTTTTAGTTTATAACGGCCGGGGGGGGGGGGGGTGACAGTGGCCCTTTAAATAATCCGTGTGCCCTATTAGGAATAGAGGGAGGTTAGCTGCTCCCTCTATTAACCAGAATAACAAGTGATACTCTAAGAGCAGCTCCCAATCTGGACGACTTGAGCCATCCTTGAATTACATATTATTTCTTCTGCATAGGGCACTGCAGAGGAAATGCTTGGCTGGCAAACCTGGTGTTTGCCAGGATGCCCACAGAGACCAGCAGCGATCACCTGAATGCCATGGCAGCAGCCTCTTTCTGAAGGGGTTGTCTATCATGGGACTACTCATTTAAAGGGGTTGTAGGTATTACAATATGGAGCAATCTGGGAAGTGATATTTGGGATCCTTTTTAGTAGCCAGAGAAAAAGTGAAGAAGAGCCAAGGCCCCCTTAATCAGCTAGTTACCAGATATAGTATAATAGTGTATTGTTTCACTCTAGTAGGCCTGCCATACATGTGGATACAATGCTTTTTTTGGGCTACTTCATTCTTTGCTCCAACTTTTTCTTAAGGTCTTGCATGGTCCCAAAACTGATGAGTTTAGGGGACATGGTGTGCTCCGAGGTTTAACTCCTTTATATATTCTTTCTGTAATTGTTCTGTCAATGCCTAAAAGAAAGAGTGTTTTCCATCTTTTCTGAACACCTCAAAGTTTGCACCTTTCCAAAAACTATCATTTGACCCTTTTTTCTTTTCTCCTGGAAGCACAGCTGCTATAGCCCACATGCTGTCATGCTTTACATCTCAACACAAAATCTAATGACACATGTTTTTATTCCACCAGAAACCAGCTGCTGGAAATGTTACCCTGCACATTCCATGACCTTAGCATGTGTTCTCGGACATCCTCATTTAATATTGCTCCACTGGCTACTGCTTTTGCCCATGCTTTTCATTTGTTATTTGTGCTTATTTTCTTTTGTTGTGCCTGTTTTTGTATTTTGTTTTTCCGTAGTGAGGGCTGTCGGCGAGAAAACACCATGAAGAACGTTGGATGTCGCAAATATGCATTTAACAGTCTGCAGTTGAAAGCTTTCCCAAAGCATTACAGGCCTCCTGAAGGGACTTACGGAAAAGTGGAAACCTAGCTTCTGCCATGTGAAACTCCTCTTTCGATATCTGCAGATTTGCATTTGTTCATGTGTATATAAAAGATGATGTTCTGTGATGGACTCTGGAGACACCGATCTATAAACAGCATGCACAAGAAGATCATTTTGCATAATGTTAGGCGCACCTCCCACCAACAAGGCTACTTATGACTTGAACTCGTTCTAAACTTCCTAGTGATCTTCAGGTTAGACTGAAGGAGCAGTATTGTTAAGTTCATGGTTTTACTATCACCCCACTGTTTTTTTTCCGAGCAAAACAAAATAAGTACCGGTAACCGATTTTGGATGATGAGCTGCAGATTTCATTGGTAAAACAATTTTTATGTGCACAACCGATGACTTGTTTGAAATGTAGACAGTGATTCTCCAAGCTAGAATGTGGAGTAACGAAAAGGGTGTAAGCCAGTCGCTTGAAATACAAACATATTCAGGAGCACATTTTAATAAAGCGTGTGGGCTTAAGGTGATCATCTCATAGATTTTATTTTTTAAGAGGATAAAGAGTAAATTACAATAATTACCGTACTAATTAAATATCATATTTCATGTACTCCAGTGCTTACAAGCACACATTTGCAAAGTTTCACATTTAGTTTGTTGCCATACTTTGCCATGAGTACAGTTTTCGAAACGCATCAAGTTCCATAGTTTCGACTTACAATTTTATAACACAATATATAAGTATCAGGTATTGGAACTATGATACTTAGGATATGCAAAAACTCATTCAAACAGTGTCAAGTCTCTAAATAAATTTACTCAAGTTTTAGTTGTGAAATAAGTCACAACACCTAGTGATTTTTTTTTTTCTTATTTTGTTATAAATGTTGAATGTGTGTTATGGTAAAGATTAGAATAAAAATTATAAATTCCCCTAAAGCAAAAACCAATTACGGTAACATTAAAATTATTATTATTTTTTTTTTAAATAAGTTGACAATGATCTAATACCCATGGTGGTTCCCTGTTATTCTGCTTAATAATTTAGCAAGTGTCACATTTACTGATAATTGTACAGTGACTACTGAATTTTATTTTTTTTTAGTTCTTGCATCAATGACTTACTAAGCTTACTGCAAACGTTAGATGTACATGTGATAACAGTCATCTTGCAGTCTCCCCTTGCTGCTTTTTTACCTATTTTAGGTAATAAAATACAGCTTCAGATACACAAAACACTCAAGGTCAGAGTTCAGTTAACAATATGTGAAGAAAATGGCCTAATCGATCAAATAATATATGAATTTTAAGTATGAAAATTGAGTTATTTGCACCTATAGTTATCAATATTCTCTATATTTTTTTTAGAATTGACCTAAAATAGTCTAAATGCCATTATGTAATATCTAATAATATATTATATACAAATGATTTATAGGAGTGCCTTTATGGGATGTGCTTGTGCCCTTGTTTCTTTGAAATATAAATATACATTTAATAATTTTATTAGTACTACTCATTTAATCAGTAAGGCCGGGTTCAGACGAGGCTATGAAAATTGTTGGGTTTTTCATCCAGGTGAAAGCCATATGACGTCTGTTTTTACATCCACAATTCAAAAATTACTAAAAGGTCCAATTCCATTACCTATTAATGGATAATTTAAAAATGTATGATGTCAATATGACGGCTCCATTCAGTTGTATGGATGAGTCTCATTTGAAAAACAGAATAGGCTAGTGCATGCTGCATTTTTTAAGCTAATCTGAACAAGACCATTTTCCCGTGTACTATCTACAGTACCTTGCAAACGGACCAAAAACATGGATCATCTGAAACCTGGCTTAAATGATTTGAAAATGAATGATTAAAGGGAGTATCTTCAAGTTTAGGAAGTTATTCCTATCCATTGCATAGGGGATAACTTCCAGATTGCTGGGGTCCCTTCTTGAATGGAACAGTGGTCAATCATGCTCACTGCTTCTCAGTTCATTCTATTGGGAGTGCCAAGGCCATCCAAGCGCAGAACTCTTCTATCCCCGGTATTCCCATCAAGAATGAATCAACATGAATTTGACAGGTTCCCTTTAAACCTAAAACTGGTGAAAGGGAATACTCCTAACGCACTTGGAACATAACAAAAAGAGAGAAGTAAATTCTTCCCAAAATGTTAAGTAGCCAATGACCAGTGTGACGAGTCACTGGTTAATGCTTTAATATAATTATATAAATGCTATATAATATGAGACCATTGTACGTAGAAAATGAGATTAAACTGTATAATTCCATCTTTAAATATTCATTTTTATTTATGTTTATAATGATTATTGACAAAATGTTAACTAGCGGACTACAGTATAGTGTTACCTCCGGTTATTTTTTAGTTTTTTTCTAGGTTTGCATCATTTGTGACTTTGCATATAGTAAGTGCTTACCTTTGAATCACATCTCTTTTTAAAACCCTCCAACCAGTTGCAAGGAGAGGACATTTATCTATTCCCTAACTTACATAATAGAAAAAGACTTCAAGTGATCACTTTGCCAATGGCGCAGACATTAAGATTACTGATATTTTTAACTACGGTAGTTTGCTAAGTGCAGAAAACACATTTAGCACAAAGCTTTATTTGTGAAAGTTTTCCTGAAAATTTATGAGAACTTTGAATATGTAAATACACCTTACAGATGCGATCTCCATTTACCGTATATTAAATCTCCATTTAGAAATTGGGAATGAGAATTCTAATGTCTAACCAGGAGTAAATAGCAATCATATTCTAGATTGGAGTCTGTTTAAATGCCAGAACGGTTTGTTATGTGTGTGCAATGGCTGTAAGATGGCATATCATAAAGCCAGTTTGGGCATTTTAGGGAGTTATTTTATTGAAGCACATTTTCTTTTTAATAATGTTAGGAAAGTTCATCAATATCAGTTTGGTAAGGGTAAGACGCCCAGCAACCCCAGCGGGTGCCTAATGGATGTGATCCGTTGCGAAGCATCATAGCACAGCTCCTGCATAGTGGCAGAGGTCGGACACGGAACATCTTCCTTTATTCAAGTGAATACTGATGGATATGTAGTACCCTGGTGTGGCCACTTTGCCGTTGATGGAGCTATGTAGCTTTGCAACTGATTACATTCGGTTGGCACCAGGAACAGCTGATTGGCCGCGGTGCATAGTGTGGCACCCATACCAATCTTTTATTGATGCACTATCCTTATATTTGGCCATCAATATTAAAGTAATGGACATCCCCTTTACAAGTGGCATAACTCCAAAAACAGATCCATAATTAATCACTTTCCACATTTCTATCTACGGTATTATCGCATGCTCTTACCATGAACTAATATACAGTTGAAACCAGAAGTTTACAAACATTATATAAAAATACACATGTGCATGTTTTTCTCAATATCTGACATGAAATCAGAATAAACCTTTCCCGTTTTAGGTAAGTTAGGATTACCATAATTATTATTCTGGCATTTGGCAAATATTGAGAAAGAGAGAATATTTTAAGGCATTTTTATTAATTACTGCAAAGTCAAAAGTTTACATACACTAAGATTACTATGCCTTTAAACAATTCTGGACTGCCCATATGGTTTGTGCAGGTACAAAGGAAGTTTTAGCAAGGGGAGGTAAAAGACAAAACCGACTACGGCCGTTTCGCGCGTGGCTTGTGCTTCTACAGGTCCATTCCCTTGCTGAATGGACCCGTAGAAGCGCAAGCCAGGCGCGAGACGGACGTAGTCCTTTATGAACTTTGTCTCCCCTTGCTAAAACTTCAATTGTACCTGCACAACCGCACTTTATGACTATGTCCATTTGAAGGAATTAAAGGCCTTTGAGCCACAAAGGATCCGGTGAATGCTGCTTTTTCATTTCTCTTTTTGGACATTGTTCTTGCACAGTGGCCCTCTTCTGTCAGTGTCCACCACTGCAAACACCCTTTTATGTGCCTATGAGGCTAATAGTTCTGGTCAGGAGACCCGTGATCTGAGTATTGTGTTTGAACCCAGCTTTATGCAAACCTTTTATCTATCAGTTCATCTTGAGATCATGTGATACTAGCTAGAAATGTAGAAAGTAAATACGATCAGCACAATGATTATGAAAAAAAGACTATTGTATCCGTGATATGTTCAACATAAAGATATTTTAACTTTTTACAGTGACAAGACTATTAATTAGTCTTTAAAAGATTTATTTGTAGCTTTTTTTCAGTTGCATACGTTACAATTTTTCAGGCATTTCCTACACAAGTCTACAGAACAATACCATACCTAGAGCATATGCCTTTAAAAAATGAATGAAAGTAGCCACAAAAAATTCTGTCATGACCACCAACTAACACATGATTGCTGTATTTCTTCCTCAATTAAGGCGGGACTTCAAACTGAACATATGTGGCTCATTTGTCACCATTTTGCAACATATTTACAAAAACTGATGTGTCAGAATGTGGAATGCAACCTTCATTGTACTGGTGAGGGATGAAAAAGGATTTTAGTCTGCTCACCTTCCAATAGAATAAATGGCCCATTTATTGGTTAATCTATTTATACATCATCTCCCCACCCTCCAGTAGAGACAATGGAAAAGGGAATTCGGAGGGCAATCTATATAGATCCATGTAGAAGCCTAGAAGACCTTGTCTGGTTAGAGTGTGGTGCAAGTGGTATAGTGGTATGGAACACACACCAGGCTGGTTTCCAGGTAAAAATGAGTCTGTGAGTACTAAACTCCAGTAACAATAAGAAAAAATAAAACATAACTTTTACTGTGCAATTTAAAAGCATAATGAGAAAGGCAAAAATGATGAAAAAGTTAAGGATCCATACGCTTGCTGGTTTTGGGTTAGCAACCCTTTTTTATCCTAGGAAGCTATATGGTATCTCTCCGCAGAACAGCCATGAATAAATATTAATCTACCAATAAACACAAAGTACTTTAAAGTTATTAAGAAAATATCTTCTGTTGTACATTGAAGTAAAACTGATGAAATCTCCAGCTTAGAGTTAGAACAATACAAGACAGCAGTATCGGTAAATAGTAAGAATTAATTAGAATTATTTTTGTGGGGGGATTAAACTCTGTAATCTCCCTTCACTGTAAACCTCAGTAAGACCTATCATGTATTCATTGATAATTAGATTATGTTTTGATATTTTCCTGGTATCCTTTGTACAAGTCTGTGTTAATTACTGTTTCCATAGTGGGTATAACCTAAACACCATGCGGTAGTTTAAGAAAAAAGCAGTTCAGATTAGAAGTGCTTACATGTTCGGTGTAACGTAAGTATTGTTCGGCCTTTCAAACGTTGTAGCTGCCTGAAGAAACAGAATGCCTTGTAAGCCTGGCTGCTAGAAAATTGCATGTGGATTCCTTTCCTTTCAATAGACCTGAATGGTGAAGTGATGAAACGTACAACTGTTACAAACAAATGATGTAAAGAACCATCTCTGCAGTAACCCCTGCTTATTTAAAGAAACATAAAACTGTTATCCCTGGTAAATGAAGGCAATGACTACTAATGCAGCTGGAAGATCTGTTATGTTGGTCATGTTTTGTAACCTTTGCACTTGTAAAGATATTGTATGATACAACACATTTTTTTGTTGATGTGTTTTAACTTGCCAAGCACTGTATACTTATTTTTACTTATTTAATTTGGCCAGAATTATGTATATGGTTCTTGTTTTCTGTAATCTTCCTCCACTTGCTTATTGTATCTGCTGTAAATGTGCTAGTCCTGAAATAAATAACTGACGAATGTTGCACAGACACTATGGTGTTCCTTTTTTATTTTGCCATAAGACATTAATGGTTTCCTGCTTAGACCACTAGGATGCAAAAAGTGTGGAGATGACGTATGAAAGTTCTAGTTGCACAAGTTATTTGCTCAAGTTCCAAAATCTAAAATGCGGAACTATTATTGTACTGTGACCCAATGGAAAAAGTGAAGACATTAAATAGAGAAAGGATGGAAGGACTATTTTGGCCTCACGGGTGTTTTAATCTCTTAACGACTACCGATACGCATTAAAACAGCGGCCGTTAAGGGGCATTATTCCTTCATTGCCTTTTTTAAAACTGCAATCGGAAAACATGATCAGGGCTGGATTTTCTCGTCCCCTATCACGTGATCACCGATATTCAATGAGTAATGGCGATCACATGAAAAAAAAGTGCCTGCTATTAAAATTTCTCTTCTGACATGATTGAGATGGATTATATATATATAGATATAGATATATGGCTGTGCTCAAAAGTTTACATGCCCCGGCAGAATTCTTGCTTTGTTGTCCTTTTTTCAGAGAATATGAATAACACCAAAAGTTTTTCTCCACTTATGGTTAGTGGTTGGGTGAAGCCATTTATTGTCAAGGCCGAAGGTGTAGATGGAGAAGAGTAGGGGTCCTAGAACTGAGCCTTGAGGAACGCCGACAGACAAGGGGTGAGGTGAGGAGGTGGTGTGGGAGAGGGAGACACTGAATGTTTGGTCTGTTAGATATGACGAGATCCAGGATAGGGCCAAGTCTGTGATGCCAAGAAATGAGAGCATCTGTAGCAGGAGGGAGTGGTCCACAGTGTCAAAGGCAGAAGACAGGTCCAGGAGAAGGTGGACAGAGTAGTGTCGCATGCTCTTGGCGGCTAGTAGGTCATTGGTGACTTTAGATAGGGCAGTTTCAGTTGAGTGATGGGGTCGGAAGCCAGATTGTAACCGGTCAAAGGGAGCAGGAGGAGAGGTGGGAATACAGTTCAAGATGGACATGCTGTTCCAGTAGTTTTGAGGCATAAGGGAGAAGAGATATCAGGCAATAGCTAGACACAGAGGATGGGTCAAGGGAGGGCTTTTTGAGGATGGGTGTGATCTTGGCATGTTTGAAGGATGAAGGGAAGACACCAGTTGTGAGTGAGAGGTTGAAGAGGTGTGTTAGGGTTGTGATGAAGACTGTGGTGAGGTTAGGGATGGGGTGGGACAGGAGTGGGTCAAGCCTGCAAGTGGTGAGGTGTTATCTTAACAGGAGAGCTGATCTTCTGTCATGGTGGAGAAGCTGGTTTTGGAGATATACCGGTATATGCTTTTTTTTATTTTAAAAGGTATGGACTTTCTCTTGTTGTGCATCTAAATTATAGGTCAAACTGTCTTCAGAGATTGGAAGTATTACAGCACACAAGTAAAAAGAAAAATCTTTGAGGACAAGAATGAGTCCTTGTTAGTTTTGACATTTACTAACTGCTATAAAATGTAAGTGTGAAGAATATTGGAGACATAATTTCTTGCCAATCATTTGTTTCCTATTTGGCATGGGATTATTAAACCCCCTTCCTTTTTGCAGCTGTAATAGAACACCTGGCTCACCAGGGGGGCCCAGCCTTATCAGCGTCAAAAAAGAAATTCACACCCTCACCAGCTACTTGGATCAGAGCTTCTATAGGAAGAAGACCCCCTTGTGGAGACTATGCCGTCTAAAGGTACCGTCACATTTAGCGACGCTGCAGCGATCTAGACAACGATGCCGATCGCTGCAGCGTCGCTGTGTGGTCGCTGGAGAGCTGTCACACAGACAGCTCTCCAGCGACCAACGATGCCGAAGTCCCCGGGTAACCAGGGTAAACATCGGGTTACTAAGCGCAGGGCCACGCTTAGTAACCCGATGTTTACCCTGGTTACCAGTGTAAATGTAAAAAAAAACAAACACTACATACTTACATTCCGGTGTCTGTCAGGTCCCCTGGCGTTCTGCTTCCCTGCACTGTAAGCGCCGAGCGTAAAGCAGAGCGGTGACGTCACCGCTGTGCCCTGCTTTACGGCCAGCCGGCGCTGACACAGTGCAGGGAAGCAGAACGCCGGGGGACCCGACAGACACCGGAATGTAAGTATGTAGTGTTTTTTGTTTTTTTTTAACATTTACACTGGTAACCAGGGTAAATATCGGGTTACTAAGCGCGGCCCTGCGCTTAGTAACCCGATGTTTACCCTGGTTACCAGTGAAGACATCGCTGAATCGGTGTCACACGCCGACTCAGCGATGTCTGCGGGAGATCCAGCGACGAAATAAGGTGCTGGCCTTCTAGCTCCGACCAACGATGTCACAGCAGGATCCTGATCGCTGCTGCGTTTCAAACACCACGATATCGCTATCCAGGACGCTGCAACGTCACGGATCGCTAGCGATATCGTTGTTAAGTTGTTCAGTGTGAAGGTACCTTAACTGATTTGTTGAGTCAGCTATGATTTCATAAGGAGAATATGGACTTATCGTACATCCAAGCCACACACTGGTTACATATTTGAGATCTTTGGAATGGGCCAAACGCCTTCCAGGGTCTCGATCTGTTCTAGCACCTCAGGGTCGGGAGATACGTAGAATAGCAAGTAGGAGCCAGGTAGCAAAGCTGTTTGGTCTCAATGTGTAGCAGGGGCCTGGCTGCCTCCTCAGTAATGTCTATTAAGGAATTATTTATGACCCATTTTAGGAGAGGAGATTTAGGTTTAATCAACCAAAAAATGATCCCTATTGTATCATTGTGTTACAATACCAACCTTTTAATCCAAAATGTCTTAAATTGCCATGCGAAGCAAAAAGACTCAATACACAATGCACTATGATATATAAGTCAATAATATTTATTAATAATTAGTACCTTAGAAATAACAATAATTATTACAGTGAAGATCTCCAATAAATAGTGGAGCGGATTTTATTCACATAACATATAAACTTTATCCATGTGAGAAATCACTAGCCAATTCTCCAAATGAAAAAACCGGCATAGTAAGTACATCAATACACAGCCGAGCAATGAAGATATTAAGCATGCGGCACAATTAAACAAAGGTGGTTCAATTGAGGGGGCTTAGTTATTTATTCTAGCCTCAGGCCTCTATATATTAGTGTACCCCATCTCTAAAAACCCACCTATCCAATAACTATGACAGGAAAAAATAATAAAGGCATGGGCATGCCAAGATAACTCACATGGGTATGATGTCCGTGTCTCCGTTCCTTTACCCCGACGCGCGTTTTGTAACACTTCCTCAGGGGGCGTGTCAGGGCAGAGGGACGTCGGACATTTAAACCCTATCTCCTCCAATCAAAATACAAGCAATAAAGACGCCACACTCTGCGTGGTCATGGAAACTGAGTGAGCGCTGACGTCCTCCGCGCACCGGAAATGACATCACTAATTCCGGGCTGTGGACCGCAAGCATATAGGCGCTCACTGATGAGCGCTATGCGTGCCAGCAAAATCCTGTATGCCGGAAACAGCGATGTCCGTGCGCAGACAGACCATAACAACAGCGCGCGTTCCAGGAACAGGCAGTGTGTGACGAAATTAATATAACAACAAAGAAATATGCAAATTACATAATATAAAAAATTAGCTATATGACACTGCATTACAGAAAAACACTATGCAATAACATACAGAAGACACAGTAATTGTAAAATTTAAAAAATCCCCCCCATCCACCCCCTCCCCCCTTCCTTAATAAATATACAATGTGAAACAATATAATTATATAATCGATATATAGTGTTTATATAAACTAAGTGCAAAATAAAAGTGCTAATAATATTGATAACATACATATTAATCATATCTATATAAAAACATCCAATAATAATATTTTGTAATTAATATATACAAAAAAGTGATGTAAGTGACAAAGTGCTACAGTGATAGTACATATCAAATCCCAGGCCTAATTATAGGTATGGAAGTACGGTAAATCTAAAAAAGTGACTTATTGAATATGAAAACACCCATTTAAAATTTTTTTTATTTTTTTTTTAATTTTCTCTCTCTCAAAATATCTTCATATACTGTGTCTCTGAGATGGAACTCCTTCAAGTGTCCTCGGTCATCCTTGGATGGAAAAAGGATAGTAACAAAGTCCGAATATCATGACAAATTGAATCTAATTACAATGAAAAGAAATAAGTTAAAATCTTAAAATACAAAAACCCATAAATATCCCTATACCCCTAAAAAACACCACTACGCCCAAGACCATGGTATTCTAAGAATGCTGCAAAACCAAAATTTTCATTAAGCCCTAAAGGGGCTATACTACCTAATCTGTAAATCCACTTGCTTTCGAGTCTCGCCAAATTTTTTGCCATGTTGCCTCCTCTCGATCCCATTTGAACAATATCAATTCCTTTTACCTTCAAAAGACTAGAATCACCCTTGTGATGTTCAAGGAAATGTCTGGGTATAGTTTTTAACAGCGATGGATCCTCCGTAGTTTTACTCTTTTCAATATCCCTGATATGTTCCCTTGTACGGATTCGGAGTTCTCTCGTTGTCAGCCCGATATAAATTTTGCCAGAAGGGCACTGGGCGCAATAGATGACACCTTTCGTAGCACAAGAGATAAAATGTCTAATAGAGTATGTTTTAATACCTCTGGCGTCAGTAAACGTCTGACTCTTAGACATATTATCACACGCCTTGCAGTGTCCACACGGATAGAAACCTACCATATCTAGCCATGTTCCCTTTTTAGTTGGCTCGTAATGGCTATGTACTAAAATGTCCTTCAAATTTTTGGCTCTCCTAGCCGTAATTAGGGGAGAAGGAGGCAAGCATTTTTTAAGTATCGGATCTGTTAGTAAAATTTGCCAGTGCTTGCGTACAATTTGGCAAAATTGAGGCCATCTGTTATTATATGTCGCAATTAGACGTGGACAAAAATTCTCCTCAGAAGTATCTCCATTGTCAAACTTGTTTTTATATAATAACTCATTCCTTGATTTATATTTGGCATTTTGGTATCCCTTCTTAATGCTTTTACAGCTGTATCCTCTATTCTTAAATCTCGTACCCAATTCTTTTGCTTGTATTTCAAAGGATTGTTCATTTGAGCATATACGTTTAACTCTTAAGAACTGACCCATCGGTATTCCTTTGATCACTGAAGGGGGATGGGACGACGTGGCATGCAACAAAGTGTTTGTTGCAGTCACTTTTCTGAAAACCTCAGTAGAAAGGTTACCATTGGCCGACGCATTGATTTTTAAGTCAAGAAAATCCAGACTTCGTCCTGCCTTAAAGGTCAATCTGATATTGAGACTATTGTCATTTAGGACCGCCATGAGTGCCTCCAATTGATGCATAGGCCCCTCCCACACAAACCACATGTCATCGATATAACGCATCCAGTGATGGACGTTATCGATGCCGGGGTTGGGATTGCTAATAAAAATGTCTCTTTCCCATGCCCCCAAAAATAAATTGGCATAGGACGGGGCACAGGAAGCACCCATAGCAATCCCCTGCTTCTGCAGATATACCCGCCTGTTGAAAATAAAGCAAATGTGGGTAAGTATAAATTTCAACAGGACCAACAACAGAGCCACCAAATCAGATTCTAGATTACTTGTTCTCAAGAACCAATCGGTGGCTGCCAAGCCATCACAATCAGGAGAAATTGAACAACTTTTAGGGGTCCAATATCTCCTGTTAACCTTGTAAAAGTAAAAAATGGGGCTAAAAGATAATTTTGGGGAAACAAAATTAGATTTTTTTATTTTCATGGCTCTACGTTATGAATTTCTGTGAGGCACCTCTGGCTTTAAAGTGCTCCCCAAACATCTAGATAAGTTCCTTGAGGGGTCTAACGTCCAAAATGCAGTCACTTGTGGGGGGTTTCTACTGTTTAGGCACCTCACGGACTATTCAAACGCGACATGGTGTCTGCTCTCAATTCCAGCCAATTTTGCATTGAAAAAAATCAAACGGTTCTCCTTCCCTTCTGAGCGCTGCCGTGTCTCCAAACAGTGGTTTTCCCCCACATGTGGGCTATCAGCATTCTCAGGAGAAATTGCACAACAACCTCTTTGGTCCATTTTCTCCTGTTACCATTGTGAAAATAAAAAATTTAGGGCTAAAATATAATTTTTGTGACTAAAAAGTTAAATACTCATTTTTTCTTTCCACGTTGCTTCAGTTCATGTGAAGCACGAGAAGGATTAATAAACTTTTTGAATGTGGTTTTGAACACCTTGAGGGGTGTAGTTTTCAGAGTGATGTCACTTTGGTGTATTTTCTGTCATATTGACTCTTCAAAGCCACTTCAAATATGTTGCCCCTTAAAAAAAAAAACGGTTTTGGTAATTTTGTTGTAAAAATGAGAAATAGCTGGTCAATTTTTAACCTTTATAACTCCCTAAATATAAAAAATTATTTTACCAAAATTGTGCTGATGTAAAGTACACATGTGATACATGTTGTTTATTAACTATTGTGTGTGACATAACTCTCTGATTTAAGGGCATAAGAATTCAAAGTTTGAAAATTATTAAATTTTCACCAAATTTCCAACTTTTTCACTAATAAATGCTAGTCATATCGAAGAAATTTTACCACCACCATAAAGTACAATATGTCATGAGAAAAAAAATCAGTGTGATCCTTTGAAGCGTTCCAGAGTTATTACATCATAAATTGATAGTAGTCAGAAAACAGGCTTCAGGGTCAAGGTGTTAAATAAATTCTTTTTTATGGGTTATGTCAAGGAGAGGACATCGGATGGGTCACACTCAGAATCCCACCGCTGCCACCAATTGTCAAAGATCACAGCCAGGGGAGGTCGTATCTCAGATTCATCTGCTGTTATCTTTGGAGTGAACAGCTATCTGCTGCGCCCTATTGTCTGAACAATTGCATGATTAACGGAGGAGGCCCCAGGCTGTTTTCTCTAAAAGTCAGGAAACTAACAGTGAGTGTATAGTATGTACACATCCATTTTCAACGCATGGTATATATGTATATACCTCCAATATGGTCACTGCAAACTTCATGATAACCCAAGAAAGATTTATTAGCTGCCAACACCAGTCGTTTTTTACAGCCTGACTGTCACGCACAGTGTAGGAAAGACTAAGTGCAACACGAAGGGATAAGGGTAGGGGAACCCAACACAAGAGAAGATCTAGGCAGATCTAATGTTACCCTGTCTGCTCTAAGCGTCCCTATATAGGTTCCACACCTATCGTCGAGCAGAATACAGAACCCCTACCTGACTCTGGTGATAAGCCCTGCTTAGGGAAGGACAGGATACTCAGTAGTCAATCCCCACTGCCACTAAAGACAGATGGATACAGAAACAAGGTGAACACTTAGCTTGAGTAGACTCTGAGAGAAACACAGATGTCTTCCAAACACGAAAGAGGAAAATAGCCGACTGCTATAGCTCCAAGTCTCCAAGTACCCCCCTTCGAGTGGCTTCTGGACACTCAGGACCAGGCCTCTTGGCACAAGAGGTGTTAAATGAACAAACCAGCCTGAGGCCGAGACTCACATCCTTTCCTCTGGGCCATAACCTTTTGCACCAAGTATTGTAGGGAATGACATTGGATGCGAGAATCTACAATCCTTGAAATCTGAAATTCAAGATTTCCATCAACCATTATTGGGGGGGGGGGGGAGTGGTAGGGGTGAGGGCTCAAGAGGTTCCACATATTTCTTGAGCAAAGACCTGAAGAAGATACTGTGGATTTTTAGATCCTGAGGTAGCTCAAGTCGAAACGCTGCTGGATTAATGACGGCGGTTATTTTATAAGGACCAATGAATCTACGTCCCAACTTCCAGGAAGGAGCCTTCACATTCAGGTACAGACCTGGCACACATTTTCTGTCAGCCATAGGTTTGTACCTGTCTCCCCTTATCTTCAAATTACTCAGGACCCCCTGCCACACTGAGGAGAGCGACAAACCAAAACATTTCTCTTCAGGAACTCCCGAAGCCCCTCCCCTGCTAAAACTACCAAACGGGATGATACCCGTATGCACCATAGAACAGTTACCTGCCAGTAGATTCCTGATGGTGATTATAGCAAATTCTGCCAGCGGTAAGTAGGATGCCCAATCCTCCTGATTTTTGACAATAAAACACCTAAGGTAGGTCTCAAAATTCTGGTTAACGCGCTCGGTCTGTCTATTCGACTGGGGATGGAAGGCAGATGAAAAGGACAGCTGCACCCCCAGTCGAGAGCAGAAAGCCCTCCCGAACTTGGAAACAAATTGGGTCCCCCGATATGACACCAAATCGGAGGGAACCCCGTGAAGCCTCACAATCTCATAAACACCTGAGCAAGAGTCTTGGCAAGCAAGCCTCAGAAGCAGGGCCGGACTGGCCATAGGGCACTTCTGGCAAATGCCAGAAGGGCCGGTGCCAGTGGTGGGCCGCTCAATCCGCCGCCCCCGCCGTCGCATTAAACACGCCGGTACAGTTGAATGCAGTGATGGAGGAGAGCGTCTACAGACGCTCCTCTCCCATCATTCCCCGCTCTGCCTCTGACACTGCGGGTGCGCGATGATGTCATATCATCGCGCACCTGCTGTGTCCCGGGCAGACTGCAGCTGCTGAGACAGGAGCAGGAACCAGGAAGCAACGCTGGGCACGAGGAGAGGTGAGGAGAGTTTTTTTTTTTTCTGGACTGTGGGGCCATTCTCGGAGGAGGTGAGGGGAGGAAGAGAAGAGATGTGGGCTGTATATAGTTCTCTGTGGGCTGTGCTCTGTGCTGTATACTACTGTGGGCTGTATATAGTTCTCTGGGCTGTGCTCTGTGCTGTATACCACTGTGGGCTGTATATAGTTCTCTGTGGGCTGTGCTCTGTGCTGTATACTACTGTGGGCTGTATATAGTTCTCTGTGGGCTGTGCTCTGTGCTGTATACTGCTGTGGGCTGTATATAGTTCTCTGGGCTGTGCTCTGTGCTGTATACCACTGTGGGCTGTATATAGTTCTCTGTGGGCTGTGCTCTGTGCTGTATACTGCTGTGGGCTGTATATAGTTATCTGTGGGCTGTGCTCTGTGCTGTATACTGCTGTGGGCTGTATATAGTTCTCTGGGCTGTGCTCTGTGCTGTATACTGCTGTGGGCTGTATATAGTTATCTGTGGGCTGTGCTCTGTGCTGTATACTGCTGTGGGCTGTATATAGTTCTCTGTGGGCTGTGCTCTGTGCTGTATATAGTTATCTGTGGGCTGTGCTCTGTGCTGTTATACCACTGTGGGCTGTATATAGTACTCTGTGGGCTGTGCTCTGTGCTGTATACTACTGTGTGCTCTGTGCTATATATAGCTCTCTGTGGGCTGTGCTCTGTGCTGTATACTGCTGTGGGCTGTATATAGCTCTCTGTGGGCTGTGCTCTGTGCTGTATACTACTGTGGGCTGTATATAGTTCTCTGGGCTGTGCTCTGTGCTGTATACTACTGTGTACTCTGTGCTATATATAGTACTCTGTGGGCTGTGCTCTGTGCTGTATACTACTGTGTGCTATATATAGTTCTCTGGGCTGTGCTCTGTGCTGTATACTACTGTGGGCTGTATATAGTACTCTGTGGGCTGTGCTCTGTGCTGTATACTGCTGTGGGCTGTATATAGTACTCTGTGGGCTGTGCTCTGTGCTGTATACTGCTGTGGGCTGTATATAGTACTCTGTGGGCTGTGCTCTGTGCTGTATACTACTGTGTGCTCTGTGCTATATATAGCTCTCTGTGGGCTGTGCTCTGTGCTGTATACTGCTGTGGGCTGTATATAGCTCTCTGTGGGCTGTGCTCTGTGCTGTATACTACTGTGGGCTGTATATAGTTCTCTGTGGGCTGTGCTCTGTGCTATATATAGTACTCTGTGGGCTGTGCTCTATGCTGTATACTACTGTGTGCTATATATAGTTCTCTGGGCTGTGCTCTGTGCTGTATACTACTGTGGGCTGTATATAGTACTCTGTGGGCTGTGCTCTGTGCTGTATACTGCTGTGGGCTGTATATAGTACTCTGTGGGCTGTGCTCTGTGCTGTATACTGCTGTGGGCTGTATATAGTACTCTGTGGGCTGTGCTCTGTGCTGTATACTGCTGTGGGCTGTATATAGTACTCTGTGGGCTGTGCTCTGTGCTGTATACTGCTGTGGGCTGTATATAGTACTCTGTGGGCTGTGCTCTGTGCTGTATACTACTGTGTGCTATATATAGTTCTCTGGGCTGTGCTCTGTGCTGTATACTACTGTGGGCTGTATATAGCTCTCTGTGGGCTGTGCTCTGTGCTGTATACTACTGTGGGCTGTATATAGCTCTCTGTGGGCTGTGCTCTGTGCTGTATACTGCTGTGTGCTCTGCTATATATAGTACTCTGTGGGCTGTGCTCTGTGCTGTATACTACTGTGTGCTATATATAGTTCTCTGGGCTGTGCTCTGTGCTGTATACTACTGTGGGCTGTATATAGTACTCTCTGGGCTGTGCTGTATATAGTACTCTCTGGGCTGTGCTTTATATAGTACTCTGGGCTGTGCTGTATATAGTACTCTGGGCTGTGCTTTATATAGTTCTCTGTGGGCTGTGCTGTATATAGTTCTCTGTGGGCTGTGCTGTATATAGTTCTCTGTGGGCTGTGCTGTATATATTACTTTGTGGGCTGTGCTGTATATATTACTTTGTGGGCTGTGCTGTATATATTACTCTGTGGGCTGTGCTGTATACTACTGTGTGGACTGTGCTGTATACTTCTACGTGGGCTGTGCTGTATACTACTGTGTGGTCTGTGCTGTATACTACTGTGTGGTCTGTGCTGAATACTGCTGTGTTATCTACTACGCGAGCTGTGCTATAGTATGCAGGCTGTGCTGTATACTATGCGGTTTGTGCTATATAATATGCGGGCTTTGCTATATACTATGGGGAGTATATTATATTCTATGGGGGAGGCCATGTTATGTACTATGTGGCTGTGTTATATACTATTGTGGGGGTATATTATATTCTATGGGGGAGGCTGCGTTATATACTATGGGGGGCTGCATTATATTCTATGGGGGGCTACATTATATATTATGGGGAGGTGGGCTGTATTATATTCTATGGGGGTTACATACTCTGGGGTGGCTGCATTATACTCTGGGGTGGCTGCATTATACTCTGGGGTGGCTGCATTATACTCTGGGGTGGCTGCATTATACTATATGTGGGCTGCATTATACTGTATCGAGGACTATGGGGAATACGTTATACTATATGAAGAACTATGGGGTGCATTATACTATGGGAAGTGAATTGTACTACATGGATGACTGTGGCGGTGCATTATACTATATGGAGCACTATGAGGATTGTATTATGCTATATGGAGGACTATGAGGATTGTATTATGCTATATGGAGGACTATGAGGAGTGTATTATACTATGTGGAGGACTGAGCAGTGTATTTTAATATATGGAGGACTATAGGGAGTGTATTATACTATATGGAGGACTATGGAGCACATTATAATATATGGAGGACTATGGGGTGTATTTTACTAAACAAGTAAAATGCTGCATATTCGGATTGTTTTTGCTGGAACTAAAAGCCTTGTTGTCAGCAGCACATTGCCAGTGTAAACTGTAGATGTGCTGCTGAAAACATGATACTGTATGGTGATCTGTTAGTGATCTATTAGTGATCGTTCTGTCTCATCATTATTCCTCAGCTGGTGGAAAGAGGCCGGGAAACAAGCGTTGAACAACTTCAGTATTGTCGATCAAACTTGTTTAGCGGCCTGAACTCAGCGCACGTAAATACAACAGAAAGGCTTCTGTGTGATGTGCAATATGTTAGCATTTGGGGACCCATTTTAAACTTTGCCTAGGGCCCCACTTTGCCTAAAACCGGCCCTGCCTACAAGTGTACAAAGGTATTATACAGTCACCATGTGACAAGTGGGCCTGTGTAACTTCAAATGCCAGGGCTGAATTTTAGTCCCAGTCCGGCCCTGCTCAGAAGTAATGCGATGAAATGGACCATTTTACTAAACCTATCTGCAACCACCAAAACCATAGTCTTGTCTGCAGACATCGGTAGGTCAGTAATAAAATCCATGGACAAGTGTGTCCATGGTCAGCTTGGAATAGGTAATGGAAGAAGGATTTCAGGTTCTCGGGACGGTCCCAATCAAGGACATCAGGAATCTTCTCTGGATCCATCCGAAAACCTGAAGATGACAACTGGTACCCCAAAAACTGCACCTCCTGGGCGGCGAAAACACATTTTTCCAGTTTGGCATACAATTTGTTATCTCTAAATATTTTCAGCACCTGTCTGACATGCTCCCAATGTGTCTCCAAATCAGGTGAGTAAACCAAAATATCATCTAGATAGACCACCACAAACCTACCCACCAAATTATGTAAAATATTGTTAATAAAATGCTGGAATACCGCAGGTGTATTGGTCAGACCGAAAGGCATAACCAGACTCTTGAAATGACCCTCAGGGAAATTGAATGCTGTTTTCCATTCATCCCCTTCTCTGATTCTAGCCAGGTTGTAGGCGCCCTTAAATCCAACTTGGAGAACCCCTTAGCTCCCGCAACCTGGCTGAACAGATGAGGAATCAGAGGAAGTGGGTATGGATCCTGGATGGTAATGTGATTTAATTCCCGGAAATCTAAACAGTGATGTTTACCGTTATTTTTCTTCTTCACAAAGAAGATCCCTGCCAATGACCTCCCTGTCTTGCCAATCCACCAACAGATTATGTTTCACCAACCAGAGAAGGTGTAATGCAGTTGGAGTGGGGAGACCGTCCAGGACACAGCAAGGAATTATTTCACAATGAACCAACCCCACCCTCAGTCTTACATTACATACAATGTGATTGAAAGCTTTCTGTGCAAGTGGCGTCAATTGCAAAGATGGAAATTGGCTTAGCTAAATCACAACAAACCAGCCCATGAGTTCTGGCAAACTCAGCATCAACCATGCTAACTCCAGCTCAACTGTCAACAGACACAGAAATCTCATTGGCTTTGCTCTCCAGCACCACTTCTGCTGGCAGGACAAACCGGGAACTGCAGGTTGATGAAAAATGCACCCCTTGCTCATTTAACTTCAGACTACCAAGGATTAAACGAGGCTCCCTTTGTTTAGGCATCAAAGGACAGGCCCCAATAAAATGTCCCTTTTTTCCACAACCCCCCTTCCATTTTCTTGTGAACCTCCTTTGAAATGTCCGATGCAGAGGCGCCCCCTAATTGCATAGGTTCCTCTGCCCTCCTCAGTACTGGTTTACCGATAGACTGCTCCCCTGGCAAAGGGGCAATACCCCGAAAAAGAGGCTGCGGAGAAGGTGGTCTTACCCACCTATCCCTAAGATGTCTATCCAAACGAATAGCCAAATACATAGCAGCCTCCAAGGACTCTGGGGTTTCATACACTGCCAAAGCATCCTTCAACCTTTCAGGGAGGCCCTGAAGAAATTGGCTTCTGAGAGCTGGGTCATTCCACTTAGTATCAGTTGCCCACCTGCGGAATTTGGAGCTATACATCTCCACTGACCGATTCCCCTGCACGAAAGCAATGCAACCTGGACTCAGCCAAGGTGACTCGGTCAGAGCCATCATAGATAAGGGCAGGAGACCAAAAAAAAAACCTCCACAAACTGGAGACAAACCTAATTCTGTGGCAAAGAGAATGCCCAGGACTGTGGATCTCCCTGTAGCAGAGAAATCACAATACCAGTCGTTGCGCTTCATTTCCAAAGGAGTAAGCATAAAATAAAGTGTGCAAGCTTCCTTAAACACAAAAAACTTGTCCCTTACTCCTGAAAATCTGTGAGGGCAACTTTGGGTACAGGCTGGACCAGCCTACCTGCAGAGACCACAACATCAGCACCTTGCTGTCGCTGCTGCTGAACCTCATAGCGGAGGTCATTCACCTCAAGAGACAGACAGCACAGCTGTTCTGTTAGACTTGCAACCGGATCCATACCAAGGGAGAAAAATAAAAAAAACACACTAGAAAAAAAACAAAAAAACCACATGTCAGTTTTTTTCCTTAAATATGCACGGCCGGTGATAATTTCACGCACAGTGTAGGAGAGACTAAGCGCAACACAAAGTGATAAGGGGAAGGGAACCTAACACTAGGGAAGGGGGAAGTGGAGACCCCTAGGCAGATCTAATGTCATCCTGTCTGCCCTAAGTGTCCCTATATAGGTTCCACATTTATCGCTGATTAGGATAGCTAACCCCTGCCTGACCCTGGCGATAAGCCCTGCATAGGGTAGGACAGGATGAGCACTAGTCACTAGCCTCAACAGGGAAATAGAAAGGGAAATATCACCAGCAACTCCCAGTTGTAAACACCCCGATCCTGGTGTGTCAACTAGAGCCAGGGGAGGTTGCCACTGGGTCCTAAAGTCTGAAGGACTAGGAAGGAGTCTGCAAAGCCAACCACTGAGATCTTCTGCAGCTAAATGCAGTGCAACTGTCTGCAGCCTCTGACACACCCTTAAAACTGTCTGGATGCCTGATTTCTGATAGCATACGGTTTGGGGCGTGGCTTACAGAACAAAAGGAACAGAATTATTAAATTTTATATTTAATCCAAAATGAGGCAGAGTTTGTAATAAAAATTCAAAAGATTTTACAAACGGGAAAAACAATTCTGCATATACAGTACATAAAATAAAAAGGAATATTTTTCTCTCACCCCCAGAGCCAGGGGCATGCATGGAGAGAAGATTAAGTCGAAAAGATTATGGATGTCAAAGAATCCATCCATAATACAGGAAAGGCAAGTGGTTCTTCTCCCCCATCTCCTGCTGCATTGTGCCAGCTCCCATCCCTTCTCATCAATGTTCACCTCGTCGTCTTCTATTCATCTTTTTACCTCTTCTTCTTTTCCTTTCTTCAGCTTTACTTCTCTCTGAGGGTCCTTCAAAGCTCCACCGCTCTTCTGGTCTCCGATTCCTCCTCCCCTCCTTCTGGAGCCTTGGCTGGGGTCGGTACTCAAATTTAGTCCCTGGCTTCAGTTGCTGCCTACTCGAGCTGACAGGCCACGCCCCCTCCCTCTTGTCCAATCAGACACCCTCGTGGGTGAATCTTCCGCTCTGCAGGGTCCCCACCCTGCCATTTTCAGTAGCATGCAGCATTCCATGGCCTCTCCAGCAGCTGCTGTGGATTTTTAGTGGGTTTTCTCAGCCCCGTCATCAGGACCTTCCCTCCAGCTCTTCTTAGACAGGACAGGTCACCATCACTGACAGGCTACCTACCCTGGAATCTTATACAATGGCCCCCAGCAAGGCTCACCTCCTCCTGGCAACCTCTATTTGCCTGTTCCTATTTTTCCATTCTTCTCTCCTTTTAACCATGCCTGGCCCCATTGAAAGACCACCCAGCCCACGCCTGTTGAGCACTTTGTCTCCGTAAGCAAACCTGTAAGCAAAGTTCCCATGGCAACTTGCACTTCCTGCACCCCATCCCCTCCATCACAAATCTCATGAGCCCCTTGCGGCCTGCGACAAGAATGTGCATCCGCCATACCTGGGTCATTAACCTCTCTTAGTCTATCGCAGATTTGACCAGGGCATCACGAGATCTTGGCCACTATCGTGGAGCGGCTACCTATGTCCACCACCGCACTGGGTACTTTGACCACTGTCCAAACCCACCAGTCACTCCGCACCAATTAAGCTCCCGAGAAAAGAGGATTTTTGGACATACCATAAAATCACTTTCTCGTAGCCTTCATTGAGGGACACAGCACCCTCCCTTTTGCTCATGTTGCCTCGTTGGGCATGTGTGTATCTTTATTAATAAAATATTGTTTCTTCTTCTTCTAATGCTATCCCCCAACCAAAGCTATGAGAAAGATTTTACGGTAAGTACAAAAACTATTATTCACCATGTTGTGGTCATGGTAGTGGTCACTGTGTAGCAGTATTATTTGAGCTCATATAGTGATAATTTTTTTTTTTGTATAGTGTATTTTAGTGTGTAGGAAACATTTAGTCCAGGGAAAAGGGCAACAGGGGTATAGATAATTATATATGTATGGATTCTCTTTTAAGTAGTGGTGGTGTGGGAATATCATATTTGGCAACATGTACTTTGGGGTTTGGGCCTCTGATCTTTTAAGACCTTAGCAAGGCTTCTGCTCCTGGAACTAGTGTTACCAACTTACCCCCAAAATCATTATATACACTAAAGCTCCCAATTTAAGGCTGGCGTCACACTAGCGATTTTTACGGACGTATGAGAGGTGCAGAAAATACGGATTGCATACGGTACAATGATTCTCTATGGCCCAACTCCTATCTGCCGTATTTTACTGATCCGTATTATATGGTCTTGTATGGCCGTAGAAAATCGCAGCATGCTGCGTTTGTCACCGTATTGTGCAAAAAAATCGCCAATGAAAGTCTATGGGGGCGAGAAAAATACGGATTACACACGGACCATGCGTGTGACTTGCGAGAAATACGCACCGGTGTTCTCTAGAAAAGCCGGCAATTCAGTGCGGTGTACAGTAAAATCACACTGACAGAATAAAATAGGTAGAATAAATGTCTACACAATATATATATATATATATATATATATATATATATATATATATGTGTGTATATATATATATATATATATATATATATATATATATATATATATTAGAGAAAAAAAAATATATAGAGAAAAAAAAAAGGAACAGCACTACACTGATACTTATCTTCGGGTGCAAGGCCCCAGGCAACCAGTCCAATTGATTGCACCAGTTTCACAGAGATTCAGAAAAGAGGCAGCACTCCATAGTAAGGTGAAAACATGTGGAAGGTTTAATCGACCCACACAGCTGGGCGACATTTCAGCTCAAACTGAGCCTTTCTCAAGCAGTGAGTAACCATACCTGCTACCTATTTATATGTGTTTCAACATGTGTTACATTACTTCCAATTATGCTTAGTATATAAAAATTATCCATAAAACATTAACATTACAGATCATCTGCTGGTGTACATTGCCTCTATATTAAAGTGCCTTGTGCTCAGTGCATATGTGCAGAAAAAGAAAATAACTTTCAACTCTCAACTGCTCCCTAAACTATATTACTTTAACTATCTATAGTATAAATGATCTCCCATCAATCATCATTATATTTACATAATGCCAATATTGCTAGCCTCACCCACAGCTCATGGCAGGCTCATGGAGGACATAGTATCCAGATATCAGCGTCTTCCGCTGTCCAATGCGCATGTCTAAAGCGCATCATTGTTCAGAGAAGCCACTCCAGCCAATGGAGCGCTCCGTATGGCAATTTTTTCATGGCGCATGCGCAGTAGCGCTAAACACCGCCATATTGGTAGTGGCTCCCTATCTTTACACAGCGCTTCATCACAGCGTCTGCGCAGTGGCATAGAGACGCAATACTCGTCCCATATCACCAGCGCTAGTGCTGCTATGCATTGTAGACTATATGGATAAAGAAAGAAGAAAAAAAAGAAAAAAATTCTAATGCACTCCACCGTCCAGCCACAATGGACTTATATTATCCATACACTTTACTATAGAACTATCGGATCTGTCACTAAATCTCACAAATATACAAAAAAGGTTGCACTCTATCGTGCCAAAGCATGTCTAATATGGAATACTTGAAATTTGAATAGCAAAATGGCTTTTGAACATTAGAAAATTATTTAAGAGACGCTTAGCACAGAATTTGATATAATCAAATAGTGTGTGCCCATCAACCGACGTCAAGGTGGTCTCATAAACTGATGGGTCCCTGACCTCCCTGTCCAAATGTGAACACTTACCAAAGGCCAATGTCTGTATGCCTGGGTGAATGTGAAAACCTCTGTTCAGCACAGCCTACATATGGGTTGGCCGGGACCAAGTGTAATGAGATGCAATTAAAAACCACATGGTGATGGGAGGAGTGCTCAGTCAATAAGCTAGCATTGAAATGACAGAAAAAAGACTCGCACATCCAAACTAGTGTGAATAGGTGCATACCAGGAGCAGCTACCTCCATACATAAATATACAAAAAAGGTTGCACATGCTTTGGCACGATAGAGTGCAACCTTTTTTGTATATTTATGTATGGAGGTAGCTGCTCCTGGTATGCACCTATTCACACTAGTTAGGATGTGCGAGTCTTTTTTCTGTCACTAAATCTCACAAGCCATATTTATTGCATTTTGCTAACTTAATTGCACTAATGATAGATACCTAAATACATCTTTACCCCACAGACCGTTAAGTCTCATTTATCAATTGGATCACTTTACTCCTCCATTTTCCCTCCGAATCAAGAGATTGCAGCCATAAATTCTCAATAAAGTACACACAGTACTACTATGTAATTACATTATATCCATTGTACCTTGACTTCACGGATGATCACATTTTCCATATAATCCCCGTGAGCCAATAGAGCCATACCACACCTCAGTTGTCCCTCCGTACCAAGAAGGTGCAATTCTGACATCTATATGAGACATCATAATATAGTTTTTTTGGGGTGTATATAAAGAGAAAAAGGCTCCAAACTGGAATCTAACTTCGTACTCTGAGGTATATGTCTACAAACATCCATTATGGATATATAAATTACTACCAGGGTTTTCGGATGGTAGTATATATATTAACCCAATCCTTAAGTCCCATATTTAGAACCAATCACTATATATATATATATATTCTAGGTCAGTGAGACACATATATATATATTTATATTTCATACAGCGCTAGATATCATAAAAGCCGGTAATTCAATTGCCGGCTTTTCATTTCTCCTTCACAAACCCGACAGGATATGAGACATGGTTTACATACAGTAAACCATCTCATATCCCTTTTTTTTTTTGCATATTCCACACTACTAATGTTAGTAGTGTGTGTGTGCAAAATTTGGGCACTGTATCTGCTAAAATAAAGGGTTAAGTCGCAGAAAAAATTGGCGTGGGCTCCCGCGCAATTTTCTCCGCCAGAGCGGTAAAGCCAGTGACTGAGGGCAGATATTAATAGCCTAGAGAGGGTCCATGGTTTTTGGCCCCCCCCTGGCTAAAAACATATGCCCCCCCAGCCACCCCAGAAAAGGCACATCTGGAAGATGCGCCTATTCTGGCACTTGGCCACTCTCTTCCCACTCCCGTGTAGCGGTGGGATATGGGGTAATGAAGGGTTAATGTCACCTTGCTATTGTAAGGTGACATTAAGCCAGATTAATAATGGAGAGGCATCAATTATGACACCTATCCATTATTAATCCAATAGTACGAAATGGTTAATAAAACACACACACATTATTTAAAAGTATTTTAATGAAATAAAGACACAGTGTTTTAATATTTTATTATACTCATAATCCACCTGATGACCCTCGTCCTGTAAAAAAGGTAAAGTAAAAAATCAACAATATCCTATACCTTCCGTCATTCCGTCAGTCCCATAATGTAAATCCATCTGAAGGGATTAAATCATTTTACAGCCAGGAGCTGTGCTAATGCAGTCACTCCTGTCTGTAAAATGTTGTGAATGAATGGAGTGCAGGGGAATGTCCTGTAGTTACCTTGAGTCGCGGTGATGCGCCCCCTGCTGGATGTCCTCATATGAACTCGAGCGTGGGAAATTTTCCCAGGCTCGAGTTCATATGAGTTCATCCAGCAGAGGGCGCATCACCGCGACTCAAGGTAACTACAGGACATTCCCCTGCACTCCATTCATTCTCCGGGGTTTTACAGACAGGAGCGACTGCTTTAGCAGAGCTCCTGGGTGTAAAATGATTTAACCCCTTCAGATGGATTTACATTGTGTGACGTGACCAGATCGACTGAAGGTATGGGATATTGTTGTTTTTTTATTTTTCCTTTTTTACAGAACGAGGGTCTTCAGGTGGATTAAGAGTCTAATAAAATATTAAAACACCCTGTGTCTTTATTTCATTAAAGTACTGTATTAATGTGTGTGTGTTTTATTAACCATTTCGTACTATTGGATTAATAATGGATAGGTGTCATAATTGACGCCTCTCCATTATTAATCTGGCTTAATGTCACCTTACAATAGCACTCTGGCGGAGAAAATTGCGCGGGAGCCCACGCCAATGTTTTCCGCGATTTAACCCTTTAATTGAATAGCTAGAGGGCCCAAATTTTGCACATACACACTACTAACATTAGTAGTGTGGAATATGCAAAAAAAGGGATATGAGATGGTTTACTGTATGTAAACCATGTCTCATATCATGTCGGGTTTGGGAAGGAGAGAGCAAAAGCCGGCAATTGAATTACCTGCTTTCATGATAGCTAGCGCTGTCTGAAATATATATATATATATATATATATATATATATATATATATATATATATACTGTATATATGTTTTAACGAACATTTGAGCCCATAAATCCATTAGATGTTGGTTTTGCAAGCCTGCGAGAAAATATCGCAGTACGGATGCCATACGGATTACATACGGAGGATGACATGCACAAGATATGCTGCCACACCCTGCCTACGGATGACATACGGACCACTATCTTGGGAACATTTCTGCGTATTACGGCCGTAAAAAACAGACCGTATTTTCATACGCTGAGTGTGACGCCGGCCTAAGTCTGTGAAAAAACACACACATAAACAGTGGCGTATCCAGGGAGTGGGGCAGCCGGGGCATGTGCCCCGGGGGCAGCCGACGGGGGGGCGCCAGCGGGCCGCCTGATGATGCGGCGGACCAAGGAGGCTCCTCGTCCTATACTGAGCGGTCACATGGTACCGCTCATTACAGTAATTAATATGCGTCTCCACCTCCCATAGGGGTGGAGCCGCATATTCATTACTGTAATGAGCGGTAACGGTGACCGCTCAGTACAGGAAGAAGCTGCCGGCGCCGGGGAAGCAGGTAAGTATAACAGGGAGGGGAGCGCAGCGTGATATTCACCTGCTCCTCGTTCCAGCCGCCGCTCTGTCTTCAGCGTCTTCAGCAGTGACGCTGAGGTCAGAGGGCGCAGTGACGTAGTTAGTGCGCGCCCTCTGCCTGAACGTCAGTGCTGTAGATGGAGCGGCAGCCGGAACGAGGAGCAGGTGAATATTGAAAGTGCCGGGGGCCTGAGCGACGGAGAGGTGAGTATGTGATTTTTTTTTTTTCTTTATCGCAGCAACAGCAAATGGGGCAAGTGTCTGTATGGGGCATCTTATGGGGCCATAACGTTTGTGCAGTACTTTATGGGGCAAGTGTCTGTATAGAGCATCTTATGGGGCCATAACGTTTGTGCAGCACTGTATGCGGCAAGTGTCTGTATGGAGCATCTTATGGGGCCATAACGTTTGTGCAGCACTATAATGGGGCAAGTGTCTATATGGAGCATCTTATGGGGCCATAATTAATGTTTATGCAGCACTATATGGGGAAAATATCTTTATGGAGCATCTTATGGGGCCATAATCAACGTTTCTGCAACACTTTATTGGGCAAATGTCTATGGAGCATCTTATGGGGCCATTATTAACCTTTATGCAGGATTATATGGGGCTCCTGATTCAATATGGATATTCAAAAACACTTAACCTACTGATGTCTCAATTAATTTTACTTTTATTGGTATCTATTTTAACATTATGGGGATTCAGGAATGTACCTTGACTTGGTCATACAGTGTCAATAGAGTTAAGGTTCAAATGGGGGAGGTTTGGGGGGGCGCCAAACTGATCCTTTACCCCGGGTGCAGGGAAAGCTAGATACCTCTGCAAATAAATGATATAGTTGTGGTTGACAATTAAGAGCTTTCATACATGTGGAATATTTTCTAATTGTAATTGTACCAATTGCCTAGAAGAATCCGGTTGGATGTTTCTATGGTGAAAAAATGTAAATTGGTAATGTAGGAAGTTCTCACATGTGAGTGTGAAGGGGTCATTTATTCAGAGCAGTATCTATATAGATAGTGTCTGACTAGGGTTTCTAGGGCCCACAGGTGGCATTTATGTCATTTGGGCATCCAGCTGGTACTATACTTGTTCATAGCCATGTACATGCTCATATTTAACCGCTTCGTGACCGGCCAATTTTTTTTTAAATCTGACCAGTGCCACTTTATGTAGTAATAACTCTAGAATGCTTCTATATATCTAATTGATTTTGAGATTATTTTTTCTTGACACATTATACTTTATGATAATGGCAAACTTTGTTTTATATGTTTTGCTTTATTTTATAAAAATGTCCGAAATTTGAAAAACATTTTAAAAATTAGCAATTTTCAAACGTTGAATGATTATATCCCTTTAATCCAGATAGTCATACCACATAAAAACATTAATAAATAACATTTCCCTCATGTCTGTGTTATATCAGCACCATTTGTAAAATGTTATTTTATTTTGTTAGCATTTTAGGAGGTTTAAAAATGTAGCAGTAATTTTTAGTTTTTCCAAGGAAATTTACAAAACTTATTTTTATAGGGAACTATTCAGTTTTTAAGTCATTTTGGGGGTCCTATATATTGGAAACCCTCAAAATGATACCATTTTAAAAACCACACCCCTTAACATGTTCAAAATTGCTTTCAGATAGTTCTTTAACCGTTACTTCATGTGCTTTTCAGAAATTAATGCAAAGTTGCAGAACAGGAATGAAGAATATTATTTTTACCACCTAAATGTTGCTAAGTTCTAAACAGGCTGCCAATGTCAGCTGACTCTAAGGCCGTTATTTGTCTGTGAGCTGCTAAGGGAAACTTCAGGACCACACGATCATAATCTCAGGATGACGATGGGGTTAAAGAGGGAGCTCCTCCACTCTGTTATCCATTTACGTACTGTAGTCACTATTGACAGCAGCATTTAAAGGGTTAAATGGCCATGGTTGGTACCAACACTGATTGTGGCTGATGCAGCATGTTGTCAGCTATAGTGTATAGCTGACAACTTGAACCTTCTGCACCTCGAGAGCCTGTAATACGCATACACAGGCAGAGAGACAGAACTCTGCTCCCAGGGACCCCCATTATCATCCCTGTCTCTGCATCTTTATTATCTATCACTGTCATACTGGTCTATACTGTGCATTTTCACTCCTATCAGAGCAGAGACCAGTGTGATAGTGATAGATAATGAAGTTGCTGAGCGGCAAGGACAACTGTAATATACTTATCACTGGCAAAGGGCTGTGAGCGTCTTCTAACACTGCTAACCTACAGATATGGGGTTAATCTGCAGGTTAACAGTGTTATGATCCTGCACGTAGCCAAATGCAGCAGGGAGAAAATGATCTTTATTCTCCCGCCAGTATTCGGTATTCAGTCACGGAGGTGGGGGCGGCGCCGGTTCAGTCACCGCTCTGCGTATACAGAGCAGTGACTGTAACCCGCCCCCGGCCCTGACTGACACCGGGCCTGGCTCTACATTGCGATCGGCTGACAGCGTGACTGAACCGGTGTCGCTCCCACGACTGAATACCGAATGCTGGCGGGGAGAATAAAGATCATTTTCTCCCTGCTGCATTCGGCTACGGCGCAGAGCAGCATCATAACGCTGTTATCCTGCAGATGAACCGTATAGCTGCAGGTTAACAGCGTTATTTCTGGTGACAGGTTCCCTTTAAGCAGAGGTCATCGATAACTTGCGATATCTCGCTACTGTTGAGCGAGAACAGGGACCAGGAAGTGTCATACACACGGCCCTCGGAGAAACTGCTGCACTTGCTTAAAAGACCGCTTTTGGTAGACTTTGACGGTAGTCTCACATACTGTTGGGCATGAAATATATAAATGCTTCCTATTTGGACATAATATGTAATACCTCATGCTGTGATTGCCATTTTTAGATATTTGCAGGGTTTTTTTAACCAGAAAATTGAGAAACAGAGAAGTAATGTATCAGGATTTTATTCAGAATATATTTTATTGCAATAGCTTCTTTTTATAATATATTATTTATCAAATATATCTATTTGAAATGGATTTAATAAAATAAATACACATTTTTATATATATATATATATATATATATATATATATATATATATATATATATGCACATCATATTATTAATTTTGATATTTACAAAAATATGTTTCCAGTTATAAAAATGTATGAAATCCTTGTCCTCAAATACTGACGGATATACAGTACCTAGAAAGCATTAACACTGGGAATAAATGTATACTGCACTGACCGCTCTTTTTCAGTGTACAGCACCGCATTTGGATATTACAGTTTAGCGCAATCAACTTGATGAAAAATGTATTTTTATTATTTTGTTTGGGATTTAATCATGATATTACAAGGTCAGATTATTTCCACATCATCATAATCTTCATTTTCTGAAAGTACTTCAATGTATTCCAGGTCTTTATTACACACTGAAAAAAAAAAATTGTAGATATAAAAGCATATACAGAAGATAGTTATACATTACCCTAGCTTGATAGTGCTCTAATGGAAAATGATAGCATTTTTTTACTACTGTGGAGGAGTGTCATTCTATTGAAGTAAAACTACTGTATTCTTTAAACATGTTTACTAGTATGTGACCATGCTGATCTTTGTTTTCCACACAGGGCCGGTATGACAGGGAGGCAACGGTAGGCAACTGTCTAGGGTATTACATCTTGCCTCCTTGAGTAAAAAAAATATAACTGGCTAACTATGGCTGCTGTCCCTGATATTCAGCACATTGATAGCTGGTGTGCAGGCACACAGGTGAGCAGTGTCAGTGAGTCGCTCCCTTCTGATATCGCATTACATTTGCATCTTTAAAACATACAATTGTAGATGTACAGTGGGGAAAATAAGTATTTGATACATTGCCGATTTTGCAAGTTTTTGCCACCTACAAAGAATGGAGAGGTCTGTAATTTTTTTTAGTAGGAGTGGTGGAGCTGATGATCTGCTCGCTGACACTCTAAGGGGTTAAATGTATTGTATATTCATGCATGTTGTTAAGGGTAACAACCAATGGGGCTTCAGTCTAGCCTATGCGGGGTTAACTGTAATGGCCGGCCCAGTTTGGGGAGGGGGAACTGAGAGTTAGTGTCAAGTTGAGGAAGTGACAGTTCAGTGCAGGACAGTAGTGTGAAATGGCAACAGAAGTCTCATGCATTGGGATGTAAGAGACAATGTGGGCCTAATACTCGAGGCAGTGGATTACCAAAAATACCCTTCCATGTGATCCCGTCTACCAGCCTGGGGAACCTCAAGATGGACGTCGGGGCCTTTGAGCAAACTCAGCGTTTGAAGCTATAGGGAAAGATGGAATCAGACTACATGAGGCAGAAGATATTGCAATCCGGGTGAACTGCTAGGGTTGGAGACGAATTCCTAGTGCTAGAGAAGATAGCAAGAGGTACACTCTACCCATACCAAAAACCAGGGCTGAGGTTGTGTCCAGAACCTGTGGTAAAGATGACAACCCGTTGGGCCTTTTCCTATATGCCTGTTTGTAAAGACAGCCAACTGTCCAGTAAAATTTTGATTATTTTTACAAAACCTGTGTCCCCTCGATTGATTGATGCCAAGGTTCCAGGAGAGGAAAGCCTGAAGCCAATGGAGGCCTGTAGGCCAGAAGTAATTGTGATGCACCCCATACACGGCAGCACAAAGTGTCAGGGATACAAATTGTATAGTGCCAAAGCGAGTGGGAGCAGCAACTCGCCCACAAGTACCTCACTGGGGCACTTTAAGCATGTATGTCATGGGGGCAGTGGGCAGTCTTGTAGCAGTCAAAAGGGTTTTCAGGTGATAAAAATGTTACTACTGCAGTGATATGCCATACTAACATATTGTAATAAACAGAAATTAAACCTTTCCTGTTGAAGCCTGTTTTCACCTTCCTGACCAGGTCAAATTTTTTAAATTGTACACCTGTATATACGCTTGCTGACCACTATGTCTGTTATATTTATGCTTAAATACGCTTTATACATTCATATCTACCGTATTTTCTGGTGTATAAGACGACTGGGCGTATAAGACGACCCCCAACTTTTCCATATAAAATATGGAATTTGGGATATGCCTGCTGTATAAGACGGGGGTCATCTTATACGCCCAGTCATCTTATACGGTGTGTGGTTCCCAGGGTCTGAAGGAGAGGAGACTCTCCTTCAGACCCTGGGATCCATATTCATGTATAAAATAAAGAATAAAAATAAAAAATATGTATATACTCACCCCTCTGAGAAGCCTGGCTGTCACCGCTGCAAGCGTCTGCCTCCGTTCCTAAGAATTGCAGAGCGTGAAGGACCTACGATGACGTCACGGTCTTGTGATTGGTCCGTGACCGCTCATGTGACCGGTCACCTGACCGCGACGTCATCGAAGGTCCTTCACGCTCTGCTTATTCTTATTATTAGGAACGGAGGCAGACGCTTGCAGCGGTGACAGCCAGGCTTCTCGGAGGGGTGAGTATATCCATATTTTTTATTTGTATTCTTTATTTTTTAAATGAATATGGATCCCAGGGCCTGAAGGAGAGTTTCCTCTCCTTCAGACCCTGGGAACATCCAGGATCGCTCCCTGCACACGCCGTACCCGGCGTATAAGACGACCCCCGACTTTTGGGACAATTTTTAGGGGTTAAAAAGTCGTCTTATACGCCGGAAAATACGGTACTTATATTGTTGCAAATTCTGCTGGTCACTAATGTACTGTTCTTGTAAATCCTTGTATTTTTCCTTGTATTGTTATATTTGTTACTAATAAATCAAGAATTTGATATAGCTTAAAAACTCATTTTTTTCTTCTTTATGCAATTCATCTAACGTGCATCTGCTATTTGCCATTTAATGTTTATTGATGGCTAAACTAGCTTAGTAATTATGAACCTTGTGGATTTATTTTCAAGGGTATTTGCTCATTTTGTTTTTTTTCTTGAGTTTTGGCTGTGAAATGGCCACAGTGTGAACTTGCTCTTACACATTGCACGTATACCCACTTATGTTCTGGCCAGGTACGGACTGGGGCTGAAATTCAGCCCTGGTATTTGAAATCACTCGGACCCATGGTTTCCCCACCCCCGAGCACCAGATGGGATATATTACTATTATTACCCTGGATGGAGGAAAGCAAGATTTACTAAAAGACCAATATTTCTAATGATACATGTGGCCTGCTGGGGTAAGTGACGGAGTCAGCGACTTTGTGGTCCATCACAATTCTTAACAGTATGGGTGTCTTGAGAACACAGATTCTGCTAACAATGTAGCAGAAAAGGCAGTCCACAACCAGACAGGCCCTTCTGGCATTTGCCAGAATTGGCAGATAGGTTTTGCTGTAGTTTCTTGTACTTCGTACTTTGGAGCTAAGCATTTCATCTACATAGATTCCCATGGGCAGGTATCAGAACAGTTGGACCCCTGTCCTGCTCTTCCCTTAGCTGCATTGACGTTACCTGACACAAGGTAAGGTTTTAATACTAGAGGCAAGATAGGACAGTCCAGATTGGGTACACCTTTTCGCAGTGGGATTGCTTTTACGCTTTTTTTTAATCAAAACAGTGTAAACTAAGTACACTAGGTTATTTGCATGTACTATTAGTATTTACTTTTTTATTTACTATTGGGTATATGCTCTTTTTTTTTTCTTGTGTTTAGACTGAAATCTTTACTAAGAATTTTTCATTTTCAATTAAATTTACCAAACCTTTATTGTTAGGGACCACTTCACTGCTAAAGTGACTTTGGGGCCTATGTATCAAAAAAATCTGCAAACAAAACCCCCTTTTAATATTTACACCCCCCAAGTATTGTTAATCCTTCAGATGCGTCATGGGAATTAACGCAAACTTACATTTTTTCCTAAAATATTGCTTTAGCCTAAAATGTTTCATTTTCACAAAGGTAAAAGGAGAGAGGGCTACCTCTCACTTTCCCAACCTTCTAAATGTTGTGATCACTATTGACTGGCTATCAGTTAACCTAAGCTCCCAGTGGTGAATGTGGAGACACAGCTTCTTTGGACGTACTTTGTAGCCTATAGTTCCATTTGAGGGATCTCCATACAAAATAGTATGTACCGGTACATCCAATGTTGTCAAGGAGTTAATGGGGATATGGAACTAGCAAAGCTGGAGTGGCAGATGATTTAAATGGATAGTGTGTGGTAATTTGTATTTCACTGACATCAACATCTCTGAGAAAACCCTTAAAAATAGGGCATATGAAAAATGTTAGTACTATAATGGTAATATAACGCATACAAATGTATAAGCCAATTTCTGCATCTTTATATATTTAATCAATACCTGTGATGTGTCCAACAGAATCATAAGATGCAGAAGAAAATCTGATATTTTTGTTAGTTACGTGAAAATCCACATCATATTTGTGTATATTATATTCAGAATCTGTGAAAACAAAAAGATTTATTTGTAAGGAAATATCTATGGCAATCTTATAGGGGTAGTCTCACATTATTAAATTGCTTTAATTAAACAGCTTGAAAATAAGCAAGTTTACAATTGACTTGCTTTTCCTACTTGCTGTCATTCTCCTGTTATGAGAGCTTTTATCTTACATAGTGTGCAGCATGCTTCCAAGGAGATGGACCACCAGAGCCTGGCCGGGTATGCAGAGTAGCTACATTCCCGACTGAGGAGGTAACTCCTAACATCCCAGTCAGCTCTCTCCAGCCCATGGATTTTAGTTGCTGTTATTAGGCTGGTAAAATCACAATCCTCAGCTCCCAGCATTGTCAGTTTCCAGAGAAGTTCACATGATCACTCTTCTAACTTTCCTGCGCCATATGCTTGTTCAAATGCACATGTAAATATAGTGATATGAATGTGGACTTGAGAGAAAACAATGACAGATTATCTATGTAAGTAGCAGGAAGAAGCTCTAGGATCCAAACTATTACACAAGAAGTACCGTATTTTTCTGACCATAAGACGCACTTTTTTCCTCCAAATTTGGGAGGAAAGTGTGGGTGCGTCTTATGGTAGGGATGTAACGTGGGGAGGGGCAGCAGCGAGTGGGATTGCACTGGGAGGCAGGAGGCCGAAAAATGTCCCTGCGGGGCTTCAGGAATCAGCACTCTGGAAACCACATGGTCCCGATCATTAAAGTGCAGTGAATATTCATTAGCTGCTTCCCCGCCCACCTGTCAGCTGAGCGGTGAGCCAGAAGCAGCAAATGAATACTCCTTCACAGGGACACACATGGTTTCCCTGAATACTCCTTCACAGGGACACACATGGTTTCCCCAGTGCTGGATTCCTGCAGCAGCTGGGGAGATCTGTGTGTCTGGTGGAGGAGGCAGCAGTAGCAGGGGCCAGAGGGGACAAGATCGCTGTGTACCTGCCTGCCGGGCTGTGCTGGATGCTGAGTGCTCCAGCACAAGGACCTGTGTGATGTCATGAAGAGGGCAGGCTGGAGCATCACATGGCAGCACAGAGCCCTCCCTCTTCTGATATCATCACAGGTCCACACTAAAATCTGCAAGCTTCCTCCTGTGCTGTGGAGAAGCAACAAGAGGGAGCGCTCTGTGGTGTCATGGGATGGGATGCTCCAGCATTTTACCTCACCACAGCTGGCTGGCTGCCACAATTAAAAGGTTAGTCACTATAACACACAATAAAGCACTCTGCCACTTCTGTGGTGAACTATAACTCCCAGCATGCCATAGGATCTGCAAGACATGCTGGGAGTTATAGTTCTCCCAATGGGATCTCAAAGCAGCACTCCAGTGTTATTTTTCAGTGCTGGAGTGGTGCTTTAAATATAAGCCCTGTGCCCCCATTCTTATACTCACCCTCCAGCGTCTTCATATAGTACTTTACAGCCACCACACTGGTCCCGCAGCACCATCTTCTACCCGCAGCTTCCAACATAATAACATACTATTATATATAATAACACCACATATAATAGTATGTTTATGTTATTAAATATTTTACCACCTTTTTTGCTTCAAATATTTTTTTCCCTATTTTCCACCTCTAAAACCTGGGTGCGTCTTATAGTCTGGTGCGTCTTAGGCTACTTTCACACTAGCGTCGGTACGGGGCCGTCGCGCTGCGTCGGCCCGACATACCGACGCATACTGTGACAAAAATGCCCGACGTGGGCAGCAGAAGCAGTCTTCAGACGCTTCTGCTATCCCATTGCAAGGTCCGGGGAGGAGGGGGCGGAGTTTCGGCCGCGCATGCGCGGTTGAAAATGGCGGTCCCGACGCACGAAAAAAGTTACATGTAACGTTTTTTTGTGCCGGTGGTGAGCCAAAACACTGCACAACCGTTGCACGACGGTTGCGACGTGTGGCACTGCGTCGCAATGCGTCGCTAATAAAAGACTATGGAGAAAAAACGCATCCTGCGGGCAACTTTGCAGGATGCGTTTTTTCTCCACAACGACGCATTGCGACGTGCAGTGCACGACGCTAGTGTGAAAGTAGCCTTATAGTCCAAAAAATACTGTACCTGCCCCCCAAGAAATCAGGAAGTAAGGAGACTGCAAAGCTCTGAGCTGCTCAAAAGACAACTTGAGAATAACCGTTTAATAGCCTAATACTCACTCATTCCTTGTTTCTGAAGAGTGACTTTCTCTTTGTTTACAGTGGAGTACATTTGTTGGTTTGTAATAACTTTTTCTCGAATGGTATCTGTAAACAAAACCACAGCAGAATGAATAGACCATGTATACTATCTCCATGAGCTCGAGAAAAAAAAGGAACATTACTAAGACACTCTAATAGTAATGTGTGATGCCATTTCTTAATGGTTTTCTCTCATGAAGACAACCCTGTCCATATGCCTTTTAAAACAGACAAAACAGATGGGGTCTCTTTTTGTTATCTACAAAAGAAGAGATGCTCTAGAAGAGCAATACCTGACTTTATCGGACCCAGCTTATCCATGCAAGCACTACATGATGTATGCTAAATTTTCTGTGCACCTGTCTGTACTTTTTAATATAGCTGAGGCAAATGTATACCAATGTGAATTGCCCAAACATATGTGTCAGGCTAATCATAACCCTGTCTTGGGACAATTACAGTATATACTCGAGTATAAGATGACCCGAGTATAAGCCGACCCCCCTAATTTTGACACAAAAAACTGGGAAAACTTAATGACTCGAGTATAAGCCTAGGGTGGGAAATGCAGCAGCTACTGGTAAATGTCAAAAATAAAAATAGATACCAATAAAAGTAAAATTAATTGAGACATCAGTAGGTTAAGTGTTTTTGAATATCCATATTGAATCAGGAGCCCCACATAATGCTCCATAAAGTTTATGATGGGCCCCATAAGATGCTCCATATTAAAATATGCCCCATATAATCCTGCATAAAGGTTAATAATGGCCCCATAAGATGCTCCATAGACACATTTGCCCAATATAATGCTGCACAAATGTTGATTATGGCCCCATAAGATGCTCCATAAAGATATTTGCCCCATATAGTGCTGCACAAACGTTGATTATGGCCCCATACAGACACTTGCCTGATATAGTGCTGCACAAACGTTATGGCCCCATAAGATGCTCTATAAGACACTTTCCCCATTATAGTGCTGCACAAACGTTATGGCCCCATAAGGTGCTCTATACAGACACTTGCCCCATTATAGTGCTGCACAAACGTTATGGCCCCAGAAGATACTCCATACAGACACTTGCCCCATACAGTGCTGCACAAATGTTATGGCCCCATAAGATGCTCTATACAGACACTTGCCCCATTATAGTGCTGCACAAACGTTATGGCCCCAGAAGATGCTCCATACAGACACTTGCCCCATATAGTGCTGCACAAAGGTTATGGCCCCATACAGACATTTGCCCCATATAAAGTTGCAAAAACGTTATAGCCCCATAGATGCTCCATACAGACACTTGCCCCATTTGCTGTTGCTGCGAGTAAAAAAGTTAAAGTAAATAAATCACATACTCACCTCTCCGTTGCTCAGGCCCCCGGCACTTTCAATATTCACCTGACTTCATTCCGGCGCCGCTCCATCTTCAGCGTCTTCTGCACTGACGTTCAGGCAGAGGGCGCGCACTAACCACGTCACTGCGCCCTCTCACCTGAGCGTCACTGCAGAAAATGCTGAAGATGGCTGGAACGGGGAACAGGTGTATATCGCGCAGCGCAGCGCTCCCCTCCCCATTATACTCACCTGCTCCTGGCGCGGTGCAGTCCCTCCTTCCCCGGCGCTGCTGCTTCTTCCTGTACTGAGCTGTCACTGTTACCGCTCATTACAGTAATGAATATGTGGCTCCACCCTTATGGGTGGCAGGAGCAGGAGAGTATAATTAGACAGCCCCCGCTCCCCCTCCCCTGCTGACCCCTGGGTATGACTCGAGTATAAGCCAAGAGGGGGACTTTCAGCCCCAAAAAATGGGCTGAAAATCTCGGCTTATATTTGAGTATATACGGTATATATTAAAGACGTTGTCCTCTACTTGGACAACTTCTTGCCAAACCCCACACTTGGCTCCAATAAAATAGAAAAGCTTATACTCACCTCCCATGCCCATGTCATTCCCGCGGTGCCGGCACTTGTTCTCTCTGGGGCTCCTGTGCATTTGTTGTGACTTGCGACCCCGGAATCCAATCAGCACTGGCGTCACTGTCCCCGCCTTCTGACAAATTGAACAGTAAGAGGAAGTCCGGGCTGCAGCTGATCTCAGACTTCCTCTTCATGTTCAATTTGGATGTGTATTATCCAAGACCCGGAAGAAAATAGAGCTTGTCTGCATGAGCCCTTAGTCATATACTGTACATTTGAGATATAAAAAATGTTTTAATTAATTTCTGATTTGTGGTGCAAATTGCATACTCATAGACCATAACAATTTGCAGCCAGATCTTGCTTAGGGGCCAACAGAAAGCTATGCAACTTTTTTTGTTTAAACCCCTTTCCGACGTTGGGCATAATAGTACACCCACGTTGGAATCCCTCCCTTTGATGTGGGCTCTGTCCGTGATCCCACATCTTTCCCGGTACATGTCAGCTGTTTTGAACAGCAGACATGTGCCTCTAACAGCTGCAGGTGGAATCGCGATCCACCTGCGGCTGTTAACTAGTTAAATACTGCTGTCAATCTCTGATGGAATTTAACTTGCACTTTCCAGAAGCATGCCGGAAATCCCATCCATCAGTGACTCCGTCACATGATCGCAGGTCACCGATGGGTTGGCAAGACAACCAGAGGTCCCCAGCAGACCTCTATGGTTATCATAGCCGGATTGCTATGAGTGCCGCCTGGTAGCATTTCTGCTGCATACAAGTGGGGGAAATAAGTATTTGATCTCTTGCTGATATTGTAAGTTTGTCCACTGACAAAGACATGAACAGTCTATCATTTTAAGGGTAGGTTAATTTTAACATTGAGAGATAGAATATCAAAAATAAAATCCAGAAAATCACATTGTATAAATTTATTTGCATTTTGCAGGAGAAATAATTATTTGATCCCCTACCAACCATTAAGAGTTCTGGCTCCTACAGACCAGTTGGATGCTCCTAATCAACTCATTACCTACATTAAAGACAGCTGTCTTACAGTCACCTTTGTAAAAGGCTTCTGTCCACAGACTCTAACCTCTACAACATGGGCAAAACCAAAGAGCTTTATAAGGATGTCGGGGGCAAGATCATTGACCTGCACAAAGCTGGAATGGGCTACAAAACCATAAGTAAGACGCTGGGTGAGAAGGGGAGAACTGTTGGTGCAATTTTATTTATTTTTTTACCAAAGTTTAGATTTTTTTTTCACCACTTAAATAAAAAGAACCTAGACATGTTTGGTCTCTATGAACTCGTATTAAGTACGACAAGCGGTGGACTCCGCGTCTGCAGCGTTACAGCAGACTTTGTATCTATTTTTCTTTCACCACCCTGACCATACCCCGTCGGGTTAACAGTCTAACAATAGCTTTCCCTCACTACAGGCTGCGCCTATTCCTTATTTAAAAGATATAACTGTTTCCACCTTCACGACACATATATCCATCATGTAGAGGTTGTAGGAGTATGGAGCGGGCTTAGAAGTTGAGCCCACTACACAAAGGGCAGGTGTCGCCTGTGTTTCGTGCCCAGCACCTGCCTCTAATGGCAGCGATCAGAGCTAGCAATCACAGCAGCATTTAAGTGTCTCGAATGCAGTGGGGAATCCATTCGGGTGCTGATGACACCTCTCTCCCCAACTGCTGCCTCCATCTTGGTATTCCTGTGAAGTGATGTGACCGTAATATATAACATACTATGCACTTCTGTACATGAGTATTGCAGCATATAAAGTAATACAAGATATCAAACAATCACAGGTTCAAGTCCCCTACTGGGGATAAAGATATAATGTGAAAAGTAAAAAAAAAAAAAAAGTTAAAAAAATATTAAGTCAATGAAAAAGTATTAAAATAATCCTCCTTTTCCCCATCCAAAAATAAAGAAGGAAAATAAGCACATTTGTTATCACCACGTTTATAAAAAGTCTGATTTATCAAAGTATTAAATTATTTAACCCATATGGTAAAAGAATTGCTGTTTTTTATTGAATCGTCACGCCTCTCCACCAAAAATTGTCACATGACCATATAAAAAAAATTGTCAGTCAATTCCAGAAAACTGAAAATGTTTATCTTTTTTGTTATCTATGTGCAATACGTACACCATCCTTTTGTTTTATTTTTTACAGCAGCGATGATTAGTAATTTACAAAACCATTGTAGTTTCTGTAGTTTCCTATGTTAAAGAATTGTATCCATAAAAGGAAACGTTTGCTATAAAATGACTCCATTTGGCATCAGATTTTTTTTTTTTTTTTTGCACAGCCATTAACTTAAATGGTGAGTCTCATTCGACACTAGAAAAGAAACTAGTGCATGCTGCAGTTCTTTTCACACACAGATTAGATCTGTGAAAAAAATAGCTCCTATGCGCTGCCCCCAAAAAAATTGGTCCGAGTGCTGTCCATTTTTATACAGATAGCACTGGGGCTGAAAATATGAACTATAACATGTTAACCTTCCCAAAACGTTTAGTGCAATATTTTAGTAAATATTGCACTAAAAAAGGGGAAAATAAATTCTTAAAAAGGTGAAATGATGAAAAAAACGCAATTCCCATGTTTTTTTTGTGTGTGTTTAATTGATTTTGGTGACACTAATCCTGGGTGTATGTATTTATATACACTGCTCAAAAAAATAAAGGGAACACTTAAACAACAGAACATAACTCCAAGTAAATCAAACTTCTGTGAAATCAAACTGTCCACTTAGGAAGCAACACTGTTTGACAATGAATTTCACATGCTGTTATGCAAATGGAATAGACAACAGATGGAAATTATTGGCAATTATCAAGACACACTCAATAAAGGAGTGGTTCTGCAGATGGGGCGACAGACCACATCTCAGTACCAATGCTTTCTGGCTGATGTTTTGGTCGCTTTTGAATGTTAGTTGTGCTTTCACACTCGTGGTAGCATGAGACGGACTCTACAACCCACACAAGTGGCTCAGGTAGTGGAGCTCATCCAGGATGGCACATCAATGCGAGTTGTGGCAAGAAGGTTTGCTGTGTCTGTTACCGTAGTGTCCAGAGGCTGAAGGCGCTACTAGGAGACAGGCCAGTACACCAGGAGAAATGGAGGGGGCCACAGGAGGGCAAGAACCCAGCAGTAAGACTGCTACCTCAGCCTTTATGCAAGGAGCAACAGGAGAACTGCCAGAGCCCTGCAAAATGACCTCCAGCAGGCCACAAATGTGCATGTCTGCACAAACAGTTAGAAATAAACTCCATGAGGATGATCTGAGTGTCCGTCATCCACAGATGGGGGTTGTGTTCACAGCCCAACACAGTGCAGGATACTTGGCATTTGCCACAGAACACCAGGACTGGCAAATTCACCACTGGTGCCCTGTGCTCTTCACAGATGAAAGCAGATTCACACTGAGCACATGTGACAGACATGACAGAGTCTGGAGTCACCATGGAGAGCGATCTGCTGCCTGCAACATCCTTCAGCATGACCGGTTTGGCAGTGGGTCAGTAATGGTGTGGGGTGGCATTTCTTTGGAGGGCCGCACAGCCCTCCATGTGCTTGCCAGAGGTAGCCTGACTGCCATTAGGTACCGAGATGAGATCCTCAGACCCCTTGTGAGACCATATGCTGGTGCGGTTGGCCCTGGGTTCCTCCTAATGCAGGACAATGCCAGGCCTCATGTGGCTGGAGTGTGTCAGCAGTTCCTACAAGATGAAGGCATTGAAGCTATGGACTGGCCCACCCGTTCCCCAGACCTGAATCCGATTGAGCACATCCTCATCAGGAGCATGCCCAGGCATTGTAGGGAGATCATACAGGCACGTGGAGGCCACACACAATACTGAGCATCATTTCCTTGTCTTGAGGCATTTCCACTGAAGTTGGATCAGCCTGTAACTTCATTTTCCACTTTGATTTTGAGCATCATTCCAACTCCAGACCTCCGTGGGATATTAGTTGTGAGTTACTTTGATCATTTTTAGGTTTTTTTGTTCTCAACACATTCAACTATGTAATGTATAAAGATTAGCATTATTTATTATTATTATTTTTATCACTATATCTTGCTAAAAAAAACAACAAGTCCTCATGTGGTTTTTTTAATGGAAAAATATTGTTTAAGGGTATGTGTTAACGTTCAGAATTGCTTCAGGATTTGCTCAGGATTTGACGCAGGTAAAATTTGCACCAAATCTGCACCTGAGCTCACTGGCCGGCCACTTGCGTTTTGATGCATTTTACATGCGTTTTACATGCGGATTTGTGTGTGTTTTTGTAAGCTAAATAAAGATATACAAAAAAAAAGAATTGTGATGTCATTTCTTGTCCAACCTCTTCATTTTACTCCATGAAGAATAATGTTTGCACACACAGCTAGATAGATACGATATCTATCTATCTATCTATCTATCTATCTATCTATCTATCTATCTATCTATCTATCTATCTATCTATCATATCCATCTATCGTATCTATCATATCTATCTATCTATCATATCCATCTATCGTATCTGTCGTATTTATCTAAGGTATCTATCTATCGATATATCTATTATCTACTGATATATCTATCTATAAATATATCTATACGATACAATAGATAGATGGATATGATAGATGGATACGATAGATAGATACGATAGATAGATAGATACGATAGATGGATCACACATGCGAGAAACTCGGACAAGTGTCGCATCTTAATACCCGGCAATGCCACGGGCACTCGGGAGCGGAGCGTGCTGTTGCATGTATTTCTATGCAGCCGCACACTCCGGTCCCGAGTGCCGGCGGCAGTGCCGGGTATTAAGATGCGAGATTTGTCCAAGTTTCTCGCATGTGTGATCCCGACCTTAAATAAAGACACATACACCCATGAAATCTGCGTTAGGCCGGGGTCACACTCGCGAGAAACTCACACAAGTCTCTCGCTTCAATACCCGGCACTGCCGCGGGCACTCGGGACCGGAGTGTACGGCTGCATGTATTTCTATGCAGCTGAACGCTCCGGTCCTGAGTGCCCGCGGCAGTGTCGGGTATTTACCCCAGCATTAAATGCAATATGTTTAATTTAAAAAAAAAAATAAAAATGAAAAAAAAAGGCGTGTGCTCCCACGCAATTTTCTGCACCAGAGAGGGAAAGCCAGCAACTGGGGGACTGATATTTGTAGCCTGGGAAGGGGTTAATACCCATGGAGCTTCCCAGGCTATGAATATCAGCCCGCAGCTGTCTGTGTAGCCTTTACTGTCTATAAAAATAGGGGGACCCCCCAAAAAAATGATGTGGGGTCCCATAATTTATAGCCGGAAAGGCTACGCAGACAGCTGCGGACTGATATTCATAGCCTAGAGAGGGACCATGGATATTGGCCCCCCCGCCTACAAATACCAGCCCCCAGCCGACCCAGAAATGGCGCATCTACAAGATGCGCAATTTTCGGCGCTTAGCCTCTCTCTTCCCACTCCCGAGTAGCGGTGGGATATGGGGTAATAAGGGGTTAATGACACCTTAGGTGACATTAAGCCTGGTTAATAATGACGAGGCGTCAATAAGACACCTATCCATTATTAATCCTAGTAAAGTGTAAATAAAACACAGACACTAGAAAAAGGTATTTTAATGAAATGATTACACACACTTTTTGACCATATCTTTATTGCATGCTCAATCCTCTTGAAGACCCTCATCCTGCAAAAAAGCAAAAAGAAAAAAAAAACAAATTCATACTCCCTGTCCGCAGATATCCCATAACGAGTGTCCCACAACGAGTCCAGCTCTGCTACATCTGGATGCGTGACATCCAGACATAGCAGAGCTTGCAGATGATCGCTGGAGATAACTCTCCAGCGATCACCTACATTCTAGCACTCACGGTCAGCTAACCATGAGAACCACCCTAGTGTGACCGGAGATAACCCCGGTCACGTGCACGGCAGTTCTCGCGGTAAGCTAAGTAATCGCGAGAACTTATCTTACCGCGAGAACTGCAGTGGACGCGGGGCTTCCAGCGGCGGGACAGGTAAGCCGGCATGTGACATGCGTAGTAAGCTGCATTAACGCAGTTTCTATGCATTTCACTAATCATTAGATGCGGTTTTACCGCATCTAATGATTATGGGAAATTTACGGCGCGGCGACGGAGCGTCGCCGCACTGTAAACAGACATGCTGCGTTCTGAAAAGACGTGCCACATGTCCGTTTACGCGGGTCTGCCGCCTGCATGTTTTACCGCATAGTGGAGACGGGATTTCATGAAATCCCCTCCACTATGCTGTAACATCTGGACGCTGCGTGTTTGACGCTGCTGCTCTACGCAGCATCAATCACGCAGCGTTTCCTGAACGTGGAAACATACCCTAAGGAAGAAAAGGAAGTTGAAACAAAATCACAAAAACAAAAATCATCAGCACTCTCAAAGATCCCAAGGCAAGGTTAGTTTTTTTTGTTTATTTTTTTTTTTTACTTGGCTGAGGGTTTGTTTGTTTTTTAACCTATTGAAGGGTTAATTTGATTTGTGTTTTTTCTTGTATTTTTTCTTTTAAATCTTGTGAAAAAAAGCAACAAACAGAAATCTCAAGTTATAAAATGCATAGGTTTAAAAAATTAAAAATCAATAAATGCCACGAAAATGCATGTAAAATATGAATTTTTATATGGAAAAACTTTACCAAGGTACATGAAGATTTTGGCTATTTTTAAACATGTCTATGATTTAAACTTAGCATTTTGGGCTACAATTAAACTAGTTTGTCTAATATGAGCAAATTGTCTCTTCAGAGAGGAAGAGGACTAGAACTCTAGTGCCACCTATTGGAAATGGCAGTTCTAAAAATCATTGTCAACACTTTAACGAGCCTTGTCACATGACTTAGGATAAAAGCCAAACCAGAATTTCAATTTGCAGACACTGTGTTTCGGGGTACTGCCCCTCATCAGTGCAAAGCGTGAGATGTGGTTTGGCTGTGTGAGAGGCATCTGACCGGTTTTCAAGAAGTATCGTTTCTCCTTGCGGAGAGTGACATGTTAAACATGCCGAGATGAGGAGACTTAAAGCCACAATGATTCTCTGGGAAATATGCAAATTGTCTCTTCAGAGAGGAAGAGGACTAGAACTCTAGTGCCACCTATTGGAAGTAGCAATCCTAAAAGTCCATGTCGACCCTTTAACGAGCCTTGTCACATAATAATAATAATCTTTATTTTATATAGCGCTAACATATTCCGCAGCGCTTTACAGTTTGCACACATTATCATCACTGTTCCCTATGGGGCTCACAATATAAATTCCTTATCAGTATGTTTTTGGAATGTGGGAGGAAACCGGAGTACCCGGAGGAAACCCACACAAACACGGGGAGAAGATACAAACTCCTTGCAGATGTTGTCCAAGGTGGGATTTGAAACCAGGACTCCAGTGCTGCAAGGCTGCAGTGCTAACCACTGGAGCCACTGTGCTGCCTAGGTCACATGACTTAGGATAATAGCCAAACTAGAATCTCAATTTGCAGACCCTGTGTTTCAGGGTACAGTCAGTGCAAAGTGTGAGATCTGGTTTGGCTGTGTCATGTTCTAGTCCTCTTCCTCTCTGAAGAGACAATTTGCAGATTTTATTGCGGCTTTAAATCTCGTCATGCTTAACATGTCACTCTCCGCAAGGAGAAATGATACTTCTTGTAATATGAGCAAAACTTATTAATTTTCAATCAAATACAGAGGCACTCAGGTTAGAAGGTGCACTGAATTATTTGGCCATGCCAAGACTGCACCAAGCGCCTGTGTCTGAGTCGGTCTCAGAGAACTGGGGCATAATGGCAGATAACGGTCACGGTGGTGTCACCAGTAGATGGGCCAAGCAAAAAAGGCAGCACACTGCAGCGCTAACACATGCAAACATGAAACACAGAAATTGAATTGCATTACTGCACTAGAAATATGAAAAATGAGAGCGTTTAGCGCATGAAAAAGGCCAATTTTATGTGTACCTGGTAGCCACTTTACGGCATCTCTCTTATACCAGGTCCTACGCCTTCCTTCCTCACTGAGAATAAACGTCTCCATGTGAATGGGTACCTGTGAAAACCTCTTATGAGACTAACATTCTATCTCTCTGTGGAGGGGTACTGGACCTACTGCGATTAAAACACCTGGGCTAGGAGGCGGAGTGCTCAGTCAGAAGGCTAAATAATACATTTGAAAAAACTGACCGTCACATCCAAACATAGATTAAGTGTGAACAGGTGCTGAACCTTAGAGTCACCAACTCCTATACAGTCAAGCAAAAAAGGCCGCACACTGCAGCGCTAACACATGCAAACATGAAACACAGAAATTGAATTGCATTACTGCACTAGAAATATGAAAAATGAGAGCGTTTAGCGCATAAAAAGGCCAATTTTATGTGTACCTGGTAGTGGCTACCAGGTACACATAAAATTGGCCTTTTTTTTCTGTGTTTCATGTTTGCATGTGTTAGCGCTGCAGTGTGCTGCCTTTTACTGACACTTACGCTCAGGTCACACTCAGCTCGCTCACACTCGCTATGCTGAAGATTTATAGATTTTTTTTTTCTCTATTTCCCTTCAACAACAAGCCACCTTGCTGTTCAAATGCACTTCCAAAGAGGACTTGAGCCCCAAACAGCTGCCCTTTATAAACCCTTGATTATGACCGCCCACCCTAAGTTAACCCCTTGTGAATATAGCTACTCCCAATTCAGCAACTCACACAAATTCACACAGGTATTTGTTAAAGGCCTTCCAAATACCTCCTCACTGAATCACAAGTCACACTTACCGCCGTCCACACTTACGCTCAGGTCACACTCAGCTCGCTCACACTCACTATGCTGAAGATTTATAGATTTTTTTTTTTTCTCTATTTCCCTTCAACAACAAGCCACCTTGCTGTTCAAATGCACTTCCAAAAAGGAAGATAGATAGATAATCTTGAAGAATATTTCCTTGGAAAACTATGTGTAAATTACATAGAGAATTGCTCTATGTAAGAGCTCATGTTAAAATCTGCAACCGGATTGCATTTGAATGTAAATCGGATGATAGGTGTTTGCTAAAAATGGGATTGTACTAGCAAGAAAATCGCTTGACACTTGTCCCACTTTTCTGAAACAAAATTGGACCTTTATTTTTTAATGTTAATGGGTATGAGCCCTAACGCTATTAACCTGAAGATTACCCCTAGTTATTTGTTATCCGACCTAACAGGTTCCCTCTAAGGCAAAGCTCCCCTGATGAGCATTTGGTGAGTTTTTTTCTGCTGCTTACTATAGCTATGCAAAAAACACAGCCTATTACAGTTATAATAATCTTTATTTATTTATATAGCGCCAACATATTCCGCAGCACTTTACAATTAAGCAGGGACATATACAGACAAATTCAATACAAGTTAAGACAATTTAAACAGTGACATTAAGAGTGAGGTCCCTGCTCGCGAGCTTACAATCTACAAGGAAATGGGGGGGACACAATAGGTGAAAAGTGCTTGTTATTTCAGGTCTGGCAATTATAATAAATAGGGATTTTCATATAAAGCTGCATGATCCGGTCATCAGCCCGTGTGTTTAAGTGCAATAGTCAAGTATCAAGTGCAGTTATCATGTGCATGGAGGGTGTGGAGACAGATGAATAGTAGGGTGCAGATTTAGAATAATATTTGGAAGGAGGGAACAGGGCAAATTTAGTTTACTGAGTAATTGATGTGGTAGGCTTGTTTGAAGAGATGGGTTTTTAGAGCGCGCTTGAATAGGTCGGGGCTAGGTATCAGTCTGATCGTCTGGGGAAGTGCATTCCAGAAAGCTGGCGCAACACGAGAGAAGTCTTGGAGACGGAGGTGTGTCATGAATCCCCAATGGCTAGGGATAGCACAGGACAAGCAAAGTACAAATAAATAACGGACGAGCTCTAGGGTGATGGAACCTGGGCTGACCGCTGCCCTACGCCTGACAAACGCAACTAGAGATAGCCAGGGAGCGTGCCTACGTTGGTTCTAGACGCCACGCACCAGCCTAAGAGCTAACTAGCACTGCAGAGAAAATAAAGACCTCACTTGCCTCCAGAGGAATGAACCCCAAAAAGATATAGTTGCCCCCCACATGTATTGACGGTGAAATGAGAGGAAGGCACACACATAGAGATGATATATATAGCTTTAGCAAATTGAGGCCCGCTGTAAACTAGAAAGCAGAATGATACAAAAGGGGACTGAGCGGTCAGCAAAAAACCCTAATCAAAAAAACCATCCTGAGATTACAAGAACCCATGTGCCAACTCATGGCACATGGGGAGAACCTCAGTCCACTAGAGCTACCAGCTAGCATAGAGACATAATAAGCAAGCTGGACAAAAAAAACCCAAACAACTGAAAATCAGCACTTAGCTTATCCTGAAAGATCTGGGAGCAGGTAGGCAGGAACCAAACAGAGCACATCTGAATACATTGATAGCCGGCAAGGGAATGACAGAAAGGCCAGGTAAAATAGGAAACACCCAGCCTCTGATGGACAGGTGGAAACCAAAGGCCGCAACCCACCAAAGTCACCCAGTACCAGCAGTAACCACCAGAGGGAGCCCACAAACAGAATCCACAACAGTACCCCCCCTTGAGGAGGGGTCACCGAACCCTCACGAGAACCCCCAGGGCGATCAGGGTGAGCTCTATGGAAGGCGCGGACCAAATCAGTCGCATGAACATCGGAGGCGACCACCCAGGAATTATCCTCCTGACCATAACCCTTCCACTTAACCAAATACTGGAGTTTGCGTCTGGAAACACGAGAATCCAAGATCTTCTCAACAACATACTCCAATTCTCCCTCCACCAGCACCGGAGCAGGAGGCTCAACCGAAGGAACAACGGGCACCTCATACCTCCGCAACAACGACCGATGGAACACTGTCATGATCTCAATGGCAAGAGATCATAGCATAAGCATATATAGGAACTAGCTCTTGGAAGATGGGAACTGAGCTGACCATGAACTAAACCTAACACACAACTAGCAGTGGCCGGGTAGCATGCCTACGTTGATTCTAGATGCCCAGCACCAGCCGGAGGACTAAATAATGCTAGCAGAGGAAAATATTAGTCCTAGCTCACCTCTAGAGAAATACCCCAAAAGGAGACAGAGGCCCCCCACATGTATTGGCGGTGAATTAAGATGAAATAACAAACGTAGGATGAAAATAGGTTTAGCAAATTTGAGGTCCACTTACTACATAGCAGAAGACAGAAAGGACACTTTCATGGTCAGCTGAAAACCCTAATCAAAAACACCATCCAGAAATTACTTTAAAACTCTGGCATTAACTCATAACACCAGAGTGGCAATTCCTGTTCACAAGAGCTTTCCAGACACAGTAACGAAACTACAGCTGTGAACTGGAACCAAAATGCAAAAACAAACATGGACAAAAGTCCAACTTATCTAGTAGTTGTCTAGGAGCAGGAACAAGCACAGAGAGGCTTCTGATAACATTGCTGACCGGCAAGCAACTAACAGAGCAGCAAGGTTATATAGCGACTCCCAATCTTGATGGGAACAGGTGAACAGAGAAGATGAAGACACCAGTTCAATTCCACCAGTAGCCACAGGGGGAGCCCAGAATCCAAATTCACAACAGTACCCCCCCCTCAAGGAGGGGGCACCGAACCCTCACCAGAACCACCAGGGCGATCAGGATGGGCCCTATGAAAGGCACGAACCAGATCAGAGGCATGAACATCAGATGCATTCACCCAAGAATTATCCTCCTGGCCGTATCCCTTCCACTTGACCAGATACTGGAGTCTCCGTCTGGAAACACGAGAGTCCAAGATCTTCTCCACAATGTACTCCAACTCACCCTCAACCAACACCGGAGCAGGAGGCTCAACGGAAGGCACAACCGGTACCTCATACCTGCGCAACAATGACCGATGAAAAACGTTATGAATAGAAAAGGATGCAGGGAGGTCCAAACGGAAGGAAACAGGGTTAAGAATCTCCAATATCTTATACGGGCCAATGAACCGAGGCTTAAACTTAGGAGAAGAGACCCTCATAGGGACAAAACGAGAAGACAACCACACCAAATCCCCAACACAAAGCCGAGGACCAACACGACGGTGGCGGTTGGCAAAAAGCTGAGTCTTCTCCTGGGACAACCTCAAATTGTCCACCACCTGCCCCCAGATCTGATGCAATCTCTCCACCACAGCATCCACTCCAGGACAATCCGAAGATTCCACCTGACCAGAGGAAAATCGAGGATGAAACCCCGAATTACAGAAAAACGGGGACACCAAAGTGGCAGAGCTGGCCCGATTATTGAGAGCGAACTCCGCCAATGGCAAAAAAGCAACCCAATCATCCTGGTCAGCAGACACAAAACACCTCAGATATGTCTCCAGGGTCTGATTAATCCGCTCGGTCTGGCCATTCGTCTGAGGATGGAAAGCGGACGAAAAAGATAAATCTATGCCCATCCTAGCACAGAATGCCCGCCAAAATCTAGACACGAATTGGGTCCCTCTGTCAGAAACGATATTCTCAGGAATACCATGCAAACGAACAACATTTTGAAAAAACAGAGGAACCAACTCGGAAGAAGAAGGCAACTTGGGCAGAGGAACCAAATGGACCATCTTAGAGAAACGGTCACACACCACCCAGATGACAGACATCTTCTGAGAAACAGGCAGATCTGAAATAAAATCCATCGAGATGTGCGTCCAAGGCCTCTTAGGAATAGGCAAGGGCAACAACAATCCACTAGCCCGAGAACAACAAGGCTTGGCCCGAGCACAAACGTCACAAGACTGCACAAAGCCTCGCACATCTCGTGACAGGGAAGGCCACCAGAAGGACCTTGCCACCAAATCCCTGGTACCAAAAATGCCAGGATGACCTGCCAACGCAGAAGAATGAACCTCAGAGATGACTCTACTGGTCCAATCATCAGGAACAAACAGTTTATCAGGTGGGCAACGATCAGGTCTATCCGCCTGAAACTCCTGCAAGGCCCGCCGCAGGTCTGGAGAAACGGCTGACAATACCACTCCATCCTTAAGGATACCTGTGGGCTCAGAGTTACCAGGTGAGTCAGGCTCAAAACTCCTAGAAAGGGCATCCGCCTTAACATTCTTAGAACCCGGTAGGTATGACACCACAAAATTAAACCGAGAGAAAAATAATGACCAGCGCGCCTGTCTAGGATTCAGGCGCCTGGCGGTCTCAAGATAAATCAAATTTTTGTGGTCAGTCAATACCACCACCTGATGTCTGGCCCCCTCAAGCCAATGGCGCCACTCCTCAAAAGCCCACTTCATGGCCAAAAGCTCCCGATTCCCAACATCATAATTCCGCTCAGCGGGCGAAAATTTACGGGAAAAGAAGGCACAAGGCCTCATCACGGAGCAGTCAGAACTTTTCTGCGACAACACTGCCCCAGCTCCGATCTCAGAAGCGTCGACCTCAACCTGAAAAGGTAGAGCAACATCAGGCTGACGCAACACAGGGGCAGAGGAAAAACGGCGCTTAAGCTCCCGAAAGGCCTCCACAGCATCAGGGGACCAATCAGCAACATCAGCACCCTTCTTAGTCAAATCGGTCAATGGCTTAGCAATATCCGAAAAACCAGCAATAAATCGACGATAAAAGTTAGCAAAGCCCAAAAATTTCTGAAGACTCTTAAGAGAAGAGGGCTGCGTCCAATCACAAATAGCTTGAACCTTGACAGGATCCATTTCAATGGAAGAGGGGGAAAAAATATATCCCAAAAAGGAAATCCTCTGTACCCCAAAAACACACTTAGAACCCTTCACACACAAAGAATTAGACCGCAAAACCTGAAAAACCCTCCTGACTTGCTGGACATGAGAGTCCCAGTCATCCGAAAAAATCAGAATATCATCCAGATACACAATCATAAATTTATCCAAATAATCGCGAAAAATATCATGCATAAAGGACTGGAAAACTGACGGAGCATTAGAAAGACCAAAAGGCATCACTAAATACTCAAAGTGGCCCTCGGGCGTATTAAATGCGGTTTTCCACTCATCCCCCTGCCTGATTCGCACCAAATTATACGCCCCACGAAGGTCAATCTTAGAGAACCACTTGGCCCCCTTTATGCGAGCAAACAAATCAGTCAGCAACGGCAATGGGTATTGATATTTAACAGTGATTTTATTCAAAAGCCGATAATCAATACATGGTCTCAAAGAGCCGTCTTTTTTTGACACAAAGAAAAAACCGGCTCCTAAGGGAGATGACGATGGACGAATATGTCCCTTTTCCAAGGACTCCTTTATATATTCTCGCATAGCAGCATGTTCAGGCACAGACAGATTAAATAAACGACCCTTTGGGTATTTACTACCCGGGATTAAATCTATGGCACAATCGCACTCTCGGTGCGGAGGTAACGAACCAAGCTTGGATTCTTCAAAGACGTCACGATAGTCAGACAGGAACTCAGGAATTTCAGAGGGAATAGATGATGAAATGGAAACCACAGGTACATCCCCATGAGCCCCCTTACATCCCCAGCTCAACACAGACATAGCTCTCCAGTCGAGGACTGGGTTGTGAGATTGCAGCCAAGGCAATCCTAGCACCAAATCATCATGTAGATTATACAGCACCAGAAAGCGAATAATCTCCTGGTGACCCGGATTAATACGCATAGTTACTTGTGTCCAGTATTGTGGTTTATTATTAGCCAATGGGGTGGAGTCAATCCCCTTCAGAGGAATAGGAGTCACCAAAGGCTCTAAATCATACCCACAGCGTTTGGCAAAGGACCAATCCATAAGACTCAAAGCGGCGCCAGAGTCGACATAGGCGTCCGTGGTAATAGATGACAAAGAGCAAATCAGGGTCACAGATAGAATAAACTTAGACGGTAAGGTGCAAATGGAAACAGATTTACCAAGTTTTTTAGTGCGCTTAGAGCATGCTGATATAACATGAGTAGAATCACCACAATAGAAACACAACCCATTTTTCCGTCTAAAATTCTGCCGCTCGCTTCGGGACAGAATTCTATCACACTGCATACTCTCTGGCGATTTCTCAGTGGACACCGCCAGATGGTGCACTGGTTTGCGCTCCCGCAAACGCCTATCGATCTGAATAGCCATTGTCATGGACTCATTCAGACCCGCAGGCACAGGGAACCCCACCATAACATCCTTAATGGCATCAGAGAGACCCTCTCTGAAAGTCGCCGCCAGGGCGCACTCATTCCACTGAGTAAGCACAGACCATTTACGGAATCTTTGGCAGTAAATTTCCGCTTCATCTTGCCCCTGAGATAGGGACATCAAAGTTTTTTCTGCCTGAAGCTCCAAATGAGGTTCGTCATAAAGCAACCCCAAGGCCAGAAAAAACGCATCCACATTGAGCAACGCAGGATCCCCTGGTGTCAATGAAAAAGCCCAGTCTTGAGGGTCGCCCCGGAGCAAGGAAATCACAATCCTGACCTGCTGTGCAGGGTCTCCGGCAGAGCGAGATTTCAGGGACAAAAATAATTTGCAATTATTTCGAAAATTCTGAAACCCAGATCTATTCCCCGAGAAAAATTCCGGCAAAGGAATTCTCGGCTCAGATACAGGTGCATGACAAACAAAATCTTGCAAATTTTGTACCTTCGTGGCGAGATTATTCAAACCTGCAGTTACACTCTGAAGATCCATTACAAACAGGTGGACACAGAGCCATTCAAAGGAGAGAAAAAAAAAAAAAAAAAAAAAAAAAATTTCAGCAGACTACTTATTTCTCTCCTTTCTCAGCCAAGGATTTTAACCCTTTAGTGGGCCGGTCAAACTGTCATGATCTCAATGGCAAGAGATCATAGCATAAGCATATATAGGAACTAGCTCTTGGAAGATGGGAACTGAGCTGACCATGAACTAAACCTAACACACAACTAGCAGTGGCCGGGTAGCATGCCTACGTTGATTCTAGATGCCCAGCACCAGCCGGAGGACTAAATAATGCTAGCAGAGGAAAATATTAGTCCTAGCTCACCTCTAGAGAAATACCCCAAAAGGAGACAGAGGCCCCCCACATGTATTGGCGGTGAATTAAGATGAAATAACAAACGTAGGATGAAAATAGGTTTAGCAAATTTGAGGTCCACTTACTACATAGCAGAAGACAGAAAGGACACTTTCATGGTCAGCTGAAAACCCTAATCAAAAACACCATCCAGAAATTACTTTAAAACTCTGGCATTAACTCATAACACCAGAGTGGCAATTCCTGTTCACAAGAGCTTTCCAGACACAGTAACGAAACTACAGCTGTGAACTGGAACCAAAATGCAAAAACAAACATGGACAAAAGTCCAACTTATCTAGTAGTTGTCTAGGAGCAGGAACAAGCACAGAGAGGCTTCTGATAACATTGCTGACCGGCAAGCAACTAACAGAGCAGCAAGGTTATATAGCGACTCCCAATCTTGATGGGAACAGGTGAACAGAGAAGATGAAGACACCAGTTCAATTCCACCAGTAGCCACAGGGGGAGCCCAGAATCCAAATTCACAACAGAACACATTATGAATAGCAAACGATGCTGGGAGATCCAAACGAAAAGATACAGGGTTAAGAATCTCCGAGATCCTATAAGGACCGATGAACCGAGGCTTGAACTTAGGAGAAGAGACCTTCATAGGGACAAAACGAGAAGACAACCACACCAAATCCCCAACAAGAAGTCGGGGACCCACGCGGCGACGGCGATTAGCAAACTGCTGAGTCTTCTCCTGAGATAACTTCAAATTGTCCACCACCTGATTCCAAATCTGATGTAGCCTGTCCACCACCACGTCCACTCCAGGACAATCCGAAGACTCCACCTGACCAGAGGAAAAACGAGGATGAAACCCCGAATTACAAAAAAAAGGAGAGACCAACGTGGCAGAACTAGCCCGATTATTAAGAGCAAATTCGGCCAGTGGCAAAAAAGCAACCCAGTCATCTTGATCAGCAGAAATAAAACACCTCAAATAAGTTTCCAAGGTCTGATTAGTTCGCTCCGTCTGGCCATTCGTCTGAGGATGGAATGCAGACGAGAAAGACAAATCAATGCCCATCTTGGCACAAAACGTCCGCCAAAATCTAGACACAAACTGGGATCCCCTGTCAGAAACGATATTCTCCGGAATCCCATGCAAACGAACCACGTTCTGAAAAAATAAAGGGACCAACTCAGAGGAGGAGGGCAACTTAGGCAAGGGCACCAAATGAACCATCTTAGAAAAGCGGTCACACACAACCCAGATAACGGACATTTTCTGTGAAACCGGGAGATCAGAAATAAAATCCATGGAAATGTGCGTCCAAGGCCTCTTCGGGATGGGCAAGGATAACAACAACCCACTGGCCCGAGAACAGCAAGGCTTAGCTCGAGCACACACTTCACAAGACTGCACAAAGGTACGCACATCCCTAGACAAGGAAGGCCACCAAAAAGACCTGGCCACCAAGTCTCTAGTACCAAATATTCCAGGATGACCAGCCAACACAGAAGAATGGACCTCGGAGATGACTCTACTGGTCCAATCATCCGGAACAAACAGTCTTTCTGGTGGACAACGATCCGGTTTATCCACCTGAAACTCCTGCAATGCACGTCGCAAGTCTGGGGATACGGCGGACAATATTACCCCATCCCTAAGGATACCAGTAGGCCCAGAGTCTCCAGGAGAGTCAGGCACAAAACTCCTGGAAAGAACATCTGCCTTCACATTCTTTGAACCTGGCAGGTATGAAACCACGAAATTGAAACGAGAAAAAAACAACGACCAACGAGCCTGTCTAGGATTCAAACGCCTGGCAGACTCAAGGTAAATGAGATTCTTGTGATCAGTCAAGACCACCACACGATGTTTAGCACCCTCAAGCCAATGACGCCACTCCTCAAATGCCCACTTCATGGCCAAAAGCTCCCGATTACCCACATCATAATTGCGCTCGGCGGGCGAGAATTTTCTAGAGAAGAATGCACATGGCTTCATCACCGAGCCATTAGAACTTCTCTGTGACAAAACCGCCCCTGCTCCAATCTCGGAAGCATCAACTTCAACCTGAAAAGGAAGTGAAACATCTGGTTGACACAACACAGGAGCAGAAGAAAACCGGCGCTTAAGTTCCTGAAAGGCCTCCACGGCCGCAGGAGACCAATCAGCAACATCAGCACCCTTTTTAGTCAAATCAGTCAAAGGTTTAACAATACTGGAAAAATTAGCAATGAACCGACGATAAAAATTAGCAAACCCCAAGAACTTCTGAAGGCTCTTAACAGATGTAGGTTGTGTCCAGTCACAAATAGCCTGAACCTTGACGGGATCCATCTCAATAGTAGAAGGAGAAAAAATGTACCCCAAAAAAAAAATCTTCTGGACTCCGAAGAGACACTTTGAGCCCTTCACAAACAGAGAATTGGCCCGCAGAACCTGAAACACCTTCCTGACCTGTAGAACATGAGACTCCCAGTCATCAGAAAACACCAAAATATCATCCAAATACACAATCATAAACTTATCCAGATATTCACGGAAAATATCGTGCATAAAGGACTGAAAGACTGACGGAGCATTGGAGAGTCCAAAAGGCATTACCAAATACTCAAAATGGCCCTCAGGCGTATTAAATGCGGTTTTCCACTCATCACCCTGTTTTATCCGCACCAGATTATACGCACCGCGAAGATCTGTCTTAGTGAACCACCTAGCCCCCTTAATGCGAGCAAACAAATCAGTTAATAATGGCAATGGATACTGGTATTTGACTGTAATCTTATTCAGAAGGCGATAATCTATACAAGGCCTCAGGGAACCATCTTTTTTTGCCACGAAAAAAAAACCTGCTCCCAGAGGGGACGAAGATGGACGAATATGTCCCTTTTCCAAGGACTCCTTAATATAATTCCGCATAGCAGTATGCTCTGGCAGTGACAGATTAAATAAACGACCCTTAGGGAACTTACTGCCAGGAATCAATTCTATAGCACAGTCACACTCTCTATGAGGAGGGAGCGAATTGAGCTTAGGCTCCTCAAAAACATCCCTATAGTCATACAAAAACGCAGGGATCTCAGAAGGAGTAGATGAAGCGATTGAAATCGGAGGTGCATCATCATGAACCCCCTGACATCCCCAGCTTAACACAGACATAGTTTTCCAGTCCAGGACAGGATTATGAGTTTGTAACCATGGCAGACCAAGCACTAGTACATCATGTAAATTATACAGTACAAGGAAGCGAATCACCTCCTGATGAACGGGAGTCATGCGCATGGTCACTTGTGTCCAATACTGCGGTTTATTCATAGCCAATGGTGTAGAGTCAATTCCCTTCAGAGGAATAGGAACTTCCAGAGGCTCCAGACTAAAACCGCAGCGTTTAGCAAATGACCAATCCATAAGACTCAGGGCAGCGCCCGAATCCACATAGGCATCGACGGAAATGGAAGACAGTGAAAAAATCAGAGTCACAGACAAAATGAACTTAGGCTGCAGAGTACCAATGGCAAAAGATTTATCAACCCTTTTTGTGCGTTTAGAGCATGCTGATATAACATGAGCTGAATCACCACAATAAAAACACAATCCATTTTTCCGCCTATAATTTTGCCGTTCACTTCTGGACTGAATTCTATCACATTGCATAGTCTCAGGTGCCTGTTCAGAAGACACCGCCAACTGGTGCACGGGTTTGCGCTCCCGTAAACGCCGATCAATCTGAATGGCCATAGCCATAGACTCATTCAGACCTGTAGGCGTAGGGAACCCCACGATAATATCCTTAATGGCCTCAGAAAGACCATTTCTGAAGTTTGCAGCCAGGGCACACTCATTCCACTGAGTAAGTGCAGCGCCCCAGAGTCCTGGTCGTTGCAGTAGCATGGTTCAGCCACTAAGGGGGGCCATGCTGCGTTCGATGGCACGGAAGGAGTTCTCTGAGCAGGTATCACAGTCACCAATACATTTCACAGCTGGGCCTCCGGGGGGAGCTAAGGGTGCTATTCATTAGGCCACTCCCCACCATAGTGGGTAAACTGGGGGTCAGGCAGGAAGTTAGAGAGAACGCTGACGGGATTGAACGGAGCAACACCTGGTGGCAGAGGGTGTTGTGAAGGGAGAGACTGTAGGGTCTCTGCCAGGGGTGGGATCCTGGCAGAGGCTTGGCATGGAAAGAACGTAAAGGGACCGTGCCTGCTCAGCATAGCGGCGGTGCCCAAGGAAGGACTAAGAAGCGAGATAGATTGTGCTGAGTGAGAAACGAAATCAAGCGAAAGGAGAGACCAGTGAGGGTTGTGCTGAAAGAGGCAGCACCTTACTGAGGCGCACTACCGGTGGCCGGAACGCCGAGGAGGTAAAGAGTTTCAAGCCATACCTCAGACCTACGGCAGGGCAGTTAGCTTGAGGCGGACTGTCTCACGCATCACCCAGGAAGGCAAAGGGGGGTACCAACAGGAGAGGGGCGCAGATAGAGTCCCGGAAGATCTCCGAGCCTCCCCGTCATACGGGTGCGTTCCTACCATAGTATCTGGAGGGACGAGAAAGATCATTGCGAATTAAGTTGTTGTGAGGGAACACGAGAAACAGACACAACAGTTGTGGGGTACTTTCCGTAAGCACAGCAGGGAAGGACTGCAACACATAGCGCTAGAAGGAAGGCACCGATTTCCACCTGCAAGGAGAGCTCTGGAAGTGCCATTGGACCGGCCGGACTTGCGCAGCCTGGTGAGCCGTATTCCGGACTGAGGACCCAGAGAGCTTCAGTAAAGAGGTAAAGAGACTGCAACCTGGTGTCCTCGTTATTTACCGCGACCTGCACCCCACAACTGCACCGCTACAACATCACTTATTGCACCGGACGTCCCCCACTGACAGACAGGGCCACGGACCGGGTCTAGCCACCGTGACAACCCCAGGACTGAGACCTAGAGGCCCGGCTCCGGGTACCCCTCGGCCCTGCGGCGGTGTGGGGGCGCTCCAGTTTGGCGTCACGAACAGGATCTACTTAAGCCTGAAGAATCAGGTCATGTGTGCCTAGAGACTGTGATTTATTGTGTGTGGACTGAACTTTATCGCAAGACTGTGTGCTGTGCCAGTTGCCGCCAAAATCCGCCGCCATTGCAGCGCTGAGGAGAGCGCAGGAAGAGAAGAAGGGCGTGGAGTGGGCGTAGACGAGCTGGAGCGCGCGAAGAATAATGGCCGCCCAGTCTAAGTATTTTTGTGTCTTGAGGACGTGCCCGTCAACCGCCGAGGTCCGCCTCTTGATTCTGGCCGGAGGGTGGAGACCATGGGGACGGGGCCGCCCGCGAAAGAGACCGCGGGAAAACGACCTAGAAGAAGGAAAAAAAATGGCGGCACCCAGAGCACCAGGCGGAACTGATCCGGCGCGGCCTGAAGATATACAGCCTGAGGTAACCTCAGGGGCGCCCACACTGCGGGGTTCGACTTCAGCGAGGCCACCGATGGGACGACCCCCTCCGCCGATGTTCGCGGAGTGTGCGGCTGCAGCCGAGACCCGGCAGCTGGCACGCCGCCTGAAGCATGACGCCCGTGTGCTGGCGCGGATGGGGCAACCCACAGAAATCCGCCTGTCCCCAGTGTCCCCTGCTTCTGCTCACCTGGCCGCGTCCGAGGATGCACCACCGACGCCGGGCTTAAAAATAATTCCGGATGCGGAACATTACCGGCGCCTGACGGCAGCCTGGCGGAGCCGGTCCCAGCCCGCCGAGCCGATTGACCTGATAAGCCCCCCCGAGATCCCACCGTCACACTGGGGTGTGGTGGTGGCCTTTAACTCCCAGCATGGACAGGGGATAATCCAAGAGATCGGGGAGCCACTACAAGTTCGCGTGGAAAGGACAGAGGTGGAGCCGAGCAGCGGGAGATTCGACTGTAACTTGGAGCCAGGTGATGCTGTCACCTACACACGGTGGAGGAGGGCCGCGGGTGAAACAGGGTGGATAGCCCGCGGCGTGCAGCGGTGTGTTGCTTTCCAGGCTGCTGCAGGGGTACCGGAAGACGATACCCCGGCGAAGAAAACTGCAGAGCCCGGTCCCGCGGAACCACCAGAGGATCGACATCATCGTGCCCCGGGGGAACGCATACAGTTGCCGACAGCCAGGATCTCCCAGCGAGGGATTCTGGCCCTGCTAGGACCGGAGCGACGCCCTGGCTCATCAGAACGATCTGTGGGATTGGTGAGGCCAGAAAGAAGACCCCCTGCTGCATCCCGACGGTAAAAGTGATGTTACTAATGAAAAATGTAAATAGTTAACTGTTCATTCCTTTAACTGTTCCTGTTTGCTGCTAAACCCGTCTAGGGTTAAAGGTGACCCCTTTGTTGACCCGGGGTCACTGTTGTTTTCCTGAAGTTTATACAGTTTTAAAAAAAGAGAACTGCAGAAATCATGAACTGCGCATGATTCAAACTTTCCCTTGTAAATAGTTTGCACTTTCTTAAAGGTGCTCCCTACTGGTTTTAGTCAAAAGACACTTTGCGAAGAAACCGTTCCTACTGGTCCTAGTTAAAGACACTTTGTGAAGATACCGGACCGGAACTTTGCATGAGACTGGTAGGCTGAGAAGACGAGCTACCTCAGAGAGACCTGGTCCCCTCTTAAAGGGGATGTGAAGAATTGTACTTGAAAGCGATACTGTTACAGAATAGTAATGTGGTAATGATGCCTTGAAAAGAAAATGTAACTGTTTTACATGCCGAGTTATATGTGTTGAATTTGTTAAAATGTGAAATTTGAATAATGTTTTGAAGACAGGAAGGATGCAGAGAGCCCGTAGGGGTAGAAGTGGAGGTCTGCATAGTTGAAAGTAAGAGAAGTAATAATGAGGGTGAGGATAGAAGGTAAACCCTGCGTCCCCATTGAAAAGTTACTTTGTTACTAAGGACAGAGAGTGAACCCGTAGGGGTTAGAGAGTGAGTCCTTAAAGGGGCCGAGTAGAGCTGGCTCAGAGTTCTTCAACCGAAAGGAATGTTATGTCTATACTGTGTATAGTAGCGAAAGGCAGTAGGCCCTGGCTGAACAGGGCGGTCCTGTAGAAGAAAGGAGAGGCAGTAGGTCTGGTGCCGTAGGGACAGGCGGTCCTGCAGGTTCACAAGAAGGAGAATGTAAAGTTGAAATGCCTTATAATGTGATTATAGGAAGGCCTTTGATAGACTAAGAGTGTGAGTTTCTTAAAGGCAATGTTAAGTTATTATTTCAAAAATTGCACTAAATAGAATACCCGGTTGGGTAACAGAAGTTATTTATACTCTGTAAATTATAAGGTTAATTATGTTTGTAACGTTACAAGTGTCCTCACCTCCCATAAAGGGAAGCCTACTTAAGTATACTTATTGTTATTTGCACTCAACAAAATTGTATGTCTTTTTGCTAACCTGTATTGTTGTTTTTCTTCCCAGTCCCGGAGTACTGTGTTTAACCAGGGGGGAGTGCAGCGCCCCAGAGTCCTGGTCGTTGCAGTAGCATGGTTCAGCCACTAAGGGGGGCCATGCTGCGTTCGATGGCACGGAAGGAGTTCTCTGAGCAGGTATCACAGTCACCAATACATTTCACAGCTGGGCCTCTGGGGGGAGCTAAGGGTGCTATTCATTAGGCCACTCCCCACCATAGTGGGTAAACTGGGGGTCAGGCAGGAAGTTAGAGAGAACGCTGACGGGATTGAACGGAGCAACACCTGGTGGCAGAGGGTGTTGTGAAGGGAGAGACTGTAGGGTCTCTGCCAGGGGTGGGATCCTGGCAGAGGCTTGGCATGGAAAGAACGTAAAGGGACCGTGCCTGCTCAGCATAGCGGCGGTGCCCAAGGAAGGACTAAGAAGCGAGATAGATTGTGCTGAGTGAGAAACGAAATCAAGCGAAAGGAGAGACCAGTGAGGGTTGTGCTGAAAGAGGCAGCACCTTACTGAGGCGCACTACCGGTGGCCGGAACGCCGAGGAGGTAAAGAGTTTCAAGCCATACCTCAGACCTACGGCAGGGCAGTTAGCTTGAGGCGGACTGTCTCACGCATCACCCAGGAAGGCAAAGGGGGGTACCAACAGGAGAGGGGCGCAGATAGAGTCCCGGAAGATCTCCGAGCCTCCCCGTCATACGGGTGCGTTCCTACCATAGTATCTGGAGGGACGAGAAAGATCATTGCGAATTAAGTTGTTGTGAGGGAACACGAGAAACAGACACAACAGTTGTGGGGTACTTTCCGTAAGCACAGCAGGGAAGGACTGCAACACATAGCGCTAGAAGGAAGGCACCGATTTCCACCTGCAAGGAGAGCTCTGGAAGTGCCATTGGACCGGCCGGACTTGCGCAGCCTGGTGAGCCGTATTCCGGACTGAGGACCCAGAGAGCTTCAGTAAAGAGGTAAAGAGACTGCAACCTGGTGTCCTCGTTATTTACCGCGACCTGCACCCCACAACTGCACCGCTACAACATCACTTATTGCACCGGACGTCCCCCACTGACAGACAGGGCCACGGACCGGGTCTAGCCACCGTGACAACCCCAGGACTGAGACCTAGAGGCCCGGCTCCGGGTACCCCTCGGCCCTGCGGCGGTGTGGGGGCGCTCCATAAGCACCGACCATTTCCGAAATTTTTGACAATATATTTCCGCTTCATCATGCCCCTGAGAAAGGGCTAATAAAGCCTTTTCAGCCTGAATCTCCAGGTTAGGTTCCTCATAGAGCAATCCCAATGCCAGAAAAAACGCATCCACACTGAGCAATGCAGGATCCCCTGGTGCCAATGCAAATGCCCAATTCTGAGGGTCGCCCCGCAGGAAAGATATTACAATCTTGACCTGTTGAGCAGGGTCTCCAGAGGAGCGAGATTTTAAAGAAAGAAACAATTTACAATTGTTCCTGAAATTCAGGAAGGTAGATCTATCTCCAGAAAAGAACTCTGGAATAGGAATTCTAGGTTCAGACATGGGAGTGTGAACAACAAAATCCTGTATGTTTTGAACTTTTGCCGCGAGATTACTCAGGCTGGAAGCCAAACTCTGGACATCCATGTTAAACAGCTAAGATCAGAGCCATTCAAGGGTTAAGAGGAGGTAAGAAGCAGCTAGACAGCAATTAAGGGCTAGGCAGCAAAACTCTGAAGGGAAAAAAAAAAAAAAAAATTTCCCTTAAACACTTCTTTTTCACCTGCTTCAGCCCAAACAATTAACACTTTGTGGGCCGGCTATACTGTCATGAATCCCCAATGGCTAGGGATAGCACAGGACAAGCAAAGTACAAATAAATAACGGACGAGCTCTAGGGTGATGGAACCTGGGCTGACCGCTGCCCTACGCCTGACAAACGCAACTAGAGATAGCCAGGGAGCGTGCCTACGTTGGTTCTAGATGCCACGCACCAGCCTAAGAGCTAACTAGCACTGCAGAGAAAATAAAGACCTCACTTGCCTCCAGAGGAATGAACCCCAAAAAGATATAGTTGCCCCCCACATGTATTGACGGTGAAATGAGAGGAAGGCACACACATAGAGATGATATATATAGCTTTAGCAAATTGAGGCCCGCTGTAAACTAGAAAGCAGAACGATACAAAAGGGGACTGAGCGGTCAGCAAAAAACCCTAATCAAAAAAACCATCCTGAGATTACAAGAACCCATGTGCCAACTCATGGCACATGGGGAGAACCTCAGTCCACTAGAGCTACCAGCTAGCATAGAGACATAATAAGCAAGCTGGACAAAAAAAACCCAAACAACTGAAAATCAGCACTTAGCTTATCCTGAAAGATCTGGGAGCAGGTAGGCAGGAACCAAACAGAGCACATCTGAATACATTGATAGCCGGCAAGGGAATGACAGAAAGGCCAGGTAAAATAGGAAACACCCAGCCTCTGATGGACAGGTGGAAACCAAAGGCCGCAACCCACCAAAGTCACCCAGTACCAGCAGTAACCACCAGAGGGAGCCCACAAACAGAATCCACAACAGAGGTGCGAGGTTCGGATTATGGGGGATGTTAGCCTTAGGTCATTTGTAGAACGGAGGGCACGTGTAGGGCGATAGACAGAGATGAGAGAGGAGATATAAGGCGGTGCAGAACTGTGGAGGGCTTTGTGGGTGAGAGAGATGAGTTTATACTGGACCCTGTAGCGAATGGGTAGCCAGTGTAATGACTGGCACAAGATGGAGGCATCGGTGAAGCGGTTGGACAGAAATATGACCCTGGCTGCCGCATTCAAGATGGATTGGAGAGGAGAAAGTTTGGTAAGAGTGAGACCGATCAGAAGAGAGTTGCAGTAGTCCAGATGAGAATGAATAAGAGCGACAGTAAGAGTCTTAGCAGTTTCAAAGGTGAGAAAAGGTCGGATTCTGGAGATGTTTTTAAGATGCAGGTGACAAGAGCGAGTGAGTGATCGGATATAGGGAGTAAAGGAAAGATCGGTGTCGAATGTGACCCCAAGACAGCGGGCATGCTGCTTGGAAATTATGGTTGAACCCTCCAGGGTAATTTCGATGTTGGGAAGAGTGAGGTTAGTAGAAGGGAGAAACACAAGAAGTTCCGTTTTGGAGAGATTAAGTTTCAGATAGAGGGAGGACATGATGTTAGAGACAGCAGACAGACAATCCTTGGTATTTTGAATTAGGGTAGGGGTGATGTCGGGGGAAGAAGTGTATAATTGGGTGTCATCAGCATAGAGATGATACTGGAACCCAAATCTGCAGATTGTTTGTCCAATAGGGGCCGTGTATAGAGAGAAGAGGAGGGGGCCTAGGACTGAGCCCTGCGGAACCCCGATAGTAAGGGGACGAGGAGAGGACGAGGAGCCGGCAAAGGATACAGTGAAGGAGCGGTCAGAGAGGTAGGAGGAGAACCAGGAGAGGGCTGTGTCCTTGAGGCCTATGGAGCGGAGCATAGTGAGAAGGAGCTGGTGATCCACAGTGTCAAATGCGGCAGAGAGATCCAGGAGAATCAGCAGAGAGCAATGACCTTTGGATTTAGCTGTTAGTAGGTCATTAGAGACTTTAGTGAGGGCAGTTTCAGTGGAGTGTAAAGAGCGGAAACCAGATTGTAAGGGGTCGAGAAGAGAATTATCCGAGAGATAGCGGATTAGACGGGAGTGGACCAAGCGTTCCAGGAGTTTAGAGATGAAGGAAAGGTTAGATACAGGTCTGTAGTTAGCAGTGCAGTTCTGGTCCAGGGATGGCTTTTTGAGTAAAGGGGTTATGATTGCATGTTTAAATGAGGAGGGAAAGATACCTGAAGAAAGAGAGAGGTTAAATATTTTAGTCAGGTGAGTGGTGACCACTGGTGAGAGAGACTGCAGGAGAGGTGAAGGAATGGGGTCACTGTTGCAGGTTGTAGGCCGAGCAGAAGCGAGGAGCTTAGAAACTTCTTCTTCTGAGACAGGCTCAAAGATGTCTAGTGATCTTGAGGTGTGGCAGGGAAGGGGATCCAGGCACTGAGGAGATTGGGCTGAGATATCCTGATGGATGTGGTTGATTTTTTTCTAGGAAGTAAGTGGCCAGATCCTCCCCACTGAGATTGGTGATGGGGGCCTGTACTTTAGGTTTCAGGAGGGAGTTTAAGGTTTCAAAAAGTCGTTTTGGGTGGTTGGATAGTGAGGTGATGAGGGTGGTGAAGTGGGATTGTTTGGCCAGATAAAGGGCAGAGTTATAGGTTTTGAGCATGAACTTATAGTGGATGAAGTCTTCTGCTTAGAGAGACTTTCTCCACTGCCGCTCTGCACACCTTGAACAACGCTGAAGAAAGAGTGTTTGCATAGTGTGCCAGGGCTGCCGTTGTCTGAGTCAGGTCTTTCTGCGTGTAGAAGGTGCTGCTTCATCTAGGGCATTCTTCAGTGTATTATTGAAGTGTGACAATGCTAAGTCTGGACAGGAGAGGGAGGAGATGGGGGCTAAAGATGTGTGGAGATTATCCATAAGCTGCTGGGTATTAATGGAACGTGTATTCCGATAAGTGTGGTAAGTGGGGGTGTCCTGAGTGAGGAGACAATTCTTGACAGAGAAGGAAAGAAGATTGTGGTCCGAAAGCGGGAGAGGGGAGTTAGTAAAGTCGTGCAGCGATCCGGGATGGGAGAAAACCAGGTCCAGAGTATTTCCGTCCTCATGTGTAGGAGAATTAGTAAACTGTGAGAGGCCGAATGAAGAAGTTAGAGAAAGAAGAAGAGAGGCAGATTGGGAGAGGGGATCATTGATGGGGATGTTAAAGTCTCCCATGATGAGGGTGGGGATGTCACCGGCTAGAAAGTGAGTAAGCCAGGTGGCAAAGTGGTCTAGAAACAGGCGGGAGGAGCCTGGAGGGTGGTAAACAACCACCACCCGCAAGGAGAAGGGCTTAAAGAGTCTGATGGTGTGGACTTCAAAGGAAGGAAATGTAAGTAACAGTTCTAGCAAAATGAATGGGATTTATAGAAATCAAATTCCCACGGTACTATTTTTTACGCTGCAGAAGCAGGCGTGCAGTGCATTTTTGAACTCTGCAACATATAACTTTCTTTTGCGGTAAATATGTGTTTTATTTCTGGATTTTCCCCATAGACTTGAAAGAGATGAGGAAAAGCCGCAGTTAAAAAAGAGATGACTTTGTCAATAAAGATTCATCAAAGCTACATAACAGGAAGTGTCCAAAACAAAGCAGCTGACAAACATGACATACCAAAAGGAAACAAAAACTGAAGCAGAAAAAAAATGACAGAAACTTATGTAAAAAAATGCAATGAAAAACACAAATAAACCTATCTTACATTATCAGCATCTGCTGATATCAGCTAATCAATGGGGTGTGCCAGGTCAAATTGGATCCCCATTGAACTCATATTGGTGACCTGAGCAACCCCTTTAGTGACAACAAAAGGTGGCAAAAAATCCCTTAAAAATAAGGCACGTGAAAAATGTTAGTAAGTACTGTAATCATGTTAAATCTCAGAAATATATAACCCGCTTATTGTATCTTAATGCGTGTAATCAATACCTGTGATGGGTCCAACAGAGTCATAAGACGCAGAGGAAAATCTGTCATTTCCATTATGCACGTGTAAATCTACATCATATTGACGTGCATTATATTCAAAATCTGTGGAAACAAAAATATATACTTAGATAACTGTTGAAGGGAATATGTCAGCAGGATTTTGCTATTTAATCTGTGAGCAGCATAATGTAGGATCAGAGCCCTCAAGCATCTCACTTGATGAAAAATAAAATGTTACCAGGCACGAAAAGTGGCGACACAAAACTAATTTTTTTGCACCACTTAAATAAAAAGAAAAATCAATGCAAGTTTGGCATAGACAAAATCATACTGACCTGGAGAAGAGCCGTCTTCAGCACCAGCCGCCGGGGAACAGCGCTTACTGTAGCGCTTCTTCCCCAGTGACCGTCCATGTGGTACTGATGCGGCACACGGTTGCCACACGTAGTACATACACGGACACGGATATCTCCGGTACCAGTTTTTCCGGTACTGGAAATAAACTGATGCCTATAACAGAGAAAACAGGGATTCCATCAAAACTGCACCAAGCAGTCCAGTAAGTGATGCATCCTTGGAATCAGGGTCTCTGATCCTACGTCATGCTGCTCTCAGATCACATAGCAAAAACTTCCTGACAGATTCCCTTTAGGACTGTAAGAAAATGTTCTCTGGTAATTTCAATAATGTAATACTCACGTATTTCTTGTTTCTGAAGAGTTACTCTTTGCTCTTTGTTTACAGTGGAGTACATTTGTTGGTTTGCAACAAGTTTTTCTGTAATGGTACCTGCAAAGTAAACCATAGAATGAAATGGAAGAAGTGTAGAGAAACATTCCTGAAACACTCTGAGGCTATGCGCACACATTTCGTATTTTCTTTTTCTAGAGGCAAAACCTGCTCTCTTTGACAGTAAAGAAACTGCTTAAAAATAGCAGGTTTTGCTGCACATTTGTTGCATTTTTGTTGTATTTTTTGTCTCTTGTAGATGCTGATAAAGTTTATTGTCCCCAAAAAACATGATGCACCTTCCTTAGGTTTTCGCACCAAAAACGCAGTAAAACCTAATACCTGCATGTTTTTGCTGCATTTTTGCACTTGCTTCTATGGGTGAAAAACGCTGAAACAAAGCTGAAAAAAACAGCAGCAGTTTTCCAGTTCAGTCAGAAAAATAACAATGTGTGTTCATGAGATTTCTGAAATCTCCATGCTTTTTCTGGTACTGTAAAATTCAGCTTAAAATCTGTATAAAAAATACAACCAAAACGCAACGTGTGAACATAGCCTAATGGTGAAGTCTGATGCCATTTCTTAAAGGGGTATTCTCGTGTTGTGAAATTGGTATATTTTGTTAGACAGCATGATAAGAAGCACCTTTACAACTGACCTTTCTATCTATTTTTATAACAGCTTTTCTCTTACATAGAGTACAGCTTGTTTCCAAGGAAATTCACCACCAGAGCATGGCTTGGTATCTACAGTATTTACATTCCAAGCTGAAGAGTTAACTCCTGAGATTCCAGTTCTCTCCATCCCATTGATTTCCGTACAGCAATTAGCTGCTCACTTCCCTCCTTCTCCCTGACAGATGCAGACTAGTGATGAGCGAGTATGCTCGTTACTCGTGTTTCTCCGAGCATGCTCAGGTGGTCTCCGAGTATTTCGGTGTGCTTGGAGACTTAGTTTATGTCAATGCAGCTGCATGATTTGCGGCTTCTAGACAGCTTGAATACATGTGGGGATTTCCTAACAATCAGGCAATCCCTACATGTATTCAAGCTGTCTAGCAGCTGTAAATCATGCAGCTGCGTCGACATAAACTAAATCTCCGAGCAGTCACAAATACTCGGAGACCACCAGAGCGTGCTCGGAGAAACTCGAGTAACGAGCACACTCGCTCATCCCTAATGCAGACCTGTTGTCAGTTTTGCAAAATCACAATCACTCCACTCCTGCACCCTACTTACCACCCTTTCCCCACTGGCACACACCATCTGCAGTTTCCAGAGCAGTTCTCCCAATCACTGCTCTCAGTAAATGTGCCTATTTATTGGCCCTGTTATCTCTATATATTCATGTGTCAAAGTAGCATTTGCTCAACACTTCTGAACTGGAACTATCACTTAAAGGGGAGTGCCCATCCCCCCAGCAACAAAAAGGTGAAAGACATAAGTGTGCTGCTGAAGACACAAAATAAAAATAACCCTTGTTGTTCATATTTCATTTTAAATTATATACTGTAGACCACATTTAAGGGGTCACTTACTCAGGACCACTCTCTTTTCGCTAAAATGAAAAAAGCTCTAAAAGACCAATGCCCCACTTGGACTCAGCATGTCTATACATTGGACTATATTACCTGCACTTTTCAATACAGATGAGAGAAATGTAAGCCAATGTGTATTTGCCAAATACATGCCTAAATGGACACTGTGGCATGTGTCTGACTAATTATAGCCTATGGGCACGGTAGACATGGGCTAAGATGATATTTGTAGTAAAAATAAATGTGTGGCAAACATATTTACCATACTGAAGGCCGAGCGTTTCCGGATATTTTATTGTGGGTTGAGCTGTTGACTGATAAAAGCCGTTGCTGAAAATAGGTAACAAAAATAACCATTAGATAGATAATAGATAGATAAGTAGTCCATATAAAGCTTTTTTTTCTATAGAGCCCAAATATTCAATAACACTTTATCAATTCTCGGGGCACATGTGCAAACAATATCAGATATTAGAGCGTAGCACATAGTTGATCACATACTTAGAGGAACAAGGGCCCTGCTCGCAGGCTTACAATCTGTGAGAGTCCATGAGGTGAGAAGAGAGGGAGGAAGCTTCAGAGGATGCCCTATTGGAAGGGAATATATCTTGGGGCTCATTCAGATGAGTATACCAGACCTCTCTTTGCAGACCATAAGCAAAACAGGTAGTGTACAGATAGCACACTGACCAATGCAAGACAAAATGAACATTATATAACATGAACCAATGGTATGCATGTAAAAAATGGCAGCATGTACCACTTTGACCCTTTTTCTGGAACAGACTCTCCAATAATAAGTCAATGTGTGTGCAAAAAAAATGATCATATATGAATTACCAGTCATGTGTCATGTGTTTTTCATGGATCCATTACAATTATTAACTATATTTGTTCTTTTATTATAAAAAAAAGATGCCATATGGAGGTAAAAACAGACATACCAATACAATACGTATATCAAAAATGCACATGTGCCACACAATAAGGTGGTTTTTTTTTTTCAGCATGAAAAACATATGATTTTGCATACACTTGTCTGAACCCAGTCTTAGACAGGTCTTATGAGGTAGGCCCGGGAGACTTTGTTAGGTTCGCTACTGCCATGGAAATCCATCAGCAGCCCATGAGAACACGTGGACATGAGTCATATTTCACTGTCTGGCAGTCTTAAGGATAAATATGAGTTTGGACGATGTCCGTTGTGACGGACTAAGAATAAAAGCATAGGGTGGATTTTCAATGTTTGGGCGGACCCCTTATTAGTGTAGAGACGAAGCTAGCAGTTGATGTTTTTGACTATGACACATTGTTGCATAACAATTTAAAACATAAATATATAAGAAATACATCACAAAATTAAAGTGATATGCCTTCGAAAACCTAATAATATTAAAGAAGTTGTCCACTACTATAACCTTTTTTTTTTTTTCATAAATCTTGCTATTATGTGCCACTGAAAACATCTACTGTGTTTATTTTAGCAATATTACCTTTTATCATGCTGTAGCAGCACATCTTTAGTGCTGGATTCAGCTCTCATGGGGTTAATCGACAACTTCCTTTCTCCTGAGTTACTGTGCTCTAATACTACAAGTTCCATGATGCATTGCACTGCTACTAAGCCTGAACCTACCACACCCACTCCAAAACACACCCCAACCCCTCCCTCCTCTCCCTCCTCTATCTTCAAACAGATTTGTGATGTCATTTCTGTCCAACCTCCTCTTTACATTTGTCCAACCCACACTCCATTACACACAGATAAATGGACAGATAGATAGATAGATAGATAGATAGATATGGGATAGACAGACAGATAGATAGATAGATAGATAGATAGATAGATAGATAGATAGATAGATAGATGCATACAGATATATCTATATATCTATGTCTATTTCCATAGATATGTCCATATCCATGTTTCTAAACCCCTTCACCCCCTGGAGCTTTTTTGTTTTCGTTTATCGCTCCCCTTCTTTCCAGAGCCATAATTTTTCCGTCAATTTGGCCATGTGATCTTTTGCGGGACAAGTTCTACTTTTGAACGCCATCATTGGTTTTACCATGTCGTGTAGCAGAAAATGTGAAAAAAATTCAAAGTGCAATGAAATGGCAAAAAAGTGCAATCCCACGCTTGTTTTTTGCTTGGCTTTTTGGCTAGGTTCACTAAATGCTAAGGCTGTGTGCACACGTTGCGGATCTGATTGCAGATCCGCAGCGTTTTTTGCTGCACTGAATTGCATCAAATCCGCAGTGTAGTGTACAACCAGTGTAAGTCTATGGGAGCCGCAGACTTGTGCGCATGCTGCGGAAAAAGCCGCACCAAAACCACACCAAGAACTGCATCAAAACTGCACCAAAAACTGTATCAAAACCGCACCAAAACTGCAAAACTGCACCAGGTTTTGATGCAGTTTTTGGTGCAGTTTTGATGCAGTTTTTGGTGCAGTTTTGATGCTTTTTTTGGTGCGGTTTATGCGCGGTTTTAATGCCGTTTTAGGAAATAAGTAAATAAACGGAAAATGTGCATGATTTGAATGGAAACATGCATGAAAAAACGGATTCCAAGGCCGGATTCATCATTTCACAGCTCAGTTTCATACGTTTTTTTGCCGCAAAAAAACGCATGCGTTTATTTGCGACAAAAAAATGCATTGCTGTCTATGTAAACGCATGCGTTTTTAAGCACATGCGTTTGTTTGCGTTAAAAACGCATGCGTTTTTATAGAAAAAAACAGAAAAAAACACTGAAACACCACCCACCACCATCAGGGTGATAAAGGGATCCAAACCCTAACCCTACCCCTAACCTCACCCCTAACCGTTTAATGAACATTTTCTGACAGTCATAGTGCCACGATATTTCAGTGCCACGTATATAAGTGCCACGTATGTAAGTGCCACGTATGTAAGTGCCACGTATGTAAGTGCCACGTATGTAAGTGCCACGTATGTAAGTGCCACGTATGTAAGTGCCACGTATTTAAGTACCACGTGACACGTATTTCAGTGCCACGGATTTAAGTGCCACCTATGTAAGTGCCACGTATTTCAGTGCCACGGATTTAAGTGCCACGTATGTAAGTGCCACGTGCCACGTATTTCAGTGTCACGTATTAAAGTGCCACGTATTTCTGTCACGTTTACGGTTAGGGTTAGGGTTGATGTCACCGCTCTATAGGACCCTCAGTGACACACTGACAGGAGGCAATGGCTCCTGCAATGTATCACTGAGGTTACTAAAGTTCACTGGTCTCACTTTATGGCAAAAAGCTGCGTGGGAACTTTCTCATACAGCATGCCATAAAGTGAGACTAGGGACTATTTTCTCACAGGGGCGTAGGAATACATTGTGGGGAATACATTGTGGAAGGATACCTTCCTCCCCTCATTGTGTTCCAGGTGCCCCTGGTGAGTGGTTGCGTCAGCTGGGAGATCATCGTGGGACACTCGTTTTAATTGGATTTCTGCGGATCAGGGAGTATAGTGTTTGTTTATTATTTTAATATTTTTTACAGATGACAATGGCTTCGGGGATCAAAGTGACAAGTGATGGTGAGTATGTAATCTATGTTTAATGTACTGTATGTCTATATGTATGTACTGTATGTTCTGTATGTATGTACTGTATGTATGTACTGTATGCGCATGTCGTCGCATGCCGCATGTCGTCGCATGTCGTCGCATGCCGCATGTCGTCGCATGCCGCATGTCGTCGCATGGCGCATGTCGTCGCATGGTGCATGTCGTCGCATGCTGCATGTCGCATGTTGTTGCATGGCGCATGTCATCGCATGCTGCATGTCGCATGTTGTCGCATGGCACATGTCATCGCATGGCGCATGTCGCCGCATGTCATTGCATGGTACATGTCGCATGGCGCATGTTGCCGCATGGTGAGTGTCGTTGCATGGTGCATGTCGCAGCATGGTGCATGTAGTTGCATTGCGCATGTCGTCGCATGGTGCATGTAGTTGCATGGCGCATGTCGTCGCATGGTGCATGTCGTCGCATGCTGCATGTCGCTGCATGCTGCATGTCGCATGTTGTTGCATGGCGCATGTCATCGCATGTCGTCGCATGGCGCATGTCATCACATGGCGCATGTCGCCGCATGTCATTGCATGGTACATGTCGCATGGCGCATGTTGCCGCATGGTGAGTGTCGTTGCATGGTGCATGTCGCCGCATGGTGCATGTAGTTGCATGGCGCATGTCGTCGCATGGTGCATGTAGTTGCATGGCACATGTCGTCGCATGCTGCATGTCGCTGCATGCTGCATGTCGCATGTTGTTGCATGGCGCATGTCATCGCATGTTGTTGCATGGCGCATGTCATCGCATGGCGCATGTCGCATGTCGCCGCATGTCGTCGCATGGCGCATGTAATTGCATGGTACATGTCGCATGGCGCATGTTGCCGCATGCTGAGTGTCGTTGCATGGTGCATGTCGCCGCATGGTGCATGTAGTTGCATTTCACATGTCGTCGCATGGTGCATGTAGTTGCATGGCGCATGTCGTCGCATGGTGCATGTCGTCGCATGCTGCATGTCGCTACATGCTGCATGTCGCATGTTGTTGCATGGCGCATGTCATCGCATGTTGTCGCATGGCGCATGTCATCGCATGGCGCATGGCGCCGCATGTCGTCGCATGGCGCATGGCGCCGCATGTCGTCGCATGGCGCATGTAATTGCATGGTACATGTCGCATGGCGCATGTTGCTGCATGGTGAGTGTCATTGCATGGTGCATGTCGCCGCATGGTGCATGTAGTTGCATTGTGCATGTCGGTAGTTGCATGGCGCATGTCGTCGCATGGTGCATGTCGGCGCATGCTGCATGTCGCTGCATGCTGCATGTCGCATGTTGTTGCATGGCGCATGTCATCGCATGTTCTAGCATGGCGCATGTCATCGCATGGCGCATGGCGTCGCATGGCGCATGTCATTGCATGGTACATGTCGCATGGCGCATGTTGCCGCATGGTGAGTGTCGTCGCATGGTGCATGTCGTTGCATGGCGCATGTCGCCGCATGGTGAGTGTAGTCGCATGTCGTGTGTTGTATGTATGTATGTATGTATGTATGTACTGTATATGTGTATTTTATTTTTTTTTTACATTCAACACATTAGCCGGATGATGGGACTACTACTGTCCCATCATTGGCTAATTTGTCACTCACTGCCACTGTAGCAGGCAGAGCCCGATGGGACTTGTTGTCCCATCGGACGATGCCTGCACACAGAGACAGACACACACACACACACACCACCCCCCAGCACATACCGGTCCGCACAGCGCCGGGGACCGGGACCGCAAAGCGCCGGCGCTCGGGACCGCAAAGCGCCGGCGACCGCACATCGCCGGCGCCCGGGACCGCACAGCACCGGCGCTCGGGACCGCAAAGCGCCGGCAACCGCACATCGCCGGCGCCCGGGACCGCACAGCGCTGGGGACCGGGACTGCACAGCACCGGCGCACGGGACCGCAAAGCGCCGGGGACCGCACAGCACCGGCGCCCGCCCGCACATCCCTGCCTAGCCCCGCCCCCAGCACGGCCCCGCAGGCAGCCTCAGCCCCGCCCACAGCCCAGTCACTCTTTATGAGTGACTGCTGTCTGTGGAGCCTGGGGACACGCCTGCTACTGACGGCACGTCAATTTCCAGAGTCTGGAAATTGACGTGACGTCGGCGGAAATGAGCGGCGGCTGAAGCCTGGGGGTCACGTGACCCGGACTCAGGCACCAGCATAGCGCCGCTCACAGGCGAAAACGGCTAAAGAAGGTATTTACACAAATCATCAGGGGCCCCGGGGGGGATACATAGGGGGGTTAATTGAAAGTAGTGGACAACCCCTTTAAATGTTACATTTTGCAATTTGTCCAACTGTAAAATATAATATTTAAAGTAAAAAAAGGTTTTAAATACCATTGGTTATACATTTACTCTAAAGGGCAAAGCTATTTTTATTTTCAGTAGTACATAATAAATAAAAAATTGCTTTGTAGAACACATGAATGTGTGGACCTTGCGTGGTTGTGCCAGAAACAATGCAGAACCATGTAAATGGAAATCTAACCACAGACTTACGCAGGTTTAGAATTTCCTCAATTAAAGAATGATCAAGTCTGAGATTTTGACTTGTTTGGTTTTCTTTAATTTTAGGAAATTTTTGAAAATCTGTTGTAAAATCATGTCAGGTTTATGCAGAAACATGTAAAATTCTTAACAGTTCTCAAACTTTCAAGCACCACTATATGATGCCATGTGCTTGAATCCTTTAACGCTCCATGATGGATATACTGTATCAAGGCGGGTGGAGCGGGCTCAGGAGCCGAGTCTGCATAAATATTCAGCAGATGCCTGGTGTTTTACATAGCCAGCATCTGTCTCCAAAAGCAGTGTTTGCTTCTGTTAACCACTTAAATCCCACTGTCAATCACTGACAGTGGCTTTTAAGTGCTGTAATTTAATCTCAGTATTCAGCACACTCAAATTTATGCAGAATTGTAAAGTTTATTCACCCAGTGTAGCAACAAATGATGAATTCAAAGAGGTGTTCCTTGATTGTGACTTTTGTGACATTTCGATTTGATTAAATCTTTCTCAAACTGTCACTATGGGAGTAAATATAATGATGTGAGTCAAAAGCATAGTATGGAAAGACGGGATGATTACACATAAATTACTGGTTTACAGAAGGAACAATTTTTAGTGCTTAGTATGTGTCGATAAAATAAAAAAGAGGGGTTAGGGGGTGTTTGGATGAAAAGGTAAAGATAAAAACTATATGTATATCTTTTTTATGAAATGTGCAAAAATTTCTACATTTCTGTTTTTTTTTTTCAGTGAAGATGGGGTGTAGAGTGTACATTAATTAGAAAAAAATGAACTTTTTTTAATTCACCAAATGGCTGCAATGAAACAAAGAGTGAAAAATTTTAAGGGGTCTGAATACTTTCCATACCCACTGTATGTATAATATGCACAGGATGTAAACAGGTGTAGGGAAGTGTTATGACACACAAGGCCGCCATCAGGGAATTACTGCCTTTACTGGTGTATGGGGCCCAGTGAGCAGAAACAAAGAAGGGGGGGTCTGGATTGGAAGAGACGCTCTGAGTAGCCTGTGCTAAGGGAGCATAGCCAAGCCACTGTATAAACAGCTGCAGCTACTTACACTGTATGGCCGCAGCAGAGGGGACTGGCCGTGACTGACATCAGTGACGTCAGATGCTGCCAACCCGCTCTCTGTTCCTTTTCAGCAGTCACCTCATTATCATAACAAGCAGGGTTATAATGAGAGATAACAGAATCCACCAATCACAGTAGGCAGGGGCTGGCTGGCAATTTTCAGCCTGGGGGGCAATCACAAGGCAGTGGCCCTCGAGTTGCAGTGGCCCACCTTTTCCCTGCTTATATCTGGCCACTGCATTAAAGTAGCAGAGATAACAGGCTTTAAAAACAGGCTGGTAAACAGATATGGGAACTGAACGGAGCTTGCTGCATAGATATGGGAGCAGAATCGAGCTTACTCCAGAGATATGGGAACAGAACGGAGCTTACTACAGAGATATGTGAGCAGAACAGAGCTTACTACAGAGATATGGGAGCAGAACAGAGCTTATTATAGAGATATGGGAGCAGAACCGAACTTACTAGATTCAGAGATATGGGAGCCGAACCGAGCTTACTGCAAAGATATGGGAGCAGAACCGAGCTTACTACAGAGATATGGGAGCAGAACCGAGCTAACAGCAAGGATATTGGAGCAGAACCAAGCTTACTGCAGAGATATGGGAGCAGAACGGGGCTTACTACAGAGATATGGCAGCAGAAATGAGCTTACTACAGAGATAAGGGAGCAGAACCAAGCTTACTACAGAGATAGGGGAACAGAACCGAGCTTACTACAGAGATATGGGAGCAGAAACGAGCTTACTACAGAGATAAGGAAGCAGAAACGAGCTTACTACAGAGATATGGGAACAGAATCGAGCTTACTACAGAGATATGGATGCAGAACCAAGCTTACTGCAAAGATATGGGAGCAGAACCAAGCTTACTACAGAGATATGGGAGCAGAACAGAGCTTAGTGCAGAGAAATGGGAGCAGAACCGAGCTTACTGCAGAGATATGGGAACAGAATCGACCTTACTACAGAGATATGGGAGCAGAACCAAACTTACTACAGAGATATGGGAGCAGAACCTAGCATACTACAGAGATAAGGGAGCAGAACCGAGCTTACTAGAGAGATAAGGGAGCAGAACCGAGCTTACTACAGAGATATGGGAGCAGAACCGAGCTTACTGCAGAGATATGGGAGCAGAACCGAGCTTACTACAGAGATAAGGGAGCAGAACCGAGCTTAATAAGTCTACTACATGGAACCAAGTCTGCTACATAGAAACTGGAGCAGAACTGAGATTACGACATACATACAGTACCATAATCTAGATTACTACATTGATAGAGTACCAGAACCAAGCTTACTGCTTAGATATGGTGTCATAACGGAGCTTACTTACAAACATACACACAACAATACAGCTACACAGTGCCTAGTACTATTACCACTACACAGAGAATACATAATATTATAATATCACCATTACCTCTACATGAAACTACATTCTATACAAAGACCAATGATGCCACCATACACTCCCTGACAGAAGTTATGTCGCTTATCCATGTTATGTAAATAAAAGCTTATAACCTGATGCTAAATTCATCCATTGGTTGCATAAGTTATCCTTTTGAAAGCTGGAACCCTCCAAAATGTGATTTAGGTTAAGAAAATAAATTGTTATCAAAGCAGAAATATTGATCAGTTAATGGACACAGAATGGTCAGATTTTGGCAAGACAAAATTTTTGTTGCCCACAGACAAATAATTAACTTAAAATACAAATATATGTTGAATAACATTGGTGAATGAAGTTGTGCTGCTCATCTAGATTCTTTGGTTTTGTCTTCCAAGCTTCCTCTTTCATCCTTCCCCAAACATGCTCAATGATGTTCATGTCTGGTGACTGGGCTGGCCAGTCCTTGAGCACCTTGATCTTTTTTGCCTGGAGGAACTTTGTTGTAGAGATGGATGTATGAGATGGAGCACCATCCTGCTGCAGAATTTGACCTCTTTTATTATTTGGAATATAAGCGGTAGCTAATACTTCTTGATATTTTAGGCTATTGATATTGCCTTCCACCTTGCAAATGTTTCGCACACCCCCATACTGAATGTAACCCCAGACCATGATCTTTCAACCACCGAATGTAACTGTCTTCTGGGTGTATTTTGTATCCATACTGGCTCCAGTAAGTCTCCTGCAGTGTTTGTGGCAGCTGTGGTGTAATTCTACTGAAGAGAAATCCATCTTCTGCCACTTTTCACGTGTCCATCTATTTAGCAGGCTGTGGGAGTTTGCAAATGACACACGTTTTTTTATTTGCCTTTTGTTTAGTGCTGGCTTCTGGGCACTGATTCGACCATGGAGGCCATTTTGAGACAGAATCCTACAAACTGTTCTAGTTGACACAGGTAAAGGTTTAGGTGTGCACTCAGCCTTAATATGGCGAGGTGCTGGTGTAACGGACCAATGGCCCAGAATAACAGTAAAAGTTAAACTCACTGCACTCTCTCTAGGTTTCTTATGCAAAGTCTGGTATAAATTTATTATACATAAACTGGGAGCGTAACAGAATATTACAGCATCTGTGATTTTTTATATACAACGTTTCGGCTCAACCAGAGCCTTTGTCACGTAATCGCTTGTTCCAGCTAAGATAGTGATATACAGAGAAGGCGGAAAGTCTCAGCGGTGCAATATAAGCTCTATTGTAATCTAAATGTCCGCCTATGGAAGATCCTGTCCAGTAGTGTGGACCTGCAGTGTCTGTTATGACAAGGGGCGCTCCTGCGCCTTGCTAACGATCGGCGTGTCACGTGCGGTGAATTTAACTTTTACTAGTTGACACAGGGACTTGAGGTGACCAGACCTGTTGGAGCTCTGCTGCTGTGGAAGAGGGGCTTGCTTTGGATTTTTTAACCAACAAACATTCCTCCTGAGCAGTTGTCTTGCGGGGTCTGCCGGACCTGGGCTAGTCAAACACATCTCCAGTCTCTTCAAATCTTTGTTTTAATTCTTTGTACTTGACGCTGAGACACATTAAAGGTGCCCGCCACCTTTGCAGTGGATCTGGTCTTCAGCCCTCTTAATAATCCAGGCTTTGGTCGCAGGGTGGATTTTTGGCATGTTGTCAAGAGCTCAAGTTGCAGTTCAAGTGAAGGTCTGGGGTGCTGGGTTTCTTTTTATACACACACACTAAATAACTGATCATCTACTGAGCACAGGTGAGGATGTAAACTAGGATTGGGTGCATTATATGACCAGGCGACAAAACTTTTGTCTTGCTAAAATCTGACCATTCTGTGTCCATTAACTGATCAATATTTCTGCATTAATGTCAATTTATTTTCTTAACCTAAACCACATTTTGGAAGGTTTCAGCTTTCAAAAGAATAATTTATACAACCAATGGATGAATTTAACATCAGGTTATAAGCTTTTATTTACATAACATGGATAAGCGACATTACTTCTGTCAGGGAGTGTACAACTTTTACTACTAGTATACTACAATACTAATCATTAATTTTAAAAAAGCACAACACTAAGTGCCATTGTATACAGGAACTCTGTATTTACGGTCAGTGTAAAGATACTACAGTGATCACTGGTGACATTATACACAGGAGATCTGTATAAGGTGTCTGTGTACAGGTAATACAGTGATCACCACTGCCAGTGACATTATACACTGGAGCTTTGTATATAGTATACAGTGTATAGTGTCAGTGTACAGGTAATACACTGACTCACTACTGATGTCTCTAGCCGAAGTCCTTCATCTTTGCTTTTCATTTTTATCCAGCACAGACTGCCATCACTTCTTCCAGCAAGGACTCGTCTCTGCATAAAATAACACAGTTACCTAGAGCACGGCTTCCAGAATGCATTCCCCACTTTTTCTGTTTCTTCTACACCATGTTCCAAATTATTATGCAAATTATATTTTTCTCGGATTTTCCTAAATGGTTGGAGCAAATGACAGTCAATCTAATAAAAGTCATCACCCGTTAGAGTATACATCGAATTTTATTGGAGAAACCTCCCAATGATAACAGTATAATCTCCAAAATGAATAAAAACTCAAAATGCACTGTTCCAAATTATTAGGCACAGTAGAATTTCTAAACATTTGATCTGTTTTAAAGAACTGAAAATGCTCATTTGTGGAATTTGCAGCATTAGGAAGTCACATTCACTGAACAAAAAAGCTATTTAACTCCAAAACATCCTAACAGGCCAAGTCACATGTTACCATAGGAACCCTTCTTTGTTATCTCCTTCACAATTCTCGCTTTCATTGAACTTGTGAGTATTTGGAGAGTTTCTGCTTGTATTTCTTTGCATGAAGTCAGAATAGCCTCCCAGAGCTGCTGGTTTGATGTGAACTGCCTCCCACCCTCATAGATCTTTTGCTTGATGATACTCCAAAGGTTCTCTATAGGGTTGAGGTCAGGGGAAGATGGTGGCCGCACCATGAGTTTATCTCCTTTTATCCCCATAGCTGCCAATGACTCAGAGATATTCTTTGCAGCATGAGATGGTGCATTGACATGCATGAAGATGATTTTGCGCCTGAAGGCACAATTCTGATTTTTATACCATGGAAGTTGTCAGTCAGAAACTCTATATACTCATGATTCCAGCCCAAAACATTACTCCTCCATCTCCTTGCTGACGTTGCAGCCTTGTTGGGACATGGTGGCCATCCACCAACCATCCACTACTCCATCCATCTTGACAACCCAGGGTTGCTCTACACTCATCAGTAAACAAGACTGTTTGGAAATCAGTCTTCATGTGTGTCTGGGCTCACTGCAACCGTTTCTGCTTGTGAACACTGTTTAGGGGTGGCCGAATAGTAGGTTTATGCACCACAGCAAGCCTTTGAAGGATCCTACACCTTGAGGTTCGAGGGACTCCAGAGGCACCAGCAGCTTCAAATAACTGTTTGCTGCTTTGTAATGGTATTTTGGCAGCTGCTCTCTTTATCCAATGAATTTGTCTGGCAGAAACCTTCCTCATTATGCCTTTATCTGCATGAAATCTGTCTGTGCTCTGTTTCAGTCACAAATCTCTTCACAGTATGATGATCACTCTTAAGTTTTCGTGAAATATCTAATGTTTTCATACTTTGACCAAGGCATTGCACTATTTAGTGCTTTTCAGCAGCAGAGAGATCCTTTTTATTTTCCATATTGCTTGAAACCTGTGGTCTGCTTTATAATGTGGAACATCATTTGTAAGTAATTTTTATTTAATTAGAATCACCTGGAAAACTAATGATCACATGTGTTTAAGATTGATTTCAGTGATCCATTGAGCCCTGAGACCCAATACCATCCACGAGTTTATTTGAAAAACAAAACAATTAAATCTTTGTGACACTTAAATCCAATTTGCATAATAATTTGGAACATGGTGTACACTAGACATCTGAATACAGAGGTGCACCCACAAACAATATATAATTGGTTATTATGCAACCTCATAGATTGTAAGCTTGCGAGCAGGGCCCTCATTCCTTTTGGTATCTGTTGATCTATGTGTTTATTGTTATGCTTAATGTCCATTGTCTGTACAAGTCCCCTCTAAAATGTAAAGTGTTGGAACTATAGAAATAAAATTATCATAATTATTATTATTAACCGACCATTCCAAATATAAATTATAATCCACCACTGTGCACCCACTAACTATAAATAGCCACTTTCCCCATTTAATATATAAATTAATTAGCACCTGTACTCTTTCCCCCAATTCATTATTAGTCACTTCATCCTCAACACCCCCCACTATGTACCTACCACTCTAACCCTAACCCCGATTCATTATAGTTACATGCCCTATTCATTATCAACTGCTCTACCCCACATTCAATACATCATTTACTCCCCCACCCTTAAAATTCATTATTTGTTCTTCCCCTAGATCATCATTTGCTCTCCCCACCCCCTCTTCAATTGATCATTTGCTCTCCCCACCCCCACCTTCAATTAAATTGCTGTCCCCCCCTGTCCCTCACACTGAATTTATCATTTTGCAGTACCCCCACTTTAATTTGAAGTCCCCTTACTTCATTCATTGCAGTCCCCTATCACCCCCTCACTTCATCTGCAGTGCCCCTTCATCATTTGCAGCCCCCTATCCCCCTTCCATTTCATTATGAGCAGTCCCACATCAGACACACTTCATCATGTGCAGTCCTGCAGTCCCATTCTCCCACTTCATCATGTTCAGTCCCCTTACTTCCCCCACTTCATGTGCAGTCCCCTTACCCCCCACTTCATCATGTGCAGTCACCCTTACCCCCCACTTCATGTGCAGTCCATCTTACACTCCACTTTATCATGTGCAGTCCCCATTACCCCCCACTTCATGTGCAGATCACCTTACCCCCCACTTCATCATGTGCAGTCCCCTTTAATCCCCAATTCATCATGTGCAGTCCCCCTTACCCCCCACTTCATCATGTGCAGTCCCCCTTACCCCCCACTTCATGTGCAGCCCCACTCCCCCTTCATCATGCGCAATCCCCCTTACCCCCACATCATCATGTGCTGCCCCATTCCATCATGTACAGCCCCACTCTCCGCACTTCATCATGTGCAGTCTCCTTTATCCACTAAACTATCATGTGCAGCCCCACTCCCCCTTCATCATGTACAGCCCCACTCAACCATCATGTGCAGCTCCACTTACCCCCTCACTCCATTATGTGCAGTCTCCTTTAACCCCCAAATTCCATCATGTGCAGCCTCCTTACACCTCCCACTTCATAACTTGCAGTTACCCACCATAAAATTTATTTTATAAAGAAAACAAAAAAAAGTTCTTCATACTTACCTCACCAGTCGCTCCCCTGCAGTGCCTCTCTGCTTCTAGCATCCGGGTCATGTCGGCGTGTGCGTGAGGACGCCATCGCGCATTGCCAACACCTAACCTGGAAGTATAGAGAACATGAAGGGAGCAGTAGCTGCGCAGCCATCAAGGTGACAGCCAAGCATAGCTCCTGGCCCCAGCGCAGACGTGTGTGCTAACTGTGATGCGGCTGTGTCTGCTGCCAGCTGCGTCACAGTACAGCAGACATGGCTGCGCACAATTTGCTGTGTGGCTGTAGCCACCACCAGGCAGCCGGCCCTGAACAGCTGCTGGGGTAGCGGCCCGGGGGGCATTTGCCTCTTTGCCACCTGGGCCAGTCAGCCCCTGACAGTAGGTAGTGTCACAGCACACCCCTTTCCTGCACAATGACATCTGCATATCATTACATATGAGAACAGCTGATTAACAGAAAAGGTCGCAGGCTGTTTCCTCTAATAGGCCGGTTATCGGGAAACTAACAGTGAGCGTATGATGTATACACCTCCGATTCCTGTATATAACCCAGTAAGGTCACTGCTAACTCCACTATAACCTGGGAAAAATTATTAGCTCCCACCACCAATCGTTTTTACAGGTTGACTGGTAGACAGCGTATCGCCAAGGGGGAACAACTTACAGAAGAAAAGGAACAGAACAATTACATTTTATATTTAATCCAAAATTAGGTAATGTTTAAAAAAATATATACAAAAGATTTTACAAAGGGGACAAAATATTGCAGCCTCTACAGTTGCAGAAAATAAAAGGGGTTAATAAAAGAACTTACTGGGTCACTCACAGAGATGAGACAACTTAGCCAAAGGAGAGCGCTTCGCTTGGGGGTGTTCAGGGAATGGGATTAATATAAACACGACGTGTACCTCTCTACAGGAACCAAGATCATAATTCGGCTTGATATTTTAGTAGCACCTGAGTTGCACTCATACACCACTCTCCTCGTGATGACCTCACATGAGCCGGGCACTGGCTTGTTCTCTGCCCCTTAGGATTTTATGAAATTCTCAAATGCAATAACTTCTCTTGAAAAGATCACAGATACAGGGGTTCCAGTTATGAGAAAATGTGCATCTTTTTTATCTGGCTCACCCTGATGCTAAAAATGTATGTCTTTCTTTTGGAGACATAGAATCTGGTCTGGCTATCGTAGCATTTTCCTTGCAGGAAAACACAGTGTCATTTGAATTCAAAATGCCTTTCCTGGGAAAAAAGACCCTTGCACTCTGCTTTTTATGTGTAATCATAGGTACCCTATTGTTGTCCAGCCCTCTGAAAAGAGTTCTCCTGCTGTTATTTGGCTACTTTCACACATCAGATTTTTTGCATCCGGCGAATGTTGGAAAAAACGGATCCGGCGCAGATTGTGAAAAACTGATGCGATGGATCCGTTTTTTCGACTGATTCGACTAGCATATCCAGATAATTGGGTAAAAAAAAATTTGGAGCATACTCAGTTTAAAAAAATGGAATCCGGCACAGGAATCCGTCATTTTCCGGATCCGGCACCTTCCGGCTCACCATAGGCTTCCATTCTAGCAAACAGCCGGAAGCGCTAACGTTTTTGAAATTTAGCTGAATTGAGCCTGAGAGCGAAAACCTGATGTGTGAAAGTAGCCTTACCTGTCCAAACTATAACCCTTTGTCTATACACAATAAGCATTTTCCTTGGCACTGCATGGGTCTTTTCCTAACAGGAGCTCCTGCTTGTTAATTTAGATTTCCTGCTCCTTTATGTCCATTGTGTGTACTAATCTGAGTCTAGGAGATTCACATTGTCAGCTGTTTCCTTCCTCACAGGAAATCTGTAGGAAAGGAGAGGAGAGGAGAAGAGGAGGGGTGAGCACCCCCTTCATTAGGGCCTTAGAGATTCTTAATATTTTCTATGATGAATACCAATAAAAGCATCAACTCATCATTTATCCTTCGGACAATTATCCTGCGCTCTATGCTGAACGCTTACTTGAAGTTTTCGTGTAAATCTCTGAAATAATCGATTCAGATGGAACCCCTGGCAGAAAATTCCCTATAACACTATAATGAGGTTTATGGAGACACTGTGGACAGGGTCTGACCTGTGATCCAGAAGCTGCTGGCCACAGTTTTGTGCACCTCTGAGTTAAAGGACAATGCTGAAAAGAGGCCAGACAGAGTCCAGTGGAACTCTGCTACCTCATTATAGTGAATGGATCCCTTGCAGTTTCATCTGAATTATATCACTCAGAGATTTAGATGGAAACCCAAATGTAAGTGCTCAATGTAAAGCACAGGATAAACATGATCCCAAAAGTTATGTAAAATGTTCCGAATCCTAATAAAATCTTCAAATCAATCCACAAAAGAAGCCCCCACTCAGGTCCGTCATCTGTCAATTGAAAGACAGGGGCTTCCACGTCGGGTCGGACTGGCCTAGCGGGGTATCGGGGAAATCCCCAGTGGGCCCTTGCAGTGGATCAGGAAGCTAGCTATGGGAAGAAGGAGAGGAGGAAAAGAAAAAAAAGCGCAGGCAGAGTATGTGCAGGGACGAGCGCACGCAGCATTCATTACCTGAACCGCCGCGTTGCATGTCCCAATCAACACTGACAAGTGTGTGCCCGTCATCACAGATGTATGACATCAGTGTCATGCGCCGAATGCAATGGGCGCAAACATTCAGCTGCCAGACTCTGTTAGGTCGGTGGCCATTTAACTGTGAGTGTGCCAGACCTGCAGAGGAGGACGGGAGCACAGGCAGGTAAGGTAACTTTTTTTTTCTCTCTGTGCATGAAGCCAGGACAAGGGGCCAGGATGGATATATTGGGGGCAGGATGGATATATAGGGGGCAGGACAAAGGACCAGGATGGATACATATGGGCAGGGCCGGTTTTAGACAAAGTGGGGCCCTAGGCAAAAATTTAAAGTGGGGGCCCCAATGATAACATTGCACTGTGGCCCCCATATTTAGGGGCCTTATATCGGCCAACGGGTCTGCCACTATCAGCTGCACGCAGGGGCGTTGCTAGGGTCAGAAAAGACTGGGGGACCAAGACAAAGAGTTGCCCCCAACCCCCTCTTAATTTTTTTTTAACTCTTCAGATAAAACAGTGCTAACTCTCTGAGAACAGATAATGTAGTAGATGTCACCTGAAGTCCTATGTAACACCAGAGATAGCAGTGATAACTCTCTGAGTACAGATAATTTAGTATATATCACATGCAGTCCTATGTAACCCCACAGATAGACATAGCGTTTCAGAGTAAGACTATGTTCACATGCAGCATTTTTTTTCAGTAGCCAAAACCTTTTCTATTAGCAGTAAAAATGTTGCGTTCAAAACACCTGTTTTTCAGCTTGTTTTGTGGTATTCTTCACACTTTTTTCAGCTTTTTTTTGGAGTGAAGATGTTTGTTTTGTCTACAGTATGTTTAAGGCCACGTTCACACGTTGAGTGTTGGGTCAGTATTTCACATCAGTATGTGTATGCCAAAACCAGGAGGGTGATAAATACAGAAGTAGTGACGTGTTTCTCAGGCTATGTGAACATGTTGCGGATTTTGCTGTGGATTCACAGCAGTTTTCCATGCGTTGTACAGAACCATGTAAACGTATGGAAAACAAAATCCGCAGTACACATGCTGCGGAAAATACAGCGCGGAAACACTGTGTTATATTTTCTGCAGCATGTCAATTCTTTGTGCGGATTCCGCAGCGTTTTACACCTGCTCCATAATAGGAATCCGCAGGTGTAAAAACGCTGTTGAAAACCACACAAAAAACGCGGTAATTCCACGATAAATCCGCAGTAAATGTGCAGGTAAAACGCAGTGCATTTTACCTGCAGATTTTTAGGAATCTGCGTGGAAAAATCCGCAGCAGATTCCGCAGCGTGTGCACATAACCTCATTGTTCCACTGCTGTTTCTGCATTACAACTACTGACCTAATAGTTTAATTCACCCAAACCACTTAAAAAATTGCAGTGAAAAATGCCGTTGCAATATCTGCAGCTTTTTTATTCTTTCATTGCTTTCTACAGGTGAAAACACACTGAAAGAAGTGACACGCTACAGATTTAAAAAGCGCTACAGTTCTGAAATCCAGTCAGAAAAAAAACAAGTGCATGCAGGAGATTTCGGAAATCTATGTTTTGCTGGCACTTTGAAAAGCAGCTTTTCGCCATGTTCATATGCAGAATTTTTCTCTACTATGCGTGCACTGACACCCGCACCTCACCTGCGGAGATGGACATGGGGCTCGTCTGTCCAGGCTGCAGCATGCCAATTTATATGGCGTAGACGCGAGTCTCCGCAAGAGAAATCTCACCCCTGCAATGTATAGGACGCAGGGATTCCGCACGGATCAATGAACACACGCGGAATCACCTGTGTTCAAAAGATGGCAGCACTTTGGACGCAGCACATGTCCGCTGCATCCAAAGGGCTGCCATTTCCGGATCCTCTGCACATACCCTAAAAAATGGGTGTTTTGAAAGCAGTGTATTTACTGCCAAGAGAGCAGGCTTTGGCTGCAAAAAAAAAAATGCACCAAAAACGCTGATTCCGCTGCACACCTGTACTATATGTGTATAGTTTACCCTTATTGTTTCACATGGGAATTCATTTATTTCTATATAGTACACTGATTCAGCAGACAATATTCCTGTCTTGTGTCATCCAGACAGTGGTGACAGCAGGTCGCCCTGTCAGATTACCAGCAGTGATTCAGTGACTGGTCAGACCAATGCTGATCCCTGCTGTATGTGACTGTGAAACCTGATCCTACAGCAAACAGCACAGAGCTCCGGACCACATGAGTAAATCACTGCACCTGAGGGGGTTTCAAGGGGGGTTAGGGAGAGACGCTCTGGGATAGAGCAATGCACAGCATTCACTGCTGTACACCCTCTGGGCAATTCATACAGGGGTTGCAGATGCAGGGGGCCCCCTTTGTAAGTGGGGGCCCCAGGCGTCTGCCTGTGCCAAACGCCGGCCCTGCATATGGGGGGCCAAGATGGATACATATGGGGTGCCAGGATGGATACATATGGGGCCCGGGGGGCAAGGATAGATATATGGGCGAGCCAGGATGGATACATATGGGGGACCAAAATGGATACATATGGGGGGTCAGTATGGATACATATGGGGGGACCAGGACAAAGGACCAAGATGCATATATATTGGGGTCCCAGGATAGATATATGGTGGAGCCAGGGTGCATATATATGGGGTCCAGGATGGCTATGGGGGCAGGATGGATTTATGGGGAGGGAGGACAAAGGACCAGGATGGATACATGTAGGGGTCCAGAATGGATACATATGGGGGGGCAGGATAAAGAGCCAGGATGCATGTATATAGGGGACAGGGACATATGGGGGCCAATATGGATAGTTGGGGGACAGGACGGGGGCCAGGCTGGACAAGGGACATAGGGGGCCAGGCTGGGACATATTGTAAAATAAAAGGGGCCAGGCTGGGCAAGATTATTAAATAAAGGGGGCCAGGATGAGGGACTTAGTTACTGTTTGGAGGCCAGAATGAGGAACATGCTATATTAGCTTATGGTGACAAGTGGGGAACATAATTTCTTTAGGATCCAATTAGGGACATTATTACTACTGTAATATATTTTACTTTTTAGGAAACTTTTCCATGGAGGGAACAAAAGGAAGGTCCTGTTACTGTGCAGGGCAGCACTATGTCGCTTTTTTTTTCATCTGACGTACTGTATAAGTCAGGGAAAAAGTGGGGAAAGTGCTCTGGAAGTGATCAGCTATTGATGACTGTGTTATTTTTTGCAGAGACATGTCCTGGCTGGAAGAAGTGATACTGGTCTGTACTGGATGAAGAAGAAAAGCGAAGATGAATGACTTCAACTACAGACAGGGCCGTATTTGCCACTAGGCACTTGAGGGCACGTGCCTAGGGCGGGACGTTGCGGGGGGCGGCACCTGAGCAAGGTGTTTTTTGGGGTTTTTTTTTAAGTCCTGGGTCACCTCCCGACCGACCGCCCCCCCACTCCCTGTGCCCCCCCTAGCTGCCCGCCCGCCTCCCACCCACCCTCCTTGAAGACAATACTCACCCTGCTCCAGCGATGCCTGGTCTCAGCATCTGCAGCATATGGGCATATTCATGACCTTAATGAGCGGTACCACATGACCGCTCACGCAGGAAGAAGGTGCTGCGCCGGGAGTCGGGACAGAGCCAGAGGGATGTCGGCGCGGCCGCACGGTGTGGGAAAGGTGAGTATGAGGGACAGGGGGACAGGGGATGGGGGATGAAGGAGGATGGTAAGCCGCGCCATGCAAGATGGGAGCAGGAGCGGGAGCAAGGGGGGGTGGAGAGATGAGCCATGCATACAGGGGGGGAATATGAGCCATGCATACAGGAGGGGGGGTGGAATATGAGCCATGCATACAAGAGGTGGGGGGGAATTATGAGCCATGCATACGAGGGGGTGGGATTATGAGCCATGCATACAGGTGGTGGTGGGGAATTATGAGCCATGCATACAGGAGGGGGGGGAATATGAGCCATGCATACAGGAGGGGGGGTGGTGGAATATGAGCCATGCATACAGGAGGTGGGGAGGAATTATGAGCCATGCATACAGGAGGGGGGATTATGAGCCATGGATATAGGAGGGGGGTGGAATATGAGCCATGCATACAGGAGGGGGGGAATTATGAGCCATGCATACAGAAGGGAGGGTGTTGTGAATTCCGCTCTTTGGCTCCCTCCGGTGGTTGTAAGTGGCACTTTTGTGAGTCCTGCTCTTGGGCTCCCTCCGGTGGATTTAAGTGGAACTGCTGCTTCTTGGATTTAGCAGTCAGCAGCTGCTTCCACTGATCGTCTATTCTGGCTCGGCTATTTATCCTGGCTCTGTCCTTCAGCCTGTGCCAGTTGTCAATGGTTCCTGGTTGGATTTACATCTCTCTTGGATTTCCCTGATATTCTGTCCAGTTCAGCAAAGATAAGTCCTCGCTTTGTTCTTTTGCAGTTCACTTGTTGTGGACTTAATCGTTCAGCACATTCTATGTTTTTTCTTGTCCAGCTTGTCAGTATGTTTTATTCAGTTAAGCTGGAAGCTCTGGAAAGCAGATTTACCCTCCGCACCTTTAGTCAGGTGTGGAGATTTTTGTAAACTCTGTGGTGGATTTTTCTAGTTTTTAATACTGACCGCACAGTATTCTGTCCTGTCCTATCTATCGAGCTAGATTGGCCTCCTTTGCTACATCCTGGTTTCATTCTGTGTATGTCATTTTCCTCTCCACTCACAGTCAATATTTGTGGGGGGCTGTCTGTCCTTTGGGAATTTTCTCTGAGGCAAGATAGCTTTCCTGTTTCTATCTTTAGGGGTAGTTAGTCCTCCGGCTGTGACGAGGTGTCTAGGGAATGACAGGAGCAACCCACGGCTACTTCTAGTGTTGTGTTAAGCTCAGGAACTGCGGTCAGTACAGGTACCACCTCCTCCAGAGCACGTCCCATGTTGCTCCTAAACCACCAGTTCATAACAGTACAACTGGCCAAAAATGAATTAAATGCATCTCAAAAGAAGGAAAAAAAAGTTCTGAACCATTTTTTTTTTTTTGGAGTCTGTTTTGTCTTTTTTTTCCTCTTAATCTCTGGATGGTTCAGGATTTTGGCGCTGGCATGGATGTTCAGGGTTTGTTTTCTCGTGTGGATCAACTTGCTGCAAGAGTACAGAGTATCCAAGATTATGTTGTCCAGACTCCGGCTTTAGAGCCTAAAATTCCTACTCCTGATTTGTTTTTTTGGGACAGATCCAAGTTTTTGAACTTCAAAAATAACTGCAAATTGTTTTTTGCTTTGAAACCCCGTTCCTCTGGTGATCCCATTCAGCAGGTTAAGATTGTCATCTCTCTGCTGCGTGGTGACCCTCAGTACTGGGCATTCTCCCTTGAATCAGGGGATCCGGCATTGCTTAATGTAGACACATTTTTTCAAGCGCTCGGATTATTGTTTGACGAAACTAATTCTTTTGGTCATGCAGAAAAAACCTTGTTGGCCCTATGTCAAGGTCAGGAAGCGGCAGAATTATACTGCCAGAAATTTAGAAAATGGTCTGTGCTCACTAAATGAAATGAGGATGCTCTGGCAGCAATTTTCAGAAAGGGTCTTTCTGAAGCCCTTAAAGATGTTATGGTGGGGTTCCCCACACCTGCTGGTTTGAGCGAATCTATGTCTCTAACCATTCAGATTGATCGGCGCCTGCGCGAGCGCAAGGTTGTGCACCATATGGCAGTGTCCTCTGAGCAGAGTCCTGAGCCTATGCAATGTGATAGGATTTTGACTAGAGCAGAACGGCAGGGATTCAGATGTCAGAATAAGCTGTGTTTTTACTGTGGTGATTCAGTTCATGTTATTTCTGATTGCCCTAAGCGTACTAAGAGGGTCGCTAGGTCTGTTACCATCAGTACTGAACAGCCTAAATTTCTCTTATCTGTGACCCTGATTTGCTCATTATCGTCCTTTTCTGTCATGGCATTTGTGGATTCAGGCGCTGCCCTGAACTTAATGGACTTGGAATTCGCCAGGCGCTGTGGTTTTTCCTTGCAGCCTTTGCAGAGCCCTATTCCTTTGTGGGGCATTGATGCTACACCGTTGGCCAAGAATAAACCTCAGTATTGGACTCAGCTGACCATGTGCATGGCTCCAGCACATCAGGAAGATTGCCGTTTTCTGGTGTTGCATAACTTGCATGATGTTGTTGTACTGGGTTTTCCATGGTTACAGGAACATAATCCGGTGCTGGATTGGAAATCTATGTCTGTGACTAGTTGGGGTTGTCAAGGGGTACATTGTGATGTTCCTTTAATGTCAATTTCCTCTTCCCCCTCTTCTGAAGTCCCTGAGTTTTTGTTGGATTTCCAGGATGTATTTGATGAGCCCAAGTCCAGTTCCCTTCCTCCACATAGGGACTGTGATTGTGCTATTAACTTGATTCCTGGCTGTAAGTTCCCTAAGGGCCGACTTTTCAATCTGTCTGTGCCAGAGCATGCCACCATGCGGAGTTATGTCAAGGAGTCTTTGGAGAAGGGGCATATTCGGCCGTCTTCGTCACCATTGGGAGCGGGATTCTTTTTTGTTGCCAAGAAGGATGGCTCCTTGAGACCCTGCATTGATTATCGCCTTCTTAATAAGATCACGATCAAATTCCAATACCCTTTACCTTTGCTTTCTGATTTGTTTGCTCGAATTAAGGGGGCTAGTTGGTTTACTAAGATTGACCTTCGAGGGGCATATAATCTTGTTCGTATTAAACAGGGTGACGAATGGAAAACTGCATTTAATACGCCCGAAGGGCATTTTGAATACCTTGTGATGCCTTTCGGGCTTTCTAATGCTCCTTCTGTATTTCAGTCCTTCATGCATGATATTTTCCGCAATTATCTTGATAAATTCATGATTGTGTATTTGGATGATATTTTGATTTTTTCCGATGATTGGGAGTCTCATGTGAAGCAGGTCAGGATGGTATTCCAGATCCTTCGTGATAATGCTTTATTTGTGAAGGGGTCTAAGTGCCTATTTGGAGTTCAGAAGGTCTCTTTTTTGGGTTTTATTTTTTCTCCCTCGTCTATAGAAATGGATCCTGTTAAGGTCCAAGCCATTCATTACTGGATTCAACCCACATCGGTGAAGAGCCTTCAGAAATTTTTGGGCTTTGCTAATTTTTATCGCCGTTTCATTGCCAACTTTTCCAGTGTGGTTAAGCCCCTGACCGATTTGACGAAGAAAGGCGCTGATGTGACGAATTGGTCCTCTGCGGCTGTTGAGGCCTTTCAGGAGCTTAAACGCCGATTTACTTCTGCCCCTGTGTTGCGTCAGCCGGATGTTTCTCTTCCTTTTCAGGTTGAGGTTGATGCTTCTGAGCAGGGTGGATTGATTTAAATCACGCCGATTTAAATCATGATTTAAATCACGATTTAAATCAAAAGATTTTTTTCTATTTAAATCGGATCGATTTAAATCATGATTTTAATCATGATTTAAATCACTGATTTAAATCAAAAGGGTTTTTTTCATATAAATCACGATTAAAATGAGAAGTGAGAGCAGTGCGCATGTGCGCCCATAGTTACACGGACGAAACTAGGGGCAACGATCTAACGCCAGGGTGAGGGGGGGACCCCAAAGTAAGTAAAAATCTTTTTTGTTTTACTATATGGCAATAGGTAGGTGTTTTAAAGCAGCATGTCTTAATTGTATAAACTATTAATAGCCTCCACATTTTGTTCATACTGCCCCTTTAATTCCACACTTCTAGCTTGGTTTCACTTTTGGTTTAGTTTCTTTTTCCATTCAGTTGACATGCCCAAACTTGTTGGATAGTCAGCAGTACTTGGCTGTAGTAACAATCAAACTTCATAAGTGATCTGTGTGAGCCATGGCAGGTCGTAAGAGAGACCCTATTTGGGTTCATTTTGTTGAGATGCCAGCAGCAGATCTTGGAAAGAAAGGTGCAAGAGCAAAGTGCAAATACTGTCAAAAGGATATCCAAGGACTTGTTTGCCGTTTGAAATCACATTATGAAAACTGCAACCAGAAGGGAAATGAAGATGTTGATAGTGAAGTGTTTCTTTGGTCATCTTCATCACCGCACTTCTCATGATGTTGCCTCATTCACGCCACCAGGCCTTGCATCTCTTTGTTGCATCGTTTGCATTTTGCACGCATGCCTGCCTTACCGATAGGCGAAGGAGCTTCATTAAAATATTCCCAAACTGGGTCTCTTTTACGGCCTGCTGCCATTATAAGGAAAGAATGTAATAAACCTCAGATCGTACACACAAACAGATCCAGACTTGTCTGTCTGTGGCTATGCTGCAGTATTGTGCTCAAAGTTTCACTTTCATTTTTTTGTCTGCTTGCCCTTCCTCCTCAAAACACTTAGATTCACATTCTTCTTGTGTTGTGCAGATCTATTCCACTCCAAACAATCAGAAACATATTGTCTAACTTCTTGGACTTGGCACTGAAGGGGTTGATTCTGTATTCATAGGTTTGTAGAACAATAGGATTAAGGTCTTTTTCTCAACTCTGTTCATGTTGTAACATTTTTGCCATGAAGAAGAGGCTGGGACCTCTGCGGAGTCAAATTCAGTTTTGAGAACTGCGTAAGTAAAGCGAGCGTCTGTGATAATATAGGAGAGAAACTGCCCACTAATCCTACAGAAACCTCTGGAAGAGCATGGCATTGTGAATGTTACACATATACAGCCTTTATTCTACTGAGTTAAACAACTCAGCTTTATCTCATGATGGAAGAACCTTTGGATGGTAAAATATTTTCCTCAAAAAGCAGTTTATTGAAAAAAATCCGATTTAAATCAAAAAAATCCGATTTAAATCAAAAAAATCCGATTTTTTTTATTTTTTTTAAAAAACATTGATTTTTATCCACCCTGCTTCTGAGATTGGATTAAAGAAGGGGTGATTCTTTCTGCCATCTCCCCTGATTTGCGGCGGGTGCTTCAGGAATTTCAGGCTGATAAACCTGACCGCTGTCCAGTGGGGAAGCTGTTTGTTCCTGATAGATGGACTATTAAGGTAATTTCTGAGGTTCATTGTTCAGTGTTGGCTGATCATCCTGGGATTTTTGGTACCAGAGATTTGGTTGCTAGGTCCTTTTGGTGGCCTTCCTTGTCGTGGGATGTGCGTTCTTTTGTGCAGTCCTGTGGGACTTGTGCCCGGGCCAAGCCTTGCTGTTCCCGCGCTAGTGGGTTGCTTTTGCCTTTGCCGGTCCCTGAGAGGCCCTGGACGCATATTTCCATGGATTTTATTTCGGATCTTCCTGTTTCCCAGAAGATGTCTGTTATCTGGGTGGTTTGTGACCGGTTCTCTAAAATGGTCCATTTGGTACCTTTGCCTAAATTGCCTTCCTCCTCTGATTTGGTTCCATTGTTTTTTCAGCATGTGGTTCGTTTGCATGGCATTCCGGAGAATATTGTGTCTGTCAGAGGTTCCCAGTTTGTTTCTAGGTTTTAGCGGGCCTTTTCTGCTAGGATGGGCATTGATTTGTCTTTTTCTTCCATCCTCAGACAAATGAGCGAACTAATCAGACCTTGGAAACCTATTTGAGATGCTTTGTGTCTGCTGATCAGGATGATTGGGTGGCTTTCTTGCCGTTGGCCGAGTTTGCCCTTAATAATCGGGCTAGTTCGGCTACTTTGGTTTCGCCTTTCTTTTGTAATTTTGGTTTTCATCCTCGTTTTTCTTCGGGGCAGGTTGAGCCTTCTGATTGTCCTGGTGTGGATTCTGTGGTGGACAGGTTACAGCAGATTTGGACTCATGTGGTAGACAATTTGACGTTGTCCCAGGAAAAGGCTCAACGTTTTGCTAACCGCCGTCGGTGTGTTGGTCCCCGGCTTCGGGTGGGGGATTTAGTCTGGTTATCTTCTCGTCATGTTTCTATGAAGGTTTCTTCCCCTAAGTTCAAGCCTCGGTTTATTGGTCCTTATAAGATTTCTGAGATTATCAATCCTGTGTCTTTTCGTTTGGCCCTTCCAGCCTCTTTTGCCATCCATAATGTTTTCCATAGATCTTTGTTGCGGAGATATGTGGTGCCCGTTGTTCCCTCGGTTGATCCTCCTGCCCCGGTGTTGGTTGAGGGGGAGTTGGAATATGTGGTGGAGAAAATTTTGTATTCTCGTTTTTCGAGGCGGAGGCTTCAGTATCTTGTCAAGTGGTAGGGTTATGGCCAGGAGGATAATTCTTGGGTTGTTGCCTCCGATGTCCATGCCGCCGATTTGGTTCGTGCCTTTCACTTGGCTCATCCTGATCGGCCTGGGGGCTCTGGTGAGGGTTCGGTGACCCCTCCTCAAGGGGGGGTACTGTTGTGAATTCCGCTCTTTGGCTCCCTCCGGTGGTTGTAAGTGGAACTGCTGCTTCTTGGATTTAGCAGTCAGCAGCTGCTTCCACTGATCGTCTATTCTGGCTCGGCTATTTATCCTGGCTCTGTCCTTCAGCCTGTGCCAGTTGTCAATGGTTCCTGGTTGGATTTACATCTCTCTTGGATTTCCCTGATATTCTGTCCAGTTCAGCAAAGATAAGTCCTCGCTTTGTTCTTTTGCAGTTCACTTGTTGTGGACTTAATCGTTCAGCACATTCTATGTTTTTTCTTGTCCAGCTTGTCAGTATGTTTTATTCAGTTAAGCTGGAAGCTCTGGAAAGCAGATTTACCCTCCGCACCTTTAGTCAGGTGTGGAGATTTTTGTAAACTCTGTGGTGGATTTTTCTAGTTTTTAATACTGACCGCACAGTATTCTGTCCTGTCCTATCTATCGAGCTAGATTGGCCTCCTTTGCTACATCCTGGTTTCATTCTGTGTATGTCATTTCCCTCTCCACTCACAGTCAATATTTGTGGGGGGCTGTCTGTCCTTTGGGAATTTTCTCTGAGGCAAGATAGCTTTCCTGTTTCTATCTTTAGGGGTAGTTAGTCCTCCGGCTGTGACGAGGTGTCTAGGGAATGACAGGATCATCCCACGGCTACTTCTAGTCTTGTGTTAAGCTCAGGAACTGCGGTCAGTACAGGTACCACCTCCTCCAGAGCACGTCCCATGTTGCTCCTAAACCACCAGTTCATAACAGGAGGGATATTGTTGTGAACTCTGTTTTTGGGCTCCCTCTTGTGGTCACAACTGGTACTGTGTGAGTGCTGTCTTTGGGCTCCCTCTGGTGGTTCTTTGTGTCATTCTGCAGGTCTGAGGCAGGATCAGCTGTCTCGTTATCTCTTAGCTGGTTTCCTATTTAGTTCACCTGGACTCTCAGTTGTTGCCTGCTGTCAATGTCTTCAGTGCTATTTTGGAGCTCTCCTGCAGTCCTTCGTTATCAGTCTCTTCAAGAGAAGCTAAGTTTTGCTTGGTTCATTTTTTGACCATTAGTGGTCACATGTTTCTTGGTGCAAGACTTCCTGCAAGTCTGAATGACTCAATGGCTTTGGCCATTCAGATTGATCGGCGTTTGCGGGAGCGCAAATCTGCGCACCATCTGGCGGTGTTTTCTGAACAGAGACCTGAGTCTATGCAATGTGACCGAGTTCTGACCAGAATTGAGCGGCAAAATCATAGACGTCAAAATGGGTTGTGCTTTTACTGTGGTGATTCAACTCATGTTATCTCAGCATGCTCTAAGCGCGTTAAAAAAATCGCTAAACCTGTCACCATTGGTACTATACAGCCTAAATTCATTTTGTCTGTTACTTTAATTTGTTCTTTGTCATCCTACTCGGTTATGGCTTTTGTGGATTCAGGTGCTGCCCTGAATCTGATGGATTTGTCGTTTGCCAGGTGCTGTGGTTTTGTCCTGGAGCCTTTCGAATTCCCTATTCCACTGAGGGGAATTGATGCTACACCATTGGCTGAGAATAAGCCTCAATATTGGACTCAAGTGACCATGTGCATGACTCCTGTACATCAGGAGGTGATTCGCTTTCTTGTGCTGCATAATTTGCATGATGTTGTCGTGTTGGGTCTGCCATGGCTGCAGGCCCATAATCCAGTTCTGGATTGGAAAGCTATGTCTGTGTCAAGTTGGGGTTGCCAGGGAATTCATGGCGATGCTCCTTTGGTATCAATTGCTTCTTCCACTCCTTCTGAGGTCCCTGAGTTTTTGTCGGACTACCAGGATGTATTTGATGAGCTCAGATCCGGTGCCCTGCCTCCTCACAGGGATTGTGATTGTGCTATAAATTTGATTCCTGGTAGTAAGTTCCCTAAGGGACGACTTTTTAATGTGTCTGTACCAGAACATGCCGCAATGCGGAGCTATATAAAGGAGTCTTTAGAGAAGGGACATATTCGCCCGTCCTCCTCCCCTCTTGGTGCAGGATTCTTTTTTGTGGCCAAGAAGGATGGTTCTCTGAGACCTTGTATAGATTATCGTCTTCTAAATAAAATCACGGTCAAATTTCAGTATCCTTTGCCATTGTTGTCTGATCTGTTTGCTCGGATTAAGGGGTCCAGTTGGTTCACCAAGATAGATCTTCGTGGTGCGTATAACCTTGTGCGGATTAAGCAGGGGGATGAATGGAAAACAGCATTTAATACGCCCGAAGGCCATTTTGAGTACTTGGTGATGCCTTGTGGACTCTCTAATGCTCCTTCTGTGTTCCAGTCCTTCATGCATGACATCTTCCGAGAATATCTGGATAAATTTATGATTGTGTATCTGGATGACATTTTGGTCTTTTCTGAGGACTGGGAGTCCCATGTGAAGCAGGTCAGGATGGTATTTCAGGTCCTGCGTGCTAATGCCTTATTTGTGAAGGGCTCTAAATGTCTCTTCGGAGTACAGAAGGTTTCCTTTTTGGGTTTTATTTTTTCTCCTTCTACTATTGAGATGGACCCAGTCAAGGTCCAGGCTATTCATGACTGGACTCAGCCTACATCTGTTAAGAGTCTTCAGAAGTTCTTGGGTTTTGCTAATTTTTACCGTCGCTTCATTGCTAATTTTTCTGGCGTGGTTAAACCCTTGACGGATTTGACCAAGAAGGGTTCTGATGTGACTAATTGCTCTCCTGCGGCCGTGGAAGCCTTTCGGGAGCTGAAGCGCCGGTTTTCTTCGGCTCCAGTTTTGTGTCAGCCTGATGTCTCTCTTCCTTTTCAGGTCGAGGTTGATGCTTCTGAGATTGGAGCAGGGGCTGTTTTATCGCAGAGAAGCTCTGATTGCTCTGTGATGAAGCCTTGTGCTTTCTTTTCAAGAAAGTTTTCGCCTGCCGAGCGGAATTATGATGTTGGTAATCGGGAGTTGTTGGCTATGAAGTGGGCATTTGAGGAGTGGCGACATTGGCTTGAGGGAGCTAAGCATCGTGTAGTGGTCTTAACTGATCACAAAAATCTGATTTATCTCGAGTCTGCCAAGCGGCTGAATCCTAGACAGGCTCGTTGGTCGTTGTTTTTCTCCCGTTTCGATTTCGTGGTCTCGTACCTGCCTGGTTCGAAGAACGTGAAAGCTGATGCTCTTTCTAGGAGTTTTGTGCCTGACTCTCCGGGAGTTTCAGAGCCGGCTGGTATCCTCAGAGAGGGAGTGATTTTGTCTGCCATTTCCCCAGATTTGCGACGAGTGCTGCAGAAATTTCAGGCGGATAGACCGGACCGTTGCCCACCAGAGAGACTGTTTGTCCCAGATAGATGGACCAGCAGAGTTATTTTCGAGGTTCATTCTTCGGTGTTGGCAGGACATCCTGGGATTTTTGGTACCAGAGATTTGGTGGCTAGGTCCTTCTGGTGGCCTTCCTTGTCGCGGGATGTGGGTTCCTTTGTGCAGTCCTGTGGGATTTGTGCTCGGGCTAAGCCTTGCTGTTCTCGTGCCAGCGGTTTGCTTTTGCCTTTGCCTGTCCCGAAGAGGCCTTGGACGCACATTTCCATGGATTTTATTTCGGATCTTCCAGTCTCTCAGAGAATGTCTGTCATCTGGGTGGTGTGTGATCGTTTTTCCAAAATGGTCCATTTGGGGCCCTTGCCTGTTGCCTTCCTCCTCCGATTTGGTACCTCTATTTTTTCAGAATGTGGTTCGCTTGCACGGCATCCCTGAAAATATTGTGTCTGACAGAGGATCCCAGTTTGTGTCCAGATTTTGGCGGATCTTTTGTGCTAAGATGGGCATTGATTTGTCTTTTTCGTCGGCCTTCCATCCTCAGACGAATGGTCAAACCGAGCGAACTAATCAGACCTTGGAAACTTATTTAAGACGTTTTGTTTCTGCTGATCAGGATGATTGGGTGACTTTTTTGCCATTGGCCGATTTTGCCCTTAATAATCCGGCTAGTTCTGCTACTTTGGTTTCGCCTTTTTTCTGCAATTCTGGTTTTCATCCTCATTTTTCCTCAGGTCAGGTTGAGCCTTCTGACTGTCCTGGGGTGGATTCTGTGGTGGATAGGTTGCAGCAGATTTGGAACCATGTGGTGAACAATTTGAAGTTGTCACAGGAGAAGGCTCAGCGCTTTGCCAACCGCCGTCGCGGTGTGGGTCCCCGACTTCTTGTTGGGGATTTGGTATGGCTGTCTTCTCGGTATGTTCCTATGAAGGTTTCCTATCCTAAATTCAAGCCTCGCTTCATCGGTCCTTATAAGATTTTGGAAATCCTTAACCCGGTGTCATTTCGTTTGGACCTCCCAGCGTCGTTTGCCATTCATAACGTGTTCCATAGGTCTTTGTTGCGGAGGTATGTGGTGCCTGTGGTTCCTTCTGTTGAACCCCCTGCTCCGGTGCTGGTTGAGGGCGAATTGGAGTACGTGGTGGAGAGGATCTTGGATTCTCGTGTTTCTAGACGGAGGCTTCAGTATTTGGTTAAGTGGAAGGGCTATGGTCAGGAGGATAATTCCTGGGTTGTCGCCTCTGATGTTCATGCGGCCGATTTGGTTCATGCCTTCCATGTGGCTCATCCTGATCGCCCTGGGGGTTTTGATGAGGGTTCGGTGACCCCTCCTCAAGGGGGGGTACTGTTGTGAACTCTGTTTTTGGGCTCCCTCTTGTGGTCACAACTGGTACTGTGTGAGTGCTGTCTTTGGGCTCCCTCTGGTGGTTCTTTGTGTCATTCTGCAGGTCTGAGGCAGGATCAGCTGTCTCGTTATCTCTTAGCTGGTTTCCTATTTAGTTCACCTGGACTCTCAGTTGTTGCCTGCTGTCAATGTCTTCAGTGCTATTTTGGAGCTCTCCTGCAGTCCTTCGTTATCAGTCTCTTCAAGAGAAGCTAAGTTTTGCTTGGTTCATTTTTTGACCATTAGCGGTCACATGTTTCTTGGTTTATTTTTGTCCAGCTTGCTAATATGTGATTTCCTTGCTTGCTGGTAGCTCTAGGGGGCTGAGTTTCTCCCCTCACACCGTTAGTTGGTGTGGGGGTTCTTGTATTCTCAGCGTGGATATTTTGCATAGGGTTTTTTACTGACCGCACAGTTCCCTATCTGTCTTCTGCTATCTAGTATTAGCGGGCCTCATTTGCTTAATCTGTTTTCATTTCTACGTTTGTGTTTTCCCCTTACCTCACCGTTATTATTTGTTGGGGGCTTCCTATATCTTTGGGGTGATTTCTCTTGAGGCAAGTGAGGTCTTACTTTCCCTCCAGGAGTAGATAGTTTCTCAGGCTGCGTCGAGACGTCCAGGATTTTAGGCACGTTCACCTGCTTCCTTTAGTGTGTTGGTTAGGATCAGGTTTGCGGTCAGTCCAGTTACCACCTCCCTAGAGCTCGTGTCTATGTTCATAAACTTAGCTAGTCCGTTTTGTGATCCTCAGCCACTAGGATCATAACAGGATATGAGCCATGCATACAGGAGGTGGAGGGGAATTATGAGCCATGCATACAGGAGAGGGGGATTATGAGCCATGCATACATGAGGGGGGAATATGAGCCATGCATACAGGAGGGGGGAAATATGAGCCATGCATAAAGGAGGAGGGGGGAATATGAGCCATGCATATGGGATGGGAGGGAGATGAGCCATGCATACTGGAGGGGGGATATGAGCCATGCATACAGGATGGGGGGGAGATGAGCCATGCATACAAGATGGGGGGCATTATACAGTATTGAGCATCATGTGGGGTCATTATACAGTATGGAGCATCATTGTTATGATCCTGGTGGTAGGATCTCAAACTGACCTGACAAATATACCCTGAGTATATAGGACAAGTTCTGGGGATGTGGAAACTATACTGACCGCAATCCTGATCCTATCCAAACACACTAAAGGCAGCTGTGGAACGTTACCTGAAAACCTAGAGGTCTCGTCACAGCCTGAGAAACTGACTACCCCTAGAAAGAAAGCAAAGACCTCACTTGCCTCAGAGAAATGTACCCCAAAGTTTTAGATAGCCCCCCACAAATAATAACGGTGAGTCAAGGGGAAAACACAAACGTAGAGATGAAACAGATTTAGCAAATGAGGCCCGCTAATACTAGATAGGCAGAAAATAGATAGGTGTCTGTGCGGTCAGTACAAAAACTATCAAAAGTAAGCCACGCAGAGAATACAAGAACCCCCACACCGACTCACGATGTGAGGGGCGCACTCTGCACCCCAGAACTAACCAGCAAGCAAAAAATCACATAAAAGCAAGCTGGGCTGAACTCATAATATAATGAGAAACGTTTTCAAGGAAATAATGAGAAACTGAACAAGCAAACTTAGCTTCTCATAGCAGGAGACTGGTCACAAGGAATATTCAGGAGGACACAGGATCAGGACTGAATACACCGACAGCAGGCGACATCTAAAGGTCCAGGTGAGTTAAATAGGCCCAGCCTAGCAGGAGATGAAACAGCTGAGCCCAGCCAAGACCAGCCATATCGCTAAAGGCCACCAGAGGGAGCCCAAGACCAAACTCACACAGTACCACTCATGACCACAGGAGGGAGCCCGAGAACGGAATTCACAACACATCATGTGTTGCCATTATTCAGTATGGAGCATCATGTGTGGCCATTATACAGTATTGATCATCATGTGGGGCCATTATACAGTGTGGAGCATCATGTGTGGCCATTATACAGTATGGAGCATCATGTGTGGCCATTATACAGTATGGAGCATCATGTGTGGCCATTATACAGTATTGAGCATCATGTGTGGCCATTATACAGTATGGAGCATCATGTGTGGCCATTATACAGTATGGAGCATCATGTGGGGTCATTATACAGTATGGAGCATCATGTGTGGCCATTATACAGTATGGAGCATCATAGGTGGCCATTATACAGTATGGAGCATCATGTGTGGCCATTATACAGTATGGAGTATCATGTGTGGCCATTATACAGTATGGAGTACTGTGTGGCCATATTTATTTTTGTTTATAATTATTGGAACAGTGTGATCAGCAGTGCTAAATGGGTGTGGTTGGGACGTGGATATGGGTGTGACTAGTTGTGAAATGGGTGTGGTCAGAGGTGTGGCCTAAAATTTACCGTAGCGCACTACGTGCGCCGCAAACTTTATACCTCTTTCCCTTTTTCAAAAGTTGGGAGGTATGGTACCGAATTTGCCAGATCACGGCAAGTGCCACAAATCCCATGGGGAATGAATGAGGCCGAACACAGTGTTGCCGTAAGTGATCCGTTACATGGCAGATGCAGAAAAACAGCCCGATGTGCTACAAAAGGCTACTTTCACATCAGCGATTCTTGCCAAAGTCACTGCCGATAGTGTCATACTCACCAAAGGGGGAGGCAGCACTAAAAGTGCCTAGGGCAGCAGAAACTCTAAATACGGCCCTGACTACAGACGTCACTGGTGAGTCAGTGTATTACATGTACACGCACACTATATACTGTGTACAGAGTTCCTGTGTATAATGTCACTGGTAATCACTGTATTACCTGTACAGTGACACTATATACAGAGTTCTTGTGTATAATGTCATTGGTGATCACTGTATTACCTGTATACTACAGTATATACAGATCTCCTGTGTATAATGTCACTGGTGATCACTGTATTACCTGTACACTATACACTATACACAGAGCTCCTGTGTATATGGTGTGGCACATTTGTTCCTTGTATGTGGTATTATTCAGTCACTATGTGGTAGTAATATGTGATCTGGTCATGGTGTAGCTGTACTTGTCCCTTGTATGTGGTTTGATTCGTTCACTATGTGGTCTGGTCATGTGTGGTGGTATTTCTTCCCTGTATGTGGTAGTATTGGTCTTGGTATAGTGGATTGTGTTGTGTATGGCGGTCATTTATTCTCTCTGATATTAATTAGGAGAAGGCTCTTTATTTCCATTACAGATTAATTACTTGGTATACAGCAGAAGAGATGCATTTACAGAGAAACAGGGGTTCTTCTGTGAAAAAAGTAATCACCTCTCCACAGGATTAGCGATAACGTATTGATTGGTGGGGGTCTGAATACTTGGGCCCAATCGGCAGAATGTGGAGCTTTTATCCCTATTAGACTGGAGTGGCATTTCCACTTGACCACTGATCTATTCATTCCCTCAGTGGCTGCACTTATTTTTTTCAGGAAGCCTCAAAGAGAATGAATGGAGCTGGGGTCAGACATCCCACCTGCCGCTCCATTTAAAATGGGGATAAGTGTCCTGTCAGGGATAAAACTTCCCCATTCTTCTGATAGGTGCAGTTTCTAATGGTCAGACCTAAGCGATCACCTGTCCTGTGGAGCCCATGAATCGGTGATAACTTGTTTTAACCAAAGAACCCCTTTAATGTAAACTGCCGTAATTGTACATCCCAGAAATGGTGGCGCACAGTAGATGTGCAGGTTGGGGATAACGACTTACAGATATTTGCTTCTAGCTGTAGGGTGGGCCCCTAGAGTCCATTCGCCCTGTGGGCCCCAGACACCCCAGTCCAACCCTGCTTCCACGTTACTGGTAGTACAAAAGCTATGGAAAAGCTATGCGGCTTCTCACCCCACAAAAGAGATTCAGTAAATTCTGCTCACCCAAATCCAAATTCCCCTTTCTCTTCTGAGCCCCAGTGTGCCTAAACCACATCCATTGTCCACATGTTTGGCATTTCTGTAGCGATGAGAGCTCGCCTAATTTATGGTGTGTGTCTCCGGAAGCATGAGCTAGGCACTACAACATACTCGACATTACAATCTACTGGGGACTACAATGTACTGAGGACTACAACTGCAGTTTGCAATTTTCACTCAGCAACATCCACTGCTGCCTGTTTCTGGAAAACACCCATGGAGTCAAAATCGTCACTACACCTGTAGATAAATTGCCAAAGGGGTATAATTTCCAAAAATGGGGTCTCTTGAGGGGGGCGATTCTGCTCTTCTAGCACTTAGGGGCTCTGTATATGGAGTCCGCAAACTATTCTAGGAAAATCTGTGCTCCAGGAGTTAAATAGCGCTCCATCCTTCTCAAGTCCTGCCCTATGGCTTAGCAGTATTTTACAGCCACATATTGGTTATTTTCATGTTGAGCAGAAATTGTGGCACAAATTTTGGTTCCATTTTTACCCACTTCACCGTGAAAATGTAAAATATGGGCCTTAACCCTGCTGTTCTGTTTAGATTTCACATACACTTGTACTGTTCCCGGTCATTTTTGACCGTCCTTATAAAATAATCATTTTTAGCTAATCTAAGTGGTTTTTTTAAACAGTTTTTGCACTATTATATTGCTTGTGAAGATGGTTGTTCAAATACCAGAAAAAAAAATAAATACAAAGCTTGTTTTATATTTTTTTTATATCCAAAAGGGAACATGGTATTTTTTCGATTTTTGTAAAAATTGATTATTTTTGCAGATAAAAAAAAAATCTTGATCTAAATGTTAACTATAAGTAATAATATCAAACATTATGTAGCTATACTTTTTTCAAAGGCAAAAAAAAAAAAAGCTTTTTTCTCTATAAAATGCCAAAAAACGTTGTTTTTTATACACTTATACTGTTCCCGGTCATTTTTGACCGGACCTAACAAAGTTGTGATTTGTACCTAATTCAAGTGTTATTTGATTACCTGTTGCATTGTTTTACTGTATGTGAACATGGTTTTCAATAATCAGATGAAAAATTAAATCAAAAACTTTTATTTTTTTAATCAAATAAATTAACATTTATGTACAGTGTAATACTGTACAACCAGCAAACACATGGAAAATCAGAAAATCATGATTTACAATATGAAATGTTGACAACTGAATGGAACTAGATCTATATGAACAGCAGGGTAAATAAAAACCAGTGAAATAAATTGCGCATAGCTATACTGGAAGCGAATCCGTCGGCTGTATCGCAACTTGAAAATGTTGGTATGTGTAAATCTGTTCTGACCAAAAGTAGTCAGATACATTGATAAATAGTAGTAGATGCAATATATAGTTCAAAATGAGGTGATAGCACCTTTATTTTTGTCAAAAATTGTCTGGAGAGCTGAATAAAGGCCTATCGGTCATTTTTGACCGAACAGTACAAGTGTAAAAAAAATTGTACCAAATAAAGTAAACAAAAATTAAAAAAAAAAAAAATTCCCACAGAGAGTACCCCCCTAATGACGAAAAGTCAGGGAGCCTCAAGTCTCAGAATCACACGCTGAATTTTTATAACATTATAGAATTTCAAAAACGGTCATTTTTGACCTAACAGAACAGCAGGGTTAAACAAAATTTGGGCGGTAAAAATTTAATTATTTTTTTCTTCACTGGCCAATGGTATAAAAATCTGTATTACACCTGTCGTGACAATATGATCACTGTACCCCTTGATAAATTCATTGAGAGGTGTAGTTTGTAAAATGGGGTAACTTATGGGTGGTTCTGCTATTCTAGCACCTCTAGGGTTCTATCAATGGGTCTTGGCACCTGCAATCCATAACAGTAAAATCTGCACTATAATATGGCGCTCCTTCCCTTCTGAGCTTTGTACTGTGCCTGAAAAGTATTTCCTGATTACATGAAGGGTATTGGTGCACTCAGGTGACATTTTTACAATAATGTGAGGTCCATTTTTCCCTATTAGCCCTTAGAAAAAATAAAAACTTGGGACTAAAACAACATTTTGGTGGTCAAAATGTAATTATTCTTTCTTCATTGCCAAATGGTATAAAATTCTGAGACGCATATGTGGGGTCAATATGATCACTTCACCCTTTAGATGAATTCTTTGGGGGTCGAGTTTGTAAAATTAGGTCATGTACGTGGGGTTTCTGGTGTTCTGGTACCTCAGGGGCTCTGCCAATGTGACATGCCAGCCGCAAACCATTCCAGCAAAATCTGATCTCCAATTCTTCCCTTCAAAGCTTTGCACTGTGCGTCAAAGGTAGTTTTCAACCACATAAGGGGTATCTATGTACTCAGTAGGAAATGGACCCCAAAATTTGTTGTGCAATTTCTTCTTTTACACTTGTGAAAATCAAAAATTTGGGGCTAAAACAATATTTTTGTGGGAAATATTTTTTTTTTTTCATAGATCAAGTTTATAAAATTCTGTGAAGCACCTCGAACCTTCCACAGTCCAGCTGCCCACTTTTGTAAAAATTCCACTTCTGCACCACATCCTAATCAATCACACATTAACAGTTCCCATTTAACACCATATCACATACATAGCCATCAGATTTTGTTTTGGCCAAAAGATTTTTAAGCCTGCCACCACGACAAGGTAGACTCTTTTGGCCAGGCCCTACTCTACTCTAACCTATTAAATATTTGTTATAATACACACTACACTTTTTAGGCATATTTTTATTTATCTTTCTTTAAGGGAATGTGTCGCATGCATTTTTTTTAAATGACCAATAATCCCATATACAAAGGACAAATACCGTCACACCATGGCCGGACCACATATTACCACCACATAGTGACCGAATAATACCACATACAAGGAACAATTACCGTCACACCATAACCAGACCACATGTTGCCATCACATAGTAACCAAATAATTCCCCATACAAGGCACAAATACCATCACATCATGGCCGGACCACCTATTGCCACCACATACTGACCGAATAATACCACATACAAGGAACAATTACAGTCACACCATGACCAGACCATATATTACCACCACATAGTAACCGAATAATTCCACATACAAGGAACAAATACTGTCGCACCATGACTAGACCACATATTACCACCACATAGTGACCGAATAATCCTTCTATATTATTTCAAAACACTCTTTTTCGGTGATTACTTTGTATCTCCGTTCATACTGCACCCACACACACAAATGATACACCATTTGAAAGGTAAACTTGCCCCCTTCAGCAAGAAAGTAGCCAAATAAACCACTCATCCACGATGTGATCACAAAATACACTTTAAACATTAATTTTCATAAACCTGCAGTAAGGAAAAATGACCTGCAGGTGGCACCAAACTACCCCAAAGCACAATGCCACAAAGATTAAACAAATCCTAACATTTGCCTTGGGGGCTTTCCAGCTTGCCCAGCTGATTTCAGGCAGGTACATACAAAATATTTGCTACATATGTGGAAGTAGAATAAAAGTAAAACTTTACCTGTTTAAGACTTTAGTTTAAAACTGAAGATATAAATGAATGCAGCCTAAAAGGGACCGGACAGCTTCTGAACCATCAGATTTTCCGTATTATTGGACAGTCATTGAAACTCTATATTCCTTCTAAGGTTGCAGCTTATTGGTGACCTGGAGTCACCTCTGGTTCCAAGTAAACAAAACTGCAGCGTTGGCATAACTCAGACTGTACATTGTTTCCCGATTGGAGAGATTGGTGGAAACAACCTTGCAAAAATTGGAAAAAAAAATCCAACCGGCGGGAAAAAAAGGTAAGACAATCTGCAGATATTACTTTTTTTTTTTAAGGAATATTCCCAATTATTATACAATGGTGTAAATACGCTCAGTTATGGGGTCAATTCTCCTTCATAATTTTTACTGTCAAAGTGGCACTGCTGTACAGAGAGCTGCTCCGTTCACATACATAGGGCTGTGTTGCACTTACCTACACTGCAGATAGATGGCAGTGCTGCTATGGAGGGGAAAAAAATGCTGCTGCCCCTGTTCTTTTGCCAGGTCCTGACAATCAGACCCCTTCTGATCAGTAAGTAAAATACCATTATGTTTAATGTTGGGGGATCTACTTTAGGCTGGAGTCACACACAATGTATAATAAAATCTGTCCGTTTTACACGGACGAGAATCGCAGAAATGTTCCCTGAACAATGATCCTTATGCCATCCGTGTGCAGTGCGAGGATGCAATTTTCTCGCATGTAAGCATCCGTGTGACATCCGTATGACATCTGTATGGCGAGATTTTCTTGCCGGCTTGCAAAATTGACATATAATCGATCCATGCGCTCAAATATTCATGAAAACATATACTGTATATATGTCAGTGACACACATACCTCTCTGTGTTCATCATCTCATTAAATACATTTACATTTGACCAGCTTGATTTTCCTGAAATTGCCTGCGCCCCTGACAACCAATGTGTGAAAATTTTGCACGGGCCAATTAGTACCACATAAAAGAAACAAATACCACCACACAATGATCAGACCACATATTACCACCACATATTGATCGAATAATACCACATAAAAGGGAGAAATACTATCACACCATGACCAGACTATATATTACCACCATATAGTGACCGGATAATACCACATACAGAGAACAAATATCACTACACCATATATTACGACCACATAGTAACCAAATAATACCACATACAAGGGACAAATAGCACCACACCATGACCAGACCCCAAATTACCACCACATAATGACCTATAATACCACATACAAGGGACAAATAGCACCACACCATGACCACCACATAGTGAACGAATGCTACAATAGTGGTCATTAATAACAAAAAAAAACACACAATACGGATATTACCATAAGTGCCATTATACACAGGAGCTCTGTGAATAGTATACAGTGTATAGTGTCAGTGTACATGTAACACACTAAGTCACCAGTGACATTATACATGTCAGTGTAAAGGTAATTCAATGACTACAAGTGACTTTATACACAGGAGCTCTGTATATAGTATATATTGTACAGGTAATATAGTGATTACCAGTGACATTATACACAGGAGCTCTGTATATGGTGTCAGTGTACATGTAATACAGTGATCACCAGTGCATTATACACAGGAGCTCTGTATATAGTGTATAGTATACAGGTAATACAGAGATCACCAGTGACATTATACACAGGAGCTCTGTATATAGTGTTCAGGTAATACAGTGATCACCAATGACATTATACACAAGAGCTCTGTATATAGTGTCAATGCACCGGTAATACAAGGATCACCGGTGATATTATACACAGGAGCTCTGTAAATACTTCATAGTGTATAGTGTACATGTACAGATAACTCGCTGACTTACCAGTGATGGCTATAGTTGAAGGTATTATTTTTCAATTTGCTTCATCATCCAGTGCAGACCGCCATCACTTCTTCCAGCAAGGACTCATCTCTGCAGAAAATAACACCGTTATCTAGAGCACATTCCCCAATTTTTCCCCAACTTCTACACTATGCCAGATGAAGAAAAAAAGCGACAGTGTTGCCCTGCACAGTAACAGGACTCCCCCCCCCCCCCCCGCACACTGAAAACAGTATCCTCAAAAATAAAATACATCACAGCAGTAATAATATCCTTTAATTAGCCACTATAGAAATAATGTCCTACATCCTAGCACCTTTTATTTTTTTCCCCCATCCTGATATACATGTCTCATTCCTGGTCCCATGTGTCTCCATCTTGCTACATACGCCCTCCCACCATGGTGCCATGTGTCTCCATCCTCCCTCATATGTTTTCACATCCTGGCCCCATATGTCCTCCCATCCTTGCCCCATATATGATGTCTCATCCTGGCCCCAAGTGTCGCCATCCTGCCCCCATATATGTCCTCTCATAGTGGCCCCATATGTCTCCATCCTGCCCCATATATGTCCTCTCATCCTGGCCCCATATTTCTCCATCCTGCCCCCATATAAGTCCCTTCATCCTACTCTCCCATATGTCCCCCTCCTGCTCCCCCATATGTCTCCATCCTGCCCCACCCCATATGTCTCCCCATATTACGGATTTCAGTACAAAAAAACGAACTTTATCCATACCTGGTCACAGTCCAGTGGCGTTCCCTTCCTCAACCATTTGAGGTAAGGACACGCTGATGCACGACAGTGATGTCATACACAGGCGATGTGTGTGCCGATGATTGGCTGGCTGCTCCTATTGCAGTGAAGGAAGCAGGTCCTGCACAGCAATAGATTGCAACTGAACATGTGTCCGAGGACGCATGTTCAGTTACGGTACTTTGCGAACGGCCGAATTTTCCCCCTTGTACCGGGTCCCCTCCTCCCCGGGCTCCATACGCCAGTAAGGGCAGCAATACCCTGATGGCGGCCCTCGGTACCTGTTCAATCTGTGAAAAACGTGACTCAATGCACCAACTTTTGACACCTCAGTAGTCAGAAGCCATACGGTTACACAATAACTCACTCTGCTATAACTGATACATTTTGGGCGTGTGTCTGTTTTTTCTCTTGTTTTGCAGTCCTTTGAAGTCGCAATGTTATTCCTTGAAGAATAAGAAAAATAACAATTCAGAATTTGAATGATGCTTTAATTATGTCATTTTATAAAATATTACAAATAAGCATTAAAAATATGTTGATTGATATTTTTTAATGTTGAATGGTACTGTCATATTGATGTCACACTAGAAATCTCATGCAGCATAAATTAAAAAAAACCCTGCTTTTTCTAACATAGCTGAAGGATCATATTTGCCAGTAAACATTCCCTAGTATTATCAGCTGGCAAAAAGGGGATTCGGCAGTTCACCAGGGAATTTGTGATTTTATTATACAAACTATATATTAAATAATGCTGCATTCATGTGTCCTTTTCTCTTCCTGCTACACTATATGTGTATTACAGGGGTTGTAATGTACTTTTACATTGCTAAACTATCCTTATAATGGATTATTAATATATGCTGTTTGCAGTTTAAGCTGTAAACAGATAATTAATGGAAGTTCCGGATCATGGACCCTTAGCGATCTGATATTGATAACCTATCCAATCAGTGTTTAAGTCCTTGACAACCCCTTTAATCTACAGACAGTAATACATGAAGAAGAAAGTACAGATGACTGTAGGATTACTGCAGGAACTAAGTTGTGGATTCCAAGAAAGGATTCTACCCAACTGAAAATGAGCAGATTAAAAAATGTGCTTGTTTGCGCGTTTTTCCCCAGGAAATTTGATTCGAGAAGTCCCAGTTGAGGAGAGACTTGGTTATTCCGTTGTGATCGGTGGGGGATCAGAAAATGCGGCTATGACTGGATAGATGGTGATGAGTAGCAGAAGGGCTGGAAAGGTGAGAAGTATAAGGATTGTTTTATTTTTTTACCTTTTGATGGTACTTTAAAATTCCAAAAATGCCATCCAGTGGCCTCCATTTTGCTAAATCTGCGCAGAAGCGAATTGCAAAAAATCCACATTTTGGTCAATGAAGATTTTTGTAAAATTCAAGATGAATTTAATTCCCCGCAAAATTATTGACTGGTTTCTATTTGTGTTGTCTTCCGCCTCTGTAGTACACTGGAGCTTATGCTGCAGTAGGGTATACACAAGCAGCTGATTATTCCGGGTGCTGGGTTTTGGTTATTGACGAACTATCTTTAGAATAAGTTATCAATGTATTCGGAAAGTCCTGGACAAACCTTCTAACAGTCTTATGGCAGATAGCACATGACTGTGGAGTCTTATTGCACAGAGGGTTTGTTTGTAATATGAACTCATATATACATATATAGTAGCTCCACACAGGTGGCTTATATAGTCCTACAGTACTGTAAGTTCGATTAGGTGGTTGGAAACATTCTGGGGGGGGGGATATATTGTTGAGTGTTTCCATCCCAACTCTGGGACCAGACCCCATCCCACCCCACAACTTGTTGCAGCCAGAAAGGTGCAATGTTTGACCCAGATAGTTTTTTGTTGATTTATTTAGAATTATATCTTTTTTTTACACTGCTTTACTTGTGTTTAGTCAGACATTTGGTACAGCCTAAATGTTGTGAATGTTTTATGGTTTGATTGGTGCTTTTTTTTTACAACACAAATTTCCCTTTGTGTTACATGTACCCTTCTTCAGACTAGATTGTGGTGTAAAACTGTATTTTAGTTTGGCTGAAACAGCAGTACAATTGCATTGGTGTAAATGGAAGTTAAGCTTTAACACATGGGATGGCCAACTCAACCTAAGACAAACTACATTTTCAATTTTTCCCAGATTGTTAACTTACTTCTTGAAAGCTGAGTTCTACACAAGCAAACCATAACAAAGCTGATGATGGCTATGACAAGGATAATGCCTCCAAAAACCAGGAGCCAAAAATACTGCCTGTACCATTCCATTAGTTTTCACACCTGTAGGAGAAGAAAATTTAAATAAAGCATTGCATACCATGCACTATACTACAGTTTATAATATAATGCTCAGACTGCATGATCTGTAAGTGATATTTTTGTCTCAACAAAAAACACATAGCTACATTTATATACAATGTATTTTTTTTTAATTTGTTTATATACAATGTATATTTTTTAAAAAATTGTTAATATACAATGTATATTTGAAACGTAACATTCACAAAAATCTGTCCATCATCCCTGTATGACCATGCAATTTTCTGTTGTTCACGCTGTCCTCAGAACGGGCTTTTTTTCTTCCCTTCAGTCCTGTTGCGTGCTCATTTCTAAACTTGTTCTGCTCAGCCATCCTGAGAGCTTTACAGTAGGGCACAGAGACTGACTGAGGACAGTGGATGGTAAGTGGCAACCATCGGCACCCTGATTGTGGTATCTAGATACCTACATGGACACTATTAGTACTAGCTCCTACTGTGACAGTGCAGCAGAATTTTTGCTGTATTGTTGTGAAGGCACCCACTGCTGATGGGGTTCAGATCTTGAGCCCACTCCATCCCTCAACCCTAATTGTATGGTCCTTTTTTTAGAATCACTTTAACATGTGTGGTGGATGTTGACTAGGTGTTACAAAAGGCTTATCATTACAAGTGGGTTAGAACTTATGTGTAGCACTTTGACACCAAGCAAGTCTCCTAGCTGAATCATGGCCAGTGATGAACACATACAATACAGGGTTAATTTGAAACAGATATATCCAGTTTTTGCAGCTAAGCATAGTGGTTAGTGTCTCTCGTGCAGGTACTAGCTTCATGGCTACACAACAGACCTGATGTAGTTTTGGTGGTTACATGTCAATACTAAGGGCACATAGCTTTGTGTTTACACAGAAACGGGAACAGTCTCTTAGCTTGACAGTTCTACTTCTACATAGTATATTTTAACACTGATTCTTTAAGCTGCTGTTTTGCACACCATTCTCGATTATCATTGGGGAACTTAGAGAAACCTACAATATGTGGTGGAACACACACTTTGGAAACAACTTATCATTTGTGCACATCCTGGACAGATGTGCACAACTTGGTGCAAAACCTGTTACTGTCCAAGGTAACTGTCATGTTGGTGGATCGTGGACTCACTGCGCCACCGGTTGGGGAGAGTCTGAAGGAGCATAACACCTGGGTTTTCACTAGAGCCCCTGATGGTGGAGTTAAACTTGAGCCACAGGAGGATGCCAGATGCCTCAACAGCTGACCCCAAAAGACAGGATAGTATACACAGACTCGGAGTCCAAGGCAGGACTGGATTCTGATGGAACAGATATTGGAGTTGGTTCAGACACTGAAGCTGGTCCATATAATGCGGGTCTCAAGTACAGGTCCTGGTTCAGGTCCTCTTTTTCTCAGAAGAGGCAATTTGAATATTTAATTTCCCAGAGGAGCATTGCACGGCGAATAGGCCTCTTTACCTTGACAAGTCAGCTGGTATGTCACTCTCCATAAGGAGAAACGCTACCCCTTAGACCCCATATAAAATTAAAGCATGTATGCTGATCTCCAATGAGGACAATTTACCCCTTGTAAGCGCTTAATCTCCCTGTGCTTGTGTGATATTATTATGTGAGCACTGCAGTCAATCAGCGTCCGATTTCCTCTAATTTCCTTCTAACAAACTAACACCGTTAATAATATGAACCTATGATGCCCATAGGCAATAATACGGAGTCCCTTAATAGCAACAATAACTTATAGAAGAACAGGTCCTTCAACAACAACTGAAATTTAAATGAATGAATTTTATTGATACAAATATAAATAAACATGTAAAATACAGAGATACCAATACCCAGATAGAAAAAGAAAAGACTGAACCAAAGCGTGTCTGGGATAAAGTTTCAATGATTAGTATCATATGCCACTGAACGTCTGCATTGTTGGGTTTGGTGTCTCTCATCTTCTTCTTGACAATACCTCATAGATTCTCTATGGGGTTAAGGTCAGACGAGTTTGCTGGCCAATCAAGCACAGTGATACTGTTGTTTTTTAAACCATGTATTGGTACTTTTGGCAGTGTGGACAGGTGCCAAGTCCTGCTGGAGAATGAAATTTCCATCTACAATAAGCTTGTCGGCAGAGGGAAGCATGAAGTGCTCTAAAATGTCCTGGTAGATGGCTGTGCTGACTTTAGTCTTGATAAAACACAGTGGACCTACAGGTCCTTCTCAAAAAATTAGCATATAGTGTTAAATTTCATTATTTACCATAATGTAATGATTACAATTAAACTTTCATATATTATAGATTCATTATCCACCAACTGAAATTTGTCAGGTCTTTTATTGTTTTAATACTGATGATTTTGGCATACAACTCCTGATAACCCAAAAAACCTGTCTCAATAAATTAGCATATCAAGAAAAGGTTCTCTAAATGACCTATTACCCTAATCTTCTGAATCAACTAATTAACTCTAAACACATGCAAAAGATACCTGAGGCTTTTAAAAACTCCCTGCCTGGTTCATTACTCAAAACCCCCATCATGGGTAAGACTAGCGACCTGACAGATGTCAAGAAGGCCATCATTGACACCCTCAAGCAAGAGGGTAAGACCCAGAAAGAAATTTCTCAACAAATAGGCTGTTCCCAGAGTGCTGTATCAAGGCACCTCAATGGTAAGTCTGTTGGAAGGAAACAATGTGGCAGAAAACGCTGTACAACGAGAAGAGGTGACTGGAACCTGAGGAAGCAGTGGACTGAGTCTGGTGTGGAAACATCCAGAGCCACCGTGCACAGGCGTGTGCAGGAAATGGGCTACAGGTGCCGCATTCTCCAGGTAAAGCCACTTTTGAACCATAAACAGCGGCAGAAGCGCCTGACCTGGGCTACAGAGAAGCAGCACTGGACTGTTGCTAAGTGGTCCCAAGTACTTTTTTCTGATGAAAGCAAATTTTGCATGTCATTCAGAAATCAAGGTGCCAGAGTCTGGAGGAAGACTGGGGAGAAGGAAATGCCAAAATGCCTGAAGTCCAGTGTCAAGTACCCACAGTCAGTGATGGTGTGGGGTGCCATGTCAGCTGCTGGTGTTGGTCCACTGTGTTTCATCAAGGGCAGGGTCAATGCAGCTAGCTATCAGGAGATTTTGGAGCACTTCATGCTTCCATCGGCTGAAATGCTTTATGGAGATGAAGATTTCATTTTTCAGCACGACCTGGCACCTGCTCACAGTGCCAAAACCACTGGTAAATGGTTTACTGACCATGGTATTACTGTGCTCAATTGGCCTGCCAACTCTCCTGACCTGAACCCCATAGAGAATCTGTGGGACATTGTGAAGAGAAAGTTGAGAGACGCAAGACCCAACACTCTGGATGAGCTTAAGGCCGCTATTGAAGCATCCTGGGCCTCCATAACATCTCAGCAGTGTCACAGGCTGATTGCCTCCATGCCACGCCGCATTGAAGCAGTCATTTCTGCCAAAGGATTCCCGACCAAGTATTGAGTGCATAACTGAACATTATTATTTGATGTTTTTTTTGTTTGGTATTAAAAAACACTTTTATTTGATTGGTCGGGTGAAATATGCTAATTTATTGAGACAGGTTTTTTGGGTTATCAGGAGTTGTATGCCAAAATCATCAGTATTAAAACAATAAAAGACCTGACAAATTTCAGTTGGTGGATAATGAATCTATAGTATATGAAAGTTTAATTGTAATCATTACATTATGGTAAATAATGAAATTTAACACTATATGCTAATTTTTTGAGAAGGACCTGTATACCAGCAGATGACATGGCTCCTCAAACCATCATTGATTGTGGATACTTCACACTAGACCTTGGAAATCAAGGTCCCAGAGTCTGGAGGAAGAGTGGAGAGGCACACAATCCAAGCTTCTTGAGGTCTAGTGTGAAGCAGGGGTATTGTCAAGAGGAAGATGAGAGACACCAGACACAATGCAAATAGTTTCAAATTGAAGGACAGCATCCAATCCAGGTGAAGATCATAGATATCTTTATTGTGCCATAATGCATTATGGCACAATAAAGATATCTATGATCTTCACCTGGATTGGATGCTGTCCTTCAATTTGAAACTATTGGTATGTAATTCTCCCTTTGGATCCTGTGGAGTTAGGACGTGCATCCATATATCACGGTAGTGCTGTCAGCCGCTATCTTTTGCTATTTGGACCAGACACAATGCAGACGAGCTGAAGGCTGCTATCAAAGCAACCTGGACTTCCATAACACCTCAGCAGTGCCACAGGCTGATCGCCTCCATGCCATGCCGCATTGATGCAGTATTTTATGCAAAAGGAGCCCCAACCAAGTAGTGAGTGCATCTACTGAACATACATTTCAGTAGGCCAACATTTCAGAGTTTAAAATTATTTTTCAAGCTGATGTCAAAGTATTCTAATTTACTGAGTTAACGACTTTTGGGATTTCATTGGCTGTAAGCCATAATCATCAACATTAACAGAAATAAACACTTGAAATAGATCACTCTGTTTGTAATGATTCTATATAATTATATGAGTTTCACTTTTTGTAGTGAACTGAAATAAATTAACTTTTTGATGATATTCTAATTTTGTATGCACCTGTATACAGTATATGGAGCATTATATGGAGCCCATTATCTATGGAGCATTATATGGGGCCCATTATATATGGAGCATTATATGGGGCCCATCATATAGTGGACCATTATATGGTGCTCATCATATATTGTATGGAGCATTATATGGGGCTCATTATACTGAATGGAGCAATATATGGGGCTCAATATACTGTATGGAGCACTATGTGGTGCCCATAATAATGTATGGAGTCCTATAGTGTCCGGTTTCTGAACTATTGATATGCAAATTGCCTCTTCTGAGAAAAAGAGGACTTAACTCTATAGCGCCACCTGTTGGAAGTAGCCATCCTACAAGTCACAATCAACCCTTTAACGAGTCGTGCAATATGACTTAGGATAAATAGCCAAATCAGTATCTCAATTCGCAGACACGGTGTTTCGGGCTGTTGGCCCTATGATATCACTCATGTAATGTAAGTAGTAAGTGAAATCTTGGCATTGAACTACACCTATATTTCTCTGCCATATCTGTGCATCATGAATTGTGGTATGTGCTCAAGGGGCCCACTGAGACTCTTTCACCCGGGGCCCACAAAAACTTGGAGCCGGCCCTGACCACAAACTAGTTGTATAAGGTACTAACAAGAATAATGATGTATATAGGTGTGGGACAGAAAAAGACTGGCAACTGTATTAAAAATTAATCAGGTGGAGAATGGCCAGTACAAAAATACTAAGTCCATAGAACTATTTAGGCAGATAGAGTAGAGTATAATATCTATAGGCAAAAAAATGTAACAGGATGCGAGTCCTGTCAGGTTTTCACACAATAATAGTATCATGAAAATACAAGTAAAGAGAGTATATACACAAAAAGGCCATCTTACATAGTAGCCTATGTGGATGACAGCATACCGTAGGTATTGGCCTTCATTAGTCATACCCATTACTATTTTGTATGCCAATGTACTGTGTTTTGTAATAAACACATTGATATATTTATTTACCTTGTTGGATTCCAACTTTGTGTCACTTATAGGTTATATTTTTAAAGGAGTGTCCATTAGAATTTTTCTAGGCTCTATTCTTTAATGGTCATTTTGCCACGATACATTAATATACTACCATACAATGATTTCTAAACAAACAATCACAGCTAGAAAAATGTATCTGTACAGAAAAATCACAGCAAAAATTCACCATGTCAAAAAAACTGTACTTAGAAAAATATCTCTAATTGCGTCTTAACGCAGTAAAAGTGATAATCAGGAACCACTACCGCCATTAAAAAGAAGATACCAGGAGGTGCCTGTATCTATCACTAACCTGAACTGTTCCTACCTACCAGCGGAGGTTGGCACCCTACACCTGCGCAATGGGGCCCCCGCCCACAGTCGACTGTCTCTCCTACTACTATCCACCCCTGTAGGGATGGGGAAAGAATAAGAAGGAGAGACAGTAGAATTCATTTCTCGTTTCCAGGACCTAACAATGCCTTTCCTCACTTAGAATAAAGTCTTCATCTGTATGGGAACATAAATCCTCTGTTAGACTAAAATCTTTATCTCGGTGGAGGGGTAATGGTCCTGCTGGGATTAAAAACACCTGTGGCTAAAATGCGGAGTGCTCAGTCAGAAGGCTAATGATGAATACAAACTTCAAAAAACTGACCGTCACATCCAAACATAGACTGAGTGTGAACAGGTGCTGAACGTTTAATTTATTTAAACCACTTCACCTTGTGTAGTTATGAATGTTAAAAAAAATGACATTATGTGATTTACTACCCTTTGTTGATTAAGATTTGGCAGTAACCAAAAAGCGATATACTACTTTCCCACAATAATTGTGAGCTACTATCCAAACAAGTTTGAATTCTACTGTCTCTCCTTATTCTTTCCCCATCCCTACAGAGCTGGATAGGGGTAGGAGGGAGAGTAGACGGTGAGCGGGGGTGCCATTGCGCAGGGTGCCAACCTCCACTGGTAGGTAGGAACAGTTCAGGTTAGTGATAGATACAGGCACCTCCTGGTATCTTCTTTTTAATGGCGGTAGTGGTCCCTGATTATCACTTTTACTGCGTTAAGACGTAATTAATGACCATTTTCTAAGTACAGTTTTTTGACACGGTGAATTCATACAATCATTTTTGTTCAGTTGATATTAATCGCATATATGCATATCTAATCTTTGTTTTATTTCTTGCTACATCTTATTCTACTCTTAATGATTATAATAATCCAGGTTATGATCTATGCCCTAAGCGAGTTATCTACTCTGGCACAGGATAGATACAGACATTTTCTATGTCGGATATCACATAGACATATCGATATACTAACTTGAACATTGAGTCGCATCAGAGTCTAGTCTTCACGTGCAGCCGTATATGATACTAGTCATTGAAACTGGACATGTTTCGGTTCAGTGCTTTCTTTTTCTATCTGGGTATTTGGCATCTCTGTATTTGACCTGTTTTTATTTATATTTGTATCAATAAAATTCATTCATTTACATTTCAGTAGTCATAAGAGGACTTTTTCTTCTGTAGGTTTTTAATGCCCAGAAGAAGTGAGATGGTGCTGCTTCTATATGACTTCCTCCAAATGTCAGTTACAGCTGATGGAAGTGAGAAGGAAGCAGCCGCAGATTGGCTGCAGGGTTCGCGTGACATAAAAATGTTATATAGGTCCAAGAAGAGTAGGTGCCAACATCACTGGAATGGAGCATATATGTTATTATTTTACATGTGGGAACTATGATGATTGGGAAGGGGTTCTCCGAGTAGTGGATAAACCCTATTCTTTGCTGACTGTAATTTTTTGTTGTGTGACTTGTTATTGTAATATTCTGGAATGATAGTGTGGGGTGGGAGTATGATGTATAGTGTAAGGTAACCTGTGCTGTGTATTGTACTCTTGTGCTATGTTTGGTAAATATAATTATTCATTGTGTGCTGCTATTTAGCCTGCTCTCTGACACAGTACATTGTATATTTGTGTTCGATAAGGGCTGGATAACAGGAGTAAACGATTTGTAAATGTGTTAATGTATCAAAAGAAGTAAATTACCGTATTTTTTGGATTATAGGAAAAAAAAATTTCACCAAAATTTGGAGGGGAAATGGGGTGCGCCTTATCCAAATTGTAGCTGCAGTGGAGCAGTGTCCCAGGGTCGCTGCTGCCAGAAGCTTCTGACGGAGGCAGAGGCAGGAGTCAAGCGATGGCTGAGGGCCCCAGACTGGTACCACAAGATTTCAGTGGTGAGGGGGCTCCGCCGACATTTTGTGAAAGCCCAGAGCATCGCACTTTCCATAGTCTTCTATGTGGTATACTCTGGGAAAATGGCTGCCGGAGGCGGCACATGCGCAAATTGAGATGTCGGCACCGAGATTTCATCTCCTGAGATCATGGTTCCAGAGCTCTCAATTGCGCATGCGCCGCAATTTTCCCGGAGTCCACAGCATTAGAAAGTATGGAAAGTATGGAACGCCCGCCAGGGCTGTGGGGTACTCGGTACCGGGTCCGGTACTTAAAGGGATGTGTCAAGGCGGTGGTGACTCAGTCCGTGGCCTTGGGCGCCCATGTTAAGGGGACGGTCCTTAAAGGGGTTTAAATAAAGTTTGTTCATGACGCCACCTGTGGTACTCAGTCAGGAGTGAACAAAGCTGCTTAAAGGGGTCCTCTGGGGTGATGTTGTGGCAGCAGGGATGGTATGGCTTCCCACAGGCGAAGCTGGGTCCTCAGGGCTCCCGATGTAGTAGGGAGAGATGGTAGATGGTATTGAAAGAAACAGAGGACAAAAGTTGCAGTCTCTTTACCTCTTTACTGTAGAATTCAGGCAGCCACAGTCCAGAGTACCGGATCACAGCTGCTTGTCATGGTCCAGCTGGCTTGGAAGAGAGTCTGGAATCCCCCTAACCAGGTGGGGTTGGAAGCCTTCCTTCTAGCGCTCTTTTGTAGTTTCTTTCTACCTTAGGCCTCACAAAAGGTCCTCACTTTCTATCTGTCCCCCTTTAGGTCGGACACTAACCCGCATGGCGGGTAACTGGAGCGTTTTTACAGGATCTCTATCACGACCCGGGCTCTATGTGTTACTGTGCCTTTGGTTGTTAATGGTGAACAGTTGACTTGCAATCTGCTGTTTGCCGGTTTCTGCCATGGGGCATAGAGTTACCCCCACAACCTCGGTCTTCCGGCCACCGGTTTCATGTGCTTCGCAACTTCTCTCCAGCTCTTCACTCTCCTTTGCTCCTACCTCCTTCATGCTCTCTGCAAACTGTTCCATCCTTTCTTTCCTTTCCAGGAGCTGCAGAACTCGGTCTGCACGGCCCCTGCTTTCCTCACAGGAGCTGCAGATGTTCTTGTCTGCAATGTCTTCCTCTGTCTCTCTCACAGACTGACTCCCAGTCACAAACTAACTATTTTCCCTCCAGCCATAATATATATAGGGGAGCCATACACAATCTGGATCAGAGCTCCCCCTTCTGGCCTGGAGTAAGAACATGTTGCATGTTTGTGAATACCTGTTATAGGGATCCTTCCTCGCTTCCAAGCATGACATCACTCTCCCCGCGAGGAAAGCAATGCCACTGTAACGACCAGGAACCTGGGGTGTTACAAGAGCGGGGTTCCAGGCTTTCACAATATGTCGGTAGAGCCCCCATACCACTCATCACCTCGTCATACCAGCATGGCACCCACAGCCATGGCCAAACTCTTGACACTGCTGAACAGCCCGTCCTACCAGTTTGGAGCCCACAGCACATCCACCAGCAGTGACCTTCCACCGCCAACAGTGACCTTGCCACCTGGGACCTCTCTCCACCACTGCCGCCAGCCAGGTAAGCTATTGTTATAACATGCACCTTTTAAAAAAAAACATTTTTTTCCTATTTTCCTCCCCAAAATTTGGGGTGCGTCTTATAAACCGGTGCATCTTGTAATCCGCAAAATATGGTATATAGTGTTGATTCATTGGTACAGGTAAGAACACAGGTTATAATAGCTATCGTAACATGTATTAGCAGTAGCAGTGAGTCAGCATACTTCATTTTTCTCAATAGTAAGTGATTGAATTAACATTAATTTAATAATTAATATGTTAATATTAATATTGAGCATCATTAATTTCAGCCTATTGGTTCTGTCCTCTACAACAGTCACGGTCTCTCATATAGCCCCTCTTGAATACTAAATCCATGTACCAGAACAGCAGCGAATAGCCAAAACCTTGAGTAAATTTGAACTGTTCCCTATTTACAGCAGATATTTGTATTTTTATTGCATATTAAGATGAACACTACTGGAAAGGATGTCAAACAGAGACTAAAATTTTAAGTATATGATATTCAGATGGAACCCGCTAATGAAATTATCAACAGAGAACATACAGTGGGGAAAATAAGCCTTTGATACACTTCCGATTTTGCAAGTTTTGCTACCTACAAAGAATGGAAGTCTGTAATTATTGTACAAGACAGAATCTTAAAAAAAAATCCAGAAAATCACATTGTATGATTTTTACTTACTGAATTTGCATTTTATTGAATGAAATAAGTATTTGATGCAATAGAAAGACTTTTCAGAAAAGCACCCCCAAAGTATGATGTTTTCCCCACCATGCTTCACGGTTGGGATGGTGTTCTTAGGGCTGAAGTCATCCTTCTTCCCCCTCCAAACACGGTGAGTGGAGTTGATACCAAAAAGTTCTATTTTGGTCTTATCTGACCACATGACCTTCTCCCTTCCTTTCTCTGGATCATCCAGATGGTCATTGGTGAACTTCAAATGGACCTGGACATGTATTGGCATGAGCAGAGGGACATTACGTGCCCTGGAGCATTTTAATCCATGATGGCATAGTGTGTTACTGATGTTAATGTTTGAGACTGGTTCCAGCTCTCTTCAGGACATTGACCAGGTTCTCCCATGTAGTTTTGGGCTGATTCCTGACCTTTCTCAGAATTATCCTTACCTCATGAGGAGAGATCTTGAATGGAGCCCCGGACCGAGGAAGATTGACAGTCATCTTGTGTTTCCTTCATTTTATAACAATTGTGCTAACAGTTGTTGCTTTCTCACCAAGCTGCTTGCCTATTATCCTGTAGCCTATCCCAGCCTTGTGCATGTCTACAATTTTGTCCCTGGTGTCCTTAGACAGGTGTTTGGTCTTGGCCATGGTGGAGATGTTGGAGTGTGATTGATTGTGTTGACAGGTGTCTTTTATATAGGTAATGGGTTCAAACAGGTGTGATTAAGACACGTGAGCCAAAATTCTTGCTGTTGGTAGGTGATCAAATGCTTATGTCATGCAATAAAATGCAATTTAATTTCAAACTCATACAATGTGATTTTCTGTTTTTTATTTTTTTAATTCTGTCTCTCACAGTTGAAATGTTCCTACGATAAAAATTACGGACCTTTTAATTTTTTGTAGATGGGAAAACTTGCAAAATCGGCAGTGTATCTAATACTTATTTTCCCCACTGTAATTAACCAATCATAAATAATTTTGTTAATCAGATCAGCATTCTGCACTCCATGGTAGTTATAGCAGAAAACAACAATGGAAGTGATGCTGTTCTGCTCTCTTGATAAATCATTCAGAGGAAAGGAATTGGAACGAGGCCCATTTGCTAACCACATTTCAACATGTACGTCAGAAATCAAAACGAGTAGTATGGAGCGTGCTCAGGAAATAAGCCTGCTTCACATGCATTGGATGCCAGCTGCATTATAATCCCTGACACCAGCCAGCAACTGCAGAGCTAGTTTACCGCATTTTTCAGATTATAAGACACACTTTTTTTTCCCCAAAAAAAATGTCAGCGCTGAAATCTCATCTCCTGAGATCTTGTTGCAGAGATCTCCATCTGCGCATGTGCCGCCCCGGCCGGCACCCATTTTCCCGGAGTCCTTTCCATTGCATAGGAAACCATAGTCACTGCGGGGGCTCTGGGTTTTCACAAAATGTTGGCAGAGCCCATGCAGCACCGGACATCCGCAACACCTGACACCGCAGCGGCGCTCTGCACCGCTCATCCAAACACCCCCTCATCCCAGCCTGCAGCTTGCAACAACGCTCCACTCTTGCCTCCTCCAGCGGCGACCGTGGGACCACGCTTCACCGCAGCCACCACCCCGGTAAGCAACAAGACGCATGGATTATAAGAAGCACCACCATTTTATGAAAAAAAAAAAAAGTTTTTTTCCTATTTTTCTCCTCAAAATTTGAGGTGCATTTTATAATCCGCAAAATATGGTAATTCCTTTAAGATTAAAGAGGACCTATTCCAGCCTACTTCATCTGGATGTGCGTCTGAGGAAAAATCCCAGGATGGGAGGCATATGTACCAGGAAGGGACAAGAGACAATGCCTGTCAGAAAGTCAGAATGGGCTCAGTGTAGAGAAAAGACCTAATAGTCTAATGTGAGCAGCGCCGCGTGATGTGGATGTCCCTAATGAGAGAAGAAAAAGATAAGAGGATAGCGATAGCCTGAGCAGAGAAGTGACTGAAGGACTAGAGTAATGGGAGAAGGGTCCTGGGTCAAGACGCCTAGCAGTATGATCTAATTTACAACTCAGAGAAGTAACAGGCCTAAACGGGACAGGGTACGTAAGACATAGAGAATGCTCCAAGTGGGGGTTTCAGAGCGCCAGAGACAGAAGAGATAGGTTAAGGCCATATTGGTAAAGTAGCTCCTGTGATGCAGTGACCCCTGTAACAGGTAGGGGGCGCTGCATGGTCTCCCCGGTATGTGCACGGAGTCGTATTGAGGCCGTGAGGATCGACCTGCAGTGATGTCAGGATCACGTGACCAGCCCATGTGATCCATTACTGTGGGTGTGGTTACAGGTACATAACGTGACCAGGGTGTGGGTCACAAGGGGGTTCCTGAGGGCCTGTGCATGGGCTGTGTATGCTCCTGTGTTGGAAGCCCTGGGAGGAGGCTTCCTGTGTATGCACATGGTTTGGACCTGGTGGCCTGGGTGTTGGACTAAGTCCTGAATAGCACCCAGACAGGCCACATGCCTCTGTGGTGGACAGTCCCAGGTGGGATGGACGTTCTGAAGACCACAGTGTGATCATGGTCCTGGACAGTCTGTGTTAGAAGCTCCTGTGAGTGGAGTCTTCTTGGAGCACCTGAGAGACTGTGGACCTGGATGATCGGTGTTGGGGAAGCTACCGGCCTTCGGTGGCTCTGGACTGATGTGTGCCGGCCAGGCAAGTTGGTGAACCCCGTAAGGCAGTTTCCCCAGGAGAGAGGACTGACAAGGAGTCAGCAGATGGAGCAGGAGCTCCCATAAGGTACCTCCATAAACTGTTGGTGCTTGTATCATGAACTGTGTGGTAACCCAAGGCAACTGGTCAGTGAGGACCAGTGTGTTTAGTTGCCACAGAATAAGGGTCTGAAACTTGAAGTGATATCCTGGTTCAGTATGTAAATGGACTGTTCATGATGTGGTTTATGATACCTTAATAAACCAAATAGACTGTTTTGTTTTAAAAAACCCGTGCCCGTGTGCTGAATATCGCGGCCAAGTGAGTGTCCCCCAATACACTCAGTAAGAATAGTCTTACACTCCCCTAAGGGAAGAAGGACGAGGAATCGTGAGTTGAGTATACAGAAGGTCCTACAAACTGGACTGTAGTACTGAGCTGAGTTGTGGTGAAGTGAAGACGAACGGTAAAGATAGAGAATAATCGAGTAAAGAGGAAGGAATTTAAACTTTGTGGAAAATTCTCCGTATCATGAAGGAAATGTTTAAAAAGTTGTGAACCCGTTATCTACTGTTAATTTTCCCATCCAAGTTCCTGTTTGGTAAAAAGGTAAAAAGTTTATTTTTGAACAGTGGTCTCTCTCATTGAAATATCCAACACCTGGTCCTGGCACACCAATATTTCCAGTGACATGCGACCTGAAAAGGTGTAGCGCGCCCACAGCACAAGTCTACACACTCAGTAAGGACCTTCATCTTCATGTCATGTGCTGGGGAATAAGAAACAAATACTTCGCCAACGGCTACTGCCGTGCCCCATGTTACACATACATACCAAGCAGGGGCCCAAGATGTGTACATATATTCCTGGAAGGGTCCAGGAATGGGGCACATGTAAATCTGGAAGTGGCCCAAATGGAGGATACTACTACATGATGGGGGACATTACTACATAATGGGAAGGAACAAGTATGTCCTTATAGGATTTAGAATGTTACAGGAGCCCATACATCTGGCCAACATGAAGAGGGAGACAGGTTCACATTTTGCGCTAGGGTCCATTGGACTCTATTTACACTACTGCTCCCTACGTGCATGTCCTCCTGTAATTTTGCACAAACTACCACACAAGGACACTCAACACCTAACCTTCCTATCCACAATCACTTTGATTATAAAGCAGTGAACTATCAAGCTCTGTCCATGATACAATTTATGCATTAATAAATTCCCTCCCTTAGCAAAAATGGTGATCTTCTTCCTCTCTAAGTGTAAAACCTTCCATTTCTCTTTTCTAGGCCATACTGTAGTACTAAAAATGTCAATACTGCTGAAAATATTTATACCTATACAAAACTTTGCCTGTTAAAGTGACAAAATTCTAGTCTCTTTCCTAAATGTCAGAATTGCAATACACATTGAATGCCCAAAACTGTTTTGATAGCTTGGACCTTAGAAGAACTCCTAGTAGTCTGTCATATTGCACTTGACTATTAAGTTGCTTGACTTAATGCCCCATACACATTAGACTAATGTTGTTGGAATCTGCAGATATCAACAGGTTCGGCTGATAGACTAAAGCACCACTCCAGCGTTTTTAAAATTTTATTTCAACAGTGGAGTTAAAGTGCTGGGAGCGGTGTGTGACCGCTCCTGGCACTTAGTGCCGAGTGTCAGCTGTCAGAATCAGCTGACACCCGGCGGCGATCGCCCACACACTATCTGTGTGCGCAGGCGATCGCGCAGATGTAATAATCCATCCGTGGTCAAATAGGCCCTGGGCACATGGACAGATTATTACGTCTGATGTCAGAAAGGGGTTAATTGTTGGTATTGGTTTAGGGGCATTTATAAATCACCGTGTAATGTGTTCACATTTTTATGATGCGAATGCAGACAAAGCGATTCTTACTTCTTTTTTTTATACTGTTCACAAAATTTTACAACTAACTTACTGTGTAGTTTTTTTTATGTAATGTTTGAATTGCAGTGCTATACCATACTCAATTATAAAGTGATTATTAATAGTATATATTTTTATTTATTTTATTTGATATCTTGTTTGCTATGCAATTTGTCCCTCAAGAGCTCATAAAAGACATCTAAGTGGCTATTAATTTTTTTGTTGTTGTACAGTATTTATTGTTACTAGGAGCTATAGAGTCCTCCATTACAGGGGAAAACAGCCCTCAAGCATGATTTCCGCCATTAGCAGAGCTGTTGTAGGTCTTACATAGTGGAGAGACAATTGAGTAAACCTTGCAATCACAAGATTGCCGGGTCCAGTAAAAGGTATGGCATTGCTGCTGTCTATGGTCACTGAGTAAGGCTACGTTCACATTAGCGTTCTGCGCCGCAGCGTCGCCGCATGCGTCATGTGCCCCTATATTTAACATGGGGGCGCATGGACATGCGTTGCACTTGCGTTTTGTGACGCATGCGTCACTGCGGCGCACGCGTCAGGGCGCAGAGGACGCAGCAAGTTGCATTTTTTGTGCGTCCAAATTCAAGCAAAAAAAGGACGCATGCATCACAAAACAATGCGTTTTGCATGCGTTGTGCGTTGCGTCGCCGATGCGTCGCCGACGCAACACACAACAACGCAAATGTGAACGTAGCCTAAGAGACTGTCGTGTTCCTGTTCCTTAAGACAAATGTTCCTTAAGATAACAATTGTGTAGTGTGAATACTGTAATATGTTTTTATTGTGCTTTATGGTGAGATGTAAAATGTATAGAGTATAATGTTGTATAGAGTATAATGTGATAGGTACTGATGCAAAGGTAATGCCTAAGGTAACTCTGGTGTAGGATAAGTATAAGATATAGTTTAGAGTTTAGGATATAGAGCAGATTAAACAGTGATAGGCATATTAAGCTTAATATGCTTAGTGCTGATGAAAATGATGAAGGAGCAGCAAAGTCATGGAGTGCTTTAGAGTGACTCGAGAGAGACACGGCCATCAGTATGGTATGGCTCATTGTGGGGGACCAGAAAAGTTTGGAAGCGGCAGCTGGTGCAGCAGTTGGAGGAGGAGTGGCCGGGAGGACTGTAGAAACCAGGGATCCCACCAGAGGTCCCAAGTAAGGAGCCGGATCCCAAGATAGAAGCGCCCATGTCAGTGTGGCTGAGTCCCTGCAGCTGGGCTGAAGATCTGAAGTCCTTGATGGCACAATGGACGGTGAGTAGCTGACAGCCCCCCCAAAGAGGTGCCCATTCAGGAAGCTGCCCTGACACCACGGCTGCAAGTGTATGTGTAAGAGAAACCCCTGGCCCCGGACACAGGTAAGGCTAAGAGGATGGCAGGAGACATCCAAGAGAAGAAAAGGAGGGAAAACCTTGTACGGTTCCAGTTAGATCTCCTCGGGAGTGAAGTGGCCAACGAAAGGGTGGAGCAGATGAACGTAAGCAAGTGCTTGAAATGTACTTTGTTGTTGTAACAAGAATCGGAGTGTTTTGTACCCAATACTGTGTGCTAAAGACTGATGTACTTGAACTGTCCAGTAAAGTTGAACTTGTTAAAGCGAACTGGGTGTCGCCTGATGTGTGTGCAGCTGTTCCTTGAACTGAGGACGAGGAGATAGCTAAGGCCTCCGGCCTTCGAGTACAGTGCAATGTACACAGCACAACACTTATGGGCTGGGACACGATGTGTTTGTAAAGTGCCAGGGTGTTATGGAGCAGCAGCTCGCCCACAGATTCCGTCCTGGAAACCTTAAAACTGCAGTTGTTATCATCAGGATTCCTAGCTGAATCTGAAATTTTGGTACCAGACCAGCTCCTGATAGATTGAAGGAGCAGTGCAGGAGTGTAATGTAGTGATGTGCACAGACATTGCTGCAGGCTTGCACTGCCTGCCATGTAAACATGGGGTAAAATTGACATTTCTTCCCGTTAGACGTGTTTGATTTCATTTTGTAGAGATTTACTCGAAGTAAAAATAAGGGCAAAAAAAATCTCCTAATAAAGGCCCTGCTGTAGTCTGTCAGCTGTATATTGTCTACAGGAAATTGCAATTGTACATAGTAACATGACATATCATAAACACTAAAAGCTCTGTATTGAGTAAGAGTTGGAAACTGACCTCAACTTCTTCCAAAAAATGAACTGCTGTTACATTATAGTTGCGTGTAAATTATATATTTTTTCCTGGAATGTGTAGCAAGAAATTCAATATAAAACTGTATATATATATTGCAAAGTGTTTTTCCAACCCTTTTTGACACGTAAGAACCCCTGAGTACTGCAATAGAAATTGTGATAGTTCATGTGAATGATTTTCTTCCTGCAATATGTAGCAAGATATATTCAAAATATAACCAAATATGTTAGTGTTTTTCCAAACAATACCGTAAAAACTACAAGGAAAGGTGAGTAGATTTTTTTTTAGCAAACAAAATAAAAAGCCTGGTAAAAAGTCCCAGTGCGGCAGCACAGTAATTTGGCTACACTTAAAAGTCAATTGAAAAAAAAAAAAAAAAATGCAATGAGTGCAAATTAAAGGGGTTGGCCACTACTCTGACAACCCCTTCTCAATCCCTATGTTTCACCCACAGCGCCATTCCAGTGATTTTATTGCAGGCTCTCCTGGGGATAGCGTGACACTGTTTGTCGAACAAATGAGTCTTCCGGTGGAAGTCTGAGATGCAGCTGTTCTCTCGCTTCCTCCACATGTCAGTGTTGCGAGAAGTCCAAACTCATTAGATTATATTGTGACTTTGTCGCAATCACATTCCCCGGGTTCACAATGTGACCCCATTCACTTGTATTTTACTGCGATATAGTAGCGGCACTGAGGGTAGTTTGGCTGCAAGACAGGTGTAGTGGTCAAAGTCGCCGTATAGCAATAAACTAGGATAGAGGAGGAACACATCCATCTGATACTAAAGCTCTATGGAAATTATTTTGATGCAAGAAAGCTTTTATTATACTCACAGAATAAAGCTTGTTACAATGCGCATATAAAATCATGGTGAAGTCAATTACTGATAGAGTTTCGCCGGGCTTTTTCCAAGGGTGTGACAGGCACTACCTCAATTCCTGTTTAAATTCGCCAAAACACCAAACTCAATACTGTTTCCGCCACTACTAAAGGAGTGTACAAACAGCGGTCATAGGAATCTTATTCAAAAATTCTAATAAAACTAATAGAATTAAGAAGTATAAATAAAAATTAAATTAACTTATGTATATATTAAAAAGAGCTACTGTAGAAACAACGTATTAAAGAATCAATTGAATCTTAATGTGACATCACTTTATACTTACACTCCATGTTTTGACAAAATAACACATTTCAGGGTATTTGACCCCCATTGGAAAACAGTAGTACTGGAAGGCTAGGTAAAAAGGCTTTATTCTGTAAGTATAAGAAAAGCTTTCTACAGAGCTTCACTATTGGGAGGACGTGTCTCCCTGTTATTTCGTTTTGCGATAGGTGAAATGGGAGACAGCTGAAATTCCAAGGTGAATGAGGTGTGGAATTAATGGAGAATTGGATACCTGCTTTGTACCTACACTTGAGTGAAGGTGTGAATGAGATTATTTAAGTCTCAGAAATAGAGCACTGTGAAGATCAGACAAGTCTTCATTGCATTATGTTTTAAGAGTTTACCAACCTCTACATGCAAAATCACCTGAGAACTGAACTCAACTTTCAATCCTGGCGCTCACATACATTGGCCAATTTATGAGTGAAGTACCTTCCTGTTTTCATAGCAATTTTTGCAGATAAATATTTTATGTGTATATTATATAGTACTTTTTTCAATTTTTTCCTATTTCCTTTGGCAGCAATGCAGTTTCAATGTTCTAGAGTCATCCTTCTTTGTATATTATGGTGCAACTTTACTATTTGTTGCATGAATGGTAATCAATTATGTCCAACTGTAATTTAGCGATAAATATATGCATATAAAACTTTAATAGTCATAAATAGAAAAAATACAAACTGAAATAATACAACTGCTTCCAGTTCTGAATTCTACAGTAATTGTGGGAAAGTATTTCAATTAGTAAATTTGTAAACATAAGAAGAATTAATGAAATTATAACTTTCTTTTTACATGCTTATATATGTACAGCGGCATATAAAAGGTTAAACACCCCTGATCAAAATTACTGTTATTGTGAAGAAGTTGAAGATTAAATGATCTCTAAAAGGCCTAAAGTTAAAGATGACACATTTCCTTTGTATCTTAGATTTAAAAAAAATATTTTTTTTCATAAAAAAAATTACAAAAAGGAAAATGGGCCGATGCAAAAGTTTGGGCACCCTTGAATATTTGTGTGCTCAAATAACTTTGATCAAAGTTTCAGACCTAAATTAGCCTGTTACGGTTATGGCTTGTTCACTATCATCATTACAAAAAGGCCAGGTGATGCAAATTTCCCAGCCTTAATAAAAGCCCCGCCTCCTCTAACCTTGTGCCAAAAACCAGCAGCCATGGGTTCTTCTTAGCAGCTGCATAGCACTTTGAAAATTAAAATGGTGGAGGCCCACAAAGCAGGAGACTATAAGCATTTTCAAGTTGCTCTTTCCTCAGTCCAAAATGTAATAAGAAATGGCATCTAACAGGAACAGTGGAGTGTTGTGATTCGGTTCGTGGGCTCCCCCGGTGGTCTCTTGTGGTACTGGTGTCCTGCAAGCTTTGCCTTCTCAGTTCACCTGTTCCTATCAGGATGTGGGAGTATCCTATTTAACCTTGCTCCTCAGTCATTCTAATGCTGGCCATCAATGTATCCAGAGTGATTCTGTTGCATGTTCCTGCTCCCAGTTTTCTGCTCAGCTAAGTTGGACACTTTAGTCCTTAAGTCTATTTTTGTATGTTTTGTCCAGTTTGCACTTATGTGAATCTCTGCAGCTGGAAGCTCTTGTTGGGCTGAAATTACCACTCCAGTGGCATGAGTTGTCACATGAGTTAAGGTAATTTCAGGATGGTGTTTTGAAGGGTTTTGCAGCTGACCGCGAAGTCCTCTGTTGTATCTTTCTGCTATTTAGTTAGCGGGCCTCTCTGTGCTAAATCTGCTTTCATACTACGTGTGTCTTTTCATCTGCTCTCACCGTTATTATATGTGGGGGGCTGCTATCTCCTGTGGGGACATTCTCTGGAGGCAAGCCAGGACTGTGTTTTCTTCTACCAGGGGTAGTTAGTTCTCCGGCTGGCGCGCGGCATCTAGAGACAACGCAGGAATGCCCCCTGGCTACTTCTAGTGTGGTGTGTAGGTTTAGCATCGCGGTCAGCTCTAGTTTCCATCACCCGAGAGCTTGTCCGTTTATTCTATGCTTCTGATGTTTCCTTGCCATTGGAAACCATAACAGTATGGCCAGCCCAAAATGTTTAATCTATAGGCTGAAGCAGGAGAGAAAAGGAACTGTGTGAAACCTTTTTTTTTTTTTTTTTTCCTTCCTCTGAAGTTGCACTCCAGCTCTAATTGCAGTCTCCTGTTTTCCTCTCCTCTTAACCCCTGAATGGCTCAGACTTTATTTGTTGAAATATGGATCCCCAGAGTCTGGCTACCAATTTGAATAATCTTGCCTCTAAAGTTCAGAATATACAAGATTTTTTGTTACATGCTCCTCGGTCTGAACCTAAAATTCCTATACCGGAGTTTTTTTCTGGAGATCGATCTTGTTTTCTAAATTTTAAATACAATTGTAAATTGTTTCTTTCGCTGAGATCTCATTCTGCTGGAGATCCTGCCCAGCAAGTAAAAATTGTTATTTCTTTACTGCGGGGTGACCCCCAAAATTGGGCATTTTCATTGGCACCAGGGGATCCTGCGTTGCTCAATGTGGATGCGTTTTTTCTGGCTTTGGGGTTGCTTTATGAGGAACCAAATTTGGAGATTCAGGCTGAGAAAGCCCTAATAGCCCTCTCTCAGGGGCAAGATGAAGCCGAAATATATTGCCAAAAATTTCGAAAATGGTCTGTGCTTACTCAGTGGAATGAGTGCGCTCTGGCGGCAATTTTCAGAGAAGGTCTCTCTGATGCTGTAAAAGACGTCATGGTGGGGTTTCCTGCGCCTACTGGTCTGAATGAGTCCATGACAATGGCAATTCAGATTGATCGGCGTTTACGGGAACGCAAACCTGTGCACCAGTTGGCGGTGTCTTCTGAAGAGGCACCACAGAGAATGCAATGTGATAGCTTTCTGTCCAGAAGCGAACGACAGATTTATAGGCGCAAAAATCATTTGTGCTTCTATTGTGGAAATTCTACTCATGTTATATCAGCATGCTCTAAACGAACAAAGAAAGTTGATAAATCCTCTGCTATTGGCACTTTGCAGTCCAAGTTTATTTTGTCTGTAACTCTAATTTGTTCGTTATCTTCTATTGTTGCGGATGCGTATGTGGATTCTGGCGCTGCTTTGAGTCTTATGGATTGGTCCTTTGCCAGGCGCTGTGGGTTTGATCTAGAGCCTCTGGAAGTTCCTATACCTTTAAAGGGTATTGATTCTACACCATTGGCTAGTAATAAACCACAATACTGGACACAAGTGACTATGCGTATGACTCCAGACCATCAAGAGGTGATTCGCTTCCTTGTACTGTATAATCTACATGATGTGTTGGTGCTGGGATTGCCATGGTTGCAAACTCATAACCCAGTCCTTGACTGGAAAACAATGTCTGTACTAAGCTGGGGATGTCAGGGAAATCATGGGGACACATCTTTGGTCTCCATTGCTTCATCTATTCCCTCTGAAATTCCTGAGTTTTTGTCTGATTATCGTGAGGTTTTTGAGGAATCTACTCTTAATTCTCTTCCTCCTCACAGAGATTGCGATTGCGCCATAGATTTGATCCCTGGCAGTAAATTTCCTAAGGGTCGTCTATTCAATCTGTCTGTACCTGAACATGCTGCCATGCGAGAGTATATTAGGGAGTCCTTGGAAAAGGGACATATTCGTCCTTCTTCGTCTCCTCTTGGAGCGGGGTTATTTTTCGTAGCTAAAAGCGATGGTTCTTTGAGACCTTGTATTGATTATAGACTCTTGAATAAGATCACAGTCAAGTATCAGTATCCTTTGCCATTGCTGACAGATTTATTTGCTCGCATTGAGGGGGCGAAGTGGTTCTCTAAGATTGATCTTCGCGGTGCGTATAATTTGGTGCGAATTAAGCAGGGGGATGAGTGGAAAACCGCATTTAATACGCCCGAGGGCCATTTTGAGTATTTGGTGATGCCTTTTGGTCTGTCAAATGCCCCTTCGGTCTTTCAGTCTTTTATGCACAATATTTTCCGTGAATATCTGGATAAATTTATGATTGTGTATTTGGACGATATCTTGATTTTTTCGGATGACTGGGAATCTAACTTGTTGAACATGAGGAGGGTTTTTCAGGTTTTGCGGACCAATTCTCTGTTTGTTAAAGGTTCAAAGTGTGTTTTTGGGGTTCAGAAGATTTCTTTTTTGGGGTACATTTTTTCCCCCTCTTCTATTGAGATGGATCCTGTGAAGGTTCGGGCTATTTGTGACTGGACGCAACCGACTTCTCTTAAGGGCCTTCAGAAATTTTTGGGCTTTGCTAACTTTTATCGTCGATTCATAACTGGTTTTTCTAGCGTTGTCAGGCCTTTGACTGATTTGACTAAAAAGGGTGCTGATGTTGCAGATTGGTCTCCTGCTGCTGTGGAGGCCTTTCGGGAGCTTAAGCGCCGTTTTTCTTCTGCTCCGGTGTTGTGCCAGCCTGATGTTTCTCTTCCTTTTCAGGTGGAAGTTGATGCTTCCGAGATCGGAGCGGGGGCGGTTTTGTCGCAGAAAAGTTCAGATTGTTCAGTGATGAGACCTTGTGCGTTCTTTTCTCGAAAATTTTCGCCCGCCGAGCGAAATTATGACGTCGGTAATCGGGAGCTTTTGGCGATGAAGTGGGCATTCGAGGAGTGGCGTCATTGGCTTGAGGGTGCTAAACATCAGGTGGTGGTCTTGACTGATCACAAAAATTTGATTTATCTTGAGTCGGCCAGACGTCTGAATCCTAGACAGTCGCGCTGGTCGTTGTTTTTCTCCCGGTTTAATTTTGTGGTTTCGTATCTGCCAGGTACTAAGAATGTGAAGGCGGATGCCCTTTCTAGGAGTTTTGAACCCGATTCCCCTGGTGATTCTAAACCTACGCGTATACTTAAGGATGGGGTGATATTGTCTGCTGTCTTCCCAGACCTGCGACGTGCTTTACAAGAGTTTCAGGCGGATCGGCCTGATCGTTGTCCGCCTGGTAGATTGTTTGTGCCGGATGAGTGGACCAATAGAGTCATCTCGGAGGTTCATTCTTCTGCGTTGGCAGGTCATCCGGGAATTTTTGGTACCAGAGATTTGGTGGCTAGGTCCTTCTGGTGGCCTTCCCTGTCTCGGGACGTGCGTACTTTTGTGCAGTCTTGCGATGTTTGTGCTCGGGCCAAGCCTTGTTGTTCTCGGGCTAGTGGGTTGTTGTTGCCCTTGCCTGTTCCTAAGAGGCCTTGGACACACATCTCTATGGATTTTATTTCTGATCTCCCTGTTTCTCAGAAGATGTCCGTCATTTGGGTGGTGTGTGACCGCTTTTCTAAGATGGTTCATTTGGTGCCCTTGCCCAAGCTGCCTTCCTCATCTGAGTTGGTGCCCCTGTTTTTTCAGAATGTGGTTCGGCTGCATGGTATTCCGGAGAATATCGTTTCCGACAGGGGATCCCAGTTTGTGTCCAGATTTTGGCGGGCGTTTTGTGCCAGGATGGGCATTGATTTGTCTTTTTCGTCTGCATTTCATCCCCAGACAAATGGCCAGACGGAACGTACTAATCAGACCTTGGAGACTTATTTGAGGTGTTTCGTGTCTGCTGATCAGGATGACTGGGTCTCCTTTTTGCCGTTGGCTGAGTTTGCCCTTAATAATCGGGCCAGTTCTGCCACTTTGGTCTCCCCTTTCTTTTGCAATTCAGGGTTCCATCCTCGTTTTTCATCTGGTCAGGTGGAGTCTTCGGATTGTCCTGGAGTGGATACCATGGTGGATAGGTTGCATCGTATTTGGGGGCAGGTGGTGGACAATTTGGAGTTGTCCCAGGAGAGGACTCAACGTTTTGCTAATCGCCATCGTCGTGTTGGTCCTCGTCTTCGTGTTGGGGACTTGGTGTGGTTGTCCTCCCGTTTTGTCCCTATGAGGGTCTCTTCTCCTAAGTTTAAGCCTCGGTTCATCGGTCCTTATAAGATTTTGGAAATTCTTAACCCTGTGTCTTTTCGTTTGGACCTCCCAGCATCCTTTGCTATCCATAATGTCTTCCATCGGTCATTATTGCGGAGGTATGAGGTACCACTTGTGCCTTCTGTTGAGCCTCCTGCTCCTGTGCTGGTTGAGGGTGAATTGGAGTACGTGGTGGAGAAAATCTTGGACTCCCGTGTTTCCAGACGGAGACTTCAATATCTGGTGAAATGGAAGGGCTACGGTCAAGAGGATAATTCTTGGGTTACAGCTTCTGATGTTCATGCTTCTGATTTGGTCCGTGCTTTTCATAGGGCTCATCCAGATCGCCCTGGTGGTTCTTGTGAGGGTTCGGTGCCCCCTCCTTAAGGGGGGGGTACTGTTGTGATTCGGTTCGTGGGCTCCCCCAGTGGTCTCTTGTGGTACTGGTGTCCTGCAAGCTTTGCCTTCTCAGTTCACCTGTTCCTATCAGGATGTGGGAGTATCCTATTTAACCTTGCTCCTCAGTCATTCTAATGCTGGCCATCAATGTATCCAGAGTGATTCTGTTGCATGTTCCTGCTCCCAGTTTTCTGCTCAGCTAAGTTGGACACTTTAGTCCTTAAGTCTATTTTTGTATGTTTTGTCCAGTTTGCACTTATGTGAATCTCTGCAGCTGGAAGCTCTTGTTGGGCTGAAATTACCACTCCAGTGGCATGAGTTGTCACATGAGTTAAGGTAATTTCAGGATGGTGTTTTGAAGGGTTTTGCAGCTGACCGCGAAGTCCTCTGTTGTATCTTTCTGCTATTTAGTTAGCGGGCCTCTCTGTGCTAAATCTGCTTTCATACTACGTGTGTCTTTTCATCTGCTCTCACCGTTATTATATGTGCGGGGCTGCTATCTCCTGTGGGGACATTCTCTGGAGGCAAGCCAGGACTGTGTTTTCTTCTACCAGGGGTAGTTAGTTCTCCGGCTGGCGCGCGGCATCTAGAGACAACGCAGGAATGCCCCCTGGCTACTTCTAGTGTGGTGTGTAGGTTTAGCATCGCGGTCAGCTCTAGTTTCCATCACCCGAGAGCTTGTCCGTTTATTCTATGCTTCTGATGTTTCCTTGCCATTGGAAACCATAACAGTGGAGGTCAAGATAAGGTCTGGAAGACCAAGCAAGATTTCAGTGAGAGCTACTTGTAGGATGGCTAGAGAGGCAAATCAGAACCCCTGCTTGACTGCAAAACACCTTCAGAAAGATATAGCAGACTCTGGAATTGTGGTGCATTGTTCTACTGTTCAGAGACACCTGCACAAATATGGCCTTCATGGATGAGTCATCAGAAGAAAACCTCTCCTTTGTCCTCACCATAAAATTCAGCATCAGAAGTAACTAAAAGAACATCTAAACAAGCGTGATGCATTTTGGAAACAAGTTCTGTGGACCCATGATGTTAAAATAGAACTCTTTGGCCACATTGATCAAAGGTATGTGTGCAGAAAAAAGGGCACAGAATTTCAGGAAAAGAACATCTCGCCAAACATTAAGCATGGGTATGGATGGATCAATTATGTTTTGGTGTTGTGATGCAGCCAATGGCACGAGGAACATTTCACCGGTAGAGGAAGAATGGATTCAATGAAGTTTCAACAAATTCTTGCTGCAAACATAACATGATCTGTAAAAAAGATGAAGTTGAAAAGAGGATGGCTTCTACAAATGGATATTAATCCTAAACACATGTCAAAATCCACATTAGATTACCTCAAAAGGCATAAGGTGAAGGTTTTACAATGGCCCCCACTCTTCCCTGATCTGAACATCATTGAAAATTTGTAGCTAGAGCTCAAAATATCAACGCATGCAAGATGACCCAGGAATCTCACAGAACTGTAAGAATATTCCAACGAAGAGTGGATGAAAAATTCCTCAAACAAGAATTGAAAGTCTCTTGACTGGCTATAAAAAGCGTTTACACGTTGTGATACTCTCAAAAGGGGGAGCTACTAGGTACTGACCATCCAGGGTGCCAAAACTTTTCCTTTTGTAAAATGTAAAAAAAATTTTTTTTGCCTAAAATACAAAGGATATGTGTCATCTTTAACTTTAAACCATATAGAGATCATTTAATTTTCAACTTGTTTAACAGTTCACAATAACAGTAATTTTTACCAGGGGTGCCCAAACCTTTACATACCACTGTGTATATATATATATATATATATACACACATACAGTGGGGAAAAAAGGATTTAGTCAGCGCCCAATTGTTCAAGTTCTCCCACTTAAAAAGATGACAGAGGCCTGTAATTGACATCATAGGTAGACCACAATTATGAGAGTCAAAGTGAGAAAATAAATCCAGAAAATCACCTTGTCTGATTTGACAAGATTTATTTTGTTTTGCAAAATATGGTGGAAATTAAGTATTTGGTCACCTAAAAACATGCAAGATTTCTGGCTCTCACAGACCTGTAACTTCTTTAAGAGTTTTATCTGTCCTCCACTCATTACCTGTAGTAATGGCACCTGTTTGAACTTGTTATCAGTATAAAAGACACCTGCCCACAACCTCTGTCACACTCCAAACTCCACTATGGTGAAGACCAAAGAGCTGTCGAAAAACAACAGAAACAAAATTGTAGCCCTGCACCAGGCTGGGAAGACTGAATCTGCAATAGGCAAGCAGCTTGGTGTGATGAAATCAACTGTGGGAGCAATAATAAGAAAATGGAAGACATACAAGACCACTGATGCTCTCCTTCGATCTGGGGCTCAACGCAAGATCTCACCCAGAGGGGTCAAAATGATCACAAGAATGGTGAGCAAAAATCCCAGAACCACATGGGGGGACGTAGTGAATGACTTGCATAGAGCTGGGACCACCGTAACAATGGCTACCATCAGTAACACACTACGCAGCTAGGGACTGAGATCCAGCAGTGCCAGACGTGTCCCCCTGCTTAAGCCAGTACATGTCCGGGGCCGTCTGACGTTTGCTAGAGAGCATTTGGATTATACAGAAGAGTATTGGGAAAATATCATATGATCTGATGAAACCAAAGTAGAACTGTTTAGTAGAAACAAATCTCGTCGTGTTTGGAGGAGACAGAATGCTGAGTTGCATCCAAAGAACACCATACCTACTGTGAAGCATGGGGGTGGCAACATGATGCTTTGGGGATGTTTCTCTGCAAAGGGCCCAGGACGACTGATCCGTGTACATGAAAAAATGAATGGGGCCATGTATCGTGAGATTTTTAGTGCAAACCTCCTTCCATCAGCAAGGGCATTGAAGATGAAACGTGGATGGGTCTTTCAGCATGATAATGATCCCAAGCACACCACCAGGGCAACAAAGAAGTGGCTTCATAAGAAGCATATGAAGGTCCTCGAGTGGCCTAGCCAGTCTCCAGATATCAACCCCACAGAAAACCTTTGAAGGGAGCTGAAAATCCAAGTTGCCTAGAGACAGGCCTAAAACATCACTGCTCTAGAGGAGATCTGCATGAAGGAATGGGCCAACATACCACCAACAGTGTGTGCCAACCTTGTGAAGACTTACAGAAAACATTTGACCACTGTCATTGCCAACAAAGGATATATAACAAAATATTGAGAACTTTGGTTAATGACCAAATACTTATTTTCCACCATAATTTGCAAAATAAATCTTGCCAAATCAGACAAGGTGATTTTCTGGATTTGTTTCTCATTTTGACTCTCATAGTTGTGGTCTACCTATGATGTCAATTATTCAATTACAGGCCTCTCTCATCTTTTTAAGTGGGAGAACTTGCACAATTGGTCGCTGACTAAATACTTTTTTTCCCACTGTATATATATAGATTTATATTTACAGTTGGAGCGCCCCCACTGCCGCAGGGCCGAAGGGGCACCCGGTACCGGGCCTCTGTGTCTCAGTTCTGGGGTTGTCACGGTGGCTAGGCCCGGTCCGTGACCCTGCTGAGGGGCGTCCAGTGAAAGTTGCCAATGTGCGGATGTTGTGGTGTGGTGTAGGTTGCGGTGAATAACGAGGACACCAGGTTGCAGTCTCTTTACCTCTTTACTGAAGGCTTCAGGATCCTCAGTCCGGAATACGGTCAACCGGGCTACCCTAGTCCGGCCGGTCCGATGGCACCTTCAGAGTTCCCTTTGCAGGTGGAAATCTGTGCCTACCTTCTAGCGCTTGTGTGTTGTAGTCCTTCCCTGCTGTGCTTACGGGATAGTCCTCACAACTGTTGTGTCTGTTTCTGAAGTTCCCTCACAACTCGATTATGATGTTCTTCTTCGTCCCCCAGATGATATGGCTAGGACGCACCCGTATGACGGGTAGGCTCGGAGGTCTTCCGGGACCCTAGAGTTGCCCTCTCCAAATGTTGCCCCCTGTGTCTGCTTAGGTGATTTTGGGTGAGACAGCCCGCCTATAACTGACTGTCCTGCCGTAGGTTTGAAGTAAGGCCTGGAGCTCAATACTTCCTCGGCGTTTCCGGCCACCGGCTGCGCGCCTCAGTAGGATGTTGCCTCGTCTTACAGCACGACTCCTACTGGTGTTTCTCCTTGTTGCGTTGATCTCGTTTCTCACTCAGCACAATAAACCTCGCTTCTTGTCCTTTCTTGGGGTACCGCCACAATGACATGCAGGCACGGTCCCGTAACGTTCTTTCTGTTCGCTAGGCCTCTGTCAGGATCCCACCCCTGACAGGGACCCCCCTGAATCTTCCCCTGCAACACCCTCTGCCACAGGATGTTGCCTGGTTCCAACCCAGTCAGCTTCTGTCTAACTTCCTATCTAACCCCCAGTTTTACCAGACTGTGAGGAGTGGCCTAATACATAGCACCCTTAGCTCCCCCTGGAGGCCAGACCGTGAAGTGTATTGGTGTCTGTGATACCTGGTCAGGTGAACTCCTTCAGTGCCATCAGACGTACCATAGCCCCCCTTAGTGGCGAGGCATCAGTACTGCAACGACCAGGACTCTGGGGCGCTGCACATACATTCATATACATAAATTCGTATATACATACATATACATATTCTAAGCCTCGACTCTTACAAAACTAAAGGCTTATTCACAAAATTGTAAGTTGTCCCATATCAATAATAAAGCTTACTAATTGTTTGTGGTCCGACTTCTGGCACCCAGAGCAATCCAGAAGATGGGTCTCTAGATCACAGGAACCAGGATCTGCAGAGCCCTGTATTGAATGGAGTGAAGGTGTACATGCTAGACCACAACTTAATTCATTGTTTTTAATACTGTCAGAAAAAGTCGACTATTCACGACAGTCCCATAGGGAATAAATTATGATTTTGGAAAAACCTTTTTAATTTAAAACAGCTGAGGATGCATCTAAGCAGCTTTAAATGTTTAAAGAAATATCAAACTTACTGTCTGTCTTGTAAGTCACCGCGGCTCTAATGATTCTACTTCTTGTTTTATACTGCATGGTATTACTCTAGGAAGAAAGGACTTAGTTCACCAGATTTTGAAACACTCCTTTCCACATCCTGTTAATGCAATTCTCATTATTGTTTGACTTTATTAAATTATTTTCTTACGACTTTTGACTGTGATTATCCTGACTCGGGTTACAGGAGACTGTGAATGTAGTTGAACCAACAGGTCCACAATCCAATTTTAGGAAGCAGATAGAATAGTAGCTGTAGAAAAGTAGTCAAATGAAACCAAAATGAAAACCAAAAGTCAAGATAATCTAGGAATTAAAACTAGAGTCTAAAGCTAGCCATCGGGTTGCTACATGCATTTTAATATACAATTTTGGCATGCCACTTTTATTTTTCTTAAAAAAAGAAAATATAGCTGATAGGGGCTTAACAGTCTTTTGTTTGTTGAATGGTGGGCATGTGCATGTTACCTCTTCATTTAAATGACTAAACAAAACATAAGTTAGAATTAGTCAAAAGTGTTCACTTACCTTTTTTTAAAAATGATTGATAAATTACTGTACGGTTTATTAAGGGTACAGTTGGGTAAACACAGTAATGTGATGGGTGTATGATTCTGTGAAGTCTTATTTTGTGCACTGAAAAATGTCATATATGTGTGACAGGTGAAACTTGAGTGTAGAGAGACTGTTCTCTAACTGGAGAGCTATGAGACTTGTTAAAGGGAACCTGTCAAAACCCCCGACAAAAAAAAGTATATGATTTTGTAGTCCTCTAAGAGATAAGCCGGTCTATCCTAAAGCACTCACAAAGTGAGAAATCACTTTTTAAAGTTGTGTCTGGTTAGTACATTGTGGCGTAACAATGCACTTCTAGTTTCTCAGCCTCATGCTGTATTCCCTGCCTTGCTCCATCCTCCTGACTGACAGGTTAGTGGCCATGTACCAGAGCAAATCACCTGTCAATCAACCAGAATAGGATGCTGACAGGTAGGAAATACAGCGTGAGGCTTAGAAGCTAGAAGTGCATCTTGACTCCTAAATGCAATAATCAGACAACTTCAAAGCGCGATTTCTATGCTGCTGGAGCAGTGCACTTTGGGGTCATAAAAGGATTAACTGATGTATCTTTTATAGGGCTTCACAATCATATCAATGATTTGGAACGGGGTAAGGTTTCTGACACGCTCCCTTTAAAAGAAGCTTCTTGGCTCCACAGGGGTCAACTACTTTATGGATGAAAGATGAAAAGTCTGATTGTTGCTGTGTTGATATCCGGGCTGATTATAGGTTTTCTGCTTCCACCCATTCACACAAAGTATCCGGCAATAAATAAACCAAACATATGTATATCAGCAGTTAAGAAAGCGTATGCATATATTGATATAGTTAGGTCCAGAAACATTTTGAAAGTGACACAAGTTTTAGCATTTTAGCTTTTTACCAAAATATATTCAAGATACAGGTATAAAATTAATATGGGCTTAAAGTGCAGATGGTTTAGGAATTGCAGCTCTTTAATATGTAGCTGCCTGTTTTTCAAATGACCAAAAGTAAATGGACAATTATCTAAAAAGCTCTTTAATGGGCTGCATGGGCTATTCCCTTGTTATTCCATCATTAATTAAGAAAGTAAAAGGTGTGTAGCTGATTCCATGTGTGGCATTTGCATTTGGAAGATTTTGCTGTGAACACACAACACTTAGTCAAAGGAGCTCTCAATGGAAGAGAAACAGACCCATTATTAGGCTTAAAAAAATAAATCCATAAGAGAGATAGCAGAAATGTTAGCAGTGGCCCAATCAACAATTTTATACATTCTGCAAAAAACGCGCTGGTGAGCTTGAGTAATTAACCCCTTTCTGACATTAGACGTAATAATCCGTCCATGTGCCCTGGGCCTATTTGACCAGGGACCGATTATTACGTCATTTTTTTTACTGCAACCAAAGTTGCGATGATCGCATTAAGATTCCGGTGCCATCTTACTTCTAGGTAGATGGTGTCGTCATCCTGGGGGGGTGTCACCCTGCAACCACAATCACTGTGATTGGCTGTTTAATTCTGAACGGCCAATCACAGCATTTCTCAGTGTTTCAGGCAATCAGATTGCCTGAAACACTGATGTCCCAGCCTAGGATCGGTGCTCCCAAGAGCACCGATCATAAGCTGCTGCCTGGCAACGCCAGGTATGGCCTGGACCCACTCTTATTGGTGCGATCGACGATTACATCGATCGCGCCAATCACAGGGCACAGCCGCCGTGTGACTGATGTCATCATCGATCACACCAATGACAGGCCACAGAAGCGGTGTGACCGCTCTGTGACCTGTCTGTAATCGCGCTGCACGTCCTCCTAGTAGCTGAGGATTTCTGTAGAGCGGTCACGCTATCGGATCGTCACTGTGCTGGGCCTTAAGGTGCCACAGAAGCATGCGACACCACAATCTCTCACTGCTGAAGAAAGAAGAACAAAAAACAGAGAAGACAGGACAGAAGAAAAAAAGACAGAACAGAGAAGACAAGCCATCTGTAAGAAGATCCCTGTCTCATCTCTCCTCCACCCCAATCCCCCTCTACCCCATTTTTACCCCCCTCAACCATCCCCTCTCCCAGAAGAAGGAAGAGCAAAGGAAGAAAGAAGAGAGAGAACTGTAAGTGTTTTGATCCCTGATCCCTGCCCGATCTCTCTCCTCTCCTCATCTGCCCCAATCCCCCTTCCCCCTCTTTTTACTCCCTTCCACCCCACACATCCAGCAGCAGCGTTGATTGGTGACGCACTTCACCGATCACCACTTGTGCTTGCTGTTTTCCACTTTTCTTTTTCACCCACCCTTTGCGCCACCTCCGTGCGCACATCCAGCAGCCACCGCACTTTGATTAGTGATGCAGTTCACTCATCAGAGCTCGTGCCTGCTGTTTTACTGAGTTCTGGAAAAGCATTCTTCGGACAGATGAAACTAAAATCAACCTGCACCAGAATGATGGGAAGTAGAAATTATGGGGGAGGCTTGAAAAAACTAATGATTTAAAGCACACCAAATCCTCTGTAAAACGTGGTGGCCTGTTCACGCATGGCTTCCAATGGCACTGGGTCACTAATGTTTATTGATGATGTGACTGAAGACAGAAGTAGATAAATTCTGAAGTGTACAGGGACAATACTTTCTGCTTAGATTCAACCAAATGCAGCAAGATTGATAGGACAGCGCTTCACAGTACAGATGGACAATGACCCAAAACATACTGTGAAAGCAACCCAGGTGTTTTTAAGGCAAAGAAGTGGAATATTCTGCAATGCTGAGTCGATGACCAGGTCTCAACCCTGTCAAGCATGCAGTTCACATGCTTAATACAAAACAACTGATGTCAGCTGCATTAAAGTCCAGGTGAAGTATCACAAAGGAAGAGACCCAGCATATTGTGATGTCCGTAGCTTCCAGACGTCAGGCAGTCATTGCCTACAAAAGATTCTTGACAAACCATTAAAAATAAACATTTACAGCAAAGGTTAATTTGTACAATTACTTCAGAGCTCCTGAAATGAGGAGGTGTTGTAGAAAAATGATTGCAATTCATAAACGTATCACAGGATATTTTTGTTCAACTCCCCTAATTAATCCGGAAAAACTACATTTCAATTGCATCTCAACTCCCTCATTTTAAATAAAAAATAGTGGTATCGAAGGTCAAGAAGATTTAGTCACTGTCCAATTATTTCTGGACTTAACTGTATATACCAGCATCTAGAAATGAATAAACCATACACGCAAATATATATCAGCAGTGAAGAAACTGTATACATAATTATATACTAGATCCAGCAATGAATAAACTATATATGCAAATATATATGAGTATGTACACTCTGCACCCCATCTTGACTGAAAAAAAACCAGGAATGTAGAGATTTTTGCAAATTAAAAAAGAAAATCAACTGAAATATCACATGGTCATAAGTATTCAGACCCTTTGCTCAGTATTGAGTAGAAGCACCCTTTCGAGCTAGAACAGCCATGAGTCTTCTTGGGCATAATGCAGCAAGTTTTTCACACCCGGATTTTGAGGATCCTCTGCCATTCTTCCTTGTAGATCCTCTCCAGTTCCGTCAGGTTGGATCGTGAACGTTGGTGGACAACCATTTTCAGGTCTCTCCAGAGATGCTCAATTGGGTTTAGGTCAGGGCTCTGGCTGGGCCAGTCAAGAATGGTCAGAGTTGTTCTGAAGCCACTCTTTTATTATTTTAGCTGTGTGCTTAGGGTCATTGTCTTGTTGGAAGGTGAACCTTCAGCCAAGTCTGAGGTCCAGAGCACTCTGGAAGAGGTTTTCATCCAGGATAACTCTGTACTTGGCCGCATTTATGTTTCCGTCAATTGGAACCAGTCGTCCTGTCCCTGCAGCTGCAAAACACCCCCATAGCATGATGCTGCCACCACCATGTTTCACTGTTGGGATTGTATTGGGCAGATGATGAGCAGTGCCTTTTTTTCTCCACACATACTGCTTAGAATTATCACCAAAAATTTCTCTTCGTCTCATCAGACCAGAGAATCTTATTTCTCATAGTCTGGGAGTCCTTCATGTGTTTTTTAGCAAACTCTATGCGGGCTTTCATATGTCTTGCACTGAGGAGAGCCTTCCGTCAAGCCACACTGCCATAAAGGCCCAACTGGTGGAGGGCTGCAGGGATAGTTGACTTTGATCTTGGTGTTCTTCTTTACCTCTTTCACTAAGGCTCTTCTCCCACGATTACTCAGTTTGGCTGGATGGCCAGTTCTAGGAAGACTTCTGGTGGTCCCAAACTTCTTCCATTTAAGGATTATGGAGGCCACTGTGCTCTTAGGGACCTCGAGTACTGCAGAAATTCTTTTATAACCTTGGCCAGATCTGTGCCTTGCCACAATTCTGTCTCTGAGCTCTTTGGCCAGTTCTTTTGACCTCATGATTATCATTTGGTCTGACATGCACTGTGAGCTGTGAGGTCTTATATAGACAGGTGTGTGCCTTTCCAAATCAAGTCCTATCAGTTTAATTAAACACAGCTAGCCCTCAATGAAGGAGTAGAACCATCTCAAGGAGGATCACAAGGAAATGGACAGCATGTGACTTAAATATGAGTGCTTGAGCAAAGGGTCTGAATACTTATGACCATGTGATATTTCAGTTTTTCTTTTTTAATAAATTTGCAAAAATGTCTACATTTCTATTTTTTTTCAGTCAAGATGAGGTGCAGAGTGTACATTAATGAGAAAAAAATGAACTTTTTTTTGAATTTACCAAATGGCTGCAATAAAACAATAAAACAAAGAGTGAAATTTTTAAAGGGTCTGAATACTTTACGTACCCACTGCATATTAGAAATGAAGACACCATATTCATCTGGGGTGGATATACCATTGGTGCAACCTGTATAGCCACACGGAGGCTCAAGAGGTAAAGAGGTCCAGTTCTACCCGGATATGTGCATTATGATGAGATGCCAAGGGTCCATATATTGTTCTACACAGGGGTTCTCCTCTGTGTCGGCCCCTGGTATGCATAAGGTATGTACAAGCATCCAGCAATTAAAAAACTATACACATATATATCAGCAGGCAGTTGTGAATAAACCACATACGTAATCACAGTAAATATTGCAGAAATCATTCATCATCTCACCTCTAGATTATAAGCACTCTAATTATTGCAGTAATCATTCATACCACCTGTTTATTAACATAATTTGCAGTTATCACCCATTATATACAATTTACCATGCTTACTCTCCCTACTGTCACAGACTGTAACCATGATGACATGCACAAATATGTATAAACAGGATGTTAAACAACTGCTGTTTGGCAAACATTTAAAGCTGAACAGCATTGTCGTTCCTAAAGGAGAAAACTTCCCTCATATTTGAGAGATTCCTCACAGCTGATTAGAGAGACAAGAGAAATTTTATGGGAGATGAATTATTTACTTATAACACTGGATGTCACAGCACTTTATTCCAATATTGGACACAAATTGGGACTAGAATGTGTAGAATTTTACCTGAACACAGCTCCTACCTTAAAGGGACTCTGTCACCTGAATTTGGAGGGAACAATTTTCAGCCATAGAGGCGGGGTTTTCGGCTGTTTGATTCACCCTTTCCTTACCCGCTGGCTGCATGCTGGCTGCAATATTGGATTGAAGTTCATTCGCTGTCCTCCGTAGTACATGCCTGCACAAGGCAATCTTGTCTGTCATGTCTGTCACATGTGCTCAGTGTGAACCTGCTTTCATCTGTGAAGAGCACAGGGCTCCAGTGGCGAATTTGCCAATCTTGGTGTTCTGTGGCAAATGCCAAGCGTCCTGCACGGTGTTGGGCTGTGAGCACAACCCCCATTTGTGGACGTCGGGCACTCAGACCATCCTCATGAAGTCGGTTTCTAACCGTTTGTGCAGACACAGGCACATTTGTGGCCTACTGGAGGTCATTTTGCAGGGCTCTGGCAGTGCTCCTCCTGTTCCTCCTTGCACAAAGGCTGAGGTAGCGGTCCTGCTGCTGGGTTGTTGCCCTCCTAAGGCCCCCTCCACATCTCCTGGTGTACTGGCCTGTCTTCTGGCAGCGCCTCCAGCCTCTGGACACTATGCTGACAGAGACAGCAAACCTTCTTGCCACAGCTCGCATTGATTTGCCATCCTGGATGAGCTGCACCACCTGAGCCACTTGTGTGGGTTGTAGAGGCTGTCTCATGCTACCATGAGTGTGAAAGCACAACCAACATTCAAAAGTGACCAAAACATCAGCCAGAAAGCATTGGTACTGAGATGTGGTCTGTGGTCCCTACCTGCAGAACCACTCCTTTATGGAGTGTGCCTTGATAATTGACAATAATTTCCATCTGTTGTCTATTCCATTTGCACAACAGCATGTGAAATTGTCAATCAGGGTTGCTTCCTAAGTGGACAGTTTGATTTCACAGAAGTTTGATTTATTTGGCGTTATATTCTGTTGTTTAAGTGTTCCCTTTATTTTTTTGAGCAGTGTAGAATATGCCATCAAATCAATTTCACCGAATCAGAAGAAACTGTACTTTAACGTCTAATTACATTAACCAACCAAAAATGATTGAAAAAGTTTAAAGAAAAGATATCCCATTGGAGTTGTGGAAAAAAAATATTTTAACCCCTTCAGGACATGCGCCGTACTAGTACTGCGCATGTCGTGTCTCCCCCTTTGATGTCGGCTCCGGCGGTGAGCCCACATCAAAGTTGCGACATGTCAGCTGTTTTGTACAGCTGACATGTTCGCGCAATAGCGGCGGGTGAAATTGCGATTCACCCGCTGCTATTAACCTGTTAAATGCCGCTGTCAAACGCTGGATGGTAACCATAGAGGTCCTTGAGACCTCTATGGTTACTGATGCCGGCCTGCTGTGAGCGCCACCCTGTGGTCGGCGCTCATAGCAAGCCTGCATTTCAGCTACATAGCAGCGATCTGATGATCGCTGCTATGTAGCTGAGCCGATCGAGTGGTGCCCGCTTCTAGCCTCCCATGGAGGCTAGCATGGCAAAAGTAAAAAAAAAATGTTTTTAAAAATATGAAAAAAAAAAATAAAAATATATATATATATATATAAAAGTTTAAATCACCCCCCTTTCGCCCCATGCAAAATAGAACAATAAAAAAAATCAAACCTACACATATTTGGTATCTTATAGTTGGCAAGTAAAAACAAAACAATGTGCGCACAACAGGATTAAAAATCAATACATATAATAATTCAGTAAACAAATGGTGGTGGCCGACCCAGTTTATATATAAGAAATAGTACTTCCCACAAGTGAGAGTTTTTTTTCTTTTGTAAAAATTGTGCAAAAAATGATCCAATTAAAATAAATTACGAAAACTCATACGTGTGTAAAAAATAAACTAGAAAAACCACTGCTTCCATATAGCAGTGCAAGGTGCAAATGTGCAATACCCCAGTTAGTGTTCCATGACACAGCAAAAGCAAGCGATCCTATAAAAAAGTGCAAAGTGCATAACATGGGAGGTACTTAACCCCTTCATAACCGTGGGATTTTTCGTTTTTCCGTTTTCGTTTTTCACTCCCCTCCTTCCCAGAGCCATAACTTTTTCATTTTTCCGTCAATTTGGCCATGTGAGGGCTTATTTTTTGCGGGACGAGTTGTACTTTTGAATGACACCATTGGTTTTACCATGGCGTGTACTAGAAAACGGGAAAAAAATTCCAAGTGCGGTGAAATTGCAAAACAAGTGCAATCCCACACTTGTTTTTTGTTTGTTTTTTTTGCTAGGTTCACTAAATGATAAAACTGACCTGCCATTATGATTCTCCAGGTCAGTACGAGTTCATAGACACCAAACATGACTAGGTTATTTTTCACCTAAGTGGTGAAAAAAAATTCCAAACTTTGCAAAAAAATAAATAAATAAAATTGCGCCATTTTCCGATACCCGTAGCGTCTCCATTTTTCGTGATCTGGGGTCGGGTGAGGGCTTATTTTTTGCATGCCGAGCTGGCAGTTTTAATAATAGCATTTCGGTGCAGATACGTTCTTTTGATCGCCCGTTATTGCATTTTAATGCAATGTCGCGGCGACCAAAAAAACATAATTCTGGCGTTTCGATTTTTTTTCTCGTTACGCCGTTTTGCGATCAGGTTAATGCTTTTTTTTTTTATTGATAGATCGGGCGATTCTGAACGCGGCGATACCAAATATGTGTAGATTTGATATTTTTTTTATTGATTTATTTTGATTGGGGCGAAAGGGGGGTGATTTAAACTTTTATATTTTTTTTTATTTTTTTCACATTTTTTTTTTAACTTTTGCCATGCTTCTATAGCCTCCATGGGAGGCTAGAAGCAGGCACAGCCCGATCGGCTCTGCTACATAACAGCGATCATCAGATCGCTGCTATATAGCAGAATTGCAGGTGTGCTGTGAGCACCGACCACAGGGGGGCGCTCACAGCCACCGGCGATCAGTAACCATAGAGGTCTCAAGGACCTCTATGGCTACAATATACAAGCATCGCCGACCCCCGATCATGTGACGGGGGTCGGCGATGCGCTCATTTCTGGCCGCCCGGCCGGATGCGGTAGTTAAATGCCGCTGTCTGCGTTTGACAGCGGCATTTAACTAGTTAATAGCGGCGGGTGATCGCGATTTCACCCGCCGCTATTGCGCGCACATGTCAGCTGTAAAAAACAGCTGACATGTCGCGACTTTGATGTGCGCTCACCGCCGGAGCGCACATCAAAGCAGGGGACCCCACATCGGACGGTATAGTACGTCCGATGTCGGGAAGGGGTTAATATATACCTTTCTGGGTCACCACGTCCTGTAATATTGTCCAAAGTATATAGACCAACAATTGCATATGGCGTACTACCAAAAATCACGGATACCCAAAAAGAAGAGGAGTACCAACCAAATATAAAATATTTTATTGATAATACTTAAAAACAAAATAGTAAAGGGTTTACATAGTACAAGAAAAAATGGGGACAAGGCAGAGTAGCCCCAAAGCAATCCATATAAAGGTTAATTAATCAAATGTAGACATGTAACAAGAGTCATACCCAATAAGTGAAAAAGATATATAATATATAAATACGCCAGCAGGGGTCAGTATTGCTCCTAAAGAAACGTGTAGGTCAATAATCCCAAAATGGTTAAAGGAGCAATAATGGTGTGCTAAAAAAGGGCTACACCAAAGGGAGGGTTGAAAAGGGTATCAATGTTGATAGTTATATTGGCAGTATAACCATAGATATGAGTAAAGTGCCCGTGCATGTGCAAATATAAAGCCTATATAGACTAATATAGTGCAGAAAGGGGCTATGGGTTATTAACTATAGAATACCATAAAAATACCTGCTGTTAGAAGGATTGCAGTGGGAAAGGAAACCCCGACGCGCGTTTCGCAGCGTAGCTTCTTCCTGGGGGTTGAGGTGATATAGGGGACATAGTGCGGTCCTTATATGTGCGGCGGTTATCTTGGCGCTGGCGTCCATCAGGCACAGGACAGGAAGCGGCGGGTTCGGCGTCCCACGTCACCAAGTCCCGCCCAACTCCGAGATGTCAGAGAGGTAAGGAACATGGCGACGCTGCTGGACACGTTGCCACGGCAACCTGAAACGGCCGATGGGCGTAAGCGCACCACGCTACAGCAAGGAAGCACCGTATGAGGGGGCTAAATGAAGGTAAGAAGAAGAGTGATGCTGAATACACGCTGAGCATGGTAATGACCTGACGTGTTGCTAGGGAGTGCCGAACTAATTAAGGTATAAAGGGGGTGTGTGCGAAGGAACAAAGAAAAGGGTTTACATCTGGCCACTATATGCATAAATTAAATGTGAGGGGAAAAGACAATAGATGTACATAGAAGAATGGCAACGTAACATCTTGCTGGGGACACAAAAAGGGAATTAATACCTGACCAATCAAAGTAGGACAAAGTAATATACAAACTCATAGGTCTATATACAATAATGAAAATCAAAGTGCATAGTGTAATCACATGATAGTTATGCATAATTAAAATAAACATGATATGTTAAACTAAATGTGTAAAGAATAAATAAATACAGAAGAGAGAAACATGATAATAGCACATCAAACATAATTACACATGTGAGAATAATAAATATATTTAATCAATCAATTATAGATGATGAAATCCTTTCGATGCGTACAGTGAAGCCTGAATGGAAAACATGGCGTGAGGAAGGTGAATAAGGTGAGTAGCAACAACCGGTCACATTCACGTATATGGACTGTAAAATACTATAAAAAAGAGAAAAAGACAACACACAGTATTAATAGCACATACATATAATGTACATATGAGAGAAAATGTTAAAAAGTAATATATGTGTGTGTAGAAAATTAAACATACATACACAAATAAAATAATTAAAAAAAAATTTAAAATAATTTTTTTATATACAAGCACTATGAATTTTCCTTACAAAGATATATTTAAAGAAAGGGAGCAAAACTCATAACTTCATTTAAGCCTCCAGGTTGGAGTGAGCCTATCCTGGAGATCCACTTGGTCTCAAGCTGAGCCAGTCTGGTTTTGAAATTTCCACCCCTAGAGTCCTTCAGTATCCTGTCAATACCAATTACCCTCAATCCACTTGGATCACACTTATGGAATAATTTGAAATGTCGTGGTATTGGCTTTAAAAGTGTCAAATCAGTCACTCCACAAGCTTTAACTATATCACGGACATGTTCGCGAGTCCTTATTCTCAATTGTCTGGAAGTCATGCCTACATATATAAGGTGGCACGGACATGTGGCATAGTATATCACACAGTCCGTGCCACATGTGATGTTGTGGGTGATATGAAATACTTTACCCTGCGTATCCTTAAAATCATGGGCCCTGTCCATGTTTTCACAGGCCAGGCATTTCTTGCAGGGGAAGAAACCCCAACTTGGTCCTCTAGAGTTGAAGAGGTTACGCACAGGGGTGCCTTTATACTGGCTATGAACCAGCATGTCCTTCAGGTTCTGTGATCTCCTGTACGTGATTGTAGGTATTGCAGGGATACTTTTTGCCAAAACGGGATCACTCATAATAATATGCCAGAACTTGGAGAGGGCTTGTCTCATGGGTTTCCATTTCTCGTTGTAATTAGAGATAAATCTCACCATGGACGGTGTACTTGAGGGATTTCTTAGTTTCTGTTTTAGTAGATCACATCTTGGTCTATTACTGGCTTTAGACCAACCCCGACGGATGGTTCGGTTTGAGTATCCCCTTTGTGAAAAGCGTTGTGCCAATTCCAAGGATTGAGTTTGAAATGAGGTTTCAGTGGAACAAATTCTCCTACACCTCAAGAACTGTCCATATGGTATACTGTCTTTGAGAGGCCTGGGGTGTGATGAAGTGGCGTGTAACACTGAGTTTACGGAGGTCTCCTTCCTGAATATTTCTGTGTGTAGAAAGCCATCTTCACCTTTAAAGATTTTGGTATCCAAAAAATCAATACATGATTGGCTATATTTACAGGTCAGCTTTATATTTAGTGTGTTATCATTTAGAAGCTGAATGAAGGAAACTAGATCCTCCTCGGAGCCTTGCCAGATGACGAAAATATCGTCAATAAACCGTACCCAAGTACACACTTTCTCAATCAAGGGGATGGCATCGGTTAGAAAAATTGTACGCTCCCATGACCCCATGAATAAATTTGCGTATGAGGGCACAAATGCAGCCCCCATAGCAGTCCCCTGTAATTGGAGGTAGAGGACTTCCTTAAACATAAAAAAGTTATGAGTAAGGGCATATTCCAGTAGTGTAAGAAGAAATTCAATCAGATCATTATCATTGCTGGACATATGAAGGAAGTTTCTCACCGCTTCAATCCCATCGTTGTGACGAATGGACGTATACAACGACTCTACGTCGAAGGTCACCAACCACATGTCAGCCTCAAGTGAAATGTCCATCAATTTACGAAGCACATCACCCGTGTCTTGAATGTATGATGGGAGATTTTCCACCATCGGTTTTAAATGAAAGTCAAGAAACTTATTAATCTGTTCACACAGTCCACCCCCCCCTGAAACAATAGGACGTCCAGGGGGGTTAGTGGTGGACTTGTGCACTTTAGGAAGCAGGTATAAGCAGGGTGTGCGTGGTGTCTCCGGAACCAATCCATCCATAATTTCTTTGGATATGGTGCCATTGTAGAATGCTTGCTCCACCAGATCCCTTAGTTGATTTTGGTAGACAGTGGTGGGATTAAAAGTCAAGCGTTTATAGCAGTTCGGATCATTCAACTGCCTATACGCTTCTTTTTCATACATTGGGGAAGGCCACAAGACAATATTTCCCCCTTTATCAGAAGGCTTGATTATAATATTGTCAAGTGATCTTAACTCCTTAAGGGCCTTCCTCTGCTGTCTCGTCAAATTGTCATGTTGTATCCCACTAGGAATACGGCGAAATTCCTCAGACACCAAACGTACAAACATATCAATATCAGGATAGAGGCTGAGAGATGGAAACTTTTTAGGTTTTAAAGTCTGAAATTTACTCACAGTAGATGTTGGAATTTCATCACTCAGTTCTTCCAGTATGGCAATAGTTTCTTGTTCCTGAGGGGACCACTCACTTACACTAGACGGTTTATTATGTAGTTTTTTAAGGACCAGCTTTCTAGCGAATAGATGTAGGTCCTTTAAGGCTGTGAAGTAATCAAAAGACGCCACAGGGGAAAACGTTAGACCCATACCAAGAACATCAACTTGATCCTTGGACAACTCGGTATCAGAAAGATTAATTACCTGAAGTTTAGAAGATTTATTAGAAGATCTCAAACTCCTATGCTGGTAAGGGCTGAATCTATGGCCACCTCCACGCTTGCTCTTATTGCCAGAGCCCCCTTTAAAAGAGTGAGATCCAGATGCACTTTCGACTGAGGACAGATGAGCTAGATGGAGCCCTTTGAAGTGAATGTGGCTGCTGCCATCTATACACATTATTAGTTTGAAAGTCATTGAGATCACGCTGAAATTTCTTCGTTTTAATATCTTGGATTTCCTTAACCCAGGTAGTCAAAAGTTTGTCAATCTCACTCTTAAACAACTCCATCTCTGTGAGAGGTAAGGTACTGATCAATTTCACTTGGAGGGCCTCAATTTCTCCTTCCAAAGTTTCTAGAGTTTTTTTATTCATGCCAATCAGGATCTCCATAAGGGACCTAGAACAAATGGTACAGGCCTCTTCCCACCTGTTGCGAAAAAATGCATCCTCTACAGGGAAGGAGGGTAAAATTCTAACTCTCAGACCCCGGGGTATAAGGCTCTTCATTAAATAATTTTCAAGCGAGGCCTTATTCCACCAGACACGTGCTCTTTTTTTGATAAGAAATTTAAATGAATTTTTCAATTCAACAGTGCTCCCATTCTCATTACCAGTACTCTGCACATGTTCACCCTTGAAAATTGTGTCGATATTGGAGAGCCATAACTGGTCTCCAATATGGCGTCGCCATGTTCCTTACCTCTCTGACATCTCGGAGTTGGGCGGGACTTGGTGACGTGGGACGCCGAACCCGCCGCTTCCTGTCCTGTGCCTGATGGACGCCAGCGCCAAGATAACCGCCGCACATATAAGGACCGCACTATGTCCCCTATATCACCTCAACCCCCAGGAAGAAGCTACGCTGCGAAACGCGCGTCGGGGTTTCCTTTCCCACTGCAATCCTTCTAACAGCAGGTATTTTTATGGTATTCTATAGTTAACCCATAGCCCCTTTCTGCACTATATTAGTCTATATAGGCTTTATATTTGCACATGCACGGGCACTTTACTCATATCTATGGTTATACTGCCAATATAACTGTATCAACATTGATACCCTTTTCAACCCTCCCTTTGGTGTAGCCCTTTTTTAGCACACCATTATTGCTCCTTTAACCATTTTGGGATTATTGACCTACACGTTTCTTTAGGAGCAATACTGACCCCTGCTGGCGTATTTTTATATTATATATCTTTTTCACTTATTGGGTATGACTCTTGTTACATGTCTACATTTGATTAATTAACCTTTATATGGATTGCTTTGGGGCTACTCTGCCTTGTCCCCATTTTTTCTTGTACTATGTAAACCCTTTACTATTTTGTTTTTAAGTATTATCAATAAAATATTTTATATTTGGTTGGTACTACACGTCCCGTAATAGCGCACCCCGACGCGCGTTTCGGATTTTCTCCCCTGACGTGGTGGGTCGGCCACCACCATTTGTTTACTGAATTATTATATGTATTGATTTTTAATCCGGTTGTGCGTACCTTCTCACAGAGCACCAATCACTGTGGTAATAGATACATATACAGTTAGTCCTCGGGTTACAACGGTCTCGAGTTACATCGTTTCGTGGTTACGACGCTTTATACGACGCCTCATTCCGACTTACACGGTTTTGCGTCATAAGTCGAACTGCATGCAACTACGTGCAGCGGCGGAAGAATAGAGTCCAGTACTGTACACTGTACCCGGTTACAAGAGGAAAACGAGTCTCCTGCACACCATAACACCCTAATTATGTAGGGTACTGTGTTAGGATAGGTGTTTGGATAGGCTAAGTGTTTGCAGTACAGTACTGTATGAATGTATGGTCCGACTTACATCGAAATTCGGTTTACGACGCCGTGTAAGAACGGATCAACGTCGTAAGTCGAGGACTACCTGTATGAGCTTTTATTCATTTGATTTTATAGTTCATTGGTGATTTTGTGGTGCGCCTGTGTTTTTAATACATATTTGGTATCGCCACCTTCAGAATCGCCCGATCTATCAATTAAAAAAAGCATTAACCTGATCGCTAAACAGCGTAGCGAGAAAAAAATTAGAAACTCCAGAATAGTTTTTTGGTCGCCATGACATTGCATTAAAATGCAAAAACGGACGATCAAAAGAACATATTTGCACAAATGTGGTATCATTAAAAACGCCAGCTCGGCACGCAAGAAATAAGTCCTCACCCGACCCCAGATCACGAAAAATGGAGACGCTACGGTTACTGGAAAATGGCGCATTTTTTTTTATAGCAAAGTTTTGAATTTTTTTTCACCACTTAGATAAAAAATAACCTAGACATGTTAGGTGTCTATGAACTCGTAATGACCTGGAGAATCATATCAAGTCAGTTTTAGCATTTAGTGAACCTAGCAAAAAAGCTAATCAAAAAACAAGTGTGGGATTGCACTTTTTTTGCAATTTTCCACACTTGGAATTTTTTTCCCGTTTTCCAGTACAAGACATGGTAAAAACAATGGTGTCGTTCAAAAGCACAATTCGTCCCGCAAAAAATAAGCCCTCAGATGACCATATTGACGGAAAAATAAAAATGTATGGCTCTGGGAAGGAGGGGAACGAAAAACAAAAACGCAAAAACGAAAAAGGGCCGCTGCGTGAAGGGGTTAATTTAACACAATCGGATTGTCTCAATAAACATAATAAGAAGGTAGAACAAAGTAAGGAGGATAAAAACCTTTGGAGACACAATTTTATCACAGCATTCAACTGGGGTAATCAGTATATCCGTAACAACCTAAAGGAATATACTTATTAGGTACTTATAATAGTCTTTATTTTTTTATATAGCGCTATCGAATTCCACAGCTCTTTACAGTTTGCACACATTATCATCACTGTCCCCGATGGGGCTCACAATCCAAATTCCCTATCAGTATGTCTTTGGAATGTGGGAGGAAACCGGAGTACCAGGAGGAAACCCAGCAAACACGGAGAGAACATACAAACTCCTAGCAGATGTTGTCCTTGGTGGGACTGAACCCAGGACTCCAGCACTGCAAGGCAGCAGTGCTAACCACTTAGCCACCCAGGATCCTATATTAAAAACAATTTTACCAAAAGAACCACAAATCACCTTCAGAAAGGCTACATCGGTAAAAAACATGATACCTCCAAGTAAGTTGAAGAAAAAAAAGCCCCACAAAAAATCTGTGCTGATCCATCGGTTTCTAAAGGGGAGGGGGTAGTCTCTAAATGCTTTTTAAAAAAATGCTGCTGCTGCAGAATTATAAATCATGGAGCTAAAGAAATTAAGTCTAAGGCTATATGCCCACGTTGCAGAATGTTCGGCATCAAAACCGGACTCCCTTGCCAGGAAATCCACTTGCGTTTTTTTAGCGGTTTTTTTTTGCGTATTTGTCGCAGTTTTCATGCATTTTTTTTCCATGCGTCCAAATACAATTCTATAGCGGCAAAATCTCAGATTTTCCGCAAAATTAATGAACATGCTGTGTCTTTTTTCCGCAATGCTTTTCAGTTGCGGAAAAAAATGCAGCATGGGCACCAGGGCCGGGTCCAGGTTTTTGAGGGTCCCGGGCGAAAGAGTCTCAGTGCGCCCCCCCTTTAACACATACCACAATTCATGATGCACAGATACATCAGAGAAAAATGATAATTACTTACGGGTAATTTGATTTTCCAGATCCATGACAGCATCGGTACATGAGAGATGGTCCCGCCCCCAAGAACAGGAAACCTGCATAGGAGATAAAAGATGGGGGCGGCACCTCTCTCCTCAGTTTGTTTACAGAGAATGTAAGGTAACCGCTATGTTAGTTTTAGGCATATAAAAAAATTATATTTAACTCTAAGACAATTTATCTATTGTTATGTTAAGTGGTTATTACCCCATCTTTCATTTGTGTCTCTTTTTTTTTTTTTTTTTTTTGAGATTTATTTTTTATTTATTTTTTTTTTTTTTGTGAATCACACACCATCACCAAGATAGGGCGGGAACTAGAGCGGTGCTGTCATGGATCTGGAAAATCAAATTACCCGTAAGTAATTATTATTTTTTCCCTTCCCCATGACAGCACCGGTACATGAGAGGAAGAAATAGAAAGAACCTCTAGGGTGGGACAACAGCAGATAGTACTTTCCTACCAAAGGCAAGATCTGATAGCCCCAGATTCAATCTATAATGGCGGAAGAAAGTAGAGGGAGAAGACCATACTGCTGCATTACAGATTTGCTCTATCGATGCATTTGCCCTCTCTGCCCAAGATGTGGAAATAGCCCTCGTAGAGTGGGCCGTAACACCAGGTGGAGGGACCTGTCCCGAAGAGGAATAGGAAAGTGATATAGCCATACGGAGCCAACGTGCAATAGTCGATTTTGTGGCCTTTTTTCCCCTGTTTGCCCCCTGAAAGGAGACAAAAAGGGCTGTAGACTGTCGCCATGGTTTTGTCACTTCTATATATTGAAGAAGGCAACGTCTGACGTCCAAGCAATGGAAGGTTTCTTCTCCCTGGGATTTTGGATTGGCACAGAATGAAGGCAAGATTATCTCCTGGTCCCTGTGAAATTTCGAGTTGACCTTAGGTAAGAAGGCCGGATCAGATTTTATAATTACCCTATCCTCCAGAATTTCAGTATACGGAGGGTCAATAGATATAGCCTGAAGCTCACTAATGCGTCTGGCTGAGGTAAGGGCAATCAGGAGAACTGTTTTTAGAGTTAGCGCTTTTTCCGATATGGAGGAAAGAGGCTCGAAGGGAGAGGAGGTCAAGGCGTTTAAAACTAAATTTAAATCCCAGGGAGCGACCTTTGGACGAGGTTTGAATGGTCTGGCTGTAAAGGAGGCCCGAATGAACCTACACACCCAGGGGTGATCAGCCAATTTTTGGTCAAACAAGGCGCTAAGCGCCGAAACTTGCACTTTTAGAGTGCTGGTAGATAATCCCCTCTCCAGACCCTTTTGGAGAAACTCTAGGATTTCAGATATAGGGACCTTCTGAACGGTATCAGTTATCCCTCGGCCTGAGAATTCTAAAAATTTTCCCCATACTTTTTGGTATTTATCAGTTGTGACTTTTTTTCTACTGGACAGTAGAGTAGTAAGTAACGGATCCGAGAACCCCTTTGCTAGCAGAAGTCCCCTCAAGTTCCAAGCAGTGAGGTGTAGGCTGTGAACCTGAGGATGTGTCACCGGACCCTGGTGCAGAAGGTCTGGGACCTCTGGAAGTATCCACGGGTCCGAGATGGACATACGTCTGAGCCAAGTGAACCAAGCTCTCTTTGGCCAGAAGGGTGCGATTAAGATTATGCGTGATTTCTCTTCTCGGATCTTCTTCAGGACTGTAGGGATCAATGGGATCGGGGGAAACGCATAGGCTAGTTGGAATTTCCATTGGTGTAGTAACGCATCTACTCCTTCCGGGTTCTCTTTCGGGTTTAGAGAGTAGAACCTTTTTACTTTTCGATTCTGCCTTGTGGAAAAAAGATCCACTTGAGGAAGCCCCCAGACTGCACAGATTTCTCCAAATATTCTTTGATTTAGCGACCACTCGCCCTGGTGCAGGACGTGACGACTCAGAAAATCTGCGACAAAGTTTTCCGACCCCTTTAAGTGTGTACTTGTGAGGGATAAAAGGTGGTTTTCGGCCCAAAGAAATAATCTTCCTGCTTCTTCCATTAGGGAACTTGATCTGGTTCCTCCCTGTCGATTTATATACGACACCGTTGTGCTGTTGTCGGACAATACTACTAAATGTTTTCCTTTGAGGTCTTCTTCTGATTGAAGAATTGCTTGCCTTACTGCTGTCAATTCCCTCAGGTTTGAGGAGGCTGATTGCATCTGTGGATCCTATAGACCCTGTAGGATCCGATCTGATAGGTGTGCTCCCCAACCTAACGGGCTCGCATCCGTGGTCAGTACCACCGGATTCTGGATTGACCATGGGACCCCTTTTTTTAGATTCCCGGAATCTAGCCACCAGCTTAGAGAGTCCCGGACATGTTGTGACAATACGATTTTTCGGTTTAGATTGTAGGGTATTCTTGTTTGTTCTGACAGGATCTCCCACTGTAGGTCTCTTGAATGAAGTTGTGCCCATAGGACCGCCGGAATTGTTGCAGTAAGCATGCCTAGGAGAGACATGGCTTCCCTCACCGAGACGTATTGGGCCACCTGTATTTGTGTTATTCTTTGTTTTATGACCTCGATTTTCCTGTCTGGAAGGATACAGATCTGTTTGATTGAATTTAATTGGATCCCCAGGAACTCCTGTATCTGGGCCGGAATCAATCTTGATTTTTTTAAGTTTATTATCCACCCTAGTTTGGTTAGTAGCTCTCGTACTGTCGTAACTGCTTTTATGCAATCTTCTTGATTGTCTGCTATCAAGAGGAAATCGTCTAAATAGGGCACTAGCAGAATGTTTTCTCTCCTTACGAAGGATGCTACTTCCGAAATTATTTTTGTAAAAATACGAGGAGCTACCGATACCCCAAAGGGGAGACATTGGAATTGTAGATGGGTGTAGACCTGCCCCAGCTGCACAACCAACCTCAGGAATTGTTGATGCTCTCTGCTGATTGGCACATGATAATAGGCATCGGTAAGGTCTATCACTGCCATATAACATCCTGGATACAGCAGTTTTACCGCCGTTCTCAGAGTCTCCATTTTGAATTTTTCTACTCGGATGAATTTGTTTAATTCTTTTAGATTGAAAATAGTTCTTAAAGATCCATCCGGTTTTGGAGTGAGGAAAAGGGTGCTGTAAAATCCCCTTCCTATTTCCTGTGAAGGTACTCTTACCAGGACTTTCTTGTCTAGAAGAAGACGAACTTCTTTTTCGAGAACTAACTGGTTCTTTTTGGCCACACGAGTAACTTTTATTCGGTGGGGAGGAAGGGAGATGAAATTTAACCGTAGACCGTCTGATAACAAGTTGATTATCCATTGGGACGGCTGTAAGGTTACCCACTGATGGACAAAAAACCGTAACCTTCCTCCCACCTGGAATATGGCGTCATTGTTTAGGATCTGGTTTTGGGGGTTTATTGAAAAGAAAACCTCTTTCTCTTTTCTCACCCCAGGGTTTCCCCCGTGTGGTTCTATCCGTTGGGCGGCCTCGGCCCCTACCTGATCCTCGAAAGGACCGACGATTGTCATACCAACGTCGTCTAAAGAAGGGAGGTGGAGGGAAGTGTTTTTTCTTGTCCGCCGCTTTTTCTAAAATCTCATCTAAAGCGCTGCCGAATAGATATTGACCCTCACAGGGGACTGCACAGAGCTTCACTTTGGATTGGAAATCAGCATTCCAGTTCTTTAACCATAACGCCCTTCTTCCTGAATTTGAAAGGGCACTAGCCTGGGCAGCAAACCGCACAGAATCAATGGCAGCGTCCGCCAGGAATCCCGCTGCATTTTGAAGTGGAGGGATGACTTCTAGAAGTCTGTCTCTTGGACATTTGTTTTTTATTTGGTCGCTAAGTTCCTCCAGCCATTTAACCATGGCACGGGCAGTACAAGTAGCCGCTACTCCAGGTTTAAACGCCCAAGTTGAGGCCTCCCAGGTTGATTTTAGAAAGGCATCCGCCTTTTTATCTAGGGGGTCTTTTAGGGCCCCCATGTCCTCGAAGGGAAGTGCTATGCCCCTGGAGGTACTTGCGATAGCCGCGTCCAACTTAGGCGCCTTTTCCCATTTCTCGCAAATTTCCTCACTAAAGGGATATTTACGTTTTAAGGCCTGGGGAACTGAAATCTTTTTATTCGTTTTTTTCCATTCTTTTTTAATGAGATTTAGAATGTTATCATGAAACGGGAAAACTTTCCGTTTCTTATCCTCCAAATTACTGAACATAGAGTCCTGAACTGTTTGCTTCTCTTTTGGCGTCTCAACCCCCAGGGTGGACCTGACCAGTTTTAGCAACTTCCCCACATCTTCTGATAACACATAAGGCCGGCCACACTCTTCATCTGAAGAGTCCAGGTCCGAACCCTCGTCGGGCGGAAGTTCACCCTCGGATTCTACGTCAGATGCCTGGGCAGACGTAGGGAATGGGTTTACGGAGCTCTGCAATCCATGATGTTTTAACTGCTCCTTTACAGTGCTTTGTACTTCGCTTCTAACAATATCTTTTATATTCTGAAGCAAAGATGAAGACTCTTCAGACACAGTTTTTTCTATGCATGAGCGGCACATACGCTTTTCATACGTTTTGGGGAGGCTTCTATCACAGAGTGCACATACTTTATGCTTTTGTTTAGAGGTGACTTTTTTTCCCTGCATATATACAAAAAACACAGTGTCACTGACATGTTTTTTGCCTTACAAAGGCACTCACCCACCGGACCCTTAGTACCACGACAGGCTGTGGGATTTCAGCTGGGATCGTCGATTCCTTCAGATCTGCCATCCTGCAGGAGACTGTTCCCAGCGCCTGCTTGCCGCCTTGCACTTTTAAATATGGCGGGCAGGAAGCGGTGTGTGCGTCTCTGAACTTTCTCCCCCCCGGGGAGTGTCAGCACACCGCTTCTTCAGCGTGTAGCGTCACTTCCGGTTCAATCCCGGAAGTTCCCCCATTCAGTCGGCGCCAGCGTCGTGATGGGTACGCTCACTTTTCTCCCTCGGCCCAGCCTCCGGCCAGGAGCGGACGCCGGGGAGTCCCCAGTGGGAAAGACGCAACTGCAGCTCCAGGTATGGAGGCGACGCGCACACGCCGCCACTGCTGCTCCCACCGCGGACCTCGGTCAGAGACCGGCAAAGCAAGGGAGACCTCTCCCCATGCAGCACCGCAGGTTCCCCGCAAGAACAGGAAACCAAACTGAGGAGAGAGGTGCCGCCCCCATCTTTTATCTCCTATGCAGGTTTCCTGTTCTTGGGGGCGGGACCATCTCTCATGTACCGGTGCTGTCATGGGGAAGGGAAAATATAGGTATAGTACAATGCCAGATTTCACTTCTTACATGAGTGATAGCTATTGTAAATTCTACAATACCATACAGCAGAAGGGCTTTACATAAGTCAACCCCTTATATGCCAATTATGCGAGAGCGATGCGCGAGCCTTGCAATGCATCACCCGAAACGTCCATATTTCTAAGCAGCTGCACACTCCTGTCCAAAGAACGGGCAGCTGTGCAGGGTGAAGTAATGCGAGGCTCTCGCAAGTGGAACTCCGAGTCCGACCTAATATATAGTAATGATTGGTCACTTACTAATCCACATGTGTGTTCTGGAAAATAAGTTCTGATAGTGGCGCTTCTGCACTGTGTCACTCTTGGAGTAGGTGACATGTAGATCAGGGGTGTCAAACTGCATTCCTCAAGGGCTGCAAACAGGTCATGTTTTCAGGATTTCCTTGTATTGCACAGGTGATCAATTAATCACCTGCACAGAATGATTCCAGCACCTTGTGCAATGAGAAGGAAATCTTGAAAACACGCATGGTTTGAGGCCCTCGAGGAATGCAGTTTGACACCCCTGATGTAGATCCTGTGCTTTAGCAGATGGCTAACTCTAGTGATCTAAGGTCCACAGGTCTCAGGGTATCAGTACCTGTAATATTAGAGGCAAGTCAACATTATAGAATACTTTGGGGTTTTCATTGGCTGTAAGCCATAATCATCTACATTAACAGAAATAAACGCTTGAAATAGATCACTATGTTTATAATGACTGTATAATATGGAGTTTCATTTTTTGTATTGAGGAACTGAAATAAATTAACTTTGATGATATTCTAATTTTGTGAGCAGCACCTGTATGCATACAACTTGATGAATAGGCCGCATTTTGTTTGTTTAGTATAATACACCCCATAGTCCTCCATATATTATAATGTTCACCACAGTCCCCCATATAGTATAATACACTCTTCAGTCCTCCATATAGTATAATACACTCCTCAGTCCTCCATATAGTATAATACACTCCTCAGTCCTCCCTATAGTATAATACACTCCTCCATATAGTATAATACACTCCTCATAGTTCTCATATATTAAAATACACTGCTCAGTACTCTATATAGTATAATACACTCCTCATAGTGCTCCATATAGTATAATGCACAGCCAGTCATCCATGTCGTACAATTCACTTTCCATAGTATAATGCACCCCATAGTCCTCCATATATTATAATGTTCACCACAGTCCTCCATATAGTATAATACACTCCTCATAGTCCTCCATATAGTATAATGCACCGCCATAGTCATCCATGTAGTACAATTCACTTCCCATAGTATAATGCACCCCATAGTTCTTCATATAGTATAATGTATTCCCCATAGCCCTCGATACAGTATAAAGCAGCCCACATATAGTATAATGCTGCCACCTCACAGAGTATAATGCAGCCACCCCACAGAATATATTGCAGCCCCGAGTATAATGTAACCCCCAGAGAATATAATGCAGCCCCCTCATATAGTATAGTGCAACCCCTGCATATATAATATATGGTAGCCCCCTCAGAGTATAATGCAGCCCCCCATAGAATATAATGTAGCCCCTCCATAGAATACAATGCAGCCCTCCTCATGTAGTATAATGCAGCCCCCCATAGAATATAATGTAGCCCCTCATAGAGTATGATGCAATCATCCCTCATAGAATATAATAAATTTAATACATAGAATATAATACAGCCTACCTCCCCTTAAAATATCATGTAGCCCCATAAAAGTATGATGCAATCCTCCCTCATAGAATATAATACATCCCCATAGAATATAATATAGCCCACCAGAGAATATAATACAGCCCCCATAGAATGTAATACAGACCCCCATAGAATATAATACAGCACAGCCCCCATAGAATATAATACAACACCCCATAGAATATAATGCAGCACCCCATAGAACATAATACAGCCCCCATAAAATGTAATGTAATACAGCCCCTCCATAGAATATAATGTAATACAGCCCCCCATAGAATATAATACAGCCCCCCATAGAATATAACACAACCCCCCATAGAATATAATACAGCACAGCACCCCATAGAATATAATACAACCCCCATAGAATATAATTTAGCCCCCTGGAGAATGGCCCCACAATCCAGTTATCACTCATTGATAGATTTAAAAAAAATCCACAGTTCTCACCTCTCCTTGTGCCTCGCGCTGTTCCTGTCCCGGCTCGGGTCTCAGCGGCTGCAGTCTGCCTGTGACACAGCAGGTACGCGATATGATTTCATCGCCCACCCGCAGTGTCAGAGGCAGAGGGGAATGACAGGAGAGGGAGCGTCATCTGACACTCTCTCTCTCCATATACTGTATGTATAAGTATATGTGCATATCTATGAGTACTTGTCATGTATGGTCCTAGTTGTATACACTTCATTGTTTAGGTACAAACAAACATAATATATAAGAAAGTACATAGTAAATAATAGAACAAAAAGATAATCTTATCAACATAGGACCAATATTTACATATTACATATAGATATGTCTTTTCTCCCATTTTTTATTCTGTTATCTATTGAAAGGAGGTAAAAAAAAAAATGTCTACATTTTTTTTCAAAAGTTTTTTTCCCCTTATGTAAAAGTTTTTTTTGTTTGCTTTTTTTCAACCCTCTTTTTTTTTTCATAGAAGGTCATTTATTGGGATACATTTTAGAATTCATATGGTAATTTACAGTAATTAGATTGACATGTTTCCTATAAATAGGTCCATTATTATTATTTTTTTATACATTTTATATGTCGTATATATATATATATATATATATATATATATATATATATATATATATATATATATATATATATATAATTTTTTTTTTTTTTCTTAAGAACATGTAGGATGAATCACTCCTCTTCCTCTTGTCTCCTCTCCCTCTCTCACACTGGGAAAGGGCTATATAAGAAGGATAAAATTAATTTTTTTCCATACACCTGAAGAAGGCTGCAAACAGCCAAAACGTGTTGTGTATTTTGTTTTTATCAGTTTGAATAAAATATTTTTTTTACCTACAAGCAACTTGAAATTTTTGCACCTTGATTTCTCTCGATGGCAAAGACAGCGCCATTCCCTGGTCCTCCTGCCTGGCAAACATTTAAAGCTACAAGTTGACTAGTGTAGACATGTAATGTCTTCCATGCAGTAGTAGCATCCCCCATTGTGACACCTATACAATGAAATGTCTCACACTCTAACCCCAATATAGCAATAATGTCCCTCGTAGTGACCTTGATATAGTAATAATGGCCCTCATTCTGGCCCTAATATTGTAGCAATGTCAAAATCTGTGGCCATCATGCAAAAGAATAGCCCTAATTCTGGCCCCACCCAGTATAATGCTCTGTGGTCTTCCATATAGTATAATGTCCCTCTCAATGATCCCCATACAATATAATGTCCTCCATTCTAGCCCCAATACAGTTAATTATCCTCAATTCTAGCCCCCATACAATGTAATGTCACCCATTCAGTATAATATCCCCTATTACGGCCCCAATACAATAATAATGTCTCCTATTCTAGTTATTATGTTCCCCATTCTGGTCTTCATACCGTATAATGTCGCCGATTTAGTCTGCATATAGATGTCCCTCTTCTATGGCCCCACAGTATAATACTTTGGTATAATCTCCCGTATTTGGGCCCCAATATAGTAATAAAGTCACCCATTCTGGTCCCAATGTAGTAATACTGTTTCCCATTCTAGCAATAAAATAGTAATAATGTCCGCCATGCAGTAGAATTTCCACCACTCTTGCCACAATATAGTAACAATTTGCCTATTGTGGTCAGCATATAGCATAATACCCATTATTGTGGCCTACATACATTATATTGTCTCCTTTCTGGCCCCAATATGGCAATAATGTCCTAAAATTGTATGCTCAAATTAGTAGTAACGTCTCTTATTCTGGTCCTAATACAGTAGTAATGTCCCTTATTCAGCCCTTTGCGCAATCATATAAAGACAAAAATGAACACAAGAACCAAAAATGATAAACAATTAATGAAACTGTTATTAATATATCAAAATTTACATGCAAATAGAAATGCCAAAAAGTGGGAAACCACAAGGTGGCGCCATAGTCCCATACATTAGACAAGGAGAATTAAGATTGTGTGGAGGAACAGAGAAGGGGTAGAGTATATGTAAACTAGGGCTAAAAAATAAAGACAACACCTATGTAGCCCAACACACCTAGAAAATGAATGGCTCACAAAGGAGAAAAATCTTGTGAGATACCGGAAGAACCCCTGCAAAAGATCCTAGGCAAGACACTCTAAGAGAAAATGACTAAGGAAGTACCTAAAGTTAAGACGTGGCGCACACCAAACACCCCGACGTACGTTTCGGCGAATAACCTCCTTCCTGGGGTGATATCACAATAGCACACGCACAGCTATTTAAATCATCAATACACCAATCACCGTACACACACACACCAGATCTTTAATTAACCAAGATAATGTAGGAAGGTCCTATATTTTGATTCATGCCTCCATAATGTCCTCACACTAATGGTAAATTATAATCAATCCAATGTCCTGACAACATCCACAATTATGACCTGCCAGGGGCCCAAACCTGTTTTTTATCCACAGCAGCGCATGTCACCTCGCCAATCCGGGTGGGAGCACCATGGGACTGCGTCAAAGGCAGCACCCCAGCCACAAGACCTAGGAAACATCAACCACATGAGTCACGTGAGCATGAGTCATGTGACCGGGGCACCACCCTGAAGACACGCCCCGAGATACACGCACCAAGACTGGCAAGGTGCGTGCGCAGAGGATTGAGAGGCAGGGTAAGTATTTAAAAGAGAAAAAAGGAGGAGGGGGGGATTTTTGGGCAAGGGCATATGGTGCAGTAAACTACTGCCTTTGTGGAGCACGTGATGGATTGAGTGATTTTAAACTCATCGAGACCATCAAAGGAACTAAAGGTACTTGATCGTTCAATGTTGGGCACACCATACATTTCCCACATGGATCAAACAATTATGTAGTGGGCATCACAAGAAGGATTAACCTCCGCCCTGATAATCTCTCTTAACCTAGCTAAACTAGGGGTTTATTCCGCTACCGTCTGCTCAATGCACGATTGGTAACACAGTCTCTTTGGTTAAGAGTCCAGCAATACTGACCTGCAAAGTGCACACTCCTTATGTTTTGATTTACACTTCTTTCCCTGTCAGAAATTGTGAGAGATAAGGGGAAGACTACATTACTGAATGAACTTTCATGAAGGTCACTTATCAGTGTGGAGCAATCGAATGGTACCAGATTATGAGGGAGACATATCTCAGCCAAAGGACCATCTCTGGAGGCTGATGAATCATCCTGGAGCTCTTCTGACTGGCTCTGCCTGCAGAATCACGTCTCTCACCAATACGGCTACCTCCGACACTGGTACGGAGTAGTCGCATAGATGAGGCTTCCGACTGAGCTGCTGCACAGGCTGATGCTGCTCTTCAGAGGCGTAGCTAAGGGTTCAGCTCAGGGGGGGCGAGCCATCCGAGTGGGCCCCTAACCCTTGATTACAACTATGGTGGCACACTTTAATCATGGGTATAGGGGGAACCTCAGCAGATGATCCTGCTGTAATCGAAAATGTATAATGGCCCCCGCATTGGCCCCCACGTTGTATCTCCCTTGGATTCTGGTCTCTGTCCCTTTCTGTGGGCTGCAAATTGCAGAAAATAAAAACAGCCAGTAAATGCGTATAGAGTCCATCATATGGGAATAGGTCCCTGAATGAATCCAGGTAACCCTAAAAGGAATACTCTTGTCTGGACAAGACCCAAAAGAGGTGAATGGAAAGAAAGAGGAAAGCAGAAGAAAGGGGGAGGTAAAATATCACACAATGAAAGAAGAAAGTGCGCCCCCCCCCCCCCCCCCGTATGTCATCTCTTCTTTTTTTCCCCTTCTCCCCATTTGCGGGCCATGTTATTCAGACTGAGTATACATATGCAGCTAAAGGTGATTGTGATTATCTATATGCACCTACTGGCTGTTCCCATTTTTATTCTATTTGGCTTTTCATCATATATATTTATACTCAACTTTATGGGGATTTTTATTGTTTATATAAATAGCATTTTCATGTTTGTTACCTTGTATTTACTGATATGAGATGACACACACTGGACTGATAGGACCCTGACCCCAGCTACAGGACCACATTACAAGAGATAGAGAGAGAGATGCTGAGAGACAGAAAGAGAGAAGACAGAGAGAAAGACAGAGAGAGCGAGACAGAGAGACAGAGAGCGATACCGAGACAGAGAGACTGACAGAGAGAGAGACTGAGAGACTAATAGAGTCACACAGAGAGACTGACAGAGAGACAGACAGAGAGCGAGACAGAGACTAACAGAGACAGAGAGAGAGACTGACAGAGACTGAGATCGAGACTGAGAGAGCAAGACAGAGAGAGAGCGAGACTGAGACAAACTGAGAGAGTGAGACAGAGACTGAGAGACAGAGAGAGACTGCCAGAGACTGAGAGAGACCGAGACTGAGAGAGACTGACACAGAGACAGAGACTCAGAGAGAGAGACTGAGACAGAAAGACACAGAGCGAGACTGAGAGAGACAGAGAGAGCGAGACCTTGACTGAGAGAGACAAAGAGACAGACTGAAGAGAGAGACTGACAGACAGAGATTGAGAGAGACTGAGAGACAGACTGTGAGAGACAGAGAGACTGACAGACTGAGAGCGAGACAGAGAGAGAGCGAGACAGAGAGCGAGACTGAGTGAGAGAGACTAAGACAGAGAAAAACTGAGAGTGAGACAAAGACTGAGCCAGAGAGAGACTGACAGAGACTGAGAGAGAGACAGAGACTGAGAGACAAACAGAGAGAGAGCGAGACAAAGACTGAAACAGAGAGAGACTGCCAGAGAGTGACGGAGAGAGACTGACAGAGACTGAGAGAGTGATTGACCCTGAGAGACTGAGAGAGAGCGAGACAGAGAGTGAGCGAGACAGACAGAGAGAGAGCGAGACAGACTGAGAGCGAGACAGACTGAGAGCGAGACAGACTGAGAGCGAGACAGACTGAGAGCGAGACAGACTGAGAGCGAGACAGACTGAGAGCGAGACAGACTGAGAGCGAGAGAGAGCGAGACTGAGAGCGAGACAGAGAGTGAGCGAGAGAGACAGACTGACAGAGAGCGAGACAGACTGAGAGAGAGCGAGACAGAGTAAGCGAGAGAGTGAGCGAGACAGAGAGAGACAGACTGACAGAGAGCGAGACAGACAGAGAGAGCGAGACAGAGAGAGACAGAGTAAGCGAGACAGACAGAGAGAGAGAGTGAGACAGAGAGCGAACGAGACAGAGAGAGCGAGACAGAGCGTGCGCGAGACAGAGACAGACGGAGAGCAAGGCAGAGTGCGAGACAGAGAGAGCGAGACTGAGCGAGAGACAGAGAGCGAGACAGAGAGCAAGCGAGACAGACAGCGAGATTGAGAGAGCGAGACAGAGAGAGAGAGAGAGACTGAGAAACTGACAGAGACACAGAGAGCGAGGGAGACTGAGAGAGACTGACAGAGATAGAGCAAAAGGGATGCAAGAAACCTCAGTGACATGTCAGGAGGGGAACAGTGTCCTGCCTCCTCCTCACTACACAGTGCAGTCACCTCCAGCCCCCTGCAGCCTGAGCTCCTACGTCGTCCTATCTCCTGTCCTGCTCCTGTATGCAGGGCTCAGGGAGGGAAGAAGCAGCGTCCTGAAGTCTCTTCAGCAGACACCACACAGCCGGCAATGTGTGCATGTCTGCAGTATGCTGGAGGCAGCAGGTACAGTGCCCGGCACCCAGCGTCCCCGGGTACATGCTCCTCTACAGAACAGACCGCAGCAGAGCAGGGAGATTCTGTCCCTGCTCTACTGCAGAGCTCAACTATATTGGCGTGCACAGCAGGCTAATATAGTTAAAGGGAACCTGTCACCACGTTTTTGGAAGATGGGATAAAAATAGCGTTAAATAGGGGCAGAGGTGGGCGTTACATTAGTGTGTGTGTTATGCGTTTATTACCCACCTAAGTTGCCGAAATAACTTTGCAAAGTCTCCGTTTTCGCCTGTCAATCAGGCTGGTCATGTCGCATGGGCGTTGTCTTCCCCCAGATTTGGCGTAGTTTTCCGTTGGTGGCGTAGTGGTGTGCGCATGCCCAAAGTCCGGAATCCTCTTCCAGGGGATTTAAAATAGCGCGGTGTTCGTTATTGCATTGGTGATCGGTGGGCGCGGCCATCTTCCTTTGGCCGCGCGTGCGCAGAAGCGGCGCTCTGCTGGCCGCGGCTTCAGGAAAATGGCCGCCGCGATATCCATCTGCGCACGCGCGGCATCCCGCGGCCATTTTCCTGAAGCCGCGGCCAGCAGAGCGCCGCTTCTGCGCACGCGCGGCCAAAGGAAGATGGCCGCGCCCACCGATCACCAATGCAATAACGAACACCGCGCTATTTTAAATCCCCTGGAAGAGGATTCCGGACTTTGGGCATGCGCACACCACTACGCCACCAACGGAAAACTACGCCAAATCTGGGGGAAGACAACGCCCATGTGACCTGACCAGCCTGATTGACAGGCGAAAACGGAGACTTTGCAAAGTTATTTCGGCAACTTAGGTGGGTAATAAACGCATAACACACACACTAATGTAACGCCCACCTCTGCCCCTATTTAACGCTATTTTTATCCCATCTTCCAAAAACGTGGTGACAGGTTCCCTTTAAGGGTAGCGTAGCTCCAGGTGGGCCCCCTCTGAGCTCTGGGCCCGGGGCGACCGCACCCTCTGCCCCCCTGGTAGCTACGCTACTGCTGCTCTTCCTTGGAAAGGATCATGGGCCTGGAAGCATCGGGTCCTGGTGTCCATTTAAATGATAGGCCAACTCCCCCGAACCGGACCTCTGGAAATCCGGGTCAGCAGGTTCCTTCATGTGGTTTAGCCTCTCGGATCCAGCGGGCCATGTCCTCAGCTGACATGGCCGTGACCACTGAGTGTCCTCCAGGCCACACTCCGACCTCCGGTCGAACTATCGGCGAGAGCTCCGCCGCGCCTCCGGGGATGCTCCCAAATGAGTCATCAGGGCCCACCCTGCCACGTCACCAGGACACGCATGTCACCCAGGCACACCCCACATATACCATCAGGGCCCTGTTCTGATGTGCCACCCGGGCATGAGCGCCACCCAGGCCTGTGGCCACTGCATCGAGACACCGCCAGCAGAGCTCCAAGAGATACTGTACATACTTGCATCATCTGCGCAAACCACGATCGAGCTGGTAATCCTACCCGGATACCGCTCACCTGCTCCGCACACAACCGTGACGTCCCCCTGGACCCACTGTGGCGCTTCCAGGGACGCCGCACTGGCTGAGCCAGGGGAGCCCCACTGCCTGAACCGACCGTCCGGGGCTGGGAATGATTCCTCTGTCAAAGGTACGTCTGTAGAGGTTCAGCTGTCAAGGACAGGAAACCAAGTGATTGGTGTGAGAGGTGCGGCCCTTTTAGGTCTTCAGGTTTCCTGTCCTTGAAGGGCTGATCTCTTCTCCCATGGTGTTGTCATGGGGGACAGAATAAAAAAAATACATATATTTGGTATTGCCGCTTTCGGTATCACCCAATCTATCAATATATAACAAGAATTAATATGATTGGTAAACGGTGTAACGAGAAAAAAAACAATGGCAGAAATATGTTTTTTGGTCGCTGTAACATTGCATTGAAATGCAATAACAGGCGATCAAAACATTGTGTCTACCCCAAAAAGGTATCAATAAAAACATCAGCTCGACACGCAAGAAATAAACCCTCACTAAACATGAGATCACGAAAAATGGAGACATTTGGAAAATAGTGCGATTTTTTGGGGGACAAACTTTTGATTTTTTTTTTTTCACCACTTAAATAATAAAAAACACCTATATACGTTAGGTATCTACAAACTCGTAAAGACCTGGAAAATCATAATGGCAGGTCAGTTTTACCATTTAGTGAACATGGTAAAAAAGACAAAACAATTGTGGAATTGCACTTTTTTTTCAATTTCACCGCTCTTTGACTATTTTTCCACTTCTACAGTACATTATATAGCAAAACCAATGGTGGTGTTCAGAAGTATAAGGGTATGTGTCCACGTTCAGGATTGCATCAGGATTTGGTCAGGATTTTACATCAGTATTTGTAAGCCAAAACCAGGAGTGGGTGATAAATGCAGAAGTGGTGCATATGTTTCTGTTATACTTTTCCTCTAATTGTTCCACTCCTGGTTTTGGCTTACAAATACTGATGAAAAAGCCTGACCAAAGCCTGATGCAATCCTGAACGAGGACACATACCCTAAGGGTATGTGCACACGTAGAATGGTCCTCTGCGGATTTTTCTGCAGCGGATTTGATAAATCCGCAAGGCAAAAACACCGCGTTTTTCCTGCGGTTTTACCGCGATTCCACTGCGGTTTTCTATTATGGAGGTGTAAAACCGCTGCGGATTCCGCACAAAGAATTGACATGCTGCGGTATGCAAACTGCTGCATTTTTTTCCGCAGCATGGGCACAGCGTTTTCGGTTTCCCATAGGTTTACATTGTACTGTAAACTCATGGGAAACTTCTGCGGATCCGCAGCAAAATCCGCATCGTGTGCACATAGCCTCACTCATCCAGAAAAAAAAGCAGGTTATGGCTCTGGGAAGAAGCTGAGCAAAAAAAACAAAACACAAAAGTGGAAAAACCCATGTGGGTGAAGGGGTTAAGAGTGAATGTTTTGTCAAGGTATAGAAAAAAGATTTCTCTGATCAGCTATATTACAAAGTGACTTGTCTTCACGTGTAGTATCTATGTCTGAAATAAAAATTAAAAATATGGTTACTCTTTAAAGGGAACCTGTCCCCCCCAAAAAATCGACGGTGAGCTAAGCCCATCAGCATCAGGGGCTTATCTACAGCATTCTGTAATGCTGTAGATAAGCCCCCAATGAATCCTGAAAGATGAGAAAAAGACGTTAGATTATACTCACCTAGGGGCGGTCCGATCCGATGGGCGTCGCGGTCCGGCGCTTCCCATCTCACGCTCCGGCGTACCTTATCTGTCCTGTTGCGGATAGCAAAGTACTGCAGTGCGCAGGTGCTGGGCCTCTCTGACTTTTTCCTGCGCACTGCAGTACTTTGCTCTACCCTCAACAGGACAGATAAGGTACGCCTGCGCCGGAGCCACGGCGTGAAGACAAGAGGACACCATCGTAAGAAGATGGGAGGCCCCGGACCGCAACGCCCATCAGACCGGACCGCCGGCCCAGGTGAGTATAATATGTCTTTGTCTCATCTTTCAGGATACATCAGGGGCTTATCTGCAGCGTTACAGAATGCTGTAGATAAGCCCCTGATGCCGGTGGCCCTAGCTCACCATCGATTTTGGGGGTGACAGGTTCCCTTTAAGTGACCGAGGACACATGCAATGACTTATTACTGCATAGATTTACAAAAATAATTTGCAATAAAATCTGTTACATTTCTCTACACAAACACCATTGTTTTAATGTCACTGTAAGCAGGAGCTCCAGGTAATGGCAGCGGCTCCTGCCAGCAGGGGCTTCCCCCAGCAGAGGCTCCTCACAGCAGGGGCCCCCGGCAGCAGAGGCCCCCGGCAGCAGAGGCTCCTCACAGCAGGGGCCCCCTGCAGCAGAGGCTCCTCACAGCAGGGGCCCCCGGCAGCAGAGGCTCCTCACAGCAGGGGCCCCCGGCAGCAGAGGCTCCTCACAGCAGGGACCCCCGGCAGCAGAGGCTCCTCACAGCAGGGGCCCCCGGCAGCAGAGGCTCCTCACAGCAGGGGCCCCCGGCAGCAGAGGCTCCTCACAGCAGGGGCCCCCGGCAGCAGAGGCTCCTCACAGCAGGGGCCCCCGGCAGCAGAGGCTCCTCACAGCAGGGGCCCCCGGCAGCAGAGGCCCCCGGCAGCAGAGGCTCCTCACAGCAGGGGCCCCCTGCAGCAGAGGCTCCTCACAGCAGGGGCCCCCTGCAGCAGAGGCTCCTCACAGCAGGGGCCCCCGGCAGCAGAGGCTCCTCACAGCAGGGGCCCCCTGCAGCAGAGGCTCCTCACAGCAGGGGCCCCCGGCAGCAGAGGCTCCTCACAGCAGGGGCCCCCGGCAGCAGAGGCTCCTCACAGCAGGGGCCCCCGGCAGCAGAGGCTCCTCACAGCAGGGGCCCCCGGCAGCAGAGGCTCCTCACAGCAGGGGCCCCCGGCAGCAGAGGCTCCTCACAGCTGTCTAGACAGGAGCCGCTATCACGCTCAGCTGCCAGACAGCAACATGGTCTCCCAGAAGCGCTGAGCTCTGAGAGTAACGTCACGTCCAGTGACGTCAGCGCGCCGGCTGTCACGCTGTCAGGATGACGCGGTTCTGGAGGATGCCCAGGCCGAGCTCTGAACTAAACGTTTCCCGACAGTGAGAGCGACCGGCTCGGCGGTCAGGATGGCGGAACCGGGTCGCGTTCCTCCCACGGACGGTGAGTGCTTGTGAGGAGCCGGGGAATGCCGGGCTGTCCGGTGGCGGCTTTGGTGGGAGCCCTGTACCGGCTGGGAGCAGACACATGTCATGTAGTGGGTGACGCTGCTGGTTAGCTGGGTGGGAGCTGCCGGTGTTGTTGTCCCGGCCCCCTCCTGCTATAGGGTTACCGAGTCATCACCCGGCTATTGGTCACCGGGACCCCAGAGCTGCAGACCCCATCCCTGCCATTACACAGTGCAGGGGCAGTGTCCGTGAGCTCAGGTGTGTGCTCGTCAGGTGTGTGCTCGTCAGGTGTGTGCTCGTCAGGTGTGTGCTCGTCAGGTGTGTGCTCGTCAGGTGTGTGCTCGTCAGGTGTGTGCTCGGTCACTACAGCCCCAGGACCCTCTTACAGCAGAGCAGGTGCCAGCGCCAGAAACACTAATAGAGCAGCGCAAAGCCTCCCACCCCAGCAGCAGGGAAATCGGATCTTGGCTCCAGGTCTGGATTGTGTCCTTAGAATCAATACTTCCTATTCTGGGATGTTACTTTCTGCAGCCTTTCAGGCCTGATGGTGTATGTTCCTCTGCCCCCTCATACTATGTTTAGGCAGGTGAATGTAAGGGTCTCCTGGGTGGGCTCAGCCTGTCTCATTGTGCCCTAGCTGGTCTAAATAACAGGAAATAGGCGTTAGGCATGAAAAACCGTAAAGTGACACAAACCCACTGATTATTGGATGGGTGAATGTACACCGCAGATTTCTGACCTATTAATCTGAATGAGGCTGAGGGCACATTCAGAAGTCCGTTCACATCGGAGCGAGATCGGACCACAGTGCAAGGACTGGCTGCAGGGCTTTCTAACTGAGCATAACAGCTTCACTTATTTCTATGAGGCTGTCATGCTCAGGCCGGGAGCTCCGCAGCCAGGCCGTGCATTGCTATCCGATCTCTGATTGATGTGTACGGACGTCTGAAATCGCCCTTGCCCTTACAGAAATCCTTGCGCATGCTGAAGAAGAGCCACAACTGCAGCTGTGTTTATAATGAGACCAAGCTTAGCTCTGCTGTACTGTTATAATCCTACATGGCTCTGCTATGAGAGCAGCCATTACATCTCACACTGGTAACATCCCCTTTTATTTAAAGGGCCACTGTCACCCCCTCCAGCCGTTATAAACTAAAAGAGCCACCTTGTGCAGCAGTAATGGTGCAGTCTAACAAGGTGGCTCTTTTAGTTTTTGATTCAGTTATTCCCTCAATAAAGCGTTTTAAAATTTGCCCTAAATACCTGTCCTTAGACCTGGAGGCGGTCCGAAGCCTCCTCTGTGAATCTCCCAACGGCCGTCACTCTTCTCTTCTGGGGATGTGGTCGCCGCCCCCTGAGCGCTGTTTCTTCTTAAATCCGGCGCCTGCGCTGTGCGTGCCTGCCTGGGGCAGGCGCAGTCTTCATTGTCCGTCATAGGTCAGATGCAGGGTGCCTGACTGCGCCTGTGCGGGCAGTGCGGCCACCCTGTTGCTGAATCCCCGCCCCGCACTGTGTTATTCATTATGCACAGTGCGGGGCTGGGGTTCCTGGGCATGCGCACTGCGCTGTTCAGACGCTCCCCCAGCTCAGACGCTCCCCCGCCTTCCAGCGTTGTTATTTGCGGCTGCTTCATTCCAAACGCTGGCAAGGAAACCTGTATATTACGGTAACGCTGGAAGGCGGCGGACCGTCTGAACAGCGCAGTGCGCATGCCCAGGAACCCCAGCCCCGCACTGTGCATAATGAATAACACAGTGCGGGGATTCAGCAACAGGGTGGCCGCACTGCCCGCACAGGCGCAGTCAGGCACCCTGCATCTGAGCTATGGCGGACAATGAACACTGCGCCTGCCCCAGGCAGGCACGCACAGCGCAGGCGCCGGATTTAAGAAGAAACCGCGCGAAGGGGGCGGCGACCACATCCCCAGAAGAGAAGAGTGACGGCCATTGGCAGATTCACAGAGGAGGCTTTGGACCTGCCTCCAGGTCTACAGACAGGTAGTTAGGGCAAATTTTAAAACGCTTTATTGAGGGAATAACGGAATCAAAAACTAAAAGAGCCACCTTGTTAGACTGCAGCATTACTGCTGCACAAGGTGGCTCTTTTAGTTTATAATGGCTGGAGGGGGTGACAGTGGCCCTTTAAAATAAGCTCTAAAGACAGATTCTTGGGGAGATCATTGTCCAACCCTTAATTAGATCTTAAGAGCTAATTAGCATGTTAAAAACATGGATTTCTATGGAATAAGACATCGGATTGTAGATAGCAAGGTATGGCATTATTCCTCTTCCTATGACCTACATGCCCATATAGACTGCTTCTTTAAGGTTAGCATTGTTTTCAGTCCAATTAAAAAGTGAGGGAGCTGATAAGTTCAAGTGTATTCAGTTTTCACCCACCCCGCCTGATAGACAGCTGCAGCTTGTACAGACCAGTGTGAGATCTGAGCATCAGGGGTTTGGAGTTGGAGTCAGTATAAAACGCACCAACTCCGACAATATATGACACATTGGGTGCAGTAGTTCAGTGCTGGAGGGTCTGTAATTGTTTTCATAAGAATTTGGGAAAGTTATGAAATGTCCTATAAATGTCTGTTCTGTTCCTGATCTAAGCTTTTAGTGGAGATGAATCTGTGCTGCATTTTATGTACATGCTCAGTAGTGAGACAGTGCTGGGGAGTCAGTGGTTTAGGCGAGCTGAATCTGTGCTGCACTTTATGTACATGCTCAGTAGTGACACAGTGCTGTGGGGTCGGAGGTTTAGGCGAGCTGAATCTGTGCTGCACTTTTTATGTACATACTCAGTAGTGAGACAGTGCTGGGGAGTCGGAGGTTTAGGTGAGATGAATCTGTGCTGCACTTTATGTACATGCTCAGTAGTGACCAGTGCTGGGGAGTCGGAGGTTTAGGCGAGATGAATCTGTGCTGCACTTTATGTACATGCTCAGTAGTGAGGTAGTGCTGGGAATCGGAGGTTTAGGTGAGATGAATCTGTGCTGCACTTTATGTACATGCTCAGTAGTGACAGTGCTGGGGGGTCTGAGTCAGAGAAAGTGAGGAGTCTTGAGACGGTGGTTTGGCTTTCCGACTCCACATCCCTGCTTGGAAGCAGGAGGGACCCCAAAGTTGGTGGGCAGAGATTGAGGGTAAATGTTCATAGATACATGGGTCCATCAAGTTTAACCTTTCTCTATTTATTGCTAAACAGTTACAACTCACAATTTCTTGTTAGAAAACCTTTCATCCCTTTTTTAATACTGATATAATGTCTGTCATTACTTTCTCTTGTGGTCGGCATTCCACAGTCTGACTGCTCTAACTGTAAAGAACCTTTTTCTGTTTAGCCGCCTGTCGCCTTTCTTACACATATATTGATTGTCCCTTGCAAGGTCCTTGGAAGGAATAAGTAATGTGCCAGTCCTTTGTATTAACCACGCGTCTTTTTCTAAGCTAAACAAGCCTAGCTTTTCCAACCTCTCCTCATATGGGAGGCCTTCCACCCCTTGTAATAATCTAAATGCCCAGACTTTAAAGGGCCACTGTCACCCCCCCCCCCCCCAGCCGTTATAAGCTAAAAGAGCCACCTTGTGCAGCAGTAATGCTGCAGTCTAACAAGGTGGCTCTTTTAGTTTTTGATTCATTTATTACCTCAATAAAGCGTTTTAAAAATTGGCCACACATACCAGATATTGTCCCAGGAGGCGGTCCGAAGCGTCCTGTATGAATCCCCCAACTGCCGTCACTCTTCTCTTCAGGGCCGATGGTACCCGCCCCCTTCGCGTTGTTGCTTCTTAAATCCGGCGCCTGCGCTGTGCGTGCCTGCCTGGGGCCTGCGCAGTGTTGTTTGTCAGTCACATCTCAGATGCCAGGTGCCTGACTGCGCCCTGTTACTGAATCCCCGCCCCGCACTGTGTTATTCATTATGCACAGTGCGGGGCTGGGGTTCCTGGGAAGGCGGGGGAGCGTCCGAGATGGGAGAGCGTCCGAGATGGGGGAGCGCCTGAACAGCGCAGTGCGCATGCCCAGGAATGCCAGCCCCGCACTGTGCATAATGAATAACACAGTGCGGGGCGGGGATTCAGTAACAGGGCGGCCGCACTGCCCGCACAGGCGCAGTCAGGCACCCAGCATCTGAGATGTGACTGACAATGAAGACTGCGCAGGCCCCAGGCAGGCACGCACAGCGCAGGCGCCGGATTTAAGAAGCAACAACGCGAAGGGGGCGGGTACCATCGGCCCTGAAGAGAAGAGTGACGGCAGTTGGGGGATTCATACAGGATGCTTCGGACCGCCTCCTGGTACAATATCTGGTATGTGTGGCCAATTTTTAAAACGCTTTATTGAGGTAATAAATGAATCAAAAACTAAAAGAGCCACCTTGTTAGACTGCAGCATTACTGCTGCACAAGGTGGCTCTTTTAGTTTATAACGGCTGGAGGGGGTGACAGTGGCCCTTTAACTTCCGAATATTCTTTTTATAATGTGGAGCCCCAGACTGGATCCCATATTATAGATGTCGCCTTACAAGTGATTTATAGAAGATCACATTTGGATCACAGGATTTAATTTTTTTATACACATTAAATTCTTGTTTGCATTTGCGGCTGCTGCCTGATTGCTTGTAACCGGAATCCCCAAGTCCTTCTGTTTTGTAGTCCCTAGTATACTCACACTTAATGTATGTAGCAATATGATTACTCCGTCCTTGGTGCATTACTCTACATTAAACCTCATCTGCCATGTTTTTGCCCATGTAGACATCATATGTAGATCATTCTGTAATGTTATACAGTCTAGCTCAGCTTTTATTATCTAACAGTGTTGAAGACCCCGGCTCCTTCAGTGTTGCAGGGGCAAAGCTACTGTTTCCAGCAGGCTGGGAGAGCGCTCAGCTCAGATCAGGAGTGCGACTATGAGGCTGGTCCACACTGTTAGTCTTCAGGAGCACTCTTTCTTCCCTCCGATAAACAAGAGACTGGGAGCTGTGCGCTCTTGAAAAAGGAACATTAGAAAAAACATTTAAAAGGAAATCTTGCAGTTCTTCCATTGATCATCATAGTTGCATAGTTATTAAGGTTGAAGGAAGACTTTAAGTCCATCTAGTTCAACCCATAGCCTAACCTAACATGCCCTAATATGTCATATATCATATATCATATCATAATAGACTGAAACTTCCGTTCTGTAGAGGACACATTTCTATAGCTGTTTGCAATGAGAGGTATCTCCCATATATAGATAACACAGGATCACACTATTCACAAGGTGATAGTTACTGCCCACCTCCTTCCCTGCGCAGTCGTCTCTGCACAGATCCATGAGCATGCTTATAGTGCACAGCTATAAAAGGCAGTGAGCCAAAGCCTGTGTTTGGGGCAGCTGTAAAACATGTTTTGGAATATCACATGCTCACCGAGGGACACGGCGCTCTTCTGGGAGGGAGTATAGGATTCTTTTGCTTTATGATGCATTTTAGGGCAATTTAAAAGGGATTGTGCAGTAGTGTTCAATCCCTTTAAGTATCTGGGCAGAAGTAAATACCCTCAAGGGGTCTATGCTTTTACATCTGCTACATGCAGTGTTTTTTTGTTTTCTTCACATCCTATAGTAGCTTATATGAACACAGACTTGGTTACTTTCCACTATTTATGCTTTTAAAGGGGCGTTCCAGCTGGAAATAAGCGATCGCATTGGGTCCCACCGATTGCCAGAATGGGCAGAACCTGTTCTGATGATTAGTGGGTGTCCTAGCAACAATTTAACAGTAGATAAGTAATTTGTTTAGGATGGTAAATTGTATTTTGGGGGCAAAATCTGGCAACTCGGGAACCAAAATACAAACTGAGAACATGTTACTTGCTGAGTTACATTAATACTTGTGTGAAACATCTTTAGACCTCGATCTGACGTTACTGATTTTTCTGCTAGATAAAAATATATTTTACTCTGATCTGCATTTCATCAGAGTTTAGTTTTAACCGTCGTTGTTTCATCATCAGTGATTTTCTTGTAAGATAAAGAATAGCTTTTCCTACCCACTGCAATATCAATCATGGATGGCGTTGTGTGCTGTCAGTCATTATTACCGACCCTTAAGGTACCGTCACACTAGGCGATATCGCCAGCAATCCGTGACGTTGCAGCGACCTGGATGGCGATATCGCTGTATTTGACACGCAGCAGCGATCTGGATCCCGCTGTGAAATTGCTGGTCGCTGCTAGAAGGTCTGCACATTATTTGGTCGCTAGGTCGCCGTGTATCGCCGTGTTTGACAGCAAAAGCGACGATACCAGCGATATTTTACACTGGTAACCAGGGTAAACATCGGGTTACTAAGCGCAGGGCCGCGCTTAGTAACCCGATGTTTACCCTGGTTACCAGCGTAAAAGTTAAAAAAACAAACAGTACATACTCACCTGCGCGTCCCCCAGCCTCTGCTTCCTGACACTAAAGCGCCGGCCCTAAACTGAAAGTGAAAGCAACAGCGGTGACGTCACCGCTCTGCTGTTAGGGCCGGAGCTCAGTCAGCGTCAGGATGCAGAGGCTGGGGGACGCGCAGGTGAGCATGTACTGTTTGTTTTTTTAACTTTTACGCTGGTAACCAGGGTAAACATCGGGTTACTAAGCGCGGCCCTGCGCTTAGCAACCCGATGTTTACCCTGGTTACCCGGGGACCTCGGCATCGCTGGTCGCTGGAGAGCGGTCTGTGTGACAGCTCTCCAGCGACCACACAGCGACGCTGCAGCGATCGGCATTGCTGTCGCTATCGCTGCAGCGTCGCTTAGTGTGACGGTACCTTAAGGCTATGTGCACACGGTGCATTTTTTATGCGTTTTCTCATCGTGGAAATGGGCCAAAAACGCTATGGAAATTTTATGCAAGATAATTCAGTGACAATCCTGAAGTGTTGTGCACATAAGCAGTCAATTTCCTTTGAGTATATGCAGTGTTTTTTTTTTTTTTTTCTGCAGCATGTCAATTCTTTTTGCGGATTTGTAGCGGTTTTCACCCCTTGACTTCAATTGAGTCAGTCAAATCTGCAGCAAAAATACAGGTATAAAAATGTTTGCAGATTTGCTCAGTTTATGTTTGTGTTTTCACCGACTTTCTATGATGTTTCCCACGCTATCATCAGTGTGACAACGTGGGAAACACCGGTGTGGTGGTTCTTATGGGCGGTAATGCTACCACCAGTAAGACTGTCGGTCAGAGCACTGTGAGGTCATACTGTCAGATGTCAGCGTGACCCCGCAGCTGTGACTGTGACCCACGGTAACGCTACCGCCAGTAAGACTGTCGGTCAGAGTGCTGCGGGGTCATGCTGTCGGATATTAGGGTGACCCCGCAGAGATACTGTGACCTGCCTTAAAACACAACATGTAAAATAATTACATACATATTCAAATAAAAATAAAAAACATTATACTCACCTTAACACCAAATCCCCGTTGCCCATGTCTCCTAGAAAAAATAAAAAATAATAAACCACCATATACTCGCCTCTCAGGCGTAGTCCATGTAATCCTGAGTGTCCAACGGCGATCTCACGTGTAGAACAGTAACATTGGGAGCTGTGACTACTCAACCTGGCTGCCGGTGATACACTGACAGGAGTCAATCGCTTCCGCATTGCATTACTGAGCTGCCATGAGAGGTCTCCGATGATCATCAGCTTTGGTGATCTTCCTTACGGCACCACTGCTTCGTGAGCATGGCTCTCAAAGTCAATCAGGATTATTACAGTAATGAATATGTGGCTCCACCCCTATGGGAGTGGAGTCGGGTCCATATTCATTACTGTAATGAGCGGTACAATGTGACCGCTCACTACAGGAAGAGGCAGACGGTGCCCGGGAACCAGGTACGTGCAGGGACCGCGCCAGGAGCAGGTGAGTATTATTAGACAGCTGCCGCTCCCCCTCCCCTGCCAACCCCTGGGAATGACTTGAGTATAAGCAGAGAGGGGCAATTTCAGCCTAAAAAAATGTGCTGAAATTCTCGGCTTATACTCGAGTATATACGGTACATCAGAAAATAGGGTTTTTTTTAATATCTTTATTTAGCTGTACAAAAACGCATGCAAAAAACGCATACAAAACCAAGGTATAAACGCGCCCAAAAATGCAGCAGAACGCGTGTTTTTCCACAGCGTTTTTGCTGCCAAGAGATCCAGAAACCTTGCTGAAATTTCTGCAAGCAAGTACTGAACGTGCGCACATAGCCTTAGACTTGTATGAGTAATTTTGATCCGTTACTCGGATCAGAGACAGACATGAAAAAGGATAGAGGAACAGTACGTGTGCACCCTAGATATTTTGTAAGCAGCTACAGATATAAACGGCAGTCTGCACCGTGTCTGTGAAACAGTGTGAATAGTTGCATCCGGTGTATAGAAAATAGTGCTATAACAATTAGGCAGCACAATAGTACATGATGTAATGTAACTATAAAAGGCACAGAACGCCCGATGATACAGATACCAAGTAAAAGTGTTGGTGTATATGTAATGCTTCTTTAACACGTACAGGAAAAAAAGGTACTGGTGCCATCAGTGTGTCCGTTTTTACCTTCAGTGTGTCATCACTGTATCCATTTTTACTCTGTCTATTGGCCATTAGAGACAAATTTTGTAAATCTGATTAGTCTTCAGCTGTTTTTGTGCTTTTTTTTTTCCTGTGTGTTTTTGGGGCTTTTTTTCAGCAGCTTTTGGGTTTTTCTAGATAATTTTGTAGGCTTATGGACTTATGTGCATATAGCATCTTTTGAGGCTGCCAAAACCATCAGTTTTTCAAGTGGAAGACGCTTCAGGAATTTCTCCTTTTCTCTAGAGTTTGGTACACCTGAAGGATCTTTTTTAGCTTTTTTTGTTGTTACTTTCGGAGTTATTTTTTTTCAGCATTTTTTTTGCTGTTTTTATTGGCACCTTCTTTGCATATTTTTAAATCCTATTAACCTATTAATAAATTGTGTTAGCCTTTTTGACAATAAGAATCGGCGGCTTCCAAGTGTCTCTTTTATCCTTCTCATTAAAGGGAACCTATCACCCCGTTTTTTAAAGATTAGATAAAAATAGTGTGAAATAGGGGCAGAGCTGGGCTTTACATTACTGACTTTTTAGTGCCTTTACACCCCCGTTAGGCTGCCGAAATACCTTTGTGAAGTGTCCGTTTTGTCCTGTCACTCAAGTTGGTCAGGTCGGATGGGCGTGGTCACAGCGCTGTTTCTCCCCCAGATCAGGCTCATCATTACGTTGGTGGCGTAGTGGTGTGCGCATGTCCAAGGTCCCGAATCCTGCACAGGGATGTGAAAATAGCAGCGATGTCCGTTATTCCATTGGTGGTCGGTGGGCGCGGCCATCTTGCTTTGGCCGCGCGTGCGCAGAAGCGGCGCTCTGCTGGCCGCGGCTGCCATTTTCGTGAAGCCGAGATGCGAACTCTGCTTCACGAAAATGGCCGCCGCGATAGCCATCTGCGCACGCGCGGATGCCCGCGGCCATTTTCCTGAAGCCGCGGCCAGCAGAGCGCCGCTTCTGCGCACGCGCGGCCAAAGCAAGATGGCCGCGCCCACCGACCACCAATGGAATAACGGACATCGCTGCTATTTTCACACCCCTGTGCAGGATTCGGGACCTTGGACATGCGCACACCACTACGCCACCAACGTAATGATGAGCCTGATCTGGGGGAGAAACAGCGCTGTGACCACGCCCATCCGACCTGACCAACTTGAGTGACAGGACAAAACGGACACTTCACAAAGGTATTTCGGCAGCCTAACAGGGGTGTGAAGGCACCAAAAAGGCAGTAATGTAAAGCCCAGCTCTGCCCCTATTTCACACTATTTTTATCTAATCTTTAAAAAACGGGGTGATAGGTTCCCTTTAACTTCTATTGTATAGTATTGGTAGTCTTCCTACCTTTAAATGCAAGTAGAATGGTCTGCTCACATAGGCCACTTGCACACGGTCAGTATTTGCTGAGTATTTTAACTCCGGATTCAATGCAAATTTTAAAAATATAAAAAAAATCACAAAGTAAAAAACAATAAAAAATTAATCCAATAAATACATTTATGTAAAAATAAATTTATGTAAAAATAAATTTAAAAAGTACACATATTTGGTATCAACGCATCCAGAACAAACCGCCTTATAAAACTGTCCTGTTAATTAACCCCCTTCAGTGAACATAGGCAAAATTCTATGGTTTATCATCATACCGCCTAACAAAAAGTGGAATAAATTGCAATCAAAAAGAAGAAAGTAAATAAGTGATTTTTTTGAAAACTACATCTTGTCCCACAAAGAACAAGCTGCCATACAGCTGTTAGCAGAAAAATAAAACTTATATCAAAAGAAAGCAATGCAAAAATAATCCTTTTTTCTATAAAAGTTTATATTGTGTAAAAGTGCCAAAACATAAAAAAACTATATACATGTGGTGTTGCTGTAATCGTACTGACCCAAAGAATAAAGTTACCTTATCAATTTTAGCACACGCGAAATGGCATAAAAAAAAATTCCTGAATTGCTGTTTTTTGTTCATTCTGCCTCCAAAAATCAGAATAGAAAGCGATCAAAAAAATGTCATGCCTGAAAATGGTACCAGTAAAAACTCGTCCCGCAAAAAACAAGCCCTGACTTGACTCTGTCGGCAGAAACATGGACAAATTATAGCTATCTAAATATGGGGATGCAAAAAAAATAGTTTTTGCAATAAAAAGTGTCTTTTAGTGTGTGACAGCAGCCAAACATACAAACCCGATATAAATCTGGTATCTCTGTAATTGCACTGACCTGAAGAATAAAGTCATCTAATCACTTATTCCGCATGAGGAACGGTGTAAAAAATAAATAAAACCAATTCTTCACTTGCTGTTGATTTTTTTATTTTTTTTTCATTTTATTTTTTTTTCATTCTGCCTCCCAAAGATCACAGTAAGGCTCGGCTCACATTTATCCTGCGCTATACACTGAGCGCTTAAACTGGAACTTCTGTGTAAATCTCTGAAATACAGGTGCATCTCACAAAATTAGAATATCATCAAAAAGTTAATTTATTTCAGTTCTTCAATACAAAAAGTGAAACTCATATACTATATATTCATTACAAACAGAGTGATCTATTTCAAGTGTTTATTTTTGTTAATGTTGATGATTATGGCTTACAGCCAATGAAAACCCAAAAGTTATTATCTCAGTAAATTAGAATACTTTATAACACCAGCTTGAAAAATGACTTTAAAATCTGAAATGTTGGCCTACTGAAATGTATGTTCAGTAAATGCACTCAATACTTGGTAGCGGCTCCTTTGGCATCAATTACTGCATCAACGTGGCGTGGCATGGAGGCGATCAGCCTGTGGCACTGCTGAGGTGTTATGGAAGCCCAGGTTGCTTTGATAGCAGTTCGTCTGCATTGTCTGGTGTCTCTCATCTTCCTCTTTACAGTACCTCATAGATTATGGGGTTATGGTCAGGCGAGTTTGCTGGCCAATCAAGCACAGTGATACTGTTGTTTGTAAACCAGGTATTGGTACTTTTGGCAGTGTGGACAGGTGCCAAGTCCTGCTAGAGAATGAAATTTCCAACTCCAAAAAGCTTGTCGACAGAGGGAAGCATGAAGTGCTCTAAAATTTTCTGGACCATCCAGACTATTATCAACCTGCAGCTATCTGTTTAGCCTTTGCTGGGCATTAAAATATAGGGGGATCCCATGTCATTATTTGATTTAGAGTCTCTCCTTTTTAATAACCTGTAAAGGCTAAGCAGACAATTGTAAGCTGATATTATTAGGCCTCGAAGCACATTGTTATTGGCCCCTTACCAGTCTAATAAGACCAGCTCACAGCTGTCTGCTTTCCTTTAGCTGGTTAGTAAAATTACAATTTTTTTTTTCATTTTTTTTACATTTATTCCTAAAAAGCTGTCAGATAAGCTCCACATAGCTTATTAAATGTCTGATGGCTATCTATCTGTCTATATCCATTTACCCATATCTATCTAACCATCTATTATATCTGTATATAAGATTGAAAACTTTGTAAACTAGCTTTAAGTTATATAGAGAATTGCAGTATGTAAAAGATGTTTTAAAATGCATTGCATACTTGCATGTTTGTATATACTTAAAGTATTATATGATTGCTTGTCTCCCCTATTTTTATAGGGGTTTTTCCTACTCTCATATCCCTCCCTTTCCCCTCCTCCCCCTCCTTGTCTATCCTTCCTGGTTATAATTTAAAATCTCAATAAAAAGTTTGGGAAAAAAAAAGCATTGCATACAGATTGGATATGCATGTCATAGTTGAGAAAAATCGTATTCTACTTGCATAACTCTCATCCTACTTTTCTGGATTTTTTTATACGTTAGTGTAACTCCATCCTTAGACTATACTTATTTTATACAACCAAATTATATAACAGGGGCTGTAGACTTTTTATTTTCATTTTACATAGCTCAAAAGTGGTGACAGATTCCCTTCAAGCAGGCAGTTTGTGTATTAGGGTATGTGCACATGTTGCGGTGCAGAAACGCTGCAGATCTGCAAGTGATTTACAGTACAATGTAAATCAATGGTGAAAAAAAATGCTGTGCTAATGGTGTGGAAAATTCTATGCGGAAACGCTGCAGATTAAAAGAAGTAGCATGTCACTTCTTTTTTGCAGATCTGCTGCGTTTTGTACCCATTCCATTATAGAAATCCGCAGGAGCAAAAAATCCGCAGGAGCAAAAAATCCGCACAAAAAACGCGACAAATCCGCACCTGCGTTTTCTGCCAAGAGATGCAGAATCCACACCAGAAATTCATAAGCCTAATCCGCAATGTGTGCACATAGCCTTAGAAAGATTTCTAGGAATTGCCTATAATGCAGTTCCTTAAAGGCTATGTATCGGCAAGCTTATTTTAAGGTTACAGATCTGAACAGATTTTTTTTTAATTTTTTTTAAGTATTCTTACTTTGCAGCATTTTTTTCTAGACCTGCCTAAAACTTTTGCGCTGTAATGATTCTGTACAAACTACAGGAGAAGGACCAGGCAGATGCACAATTCCATGGCAGGATTGCTGGCATGCTTGAGTTGGAAGTTGAAAAGTTCCTCTTCCTCCATCGGCAGACAGGGTATCCTAGAGAGTTACAGGTGCCATATCCCGCTGTTGAAGGTGATGCCATTTGATTTTATATATAATGCTTCACTAAAGCCCTCTGATTGTATATACATGTAGCTGTTCTCATAAAGCTATGGCTATTTCACTGAGGTTTCTCTGGTAACTGTCCACATATAGTTTACTTCATTCAAGTCTCCCTAGAGAAGCCTCAGGGGCTTAAATTCATTATATTTCGGCAGCTATACAGTCGCTGAGCGGGCTTTAGTAGAGCAGTACAGAGTCCACATGCCGCCAACATCAACTAAGGCTACTTTCACACTGGCGTTAACTGCATTACGTCGCAATGCGTCGTTTTGCCGAAAAAACGCATCCTGCAAAAGTGCTTGCAGGATGCGTTTTTTCTGCATTGACTAACATTAGCGACGCATTTGCGACGCAATGACACACGTCGCAACCGTCCTGCGACGATTGCGCCGTGCTGTGGCGGACCGTCGGGAGCAAAAAACGTTACATGTAACGTTTTTTGCTCCCGACGGTCCGCTTTTTCCGACCGCGCATGCGCGGCCGGAAATCCGCCGGAACTCCGCCCCCACCTCCCCGCACTTCCCCGCACCTCACAATGGGGCAGCGGATGCGCTGGAAAAATGCATCCGCTGCCCCTGTTGTGGGCGGGGACAACGCTAGCGTCGGGGACCTCGGCCCGACGCACGGCGACGGGCCGAGCCCGACGCTAGTGTGAAAGAAGCCTAATCCAGGTCCGCAACCTCATCAGCAGAGCTTGGCCACTCGTAGGTTTTTATAGACTTGCAATCTCCAGCAACTCACCCAAGCAACTTCTTGGACATGTGCCAAGTCAAGTGTCTTCTTGGCGGTAACCCTAGCTTTTCCCACATTCCTGACCATCAAATCTAGAGTGCTCCTCATTCTATTATTATTATTATTATTTGTTTATATAGCACCATTGGTTCCATGGTGCTGTACATGAGAAGGGGGTTACATACAAGTTACAGATATCACTTACAGTAAGCAAACTAACAATGACAGACTGATACAGAGGGGCGACGACCCTGCCCTTGCTGGCTTACATTCTACAGGATGGTGGGGATGGAGACAGTAGGTTGAGGGTTGTAGGAGCTCCGGTGTTGGTGAGGCGGTAGCTTCGGTAGTGGTGAGGAGGCAGCGGGGTCAGTGCAGGCTGTAGGCTTTCCTGAAGAGATGGGTTTTCAGGTTCTGTCTGAAGGATCCGAATGTGGTTGATTCTGTCTGTGCCCAATGAAGCTTCTGTGGCACGGTTATTTGTGGAACCTGCATACATGCATAACAAAGGGCTAAAATATGATGTGATACATTTTGACGTGTTATTTACCCTGTGTCAACCCTGCAGCGTTTTACCATATCAGCAAATTGAATGAGATTTCTGAAATTTCATGCACATGCTGCTTATTTTTTCCAATACGAACCTTCAAGACGTTTTTTTCTACAGCATGTCAATTTTGTCACATGAATGGGAAAAAGACAAAAGCAAAAATGCATAAAAAACGTACAAATTTTACTCAGTTTTTCCTGCCATCTGTCTGGTTTTTTTTTTTTTAAAGAATGTACATATTCTAATACAGTGTCTCCTATAGATGGATAGGAGATTTGGGATAACAGCAGGTTGGGCTTTACGGCGTGTGTTTACAGTGCTGGGCGACCTGTGTTGAATACTCTCGCTGCCCATGTGGCCTATAGAGGCGAAAGATAATGACATCCTATCTTCAGCTCACACGTGTACATTTCCATGTCTGTAACACATAGCACACCTCATTTAATTGTTGATCACACCAAATGATATGCTGCACGTTTTATCTCCTAATTATAGTTGTGGTCATTGCTCAAGAAATGGCGTATCATCTTGTTGGTGATATCATAGTGCTTGCTATGTCACTCCTGCTCGGCTCTTTGCCAAATAGTATTTAATAAACACATGGTTGACCTGAGCCAGCAAGAGCAGTGCAGCTGTTTCCTAAATATCACATGGTAACATTGTTTGTCATGTAACAAGTGAATTGGGCCATGTGCCCCCATCAGGAATATCTGTGTTGTACATTAGAAGCCCAGTGGATGGGATTTCTAGAAGTCCCATGCCCAATGTGCTTCTAGTTCCCGCTGCGTAAACTCACCCGCTGTGCAGGTTACGAGTAGTGATGAGCGAATTTGTTCGGAAAATGATCACCAAACATAAATTCGGCACATTCGGATTCATGATCGGAAGCACGAACAAACGTTTATAAAATCGGTAACATTCAGTTAAAGTGTGTAAAATATTTGCGTTGCCACAAAAGTATTTTCATCACTTTAGCAGCGATAATGATGTATCATAAGCGTTTGGCACGTGTTTGATGAGGGGAGGGGGTTTGCAGAGCTCAGAGGCGCGGCGTTCTTGTAAACAGTTATCTTTTCCCCTAACTTTGTGTGTGCACATTGCAGCTAGCCAATTAGAGCGCAGGAAACAACCACAATGTCCTGACACAACGACTTGTCATTGGCTGCTGAAATCACATGTCCCTCTCAATATAAATAGTGGACATCTTGTTTTGCCGCCATTTTGACACTAACATCACAGAGTCTGCTCCTAACGCTGGCACTGTTAGCAGCAAGATTTTATCTAGTTAGTTAGGTGGATATATATCAGTCAGATAGTGTAGCTAGTTAAGGCCCCGTCTCACATAGCGATTTACCAACGATCACGACCAGCGATACGACCTGGCCGTGATCGTTGGTAAGTCGCTGTGTGGTCGCTGGGGAGCTGTCACACAGACAGCTCTCTCCAGCGACCAACGATCAGGGGAACGACTTCGGCATCGTTGAAACGGTCTTCAACGATGCTGAAGTCCCCCTGCAGCACCCGGGTAACCAGGGTAAACATCGGGTTACTAAGCGCAGGGCCGCGCTTAGTAACCCGATGTTTACCTTGGTTACCAAAAAAAACAAACAGTACATACTCGCCTTTCGGTGTCCCTTGCCGTCTGCTTCCTGCTCTGACTGAGCCGCCGTACAGTGAGAGCACAGCACAGCGGTGACGTCACTGCTGTGATCTGCTCTCACTGTACGGCGGCTCAGTCAGAGCAGGAAGCAGACGGCAAGGGACACCGAAAGGCGAGTATGTACTGTTTGTTTTTTTTGGTAACCAGGGTAAACATCGGGTTACTAAGCGCGGCCCTGCGCTTAGTAACCCGATGTTTACCCTGGTTACCAGTGAAGACATCGCTGGATCGGTGTCACACACACCGATTCAGCGATGTCAGCGGGACCTCAACGACCAAAAAAAGGTCCAGGCCATTCCGACACGACCAGCGATCTCACAGCAGGGGCCTGATCGCTGGTACGTGTCACACATAGCGAGATCGCTACTGAGGTCACTGTTGCGTCACAAAACTAGTGACTCAGCAGCGATCTCGCTATGTGAGACGGGGCCTTTAGTGTCCAGTGTGGCTGTTAAATTTACATTCCAGCACTTTGTTTTGTCACTACTGAGGTCCACAAACAAAGCCAGCAGGGCACATGTCCTACAAGTGCACTGCTTCTATTGTGCCCCATGCACGAGTATAGCATTCTAATTAATAATTTTTCACAAGCTATATGTGATGGATGGACGTGACACATATCACATTTACAGAGTGGGCACAGATTAAGGACCTCTGCACCCTTACACACACCGTTTCGAAATGGCTACTAAGATGGTTAGCGCTGACGCCGCCGTCATCAGCATCACCATTCCGGTCATCTATATGCTGGATCAGAGTTTGAATAGCCTGCGGGAGGAGATGGTGGTCCCAGAAGAAGAGGAGGAAGCAGAGGAGGATGCGGAAGGGATAACATTGTCTCTGAGTTTAAGACTGTTGTCACACAGGTTGGGGCCAAGGGAGGGTGGATTACTGCAATCGAGTGGGGCTGGTGATAACAGACAAACTGTTATCAAAGGTGCAAGATCCGAGAATCAAATGGAGGAGGAAGAGGTGATGGGCGAGCAACTGTCAGATGAAGAGGAAAATCCTCTCCTCTCTGTTCATGGTTGGTGGGAGGGGACGGAGGAAACGAGCCTCATTGTTACCCAGCCACCAACACCGCATGGGCTTGAACCTCATGGTAGAGCCTGACATATGAGTGCCTTCTTGCTGCACTATCTGCAACATGATCCCCATATAGTTATGATTAGGAATAATGCTGACTACTGGGTTGCCACTCTGTTAGATCCACGTTATAAAACCAAATTTTGCCAGATGATTCCCGCCCTAGAAAGGGACCCGCGAATGCTGGAGTATCGAAACCCACTTTTACACAATCTTAAGAGAGCTTTTACTGAAAGCAGCAGTGAATCACACAGTTCGCAAAGCAGCTCTAGACTTCCAACCTCTGGCATATCAATTCATCAACCCCAAAACAGCAGCAGCAGTGGTGGAAGTGGAAGAAGCAACTTCTGTGAGTCCTTTGACACTTTTTTTTTTTAGACCAACTCGTGCACCAGCACAACAAAGTCCAAGTCTTACATATGGTGAACGAATGGAGATCGTGCAGGAGTATGTAGAACTGAATATAAATACCATCAGGGAGGGTTTGGACCCTTTCATATTTTGGTCTTCCAAAACTTATCAGTGGCCTGAGCTCGCCTCACACGCCTTGGAGGTTTTATTGTGCCTGGCAGCCAGCGTTCTCTCAGATCGTGTCTTCAGCGCTGCAGGTGGTGTCCTGACGGATAAGCGCAGCCGGCTGACCCCTGAAAGTGTAGCCTGCCTAACTTTCATTAAGATGAACAAGTCATAGATCTCCAAGGACTTTTGCACCCCAATTGCAGACTGTACAGACTAGGTGATATTGCATTCTTTACTGTGATGCATTAATCACGTAACTGCACTCTGTGATATCTTTAGTGCGACTGCTGCTGCTGATGTTAACACAGATTTGAGGAAATGTGAATAGTCATGGTTGGTCTACATCTGCTGGGTTAGCTGTATGGAAGACGTCTCAGTCCCAATTATACTATTTCTATTCTCATGACAGTTATGCCACTTCGGTGGTGTCAGGCCCTCATTTTCTTAAATGTGAACACTCCTAGTTGGGTGTCAATCTGCTGGATTGTGTGTAGTGGAAGACCTGTCGGTCCCTATTATACTATCTATACTGTGGTGAAATTGATGCCACTTTTGTGGTGTCTGCCAGTAATTTTTGGAAATGTGAGCACTCCTGGTTGGGTGTGCATCTGTTGGATTGGGTGTAGTGGAAGACCTGTCACTCCCTATTATACTATTTCTACTCTTTTGAGATTGAAGCCACTTCTGTTGTGTACGGCCATGTGAACACTCCTCGATGGGTGTCCATATGCTGGATTGGGTGTAGTGGAAAACCTATCGGTCCCTATTATCAATTTCTACTGTGGTGAAATTGATGCCACTTTGATGGTGTCTGCCACTAATTTTTGTAAATGTGTAGACTCCTGGTTGGTTCTTCTTGATGTGTGTTGCCTGTAGCAGTAGGCCTCCGAGACTGTCAGGCCTTCACTGCCTTGGACTCAACTACCCGTGTTATTATCCTTAAATTTTTCTGACAATGGTAGTCTACAAAACTGATATTTGTGCCACCTGAGTGTGGCTCAGCATGAAAGCAGGTATAGGTGTTACATGTGGTATCAGGGCTCCCAGCACAGCAGGTCTACACCGATCCCTCACCCACCTCGTCTTACTGTGACGTTCAATTGAATTCTGTTAATGCTGTCCCAGACCCCGATACCTCATGCCTGGCTGATTGCTGCAGTGCCATGCTGCAGTTTGTACTGTGGGTGAATTGAGGCCACTTTCTTAATCTTTATTTTTTTTTTTATATAGCGCTAACATATTCTGCAGCACTTTACAGTTTTGCACACATTATAATCGCTGTCCCCGATGGGGCTCACAATCTACATTCCCTACCAGTATGTCTTTGGAATGTGGGAGGAAACCGGAGTGCCCGGAGGAAACCCACGCGAACACGGAGAGAACATACACTTTCTTGGTGTCTGTCCCTCATTTGATGGGTTTGGCAGCATTTGGGGTCCTTATAAGGTGTTGTGCATGCGTTTTGTTTTTGCCTCCCATCGAGATGAATGGTGTTCGGTTATGTTCAGCCAATATTCGACAAATTAATCGGCGAATATTGCAAAGTCGGCAATCGTAATGTGAACTGAACATTGAAATATTAGCTCATCTCTAGTTACGAGCCGCAGCATGCCAATTTCTGTAGCGGAGATGCTAGTGAATCCGTATCTACTGACAAACAAGTGCGGCTATTAGAATGCACCGTTTTGGACATTTTCAAGATCACTGCTTGTTGTTTTTTTATAGGAACCTTCAATGTTTATTCTAGACTATGAAAATTTTATGCTGGTGATGTGATGGACACAAGGGTGCATAACATGAAAAGCCTGTTCTGATAACTATCATAAGGCTATGTTCACTAGTTGCGTTTTTGCAGTTGTTTTGTTTTTTTTAATGCAAATTTTAAGCTGCGTTTTACAATACTAGCAATATCTGAGATTTCAGAAATCTCATGCACACACACTGGTTTATTTTCCTGATAGATTTAGAAAGCTTTTGCAAACTGGAGCATGTCACTTCTTTCAGTGTATTTGCAGCGTTTTTTTCACCCATAGGAAACAATGGGTAAGTGCAAAATGCAGGTATCCGTTTTTGCTCTGTTTTGGGTGCAAAAATCGAAGGATCGCCATGCAGTAATACGTCCCTGGTCAGATAGGCACAGGGACTTATTATTATGACAAATGTCAGAAATGGGTTGGTTAGAGTTTGCAATCCGCAGAATGATAATTTCTCTTGCTAGTACACAGACTGTTCTGTGCGGATTTTCCACATAGTGGAAAATCTGCAGGTAAAAACGCAGATGTGGAATGCTCTAAAAATGCATGTAATCCGCATATGACTGTATAAATAAAATGTTGTCAAAACCAAATCCCAAGAAGTATAAAAAAAACCCCAAAGCTTCTTTATTTAAAACCTCACATATCAACAAGAGACAAAAAGCACAGTGTCAAAAACATATGATAAAAAACTCAATGAAAAAATGCAAGTAACCTAATTTAGCTAAAAGTTGCAGAAAATCTACTATATGGAAAAACTCCCCAATCTCTTCGTGGGAATTTAGCCTAACTTTTTGATCTGAATTACCGTATCTGTTCTTGGTCTTGTGATACCAGATTATAGTTTAGTTCTTTGATAGCGGATATTTCTGCTCCTACCAGGTTCTTTCATTGCCAAAATATAAGATCTTCTATATAAAAAAGATGTATTATTTTCCAAATGATGTGAATAATATACTTTTAATAAATGAACCTTTCTCTGTCTTGATTATCAGATGATATGCAGAAACGGGTTGAGGAACTGGAGAGAACGAATGCAGAAAATCTTCAGATTAAGGCACAACTAGAGCAAGAATTTAATCAAAAGAGAGCAAAATTTAAAGAACTTTATTTGGCTAAAGAGGGTAAGCTTATTACAAACATGCCTTAGCCCCCTTCAATTCAAGATTTAGGTTTTATGCTCAGATTCTTTGACAAATGCATCAAGTTTGCCATAAGAGAGTTTTATATGTGAACTTGGCTAAAGACCATTTTCATACTAGCATTGTGTACAGTAGGCACATTTCGGGGCCCACGTTATGGCCAGCTTGTATGAAACCGGACAAAATAGACTTGGCTACTTTTGTGTGTTACGTTATAGTTAACGAAGTACATTTGTTTTTGTTTTTTTTAAGTTAAGAGTTGTTAAAGTTGTTTCAGCCAAATCGAATATGTGCAGAGTTTAGTTAATCTTGTAATTGGATTTTTTATACTTTGTTGTCCAAGCATATTTGCAAATTCTTTTTTTCTTTTTACATTTTTTTTAGATGTTTTACTTTTCATTTTAGGCTAGGATTATCCTGTTACTTTATTGAATATACACTGCTCAAACAAATAAAGGGGAACACTTAAACAACAGAATATAACTCCAAGTAAATCAAACTTCTGTGAAATCAAACTGTCCACTTAGGAAGCAACACTGTTTGACAATCAATTTCACATGCTGTTGTGCAAATGGAATAGACAACAGATGGAAATTATTGGCAATTATCAAGACACACTCAATAATGGAGTGGTTCTGCTGGTGGGGACCACAGACCACATCTCAGTACCAATGCTTTCTGGCTGAGGTTTTGTTCACTTTTGAATGTTGGTTGTGCTTTCACACTCGTGGTAGCATGAGACGGAATCTACAACCCACACAAGTGGCTCAGGCAGTGCAGCTCATCCAGGATGCCACATCAATGCAAGCTGTGGCAAGAAGGTTTGCTGTGTCTTTCAGCGTAGTGTCCAGAGGCTGGAGGCGCTACCAGGAGACGTGGAGGGGGCTGTAGGAGGACAACAACCCAGCAGCAGGACCGCTACCTCAGCCTTTGTGCAAGGATGAACAGGAGTAGCACTGCCAGAGCCCTGCAGAATGACCTCCTTCAGGCCACAAATGTGCATGTGTCTGCACAAATGGCTAGAAACCGACTCCATGAGGATGTTCTAAGTGCCCAATGTTCACAGATGGGGGATTGTGCTGATGCTTGGCATTTGCCACAGAACACCAGGATTGGTAAATTCGCCACTGGTGCCCTGTGCCCTTCACAGATGAAAGCAGGTTCACACTGAGCACATGTGACAGAGTCTGGAGACGCCTTGGAGAGCGATCTGCTGCCTGCAAAATCCTTCAGCATGGCAGTGGGTCAGTAATGGTGTGGGGTGGCATTTCTTTGGAGAGCCGCACAGCCCTCCATGTGCTCGCCAGAGGTAGCCTGACTGCCATTAGGTACCGAGATGAGATCCTCAGACCCCTTGTGAGACCATATGCTGGTGCGCTTGGCCCTGGGTTCCTCCTAACGCAGGACAATGCCAGACATTGTGGCTGGAGTGTGTCAGAAGTTCCTGCAAGGTGAAGGCATTGAAGCTATGGACTGGCCCGCCCGTTCCCCAGACCTAATTCCGATTGAACACATCTGGGACATCGTCTCGCACCATCCACCAACGTCACGTTCCACCACACAATGTCCAGGAGTTGGCGGATGCTTTAGTCCCGGTCTGGGAGGAGATTCCTCAGGAGACCATCCGCCACTTCATCAGGAGCATGCTGAGGCGTTGTAGGGAGGTCATACAAGCACGTGGAGGCCACACACTATTGAGCATCATTTCCTTCTCTTGAGGCATATCCATTGAAGTTGAGTCAGCCTGCAATTTAATTTGTCACTTTGATTTTGAGCATCATTCCAACTCCAGACCTCCATGGGATATTAGTTGTGATTTACATTCCTCATTTTTAGGTTTTATTGTTCTCAACGCATTCCACTATGAATAAAGATTTGCAACCAGAATATTTCATTCAGTGATATCTAGGATGTGGGATTTTATTGTTCCCTTTATTTTTTTTGAGCAGTGGATATTGTGATTTATACAATTGTGACTTTACCTGTCACATTGTGCCCGGTGCTGATCCCTATGAGCACAGAACAGTCAGACTGCTCCTGTGGGTGATTCAGCGGCTTGGCTGACATCTCAACAAAGAAGTGGCTTCTCTTCCTCTCCGTTCTGCTCTGTTGACAGGCCATGACTGCTGGTGTCATGCTGAGTGACTGCCGGCTCAATGCAGATAGTCATCGGGGAACCAGTTGTGAAACTGCAGTGTTGGCTGTCTATCCGCATGACCTCGGCAGTCACGGACCGTCAATAGCAGCCTGTAGAAGGAAAGCTGTTCTATTGACATGGAGCAGCTGAATCGCCGACAGGAGCGGTCGTGACTGCTCTGAGCCGGTGTCGGGTAGAACAAGCGAGTACTTACCTCTGTTAACAACTGCCTGCCTGTTGGTTTTTAAGCCCATAGTAAAAAAATAAATAAATGAATAGTCCTGGACAAGCCCTTTAGTAGTTTAAATCACTCAGTAACCCTGCAAAAATACACAGTGCTGCATATGCCTTACACAGACCTGAAAGTAGAAACAATATGCAGGATATTCTTTCCAGAGCATTGTGTATTATGGGAGATTAAATGTAAGATGTTAAAGTTCCATTGTCTCATAACTACTGTACTGTTACTGTGCCAGGCATCTATGCAATTTAATGAAATGCTTGCCCTCATTTTTATATCAGGAAATTTGCAAATAGTTATATAATAGAAACTAGTGTATCTGTGCTGAAATTTTCTTTGCAAATACACTCGTTTCTGTTACTGGATGGCTGTATTTGTGCAAATATTTTATTCGGTCTTCAGATTGTAAGACATGTTGACTTCCTCCTCCTGTGCAGAAGACCTAAAACGGCAACATGCAGCTGTCCAAGCATCACAAGAAGAGATCGCCCAGTTGAACCTCCAGCTCTCCCAAGCCCAAGCTGAGATGGAGAACATCAAAGCTATAGCTACAGTGTCTGAGAACACTAAGCAAGAAGCCATTGATGAGGTGAAAAAACAATGGCAGGAAGAGGTGGCTTCTCTCCAGGCTATCATGAAAGGTATGGTACAGATGTCTCCTAATTTAAAAGGCGTCTGTCCACAGTTTTTACCATGTGAAAATGCTGAAACAGATGAGGTCTGTCCCTATGGGGACAGTGATGATAACTGCTAAAGAATATGATAGTGCTATATAAATTAAATTAAAATTAGATTAAAATATGACTTTACTAGAATGTCTCCGATTGGAATATCTAGGCCGCTCTCCTGTCACTCAGTCCAGTGTTATCTCTGCCTTTTGTCAACTTCCCATCTGAAGATAAGCTTCTGCTTAAGGGTACCGTCACACAGTCACACTTTGATCGCTACGACCATACGATCCGTGACGTTCCAGCGATATCCATATGATATCGCTGTGTCTGACACGCAGCAGCGATCAGGGATCCTGCTGAGAATCGTACGTCGTAGCAGATCGTATGGAACTTTCTTTCGTCGCTGGATCTCCCGCTGACATCGCTGGATCGTTGTGTGTGACAGCGATCCAGCGATGTGTTCGCTTGTAACCAGGGTAAACATCGGGTAACTAAGCGCAGGGCCGCGCTTAGTAACCCGATGTTTACCCTGGTTACCAGCGTAAAAGTAAAAAAAAAAAACAAACAGTACATACTCACATTCCGGTGTCTGTCCTCCGGCGTCTCAGCTTCTCTGCACTGTGAGCGGCGGCCAGCCAGAAAGCGAGCACAGCGGTGACGTCTGACGTCAGACGTCACCGCTGTGCTTTCCGGCCGCTGTGCTTACACAGTGCAGAGAAGCTGAGACGCCGGAGGACAGACACCAGAATGTAAGTATGTACTGTTTGTTTTTTTTTTACTTTTACGCTGGTAACCAGGGTAAACATCGGGTTACTAAGAGCGGCCCTGCGCTTAGTTACCCGATGTTTACCCTGGTTACCCGGGGACTTCGGCATCGCTCCAGCGCCGTGATTGCAACGTGTGACTGCAGTCTACAACGCTGGAGCGATACTCATACGATCGCTGCCACGTCACGGATCGTGCCGTCGTAGCGATCAAAGTGTGACTGTGTGACGGTACCCTTAAACGTCTACAATTGTTTAGGTGCCTCCATCCTGCTACCAGAGCTGTTGGTGTGTATTACTGTAACTATTGCTGCTGATGTAAAGTGCTGTATTATAATATTTTATGTAAATATAACTTTTGTATAATTTTTTTTTTTTTGCTATGTGAGACCTCATCCTGGAAAATGTCACAAACTTATGTTTATTTTCATGTTTGTTGTATCATGTGTTTTTTTTTTTCTGTATTTTAAGAGACGCTGCGAGAATATGAACTTCAGTTTCATCGCAGATTGGAGCAGGAACGAGGCCAGTGGGGCCAGTACAGGGAGTCTGTGGAACGGGAAATTGCAGAACTTAGAAGGCGACTTTCTGAAGGTCACCAAGAGGAAAACCTGGAAAATGACATGAAGAAGGTGTGAAAGTTTTCACTTTTTTTGTTGTTCTAAGCTGTAAACTTATTAAAATGTTTGTTTTTTTTCTTACAATAGTCTGTTGCGTATGTATCGCACATGGTTTGTGTGAAGTAAAAATGGACTTCACTGCAGAACAACACAATATTGAGGGACAAACCTGGAAAACTGCCAACAGCATAAAATAGCTTCTAGCCTTTTTATTCAATTACATTGACCTCCTCCCAACATGGTGCCGCATTTTAGTCATGTACCCAGTACGTCCAAAGTAAAGGATATCATTCCTTCCATGACGTACAGGGTATGTCCAAAATCAGGAAGGGGTTAAAGAGGCGATGGAAAAGAAGTTGTAGAAAAAATATTGGCCATGATGGGAAATTATAAAATTGCCTTTCATATATAGATATACTGATATAGAACCTTTTGCTGGTAATGGCGTGTTTGACGTTCTATACCTTTCCTTTTTTACCTGGATATCTTTCAGGTCTCGAATTGTTTTGTCCTCTAAACATTTTTCAGCCATGCTGGTCTTACAGGATTTCATTACCAGTTTGGCAGTGTAGAAACCAGTAGAATCAAGTTTTCAGATCACCAGAAAAAAATGTGAAAGACTGCAGCAGAACAATTACCTTTTTCATTTGCATGTCACTTAATGGCACAAGTTGTCCAAGTGTAAAATAGACTGCTTACACAAGTTACTGTATTCCTTTGTTCCACATTGACCATTGAACCTAAAATGATTGAAAGCTGAAACTGCGAGAGACTAATTTTATCAGTAGTCGCCAGAATAGCCGAAAATTAGAGTAAAAGAAGAAAACGAAAGAAGAGACCATAACTAATACAAATACCGCATTGTCCTGCATGGTAAAGTCAGAAGATCTGCTGAAGCCCATTAGTAGCACCACCGTATATCTCAAATCTCCCATGTAATATACTATGAATAATGCTAACTTGCTATATTCAGTATGTAATTAATCCTGAGCAGTTCATGATATAATGCTTATTGTAGAAATTATAAATTATGTCTTTTAAAAACAGGCTCAAGAAGATGCCGAAAAGTTGCGATCTGTAGTCATGCCCATGGAAAAGGAGATTGGTGCACTAAAGGAGAAGCTTTTGGAATCTGAGGAGAAGATTAAAGAGCTTGAGGCATCTAAGGTGCAAGCAAAAGCCAAATATTTTGGTATCCAAATCATATGAGTATCAATGCAATACTTACATAGAGTTTGGCAGATGATCCGTTTCTTGGTTGCTACTATATAAGGGGACTCCACTTTCCATACCACTCGTCCAATGAGCTAAGTGCCACTTCTCGTCGTTTTGATTGACCCAGTGCAAGCATTCCGCTGGCCTCAGACTAGCACACACATTACCTAGCTTTCCCGAGCACCTGATGGGTACTTTTCTTGCATTATGGCATACACAACCAAGCTATATTCACCCTTCTCGGGGTTTGTGAGTAAGTTTGTTCCTTGCTGCTCTAAATATATCAAGTTTTAGACTTAATATAAAAAAGTACACAGCGTTTATGAAGCTTACAAAAGATGGAAAAATAACAGGACATGTAAGCAGGCAAAAACAGTATTTAATAAACGGATACAATACAAACATGTCTTAAGAATTGGATCCAGGAGCACTTCTGGCGGAGGAGAACGCCATGAGAAATGTGGGCGGATCTGCATTACTCATTTCTTCTCTTTGGGTCTAGCAATGATATTTGGTGGGTTAGATGTTAGGGTACCGTCACACAGTGAAATTTCGATCGCTACGACGGTACGATTCGTGACGTTCTAGCGATATCGTTACGATATCGCAGTGTCTGACACGTAGCAGCGATCAGGGACCCTGCTGAGAATCGTACGTCGTAGCAGATCGTTTGAAACTTTCTTTCGTCGCTTGATCACCCGCTGTCATCGCTGGATCGTTGTGTGTGACAGCGATCCAGCGATGCGTTCGCTGGTAACCAGGGTAAACATCGGGTTACTAAGCGCAGGGCCGCGCTTAGTAACCCGATGTTTACCGTGGTTACCAGCGTAAAAGTAAAAAAAAACAAACCGTACATACTCACCATCTGATGTCCGTCAGGTCCCTTGCAGTCTGCTTCCTGCTCTGACAGTCCGGCCGGAAAGTGAGAGCAGATCACAGCGGTGACATCACCGCTGCGCTCTGCTCTCAGTGTACGGCCGGCACTGTCAGAGCAGGAAGCAGACTGCAAGGGACCTGACGGACATCAGATGGTGAGTATGTACGGTTTGTTTTTTTTTACTTTTACGCTGGTAACCACGGTAAACATCGGGTTACTAAGCGCGGCCCTGCGCTTAGTTACCCGATGTTTACCCTGGTTACCAGCGAACCTCGGCATCGCTCCAGCGCCGTGATTGCAAAGTGTGACCGCAGTCTACGACGCTGGAGCGATATTCATACGACGCTGCGACGTCACGAATCGTGCCGTCGCAGCGATGGAAATTTTACAGTGTGACGGTACCCTTAGACTCACCAGACCCTTCACTCTTCCCTCAGCTGAGATAAGAGGAGGATGGCTGATTATATGTGATGAAACACAAGTTTTGTCCCGAATTCCTACTCTGCGTGGTAATATTCATAATTCAGGAAGATACTGTATTCTTGTTGATTGCCAGCTACCATCACTTTTATGATTTTTCCAAGATGACAATATGTTCACTGATCATGGATATATCAATGAATTGTGCCAAACTCATATTATTATAAAGATGACCTTAAATATTGGTTTTCTTTATAAAAACTGTGTTAACCTGCAGATATAGGATTAGTCTGCAGGTTAATAGAATTATTAACCTGCCCGGTGGCCGCAATTACCCAAACACTACGGGGAGAAAATTATTAACTTTATTCCCTCCAGCAGCATTCGGTTTCAGTCACGGGGATGGCACCGGCGCTGGTTCAGTTACTGTTCTGAGTATACACAGGGGCAACTGTTACTGCGCCCCGGGACTGACTGACAGCCAGCTCCAATGCAGAGTGACTGTCAGTCAGGGTTCATTTTTCTCCCTGCAGCATTTGGCTAATTGCTGGAGCCAGGCAGGTTAACTTGCAGATTAACCCAATATATACAGTTTAATAGTGTTTTGCGATGACAGGTTCCCTTTAAGTCAGATAGACCTCTTTTTTTTTTTTTGGTTATCAGGAGTGCACAATTAGTTGCGAATTACTCTACACAAACAATGTTTGATTTATCTTGGGATAGCTAATTTCATCTCCCTGCTCAAAGGGGGGCACTGTCAGTGCTCAAATGATTTAAAGGGAACCTGTCACCACGTTTTTGGAAGATGGGATAAAAATAGCGTTAAATAGGGGCAGAGGTGGGCGTTACATTAGTGTGTGTGTTATGCGTTTATTACCCACCTAAGTTGCCGAAATAACTTTGCAAAGTCTCCGTTTTCGCCTGTCAATCAGGCTGGTCAGGTCACATGGGCGTGGTGTCTTCCCCCAGATTTGGCGTAGTTTTCCGTTGGTGGCGTAGTGGTGTGCGCATGCCCAAAGTCCGGAATCCTCTTCCAGGGGATTTAAAATAGCGCGGTGTTCGTTATTGCATTGGTGATCGGTGGGCGCGGCCATCTTCCTTTGGCCGCGCGTGCGCAGAAGCGGCGCTCTGCTGGCCGCGGCTTCAGGAAAATGGCCGCGGGATGCTGCGCGTGCGCAGATGGATATCGCGGCGGCCATTTTCCTGAAGCCGCGGCCAGCAGAGCGCCGCTTCTGCGCACGCGCGGCCAAAGGAAGATGGCCGCGCCCACCGATCACCAATGCAATAACGAACACCGCGCTATTTTAAATCCCCTGGAAGAGGATTCCGGACTTTGGGCATGCGCACACCACTACGCCACCAACGGAAAACTACGCCAAATCTGGGGGAAGACAACGCCCATGCGACCTGACCAGCCTGATTGACAGGCGAAAACGGAGACTTTGCAAAGTTATTTCGGCAACTTAGGTGGGTAATAAACGCATAACACACACACTAATGTAACGCCCACCTCTGCCACTATTTAACGCTATTTTTATCCCATCTTCCAAAAACGTGGTGACAGGTTCCCTTTAAGCCTTTGATTGACATACCGTAATTCACAACTCCATTGATTGTAAACCCATCTCATGTGGGTTCAGTTCGGACCCCTGATCATCAGCTTTTAGTAAATAAACTTTGGTTTAATTATGCAAAGGCCTAATAAGTGAGAAGTTGTTGGTTGTGAAATAACATAAGTCTATCTTTGAAGTCTATAATTTGCTGTCACTACAGGAAAAACTTAATGGGAGTATTTTAAAACATGAACGAGTTGGGACCACCAGTATATGAGCTGTACTTACGCAGCAGCCCCTCCTCCAATCTGGCTCATAGAAAGGTAGTCCAGAGAGGGGAACTTTTTTTGACATCATAGATGCTGTGGACAAGGGATAAAATCACTATAAATCTTCGCGGTCACACATTTGTCATCTCGGATATATCTCTCTAAAGTGTGTGACCCCTTCATCTGTCATACATTTGCTGCCAATGGTCTGAATTTAGACTTTCTGAGCTCCTATGATAAAACTTCAAAGCTTAGCGAGTTATATGGTACCGATCAGTACAGTATATAAAAAGCACTCACAATCTTTTTTTTTTTTTTTTTTTTTTTTGTTTAAATTTATTTACTAGATGAAGGAACTGAATCATTACCTGGAAGCTGAAAAATCTTGCCGGACAGACTTAGAGATGTATGTTGCGGTTCTGAACACTCAAAAGTCAGTCTTGCAAGAGGATGCAGAGAAGTTACGGAAGGAGTTACACGAAGGTATTCAGTGCTACACCTTGTCACTTTGTTTTATCTTGTATATTTGCACTTCACAAAAGTTGGTGTTGTGTGGAGCTCTCCTTAGGCTAGTGTGAAATGCCTGTGTACTACGGTGACATGTAAAAGTTTGGGCACCCCTGGTCAAAATTACTATTATTGTTACCAGTTAAGCAAGTTGAAGATGAAATGATCTCTAAAATGGCTAAAGTTAAATGACACATTTCTTTTGTGTGTGTGTGTATATATGTATGTATGTGTATATATGTATATATGCCACATTGGGGGACACAGCCCGTGGGTGTCTGCTGCTGCCACTAGAAGGCTGACGCTAAGTGATACAAAGAAAGTTCGCTCCTCCCCTGCAGTATACACCCTCCTGCTGGCTCTCAGCTAACCAGTTCTTACTTAGTGTCCGTAGGAGGCACACGGACGGGTCTGCTATTCAGACCCCAAACTCTTTATTATTTTATTTTTACCTTTTACATTTTATTTTTTCCACGGACGAATGGGGCTATGGACCCTTTCAAGGTTCTGATTTCCCTGAACTATCAACAGGTGAGCATGGAGAGTGTCGCCTCTCCTGCGACGTGGGATGCCAAGCCTGGGCTGATTCTTAGGGGTGACGGGTCCCTTCAAGGGCACCGATCTCCCCGCACCCTGAACGGATGAGCACATGGAGTGTCGCCTCCACGTACCCTTTTCCCCAGCCAGGACTATTGCCGGACAACTGGCCCTGTCCACCCGGGGGCTGAACTCCGTGGATGCACAGAGGCCCCTCTCTTCGGCGTCCCGAGCAGCCCCCACTGTCCCACCACTGTGAAAGCGGATGGCACAAGGAGGTGGACGGTTCCTCTCTACCTCCCTAACAAAGGGATGGTGGATTGAGTTTTACACCTTTATCCCTGCACCGTCTATGCTGCAATGCCTGATTTGCAGCAGAACAGGGCTGAAACCCAGATCCGCGGCGGCTCCATGCTGGGACGCGCACCGATGGTGAGTGGATCCATCTGCAGCGGGACATCCACATGCTGACAGGCAGCCTCAGCTTCCCTGTGGCCCACCTCCCTGAGGTAACGCTCCGTCCGGCTGCAAAAATTTAGCCCCCGGCTTCGGCCGATGTGTAGGCCGCATCCCGGAAGCCGCGCCTGCACTATGGCTCCGACCCCTTTTCTGGCACGCTAAGGCGGCTCCGCCCACTTTTCTGGCGCTTCTCGCCTGGCACGGGAACGCTCAACTATACCGCCCCTCACTTCTACCGCTGCTGTCGCCCGCCGGCTGCAGAAATTTAGGCCCCGGCTTGGGCCTATTCATGGAAGTCTCGAGGCTCCGCCTACATTGTGTCTGTGGCTCCACCCCCCGAATTGGCGCTTCTCGCTCTCTGCGAGATTTTATCAACTCTGCAGCTCCCGGTGACCATCTTGGTCTACCCGGCTGGCTCACACAGGGGCGACGGTTTTTGCATTAAAGGAGCACAACGACTCTACATCAGTACCCGGGTAAGGAAGTACCTGACCAGTTGGTCTTAAAGACACATGACTAGTATTCCCTGGTCTTAAAGGCACACGACCAGTATTCCCTGGTCTTAAAGCCACACAACCAGTTTTTGCTGATCTTAAAGGCGCATGATCAGTATTCCCTGGTCTTAAAGGCACACGACCAGTATTCCCTGGTCTTAAAGGCACTCGACCAGTATTCCCTGGTCTTAAAGGCACACGACCAGTATTCCCTGGTCTTAAAGGCACACGACCAGTATTCCCTGGTCTTAAAGGCACATGACCAGTATTCCCTGGTCTTAAAGGCACTCGACCAGTATTCCCTGGTCTTAAAGGCACTCGACCAGTATTCCCTGGTCTTAAAGGCACACGACCAGTATTCCCTGGTCTTAAAAGGCGCATAATTAGTATTCCCTGGTATTAAAGGTGCATGACCAGTATTCCCTGGTCTTAAATGGCGCATGACCAGTATTTCCTGGTCTTAAAAGGCACATGACCAGTATTCCCTTGTCTTAAAGGCACTCGACCAGTATTCGCTGATCTTAAAGGCACACGACCAGTATTCCCTGGTCTTAAAGGCACTCGACCAGTATTCCCTGGTCTTAAAGGCACACGACCAGTATTCCCTGGTCTTAAAGGCGCGTGACCAGTATTCCCTGGTCTTAAAAGGCACATTACCAGTATTTCCTGCTATTAAAGGTGCTTGATCAGTATTCCTTGGTCTTAAGGGCACATGATCAATACGAAGCCGGTCACCTAAATGAGCTCAGGATCCCTCCGCCGCTGATCCCAGTTTATCCCAGAGTACCTAGTCCCCCTCACTGGACTTTATCACTGACCGTAATCCATGGTTCTCTGACCAAGAGATTGAATCCCTCCATGTATCCTCTGTGGCTCGGAGTGCTCGCAGGACCGATATACATGGTCCCTATCCTACATGGGAGCCGTCGGCTAGCAGGGGCTGCAAGTATTCTAGAAACGTACAGGCATCTAGAAAACGGAAGTTTTCATTTCCTGATCTCTCTCCCCAATGATTTGATGACAACAAGGCTCTGAATATGGATCGGATATTGCCTAGGACCTGGACTTGCCAGAGCTTCAGAAAGGATGGACTAGCCTATTTATACCATCAACCAATCTCGGTACATTGACGAGGACTCCGGTTCTGCTCTAGATTGCGCAGTGTCCCTCATAAGGAGACTAAACTCCCTCGTAGGGCATTTGCCATTCAGTCCGGATAAGCGATTCACTGGACAGAAGCCTCTACGTGGGATGCCATGCCATGCCTGGTCTGATTTTTAAGGGCGACCTGTCCTTTAAAGAGCACCGATCTCTCAATACCATCAACAGATGAGCACATGGAGTGTCGCCTCCAGACCTAATGCCAGACAACCTGCCCTGTCCACCCTGAACTCTGGTGATGTACAGAGGCACCCTTTTTGGTATCCGTGGATTTAGCGGATGATGCAAGAAGGCGGACGATTCCTCTCCACTTCCCTGTTAAGAGGATGGTGGGTCGAGGGGTCAAATTTTCTACTCTGCACAATCAAAAGAGAGTGAAGATGGCAAGAGACTGCTTTTTCCTGGGCTGCTGGATGCAGCCCTGCATTCTGCCACTTGGCAGACTAACCGGGTAGAATCTCTTGTGGTATACCTACCAGTATCCCTGCCTGATGTATCATCAATTAAAAATACCACGGACTGTCAGATAGCAAATCTGGTTCGTTCAGTCTTGGAGCTTCGGGTTCAGCACTCTACCCTTCCTTAGCCGCTGCATGGGTTGCTTGAGCAATGGTCTCCTGGTCGGAGACCTTAACTACTTTGATTCACACAAGTAACCTTTCCCCGAAGACAGTACAGCTGGCTAATGAAATCTGAGCGGGAGACTAACAAGGGATCATATTTTTTCTACAGACCCAACCAGCAGTGGAATGGTTGTCCAGGACAGTCTAGATCTAAGGGATCTTGGTTCCAAAAAGGGGGAATGAAAAATAAGACCGATCCTGGACCTCAAACTTCTAACAACCTTTGGCAAGGTCCTCCTTTTTCGGATGGAGTTCCTCTGCTCAGCCATTGCTTCAACAGAAAAAGGTGGAGTTTCTGGCATCCATCAACATTTGGGATTCTTACCCTCACATTCCTATTCTTCCCCTCTTCAAAAATTCCTTCGCCTTTCCATTCGCGAACAGCATTTTCAAGTCACGACCTTGCCCTTCGGCTTGGCTACCGCACCCAGAGTGTTCGCAAGGGTCATGGCGGCTGTCATGTTCCTCTGGCACCCTAGTAGCGTGGTCATCCTGCCCTATTTGGTCGACTTTCTAGCCGCTTTTCCAGGACTACAGTGAGTCGTCTATATCACTTGCTATACCCTCTCACCTGCGCTGGCAGCTAAACTTAGACAAGTTTTCCTCATTTCCAGCCCAGCAGATCCTTTTTAAGGATGCTCCTGCACACTTCCAGAAGGATGGTAATTCTCTCTCGAGTCAAGGTCGTGGCCCATCAACAGTGAGCTCGCGCACTTGATCACTCATCCCCTCATTTCATTCGATTCGCTAGGAGGGTTCTGAGGAAAAATGGTGACGACAATGGAAGCAGTTTCCTTCGCTCCGCTTGTTTTCAGCAAGTCAATCAGGCTTTCAAAGGGTAGTCTGTGAGCTCCTTCCTCATCCAGGGCCTGTTGACTACCAATGCCAGTCTTCTTCTCCCGATCATTGCAGGTCCACTGCCTTCAGGCGGGTCACCCCATCCGACTTCAATTGGATAATGCCACCGCTGTGCCATTCGTCAATCATCTAGCAGGTACCCACAGTCAAGCGCCATGGCCGAGGTACCTCACATTCTCTGATGGGCCGAGATCTATCATTCGGGGATCTCGGCAGTACATATCCCTGGAGTAGAACACTGGGTGGCTGACATATTCAGCCGTCATGGTTTCTCCTCAAGTAAGTGGGAACTTCACCTGAAAGTCTTCCATCAGATCTGCCTTCACTGGAGTACTCCAGATGTAGGTCGGATGGCGTCCAGACTGAACGCCAATGTACTCGAGTTCATAGTTCGGCCTCGAGATCCAAGAGCCATCGCAGTGCATGCTCTGTTCTTTTATGGTACCAATTTCCATAACCCCTCTTCCACTACTTCCGAGATCTTTTTGGAAGCAGGAAGGGCCCCAGTGATCCTGGGAGATCCGCAATGACCATGTCAGGATTTCTCGTTTGCGGTACTAGTATTTTCTCCTTCGCCACATTGGGGGACACAGGACCATGGGTGTTATGCTGCTGTCACTAGGAGGCTGACACTAAGTTGAGACAAAAAGAGTTAGCTCCTCCCCTGCAGTATACACCGTCATACTGGCTTCCAGAGACCCAGTTCAAGCTTAGTGTCCGTAGGAGGCACACTGGATTTAACACTTTTTTTTGCTGGACGAAGGGGCGACGGAACCTTTCAAGGCTCCGATCTCCCCGAACCAACAACAGGCGAGCACGGGAGTTTTACCTCTCCGTATCCTCTCCTGCGACGTGGGATGCCACTGCCTGAGCTGATTCTTTAGGGGCAACGGGCCCCTTTCAAGGGACCGATCTCCCCCCTCCTTACAGACGAGCACATGGAGTGTCCTCCACGCATCCTCTTCTGCAGCCAGGCCTATTGCCGGACATTCTGCCCTGCCCACCAGGTTTTACCCTCCGCTGTTCAGAGGCTCCTTTTCATTGTGGCGTCCGTGCAGCCCCCACTGCATCACCACTGAGAAAGCAGATGATGGAAGGAGGCGGACGGTTCCTCTCCACCCCCCTCTTATGGGGATGGTGGATAGAGGCTCCCCCAACCCTGCACCGTCCTAACCACCCCGGGCACAGCTAACCTGCTGCAAGCTGCTCTGCAATTTCCCTCCATTCGGGGTAAGTGCCACCTGGGAGGGGTCGGTCGTTCCGGCGGTTCTGGAGTGCTCATTTCTCAGGGTCACCACAGGGCTTCTAGGCACCGGCTTCGGCCTAGTGCGGGCCGTATCCTGATAAGCCCCGCCCACCGTTCGCGTCACCTGCGGCTCCGCCCCCGGACCTGGCGCTTCTCGCTCTCTGCGAGATTACCCTTCCAACCCCCGGCGGCCATCTTTTTTAACTGCACACCACAGCTCCATCCACCTGCACGTGCCAGCGTTTTCCTTTCTGGACGCCGGTCATCTCTTCCATCAGCGCCGCCTCATCTCTTTGCGGGACACAGGACCCGGGTAAGGAGACCGCATTAGGTGCTCCCTTGCAGCGTTACCCTTGCTTCCATATTGTATAGACCCTGAGGACTAACGTTTTTTTTTTTTTGCTTTTTTTTTTTTTTCCTATTACTTATATTGGGATACATCATGTCGCAGTCAAGGGCCAAAAAGATCACCAAGGTGCATACTACCTTTTTTTACTGCGTGTACCACCTGCCAGGCTCCACTCCCTCAGCCTCAAAGTTCCCCTCTCTGCTCAGCCTGCGATGCCCTAGGTACCCAGGAGCCCTCCGCCGCCACCGACCCCAGTGTATCTAGCCCCCCTGAGTGGGCCGCGTCACTGTCAGTCCATGGATTCTTTAGCCAAAGCGATTAAATCCCTTCATGACCCCTCTGGGGAGCGGGGCACTTTTTTTTTTTTTTTTTTTTATGGGTTAAGAGATCCCTCCATAATGGGAATCGTCGGCCAGCAGGGGCCGCTCTCACCGGAAGGAGGCACGGTCATCCAAAAAACGGATCCGTACTACTTCTCCTGAGCATTCACCACGTCATTCAGCCTCTGGTAGCTCCACTTCTCGCTCACCCTCTCCAGGGGCTATTAGCGATCACGACTCTTGAGTATGAGTCTGATGCATCCTTAGATCCGGATGCTCCGAAGTTTAGATCTACTGTTGACTCCCTCATCGAGGCAGTCAATCATGCGCTAAAAGTGGACGATGACCCTAATTCTGCTCCGGACCATTCAGTCTCCTTTACGAGAACCAAGCGTTCCCATAAGGTGTTCGCCTCTCACCCAGATTTCCTGGATATAGTCCGGCGACACAGGGGGCGTCTGGATAAGCGTTTTACGGGCAAAAAGGCCCTGGAATCGAAGTATCCCTTTTCCGCAGATCTTGTTAAGGATTGGACGGAACCTCCACTAGTAGATCCTCCGGAATCGCGCTTGGCTACCAAAACGCTCTTATCCGTACCTGATGGTGCTTCAATTAAAAATCCCACAGAATCCCACAGAACGCCACAGACCTAGCTCGCTCAGTGTACGAAGCCTCAGGTTCCTCTCTATCTCCGTCCTTCGCTGCGGCTTGGGTCGCCAAAGGAATGGTTTTCTGGGCAGATGCCCTTGCAAGATCCATTCAGGAACAGGAACTTCCGTCTGAGGCGGCAGACCTTGCCAAACAAATTGCCATGGCTGGAGATTGTGATGTATGCGTCTTTAGACGCAGGGGACTGTGCAGCAACTGCGGCTTCAAACGCCATCACCATTAGGAGAGCTATTTGGCTTAGAGAGTGGCGCGCAGATTCCTCCTCAAAAAAGTCTCTGATTTCCCTTCCTTTTCAGAGCGGACGCCTCTTTGGAGAAAAATTAGACCAGCTTATTTCCGATGCTACAGGAGGGAAGAGCAAGTTCCTCCCACAACACAGGCCTAAAGCTGCCTTTCAGCACCAACAATATTTTCGTTTTCGGCCCTTTCGCAGTAGCCCATTCTGGTCCAATTCTGCTGCCTCGTCCAGATCAGAACGATCCCCACGCACAGAGAGACTCTCGACCTTCATACAGGCCGAATCAGTCCTGGCGAGGAAAGCCTAGGCAACCCAGAACCAGAGGATCCAGGCCTGCCAGATTCCCTTCGCAATGACTCGGGGACTATTCAAGTCGACACCTCTAAAGTAGGCGGACGTCTGCTTCTTTTTCAACAAGTCTGGCTTTCCGTCGTCCACGACGAATGGGTCAGAGATCTGGTGTCTTCTGGTTACAAAATAGAATTCTCCGCCTCCCCTCCAGCACACTTTTTCCCCTCTCGTATCCCAAGTTCGGGGGCTCAATCTCGCGCTCTTCACCGTGTCATCGAATCCCTCCGCCACAATGGGGTCATTGTTCCGGTCCCAGAGCACCAGAGATTCAGAAGTTTTTACTCAAACCTCTTCGTCGTTCCGAAAAAGGATGGGACGGTGCGCCCTATTTTGGACTTAAAGCTCCTAAACAAGTATGTAAAAGTTCGGCACTTCAGGATGGAGTCCCTCCGGTCAGTCATTTCCCAAATGGAGACAGGCGAGTTCCTAGCATCAATAGACATCAAAGATGCTTATCTTCATATCCCAATCTTCCCGCCACATCAAAAGTTCCTCCGTTTCGCCATCCAAGAGGACCACTTTCAATTCACGGCCTTACCCTTCGGCCTTGCCACTGCGCCCAGGGTATTCACAAAGGTCATGGCGGCTGTCATGGCCATTCTACACTCCCGTGGAGTGGTCGTGTTGCCATACTTAGACGACCTCCTGATAAAAGGTCCGTCTTATCAGGCCTGTGAAGCAAGCGTTCGCATTACCTTGGATTCTCTTTTGCGCCTGGGCTGGTTAATCAACTTGGACAAGTCCTCCCCCGTTCCTGCCCGACGGATCTCCTTCCTAGGCATGATCCTGGACACGTCAAAGGGACTGGTCTTGCTCCCTCGGTCCAAGGTCTAAGAGCTTCAGCAGGGAGCTCGGACTCTCTGTCATCCTTGTCCACAGTCCATTCGGTTTGCCATGAAGATCCTGGGGAAAATGGTGGCCGCAATAGAAGCGGTTCCCTTCGCTCAACTCCATCTCCGCCCCTTACAACAGGCTCTGCTGGACAATTGGGACAGGAGTCCCTTATCCCTCGATCGGCCATGTCCTCTATCCCCAAGGATCAGGCAAGCCCTCACATGGTGGACTCTGGGATCATCTCTCCTCCAGGGGAGGTCTTTTCTCCCGATCCGCTGGCTGGTGGTAACTACCGACGCCAGTCTCCTCGGTTGGGGAGTGGTGTTTCGACACCACACTGCCCAGGGGCGTTGGACAATTCGGGAGTCGAAGCTCCCCTATAAACATCCTGGAGATTCGAGCGATCAGACTTTGCCCTGAGACGTTTTCACTTCCTGCTCACGGGTCACCCAATTCGAATTCAATCGGACAACGTCACAGCGGTGGCGTATATAAACCATCAGGGGGGTACCCGCAGCAGGGCGGCGTTGCAGGAGGTCTCCCACATTCTCCGTTGGGCCGAGGCCAACCACTCCACCATTTCCACAGTGCATATTCCAGGCGTCAAGAACTGGGCGGTGGACTTTCTCAGCCGTTAGGGCCTCGCCTCGGGGGAGTGGGAACTCCATCCAGAGGTTTTCCGGCAAATCTGCCTTCGCTGGGGAACTCCGGACGTGGATCTGATGGTGTCCAGACTGAACGCCAAAGTTCCCAACTTCATAGCCCGTTCTCGGGATCCCCAGGCCATCGAGGTGGACGCACTGATATCTCCATGGCATCGGTTCCAACTCCCGTACTTGTTTCCTCCGCTTCCCTTACTGCCGAAGGTGATCCGAAAAATCAAGACGGAAGGGGTTCCGGTGATTCTTGTCGCCCCGGATTGGCCATGTCGCGCATGGTACGCGAAGCTCGTTCAACTCGTATCCGACGTTCCCTGGCGGTTACCAGACCATCCAGATCTGCTTCGCCAAGGGCCAATCTACCACCAGAGCTCAGGGGCCCTACGTTTAACGGTGTGGCTGTTGAAACCTGGATTCTAACTCAAGCTGGTTTCTCCCAGCAGGTCATTCCCACCATGATAAGCGCTCGCAAAGCGTCTTCCGCTTGCATCTATCGCCGCACCTGGAAAACCTTCTTCTCATGGTGCAGGCTCCGAGGTCACCCTCCGCTTGTTTTCTCAATCCCTACCATTTTGGATTTTCTACAGTCCGGCTTGGATTCCGGCCTGGCGCTCAGTTCCCTCAAGGGTCATATCTCAGCGTTATCTGTATTGTTCCAACGTAAGATTGCTGCCAACTTGCAAGTCAGGACCTTCTTTCAAGGGGTCTCCCACGTGATACCCCCCTACAGAATGCTGTTAGAGACCTGGGATCTCAATTTGGTTCTGAGCGTTCTTCAGGAACCTCCGTTTGAACCTCTGCAGGACGTCCCGCTAACTGTCCTCTCCTGGAAGGTTGCCTTCCTTGTGGCAGTAACATCTATCAGATGGGTCTCAGAGTTGTCCACTCTATCCTGCCGGGCGCCTTTCCTTGCCTTCCACCAGGACAAGGTAGTCCTACGCCCATCTCCGGTTTTTCTCCCTAAGGTGGTTTCATCTTTTCACCTTAATGAAGATATCATTGTTCCCTCCTTCTGCCCACAGCCAAAACACAGGGTCGAAAAGGCCCTTCACACCCTGGACGTGGTACGGGCCCTTAGGAGGTACATTTCTAGAACTGCTCCTTTCCGCAAATCAGACTCCCTCTTTGTGCTTCCAGAGGGTCACAGAAAGGGTTTAGCTGCGTCTAAGGCCACGATAGCCAGATGGATCCGTTCTGCTATTCAAGAATCCTATCGGGTCAGGGGCAGTCCTATCCCGGCGGGGATTAGAGCACACTCCACTCGGTCGATGGGTGCTTCCTGGGCCATCCGGCAACGGCGGAGCAGGTTTGCAAGGCCGCAACGTGGTCTAGCCTGCATACTTTCACAAGACACTACAATGTCCACATTCAATCTTCTGCGGATGCGGCCCTTGGCAGACGTATTCTGCAAGCGGCCGTCGAGCATATATAGTCAGATGGTACACGGAGTTATTTGGTTGTATTGTTTCCCACCCAGGGACTGCTTTGGGACGTCCCATGGTCCTGTGTCCCCCAATGTGGCGAAGGAAAAATAGGGATTTTTGTGTACTCACCGTAAAATCCTTTTCTCCGAGCCACTCATTGGGGGACACAGCACCCACCCTGTTCGGCTCGCTACCTTTTTGGTTCTTGACTTTCTCTGACATGTTATACTCTAATGTTATGTAATATATTATTAATCTCCTACTGCTTTTGCACTGAACTGGGTCTCTGGAAGCCAGCATGAGGGTGTATACTGCAGGGGAGGAGCTACCTCTTTTTGTCTCAACTTAGTGTCAGCCTCCTAGTGACAGCAGCATAACACCCATGGTCCTGTGTCCCCCCAATGAGTGGCTCGGAGAAAAGGATTTTACGGTGAGTACACAAAAATCCCTATTTTCCGTCTTATTGCAACAAAACTGCAAATATGGACTTCCTCGCAGGGAGTCTTCACCTGGTGGTTCTTCCCTATCGCACACCGTTAGATCTTTGGGACCTTAATGGTCCTGGGGGTCTTACAGTAGACTCCTTTTTTGATCCGGACAGACTTTACTATCAGGGAAGGTCACCTCCTTTTTTCTCTGCGATCTTGTCATCCTGATTAGTCTTCAGAGCTTGCCGCTCTGTTCTTTCAGACTTTTTTCTTTATTACCATCAAGGCAAGGTTGTCCTCAGGCCATCCCCTTCCCTTGTTACCAAGGTGGTTTTGTATTCCCACTGTTACAGGGGCATCGTCCTTCCCTTATCTCTTTCGGCTCTAGTCCACAAAATGGAATGGGTTCTCCATTATCTGGACGAAGTGAGGGCTCAGAGTAGGTACGTATCGAGGACGGCGTTCTTCCGAAGGTTGGACACTTTATTTGGGCTTCCTGACGGTAAGAAGAAGGCTTCCTGACGGTCACAGGAAGGGTTTAGCCGTTTCATCAGCCATGTTAGCCTGGTGGATTCGTTTCACCATCCAGGAGTCCTTTCGTGCTATCAGCCTATCTCCCTGTCTGAGGGCTCTAGGCACCAGATGTTGGCAAGCACGGCTGCAAGCTTGCGGATTCGTCCAGTCCGCATGCATTCTTGAAGCACTATAATTCTCACACTTCCACAGATGTGAGTTTGGGCAGGCAGACTCTGCAGGCCGTGGTGGCGCACTTGTAAGTTGCTGTTACACATGGCCTGATCTGATGTTGTCCCCACCCAGGGACTGCTTTGGGACGTTCCACGGTCTGTGTCCCCCAATGAGGCGAAGGATAAATAGGGATTTTTGTGTACTCACCGTAAAATCCTTTTCTCCGAGCCATTCATTGGGGGACACAGCTCCCACCCTGTTACTAGCTTGTGCTTCTTTTATAATTTGACATGCTATACTCTCATATATAATATGACATGCTATACGCTCATATGTTGTTATTGATCTCCTACTGCTTTTGCACTGAACTGGTTAGCTGAGAGCCAGCAGGAGGGTGTATAATGCAGAGGAGGAGCTAACTTTCTTTGTATCATTTAGTGTCAGCCTCCTAGTGGCAGCAGCATACACCCAAGGTCTGTGTCCCCCAATGAATGGCTCGGAGAAAAGGATTTTATGGTCAGTACACAAAAATCCCTATTTAAATCTTTTACATTTTAAAAATTACAAAAAGGAAAATGGGCTGATCTTAAAGTTTGGGCAGCCAACCAAGAGTTGTCTTGTTTGAGGGATTTTCATCCATTCTTCCTTGGAAAGAACCTCATCAGTAGAACCTCATCAGTCTAGAAGACTTGTTTCAAAATTTATCAGGCTTGTTTAGATGTTCTCTGCCATACTTCTGACCCTGAATTTTTTAGTGAGGTTTTCTTCTGATGAGTCTTCCATGAAGGCCACATTTGTGCAAGTGTCTCTGAATAATAGAACAATGTGCCACAACTGCAGAGTCTGCTAAATCTTTCTGAAGGTCTTTTGCAGACTAGGGGGGGTTCTCATTTGCTTCTCTAGCAATCCTACGAGCAGCTCTCACAGAAATTTTTCTTGGTCTTCAAAACCTTATCTTGACCTCCACTGTTGCTGTTAACTGACATTTCTTAATTACATTTCGAACTTAGGAAAGGGCAACTTGAAAATTCTTTGCTATCTTCTTATAGCCTTCTCCTGCATTGCATTTTCAGAGTGCTAGGCAGCTGCTTATAAGAACCCATGGCTGTTTTTTTGTCACAAGGTTAGCCAAGGCTTGGTTTTTATGAAGCTGGGAAATTTGCATCACCTGGCCTTTCCTAACGATGATGGTGGACAAGCCATTACCGTAACAGGCTAATTGTAGGCCATTTCATCCTCAACTTGCTTAACCGTTTACGATAACAGTGATTTTGACCAGGGGTACCCAACATTTACATGCCGCTGTATGTGTGGTGTAGCATTTTAGCAAGGCATTGAGAAGTATAAAATGTGTGTATGTAAAACAAACATATGTAGGTATATGTATGTGAATAACTGTGTGAGTGGTATTTGAATCATGCAATTCCTGAACTGGAACAATCGCCAGTCTATAGCTTACTTCAGTGGTGCTTCACTGAGAAGAGTCACATGAGCATACTTGTAACATTGAACAAAGAAAGGTTTCACTCACCGAAAGCTTCAGAAACAATAATCTTTTATTCAGACGAGGACTTCAGGAGGAACGGTGGGCAAAGGGTTGTGTGTCGTCCAGGTCATCACTCTCCCGCACACCCTCTGCCCATGTTCCTCCTGAAGTACTTTGTCTGAATAAAGGATTATGGTTTCTGAAGCTTTCGGTGAGTGCCACCTTTCTTTCCTCAATTTTACAGGTATATGTATGGGTCTGTATATATAGTCATGGCCAAAAGTGTTGGCACCCTTGAAATTGTTCTAAAAAATGAAGTATTTAACCCAGAAAATAATTGCAATTAGGCTGTGTGCACACGGTGCGTCTTTGATGAGTGTTGTGCACATGATCAATATTTTCCTTTCAGGATTTTCAGTGTTTAAATCCACAGCATGTCAATTCTTTGTGCTTTTTTGACCCATTGAATGTACAGTAAACAAATTCATGCAAAAACATACCAAAAATGCTGCGGATTTTCCCGCAGCGTTTTAGCTGCCAAGAGATGCAGAAACTTTTTTTTGTTACACACATGTTTACATTGTTTGTGTGTATTGGAACAACACAAAAAACAGAAGGGGAAAAAAGGCAAATTAGACATAATTTCACACACAACCGTAAAAATGGGCAAGACAGAATTGTTGGTACCTTCATCTTATTATTTGGTTGCACAGCCTTTGGAATTAATAAGTGAAATTAATCACATCCTATAGCCATCAACAATCTTCTTACACCTCTCAACCGGAATTTTTGACCAGTCATATTTTGCAAACTGCGCTAGGTCTCTAATATTTGAAGGGTGCCATGTCATAACAGCAATTTTAAGATCTATCTATGGGTGTTCAATGAGATTTTGATCTGGACTCATTGCTAGCCATTTCAAAACTCTCCAGTGCTTTGTTTCCATCCATTTCTGGGTGCTTCTTGAAGTATGTTTGAGGTCATTGTCCTGCTGGAGGACCCATAACCTAGGACGCAAACCCAGCTTTCTGACACTGGGCACTACATTGTGAACCAAAATCCTTTGGTAATCTTCAGATTTCATGATGCCTTGCACACAGCCAAGGCACCCAGTGCCAGAGGCAGCACAACAACCCCAAAACATTTTTGAATCTCCACCATATTTAAGTGTAGGTATTGTGTTCTTTGCTTTGTAGGCCTCATTCCATTTTTGGTAAACAGTAGAATGATGTGCTTTACCAAAAAGCTCTATCTTGGTTATGGTTATGATTAGTGATGAGCGAGTATGCTCGTTACTCGGGTTTTCCGAGCATGCTTGGGTGGTCTCCAAGTATTTTGGGCGTACTAGTTTGTGTCGCAGCAGCTGCATGATTTGTGGCTGCTAGACAGCCTGAATACATGTGGGAATTGTCTGTTTGTTAGGAAATTCCTACATGTATTCAGTCTGTCTAGCAGCTGCAAATCATGCAGCTCAGCGACACAAACTAAATCTCCAAGCTTTCCCAAAATACTCGGAGACCACCCGAGCATGCTTGGAAACCCCGAGTGACGAGCATACTCGCTCATCACTAGTTATGATCTGTCTTGCCTTATGCATCATCAGTGTACTTTTCATTGACTTCTTTTGCCTTTTTGAGCGCAGTATGTCATCTCCTGGAACAGGAAAGGCAGCAGCACAATCAGCTGAAACACACATGGCAGAAAGCAAATGATCAGTTTTTAGAGTCCCAGCGCTTGATGATGCAGGATATGAAACGAATGGAGGCTGTGCTGACGACAGAGCAGCTTCGACAGGTTGAAGAAAGGAAAAAGAAAGATCAGGTCCGTTGCTCATAGTTAAAACCAAAATACACTATTTGCTTATAATAGTTTATACTTGCAGGAATGTAAAAATGCACAGACTTGTCAAAAAGGTATGGTTGTCTTGCTTTTCTGGTCTCTTTATGTTGTGTGGTTTATTCAGGGCATTTATGCCACATATATGCTATCAATGCTTATAGAAGTAAACTGGCCATGCTCACTTCAGAGTGTCAGGTAGTGAGCAGGACCAGTGAGCTCACTTCTACAGATACCTGTTAGTTTGCATGCGCAAGCGAGCGACCGTTATCATTAGACTATGACAGGTGCCTGATACCTGCAGCTTATGCGCACAAGCTGGCCGCTATGTGTAGAAGTGTCACTGGTCTTAAGGCCCCGTCTCACATAGCGAGATCGCTAGCGAGATCGCTGCTGAGTCACAAGTTTTGTGACGCAACAGCGACCTCAGTAGCGATCTCGCTATGTGTGACACGTACCAGCGATCAGGCCCCTGCTGCGAGATCGCTGGTCGTGTCGGAATGGCCTGGACCTTTTTTTGGTCGTTGAGGTCCCGCTGACATCGCTGAATCGGTGTGTGTGACACCGATCCAGCGATGTCTTCACTGGTAACCAGGGTAAACATCGGGTTACTAAGCGCAGGGCTGCGCTTAGTAACCCGATGTTTACCCTGGTTACCAGCGTAAATGTAAAAAAAAACAAACACTACATACTCACCATCTGTTGCCCGTCAGGTCCCTTGGCGTCTGCTTCCTGCTCTGACTGAGCCGCCGTAAAGTGAGAGCACAGCAGTGACGTCACCGCTGCGCTCTGCTCTCAACTCTCACTGTACGGCGGCTCAGTCAGAGCAGGAAGCAGACGCCAAGGGACCTGACGGGCAACAGATGGTGAGTATGTACTGTTTGTTTTTTTTACATTTACGCTGGTAACCAGGGTAAACATCGGGTTACTAAGCGCGGCCCTGCGCTTAGTAACCCGATGTTTACCCTGGTTACCCGGGTGCTGCAGGGGGACTTCGGCATCGTTGAAGACAGTTTCAACGATGCCGAAGTCGTTCCCCTGATCGTTGGTCGCTGGAGAGAGCTGTCTGTGTGACAGCTCCCCAGCGACCACACAGCGACCACACAGCGACGCTGCAGCGATCAGCATCGTTGTCTGTATCGCTGCAGCGTCGCTGTGTGAGACGGGGCCTTTATTCACCATTCAGTTACGGAGCAAGTAGGCCAGATTACACCATTGATTGTACAAAACGCCTTAGGGCAGCTTGTTTAAGAGAATTCTTTCATCTGGACAAATGCCTTTTTTTCTATAATTCACTGTTGAGAGATATAAACATTATGGGGCAGAATAAGGGTTTAGGATTACTGTAATTAGTGACATCATGTAGCTGGTGCTACTGGGGCAGTTTTGATTTAGGAAGCAGTTGTTTGTCTGCAACATGCTGGATAATGAAACTGCTGAAAAGTAATCAATGCAGAACTAGAAGGGTAATCCTATTATGTTTACTGACCAAGTGAAGAAAATGCAATAATTCAGGATTATTTAAAAATATGAATGACCTGGGAAATTTAAAAAAAATACATAATGGACACCTCTACCGTGAAACTTTTTTCTTTTGCATTGTAAGGAATATATACCTACTGAGCTACACTTGTTTTCCCCCATATTGTAATAACTGCACTTGGCACATTTCTTATCTATATAATCCAATATAATTGTGCTACCTGAATAATAGTTTTTTTAATATTCAGGAGGAAGATGAGCAAAGAAATCGTGAACGAAAAGAAGGAATACAAATGGAGGAAGAGGAGACAAAAGCGCCTGGAACTGCGACTCACAATGAAATGCTTTCAAACCTTCACAGACAAGAGGTTTTTATGTCTTATCAGTCAAAATTCAGTAGAAGACGGCTCAGTACTTAACCCCTTCCCGACATTTGACGTACTATCCCGTCGAGGTGGGGTGGGCCCGTATGACCGCCGACGGGATAGTACGTCATAGCCGATCGGCCGCGCTCACGGGGGGAGCGCGGCCGATCGCGGCCGGGTGTCGGCTGCATATCGCAGCTGACATCCGGCACTATGTGCCAGGAGCGGTCACGGACCGCTCCCGGCACATTAACCCCCGGCACACCGCGATCAAACATGATCGCGATGTGCCGGCGATGCAGGGAAGCATCGCGCAGGGAGAGGGCTCCCTGCGGGCTTCCCTGAGCCCCCCGCAGCAACGCGATGTGATCGCGTTGCTGCGAGGGTCTTACCTCCCTCCCTGCCTGCTCCAGACCCGGATCCAAGATGGCCGCGGATCCGGGTCCTGCAGGGAGGGAGGTGGCTTCACAGACGCCTGCTCAGAGCAGGCACTGTGAAGCAGCCTGCACTTCTCGCAGATCGGTGATCTGTCAGAGTGCTATGCAAACTGGCAGATCACCGATCTGTATTGTCCCCCCCTGGGGCAAAGTAAAAAAGTAAAAAAAAAAATTTCCAAATGTGTAAAAAAAAATAAAAAAAAATATTCCAAAATAATGAAAAAAAAAAAAAAAATATTATTCCCATAAATACATTTCTTTATCTAAATTAAAAAAAAAAAAACAATAAAAGTACACATATTTAGTATCGCCACGTCCGTAACGACCCAACCTATAAAACTGCCACACTAGTTAACCCCTTCAGTAAACACCGTAAGAAAAAAAAAAAAAAAAACGAGGCAAAAAACAACGCTTTATTACCATACCGCCGAACAAAAAGTGGAATAACACTCGATCAAAAAGACTGATATAAATATCCATGGTACCGCTGAAAACGTCATCTTGTCCCGCAAAAAACAAGCCGCCATACAGCATCATCAGCAAAAAAATAAAAAAGTTATAGTCCTGAGAATAAAGCGATACCAAAATAATTATTTTTTCTATAAAATAGTTTTTATCGTATAAAAGCGCCAAAACATAAAAAAAATGATATAAATGAGATATCGCTGTAATCGTACTGACCCGACGAATAAAACTGCTTTATCAATTTTACCAAACCCGGAACGGTATAAACGCCTCTCCCAAAAGAAATTCATGAATAGCAGGTTTTTGGTCATTCTGCCTCACAAAAATCGGAATAAAAAGCGATCAAAAACGGTCACGTGTCCGAAAATGTTACCAATAAAAACGTCAACTCGTCCCGCAAAAAACAAGACCTCACATGACTCTGTGGAGCAAATGTGGAAAAATTATAGGTCTCAAAATGTGGAGACGCAAAAACTTTTTTGCTATAAAAAGCGTCGCTGGTTTCACACTTCCGTTTTTGTCTGCAGCGTTTTTTGCACAAAAAACGCATGCGTTTTTTCCCTATATTTAACATTGAAAACGCATGCGGTTTTTTTGTACGCGTTTGGTCGCGTTTTCAAACGCATGCGGTTTTTTTCTGCATGCGTTCATTTTCAGAAATACAACCTGCAGTATTTTCTTGCGTTTTTAAGCACATGCGTTTGTTTGCGTTAAAAACGCATGCATTTTTATCGAAAAAAACAGAAAACACACTGAAAAGCCACCCACCACCATCAAGGTGATAAAGGGATCCAAACCCTAACCCTAACTCTACCCCTAACCTCACCCCTAACCGTTTAATGAACATTTTCTGACAGTCATAGTGCCACGTATTTCAGTGAAACGTATTTCAGTGCCACGTATTTCAGTGCCACGTATTTCAGTGCCATGTATTTCAGTGCCACGTATCACGTATTTCAGTGCCACGTGTTTCAGTGCCACGTATTTCAGTGCCACGTATCACGTATTTCAGTGCCACGTATTTCAGTGCCACGTATTTCAGTGCCACGTATTTCAGTGCCACGTATCACGTATTTTAGTGCCACGTATTTCAGTGCCACGTATTTCAGTGCCACGTATTTCAGTGCCATGTATTTCAGTGCCACGTATCACGTATTTCAGTGCCACATATTTTAGTACCACGTATTTCAGTTGCACGTATTTTAGTGCCACGTATTTCAGTGCCACGTGTTTCAGTGCCACGTATTTCAGTGCCACGTATCACGTATTTTAGTGCCACGTATTTCAGTGCCACGTATTTCAGTGCCACGTATTTCAGTGCCACGTATTTCAGTGCCATGTATTTCAGTGCCACGTATCACGTATTTCAGTGCCACGTGTTTCAGTGCCACGTATTTCAGTGCCACGTATCACGTATTTCAGTGCCACATATTTTAGTACCATGTATTTCAGTTGCACGTATTTCAGTGCCACGTATTTCAGTGCCACGTATTTCAGTGCCACGTGTTTCAGTGCCACGTATTTAAGTGCCACGTATCACATATTTCAGTGCCACGTATTTTAGTGCCACGTATTTCAGTGCCACATATTTCAGTGCCACGTATTTCAGTGCCACGTATTTCAGTGCCACGTATTTAAGTGCCACATATCACATATTTCAGTGCCACTTATTTAAGTGCCACGTATTTCAGTGCCACGTATTTCAGTGCCACGTATTTCAGTGCCACGTATTTCAGTGCCACGTATTTCAGTGCCACGTATTTCAGTGCCACGTGTTTCAGTGCCATGTGTTTCAGTGCCACGTATTTAAGTGCCACGTATCACGTATTTCAGTGCCACGTATTTCAGTGCCACGTATTTCAGTGCCACGTATTTCAGTGCCACGTATTTCAGTGCCACGTATTTCAGTCACGTTTAGGGTTAGGGTTAGGGTTAGGGCTAGGGTTGGAGGTAAAGTTAGGGTTGGGGCTAAAGTTAGGGTTGGGGCTAAAGTTAGGGTTAGGGTTTGGATTACATTTACGTTTGGATTAGGGTTGGGATTAGAATTATGGGTGTGTCAGGGCTAGGGGTGTGGTTAGGGTTACCGTTGGGATTAGGGTTAGGGGTGTGTTTGGGTTAGGGTTTCAGGTAGAATTGGGGGGTTTCCACTGTCCAGGCACATCAGGGGCTCTCCAAGCGCGACATGGCGTCCAATCTCAATTCCAGCCAATTCTGCGTTGAAAAAGTAAAACAGTGCTCCTTCCCTTCCGAGCTCTCCCGTGCGCCCAAAAAGGGGTTTACCCCAACATATGTGTTATCAGCGTACTCGGGACAAATTGAACAACAACTTCTGGGGTCCAAGTTCTCTTGTTATCCTTAGGAAAATAAAAATTTGGGGGGCTAAAAATAATTTTTGTGGGAAAAAAAAGATGTTTTATTTTCACGGCTCTGCATTATAAACTGTAGTGAAACACTTGGGGGTTCAAAGTTCTCACAACACATCTAGATAAGTTCCTTGGGAGGTCTAGTTTCCAATATGGGGTCACTTGTGGGGGGTTTGTACTGTTTGGGTACATCAGGGGCTCTGCAAATGCAACGTGACGCCTGCAGACCAATCCATTTAAGGCTGCATTCCAAATGGCGCTCCTTCCCTTCCGAGCTCTGTCATGCGCCCAAACAGTGGTTCCCCCCGACATATGGGGTATCAGCGTACTCAGGACAAATTGGACAACAACTTTTGGGGTCTAATTTATCCTGTTACCCTTGTGAAAATACAAAACTGGGGGCTAAAAAATCATTTTTGTGAAAAAAAAAAAAAAGAATTTTTATTTTCACGGCTTTGCGCTATAAACTTTAGTGAAACACTTGGGGGTTCAAAGTTCTCAAAACACATCTAGATAAGTTCCTTGGGAGGTCTAGTTTCCAATATGGGGTCACTTGTGGGGGGTTTGTACTGTTTGGGTACATCAGGGGCTCTGCAAATGCAACGTGACGGCTGCTGACCAATCCATTTAAGTCTGCATTCCAAATGGCGCTCCTTCCCTTCCGAGCTCTGTCATGCGCCCAAACAGTGGTTCCCCCCCACATATGGGGTATCAGCGTACTCAGGACAAATTGGAAAACAAATTTTGGGGTCCAATTTATTCTGTTACCCTTGTAAAAATACAAAGCTGGGGGCTAAAAAATCATTTTTGAGAAAAAAAAAAAAAATTATTTTCACGGCTCTGCGTTATAATCTGTAGTGAAACACTTGGGGGTTCAAAGCTCTCAAAACACATCTAGATAAGTTCCTTAGGGGGTCTACTTTCCAAAATGGTGTCACTTGTAGGGAGTTTCAATGTTTAGGCACATCAGGGGCTCTCCAAACGCAACATGGCGTCCCATCTCAATTCCAGTCAATTTTGCATTGAAAAGTCAAATGGCGCTCCTTCCCTTCCGAGCTCTGCCCTGCGCCCAAACAATGGTTTACACCCACATATGGGGTATCAGCGTACTCAGGACAAATTGCACAACAATTTTTGGGGTCCAATTTCTTCTCTTACCCTTGGGAAAATAAAAAATTGGGGGCAAAAAGATCATTTTTGTGAAAAAAATATGATTTTTTATTTTTACGGCTCTGCATTATAAACTTCTGTGAAGCACTTGGTGGGTCAAAGTGCTCACCACACATCTAGATAAGTTCCTTAGGGGGTCTACTTTCCAAAATGGTGTCACTTGTAGGGAGTTTCAATGTTTAGGCACATCAGGGGCTCTCCAAACGCAACATGGCGTCCCATCTCAATTCCAGTCAATTTTGCATTGAAAAGTCAAATGGCGCTCCTTCCCTTCCAAGCTCTGCCATGCGCCCAAACAATGGTTTACACCCACATATGGGGTATCAGCGTACTCAGGACAAATTGCACAACATTTTTTGGGGTCCAATTTCTTCTCTTACCCTTGGGAAAATAAAAAATTGGGGGCGAAAAGATCATTTTTGTGAAAAAATATGATTTTTTATTTTTACGGCTCTGCATTATAAACTTCTGTGAAGCACTTGGTGGGTCAAAGTGCTCACCACACATCTAGATAAGTTCCTTAGGGGGTCTACTTTCCAAAATGGTGTCACTTGTAGGGAGTTTCAATGTTTAGGCACATCAGGGGCTCTCCAAACGCAACATGGCGTCCCATCTCAATTCCAGTCAATTTTGCATTGAAAAGTCAAATGGCGCTCCTTCCCTTCCAAGCTCTGCCATGCGCCCAAACAATGGTTTACACCCACATATGGGGTATCAGCGTACTCAGGACAAATTGCACAACATTTTTTGGGGTCCAATTTCTTCTCTTACCCTTGGGAAAATAAAAAATTGGGGGCGAAAAGATCATTTTTGTGAAAAAATATGATTTTTTATTTTTACGGCTCTGCATTATAAACTTCTGTGAAGCACTTGGTGGGTCAAAGTGCTCACCACACATCTAGATAAGTTCCTTAGGGGGTCTACTTTCCAAAATGGTGTCACTTGTAGGGAGTTTCAATGTTTAGGCACATCAGGGGCTCTCCAAACGCAACATGGCGTCCCATCTCAATTCCAGTCAATTTTGCATTGAAAAGTCAAATGGCGCTCCTTCCCTTCCAAGCTCTGCCATGCGCCTAAACAATGGTTTACACCCACATATGGGGTATCATCGTACTCAGGACAAATTGTACAACAACTTTGGGGGTCCATTTTCTCCTGTTACCCTTGGTAAAATAAAACAAATTGGAGCTGAAATAAATTTTGTGTGAAAAAAAGTTAAATGTTCATTTTTATTTAAACATTCCAAAAATTCCTGTGAAACACCTGAAGGGTTAATAAACTTCTTGAATGTGGTTTTGAGCACCTTGAGGGGTGCAGTTTTTAGAATGGTGTCACACTTGAGTATTTTCTATCATATAGACCCCTCAAAATGACTTCAAATGAGATGTGGTCCCTAAAAAAAAATGGTGTTGTAAAAATGAGAAATTGCTGGTCAACTTTTAACCCTTATAACTCCGTCACAAAAAAAAATTTTGGTTCCAAAATTGTACTGATGTAAAGTAGACATGTGGGAAATGTTACTTATTAAGTATTTTGCGTGACATATGTCTGTGATTTAAGGGCACAAAAATTCAAAGTTGGAAAATTGCAAAATTTTCAAAATTTTCGCCAAATTTCCATTTTTTTCACAAATAAACGCAAGTTATATCGAATAAATTTTACCTTTAACATGAAGTACAATATGTCACGAGAAAACAATGTCAGAATCGCCAAGATCCGTCAAAGCGTTCCAGAGTTATAGCCTCATAGAGGGACAGTGGTCAGAATTGTAAAAATTGGCCCGGTCATTAACGTGCAAACCACCCTTGGGGGTGAAGGGGTTAATGTAGATTGTTTTTGCTATATTTTTTTTCTATTTTTGCATGTATGTTGTGTGTCTGTTATTTATGTCAGATTATTTTCAGGAGTGCAGTTCTCATCTTACCGGCGTCCTGCTTGTAGGGGTGGTGCGCTGTTGAATATTGACAGTTTGTGCAGGGGCATAGTCGTGCTGTTAGTCTGAATTGTGTACTCTCTAATGTTGGTGGCAGAGGAGGCTTTGCCTCAGTTGCAGTGACCCGGCCGGATCCAGAGCAGAGCTTGAAAGCATGCGCCTTACAAAGTAAACCAGCCACCGCTGATACTCTGCAGGGTGGCAGTAACCTAGGCAACGTGCAGTTAACTGTGCAACTATGAATTGAGATGACAATCGGACACATTAGTAATAATTCCTACTGGTAAAGCATTTAGGATTCCTCCTGACTTTGTCTCTCCCTTAAAGGGAACCTGTCACCCCCAAAATCGATGGTGAGGTAAGCTCACCGTCATCAGGGGCTTATCTACAACATTCTGTAATGCTGTAGATAAGCCGCCGATGTTACCTGAAAGAAGAGAAAAAGAGGTTAGATTATACTCACCCAGGGGCGGTCCCGCTGCGATCTGGTCAAATGGGCGTCTCAGGTCCGCTCCGGCGCCTCCTATCTTCATTCCATGACGTCCTCTTCTGGTCTTCACGCCGCGGCTCCGGCGCAGGCGTACTTTGTCTGCCCTGTTGAGGGCAGAGCAAAGTACTGCAGTGCGCACGTGCTGGGCCTCTCTGACCTTTCCGGCGCCTGCGCACGGCAGTACTTTGCTCTGACCTCAACAGGGCAGACAAAGTACGCCTGGGCCGGAGCCGCGGCGTGAAGACCAGAAGAGGACGTCATGGAATGAAGATGGGAGGCGCTGTACCGGACCTGAAACGCCCATCGGAGTGGGACCGCCCCTGGGTGAGTATAATCTAATGTCTTTTTCTCCTCTTTCAGGTAACATCGGCGGCTTATCTACAGCATTACAGAATGCTGTAGATAAGCCCCTGATGACGGTGAGCTTACCTCACCTTCGATTTTGGGGGTGACGGGTTCCCTTTAATGTCCCAGAACATCCTGCATACTTGTGGTTGAGCCAGCAAGTAGTGCTGGATGAATTCCATTCTGAAGTCTGCAGAATTAGGAATTCCTGTTTTACTTTTCTTTTTCTATGTTAAGAACTAACTTGTTTAAAAAGTTTTTATGGCTTTTACTTTTATTTAATTCTTTAGATATATTTTATTCAAGGCTTTCAACCGGTACGCATGCACAGTATTATTTACTTTGTTTTGGTTTTGTTGTGTTGGAATAGGCTATTATGTTTATTATATGTTCTACATTCAATTATGCTCATTGCGTTTGTTTTTTAGGGTCTCATGAATAGTTCTCATGGCTCAATCCATTCCTTAGATGCTGACTTGGCATTGCATGAAGGGGAAGATTTTGGTAAACAAGAGGACTTATTTAAAGATGGACTCCGGAGAGCTCAGTCTACTGACAGTCTGGGTACATCAGGGCCGCTGCAGGCAAAAACTCTAGGCTATAATAACAAAGCCAAATCTGCTGGGAATCTGGATGAGTCGGATTTTGGCCCGCTGGTTGGAGCCGATTCTGTGTCTGAGAATTTTGACACTTCTTCCCTTGGATCTTTGCACATGCCAAGTGGATTCATGTTAACCAAAGATCAGGAGAAGGCAATTAAAGCCATGACTCCTGAGCAGGAGGAAACTGCTTCTCTTCTTTCCAGTGTCACTCAGATTATGGAGAGTGCATATGTGCCTCCTTCTGGTTATCGTCTGGTCAGTGAGACCGAGTGGAATTTACTCCAAAAAGAGGTAAAATTATTCTTTCTGTATATGATATATACTCTGTGCAGTGCATATTGTATTGATGTTACTTCTGGTTGTTCAGGATCTGGCCACTTTTCTAAGTTCCTGACCAGGCACATTTCATCAAATGTGCGCTATTAATGGTTCTTAAATGTTTTGTCGTTCGCGTAGTCAAATAATTTCTCCTTCGCCTCATTGGGGGACACAGACCATGGGTGTATGCTGCTGCCACCAGGAGGCTGACACTAAGTATTACAAAGAAAGTTAGCTCCTCCCCTGCAGTATACACCCCTCTGCTGGCTCCCAGCTAACCAGTTCTTGCTTAGTGTCCGTAGGAGGCACACGGACTGGTCTGCTATTCAGACCCAAAGAATCTTTTTACTTTTACCTTTTACCGGACGAAGGGGGCGACGGATTCTTTCATGTTCCGATCTCCCCCGAACCAACAACAGGCGAGCACGGGAGTTTCACCTCTCCGTATCCTCTCCTGCGACGTGGGAAGCCACTGCCTGAGCTGATTCTAGGGGCGACGGCCCTTTCATGGGACCGATCTCCCCCCTCACTTATCAGACGAGCACTGGAGTGTCACCTTCAGTATCCTCTTCTGCAGCCAGGCCTATTGCCGGACATCAGCCCTGCCCACCAGGTTTTACCCTCGGCTGTTCAGAGGCACAATCCAGTGTGGCGTCCGAGCAGCCCCCACTGCACCACCACTATTAAGAGCGGATGGTACAAGGAGGCGGACGGTTCCTCTCCTCCTCCCTAACAAACGGATGATGGATTGAGGTTTATCCCTGCACCGTCCACGCTGCACAGAACAGCGCTGAAACCCACATCCGCGGCGGCTCCATGCCGGGACGCGCAACGATGGTGAGTAGATCCATCTTCAGAGGGATATCCATAAAGGTGCAGGCAGCCTTAGCCACTTTCCTGTGGCCCACCTCTCTGAGGTAACGCTCTGGCCGGCTACAAAAATTTAGCCCCTGGCTTCGGCCGATGCGTAGGCCGCATCCCGGAAGTCTCCTGAAACGCCCCGCTGGTGTCGCCCGCCTGCTACAGAAATTTAGGCCCCGGCTTGGGCCTATTCAGCATCGTGTCCGTCGCTCCGCCCCCCCGAGTTGGCGCTTCTCGCTCTCTGCGAGATTTTATCTACTCTGCAGCTCACAGTGGCCATCTTGGTTCACCCGGCCGGCTCACACTGAGGCAACGATTTTTAGCATTAAGGGGGCACAACCACTCTACATCAAGGCATTAAACGCGCAAGTATTCTCCCTTCTTAAAGGCACATGTAGTATTGTCTGGTCTTAAAGGCACATGTAGTATTGTCTGTTCTTAAAGGCGCAGGTCCAGTATTGTCTGGTCTTAAAGGCGCATGACCAGTATTCTCTGTTCTTAAAGGCGCATGTCCAGTATTCTCTGTTCTTAAAGGCGCATGTCCAGTATTGTCTGGTCTTAAAGGCGCATGTCCTGTTTTGGCTGGTCTTAAAGGCGCATGTCCAGTTTTCTCTGTTCTTAAAGGCGCATGTCCAGTATTGGCTGGTCGTAAAGGCACAGGTCCAATATTGTCTGTTCTTAAGGGCGCATGTCCAGTATTGTCTGGTCTTAAAGGAGCATGTCCAGTATTGTCTGGTCTTAAAGGCGCATGTCTAGTATTGTCTGGTCTTAAAGGCACGTGACCAGTTTTCCCTGGTCTTAAAGACGCATGACCAGTACTTCTTGGTCTTAAGGGCACATGTCCAGTATTACCTGGTCTTAAAGGCACATGACCAGTATGTCCTGGTCTTAAAGGCACGTGACCAGTATGCCCTGGTCTTAAAGGCACATGACCAGTACGACCTGGTTTTTAAAGGCACATGACCAGTATGCCCTGGTTTTTAAAGGCACTTGGCCAGTATGCCCTGGTCTTAAGGGCACATGACCAGTATGACCTGGTTTTAAAGACACATGACCAGTATGCCCTGGTCTTAAAGGAACATGACCAGTATGCCCTGGTCTTAAAGGCACGTGACCAATATGCCCTGGACTTAAAGGCACATGACCAGTATGCCCTGGTCTTAAAGGCACGTGTTCAATATGCCCTGGACTTAAAGACACATAACCAGTATGCCCTGGTCTTCAAAGCATATGACAAGTATGTCCTGGTTCTTAAAGGCACATGACCAGCATGCCCTCCTCCTAAAGGCACAAGACCAGTATACCCTGGTCTTAAAGACGCACGACCAGTATTCCCTAGTCTTAAAGGCGCATGACCAGTATTTACTGGTCTTAAGGGCACATCATCAATCCGAAGCTGGTCACCCTAACTGAGCTCTGGAGCCTTCGCCACTCATCCCCTAACCGCAACCCATGGTTTTCTCGGACCAAGAGATTGAATCCCTCTGTGAACCCTCTGTGGCTCGGAGTGCTCGCAGGACCGAGATACATGGTCCCTCTCCTACATGGGAGCGTCCGCTAGCAGGGGCCGCAAGTGTTCTAGAAAAACGTACAGGCGTCTGCAAAACGGAAGTTTTTCATTTCCTAATCTCTCCCCCATGATTTGTTGAGAACAACGCTGAATATGGATCGCATATTGCCTTGGATTGCAAGAGCTTCAGAAAAGGAGGGACTCTCCTATTTATACCATCAACAAATCGACGAGCAATTCACTGGACAGAAGCCGCTAAGTAGGTTGCCATACCTGGTCTGATTTTTATGGGCGACGGGTCCTTTTAAGGGCACCGATTGCCCCCACATCTTCAACAGACGAACACATGCAATGTCGCCTCCATGTATCCTCTTCTGCATCCAGGCCTAATGCCAAACAACCTGCCCTGTCCACCCGGGGACCTCAACTCTGGGGATGTACAGAGGCACACATCTTTGGCGTCCGAGCACCCCCCTTTGTATCAATTTAGGGGATGATGCAAGAAAGCGGACGATTCCTCTCCACGTCCCTGTTAACAGAATGGTGGATCGAAGGTTCCTAATTTTCTACTCTGCACGAAGATGGCAAGAGGCCTGCTGGTTGCAGCCCCGCATTCTGCCACTTGGCAGTCTAACCGGGTGGAATTTCTTGTGGTATACCTACCAGTATCCCTGCCCGATGTATCATCAATTAAAAAACCACAGACGGTCGGATAGCAAATCTGGTTCGTTCCGTCTTGTGGCTTCGGGTTCAGCGCTCTACCCTTCTTTAGCGCCACATGATGTTGCTTGACCAATAGTCTCCTGGTCAGAGACCTTATCTACTTCAATTCAAATCAAATCTTCTGAGCGGGAGACTAACAAGGGATCGTATTTTTTCTACAGACCCATCCAGCAGTAGAAGCATTGTCCTGGACAGTCTAGATCTAAGAGATCTTGGTTTCACGAAGGAGAAAATGAAAAGTATGATCATTCCTGGACCTCAAACTTCTAACAACCTTTGACAAGGCCCTCCTTTTTCAGATGCAGTTCCTCCGCTCAGCCATTACTTAAAAAAAAAAAAAAAAAAAGTGGAGTTTTCTGGCATCCATCGACATTCGGTTTTCTTACCCTCACATGCCTACTTTTTTCTCCTCTACAATTATCTCTTCTCCTTTCCATTCGCGAACAGCATTTTCAAGTCACGACCTTGCCCTTCAGCCTGGCTACCGCACCAGAGTGGTCGCAACGCTCATAGCAGTTGTCATGTGCTTCTTGCACCCTAGAAACATGGTCGTCCTGCCCTACTCGGTCGACTTTCTAGCCGCTCTACAAGGACTACGCTAAGTCATCTATATCACTTGCAATACCCTCTCACTTGGGCTGGCAGCTAAACTTAGACAAGTTTTTTCCTCATTCCCAGCCCAGCAGATCCTCTTTGACGATGATCCTGCACAAGAAGGATGGTAATTCTCTCTCTCGAGTCAAGGTCGTGGCCCTTCAACACGGAGCTTGTGCACTTGATCACTCATTCCCTCGGTTCATTCAATTAGCTAGGAGGGTTCTGAGCAATAAGACGAAAACGGAAGTAGTTTTCTTTTGCTCCGCTCGTTTTCAGCAAGTCAATCAGGCTTTCAAAAGGTAGTCTCTAAGCTCCTTCCTCATCCAGAGCTTTCTTCTGGTCCAATGGTTATTAGGGATACCAATGCCCGTCTTCTTCTCCCGATCATTTCTCTGGGGATCCGAACAGTACGGCTAATCCTACAGCAGGTCCACTGCCCTTAGGCGGGTCAACCATCCGTCTTCAATTTGGATAATGCCACGGCTGTGCCATACGTCAATCATCTCGCAGGTACCCACAGTCAAGCGCCATGGCCGAGGTACCTCGCACTCTCTGATGGGCCGAGATCTATCATTCGGTGATCTCAACAGTACATGTCCCTGGAGTAGAACACTGGGCGGCTGACATATTCAGCCGTCAGGGTTTTCTCCTCAAGTGAGTGGGAACTTCACTCGGAAGTCTTCCTTCACATCTGCCTTCACTGGAGTACTCCAGATGTAGGTCGGATGGCGTCCAAGCTGAACGCCTATGTACTACAGTTCATGGTTTGGCTTCAAGATCCAAGTCCATCGCAGTGCATGCTCCGTTTCTTCCACGGTACCAATTTCCATAACTCCTCTTCCACTACGTCTTGAGATCTTTTTGGAAGCAGAAAAGGCCCCCAGTGATCCCGGGAGACCCGCACTGACCATGTCAGGTTTTCTCGCTTGCGGTACTAGTTTTTCTCCGTCTTATTTCGTCAAAACTGGAAATATGGACCTTCTCGCAGGGAGCCTTCACCTGTAGTTCTTCCCTACCGCGTACCGTTAGATCTGGGGGACCTTAATGGTCCTGGGGATCTTACAGTAGACTCCTTTTTCAATCCAGAAAGACTTTACTATCAGGGAACGTCACTCCCCTTTTTTCTCTGCGTTCTTGTCATCCTGATGAGTCTTCAGAGCTTGCCACTCTGTTCCTTTCAGTCTTTTTTCCTTATTACCATCAGTGCATCGTTGCCCTCAAGCCATCCCCTTCCCTCGTTGCCAGGGTGGTTTTGTATTCCCACTGTTGCAGGGGCATCGTCCTCTCATCTCTTTCGGCTCCAGTCCACACAACGGAATGGGTTCTCCATAATCTGGAAGAAGTGAGTGCTCCAAGTGGGTACGTATCGAGGACGGCGTCCTTCCGAAGGTTGGACACTTTGCTTGGGCTTCTCGATGGTAAGTAGGCTTCCCGACGGTCACAGGAAGGGTTTAGCCGTGTTCATCGGCCACGTTAGCCTGGTGGATTCTTTTCACCATCCAGGAGTCCTTCCGTGCTAGATGTCAGCCTATCTCCCTGTCTCAGGGCTCTAGGCACCAGGCGTCGGCAAGCACGACCGCAAGCTTGCGAATTCCTCCAGTCCGCATGCATTCTTGAAGCACTATAATTCACACACTTCCACAGATGTGAGTCTGGGCAGGCGGACTTTGCAGGCCGCCTTGGCGCACTTGTAAGTAGCGGTTACACGGCCTGATCTGATGTTGTCCCCACCCAGGGACTGCTTTGGGACGTCCCATGGTCTGTGTCCCCCAATGAGGCGAAGGAGAAATAGGGATTTTTGTGTACTCACCGTAAAATCCTTTTCTCCGAGCCATTCATTGGGGGACACAGCTCCCTCCCTATTATTAGTTGTATTTGTTTTTATCATTTGATATGTTATACTCTCATATATAATGTGACATGCTATACGCTTATATGTTGTTATTGATCTCCTACTGCTTTTGCACCGAACTGGTTAGCTGGGAGCCAGCAGAGGGGTGTATACTGCAGGGGAGGAGCTAACTTTCTTTGTAATACTTAGTGTCAGCCTCCTGGTGGCAGCAGCATACACCCATGGTCTGTGTCCCCCAATGAATGGCTCGGAGAAAAGGATTTTACGGTGAGTACACAAAAATCCCTATTTTGCCTCTCTTTTCACAATGCATGGGGTTTCATTTTTGTTATTTGTGTATTTTTTATTTATTTATTTTATGGCCACAAAAAACAGCTAAAAAAAAAAAAAAAAACATTTTAAATTGTGTTCCCCATTCCTTAAAAATTGTTTGGTTCCTTTTTTATAATATAAATATTATATTTTTTATATATATATTTATGTTCAAATAAACAGTGATTTTAATTAATGGTGTTTTTTTTTTTTTTTTAATGTATTATACACACTGCGCACCCCATGAGGTCTTCAAAAGACCTTTCTCTATCTCCTTTCATTGGGGGACACAGGAACCGTGGGTGTATGCTGCTGCCACTAGGAGGCTGACACTATGCACAAAAAAAGTTAGCTCCTCTTCTGCAGTGTACACCCCACCGACTGGCATTATGCACTTCAGTTTAGCTTAGTGTCAGTAGGAGGTGGACACGGGTCTTTGATTAGACCCCTATCTACCTTTAATGTGCGTCGTTTCTTTTCAGGTTTTCCGGAAGGGATACAGGGTGAACAGTCACTCCTGTATTCCCACAAGGCGGACTATGAGTACGGCGTGTACTGCCACCCCGTATCCTCATAGATCCCTCTCCAGGACCAAGATCCTGCTCAGAAGTCCGGTCCTGGCTCCGTCCCCCACCCACTCGCCCACCAGAGCCTGTCGGTTGGAGGAGACGAGGACGTCCATCAGCAGCTCTCATGGACGTCTGATACCTTCCCCAAGGTTTGAGGTTAGTAATGGACGGCGTGGGATGTTTTTAGGTGAGTATTCCCAGATCCCCTCCTTTAGTCCCGTGGGGTCCCTTGGGTTCCCCTTTTTGCTCGGCACAGTGTTCCAGGCTATCTTTGGCCTGGTCGGCGTTGCTCCCCATTCCCAAAGGGGTCTCAGGAGTGGGCAGGGCTCATCGCTGCTTTTGCAGCACTTTTCTCTGCACCCTGCGCGGTGGCCTCATAGGCAGCCGCGCCGTGTTCCCTGCGACCACTCTTTCACCCCTTTTTTCTGACAGCCTTGCTCTCTCCTGCGCTTCACCGCCGCGGCCCTCTCCGGCGGTCGCCGTTTTCCCTCCGGGGCCTACCTACGGCGACAGCCAGCCTGTGGCAGCGCTCCCCCCCCCTTCTAGGCGGCGACCTCGCAGGCTGCCGTGCCGCTCCAGAGGCCGCACCTTCCAGCCGGGCAGCGCTGGCACCGCAGTTTCTCTGGCGGTCGCCAGCTCCTAATTTAGGCCCCGGCTTCCCCTGGGGCCTACCCCGGCGGCGCGATCCTGCGGCAGCGCTTCCCTGCTTTTATGCGGCGGCCTTGCAGGCTGCAGAAGCTGCATCTCCACCCGGGCTGCGCTGGCGCCGCGGCCCTCTCAGGCGGTCGCCGACTCCTAATTTAGGTCCCGGCTTCTCCCGGGGCCTACTTCCGGCGACACCTCCCCGCCCACTTCCTCTTTTCTTGGTGGGCTTTTCTCACGCCCGACCATCATCCCTCGGCGTTGCTCCGCCCACCGGCGCCATCTTAGTGCACCCACGCACGCCTCTTCTCCCCTCGGTGCTCGGCAGTGGACGACTACGGGCCAGATCCCTTTTGGCTGTACTGCTGCAGGATCCGCATTCCCTTCCACGAAGGTTTTCTTCCCTGAGGGACCATCTTCAAGCTGGGCTGCGTTTTCCGTCTGGAACCACTTCGTCTGCGTGAGTAGCTGCACTGCAGACTGACACTTCCCTCTGCCCCCCTGTCCCCTAACCTTCTGGCATTTTCTTCAGGGACCTTTTCAAAATGTCTACCTCTAAAGGGGGCCGCTCTCGTCCTCCTACTTATTCTTCTAAGTCCTCTGCCTTTGTCAAATACTTTGCATGTTCGTCTTGTAACTGCAAACTTCCATCAGGTCACTCCTCTCCACTCTCAGGCCTGCAGCAACCCGATTGTTCCCACCGCCCAGGATCCCCCGGCCGCTCCGCTTGAGAGCGATACCCCCACCCCAGGCTGGGTTTCCTCTCTGTCCCAATCGGTGGTGGATCTAACTTGGGTGTCCCAAACTCTGGTGTCAGTGCTGGACCGATTACCCCTGCAGATTCCCGCAGTCGCAGGAAGCTCCGTCCGAGCCCTCGTTGCAAGCCGCAAAAGGTCCAGACAGGAACGCCGGTCTGAGTCCTCTTCTCGCTCCATCTCACCACACGGTCCTTCTCTGCGGTCAACCTCCCCCCGGTCCTCCACCCCTGAGTCAGGCGAGGCCTTCTCAGATGCACCTTCAGAGGATGTTTCGGAGCTGGATTCGAACCAAATCGCTACCATGAGGGATATGGTTCAGAATCTCATTGGAGCGATAAATCAAACCTGTTGCATCAAGGAGTCCTCTACGGAACCCGCAGATCAGGCGGTTTCGTTTAGACGGGCTAAACCACCTTCCAAGTTTTTCGCTCCTCACCCTGAATTCGAGGAGATTATAACTAGAGAAAGAGAGAACCCGACCAGGCGCTTTCAGAGAGGAAAGCGACTTGGCGTTTTATATCCCTTTTCTCCGGAGCTCACCGCTAATTGGACTGCTTCTCCTTCGGTGGACCCTCCAGTTTCCAGACTGTCCACCAACATGGTCCTCCCACTGTCCGGCGGAGCATCTCTGAAGGATTCTAATGATAGTCATAGAATCTTTCGCAAAGTCAGCTTTTGAAGCGGCCTCAGCTAGTCTTTGCCCAGCCTTTGCTTCCACTTGGGTTTCAAAATCCATATCCAAATGGGCCAAACAGCTCCGTCAGGGCATCCTGGACGGGGCTTCACCCGGACAGCTGGCGGAACTTGCTAACCAGATTTCTCACGCTGGTGAATATCTGGTCTCCGCCTCCCTGGATGCCACGTCTTGTGCGGCTCAGGCGTCCAGCAACGCGGTCGCCGTCCTCCGGACCGTTTGGCTTAAAGCCTGGCAGGCGGATTTGTCTTCAAATAAGTCCCTTACCAGCCTGCCTTTTCAGAGGTCTCGTCTCTTTGGTTCTAAGCTGGACCAAATCATTAAGGACGCCACCGGGGGCACAAGATCTCTTCTTCCCCAGGCCACGCCTCGCCGTCCTCCTAGACGTCAATTTCGGTCTTTTCATCGCTTCGCGGCGTCAAACTCCTTTTCCCAGCAGCAACACAGGCCACAGGCACGTCAAGAGAAGAAGACGGTATCCTTTAGGCCCACTCCTTCCTGGCGTCCTCGCCTCTCCCAGGGTACATCCTCCAGGTCCAGGACTGGGAGAACCTCCTCGGCATGACTCTCGGCAAGAACCCAGCCCACCTCCCAGGCTGGGCGGCCGTCTCCTCTTCTTCAGGGATGTCTGGATCTCCCCAGTAGAGGACGCATGGGTCAGGGAAGTTGTATCCTCGGGATACAAGATAGAGTTCGTTTCACGACCCCGGGATCGTTTCTTCGAATCCCGGCCTCCAAGAGACCCCGCTCTAGTTCCGGGTTTCTTTGCAGCCATCGCTTCTCTCCTCAAAGCCGGAGTAATCGTTCCCGTTCCAGAAAAAGAACGGTTCACAGGTTTCTATTCAAACCTTTTTGTGGTACCGAAAAAAGACGGCAAGGTGTGTCCCATTCTGGATCTAAAATTGCTGAACAAGAGAGTTCATCTGAAGCACTTCAGGATGGAATCCCTTCGTTAGTAATTGCTTCCATGGAGGCTCAGGAATTTCTGTGTTCCATAGATATTCAGGATGCCTACCTCCATGTCCCGATATTCCCGGGACATCACCGATACCTGCGCTTTGCGGTGCTCCAGGAACATTTTCAGTTCGTCGCCCTGCTGTTCGGTCTTGCAACCGCCCCAAGAGTTTTCACAAAGATCATGGCGGCGTTGATGGCCATCTTTTTTTTTTAAATTCGTTTATTGATTACAACATCAGTCATACATACATTTGCTTATATTCCCCAACATCCAGAGGGTACATACAATTATTACACATCACCATATTTGGGATATTGCAAAGGTTACAAGCAACGCATGTCAATTATTTGTTCATATCTTGTTCAAACTTTAACTGCCTTATCTTCTAATGAAACCTCTAAAACTAACACGCTGCCATTTAAAAAAAAAGAGAGTTCTAGATAAATTCCGCCCTGTAAGCAATTAATGTTCCGTACAGTTTGACACCCTTTTCTTATATGACTATTAAATTATGTTAATCTAAACAGTATGGGAAGAAGAGTTCCATCTTCCCCATATCTTCTCAAATTTGGCTGGATTGCCTCTATTCTGATATAATGCCCGCTCATATGGAACAATGGAATTCACCAAATCGACCCACGCTCTAAGAGTTGGGCAAGAGCCCCCCATCCACCGCAGAGCCAACACCTTCCGTGCTAAAAACAGAGTCTCCCTCAGAAAAATTCCCGTGTGACGATCCCAAATCTCTGTCTCCCATACTCCAAATAAACATACCAGAGGTTCAAGTGGGACAGGGATAGATATCAGTGATGTCAATAGTGTCGTTACCTCATTCCAGAATTGGGAGACAATAGGACACTGCCATATCATGTGAATAAAATCTGCGTTGCTGGAATGGCATCTCAGGCAGTCTGATGAGTGTAGACGACCCATTTTGAAGAGACGAATCGGGGTCAGATAGGATTGATATATAATATATAATTGTATCATCCTATTATTAACTGAGGGGGAGACTTTAGTTGGGGACTCCAAGATTTCGTCCCATTCCTCCCCTAGTGTGTCTGGGAGGAGCCGTCCCCACTTCCCCTTAATGGAATCTAGAGTGGATCCCTCATTCATGGACAATAGATAGGTACATAGTGAGGAAATAAGTCCCTGGGGACCCTGCGAATTAAGGATACCTATTAGCGGTAAATCTGAAATAGCCTGACCTGTATCTACACTCCGCATATGTGATTGGAAGGCTGACCTTAGTTGTAGGTAACGGAAAAATTGAGATTTTGGTATATTGTGAGTAGTTTGTAACCGCTCAAAGGAGGTAAAGATCCCCTGTTGGTACAAATCACCCACTGTAAGAACACTGTACGATATCCAGAATTTAGTGGACGGATGACCCAGTAGTATCGGGAAATAACCATTATTCCACAACGGCATTTCAGTTGCTATATCAGCAAATCCTATTAATTTTTTAATTTGCCTCCATATTGATCGTGCTAGTCGGAGCATAGGAAGTATATGAGGAACCGCAGTTCTCTCCATTTCCAAAAATCCCAGTGGACAATCAACTTTGGCTGAGTACAAAATGTGGTGTTCAGAATTAGGGAGAATTTTCCCGGGCATCCACATATTCAACATTTTGGCCTGGCCCGCTAGGTAATATAGGTAGAAGTCTGGCAGGGCCGCCCCACCCCCTTGTTTAGGTCTCTGTAGAGTAGATAATTTAAGCTTAGGCCTAGCCTTTCCCCATATGAAGGATGTAGTAAGAGAATTTAGGGTTGCAAAGAAAGACTTAGGTATTATAACTGCACTATGTTGAAAACAATAGCTCAACTTGGGGAGTAATATCATCTTTATAAGGTTAATGCGTCCAGCTACAGATAATGGTAATTTGTCCCAGGTAGCGAATTTGGATTTAACCACATCCAGTAACGGGAATATATTAAGATGTAAATCTAGGTGACTACTCTGGGACATATATATTCCTAAATATTTAAACTGGGAGACAATGGGTAGCAGTGAGAGGGTTTCAAGGCAGGGCATTGGGATATGGGAAAGAGGCATCAGAGCAGATTTTCCCCAATTTATATAAAGGCCAGAAAATTTACTAAATCTATCAATCATCGTTATTACTTTTGGTAATGTGTCTTCCGTTTGATCCATAAACACCACCATGTCATCAGCATACAGACCGATGACATCCACCCTATCAGCAATATGTATCCCTTTAATATCTGCAGAAGACCTCATTCGTATTGCCAGGGCCTCTATCGCCAAGGCAAATAGAGCTGGGGAGAGAGGGCACCCTTGTCGAGTTCCCCTATGCAAAGAAAACGATGCAGACATTAAGCCGTTCACCACCATACGTGCCTTGGGTTTCGCATATAGTGTATCTATCCCTCTCAAAAATTTATTCCCGAACCCATATTTCCGTAAACATGCAATTAAGAAGGGCCATTCGAGGGAGTCAAAAGCCTTAGCTGCGTCTATCGAAGCCAATGCCCATTTATTATCTGGTTCTAGAGAACTATATTGTATGACCGACTGCACCCTCCTGATATTTATAGAAGTGTTTTTCCCCGGCATAAAACCGGTTTGATCCGAGGGTGTGAGATCTAATATGATCTTGTTCAGTCTAGTGGCTAAAATCTTAGTAAAAATTTTGTAATCCACATTTACCAAAGAAATTGGTCTATATGATCCACAATCTAAAGGATCTTTCCCCTCCTTCTTAAGTACTATAACATTAGCATCATAAAACGTTTCAGGAATAGATTCCCCCTCCCATATTCCTTTGAGTACCTTCAGCAGTATGGGGGCTAGCTTGTCCCGGTATTTCCCATAGAACTCTATGGGAAACCCATTAGGTTCTGGGGCCTTTCCAGTTGCCATGTCAGCTATAGCCTGCTCCACCTCTTCCAAAGTAAATTCCGCCTCCATAAGGGCTTGTTGCGATGGATTTAGTGAGGGGAATGTTATATCTGATAAATAATCTAAGCACTCATCAACATCAGAGTCACTACTAGACCTATACAACAAGGTATAATAGTCATAGAAGCCCTGAAGTATTTCCTCAGAAGAGGATACTAAAGATCCATCAGACACCCGGATCTGCAAAATTGTATTGGAGGTATTGTGTTGTCGTACCAAGAAGGCTAGAAGTGTACTGGCCTGATTCCCTAACTCAAAATAAGATTGACGAGTGAAAAACAGTTTACGTTTTGATTTAACCTCTGTATGTTGGGTATAAAGTCTTTGGGAGGTGAGCCATTCAATTCTGTTACTGCTGGATTGATTGGCTATATAAGCGGCCTCTGAATCTTTTAATCTTTGTTCTATCTCCTCATCCTCTTTCGCCGTTGCCCTCTTTATATAGGAGATAGTGGAGGACAGACATTCCCTTAAATATGCCTTCAGGGTGTCCCACAATAAACCGAGGTTCTGGAGTTCCGAATGTACCAAAATGAAATTATTTAACTGAGCAACCGTCCTGTCACTAGAGTCTATTAATTTTAACCAGAAGGGGCTCAATTTCCAGGACCCACTGTTAGTATCGGATCGTCCAAATTTAAGTTTAAGGATAATTGGGGAGTGATCCGAGATCCCCCGGCTACCATGTTCAATACTATCTACCCATAATGGCAATCCACTCGACCCAAATATATAATCTATCCGAGATAATGACTGTCTAGTGGATGAGTGACAAGTATACCCTTTAATCTCCGGATGACTCATTCTCCACAAATCCAGCCAACCACTACCATCCATAAATAATGCTAATTGAGAGGGAGTCTGAGGTATAGTGTCTCCCGACGTTGCGTCATCTAATCTCAGTCTATCTATGGATTGATTCATAGTCAAATTAAAGTCTCCCATGCAGATGACATTGGCTTCCGGGTACTTTAAAGAGAAGCCTAGGGCCATACGGAGAATTGATATATTGGCAGGGGGGGGTTTATAGATACACTGTGTTCCAAATTATTATGCAAATTACATTTTTCTCGGATTTTCCTAAATGGTCAGTGCAAATGACAGTCAGTCTAATAAAAGTCATCACCCGTTAGAGTATACATTGAATTTTATTGAAGAAACCTCCCAATGATAACAGTATAATCTCCAAAATGAATAAAAACTCACAATGCACTGTTCCAAATTATTAGGCACAGTAGAATTTCTAAACATTTGATATGTTTTAAAGAACTGAAAATGCTCATTTGTGGAATTTGCAGCATTAGGAGGTCACATTCACTGAACAAAAAAGCTATTTAACTCCAAAACATCCTAACAGGCCAAGTTACATGTTAACATAGGACCCTTCTTTGATATCACCTTCACAATTCCTGCATCCATTGAACTTGTGAGTTTATGGAGAGTTTCTGCTTGTATTTCTTTGCATGAAGTCAGAATCGCCTCCCAGAGCTGCTGTTTTGATGTGAACGGCCTCCCACCCTCATATATCTTTTGTTTGATGATACTCCAAAGGTTCTCTATAGGGTTGAGGTCAGGGGAAGATGGTGGCCACACCATGAGTTTATGTCCTTTTATGCCCATGGCAGCCAATTACTCAGAGGTATTCATTGTCATGCATGAAGATGATTTTGTTCCTGAAGGCACGTTTCTGCTTTTTAGACCATGGAAGAAAGTTGTCAGTCAGAAACTCTATTTACTTTGCTGAGGTCATTTTCACACCTTCAGGAACCTTAAAGGGCCTTACCAGCTGTTTCCCATGATTCCGGCCCAAAACATGACCCCTCCACCTCCTTGCTGAGGTCGCAGCCTTGATGGGACATGGTGGCCATCAACCAACCATCCACTACTCCATCCATCTGGACCGTCCAGAGTTGCTTGACACTCATCAGTAAACAAGACTGTTTGAAAATTAGTCTTCATGTATGTCTGGGCCCACTGCAACCATTTCTGCTTGTGAACACTGTTTAGGAGTGGCCGAATAGTAGGTTTATGCACCACAGCAAGCCTTTGAAGGATCCTACACCTTGAGATTCGAGGGACTCCAGATGCACCAGCAGCTTCAAATAACTATTTGCTGCTTTGTAATGGTATTTTGGAAGCTGCTCTCTTAATCCAATGAATTTGTCTGCCAGAAAACTTCCTCATTATGCCTTTATTTGCATGAACTCTGTCTGTGCTCTGTTTCAGTCACAAATCTCATCAGAGTATGATGATCACTCTTAAGTTTTCGTGAAACATCTAATTTTTTCATACCTTGTCCAAGGCATTGCACTATTTAACGCTTTTCAGCAGCAGAGAGATCCTTTTTATTTCCCATATTGCTTGAAACCTATGACCTGCATAATAATGTGGAACATCATTTTTGAGTAGTTTTCCTTTAATTAGAATCACCTGGAAAACTAATTATCACATGTGTTTAAGATTGATTTCAGTGATTCATTGAGCCCTGAGATACAATACCATCCACGAGTTTATTTGAAAAACAAAACAATTAAATATTTAAGACACTTAAATCCAATTTGCATAATAATTTGGAACACAGTGTACATAACAACACGTATTCTCGCGAGTTAATGAGTGCATGTACAAAAACAAAACGACCCTCTGGATCACGTCTCGCCTCCCATCTGACCTCTTTGTGTACTAGTAAAGAGACCCCTCTTGAATAACTGGTGTGGAAGGCATGTAGGGACCACTGAACCCACGGTTTTTGCATACATCGGACTGTGTCCCTTGTTAAATGTGTTTCTACTAGTGCTACAATATGGGGGTGGCATCTTTTTATCTGTGAAAATACTTTAATTTTCTTTCTAGGAGTCTTTATGCCTCGGATATTCCAGGTCATGCATATAAGTTCAGCCCCCATATTTACTCTTAAGGGAAAAGTTAATACATATCATTATTATTCGGGTGTATTTCAACAACAGCATACTGGGCATAAAGTTAGTGTCAATGGCAGCTTTACCTAATAAACAACCAAAACAAAAACATAAAACCAAATTAAACAAGAAAATTTGAACAGTAGGGGAGAGTATTTCCATCCTCCCACAGTCAGATTGAAAAGGGGATACCCTCACTGAATTCAGTGTCCGGTATTGTTGATTTTCCCGCACCTATACGGAAAGCTCAATTTTGTTGCCAACATACAAGGAACCCAAGTTAGGGGTCTTCCACAGTTGATCCTCCGCTAGATCGCAGCCAGTCAAACGCCTCCGCTGGGTCTGTGAAGAACAATGAGGAGCTTTTATGGACGATACGGAGCCGAGCTGGGTAGAGCATAGAATAAACAATGTTCTTGTCTCTAAGTTGCTTCTTAACATCCACAAATCTTGCACGCTGTTTTTGAAGATCCGCGGAAAAATCTGGAAAAATCGATATGGTGGCATTATCGAATTTGATGAGGCCCTTCTGTCGCGCCAGACGAAGAATAGTATCCCTGTCTCTGCAATTAAGAAGACGCGCCAGGAGAGGTCGCGGCGGAGCTCCAGGAGGGAGAGGCCTTGTTGGCACCCTATGGGCTCTTTCCACCGAAAAAGTTGAGGAGAATCCATCTCCCAGTGTGGACTTAAGCCAGTCCTCCAAAAATTGCTCAGGCTGCTGACCCTCTGACCGTTCCGGGAGACCTATAATTCGGACATTGTTACGGCGCAGTCTATTTTCCAAGTCATCTGCTTTTTGCTTCCAAGCATTTACAGATCCAGTGGCTTTGGTTAATTTGGCCTCCATAGGAGTGATAGTGTCTTCTATATTAGATACCCTCGTTTCGACCTCTGATATACGCCCCCTCATAGTTTGCATATCATGTCGCAGGCGGCCCACCTCAGTATGCACATCTTCTATTTTTTCCGTAAGAGATGCTCTAGTGAGGGATATAGCCTGCATTAACTGCTCCGATGCCTGTTTGAGAGTCAGTTCTTCCTCTTCCCCTTCCCCAGTACCATCAGAGGGGCGACCCCTGCGTTGAGAGGATGCAGGGTTGTTTCTAAGGTTGCGTACATTTTCATGGGGGTCATCCTTAGCAAATTTTTTAAGTTTTTCAGCAGCCGCTGCTCCTCTAGGATGCTGCATGACAGGTATACACAAGAGGACCTCACAGATTAGTGCTAGAAGTAATTATAGGCAGACCGTGCTCCAACTCTATGGATATAAATGAAACAAGCTCTAACCCCAAGTTTTGTATAATATTAAATAATGCTCCAAGGCTCCATAAATTTTTTAGCAGGTGATGACAGGGAGGACCGCAGGGTAGTTGTCCAAGTGTTAATTTATGTATTTAGGCCTTATATACTGGGCGGGCGCTCAGTTCGTGCAAAGAGGGAGAGCAGCAGGGAGGGGGTTAATTCCCACTATTATGGTGCCACCAGTGAAGCGAATAAGTAACAGAGGAGGTGCAGGGCCCAATATCTCAGGGCATACATACACCGCACCACCTCACTAGTTTTCCAGGCACAGAATTGTTTCACATGTAGCACTGCAGATGTGTTAAGCGTCGCTCCCTTTGCTGTTAGGTAGCGCGCTGTAGTAATGGCCGCCTCTCCCCTCGAGCCCCTCTGCCCCCCTCAGGCCTCACAACTGTCGTGCGTTGGTATAGATCTCACCGCTGCGTTCCTGCCGCTCTCAGCTCCGTTATAAGGGAGGTCCGGTTCCAGCTGGAGGTGATGGCGCCGCGTCCTGTGTCCCGGAGCGCACTTGCATTGAAGATGGCTGCCACTCCACGTGTGCCTTCCCAGGACCTCTGTCCCCTGCAGGCACCGCCGTCCACCTAGATCTTCTGACTCCTGCGTGCCGGTGTCCTCCAGCGATCCCCACCAATGTCTGCAGAGCCGTCGGGTCGAACGAGGAGAGCCCGACACCAAAGGGAGCCAGCACTGCGCTCTGCTCAGCCGGAGCGCGCGCAGGTAAAATGGCCGCCGCCACACAAGGAATTCCTATCAGCCCGGGTCACCACAGCTTCCAGCACTCCAGGACCTCACGGCGTCCGTCCGGAGGGGTCACCAGATTCCTGGGGTCTTGGGGCACCAGCGCTAGCCCGTATTTTGTGTTAATGATAAGTTTTAACGGCAGGATAGAGTCAGGATAGTAGGAGCTTACACGAGGCACGTCTTCCTTCCTCTGCTACATAGCCACGCCCCGTTGATGGCCATCTTGAGGGTCAGAGGCCTGGTTCTTTTTCCATACCTCGACGACATCATCAAGGCTCCATCTTTTTCTCAGGCTCACGGAAGCCTGTCCATCGTTCTCGACACCCTAGCCCGTTTTGGGTGGCTGGTCAACCAGAAGAAGTCCTGCCTTATTCCTTCTCAGCGCATCATCTTTCTGGGCATGCTCTTCGACACTCGTCAGACCAAAGTCTTTCTTCCCGAAGACAAGAGATCCATCCTTCTTCGGGACATACACTTGCTCCAGGGTCCTCGGTCTCCCTCCTTCCGATTGGCCATGAAGGTTCTGGGGAGGATGGTAGCAACATTGGAAGCGATTCCCTTCGCCCAATTTCATTCACGACCCCTTCAGCAAGCCATTCTGCATCAGTGGGACAGGTCTGTCTTCTCTCTGGATCGTCCGATCCGACTCCCTCCCCGGGTCAAATAGTCTCTCAACTGGTGGCTGACGTCACCGCTCATCTCCCAGGGCAGGTTCTTCCTTCCAGTTCACTAGCAAGTGGTGACGACGGACGTGAGCCTACTCGGCTGGGGTGCGGTGTTTCGCCACCTGACTGTTCAGGGTCGTTGGTCGGCGCAGGAGTCAACTCTGCCGATCAATTTCTTCGAGATTCGGGCCATCTTTCTGTCCCTTCGTCACTGGGAAAGGATTCTCGGGGGTCTACCAATCCGAATATAGACGGACAATGCCACGGCGGTGGCATATGTCAACCATCAAGGGGGGACTCGGAGCTCCTTGGCCGAGGTATCCAAGATCCTCCTCTGGGCAGAGGCAACGGTTCCTGTGATATCCGCAGTGCATATCCCCGGCGTTGGCAATTGGGCTGCTGACTTCCTCAGCCGTGAGGGTCTCGCGGCAGGAGAATGGTCCTTGCACCAGGAAGTCTTCCATCAGATTTGTCTTCAATGGGGGACTCCGGATGTGGACCTCACGGCGTCTCGTACGAACAGGAAGGTTCCTCAGTTCGTCTCCAGGTCTCGCGATCCTCTTGCAGTTGGCGTCGACGCTCTGGCCATTCCTTGGTCACGGTTCGCGCTGCCCTACCTGTTCCCACCCCTTCCCTTGCTTCCCAAACTGTTGAGAAAGATCAAAGCGGAAGGGGTGCCGGTCATTCTGATTGCCCCGGATTGGCCCAGGAGAGCTTTGTTCGCAGAGATCGTCAACCTTCTCGCGGACGCCCCCTGGCGCCTTCCAGGCAGGCCCGATCTGCTGTCTCAGGGTCCGATTTGCCACCCGAATTCTCGGTCGCTCAATTTAACGGCGTGGCTGTTGAGACCGCAGTTCTAAGAGCATCCGGCCTTTCGGACCGGGTGATTCACACCATGATCCAGGCTCGGAAGCCTTCGTCTTCCAGGATCTACTATCGTACCTGGAAGGCTTACTTCCGTTGGTGCGAGTCCAACCCCGTTTCATCTATGTCCTTTTCCCTGCCTTCCACCTCAACGAGGACATCGTTCTACCTTTTTGTCCAGCTCCGACATCCTCTGGAGCGATCGTTGAACAAGCTGGACCTCGTCAGGGCAGTGAGGATCTACCTGACTAGAACGGCCATTTTCCGGAAGACGGATTCTCTTTTCGTCATTCCTGATGGCACACGTAGATGCCTGCCGGCTTCCAAGGCGGCTATTGCTCGCTGGATCAGAACGGCAATTTTGGAGGCTTACCGGGTCAAGAACAGAGTGCCCCCTCCTGGGATAAAGGCTCACTCTATCCGGGCAGTCGGCGCCTCCTGGGCGGTGCACCACAGGGCTTCCGCACTACAGCTTTGCAAAGCGGCAACCTGGTCTTCCATCCACACGTTCACCAAATTTTACAAGGTCCATACCTACGCTTCGGCGGACGCCAGCCTAGGCAGAAGGATCTTGCAGGCGGCAGTGGTGAGTCCTCTGACCTGATGGAAGTCTGTTTTTCCCACCCCAGGAACTGCTTTGGGACGTCCCATGGTTCCTGTGTGCCCCCAATGAAAGGCGATAGAGAAAACAGGATTTTTGGTTGTTTACCGTAAAATCTGTTTCTCGGAGCCTTCATTGGGGGACACAGCTCCCTCCCAGGTTATTCAGTTTTCTGTTCTGTGTTCTATGACATGTTTACAGTTCTCATGTTTGTGGTTGTTATTTCAATCTTATTGTTTTCTCCTACTGCTTTCTCACTAACTGAAGTGCATAATGCCAGTCGGTGGGGTGTACACTGCAGAGGAGGAGCTAACTTTTTTTGTGCATAGTGTCAGCCTCCTAGTGGCAGCAGCATACACCCATGGTTCCTGTGTCCCCCAATGAAAGCTCCGAGAAACAGATTTTACGGTAAGCAACCAAAAATCCTGTTTTGGGGGGGGATTTGAACTTAATAATACATTTTTCTTTTTATTTCCCCCTATAACTGGGACTAGTATTGGCTACAATTACAGGGGAAATTCAACTTGTTAGCTGCAATGCAGAGCTCCTGCTCTCTCCTCACACCCAGCAATCACATGATCACTGGGTCCAGAGGGGGAATCACTGTTTACTAATCTGTATACACCATGTGCAAAATTAGGCAATTTGTATTTGTTGATTCATTTTATTATTAACATCTGCAATGCTGTCAGTCAATCCAAAAGGTTAATTGAAATATAAGAAAGTAAAAGTGAAGTTTTGTCTTTCTTAAAATAATGTTTGTGTACAGAATTATTAGGTAAATATTAGTGTATAGAATTATTGTGCAACTAAATGAAAAACCTAAATTTTCTCATCTAAAGTGTTTTTCATCAGTAAAAGTGAGAATAATAACCAAACAACTCAGAATGTACAAAAATACAGAGAAAATATCAGCAACCACTACAGCCACCCTTAGTTTCAATAACCGTTATAAGCCTTCCATCCATGATGATGTCTGTCAGTTTTTTAATCTGATGGTGATCAATGTTTTGGGCAACACCAACCACAGCCTCCCAGACACTGCAGAGAGGTGTACTGTTTTCCATCATCATCCTAAATCTCCTGTTGATGAAGTGCCCTCAGAGTTTGGGTCATGTGAGGAAGGGGCTCATGTCATTTTCTTCATTTTTGAGACCCTTACTGGCTAGCCAAGCGGAGGAGGACTGTGATGCGATGGAGTATTGTCCTACATAAAAATCATGGTTTTCTTGAAAAATGCGGACTTTTTCCTATACCACTGCTTGAAGAAAGTCTTCTAAAAATTGGCCACAGGTTTGAGAGTTGATTTTGAGTTCATCTTCAACCAGTGGAGATCTCTGCCTTTTACTGATCTAGCCACAGGCCTATCCATCTGATCTGTCAAGTCACTCTCCTCTCATCAGTCTATAAAACCTTTGAAAAATCTGTTTCCAGACATTTCTTGGCCCAGTCTCGATGTTTCATTGTTCAGTGGTGGTCGGGATTCAGCTTTCCTTACTTTGGCCATGTTTCTAAGCACTGAACACCTTGTACTCTTTGCACTCCAGTGACTGTTCTGGGGGATAATGGGTTCCTGGTGGCTTCACGATTAGTTTCAAGAGTGCTGCATCCCTCTATAAGACTTTTTTTTAAAGATTTTTTTCAGTTGAATCTATTTCTTGGCCCATTTTGTCTGAAGAAAACAATTTGCCTTTAATTTTGCACACCTTCATAAAGGCTGTTGATATCCTTAGGCTTCACCCTCCCTGATTACACAAATACACATCATCTGATCTGCTTCATCCAAAAGGCATTCGAGTTTATACAGCTTGTAGTTGGAAAATATGCAGAAAAATGATCATATGCTCAAAATACTCAGTTGCTTAAAAATTATGCACAGTGTACACAACAATTGTTCAGCGATGTGTAGCCAACGATCAGGAAGGCAAACTTATAAATATCATGCCTGGCTGTGTCTGTGCAGCTGCGGGGGCAGGGAGCTGAATGTCAGTCATCTGCAAACCGTTTACTCTGCTTTGATGTTTTAGAGCGTCAGTGCAGAGTAAAGTGTGCACCACCCGGACATTTATAGTCTACTAGATGGCAGCCCGATTCTAAAGAATCGGGAGTCTAGAATCCATATATACTTTATTTATTCAAATGTAAGAATAATACAATTAATAAATAATAGTAAGAAAGAACAAAAAATGGCTGCACTCACCAGCTCTTGACAATTCTTGTTATTTAAGGTACAGTTACACAGGATCCATGAACATGCTTATGAGGGGAGTGATGAAAGACATCAGACAACAACTTTGCGTGTTGTGGCAAATGCCACAACAACGGTTCTTTGCTTAAGAACAATAATGTAAATAATAAATAATATGTATCAATAACTATGTATATTGGTATGTTCTATGACATTTTAAAATATTTCATTATTATGTGGAAAAGCTCTTAGTACCCATACTGGCGCATACTTGTGTGCCCATCAGGTATTTTCACAGTAAAATTTTCACAGGTGGGGCCCCTCGTCCTCCGATTTGGTGGGCGGGGACCCTCGGCCTCCGATTTGGTGGGCGGGGACCCTCGGCCTCCGATTTGGTGGGCGGGGATCCTCGGCCTCCGATTTGGTGGGCGGGGACCCTCGGCCTCCAATTTGGTGGGCGGGGACCCTCGGCCTCCAATTTGGTGGGCGGGGACCCTCGGCCTCCAATTTGGTGGGCGGGGACCCTCGGCCTCCAATTTGGTGGGCGGGGACCCTCGGCCTCCGATTTGGTGGGCGGGGACCCTCGGCCTCCGATTTGGTGGGCGGGGACCCTCGGCCTCCGATTTGGTGGGCGGGGACCCTCGGCCTCCGATTTGGTGGGCGGGGACCCTCGGCCTCCGATTTGGTGGGCGGGGTCCCTCTGCCTCCGATTTGGTGGGCGGGGACACTCGGCCTCCGCTTTGGTGGGCGGGGCCCCTCGGCCTTCGATTTGGTGGGTGGGGTCCCTCTGCCTCCGATTTGGTGTGCGGGGACCCTCGGCCTCCGCTTTGGTGGGCGGGGCCCCTCGGCCTTCGATTTGGTGGGCGGGGCCCCTCGGCCTTCGATTTGGTGGGCGGGGACCCTCTGCCTTCGATTTGGTGGGCGGGGACCCTCGGCCTCCGATTTGGTGGGCGGGGACCCTCGGCCTCCGATTTGGTGGGCGGGGACTCTCGGCCTCCGATTTGGTGGGCGGGGACCCTCGGCCTCCGATTTGGTGGGCGGGGACCCTCGGCCTCCGATTTGGTGGGCGGGGACCCTCGGCCTCCGATTTGGTGGGCGGGCACCCTCGGCCTCCGATTTGGTGGGCGGGGACCCTCGGCCTCCGATTTGGTGGGCGGGGACCCTCGGCCTCCGGTTTGGTGGGCGGGGCCCCTCGGCCTCCGATTTGGTGGGCGGGGCCCCTCGGCCTCCGATGTGGTGGTCGGGGCCCCTCGGCCTCCGCTTTGGTGGGCGGGGCCGGGCCCCTCGGCCTTCGATTTGTTGGGCGGGGCTCCTCGGCCTCCGATTTGGTTGGCGGGGACCCTCGGCCTTCGATTTGGTGGGCGGGGACCCTCGGCCTCCGATTTGGTGGGCGGGGACCCTCGACCTCCGATTTGGTGGGCGGGGACCCTCGGCCTCCGATTTGGTTGGCGGGGCCCCCCGGCCTCCGATTTGGTGTGTGCTCTGCCTGGGGCCACTGTGCTCTGCCTGGGGCCCCATATGCTGCCTGGGGCCCCATATGCTGCCTGGGGCCCCTGTGCTCTGCCTGGGGCCCCTGTGCTCTGCCTGGGGCCCCATGTTCTGCCTGGGGCCCCTGTTCTCTGCCTGGGGCCACTGTGCTCTGCCTGGGGCCCCATGTTCTGCCTGGGGCCACTGTGCTCTGCCTGGGGCCCCATGTTCTGCCTGGGGCCACTGTGCTCTGCCTGGGGCCACTGTGCTCTGCCTGGGGCCCCATATGCTACCTGGGGCCCCTGTGCTCTGCCTGGGGCCCCATATGCTGGCTGGGGCCCCATATGCTGGCTGGGGCCCCTGTGCTCTGCCTGGGGCCCCTGTGCTCTGCCTGGGGCCCCTGTGCTCTGCCTGGGGCCCCATTTGCTGCCTGGGGCCCCTGTGCTCTGCCTGGGGCCACTGTGCTCTGCCTGGGGCCCCATAGGCTGCCTGGGGCCCCTGTGCTCTGCCTGGGACCACTGTGCTCTGCCTGGGGCCCCATATGCTGCCTGGGGCCCCTGTGCTCTGCCTGGGGCCCCATATGCTGCCTGGGGCCCCTGTGCTCTGCCTGGGTGTAGGACACTGGTGACGTCACTTATCTCCGGACATTAGCTCCGGACATTAGCTCCGGACAAAGCCACGGAAGTTGGCACAAATTGCAGGAAGTAGTATTCTAGGCAATTATATATTAGATGGGTCGTCCAAAAGTAGTTAGTGTTATAAGTTGTATTTTAGTTATAGAAAACAAACTGCCAGAGGCCGTTCTTTTCAGGAAAACTGTCACCACGTATTTGCTACCACATCTCAGAGCGGCATGATGTAGAGGCTGAGACCCTGATTCCAGGAATGTATCATTTAATGGGCTACTTGCTACAGTAGTTTTCTCTGCTGCAGATCCGCTTGTCCTCCCAATGCTGAGCTCTGTATATTACTGCCTACACTAGTGTTTGGCTGCTTTCTGTGTACACTGTGCATAGGCAGAAAGTTGCATAGGGGATGGCGTTATTCAGAGCTTATGAGTATGAAGATATGCATGGCAGCAGGTTTACTAGTCTTAGGCTACGTTCACATTTGCGTTGTGCGCCGCAGCGTCGGCGCCGCAACGCACAACGCAAACAAAAACGCAGCAAAACGCCCCATGTTAAATATAGGGGCACATGACGCATGCGGCGACGCTGTGGCGCCCGACGCTGCGGCGCAGACCGCAAATGTGAACATAGACTTAGTGATGATATCAGCAGGAGATTAGCAAAACTACAGCAAACAGACCAGTAAGTGACACATCTTGGATTCTGGTTCTCTGCATTATGATATGAGATGATGGCTACCTTATACAAATTGTCGATTTTATTGTTTGTTTGTTTTTTACTTTTATATACTGCATATGTCAACATATATGTCAGAGATGGTGCTTTTGATGCGATGGCATGTAAACATGTTGGCTTCTTTATTTTTCTGGGTGAACTACAGGCTATGAGATATCTGCTTAGTCATTTAGTTTCGGGAGCTAAATGTATGGGATGAAATCTTTTCAGTTTGTTGTGGCAGCAAACTAATGCAGCCTGAAAACATTTCTATTTTCACATGTCAACAGTCTTCTGCAATGTGTTTCAGGTGCAAACAGCAGGTAATAAACTGGGAAGACGCTGTGATATGTGCTCCAATTATGAAAAACAGCTGCAAGGGATCCAGACGCAAGAGGCAGAAACTAGGGATCAAGTGAGTTCTGGTGCGCTCACAACTAAGCTTCACAGTTTGACTATACATGTTGTTCTACTTGCGGATTCACAACTGATTTCAACCCGTTCCACCGAAAGGAGGGAACATCTGCAACAGAAACTGCCATGCTGCAAAGAGATTTCACATCACGTCTTGTTTAAAAAGGGTGTCCACTACTAGGACAAGCCCTTCTCGATCAGAATGTTTGCACACTTACACACTTATACACCCCTCCAGTGCATGTGTGCGCCATTCCAGCGGTGTCGGCACTCACGTTACGGAGGCTCCAGGTTATGTGAGCCCTGCGCCCAATCATTGCTGGTATCACTACGACGTATAAGTAATCAAGAGTGAGCAAGTGTTGATTACTTACGTGTTTGAAGGCGGTGCTCATGTAACGTAACAACCTCACGTGAGCCTCGGGAACGTGAGATCCGACATTGCTGGAAAAGCCCCTGCACAGGAGGGGAGTATCGGTGTTTTCATTTTAACAGATCACAAATCTGAAAAAAAAAAATGATTTGTTAACATAAGGTTTTTTGTTTTTTTTTACCTCAGGTAAAAAAGCTCCAACTGATGCTGAGACAAGCAAATGACCAGTTTGAGAAAACCTTGAAGGACAAACTAGAACTTGAGGACTACATGAAACAAAACACCGAGGAAACAACTAATCAGGTAAGTGCGAGATCAGTTTGCCATAAAAGTCGGTGACCTCTCCACAGATACCTGTCTCCATCGGCAGCAGTAAAATAAACCTATGCAGCATCAGCAGTTCAGCAACATGGCTGTCCCCATGTACAAAAGAAATAGAGAAAAAAAAGTGAAATAAAAATAAATCTAAATGAAACCAAGATTTTGTGTGACCACCTTTCTGCCTTCAAGGCAGCATAAAAGCATTAATTCTACTAGGTACACTCACACACACTTTTTTTTAAGGATCTCAGAAGGGAGGTTGTTCCAAACATATTTTGATAACTCACCCCAGACCTTCTGTGGATGTAGGCTTTAACAAATCCTTCACTTTACTCGTGAATCCTGGACAGACGCGGATGTTGAAATTGGCGCTCTTTTGGAGGTTATATCATCCTCTCCAGGACTTATCTATCATGCAATACCATCAGATTTAATCTGATTGGCTCCAAATTTATTCTACAGTAGGACAACCATCCCAAACATAAAGGCAATGTCATTAAAAACTATTTTCAGTGTTGAGAATTACAAAAAGTCATGGAAGAAATGTTCTGGTCCACATAAAGCCTTCATCTGAACATCATCGACAGAGACCGAAGGATTTCCACAAGTTTACATCCACATACATAAGGCACACACCCCCGACGCACGTTTCAGACCTTAGTCAGGGGGTGACGAAGGACCGAAACGTATGTCAGGGCGTGTGCCGCACCAGCATCTACTTACCACCCACCAGGTAATCCCATTCTCCTCTCCTATCTCTCCCACATTCTTGTTGTGACCTAACTCCTCTTTACCCAGTACCTTCCCACAGCTCATTGGTCTTGTGTCCGGACAGCCCCCTTCAGGAAAACTTATATTTAATTCTCATTTGAGACTTATACTTACCCTTTCTGTTCCTGGTTAGTGTGCCTTGGCCCCTGAGCTTTATACTGCATCATAGCTCTTTTGTGGGATACCATAATATACTTTGATGTCAAGTGGCATATATACAATGGCATAATATAATATTTGCCATATACCTACCTACATATATGCAAAAAGCAATCCCAACAGACCTATGGATAACCAGAAAACGTACCAGGCACAAAGTAGATATAAAAATGCCTTTATTAATTATAATTGGCAATTAAAAACAAACAATATATATCATTAGCCCACCTAATGCTGCGGCCCAAGTGTAAACGGCGCATGCGCAGTCAGGAGGGTCAGGAGTTTCCGGCGCTCGCACCACGTGATCACCACGTGATCAGTGTAAAAGGTCACGCACACTTAGACAATAGCCACCCCCTGACGAAGGAGAGAATCCGAAACGCGCGTCGGGGTGCGCTGTTACAGGACGTGGTGACCCAGAAAGGTATATATTAGTACCTCCCATATTTTGCACTTTGCACTTCCTTATAGGATCGCTTGCTTTTGCTGTGTTATGGAACACTAATTGGGTATTGCACATTGTTCAATTGCACCTTGCACTGCCATATGGAAGTAGTGGTTTCTCTAGTTAGTTTTTACACACGTATGAGTTTTCTCAATTTATTTTAATTGGATTATTTTTTGCACTATTTTTTTAACTAAAAAACTCTCACTTGTGGGAAGTACTATCTCTTATATATAAACTGGGTCGGCCACCACCAATTGTCTACTGAAGTATTATATGTATTGATTTTTAATCCTATTGTGCGCACATTGTTTTTATTTGCCAATTATAATTAATAAAGGCATTTTTATATCTACTTTGTGCCTGGTACGTTTTCTGGTTATCCATAGGTCTGTTGGGTTTGCTTTTTGCTTGCATGGTGGTTTCTCACCTTCTCACAGAGCACCAATCACTGTGGCAATAGATACATATATCAGCTTTTATTTGATTTTATAGTTTATTGGTGATTTTGTGGTGCGTCTGTGTTTTTACTACCTACATTCCGTATATGTATATGGTATATACCTGACCTGGTGTTCTCTGGTATTTACTTTTACAAATTTTACTGTCTAATTACGATAACTATTTTTTATTAATTGTGCGGGCACCCTTCTGTTGTTGTTACCACTTACCAATTCTTTCCCCAATAAAGGTATTTTATCTTTATCTAACTGGACCTGTTTTCTTGCCTGACCACATGTTCGGCTTCCTCCCTCTCTCCCTGTCTACGCACATCAGGGGCTCTGCAAACGTTACATTGTTCCAGCAAACTTTGCATTCAAAAAGTCAAATGGCGCTCCTTCTGTTCCGAGCTCTGCCGTGTGCATAAACAGTGGTTTTCTCCCTCATATGGGGTATCTGCATGCTCAGGAGAAATTGCCCAAGAAATTTTGGGGTCAATTTTTTCCTGTTACCCTTGTCAAAGTAAAAACATTTGGATCTGAAGTTAAAAATTTTGTGGGGAAAAAAAAAAAAAGTTAAATGCTCATTTATTTTTTTTTCCACATTCCAAAAATTCCTGTGAAGCGCCTGAAGTATTAATGAACTTCTTGAATATGGTTTTGAGTACCTTGAGGGGTGCAGTTTTTAGAATGGTGTCACTTTTGGGTATTTTCTGTCATATAGGCCCCCAAAGTCCCTTCAAATGTGACGTGGTCCCTAAAAAAAATGTGTTTTGGAAAAATGAAAAATTGCTGATCAACTTTTAACCCTTATAACTTCCTTACAAAAGAAAAATTTGTTTCAAAAATTCTGCTGGCGTAAAGTAGATACGTGGGAAATGTTATTTATTAACTATTTTGTTTGACACATTTATCTGATTTAAGGGCATGAGAATGTAAAATTTTTAAAATTTGCAAAATTTTCGCCAAATTTCTGCTATGATGAAAATTTTTTCTTAGAATCGGTGGGATTCGTTGACGCCTTCCTGAGCTGTGGTCAGAATTTTAAAAATTGGCCTGGTCATTAACGTGCAAACAACTTTGGGGGATAAAGGTGTTAAGTGACTTTATATTCTGTGAGGTGACCCCCCACTAATCCTTAATTGAATGACACTTGTTTGGCTGGGAAAACCAATCTAAAGTATTATGATTCTGCTAAAGCTTTCGTGTAGCTGCACAGTGTACTAGATCTGATCTGAGAAGAGATTGTATGTCCCCAAGTTGTAATAGACACCGCTTTCTTCCTATTTGGCTGCCTGTTGATTGTAACGGTTTTGCCGGTCTTTTTTTTTTTTTTTAGATATCGACAATTACACAGAAAGCTCAGGATTCAGAAACTCTGCTTACAGATTTACAACATGCGTTCTCCATGGCAAAGAGAAGTGTTCAAGAGCAAATGGTAATGCTATGTAATAAGATGGAAAGTGACAGTGCAGTGTTAAAATATATAAATATGTATATATATATATATATATATATATATATTTATTTATAAATTTATACTGTGAATTAAAACTCTTTCATTTTCAGGCAGTTCTTATGCAGTCACGAGAGCAGGTCTCTGAAGAGCTGACCAGGTTACAGAAGGACAATGAGAGTCTTCAAGGAAAACATGGTCTGCATGTGTCACTCCAGCAAGCAGAAAACTTCATCCTTCCAGATACCATTCAGGTATTTTTAGTTCATGTCTGTCCAGCCGCATGAATTTATTTATGAACAGCTGATATTATAAAATTACAAAAAGAGTAATACTGTACCAATCCTCTGCTGGTTCCATGCTGATGCTTGCTTTATGTGCTGCTGCTCTCTGTTCATCTGACTCCAGCAATCATGAGACTACTGCTTCAAGTCATTGGTGTCCATGCTGACCCATCACTGCAACACCCGTTATGACGCAGCAAGCAAAAGCTACGTGTCCTTGCTGGAGCCTGATAAATAGAGACTGGCAGGGAACCATGGAAACCTCCGCACAGGCGCAGGGAACCATGGAAACCTCCGCACAGGCGCAGGAAATGTAAGGATGAAATGTCCACCTTCAAGCAATATTTTACAGTTCATTATTGATGTATAGTGATGAGCGAGCGTGCTGAGATAAGGTGTTACCCAAGCATACGCGTGTGCTAACTGAGTGTTTTTTTGCGCGCTCAAAAAATATGTTCAAGTCCCCGCGGCTGCATGTCTCGTGGCTGTTCGACAGCTGCAACACATGCAGGGATTGCCTGTTTGCTTTATATCAAATTGTAGAGTCCATTTTCCCTTTGTGAAAATAAGAATTCTAGTGCTAAAATAGGTTAGTGGGAAAAAGTTTTTTTTTTAATTTTCATGACAAATAATATAATATAATTTGTGAAACAACTGTGATGTCAAAGTGTTCACTGCACTCCTAGATCAATTCATTGAGGGGTGTAGTTTGTAAAATGGGTTCACTTTTTTTTCTGGGGGAGGGTCGGTGGAATGTGCTATTCCGGCACCTTGGGGGTTATGTTAATGTGACATGGCACCCAAAAAACCATTCCAGCAAAATCTGCACCCCAATATGGCTCCTTTCCTTCTAAGTTTTTCTGTGTGCCCAAACTGTAGTTTCTCACCACACATGTGGCGTGCCATACTCTGGTTCAGTTTTTTCCTATTACCCTTGTGAAAATTAAAAGTTTGGCGCTAGAGCAACATTTTAGTAGGAATAATGCAATTTCTTTTACGAGCAAATGTTTTAATGCTTTTTGAACAGTGACGTAAAGAGCGGGAGGATGGCCGCCAAAGAAAGCACATTCTTCAGCTGGATTTGTGTCCGGGGATGCGTGTGCTGCGACAGAGACCTGGCCGGGTCTGGGCTCTGCAATACACACCACCGTTCCAATCAGAGGCCGGCAGCTGACATCGGCGAGCCAGTCACAGGCTGTGCATGGCAGTGACATCATGTACTGCCCGTTGTTTGCACGCATAAGTCAGCTGCCCGCTTCAGGAGAGCAGTAGCGGAGGGAGATACATGAATCTGAATGGGGGATATATACCAGGATCGGGGACATGTGTACCCCGATGGGCTCAAGATGGGGGAGACGTGTAGGTGTACTAGGATGAGCCCAAGATGGGAGACCTTTACCAGGATGGACCCAAAATGTGAGTCATACTGTATATACCATATATACCAGGATGGATGACCAGTATAAGGGACAGATATATCAGGATTGGCCCAGAATGGAGGACATTGCTACATAATGAAGGAGGGGCAACATGTTTTTCCTTATAGGAAAGCTGCGAGGTCCCCTACATCTGACCAATATGTAGGAGGGGGTGAGGCCCAGGTCCAAGTCCAAATTTTGCATTGGGGTCCATCAGAGTCTAGTTTTGCCACTGTTTTTGAGGTACTACTGGGTTCTGGATGCACGCTACACTCTTGATGAACTCCACGTGGGTTGTAGTTTCTGAAATGTCAATTTTGTGGGGGTGGTTTCAGCTTTTTTCGCACCTCTGGGTCTCTGCAAATGCTACTTAGCACTAACAATCCAATAAAGCTAAAATTGTGCTCCAAAAGTTAAGTGGCATTCCTCCTTAGAGCCTTGTCATGTGCCCAAACAGTAGTTTCCAACTTCATATTGGGTAGCTGCGTCACAAAAAAACAGTCTTATGTTAGTCACCGGAGCAGGAAGAAGCATTCCAAGGTTATTACCACATAATGTGACATATGTCAGATTTTTATTGTCAGTACAATTTTTTTCTCCACTGTTTCAGGCTTTGCACCTTTTTAAAATTCTTAATTTTATCTTGCTTTGTATATTTAAAAGTAATCTGTCTGTAACACTATCCCTATGAAAGCAAAGTTAGTGCAGGACAGTGTAAATCAATATGAAAAATACCTATCCTTGTGCTCAATATGCTGCGCATTGTTTCAAAAATTTGGCTTTATTTGACATTCAAATTAGGTTAGCAAGTGCACCTACTTTTTCTTTTTATTCTCCCCACTGGCACCAGCCTTTCTCATTGTTTGACAGTAAAGAGTAGTGATGGGCGAACAGTAAAGTTCGGGGTTCATACCGAACACCTAGTGTCCGTGCAAAAACCCCCGAACATGGACTTCTCCAGGAAGTTACTGTTCAGGTCTGGAAGCCCGAACATCATCAGTTTCCCACGCTGTCATCTGACATTGCGAGAAACTCCGGCAGCTCTGATCGGCAGTAAAAAGGTTACTGCCAATCACAGGTGTCGGCAGATGATAGTACTACTCTCAGCATCCTACACCTGCTCTCACTGTTAGGAGTGAGAGCAAGCGAAGTTGATAAGAGTATTCATCAGCCGGCGCCTGGGCAATAAATATATTTAAAAAAAAAAAAACTCGTGTTCTCTTCTATTCTTGTTAACCAGCACAGGCAAAACGGACATCTTCGTGTTGCAACCCCCAGCTGTCAGCTTTTATATTGGCTGGTTATAAAAAACAAAGGGGTCCCCATGCCATATTTTCTAATTTTATTTTAATAAAACGATGTGGGGTCCCCCCATTTTTGACAGCCAACCAAGCTAAAGCAGGCAGCTGGGGGTTGGTAATATCAGACTGTGAAGGGGGGCCATGGACATTTGCTCTCACCAGCCTAAAAATAGCCACCCTAGAAAAGGTGCATCTATTAGTTTTGCCCAGCTCTTCCCACTTGCTGGTGCGGTGGCAAGCGGGTAATACATTTGAGGTGGATGTCAGCTGTTTTATGGCCTCTGACATTAAGTCCAGGGGTTAGTAATGGATGCCCCTATTACTAATCCCATAATCATATTGTAAAAAATATCCAGCCAGAATAAAGTCGTTTAATTGAATGAGCGACACAGATACCACGTAACCTTTATGGCTATTGTCCCATTCTCAGAATATTAACATCGGCCCACTGTTTTCGGCTTTCCCCCTGCTGGTTATGAAAATTACGGAGGACCCCATTTTTTATTTATTTTTTATTAACAATAAAAATAAAATACACACTCAAGGTAGCCTTAGTTCACAGCATCCAGGTGTTCCAGCAGCTTGAAACTCCAGTCACCTTAAAATGTCCCTCAAATTTTCTCATGAAGTTTCTGGGCTTTGCAGCTGCCGGGGGACCCGGTGACTGTGAACTCTGGTAACCTGAGCTTTTTAATGTCAGCTGACATCAAGCCCTCAGGTTAGCAATTTGGAGAGGCATCTATACGACACCCCCATTACTACTAACCCCATAGTAAGATTTCAATAAAGACATATAACGTCCTTTATTTGAAATAAAACTCGCCACAATCTTACTATGGGATTTAGTAATTTGATTTTCTCATAGTCACTTCTCCATTACTAACCAACATTACAAAGCTAACATCAACCCAACAAATATTACCCCACTTGACACCGCACCAGGGCAAGTGGGAAGAGACGTTTAAATCTAATCTAATAGATGCCCTTTTTCTGGGGTGGCTGCGTGCTGCTATTTTTGGGCTGGTCGGAGGGTGCCAATATCCATGGCCCCTTACCAGTCTGAGAATACCAACCCCCAGCTGTCTGTTTTAGCTTGGCTGGCTGTCAAAAATGGGGGGGACGGGGGGGGGCGTGGCCTGAGCTCTGGCGATGTAGGAGGTAAGAGCTCTGAGCTCCCACTAAAGAACCCAAAAAGCGACGAAAAAAATCCACAAGAGGCATTTATTTATAACTTTTATTGAGTTATTATCCCTCTACAACAGAATTGGAATATTTTACTGTCAAAAAACGCTTTCAATCAAGAATTTTTACTTCATAGAATGTAGGAGATAAAACCAGAGACGACATTGTGAAAAGCGGAGGGATACCTTTACTTATTTTTTTTTTTTTTTTTTTCACACCAGGATTCAACTTTAAGGTCAGTGCTTGCATTTTCTACCTAAGAGCCAATTGGACAGTTATCCCTGGTCATTTGGGTGCCCATATTGCTGAGATTTCTTTTTATTTGGGTCTCTTGTGCACTGAAACTGCATTCTTCCCTGCGGTGTAAAGGCGGAGGGATACCCACTTCATATATTTTTGACTGCAGGATATAATTAAATTGATGACCAGTGCACCTAGTTTTCACTCAGTGGACAACAATAGCGTTGGAATTTGGAGGGTTGATCCCGAAGCTGCACATACAGGGTGTGAAAGGCACCATATGTACTCCACAAGAAATTCACTTCGTGGATCCAATATCTCCTTTGCGAACTACGCTTTCTCTGCCGAAGTCGCAACCGCATCAAGTGAAATCTGACGAGCTCAGACACAAACATCTTGCTAGCAGAAGTTCACTCAATGCTTTCAAAATGGAGAATGAGTCTGTGCCCACACCCGACAATGACAAAAGGAAAAAAAAAAAAAAAAACTTTATTGACAGTGACAAACGCAGACAAACGGATACTTCGTAAACGGACATCAAAATAAAAAAACGCGCTCACATGCGTTAACGCTAGCGTTACCGTGACGACGAATTTCACATATTTTTGCTCCTTTTCTGTACATGCGTTTAACGCTTCCGTTTAACGCTATGTACTTGACGCAATGTGAACCTAGCCTTAGATTTATCATCCTGTCATTTTTACACATATATCTGAAAGATTAGAGGTGGCACAACCGAGATTTACCAGTAAAACCCGGCTGGAATACCGCACAGCTTAACAGCACTTTCACCTGAGGTAGAAAGTAGTTCCGGCTGCTCCATTTGACTTACTGTGGCAAGCTCCTGCTTCAGCAAGATTATAGATCCAGGAGCACTTCAGGCATTTGCTTCCACGCCAACCATCAATACAGATACATCACTTATCTAAGATCAAAGGGGCTGAATTGTCTGAAGACAGAACACCGAAGGAGACTGCAATTTTGGAACACCAGAGAGGAGGAGGATAGTTTTTTTTTTTGTTTGTTTGTTTTTTTTAAAGCACCCATCATTGTAGGATGCTGTTTCCCTATCAACCAGATAAGAATCTCAAGGCGAAGACATTTTGAAACAATAAAGGCGACTCTGGTTGCCTGGGTCGTGTCTTGGGATTCAGTCCCATAAGGAATTGACGGCTTTCAGAGAACTTTAAAGGTTACTTGTGCCTAGAATGCAAATGGAGAGGGTTTAGGGGTTGTATATAGACCATCTCATAAATAGTGCCTTATAAGTTTATACCTTATAGTTCCTATTTCATTTTGGTTAGTGGTATCCAAGCTCCATATATATTTAATTAGGGGACTTATAAGTGTCCTATGATACATCATATTAATCAACTGCAGCTCAGAGCCTTGTTCTTTTAATATATAACAATCTGGTCAGAGACTTTACTCCCCTTACCTTCTAATCCTACTGATATCCATAGGCTCAGCTCTGTTAGGGTACCGTCACACAGTACCATTTACATCGCTACGACGGCACGATTCGTGACGTCGCAGCGTCGTATGAGTATCGCTCCAGCGTCGTAGACTGCGGTCACACGTTGCAATCACGGCGCTGGAGCGATGCCGAAGTCCCCGGGTAACCAGGGTAAACATCGGGTTACTAAGCGCAGGGCCGCGCTTAGTAACCCGATGTTTACCCTGGTTACCAGCGTAAAAGTAAAAAAAAACAAACCGTACATGCTCACCATCTGATGTCCGTCAGGTCCCTTGTCGTCTGCTTCCTGCTCTGACTGAGATCCGGCCGTACAGTGAGAGCAGAGCGCAGCGGCGACGTCACCGCTGTGATCTGCTCTCACTTTCCGGCCGGCAGACAGTCAGAGCGGAAAGCAGACGGCAAGGGACCTGACGGACATCAGATGGTGAGTATGTACGGTTTGTTTTTTTTTACTTTTACGCTGGTAACCAGGGTAAACATCGGGTTACTAAGCGCGGCCCTGCGCTTAGTTACCCGATGTTTACCCTGGTTACCAGCGAACGCATCGCTGGATCGCTGTCACACACAACGATCCAGCGATGACAGCGGGAGATCCAGCGACGAAAGAAAGTTTCAAACGATGTGCTACGACGTACGATTCTCAGCTGGGTGCCTGATCGCAGTAGCGTGTCAGACACTGCGAGATCGTAACGATATCGCTAGAACGTCACGAATCGTGCCGTCGTAGTGATAAAAATGCCACTGTGTGACGGTACCCTTACTCAGTTTGTTTGGGCAAATTTGAGGAATAGAAATCATTGTATTCTTTTCTTCATCCTGATCAAGGAATCAAGAAACTTCCTATACTCCCATTGTAGGTTACACAGGCTGTTTATTTAATCTTTAACCTCTTCCTTGGCTGGATATAAATCTCATACGCTGCCACATCAAAGATTCTAAATTTAAAAGGTACATTACCCTATTTACTCTTTACAAAACTTGAGGCCTATGAGATAATTATCTGCTTACTTTAACTTGTAAGCTTCGCATGCTGATCCTTTGTGTGTAGTATCTTGTGTTTCAGGTTACCAACTTTATTTGTTGGACTGACAGCTATTCTTTTATCAATATATTGTATCATATAGCAATATTCACATGCAATTACCTGTATATTGAGTTCCAAGGGCTATATACTATAATTAATTGTGTCATACTATATCTATCCAAGTGTCAATAAATGAGACCGACCAAAATGGAGACAGGAACAGGGAAAACAAAAAATAAATCCCAAACAAGTAGACAATCTCCACAAAGGGCTCACTCTAAAGGTACCTTCACACGAAACGACTTTGTAACGATATCGCTAGCGATCCGTGATGTTGCAGCATCCTCGCTAGCGATATCGTTTAGTTTGACACGCAGCAGCGATCAGGATCCTGCTGTGATGTCGCTGAATAAAGTTCAGAACTTTATTTGGTCGTCCGATCGCCGTGTATCGTTGTGTTTGAAAGCAAAAGCAACGATACCAGCGATGTTTTACACTGGTAACCAGGGTAAACATCGGGTTACCAAGCGCAGGGCCGCGCTTAGTAACCCGATGTTTACCCTGGTTACCAGCGTAAAAGTAAAAAAAACAAACAGTACATACTCACCTGCGCGTCCCCCAGCGTCTGCTTCCTGACACTTACTGAGCGCCGGCCCTAAAGTGAAAGTGAAAGCACAGCGGTGACGTCACCGCTGTGCTGTTAGGGCCGGAGCTCAGTCAGTGTCAGGAAGCAGACGCTGGTGAGTATGTACTGTTAGTTTTTTTTACTTTTACGCTGGTAACCAGGGTAAACATCGGGTTACTAAGCGCGGCCCTGCGCTTAGCAACCCGATGTTTACCCTGGTTACCCGGGGACCTCGGCATCGTTGGTTGCTGGAGAGCGGTCTGTGAGACAGCTCTCCAGCGACCAAACAGTGACGCTGCAGCGATCGGCATCGTTGTCGCTATCGCTGCAGCGTCGCTTCGTGTGAAGGTACCTTAAATCGTATGAAGATTTCCCCAACTCACTTAGTCCTACTAGATCAAGGTCCCCTGTTAAGACAGGGGAACCAAGTTCTACATTTATAAAACAATCCTCATTCCTAACATACAGTAAAGCTACAAAGGAAGGGACTATACGGAAAAATTCAACATCCAAATTGCCGATAAGCATGTCATCCCGTAAAGGAGACCCCAATGGAGTGTCCAAACTTCCAATTCTAAATACCATCTCACCTAATGAAATGGATACTTCCAGATCTTTTAAAAGAAAAGGTCCTAGTGACCATGGGAGTAAAAATGACCCTTCCACTGAAGATTCGGACAATCAGTCTGATGACTATTCACCGAACAATAGCCCAGACAGACAAAGAGTTAAAAGAGATCACATAGAGGTGCCACCAATAGCAGAGATCCCACCACCTTTAATTAACCTAGATGAATTTCTCAGTTCTAACAAGCCTGCCACTGAAGGTTTCTTGGCTAGCCTTTTTAGGTCATTTAATGAATCTATGAGGATAGGATTTGAATTACAGAGCAAAACCCTGCAGGAAACTTGCAACAATTTCATTCAAAGATTTGAGAAGAATGAAAAAAGATTAACTCTTGTTGAAAAAGACACCATTTACTTATCCAAACAGAATTCTAATCTTCAAGCTGAGATCCTTACCCTCAAAAATAAGTTAACAGACCTCGAAGATCGTAATCGAAGAAATAACTTAAAGATAAGAGGCATTCCTGAATCCGTCCCGCAAGGTGACCTCTCAAACTACACTAAAAATCTATTCAAAAAACTGGTCCCCAATCTCTCTGACTTACAACTGAACATTGACCGTATCCATCGCCTACCATGTCCTAAGGGAATACCCCAAGACAAGCCCAGGGATACTATCCTTAGGGTACCGTCACACAGTGCCATTTTCATCGCTACGACGGCACGATTCGTGACGTTGCAGCGTCGTATGATTATCGCTCCAGCGTCGTAGACTGCGGTCACACGTTGCAATACACGGCGCTGGAGCGATAATTTCATGACGTATTTGCCATGTAGAAGCCGTTGGTTACTGTGCGCACATCGTATACAACCTGTGTCACACGATGCAATCATGCCGCCACAGCGGGACACTAGACGAGGTAAGAAAGTTTCAAACGATCTGCTACGATGTACGATTCTCAGCGGGGTTCCGGATCGCAGTAGCGTGTCAGACACTATGATATCGTAACGATATCGCTAGAACGTCACGAATCGTGCCGTCGTAGCGATGAAAATGGCACTGTGTGACGGTACCCTTAGAGTACATTTCTTCGATACAAAAGAAAAGATTTTGAAGGGCATGAGGGAAAAAGGTTCCTTCCCTGACCCGTATAGGAACATAAAATTGTTCCCAGACTTCTCCAAAGCGACGATGGATGCGCGTAGATCCTTTAAAGACATAACAGCTAAACTTAGAGACCTCAAAGTGCCCTATAGATGGGGCTTCCCAACAAAACTCTTAGTGTGGTACAACAGCAAAAATTATCCGATCGATACCCCTCAAGAAGGCTTGAGATTTATTAACTTCCTCATGGAAGAACCTGCCTTTAAAGATAAACATTAGAAAATATGCTTATCATTATATTCATAATTTCATTCTTTCAATAGACCTCTAACTCTGAGGTGTCTTTGTGGGCCTCAGCCACAAGTCTTGTATACCCCACACTTAGGTGAGACTCAATAAATTTTGAGTCCTCCAGGAGAACCCCTAAGTTAGTTCTTGTGTATTTTGGCTAGTTTTAGATAGGCCAACTACCAGTTTTGTTGTATTTATTTTTATCGCTCAGTTTTGTTTCATTCATAATTAATAATGAAAATCCTTTCTTATAATGTTAGAGGCATCAACAGCCCTAATAAAAGATTTACCATTTGGAAAGAGATTATTCGCTCTCGTGCCAATATTGTATGTCTACAGGAGGTGAAATTAGCGAAAGACAATCATCCAACTTTTCAGCACAAAAAATTTCCGCATATCTTTAAATCTCTACATTCGTCTAAAAAAGGGGGTGTCGTCACTTTAATAAGTAGCGATGTTCCATTCCAACTTGTTGATGAAGTAACAGACCATTTGGGCAGGTTCCATATCCTTACTTGTTATTTAAACAACAAACCTTGTACAGTGGTGAATGTATATGCTCCAAGCACAAATCACATTTCCTTTTTAAATAATCTACATAAAAAAGTGAATAAAATTAAATTAGGAGATATCATATGGATAGGAGACTTTAACATTGTGCCTGATAGCATTATGGATTCCTCCTCTCTAGTCCGTTATAAGGCGCCAGTTTTAAAAAAGTGGTTGATCCAAAATGAACTCTACGACATATTCAGATGTCTTAATTCTTCTTCCTGTGAGTATTCTCACTATTCTGACGTGCATAAAACATCTTCCCGTATAGATTTAATTTTGACAAATGTTTTTACCCTCTCTAAATTTAAGAGTATTCAAATTTAAAAAAAAACTATTTCAGATCATGCCCCAGTGTTAGCAGATTTTCTTCTAGGACCCCCACTCGGAAATAACTACCTATGGAAATGTAATCCTACACTGTTTAAAATTCCAGATTATAAGCAGGAAATAGAGACAATACTAAATAATTACTTCAAAGAGAATGTGTCTGAAGATATAAATGCATTTACACTGTGGAACGCCCACAAGGCAGTTTTCAGGGGAAGTCTCATACAATTGGCTGCAAGATATAAAAAGAAAAACAGGGAAAAGATTGCTAACCTACAGATCCAAATCAATACAAAAGAATTACAGCAAAACAATCTGCAAATACCATCTTCAAATATACAGGCGGAAATCTTGGAGTTGAGGCGAAAATTGAAATCCGAGATTTTCCAAGAATATGACTATGTTATAAAGGCCTCAAAATTCAAAGGGTATACATCATTAAACAAGCCTACCAAATATATGATGGCAAAGATTAAAAAAGAACGTATCAACAGAAGAATTAACAAAATTATTTCCTCGTCAGGTGAAGTTATGATTCATCCCAAAGACATTGCTAGCTCTTTTGCAGACTTTTTTCGTCAATTATACAATTTGAAAGATGACCCATGCACACCCAGTAACGACCCAGACTCCATTAATGCATTCCTGCATTCCTATCTAGTATTAACCTCCCCAAAATAACTCCATCGGACTTAATATCTATTAATAGTCCCTTTACAGAAAAAGAAATAATCGATACTATTAATAAATCAGAGAGTCAAAAAACACCGGGCCCAGATGGATTTTCCAATGAATATTTTAAATCTTTTTCAAAAATTCTGGCCCCGCACTTAGCTTCTATTTTTGCTCTTGCCTCCTCTCAGGGTTCCTTTCCTAAAGAGATGCAAGAAGCAGTTATCGTTATGATTCCCAAAACTGGGGGGGATCCTGATAGGATGCAAGACTACCGTCCAATCTCACTAATAAATAGTGATACAAAAATTTATTCCAAGATTTTGGCGGATCGATTAAAAAATATTCTCCCACGTTTGCTGGTAAATGACCAGATGGGATTCACTGATGGACGCCAAGCATCAGATGGGACCAGGAGGGTGATCAATTTAATCAACATTATCCAAAATTCAAATTCAAAAGCAGCCTTTCTAACCTTAGATGCTGAAAAGGCTTCTGACAGGATAAACTGGTCTTATTTGAGAGCGACACTTGAAAAGTTTGGGTTTGATTCTGGATTTATGTCCACTATCTTTGCTCTGTATTCGGGACCTAGTGCCAGGATCTACTCCAATAATTTCATGTCAGATCCGTTCATCATTTCCAATGGCACACGTCAGGGGTGTCCTTTGTCACCCCTGCTGTTTGTCCTTGCAATGGAACCTTTGGCGGAGAGAATCAGATCCAATATAGATATTCTTGGAATTGATATCCAATCTCGTCAATTCAAAATTAGCATGTATGCAGATGATATTTTTCTTACACTACTTAATCCAGCAGCCTCGATTGAAGCTCTCTCTTCAGAGTTAGACACATTCTCCAAGATATCATATTTTAAGATAAATCCACATAAATCTAAATATTTAACTTTTAATATGAATGAATCACATGTTGCAGAATTGAGGGATCAGATAAATCTAGCTGGGGAGGGCGACAAAATAGTGTATTTAGGAATAATCTTAACAAACAGACTACAAAATATAATAAAAACTAATGCTGATAACATTTTTAAAACAATTTCTCTTGACATCTCTCAATTTGCTCAATCGGAACTTTATTCGGGAGAACAATGACTATCAAAACAATCATTCTACCCAAGATACTTTATCTTTTTAGAACTCTCCCATTGACCTTCCCCTACCAATTTATTCATAAACTTCAAACTATGATAAACTCATTCATATGGGGCGGTAAGCGGGCCAGGTTGTCTTCAGATTTATTGTGCAAGCACAAACGTAATGGCGGGGCTGGCCTCCCAAATGTCCATGCTTATTATCTGGCTTCCCTGGTAAAACAAAGCCAACAGTGGTTTGATAAAAAACTATACCTAGCATGGTTCCAAATCGAAAGTGACATTAACCCCTTCCCGACATGTGACGTAATAGTACGTCACATGTCGGGACCCCCGCTTTGATGTGCGCTCCGGCGGTGAGCGCACATCAAAGTCGCGACATGTCAGCTGTTTTTTACAGCTGACATGTGCGCGCAATAGCGGCGGGTGAAATCGCGATCACCCGCCGCTATTAACTAGTTAAATGCCGCTGTCAAACTCAGACAGCGGCATTTAACTACCGCATCCGGCCGTGCGGCCGGATATGAGCGCATCGCCGACCCCTGTCACATGATCGGGGGTCGGCGATGCTCCTCCATTGTAACCATAGAGGTCCTGGAGACCTCTATGGTTACTGATCGCCGGTGGCTGTGAGCGCCCCCCTGTGGTCGGCGCTCACAGCACACCTGCATTTTAGCTACATAACAGCGATCTGATGATCGCTGTTATGTAGCAGAGCCGATCGGGCTGTGCCTGCTTCTAGCCTCCCATGGAGGCTATAGAAGCATGGTAAAAGTTAAAAAAAAAAGTAAAAAAAAATGTGAAAAAAATAAAAAAAATATAAAAGTTTAAATCACCCCCCTTTCGCCCCAATCAAAATAAATCAATAAAAAAAAAGCCCAACCTACACATATTTGGTATCGCCGTGTTCAGAATCGCCCGATCTATCAATAAAAAAAAAGCATTAACCTGATCGCTAAACGGCGTAATGAAAAAAAAAATCGAAACGCCAGATTTACGTTTTTTTGGTCGCCACGACATTGCATTAAAATGCAATAACGGGCGATCAAAAGAACGTATCTGCACCGAAATGCTATCATTAAAAATGCCAGCTCGGCACGCAAAAAATAAGCCCTCACCCGACCCCAGATCACGAAAAATGGAGACGCTACGGGTATCGGAAAATGGCGCAATTTTATTTATTTATTTTTTTGCAAAGTTTGGAATTTTTTTTCACCACTTAGGTAAAAAAGAACCTAGTCATGTTAGGTGTCTATGAACTCGTACTGACCTGGAGAATCATAATGGCAGGTCAGTTTTAGCATTTAGTGAACCTAGCAAAATAGGCAAGCAAAAAACAAGTGTGGGATTGCACTTTTTTTGCAATTTCACTGCACTTGGAATTTTTTTCCCGTTTTCTAGTACACGACATGGTAAAACCAATGATGTCGTTCAAAAGTACAACTCGTCCCGCAAAAAATAAGCCCTCACATGGCCAAATTGACAGAAAAATAAAAAAGTTATGGCTCTGGGAAGGAGGGGAGCGAAAAACGAAAACGGAAAAAGCTCCGGGGGTGAAGGGGTTAATAATCTTAATTTAGCACAGGATACTTTTTTCAGTTTCTTATTTCACAAACCAAAAAAAGAATCATCTCATCCCATTTTCAAGGCTATAATACAGGCCTGGAAAACTCTTCTTAAACCTCCAAGAAAATTTTTTTACAAATCAGAGCAAATTATGAAATTTCCTCTTCATCTATTGGCATTGATGTATGATCTTCCACTTTCAGAAATTTGGGCCAAATCAGGCATTAACCCCTTCCTGACATCTGACGTACTATCCCGTCGAGGTGGGGTGGGCCCGTATGACCACTGACGGGATAGTACGTCATACGCGATCGGCCGCGCTCACGGGGGGAGCGCGGCCGATCGCGGCCGGGTGTCAGCTGCATATCGCAGCTGACATCCGGCACTATGTGCCAGGAGCGGTCACGGACCGCCCCCGGCACATTAACCCCCGGCACACCGCGATCAAACATGATCGCGATGTGCCGGCGGTGCAGGGAAGCATCGCGCAGGGAGGGGGCTCCCTGCGGGCTTCCCTGAGCCCCCCGCAGCAACGCGATGTGATCGCGTTGCTGCGAGGGTCTTACCTCCCTCCCTGCCTGCTCCAGACCCGGATCCAAGATGGCCGCGGATCCGGGTCCTGCAGGGAGGGAGGTGGCTTCACAGAAGCCTGCTCAGAGCAGGCACTGTGAAGCAGCCTGCACTTCTCTCAGATCGGTGATCTGTCAGAGTGCTATGCAAACTGGCAGATCACCGATCTGTATTGTCCCCCCCTGGGGCAAAGTAAAAAAGTTAAAAAAAAAATTTCCAAATGTGTAAAAAAAAAAAAAAAAAAAAAAAAAAAAAATATTCCAAAATAATGAAAAAAAAAAAAAATATTATTCCCATAAATACATTTCTTTATCTAAATAATAATAAAAAAAAAATAAAAGTACACATATTTAGTATCGCCGCGTCCGTAACGACCCGACCTATAAAACTGACCCACTAGTTAACCCCTTCAGTAAACACCGTAAGAAAAAAAAAAACGAGGCAAAAAACAACGCTTTATTATCATACCGCCGAACAAAAAGTGGAATAACACGCGATCAAAAAGACTGATATAAATAACCATGGTACCGCTGAAAACGTCATCTTGTCCCGCAAAAAACGAGCCACCATACAGCATCATCAGCAAAAAAATAAAAAAGTTATAGTCCTGAGAATAAAGCGATACCAAAATAATTCTTTTTTCTATAAAATAGTTTTTATCGTATAAAAGCGCCAAAACATAAAAAAAATGATATAAATGAGATATCGCTGTAATCGTACTGACCCGACGAATAAAACTGCTTTATCAATTTTACCAAACGCGGAACGGTATAAACGCCTCCCCAAAAAGAAATTCATGAATAGCTGGTTTTTGATCACTCTGCCTCACAAAAAAATCGGAATAAAAAGCGATCAAAAAATGTCACGTGTCCGAAAATGTTACCAATAAAAACGTCAACGCATCCCGCAAAAAACAAGATCTCACATGACTATGTGGACTCAAATATGGAAAAATTACAGCTCTCAAAATGTGGTAACGCAAAAAATATTTTTTGCAATGAAAAGCGTCTTTCAGTGTGTGACGGCTGCCAATCATAAAAATCCGCTAAAAAACCCGCTATAAAAGTAAATCAAACCCCCCTTTATCACCCCCTTAGTTAGGGAAAAATAAAAAAATTAAAAAATGTATTTATTTCCATTTTCCCATTAGGGTTAGGGTTAGGGCTAGAGTTAGGACTAGAGTTATTGCTAGGGTTATTGCTAGGGTTAGGGCTAGGGTTGGGGCTAGGGTTGGGGCTACAGTTAGGGTTGGGGCTAAAGATAGGGTTAGGGTTTGGATTACATTTACGGTTGGGAATAGGGTTGGGTGTGTCTGGGTTAGAGGAGTGGTTAGGGTTACTGTTGGGATTAGGGTAAGGGGTGTGTTTGGATTAGGGTTTCAGTTATAATTGGGGGGTTTCCACTGTTCGGGCACATCAGGGGCTTTCCAAATGGGATATGGCATCCGATCTGAATTCCAGCCAATTCTGCGTTGAAAAAGGAAAACAGTGCTCCTTCCCTTCCGAGCTCTCCCGTGTGCCCAAACAGGGGTTTACCCCAACATATGGGGTATCAGCGTACTCAGGACAAATTGGACATCATCTTTTGGGGTCCAATTTATCCTGCTACCCTTGGGAAAATACAAAACTGGGGGCCAAAAAATAAGTTTTGTGGGAAAAAAAAGATTTTTTATTTTCACGGCTCTGCGTTGTAAACTGTAGTGAAACACTTGGGGGTTCAAAGTTCTCACAACACATCTAGATAAGTTCCTTGGGGGGTCTAGTTTCCGATATGGGGTCACTTGTGGGGGGTTTGTACTGTTTGGGTACATCAGGGGCTCTGCAAATGCAACGTGACGCCTGCAGACCAATCCATTTAAGTCTGCATTCCAAATGGCGCTCCTTCCCTTCTGAGCTCTGTCATGCGCCCAAACAGTGGTTCCCCCCCACATATCGGGTATCAGCATACTCAGAACAAATTGGACAACAAATTTTGGGGTCCAATTTATCCTGTTACCCTTGTGAAAATACAAAACTGGGGGCTAAAAAATCATTTTTGTGAAAAAAAAAAAGGAATTTATTTTCACGGCTCTGCGTTATAAACTGTAGTGAAACACTTGGGGGTTCAAAGTTCTCACAACACATCTAGATAAGTTCCTTGGGGGGTCTAGTTTCCAATATGGGGTCACTTGTGGGGGGTTTGTACTGTTTGGGTACATCAGGGGCTCTGCAAATGCAACGTGACGCCTGCAGACCAATCCATTTAAGTCTGCATTCCAAATGGCGCTCCTTCCCTTCCGAGCTCTGTCATGCGCCCAAACAGTGGTTCCCCCCCACATATGGGGTATCAGCATACTCAGGACAAATTGGACAACAACTTTTGAGGTCCAATTTATCCTGATACCCTTGTGAAAATACAAAACTGGGGGCTAAAAAATCATTTTTGTGAAAAAAAAAAAGAATTTTTATTTTCACGGCTCTGCGTTATAAACTGTAGTGAAACACTTGGGGGTTCAAAGCTCTCAAAACACATCTAGATAAGTTCCTTAGGGGGTCTACTTTCCAAAATGGTGTCACTTGTGGGGGTTTTTAATGTTTAGGCACATCAGGGGCTCTGCAAACGCAACATGGCATCCCATCTTAATTCCAGTCAATTTTGCATTGAAAAGTAAAATAGCGCTCCTTCCCTTCCGAGCTCTGCTATGCGCCCAAACAGTGGTTTACCCCCACATATGGGGTATTGTCGTACTCAGGACAAATTGCACAACAACTTTTGTGCTCTAATTTCTTCTCTTACCCTTGGGGAAATAAAAAAATGGGGGCGAAAAGATCATTTTTGTGAAAAAATATGATTTTTTATTTTTACGGCTCTGCATTATAAACTTCTGTGAAGCACTTGTTGGGTCAAAGTGCTCACCACACATCTAGATAAGTTCCTTAGGGGGTCTACTTTCCAAAATGGTGTCACTTGTGGGGGGTTTCAACGTTTAGGCACATCAGGGGCTCTCCAAATGCAACATGGCGTCCCATCTCAATTCCAGTCAATTTTGCATTGAAAAGTCAAATGGCGCTCCTTCCCTTCCGAGCTCTGCCCTGCGCCCAAACAATGGTTTACACCCACATATGGGGTATCAGCGTACTCAGGACAAATTGCACAACAATTTTTGGGGTCCAATTTCTTCTCTTACCCTTGGGAAAATAAAAAATTGGGGGCGAAAAAATCATTTTTGTGAAAAAATGATTTTTTATTTTTACCGCTCTGCATTATAAACTTCTGTGAAGCACTTGTTGGGTCAAAGTGCTCACCACACATCTAGATAAGTTCCTTACGGGGTCTACTTTCCAAAATGGTGTCACTTGTGGGGGGTTTCAATGTTTAGGCACATCAGGGGCTCTCCAAATGCAACATGGCGTCCCATCTCAATTCCAGTCAATTTTGCATTGAAAAGTCAAATGGCGCTCCTTTCCTTCCGAGCTCTGCCATGCGCCCAAACAGTGGATTACCCCCACATATGGGGTATCAGCATACTCAGGACAAATTGTACAACAAATTTTGGGGTCTATTTTCTCCTGTTACCCTTGGTAAAATAAAACAAATTGGATCTGAAATAAATTTTGTGTGAAAAAAAGTTAAATGTTCATTTTTATTTAAACATTCCAAAAATTCCTGTGAAACACCTGAAGGGTTAATAAACTTCTTGAAAGTGGTTTTGAGTACCTTGAGGGGTGCAGTTTTTAGAATGGTGTCACACTTGGGTATTTTCTATCATATAGACCCCTCAAAATGACTTCAAATGAGATGTGGTCCCTAAAAAAAAATGGTGTTGTAAAAATGAGAAATTGCTGGTCAACTTTTAACCCTTATAACTCTGTCACAAAAAAAAATTTTGGTTCCAAAATTGTGCTAATGTAAAGTAGACATGTGGGAAATGTTACTTATTAAGTATTTTGCGTGACATATGTCTGTGATTTAAGGGCATAAAAATTAAAAGTTGGAAAATTGCGTAATTTTCAACATTTTCGCCAAATATTCGTTTTTTTCACAAATAAACGCAACTTATATCGAAGAAATTTTACCACTATCATGAAGTACAATATGTCACGAGAAAACACTGTCAGAATCGCCAAGATCCATTGAAGCGTTCCAGAGTTATAACCTCATAAAGGGACAGTGGTCAGAATTGTAAAAATTGGCCCGGTCATTAACGTGCAAACCACCCTTGGGGGTGAAGGGGTTAAAAAAGTTGGACATATCTATAACGGGATGAATTTTCTCACCTTTAGCGAAATTAAGACTAAATTTAACTTACCCTCATCTGAATTAATATTTTTTTTAACCCTAAAAGAGCAGATACAGAAATTACTGAATAGCCAACCATTAAATTTAGAAATTCTTTCTTCATTACTGTGTAGTGTAAAGAACAAACATATATGGAGTCTAAATAACCTCTACAGTCACTTCAATAAAGATACCTCTTGTTTTAAAAATATATACATGAAAAAATGGGAATCGGACCTCAACATTTCTTTACAAGTTGAGCAATGGGACAAGGCCATTAAGGATACATACATGTCTACCATTTCAATGGCTCTACAGGAGTCCTACTTCAAGGTGATCACACGTTGGTACTACACACCAATTAGACTTGCGCATATATATCAGGATCACTCTCCTTTGTGCTGGAGGAAGTGCGGATATCAAGGAAATCTTTTTCATCTTTTTTGGGGCTGCCCGAAAATAAAACCTCTATGGTCAAAAGTTTCATTTCATATTAATTTATTTGTTAAAAATTTTGTGATTACTCCCCAGAGGGCTCTCCTTTCTCTGGACATGGAAGGAATTGATCCTCAGGTCAAATACATCCTAATACATATATTTCTAGTAGTCAAAAGTACAATAGCACTCTGGTGGAAAAAATCGGATTCACCCAGCTTTACAGATATTCTGGATAAAATCTATCAGCATAGTGCATTAGAATGGAGATTTGCTGCCAACACCAATGGTATTAAAAAATATCTGAAAAAATGGAAGATTTGGAATGACAAGTTTTGTAAAGAATAAATCTCTTGTAGTCATGCAAAGTGGATAAAGATTGTTACTTTATCTCTTTCCAATACATTGCATAAGAAAAATTGTAGTATATTCTATTCAAAAGATCATATTTAATGCATTTTTTTTTTCTTGTCTATTCGAGATTGATATTTGGTTCTCTAATTATATTGATTCCCTTTTCCCTCACCCTTTTTTTTTTTTTTTCCAATGTTAACCCCTTCCCCATCTTCCCTTCCCTTTTTCCACTACCATTTCTTATGAAAAATTTCAATAAAAATATTTAAAAAGAAAAAAAAAATGGGGGGGACGGACCCTATGCTGTTTTTTATTACTTATTTAAATAATTTTAAAAAAGCGGTGTGGGAACCGTTCTATTTTTGATATTTTTTGGATTACCAACCAAGATAACTCTGACAGTTGAGTGCTGCAGCTGTCAGGTTGTCAAAAATAGAAGGGACCTCATGTCATTTTTTAAATTTATTTATAGCACAGGTGCCAGCTGATGAATTCTCTCATCATCGTTCACCTCTCTTGCTGCTATCAGTGAGAGCACGTGTAGGATGATGAGAGTAGTACCCTAGTCGGCCAACGGCTGTGACCAGCGGTAACCTTTTGACAGTGTGGGAAACACTCGATATTCGAGCACCCCCATTCATTTGAATCAGTTTTGAGTTTGGGTACCGTTCTGGTACCCGAACCAAACTTTTTTTTTAAATGTTCGGCCACAGGTTCGCCCATCTCTAGTAAAGGGTAGAGGTGACTTAATATAGCAGTGCCTCGGTTTTCACTGTCAAATAAGACTTGTGGAAAGGAGCCATAGACTGTAGTTCCACTGCTATGCTTGAAATACATACTGTATCTTTCATGATGTTTCACACTGCCCTATCTGACACTACCTACCTATTCTTTTGCATGGCTAGTGTTAGGGTACCGTCACACAGTCACACTTTGATCGCTACGACCGTACGATCCGTGACGTTCCAGCGATATCCATACGATATCGCTGTGTCTCACACGCAGCAGCGATCAGGGATCCTGCTGAGAATCGTACGTCGTAGCAGATCGTATGGAACTTTCTTTCGTCGCTGGATCTCCCGCTGACATCGCTGGATCGTTGTGTGTGACAGCGATGTGTTCGCTTGTAACCAGGGTAAACATCGGGTAACTAAGCGCAGGGCCGCGCTTAGTAACCCGATGTTTACCGTGGTTACCAGCGTAAAAGTAAAAAACAAACAAACCGTACATACTTACATTCCGGTGTCTGTCCTCCGGCGTCTCAGCTTCTCTGCACTGTGAGCGCCTGCCGGCCGGAAAGCGAGCACAGCGGTGACGTCTGACGTCACCGCTGTGCTTTCCGGCTCTGCTGCTTACACAGTGGAGAGAAGCAGAACGCCGGGGGACAGACACCGGAATGTGAGTATGTACTGTTTGTTTTTTTTACGTTTACGCTGGTAACCAGGGTAAACATCGGGTTACTAAGCGCGGCCCTGCGCTTAGTAACCCGATGTTTACCCTGGTTACCCGGGGACTTCGGCATCGCTCCAGCGCCGTGATTGCACAGTGTGACCGCAGTATACGACGCTGGAGCGATAATCATACGACGCTGCGACGTCACGAATCGTGCCGTCGTAGCGATCAAAATGGTACTGTGTGACGGTACCCTTACTGTCCGATAGGTTCCCTTTAAATATTGATATAATTTGTGTAATTTTTTTAGAGGCCACTTTAGAAATGAGGTTTCAGGGGAGCAGATCTACAATACTATTTCCTTCTTATCCATACACTTCTAGCCTTCCTAAAGTTGCATGTTTTTAGTGGAATCATCCAATGTTTATTGGCTAGTTCCGATTTTAAAGAAAGTACTTTAATCTTTCTCTCAACTTCTGTGAAATACCATGAGAATATTATGTTTATGCTCCTGCCTGTTTAGCACAATGATGTATCTTTATGACATTATAGGCAACATTTTTCAATATGCTGTTGTAGGCTAAGGCTTTCTTTTCTTTTTCTCAGGAACTGCATGAGTTAGTTTTGAAATACCGTGAAGACATTATTAGTGTCCGTACAGCCTCAGACCACCTTGAAGAAAAGCTGAAAGCAGAAATTCTCTTCTTGAAAGAGCAAATTCAAGCAGAACAGTGTCAGAAGGAAAACATAGAAGAAACACTTCAGATTGAAATAGAGAATTGTAAAGAGGAAATAGGTAACTTCTCATTGCACTTATCCAGGACGGAATGTCTTGAAATAGTGATGGCAGAATACGGTTATAGAACACATTTGCTCATTATTTTACTTTCATGTTGCGCATACAAATTTGTGAAATTTAAGACTATACATTAAAGGGGCTAATAAAACAAAGATTGTCTAAATGTTGATGAAACATTTTCATCCATTTTAATACTTTGGATAAAACCCACAGTTAATCCGAAAGAATAGAGCATGAAACTGATTTTTTGCATCATTTTTGCCATTTATAGGCACATTTAAAGAGCTCTTGTACAAAACAATTAAAACGCAAAAAAACTATATATCCTAGAAGTCACTGCACCCCCATCCATTGCTGATCTAGATGAGAATAGTGTAGGAGGCATTACACATTTTTATTTGTGCATTTGTAGGTTATACACAATCAGGACAGATTTCCAGTCTCTGGATTGGGGATTGTACCTCCAGCAAACTACATTAACCAATAGTACAATCTATACAATGTATCTTTTTAAAGAAATGTTCATCTTTTTCCTCTAATCACTATAGCAGCTAGTCTCTATCCAAAAGCTGGGAGATAGATCAATGCAAAGGGAGAAAGTGCTGAATAATATGGAGACTAATCATGTTATGGCAAGATATAGTCTTATTCCTCTTGTGTACATACATGACAGCTTAAACTAAACTTGAAATTTCTTGAAAGTATAGACCCCCATTGAACAAGCATGTTTTTATGGATGGACAGGAAGCAGAGATCCTAGAACTGGATTGGTAATTGAGATCATAAATTAATTTTCATATAATGGATTCCTTTAATTTTTCATTGTGCATACCACTTTTTCAGTGGGCAGTATCATCAGTGATTTACAGCTTTTGTTGTGTAAGTGTGCGTAGAGAGACAGACAGCGGTCAGTCACTGATGGGACCAAATATCCCAGGAGTAGAGGTATAAATTGTAAAATCACAGGTCATGCTTAATATTTTCTTACAGACTCCTACATCAAGCTGCTCCGCTCTCCCTGCTCTATCACATGATTACTACATTTTCATGGTGAAGGGTTCCCTTTTAAATGGATTCTGCTCCTCGTGCCCCAAAAATATATGTATATTTTTTTGTCGACACTTCAGCGTGCCATGAAATATCCAGTCCCTCTGCTCAACTGCAGAATAGAAAAAAATTCCAAATTAATTACTGAATTTTCACTATTATTGTAACTTGTGATTTATGAAAATGTGGTTGTTTTCTTTTAGATAAAAATGCTCTTTAAATCTTATAAGCAAGTTTGCAACCGTAGTTTATTGTGCCTAACATAGTTTTTAATTATGCTTTATTCTATTTGTAATTCTTTATTTATGCTATTTGTTCTTGTTGATCCTTTATGTTCTTTTCTTTTCTTCTTTACCTATCACTGAAAGACATCTTAGAAGGTATGAGATATTTGTTTCTTCGGTCCCATGTTCATTCACTAAACTAACTCTGGTAGGCTCAAATTAGCTGCAGACGCAAGTCCTGAAGAGCAAGAAATCTAGTCCTCTTTGTATATGACCACATGTATGCAATTTCCATACTTGAGGTCACGTGCTGACTAGAATCTCCTCCACTTCTCCATGTTTTAGCACAGGAGATTCTCGTCATATAGAGTAACTGAAAAGTTTTCTTTTTAGTCTGGACATGGACAACCCCTTTAAATCTCAGCGTCAAAACATTATCCACCAGCAGAGATACTTTCTTTAAAAATTTAGGGTTGGCGTAAGTTCATATTCACAAGCCTCATTGTGTACCTTTAACATTCCTGAAAACAAATGTCCAATATAAGACAGTATGTATGGTTATCATTGTGATTTATTCATTTAGTTTTTGTGCCATCACTATATGGTTTCATATGCAGACACATTCTTGCTGGATTTATTTTTCTTCAATGTTAAGATAATTTGCTTCTCTTTTTATAGCATCAATATCAAGTTTAAAAGTGGAGCTGGACAGGATAAAAGTGGAAAAGGAGCAGGTATGGGCCTAAATCTATGTTCTTATTCAGGATTTTCACATGTATACTTTTTTTTAATAGCATTTCTTTATTAATGCATGTTTGTCAGGATTAAAGCCAAATACATTGCTTGATTTACGTTACCCGGATCCGAGGCAAATGCACAGTCAAAAGCTGCTTTCACGGTCTGTTGGCTGACTGGTTGCTACATGGTGCCAAGTGATCTCTCGAGGCAGGTCAATTATAAGGTCTGGTGTACAACAGTATCATAGTATGATTAGTTGGCGTTCTTTTTTTTTCTTTTTTTTTTTCCTACAGCTGGAATCCACCTTGCAGCAAAAAACAAAAGAACTTCAGGATATTCAAGAACTGAAAATCTCTTTAGAAGAGCAGCTTAGAAAGGAGACCTCAAGCAAGGTAAATGTTAAGACATTTCTTGTATTAAGAATTCTAGATTATAAAAGATTTGTTTGAGGATTTCCAAACTGTGTTGACTTGGAAAATACGCTGTTGCTGCTGATACACGTCAACGAGGTCTGTTGGCCGACGCTCAGCCGTCACTGGTCTCCTGACTTCCTAAGAAATATTCATGGTTGGATCAGCTGTGACATGTGGGTATCTCTAGGGAAACTCCACCCAACCTTGGTTTATGGCTCACCACTTGTGGGTAGAGTTGTGGCCAGCCACTCCCTAAACCTAAAGGATCCTTGAAGCAACTTTGCTGATAAATATTTAAGTGCTTGATTCCCATGCACTCAAAAATCCCGAAGGAACTGTGGTACACACTTATTTAGCAGTTTACACCAGTTTTGTGTTAGAGAATTGCCAACGTTAGTGTGCACCAAGTTAAACACTTTTTAAATTTTTTGCCAAATGCTAATTGAAAGATGCATATTTTAGAGAGATTTCTTAAGATAAGTCAGAAAACAGCATGCATTATATCACAAACCTTGTCATATCAGGATTTAATTGTCTCATTTTCAGACAATATAAAATACTTTTTATGTATTAATTGGTATGTGTCAATAATAAATTTGAAGCAAACCACTCCAAAGACCTTATTTGTTAGGCTGGCGTATGAAGTACCAATCTTAAAGGGAACTTGTCAGGTGATGCATGCTGCCCAAACCATGGGTATAGGCAGAGGCTTGCTTTTCACTGTCAGACAGGCGATTCTGCGGGGACCCCACCTGTACGACTAGTCACCTGCACACCTCAGTCTCAGGTGCCTATTAGAAGTATATCTTTCTGTACGGTTTGTACAGCATGTATTACCTGACATGTTCCCTTTCAATAAATGTCTGTCTATATGCTGAAGGCTCCTCTTTATTAGCAAGAAGGGAGAACACCAAGTAAAATTACCTCAAGCTGATAGTCTTAGACCCTGATTCCTCAAAGTGTTTACCCCATTAAACTATTTAAACTTGAAGAGTGAAGAAGAAACACTGCCACATCTGCATGGAAAAGACAGTTTGCAAAAGAGTCTCCTAAGTCCGCCATGGAGTTGAGATATTAGGGTGGAGGTGAAGAGCTACATAAAATCCTTGATCCACCATGAAGGCTATAGAATTCTAGCACTTTTCCCTTTCCTGCGTCTGTCTTCTGATTTTGAAGAATCAGTAAGGGTACCGTCTCACAGTGGCACTTTTGTCGCTACGACGGTACGATCCGTGACGTTCCAGCGATATCCATACGATATCGCTGTGTCTGACACGCAGCGGCGATCAGGGACCCCGCTGAGAATCGTACGTCGTAGCAGATCGTTTGGAACTTTCTTTCGTCGCTGCATCTCCCGCTGTCATCGCTGGATCGTTGTGTGTGACACCGATCCAGCGATGCGTTCGCTTGTAACCAGGGTAAACATCGGGTTACTAAGCGCAGGGCCGCGCTTAGTAACCCGATGTTTACCGTGGTTACCAGCGTAAAAGTAAAAAAAAAACCAAACAGTACATACTCACATTCCGGTGTCTGTCCCCCGGCGTTCTGCTTCTCTGCACTGTGAGCGCCGGCCAACCGGAAAGCGAGCACAGCGGTGACGTCACCGCTGTGCTTTCCGGCTGGCGCAGACACAATGCAGAGAAGCAGAACGCCGGGGGACAGACACCGGAATGTAAGTATGTACTGTTTGGGTTTTTTTACTTTTACGCTGGTAACCACGGTAAACATCGGGTTACTAAGCGCGGCCCTGCGCTTAGTAACCCGATGTTTACCCTGGTTACCCGGGGACTTCGGCATCGTTGGTCGCTGGAGAGCGGTCTGTGTGACAGCTCCCCAGCGACCACACAACCACTTACCAACGATCACGGCCAGGTCGTATCGCTGGTCGTGATCGTTGGTAAATCGTTATGTGAGACGGTACCCTAGGTCAGACAGAGAGTGAGTGTCTTCAGATTCCTATTCAGACAGTGGTGCAGGAGGTCACCTGTGCTTTGCGGTAGAAGGCCCTGATCGGTTGGTCAAGGCAGTAAGGTCCTCCATGGGAATCATAGTAGATTCTAAGGCCCAAAAGTTAGTGCAGGACATCATGCTCAGGTGGCTGGAGCAGAAAAAGCAGTGAACATTTCCAGTAAATGAGAAGATACAGGCCCTCATTCAACAAGAGTGAAAAAGACCTGAAAAGAAAGCTTTAGGCCATGTGCACACGTTCAGTATTTTTCGCGTTTTTTTCGCGTTTTTTCGCTATAAAAACGTGATAAAAACGCGAAAAAAACGCTAACATATGCCTCCCATTATTTTCAGTGTATTCCGCATTTTTTGTGCAAATGTAGCCTTTTTTTCCGCGAAAAAATCGCATCGCGGAAAAAAAAGCAACATGTTCATTAAAATGCGGAATTGCAGGGGATTCCGCACACCTAGGAGTCCATTGATCTGCTTACTTCCCGCACGGGGCTGTGCCCACCATGCGGGAAGTAAGCAGATTATGTGCGGTTGGTACCCAGGGTGGAGGAGAGGAGACTCTCCTCCACGGACTGGGCACCATATAAGTGGTCAAAAAATAAGAATTAAAATAAAAAATAGTCCTATACTCACCTTCGATGTCTTCCCGCCTCTCAGCTGCATACTGCCGCTTCGGTTCCTGTAGCTGGTGTGCGGTGAAGGACCTGTGATGACGTCACTGTCTTGTGATTGGTCGTGAGCGGTCATGTGACCGCTCACGTGACCGCGACGTCATGGAAGGTCCTGCGCGCACACACCCATCTATACGGAACGGACGCCGGTGAGGAGATCAGCTGTCTGCGGGTGAGTATAAGCATTTTTTTTATTTTTTTTAAACATTCTATCTTTTACTATAGATGGTGCAAAAGCAGCATCTATAGTAAAAAGTTGGTCACACTTGTCAAACGCTATGTTTGACAAGTGTGACCAACCTGTCAGTCAGTTTTCCAAGCGATGCTACAGATCGCTTGGAAAACTTTAGCATTCTGCAAGCTAATTACGCTTGCAGAATGCCAAAAAAACGCGAAAAAACCGGAAAAAAAACGCAAAAAAAAAAATGCGGATTTCTTGCAGAAAATTTCCGGTTTTCTTCAGGAAATTTCTGCAAGAAATCCGGACGTGTGCACATACCCTTAGGGTACACATACAGTGTTTTTCACTTCTTGCTCCTCCTGTCAGGCTGTGCTACCAAGCGGGCATACTGCTCCGCTCTGTCATGCTTGTGACCCTAAATGCGCTCAGGGGCCCCCCACCGCGACCGAACCCACGGTGACCAGTCCCCCTGAGTGGGCTTTGTCACTCTCACAATCTATGGCTTCCTTGTCTAAAGTGATTGAGTCCCTCTAGGAGCAGGACCACTAATCCGCCTGCCCAAGAAAATTCCCCTGCAGCAGGGGAAACTTCGGCCTGCAGGGGCCGCTCTCATTCTAGACACAAGCGGGCATCTAGGAAGCGTGTTCGTAGCTCGTCCCCCAGGCCTTCTGGTGCCTTGGCATCCGTTAGCTCTGCTTCCCGCTCTCGCTCTCCAGGCACCTATAGCGACCAGGACCCTGAACCTAAGTCTGATGGGCCCCTTGATCTAGAGTCGCCAGGTTATCAGAGTACTATAGATAGTCTCATTGAGGCCGTCAACCAGTCACTCCAGGTTGATGAGGAGCCTGCGACTTCCCATACGGATAATTCGGTGTCCTTCAAAAGGACCAAGCGTCCTCATAGGGTGTTTGCCAATCACCCGGAGTTCCAGGACATAGTTCAGCAACATAGGGAGCGTCCGGACAATCGCTTTGCAGGTCAGAGATCTCTGGAGTCCAAATATCCTTTCTCGCCTGACCTCCTCAAACAATGGACCGAATCCCCTCCTGTGGATCCTCCTGTTTCACGTTTGTCCTCCAAAACTCTTCTATCCTTGCCAGACGGATCTTCCATTAAAGATCCCACGGATCCCCTAGTTGACAGCCTCGCCCGTTCAGTTTTTGAGGAATCAGGTTTGGCGCTCTTACCCTCTTTTGCTGCTACATGGGTAGCCAAAGCCGTGATTTTTTGGGCAGACTCTCTGGATAAGGCCTAACAGAACAGTGATCTCCCCTCTGACATAGCGGAGCTAGCTAATCAAATTTCCTTGGCTGGCGATGACTTAGCAAACGCTTCCCTGGACGCGGCTAATTGCTCTGCACTTACAGCTTCAAACGATTTGGCGATTAGAAGAGCACTATGTCTGAGAAACTCAGCGGACTCTGCATCTCAGTGGCCGCTTATTTGGTGAAAAGCTGGACCAACTGATTTCAGACGCTACAGGAGGGAAAAGTACTTCCCTCCCCCAGCAGAGATTCAGACATCCGATCCGCAGGCTCGTTTTCGGTCCTTTCATGGCAATTACGCATGGTCCTCCTCGGCCAGTTCCCTTGATTCAGGGTGTCGCGCCCTAACACTCCTGGAGGGGCCGCACCATGCAGTCTAGGTCCAGGGGATCCAGACCCCAAAGATATTCTACTAAATGACTTGCAATCTTGACCGGACGACACCAGCAGAGTAGGCGGACGCCTTCTCTTGTTTCATCATACCTGGCTTGCTCCCCCCTCCAACCTGGTTTTTTGCTTCCCAGCCTCCCGAAGCGGGAACGCACGCTCTGGCTTTTTCCCAGGCCATTGAGTCACTCCGTCGAGACGGGGTCATTGTCCCTGTCCCAGAGGACGAAAGGTTCCGCGGTTTTTATTCAAATCTGTTCATGGTCCCCAAAAAGGATGGAACAGTCAGGCTCATCCTGGACCTAAAGCTCTTAAATAGATTTGTCAAGGTCCGACATTTCAGGATGGAATCCCTCCGTTCCGTCATCGCCTCGATGGAGCAGGGTGAGTTCTTAGCCTCCATCGACATTCGGGATGCGTATCTTCACATCCCAATTTTCCCGCCTCACCAAAGGTTCCTTCGCTTCGCTGTCCGCGAGGAACATTTTCAGTTCATGGCCTTACCTTTCGGCCTTGCCACTGCCCCCAGAGTTTTCACAAAGGTCATGGCGGGGGTCATGGCCATTCTACACGCTCGAGGTCTAGTCGTGCTCCCCTATCTAGACGACCTACTGGTCAAACGTCCATCCTTCCAAGCCTGCGAGGAGTGCGTCCGCATTTCCTTGGATACTCTTTCTCAACTGGGTTGGTTGATCAATAAAAAAGTCGTCTCCTGTTCCAGCTCAGCGGATCTCCTTCTTGGGCATGACTTTGGACACTTCCCAAGGGTTGGTGCTTCTCCCTCGGAACAAGGTCCTAGCTCTTCAACAGGGGGTCCGGAAGCTCCATCAACCATCCTCCTGTTCCATTCATTTCGGCATGAGGATTCTCCGGAAGATGGTGGCCGCATTGGAGGCAATCCTGTTTGCGCAACTGCATCTTCGTCCCCTTCAGCACGCACTGCTGGACGCATGGGACGGGAGTCCTTTTTCCCCTCGACCGACTGTGTCCTCTGACCCTCGAATCAATTAGTCAGGCACTCCAATGGTGGACGCTCCAAACCTTTCTTCTCCAAGGGAGGTCCTTCCTCCCAGTCCATTGGCTGGTAGTCCTACCGGTGCCAGCCTCCTCGGCTCGGGAGCGGTTTTTCGTCATCACACTGCACAGGGGACCTGGACTCCTCACGAGTCTCGCCTTCCAATCAATATCCTGGAGATCCGTGTGATTTGGCTGTCCTTGAGGCGGTTCCATCATCTCCTAGCAGGCCGCCCCATCCGTATCCAGTCGGACAATGCCACGGCTGTGGCTTATATAAATCATCAGGGGGGCACCCGCAGCAGAGCTGCAATGCGCAAGGTAGAGCATATCCTTCGCTGGGCCGAAAACAAACCACTCTGTCATATCGACCGTTCACATTCCAGGAGTGGAAAATTGGGCTGCGGACTTCCTCAGCCGTCAAGGTCTTGCCTCAGGAGAGTGGTCTCTCCATCAGGACATTTTCCAACAGATCTGCCTTCGTTGGGGTACTCTGGACGTAGACTTGATGGCTTCCTGGTTCAATGCCAAGGTACCCGAGAGCAATCGGGGTGGACACGCTGGTCCTTCCTTGGAGTCAGTTTCACCTTCCTTATCTGTTTCCTCCCCTGCCCTTGCTTCCGAGAGTCATCAGGAAGATCAGGGCGGAGTGTGTGCCGGTGATTCTCATCGCTACGGATTGGCCTCGCCTGGTGTGGTACACAGAGCTGGTCCAACTCATCGCAGATGTTCCTTGGCGACTACCAGATTGTCCGGATCTGCTTTCTCAGGGTCCGATCTACTACCAGAACTCAGGGGCCCCGTGTTTGACGGCTTGGCCGTTGAATCCTGGGTTCTGACTCAAGCATGTTTTTCCCGCAAAGTAGTTTCCACCTTGATCAATGCCCGAAAGCCGGTGTCATTGCGCATCTATCATCGAACCTGGAAGACTTTCTTTGAATGGTGCAGAAGTAGAGGTCGCCCTCTGTTGGTTTTCAACATCCCTACCATCCTGGAATTCCTTCAATCCGGTCTGGACTTAGGGCTATAGTCGCGTTCCCTTAAAGGGCAGGTCTCGGCTTTGTCAGTCCTTTTCAAGCGGAAAATTGCTTCAAAACCTCAGGTGAGAACGTTCTTTCAGGGAGTCTCCCATGTGGTGCCTCCGTATAGAGCACCTCTAGAGGCTTGGGACCTTAATCTGGTCCTAGGCATCTTGCAGGAATCTCCCTTACAGTCGTTGCAGGACATCTCTCTATCTCTCCTCTCATGGAAGGTGGCCTTTCTTGTCGCTATTACTTCGATCAGACGAGTCTCGAAGTTGGCTGCCCTTTCCTGTCGGACGCCGTTCCTTACATTCCACTGAGACAAGGTGGTCCTCAGACCGTCCCCTACCTTTCTTCCAAAGGTGGTGTCTTCCTTCCACCTTAACGAGGATATCGTTCTTCCTTTGTTTTGTCCTGCTCTGACGCACCGCTTGGAGATGGCTCTTCACTCCCTGGATCTTGTGAGAGCTCTCAGGAAGTATGTGTCTAGGACGGCACCTTTTCGACAGACGGAAACTCTGTTCATGCTCCGGCAGGACACTGGAAGGGACTGGCCACTTCTAAGTCGACAATCGCCAGATGGATTCGGTCGACTATTCAAGAGGCTTATCTCGTCAGAGGCAAGCCTATCCCAGCGGGTATCAGGGCACATTCCACTCGGTCGGTGGGTGCTTCCTGGGCCATTCAGAATCAAGCATCTGCAGAGCAAGTTTGCAAGCTGCAACCTGATCTGGCCTGCACACTTTGTCAAAGCATTATAATGTCCATACTCGGGCATCTGCAGATGCAAGCCTGGGTAGGCGTATTCTGCAGGCAGCGGTGATGTACCTTTAGACAGCAGGTGCCATGAGTTTACACTGTTATGTTATTATTTCCCACCCAGGGACTGCTTTGGGACGTCCCACTGTCCTGTGTTCCCCAATGTGGCGATGGAGAAATAGGTATTTTTGTGTACTCACCGTAAATTCCTTTTCTCCGAGCCACTCATTGGGGGACACAGCACCCACCCTTCTTTGGCTTGTTGCCTATGTTGAGCATTATAGTTTTGACATGTACCTACGGTTAAATTGTTTTGTTAATCTCCTACTGCTTGGTCACTTAACTGGTTCTATCAGGAGCCAGTGGTCGGTGTATACTGCAGAAGAGGAGTTAACCCTTTTTGTATTTACTTAGTGTCAGCCTCCTAGTGGCAGCAGCATACATCCACCGTCCTGTGTCCCCCAATGAGTGGCTCAGAGAAAAGGATTTTACGGTGCGTACACAAAAATCCCTATTTCAGCGATCTGTACCGCTTGTCCATGATGGTCTTGTTAGACAACTGGATAGTCAGCTTTGGGATAAAGTGGCAACAGACAACATCCTGGCCACTTTCCCGTTGATGCGGGGAGCAGCCGCATTTTTAATTGACACTTCTGCAGACTCTGTGAGATTGGCAGTCAACTCAGCAGTTCTCTCCATTGCAGCCCGAAGATCCCTATGACTTAAGTGGTGGCCTGTATATATCTAATCGATAACCAAACTCTGTTCCATCTCATGTGAAGGGGAGTATCTGTTTTGATCCTGTGCTGGATGATATCCTAGACAAAGCTGGAAATGGCAAGAAGGGGTTCCCTAATTTGTCCATCCCTGCATACAAGAGATCATTTTTGGAAGAGAATATATGGCTGGAGGAGAACTAAAGAACAAGAGAAATGGCAAGAGCGGCAGAGGGTTCAAGTTTGTGGGGTCTCTCCTCGGGCAAAAAAATCATCCCAGTGACGACATTCTCCGGGTAGAGGCAAGGATTTCCCTCTTCTTCTCTGCCTGGCCAAGAGTCTCATGGAGCGGCTGGATTCTTCATATAGTGCAGCCTGGCCTGAGATTGGAGTTTATAGCTGTTCCTCCACAGACCTTTGTTCTAAGGACTCCTCAGAGGCCTCTGGGGAACAGTTAACCCTGGGAACAGAAGTTCTGGAACTTGTACAAAAAATCTGTTCTAACAGAAGTTCCAGTAGAGGAAGAAAGAGTTTCTATTCTCCCCTTCTCTTGATAAGGAAGTCAGACTGCACCTTCAGGACTATCATCAATCTGACAAATGTAAACCAGTTCCTGAAAACCCGACATTTCAAGATGGAGTCCATAAAATCGACTATAAAGCTTATTTTTCCATGCTGTTTATATGTTCGTTCTGGATGTAAAGGACTCGTACATCATGTCCTAATTCATACACAAGATCAGAAGTTCCTGTGAGTGGCTCTACTCAAAGATGGGAAGACCAGGCATTTTCAATTCAGGGCCCTGCCCTTGGGTTTGTTAGTGGTCCCAAGGGTCTTTATGAAAATTATAGCAAAAGTGACAGTTCTTCTCTGTGAGCACAACACCCTAGTAATACCATATTTCAACAATTTTCTGATTCTTGGCAAATCTGATGAATATTGCAACTCCCAATTGGCAAGTGGAAGAACCACCCTGACCAAATTAGGCTGGCTGCTGGCTTTGGAACCTGAAATAGTCCAGACTAGTCCCCTTAAGAGTTCAGATTTTTCTGGGCCATTTCTTAGGCTACTTTCACACATCAGTTTTTTTGCCGTCAGGCTCAATCCATCAAATTTTGAAAAAAAAACGGATCTGTCACAAATTGTGAAAAACTGATCTGACGGATCTGTTTTTTCGCCGGATCCGACTAGCTGATCTGGCTAATTGGATCGAGAGAGAGAAGCCTGAATGGAAAATGCTAATGCACATACCCCCAAAAAAAAAAAAGATCGGAGCATGCTCAGTTTTAAAAAAGCGGAATCAGTCACCGGATACCGTCATTTGATGGATCCGGCGCCATATGCTTCAATTCTAGCAAACGCCGGATGGTGCCAGATCCGTCGCTGTCCGCTTTTTCGACGGATCCGGCGAAACACAATTTTCGACGGATCCGGCGAAAAACGGAGGAAATGTGAGGCCATCCGTCGCTAATACAAGTATATGAAAAAAAACTGATCCGGCGGCAACTTTTGCCGGATCCATTTTTTTCAATATTCGCCAGATTGTGCCCAATGGCAAAAAACTGATGTGTGAAAGCAGCCTTAGACTCAGTAAGCCACAGCTGTTACCTTCCAGAAGAAAAGAAAGAAAAAATGTAATACCAGGTATGAAAAGTGATAGAAAACCCTACCATGACTCTCAGGAAGGCCATGTCGTTGCTGGGGATTTTGACAGCTTGTATCCCAGGATGTATGGGCACAGTTGCACACTAGAAGGTTATAGCCAAATATTCTGAGAAAAGAAAGTGCACAAAAAGCTTGTTTAGAAGGAAGATTGATTCTTTCTTCATTTACAATGAAATCTCTCTTTTCTTTTCTGTTCTTGTTTTTTAGACAAGTCTTGAACATTTGTTCTTTGAAGAAAAGAACAAAGCACAGCGGCTACAAACAGAACTGGATGTTAGTGAGCAGGTGCAGAGAGACTTTGTGAAGTTGTCACAAACTCTGCAGGTGAAAACACATGAACGTTATTATATATTGTTGGAAACTGTATGTGCATTTAGTCTTCTATTTCAAAGATTTTTGGTGCCAATTGGTATTGTGAGTATACAGCATAGGTCCTCTGAATAAATTTACCACAATTGTATTTCTTAGAATCTATTGATAACAAGTTAGGTTCCGAGACCTACTTCATACTGTATTGGTTAGAATAACAAAGTGTGTAAGCGAACCTTAGTCGTGTGCCTTCTACCTTTCAATGACCGCTAAAGTCAGTGAATAGGTGAAGTGCTTACGTTCTGTCAGTCACCACTGTTGCCTGGAGCAGCAGTGTGATCGTACAACTGAATTTATTATGTTTATGTACAAGAAGCCAATGGATTAAAATTAAACTGGACAATCCCTTTAATTCTACTTGGTGTAAGCTACAGGGCCACATGTGCAGAAATAGGTTAAAAAGAGGTTACATTTTACTTAAGCAAAGTATATAGTTGACGTTCATTAAATAAGTTGTCTCCCGAGAAGGTGCTGGAAGATCTACTGATGAATGAGCTGGAGGGAGGGCACAGAGGTCTGAACCAATGAGGAGACAGGGGGTGTGTCTCAGACCACTTCACACTTCCTGTACATCATCTGTAATCACAGATCATTGCTCTGCCCTAATGGGAGCAGAGTTAAAAGCAAGCAATATCAGTGAGAAATGATTAACTGTTTGTCATCAGCTACATAGGAAAGATAGTTTGTGAACTCCTGAGAAGACATTCACTTTAAGTTATGTATATTTGTATTTTAAAAGATTGAATTGTATGTATGTTTATAGCCGTATGTGAGTAACAACACAAAACAGTAAATTTGATGTTTTGAGGTTTTTTTTGTTTTTTTTTAGGTGCAGTTGGAACGTATTCGGCAAACAGAGTCATTAGAGGCAATCCGAGCTATTCTGAACGATACAAAACTGACTGACATTAATCAGCTTCCCGAGACATGACATTGCTGTGTCACACAGATCTATGGTTGCAGCTGAGGTTTTTGTAAAACTCATCTTTATAGTAACAATTAATTATTTAACTCTTATCCCAGATCAGAGGACATGGCTGTATGTGAATAAGAGCACTGTATAAGGGAATAAATCATTGTGCGGGTAGGTGTCCTGAAAGCTAGGAGCAAAATCTTTCCGTGAGGAACACTAATGAAACTTGTTGCTTACTCTTTACTAAACAGTGCTGTCCCTACAATAATAATAATAAAAGTATGTGTATTTTGTCTTTTCTTTTCATTTCAAGTAACAAAAGTAAAATAACAAGTGGAGGACTTTGTGACAGCCTTTACATAAACCATTCTACTTGTCCCATTCGCTTCCTCAGAAGTATAGTTATTTGACAGATCTATTGTGCACATTATAATGTGTTCCTTTTCTTTTGCACAATGCCCTTCGGTTTGAATTATTTTACTCTTAGGATTATAACCTTATGGAAATTTTGGAATCTACTCTATGAACATAAGTCCAGTTGTTACAATATGGGTAAAAGTATCTGGTGCAAACAGAGCTTGACCCAATTATGAATCCAAATGCGGAACCTCTGAACATAAAGTGGTGTATTGGTTCTCATTCCTGTATGGCTGGAGGTCAGAATTTCATTTCACGGTTCTATTGTCTTGACGCAGCTGCAGTAAAAATTGTTAATTCGCACATGAAGAACATTAGCAATACTGGTGGTTTGTTTTTTTTATTTGTAAAGGACTTGTAACATAACGAGCAGTGGTGTGGTCTGTCAATTATTCAGTTGTGCAGTATATACAGGTCCTTCTCAAAAAATTAGCATATAGTGTTAAATTTCATTATTTACCATAATGTAATGATTACAATTAAACTTTCATATATTATAGATTCATTATCCACCAACTGAAATTTGTCAGGTCTTTTATTGTTTTAATACTGATGATTTTGGCATACAACTCCTGAAAACCCAAAAAACCTGTCTCAATAAACTGGCATATTTCACCCGTCCAATCAAATAAAAGTGTTTTTTAATAACAAACAAAAAAACAATCAAATAATAATGTTCAGTTATGCACTCAATACTTGGTCGGGAATCCTTTGGCAGAAATGACTGCTTCAATGCGGCGTGGCATGGAGGCAATCAGCCTGTGACACTGCTGAGATGTTATGGAGGCCCAGGATGCTTCAATAGCGGCCTTAAGCTCATCCAGAGTGTTGGGTCTTGCGTCTCTCAACTTTCTCTTCACAATATCCCACAGATTCTCTATGGGGTTCAGGTCAGGAGAGTTGGCAGGCCAATTGAGCACAGTAATACCATGGTCAGTAAACCATTTACCAGTGGTTTTGGCACTGTGAGCAGGTGCCAGGTCGTGCTGGAAAATGAAATCTTCATCTCCATAAAGCATTTCAGCCGATGGAAGCATGAAGTGCTCCAAAATCTCCTGATAGCTAGCTGCATTGACCCTGCCCTTGATGAAACACAGTGGACCAACACCAGCAGCTGACATGGCACCCCACACCATCACTGACTGTGGGTACTTGACACTGGACTTCAGGCATTTTGGCATTTCCTTCTCCCCAGTCTTCCTCCAGACTCTGGCACCTTGATTTCCGAATGACATGCAAAATTTGCTTTCATCAGAAAAAAGTACTTGGGACCACTTAGCAACAGTCCAGTGCTGCTTCTCTGTAGCCCAGGTCAGGCGCTTCTGCCGCTGTTTATGGTTCAAAAGTGGCTTTACCTGGGGAATGCGGCACCTGTAGCCCATTTCCTGCACACGCCTGTGCACGGTGGCTCTGGATGTTTCCACACCAGACTCAGTCCACAATCTTCCTCAGGGTCCGGTCACCTCTTCTCGTTGTACAGCGTTTTCTGCCACATTGTTTCCTTCCAACAGACTTACCATTGAGGTGCCTTGATACAGCACTCTGGGAACAGCCTATTTGTTGAGAAATTTCTTTCTGGGTCTTACCCTCTTGCTTGAGGGTGTCAATGATGGCCTTCTTGACATCTGTCAGGTCGCTAGTCTTACCCATGATGGGGGTTTTGAGTAATGAACCAGGCAGGGAGTTTTTAAAAGCCTCAGGTATCTTTTGCATGTGTTTAGAGTTAATTAGTTGATTCAGAAGATTAGGGTAAGAGGTCGTTTAGAGAACCTTTTCTTGATATGCTAATTTATTGAGGCAGGTTTTTTGGGTTTTCAGTTGTATGCCAAAATCATCAGTATTAAAACAATAAAAGACCTGACAAATTTCAGTTGGTGGATAATGAATCTATAATATATGAAAGTTTAATTGTAATCATTACATTATGGTAAATAATGAAATTTAACACTATATGCTAATTTTTTGAGAAGGACCTGTAGACCTTAAAACAGAGTTTATTTCTGTATATTGCAGCATGCACTGCCGGTGTAATGTGTACAGCGGTAACAGTGATTCTGTCTGTTGCATGTCATGTTTGTTTTTTTTTACAGCATATATAAATGCTCATGTCATACTTGCATTTGTCTATAGAAAGGGTAACCTTCACTCACGTGTGGATGCTGTATATTTCCTGGTGGATCTATGACAGCCACAAGCCCCACATAATCTTTCAGTTTTACTTTAGCATGAGAGAATCTATCAACAAGATGCAACTTAACGTAGGGCTAGTTCTAGTAGCGGAAAAAGTAACCCCGTATACAATCATAGTTTACATAGAGACAGTTATTACCAGTTCTTTACTAGTGATTCTATCAGATGCCCTAATTTAAAGCGCCCTAAATGGTTTCAGATTCTGATTTTTTTTTTTTTATATTATTATTTTTTTTTTTTTACACCTAGGGATGGCTTCCATGTCTAACATTCACAGTTTGTGTATTGACCGCATTTATCCAGACAGGCTTCAGGTCTCCTGGTCCGAACTAAACAACCTCATGTTTTCCTGTGTTGTGGAGTTGGGGTCAGGAGACCTTTGGCCATTCTGGACGTCAGACATGTGAAGCCTGCCTTAGTAACACTATTTCAGTAGCTACATTCCATAGTCGTTCGTTAGATTATTTTACATGATTGTACAGCAGTAATTAAAATAAGCAACTGATATATTTTTCTGTGAAACAATGGTTTGACCTTTAAGTAACCGTTTACAAGTATATATTTATAAATTACAAATCTTCTAATACATTCCTAATGTTACAACCACTCACACAATGGACATAACGTCAAAGCCATTAGGTTCTTGTGCAGGTTGCACGTAACCAGGCAAAAGATGGGCGCTCTATCACCCATTAATCCTCTTGGTAGTAGGGCACCCCCTAATGTCACTAGTAATCAGCGCACTATGTCCCATTGGATGGCTCACTGCATTTCAATCCGGGGCCTACAGGAAGTGGTTGTTGTATGTAAAGAAGCAAATCTTTTGTTGAATGGCGAGGAGGGAACTAAAATGGCTTGCTAACTAGCTTTCCATCAGTTATTGGTTGGATGGTCCAGTGATCCTTTCCAGCCAGAGTTGCATAAATGGTGGATTTCCTCTTACTTTGAATTTGAGAAGCTACTCCATTACTTCATTATTGTCCTCATTAGCAGCCTGAGGGCATCCCATATTGCTTCTGACTCCCAATATTCCATTTTTAGGACTCCTATTCCTTAGAATATTAGTGGTAGTTTCCTGATATTTTTTTTACTCACTGGTGATTACTTACGTGTAGTTAATCATTGTGTTGTGTGGCTGACTCTAGTGATGAGCGCACGTGCCCAGATAAGGTGTTATCCGAACACGCTCGTGTGCTAACTGAGTGTCTTTGACATGCTCGAAAAATATGTTCGAGTCCTTGTGGCTTCATGTCTTGCGGCTGTTTGACAGACGCAACACATACAGGGATTGACTAACAGGCAATCCATGCATGTGTTAGGGTTGTCGAACAGCCGCAAGACATGAAGCCACAAGGACTCTAACATATTTTTCAAGCACGCCGAAGACACTTGCTTAGCACACCATATCTGAGCACGTTTGCTTATCATTACTATGTCAAAAAGAATAGTCTGTAACCAGGTCCCAAAGGTGAGGGACAGTAGCATCTTACTGAACCTGTGATGAGACAGGAGGAGATTTTCATACTACCTTAGACCCCCAATATACAGTACCGCAACGCTGCAGGCATCAATCGTTAATTGTGTTCTATATGGCCAGTTTCACATTTCATTTTTTTTTTTTACCTTGTTCATGAAAAATGGATTGTTTTGTTTTATAGTGTGCTGAATTCACTTCTGGTCCTTGTATCAATAATTGCAACAACTACATAGTGGAATTGGGCCAGCAACATAATTTGTCCAAAGTCTTTATTAATAAGCCTTTTACTAAAATGTCAAAAATGCCTTTAAAAAAAAAAATCTGATACAAAGAGACATGATTAATAGAAAAAAGTTGCATTAGAAACAACAGGTATTTTGGTAGGTGCGTCTATGGGGCTGTTCACACGTCCATGATGATTGGCAGGTGGCCAATATTGATCAGGGTCAGATAAAACTCTGCAATGCAAGTCTATTGGTCCATCAAAAAACAATCATCCAGATGGCATCCGAGTGCTGTCAGTTTTTCATGAACTGTTCTACTAGGACACTATGGAGAATATATATATTTTCAACACACAAGAAAAACTGATGAAAATCGGTGATAAAACTGTTGTTTTTTTCGTATATGAAAAAAAACTGATGTTTGAATAAGCCCCAATAATAAACCCTTACGCAAGGCAGCCAACGCTGGAGTAAAAATCTGTCACTTAATTTTCCCATCCTATACCACAGCCCTACGGTATATTATTATACTGCTGTGTAATAACTTTCTCAGCATTGTGTAAAATAAAGGGGTTTGTCCACCTTTTGAGGACACTTTTTTTTTTTTTTTTCCTTAAATGCATGTAGTTATGGCTAAAAATATTTTAGAAAATTGTGTTTTATTTAAAATGTTGCAGGGAGCTCATTCTAAAAGTCCACAGACCACATCAGTTGAGCTTATAGTGGAAAAAAAAAGCCTAAAAAGTTAAACAATACAATATTTTGAATGCAATTAAATTGCAAAAAAATATATGCATTTAAGCAAAAAAAATTTGACAAATTTAACTATACATTTAATAGGGGATTATATATAAATGTCTTTATCTGTGAAGTTTTTTCTCTGATTTTTATTTATGGCGAAAAACAAGAATGAAGACGAGCAGAATGAAATGAGGAAACCCTTTATTATTAGGAAGATCCTCTCATTTTTGCCGTTATTAATTTTCAATTTAGCATATGAATACAGCAATGAATAAAGACTGGAACACATCTAATGGCTTGTTCTTTCTTATACAATGGCTCTTGTGACCGTTGCAGAAACAATACTGGTAGTAAAACTCACTAAAGGTCCCCATAGAATTTAGTTGATGTAGGTGCCAACTGTGCAGATAAGTCATCATCTGAAATGAAATAGTCTGTATTTGATTATTTTTTTTTTTGCAGAACTGAAATGCCTTAGATTGAAGTATATTCCCAGAAAGATTGTTCGACACTTGGTGTCATTTAACATATGTGGCCAAGTTGAAAAATGGACTAACTTTATTTTGGATTTCACATTCGTTTGATGAATGAACCAACTACGTGTGGCCACCAATACTGTTATAGATATTGCATGGAAGTACACCATAATGGAGATCAGATAAACACTTTTCCGCCCCCTCCTTCCTACCCATGATGATGATATAGCAGATTATCAATATAACAAAAAAGGTAACCCATTCGTAAAGGTATTTATTCAATATTGCTACCATTTAATTCTACAAAATAAGGATTTTGACAAATGTGTCCCATTATAAAGTTGTATTTCTCTTTCTGTATACTGAAGCTCACCACTCGTAGAATGCATGGTTCTTGTAATCCGGATGCCAGGTGCCATTGCCAGTAACGGCACGTGATTTTCTGTTTAATTTATTAAATACAAGCGTAATCACTGAACAGTTACTAGAACATTTCATGTAAAATACTACTTTACTGATCAGGGTGTACGATATACGGTTTTGTGTAACAGACTGGAAAGGACAGTAGTCTGAGCGCTCATCTGCAGTCTTCAATGTCTCCTGCCAACAGGATTCTTTTCTATAACCCTGTGTAACATATGCTACAGATGTGTCCTGTATTGAAAAGTGTTGACAATTAAAAAGCTGCTGAATAATCTCTTAATGTTCTGTTCTTTATTTGTAAGTTGGGTATTTTGCATCATTTGGTCAAGACTGATAGCTTAATTTTTATTCAGCTTAAAAATAAAAAAGCTGCATTACTAAAGAATAAAGTTTAATACCTGAAATGTTTGTTTCCTGGAGCCCGTAAGCAGCACAGTATGATGTTAAAGGGAACCTGTCACCCCCAAAATGGAAGTTGAGCTAAGCCCACCAGCATCAGGGGCTTATCTACAGCATTCCGTAATGCTGTAGATAAGCCTCCAATGTATCCTGAAAGATGAGAAAGAGGTTAGATTAGATTATACTCACCTGGGCAGGCGGTCTGATCCGATGGGCGTCGCGGTCCGGTCCGGGGCCTCCCATCTTCTTACGATGATGTCCTCTTGTCTTCACGCCACAGCTCCGGCGCAGGCGTACTTTGTCTGCCCTGTTGAGGTGCCGGAAAAGGCCAGAGAGGCCTGCGCACTGCAGTACTTTGCTCTGCCCTCAACAGGACAGACAAAAAGTACGCCTGCACCGGAGCCGCAGCGTGAAGACAAGAAGAGGACGTCATACTATGAAGAAGGGAGGCCCTGACTGGACCGCGACGCCCATCAGACTGGACCGCAGCGGGACTGCCCCTGGGTGAGTATAATATAACCTCTTTCTCATCTTTCAGGATACATCGGAGGCTTATCTACAACATTACAGAATGCTGTAGATAAGCGCCTGATGCCGGTGGGCTTAGCTCAACTTCCATTTTGGGGGTGGCAGGTTCCCTTTAAGGTTACTTCCTGATACAATAGAAGAGTCCGTTAAATGGGGGTTGTCCACTACTATGTCAACCACTTAAACTAAAGGTTCGGCACCGCTAAAATAATAAAGCTCCCATGTCGGCACTTGCTCTCCCCGGGCTGTGATGCAGTGTTGTGCCCAATCAGCGATGGTGTCACTGTCTCCTCCTTTGTAATAACTGAACATGAAGAGGAAGCCAGGGCTACAGCTCATCCCGGACTTCCTCTTCATGTTCAGTTTGTCCGATGGGGAGATGGTGACGCCAGCGTCACATGTGACAACACCGTGTCACAGCCCTGGAAAGAAGTGAGAAAAAAACTCTTCCTCCATCCCTCATACTATGTTCACACAAGCGTTTTTGAACTTTATCATTGTTTTCAATGGTGAAAAAAAATAATCCACTGGTAAAGGTAATTTTAAGATTTTACTAATTTATCTGAAAATGTGGTGTGTATTGAAAAAGCAAGAAAGAAGAAGGTATGCAAAGACCAAGTTTGCCTGCTAAATATATATTTTAGGCAATTGACGCACAAGCTAAAACAAAGACATTAAAAACACACAAAGTAGGGGGCATGTCTGGATGCTGGTGTGACAGGACGCCCGGCTACAGAGCTCCCGCCAGGCACCATAGCGTACCTGCTGAAGAGCCCTGCATCGACGCTCTATCCTGCCCACTGATGGGTTCCAGGAGGGGAAGAAATACTGCGCTCTCTGGAGCGGCGACAACCTAGGACGCCTTCTTCAGGAGTAGGGAACCGCTGGGACGCGGGCGCCATCTTGCAGAGAAAGGGAGGCGGCTAAACGCCATGAGGAGGATATGATCCATGGAGCCGGAGAAGAGGGTGAGCTGCACCCGGGTCAGGCAGTTGTTGGGTCCCCAGGGGGTAGAGAGATGGCAGAGGATAACGGAGAAGTGCTGATGGACTCATACAGTTTCTGTCCCCACAAGTTCATACTTCTGATACTGGCGGTTTTCAGCAAACAGGAAAGGGAGGCCATCCCTCCCCTCACTTTTGATCAAGATCAGGCTGGCTATTCTGTGCCTCAGCAAAATCATACAATGACCCTATTGTAGGGGAAGGGCAAATCTGGAAAAAAGGGATATTAAACTATCAAAACGACCCTCCCAGGCTAACCCTTAATATTTCTCATGAGGATGATGAGTGATAATTAGAGGGGTCTTCTGAGGAGGAGGGAAACCACCTGGATGAGCATTTTCCCTCACAATGGTTAAGGTTTTTTTCATGTTTTCCCCTCAAAGGAAGACTTTAAAGCACTAATAACAGAGGTTAAAGACGCATACAGGTCTGAAATTGCTTGCGTGCGTCAGGACTTACAGCTTTTGTCAGGTAGAATTGACTCCCTGGAGGGAGAACATGATGCAACCAGATCCCACATGTCTGAGCTGCACCAGTCATCCAATATGCAGCAGAAAATGATTAGGGATCTTCAAGTTCAACTAGAGGACTTGAATAAAAGGGGCAGAAGATGCAACATAAGGGCTCATACTCGCATGCGAGGAACTCTGAGTCTCGCATGTCAATACAGGGCATTCGGGAGCGGAGCGTGCGGCTGCATGTATTGCTACGCAGCCGCACGCTCCGATCCGAGTGCCGGGTATTGATGTGCGAGACTCTTCAGAGTTTCTCGCATTTGAGAATGAGCCCTTAGAGTGAGAGGAGTCCCAGAATCAAACAAACAGGAAAATACTAAACTAATTTTACAGGAAATTTTCACCTCTATCTTGGGTGAACCAGGCTCCACGCCCCTTAAATTTGATCAAGCGCATTGGGCCCTGCAGCCTAAGGGATCAAGACCATTTCCAAGAGACATCTGTTTGCATGATTTTGAAACCAAGGAAAAAATTATGATGAAGGTCAGATCCTTAAAGGAGAATAGGTTTCAATAGAGGTGTATCTAGGGTTTCTGGCACCCGGGGCAAGAATTCATTTTGGCGCCCCCCCCCCCCCCCCCCCCCCAAACAAGGACATATGCGATTTTCACACTTAGTCATGTACCGCTCTCTAATGCTCTCAATGATCAGTGAAAAACAGAAGCAGGAAGAGAAGCTCGTTGTCACAGGACCAGAAGTATGAAAATCGCATATGAGTGAAGTGTCCATGTGACGACTACTGGAACCTGCAGAGCTGAATCCTGACATCGCAGGCTTCTGAATTCTCACAGCGCATGCACTGCACACTTTTAGAATTACCTTACCCTTACCGGTGGACAGTCATGTCAGCACAAGCATGTGATTTGTATACCTCTGACCACATTCTGACTAGACGTGCCTGGCCTCGCTCAGTTCATTTTCATTGAGTGAGGCCACACATGTCTAGTCAGCATGTGACCGCATGTATGTAAATCGCCAGCACGAGAGCATCCTTGCAGTGCGCACTGTGAGAATTCAGAAGTCCGCAGTCACAAAGAATGACTGCAGACTCAATACAAACCTGGACAACCCATTTAATGCTCCTAACATAAATAAAAACATAAGAGTTAGCCATTATCACAAATAACATTTACATCCAGGTACCTTATAGATGACGACGTCTCTGGAGTCGTTCTCCTTCTTTTCTTCATCTTGCCCAGATCCCATTATGCGTTTTCTCATCCACAGCTCGTCGCTGCAGACTTCCATCTTCTCCGCTCTTTTGCAGAAAATCTCCACATGATGCCCTTAAAGATACAAGTGTCATTAAAGTGCTCCTGAATGAAAAAAAATGCCCCATCCCCAAATTCTCCCCACACATAATAAATCCCCCTATCCCCACTCAAATTGTGCACACACATATTATTGTCCTCTACCTCACCCCATCATTGCTCTCTTCGCCACCTCCATCATTGCCTTCTCCGTCACGCCCATCATTGCCCATTTCACCACCTCCAGCATTTCCTCCCCCAATCCCATCGCCCTTTACACCACATCCATCGTTTCCTCCTCCCCCACCATCCCCATCTTTGCCCATTCCACCACTTCCATCATTTCCTACTCCCCCACCATCCCCATCAGCCCCATCATTGCCTCTCCTCCCCCACCATCCCCATCATTGCTCTCTCCCCATCAGCCCCATCATTGCCCTCTCCTCCCCCACCATCCCCATCATTGCTCTTTCCCTGTCAGCCCCATCATTGCCCTCTCCTCCCCCACCATCCCCATCATTGCTCTTTCCCTGTCAGCCCCATCATTGCCCTCTCCTCCCCCACCATCCCCATCATTGCTCTCTCCCTGTCAGCCCCATCATTGCCCTCTCCTCCCCCACCATCCCCATCATTGCTCTCTCCCCGTCAGCCCCATCATTGCCCTCTCCTCCCCCACCATCCCCATCATTGCTCTCTCCCCGTCAGCCCCATCATTGCCCTCTCCTCCCCCACCATCCCCATCATTGCTCTCTCCCCGTCAGCCCCATCATTGCCCTCTCCTCCCCCACCATCCCCATCATTGCTCTCTCCCCGTCAGTCTCATCATTGCCCTCTCTTCCACCATCCCCATCATTGCTCTCTCCCGTCAGCCCCATCATTGCCCTCTCCTCCACCATCCCCATCATTGCCCTCTCCCCATCAGCCCCATCATTGCCCTCTCCTCCCCTACACACACACCATTTACTTTTCTGAACATTCCCCTGCAATGCACCACACACACACACACACACACACTCCTCTCACCTCTCCTCGCGCTCTGCCGCAGCATCTCCATCGCCTTCCTCTGACACAGCCGGCTGCTGAATGATGACATCATCCAGCGGCGCATCTGTGTGAGAGGGAGTGCGGGCAGGAAGACAGATCGCTGCAGCTCTGCTGCTATTTTGTCTTGTAGGCAGTGGAGCTGCAGGTGCAGGGATTTCTCCCTGCCCGCCGCAGCCACCCTGCAGGGGCCCCCCTCCATATACGCACTGCACATGTTGGGAGCCGGTGCTCTGCAGCTTCTCTGTGCCGGCTGCCAGTTTGACAGTCAGCATAGAGAACAGCTGACTCCCAGACCGGGGGGTGGCAGAATGCAGACGCCGGGGGAGACACTGCAGACCGCCACATTAGGCGGCCCAACTGCACCCCCCTGCCGGCTGCGCCCAGGGCACATGCCCTGGCTACCCCCCCTAGATACGCCACTGGGTTTCAAAACACTATCATTCAATTATTCCCGGACCTGTCTCGTATAACTACAAAAGAGGAGGCTGCTTAGGCCTTTGCTGTCCGCTCTGAAGCACCTCAGAATACCGTATAGGTGGGGGTTCCCCTTTGCCCTAACAGCTAATTCAGCTAAGGCCAGTCTCACACGTCCAGATAATTCCGGTACCGGAAAAATCGGTACCGGAGTTATCCGTGTCCGTGTGCTCACGTGGCACACGTGCGGCAGCTGTGTGCTGCCCATGTGCCGACTGAGGACCACATGACTGTGCAGGAGACAGTGCTAGAGTTAAGCGCTGTCCCCTGCTTTTGGTGCTGAAGCCGGCATTCATTCCTTCTCCCCAGCAGCGTTCGCTGGAGAGAAGGAATTAAAAATCAATGGTTTTTTTTATATTTTTTTGTTAAAAATAAAGTTCGGGGTCACCTCCCGCCTCCCACCCCCTGTGCGCCCGCCCGTTTGTATTAAAATACCCAGCTCCCATGATGCCACCTCTCAGTGCCGCAGCTTGTCCTGTATGAGCGGTCACGTGGTACCTCTCATTACAGGGATGAATATGCGGCTCCACCCCTATGAGAGGTGGAGCAGCATATTCATCCCTGTAATGAGCGGTACCACGTGACCGCTCATACAGGACAAGCTGCGGTGCTGAGAGGAGGCATCGCGGGAGCTGGGTGAGTATTTCTCTGCAAGCGGGCGGGCGCACAGGAGGTGGGAGGTGACCCCCAAACTTTATTTTTAACCCCTTCACCCCCGGAGCTTTTTCCGTTTTTCCGTTTTCGTTTTTCGCTCCCCTCCTTCCCAGAGCCATAACTTTTTTATTTTTCCGTCAATTTGGCCATGTGAGGGCTTATTTTTTGCGGGACGAGTTGTACTTTTGAACGACATCATTGGTTTTAGCATGTCGTGTACTAGAAAACGGGAAAAAAATTCCAAGTGCAGTGAAATTGCAAAAAAAGTGCAATCCCACACTTGTTTTTTGCTTGCCTATTTTGCTAGGTTCACTAAATGCTAAAACTGACCTGCCATTATGATTCTCCAGGTCACTACGAGTTCATAGACACCTAACATGACTAGGTTATTTTTCACCTAAGTGGTGAAAAAAAATTCCAAACTTTGCAAAAAACAAAACAAAACAAAATTGCGCCATTTTCCGATACTCGTAGCGTCTCCATTTTTCGTGATCTGGGGTCAGGTGAGGGCTTATTTTTTGCGTGCCGAGCTGGCATTTTTAATGATAGCATTTTGGTGTAGATACGTTCTTTTGATCGCCCGTTATTGCATTTTAATGCAATGTCGTGGCGACCAAAAAAACGTAAATCTGGCGTTTCGAATTTTTTTCTCATTACGCCATTTAGCGATCAGGTTAATGCTTTTTTTTAATTGATAGATCGGGCGATTCTGAACGCGGCGATACCAAATATGTGTAGGTTTTTGGTTTTTTTTATTGATTTATTTTGATTGGGGCGAAAGGGGGGTGATTTAAACTTTTATGTTTTTTTTATTTTTTTCACATTTTTAAAAACTTTTTTTTTTTACTTTTGCCATGCTTCTATAGCCTCCATGGGAGGCTAGAAGCAGGCACAGCCCGATCGGCTCTGCTACATAACAGCGATCATCAGATCGCTGTTATGTAGCTAAAATGCAGGTGTGCTGTGAGCGCCGACCACAGGGGGGCGCTCACAGCCACCGGCAATCAGTAACCATAGAGGTCTCAAGGACCTCTATGGTTACAATGGAGGAGCATCGCCGACCCCCGATCATGTGACAGGGGTCGGCGATGCGCTCATATCCGGCCGCACGGCCGGATGCGGTAGTTAAATGCCGCTGTCTGCGCTTGACAGCGGCATTTAACTAGTTAATAGCGGCGGGTGATCGCGATTTCACCCGCCGCTATTGCGCGCACATGTCAGCTGTAAAAAACAGCTGACATGTCGCGACTTTGATGTGCGCTCACCGCCGGAGCGCACATCAAAGCGGGGGTCCCGACATGTGACGTACTATACCGTCACATGTCGGGAAGGGGTTAAAGAAAAAAAAAGCAAAATGTCGTTTTTCATCTCTTCTGTTCTGCAAGCGCTGCTTTCAGCCGAGCAGGACAGAAGGGATGAATGCCGCCTTCAGCACCACAAGCAGGGGGGACAGCGCTTACTGTAGTGCTGTTTCGCCTGCGGGCGGTACGTGCACACGGAGGAGAGTGCACACTGTTCTCCGTGTGCAGACCGTGCTGCCGGAGAAAAACGGACATGTCTCTGTGTTTTGCACACGGACACTCGGTCCGTGAAAACACGGAGACGTGCATAGACCCATTTATTTGAATGGGTCTACGTGTGTCAGTGTCTCCGGTACATGAGAAAACTGTCACCACACGTACCGGAGCCACTGACGTGTGAAACAGGCCTCAGATGTTACTACATATTCTTACAGAGGCTGGGTGTCAGATTGCACTTAATTGGAAACAGACCTCTCCTCCCATATGTCAGCACTTATTACATTGAATTAATGATATTCGAAGGATGGAATATATGAATGCTCTTTTGAATGCAAGAATGGAGAATTTTGATTCTATATGGGCCCCATGGGATTACTTCTGGGCCCAGAGAAATGATTAGGTCATCTTTTATTTATTTGGTCCTCTCTCTTCTCAGTCTTTATATTCTCTCTCTCCCTCCCTTCCTTTCCTTCACGTGTGTGTCCTGTTTTCTTGTCTGTCTATATGTGGATTTACTCATGATAACTTCCTTTGTTTTTTTTTTATTTTTTAATGTTTTTGTCGTGATTTTTTAATTAGGGAATGATGGGGGATTCTTGGTTTTGTGTCCCACATTGCCTTGTTTGTTTTTGTAACCTTTATTATTTCATATGTCTCTGTTGAAACTGTCTGGATTTTTGTCCATATGTTAAAATATGTGAAACTTTAATGAAAATTTACAGTTTTCGGGAAAAAAAAACACAAAGTACAAATGGCTATAACAGTATAACGGCCCACAACACTATTTACAGCTACTAGCCAGGCTGAGTACATGTGGGGGTTGCCTGGTTGCTAGGGAATCCCCACATGTAATAAATCAGGCTAGTAGCTGTAAATCATTCAGCTGCCACGAAGAAAACTAAATCTCCAAGCAGTCATAAATACTCGGAGGTCACCTGAGCAACGAGTACACTGCTCCTCACACCTAACCACATTAGATCATTGCCATTAGTGCACCAGCCAGTGGCGTATCTAGGGGGGGGCAGCCGGCAGGGGGGCGCAGTCGGGCCGCCTAATTCGGCGGTCCGCAGTGTCTCCCCCGGCGGCTGCATTCTGCCGCCCCCGGTCTGGGAGTCAGCTGTTCTCTGTGCCGACTGTCAAGCTGACAGCCGGCAGAGAAGCTGCAGAGTGCCGGCTCCCAATGTGTGCAGAGGTGGATGGGAGCCCCTGCAGAGTGGCTGCGGCGGGCAGGGAGAAATCCCTGCAGCTCCGCTGCCCAGCGATCTGTCTTCCTGCTTCCTCTCACACAGACGCGCCGCTGGATGACGTCATCATTCAGCGGCCGGCTGTGTCAGAGGAAGGCGATGGAGATGCTGCGGCAGAGCGCGAGGAGAGGTGTGTGTGGGTGTGTGGCTCAGTATTGGGTGTATGTGTGTGTATCGCGCTACAGGGGAATGTGCAGAGAAGTGAATGGTGTGTGTGTGTGGGGGGGGGAGGAGAGGGCAATGACGGGGCTGAAGGGGGGCATACAGTCATGGCCAAAAGCATTCACACCCCTGCAATTCTGTCAGATAATGCTCGGTTTCTTCCTGAAAATGATTGCAAACACAAATTCTTTGTTGTTATTATCATCATTTAATTTGTCTTAAATGAAAAAACACAAAAGAGAATGAAGCAAAAAGCAAAACATTGATCATTTCACACAAAACTCCAAAAATGGGCCAGACAAAAGTATTGGCACCCTCAGCCTAATACTTGGTTGCATAACCTTTAGCCAAAATAAGTGCGACCAAACGCTTCCGGTAACCATCAATGAGTTTCTTACAATGCTCTGCTGGAATTTTAGACCATTCTTCTTTGCCAAACTGCTCCAGGTCCCTGATATTAGAAGGGTGCCTTCTCCAAACTGCCATTTTTAGATCTCTCCACAGGTGTTCTATGGGATTCAGGTCTGGACTCATTGCTGGCCACCTTAGAAGTCTCCCGTGCTTTCTCTCAAACCATTTTCTAGTGTTTTTTGAAGTGTGTTTTGGGTCATTGTCCTGCTGGAAGACCCATGACCTCTGAGGGAGACCCAGCTTTTTCACACTGGGCCCTACATTATGCTGCAAAATTTGTTGGTAGTGTTCAGACTTCATAATGCCATGCACACGGTCAAGCAGTCCGGTGCCAGAGGCAGCAAAGCAACCCCAAAACATCAGGGAACCTCCGCCATGTTTGACTGTAGGGACCGTGTTCTTTTCTTTGAATGCCTCTTTTTTTCTCCTGTAAACTCTATGTTGATGCCTTTGCCCAAAAAGCTCTACTTTTGTCTCATCTGACCAGAGAACATTCTTCCAAAACGTTTTAGGCTTTTTCAGGTAAGTTTTGGCAAAACTCCAGCCTGGCTTTTTTATGTCTCGGGGTAAGAAGTGGGGTCTTCCTGGGTCTCCTACCATACAGTCCCTTTTCTTTCAGATGCCGACGGATAGTAGGGGTTGACACTGTTGTACCCTCGGACTGCAGAGCAGCTTGAACTTGTTTGGATGTTAGTCGAGGTTCTTTATCCAACATCCGCACAATCTTGCCTTGAAATCTCTTGTCAATTTTTCTTTTCCATCCACATCTAGGGAGGTTAGCCACAGTGCCATGGGCTTTAAACTTCTTGATGACACTGCGCACGGTAGACACAGGAACATTCAGGTCTTTGGAGATGGACTTGTAGCCTTGAGATTGCTCATGCTTCCTCACAATTTGGTTTCTCAAGTCCTCAGACAGTTCTTTGGTCTTCTTTCTTTTCTCCATGCTCAATGTGGTACACACAAGGACACAGGACAGAGGTTGAGTCAACTTTAATCCATGTCAACTGGCTGCAAGTGTGATATAGTTATTGCCAGGGTGGATTGATTTAAATCACGCCGATTTAAATCATGATTTAAATCACGATTTAAATCAAAAGATTTTTTTCTATTTAAATCGGATCGATTTTAATCATGATTTTAATCATGATTTAAATCACGATTTTAATCATGATTTAAATCACTGATTTAAATCAAAAGGTTTTTTTTAATATAAATCACGATTAAAATGAGAAGTGAGAGCAGTGCGCATGTGCGCCCATAGTTACACGGACGAAACTAGGGGCAACGATCTAACGCCAGGGTGAGGGGGGGACCCCAAAGTAAGTAAAAATCTTTTTTGTTTTACTATATGGCAATAGGTAGGTGTTTAAAAGCAGCATGTCTTAATTGTATAAACTATTAATAGCCTCCACATTTTGTTCATACTGCCCCTTTAATTCCACACTTCTAGCTTGGTTTCACTTTTGGTTTAGTTTCTTTTTCCATTCAGTTGACATGCCCAAACTTGTTGGATAGTCAGCATCCTACAGAAACCTCTGGAAGAGCATGGCATTGTGAATGTTACACATATACAGCCTTTATTCTACTGAGTTAAACAACTCAGCTTTATCTCATGATGGAAGAACCTTTGGATGGTAAAATATTTTCCTCAAAAAGCAGTTTATTGAAAAAAATCCGATTTAAATCAAAAAAATCCGATTTAAATCAAAAAAATCCGATTTTTTTGATTTTTTTAAAAAAACATTGATTTTTATCCACCCTGGTTATTGCCAACACCTGTTAGGTGCCACAGGTAAGTTACAGGTGCTGTTAATTACACAAATTAGAGAAGCATCACATGATTTTTCGAACGGTGCCAATACTTTTATCCACCCCCTTTTTTATGTTTGGTGTGGAATTATATCCAATTTGGCTTTAGGACAATTCTTTTTGTGTTTTTTCATTTAAGACAAATTAAATGAATATAATAATACCAAAGAATTTGTGTTTGCAATCGTTTTCAGGAAGAAACTGAGTATTATCTGACAGAATTGCAGGGGTGTGAATACTTTGGGCCATGACTGTATGTCCTCGGGGGGGGGGCACCAAAATGAATTCTTGCCCCGGGTGCCAGAAACGCTAGATACCCCTCTGGCACCAGCCATAGGTCATTGTCATCTTTCACACTTAGGAAAATGTTATATATCCCCATAGCAGTAGGCACACACTATTTCCTGAATTTCTCCTTGCACCTAAGTAGGATTAGACAACTGCTGAATGTGCTCTTCTGCTTCAAGAACAGCTCCTATAGTGGGTGTGTATTATTGTTCATTATAGCCCTACACTTCATCTGTATCCTATCTTCCACTGCCTCCTCAAAATAGATGATGAGATGGAGGCCAACAGCCGCGTTTGCCTTCTTGATAAGTTTGTTGAGCTTATCAGCGTCCGCTACTCGCACACTACTGCCCTAGCAAATGATAGCAAAAAAGATGGCGCTTGCCACAACGGACTGGTAAAACATTTCGAGCATTTTACTTAACATATTGAACGACCTGAGCTTCCTTAGAAAGTATAGTCTGCCCAGTCCCTTCTTTTAAACCTCTGTATGTTACCTCCAATCAAGTTTGCCGTAAAGGTGAACCCCAAAATATTTGTAGCTCTCAATCATCTCCACCTCCTGGCCAGCAATAGTGATCGGTAAGTACTAGTGATGAGCGAATATATTCGTTACTCGAGATTTCTCGAGGATGCTCGGTGGTCCTCCGAGTATTTTTTAGTGCTCAGAGATTTAGTTTTTCTTGCCGCAGCTGAATGATTTACATCTGTTAGCCAGCATAAGTACATGTGGGGATTGCCTGGTTACTAGGGAACCCCCACATGTACTTATGCTGGCTAAGAGATGTAAATCTTTCAGCTGTGGCACTAAAAACTAAATCTCCGAGCACTAAAAAATACTCGAAGGACCCCCGAGCATGCTCGAGAAATCTCCTTGGCTTTCTTCACATTTAGTTCTAGACAGTCTGGCACCAATCCACAAAGTCAGAAACCACCCATCTATATTCCTCTTCCCCCCCAGTCCCCCACAATGCCCCCTCAATCACTGAGTCATCTGAGAATTTTTGGAGGTGACAGAGATCTGATTTATACTGAAAGTCAGCTGTATACAATGTGAAGAGGAAGGGCGACAACACTGTACCCTGAGGGGCTCCAATACCACTCCATACACTACCAGATGCCACCTCCCCCATCGTTACAAACTGCGGCCTGTCCGTCAGGTAGTCGTTTATCCAGTTCACCATTCCCTCATCTACCGCCATATCAATCAACTTATTTCGTAGTAAGGGTGGTTGTAAGGTATTGAAAGCACTTGAGAAGTCAAAGAACATGGCGCACACTGCAGCTCCATCATTGTCCAAGAATGAATGTACTGTATGTAGCAGAGACACTACCCCCAATCTCTGCTGGTACACAAACTGTAGGCAAGTACTATTCTCTCCAATGACTTCATAGCATGCGATGTTAAAGCCACTGGATGATAGTCGTGCAGGGAAGTCAGAAAAGTGATATTGGGAACTGGCACCAGGCAGGTGGTCTTCAGCATTGGTACTCTAATTGTAGACTCCAGTTAAACAGGAGCTGGAAGACAGTACACAGTTGGTTTGCGCATGCTCTGAGGCAGGGGCGTAACTACCGAGGTCGCAGGGGTCGCAGCTGCGACGGGGCCCGGAGTGCTTAGGGGCCCTGCAGTTAAAGTAGCGTAGCTCTGGGTGGGCCCCTCAGCTTCCCCCGTAGCTCCGCTACTGTACCATGAAAGATAGTATATGCCACAATTGCTGATCGCGCGATCCATCACATGTGCCACTGCCAGTCCAGAACAGTAGTAATAAAAGCGACAGGACATGTGATTCTCTCGCAGCCAATAGCTGCCCGCCTTAGTAGCACTCTCCTCTACGACACATCACTAAAACATGAGGCCGGTTGGCAGTGAGCTTGTGCTGGTTGTACTCACACTTTTTCCCGCTGCTTCGGAGTCTCCAGCACTGCGGCCGTTGCCCTCCTTCCCCGCGCCTCTGTGCTGTGTTCAGGGCTGAGCTCTACTGTCTGCCCGGCATGGAGCTGAGGGAGACAGTGCCCAGTAGGAAGGCTCAGCTGCTGCCCGGTGGAAGCTGAGTGCTGGTGTGCTGCCCACATGTATCCTGTGCAATAACGGCTTCTCCAACCTCCGACCCTCAGAGCCTTTTCTTACCCCATACCTGCTGGGGTCGGACAAGAACCACAGAGAGGCAGGTGGGTGCTGGCTCATCACCCCCCTGGTGTCGTGATGTAGACCCTGGAGACCTGTGCATAGAGGGGCCCCATGTGTGAGGTGGTGGGGCAGAGCTGGGCCCCCTGTGTGTTGTACTGTGTGTGGCAGTGTTGTACTGTGTGTCGTGGCAGTGTAGTACTGTGTGTGTGAGTATGTGTGTGTGGCAGTGTTATACTGTGAGTATGTGTGTGTGGCAGTGTTATACTGTGTGTATGTGTGTGTGGCAGTGTTGTACTGTGTGTATGTGTGTCGTGGCAGTGTAGTACTGTGTGTGTGAGTATGTGTGTGTGGCAGTGTTATACTGTGTGTATGTGTGTGGCAGTGTTATACTGTGTGTATGTGTGTGTGGCAGTGTTATACTGTGTATGGCAGTGTTATACTGTGTGTATGTGTGGGGCAGTGTTATACTGTGTGTATGCGTGTGTGGCAGTGTTATACTGTGTGTATGGCAGTGTTATAATGTGTGTATGTGTGTGTGGCAGTGTTATACTGTGTGTATGTGTGTGGCAGTGTTATACTGTGTGTATGTGTGTGGCAGTGTTATACTGTGTGTATGTGTGTGTGTGGCAGTGTTGTACTGTGTGTGTGTGGCAGTGTTGTACTGTGTGTGTGGCAGTGTTGTACTGTGTGTGTGTGGCAGTGTTGTACTGTGTGTGGCAGTGTTATACTGTGCGTGTGTGTGTTTGGCAGTGTTGTACTGTGTGTGTGTCTGGTTGTGTTGTACTGTGTGTGTGTCTGGCAGTGTTGTACTGTGTGTGTGTCTGGCAGTGTTGTACTGTGTGTGTGTCTGGCAGTGTTGTACTGTGTGTGTCTGGCAGTGTTGTACTGTGTGTATGTGTCTGGCAGTGTTGTACTGTGTGTGTATGTGTGTGGCAGTGTTGTACTGTGTGTGTATGTGTGTGGCAGTGTTGTACTGTGTGTGTATGTGTCTGGCAGTGTTGTAGTGTGTGTATGTGTCTGGCAGTGTTGTACTGTGTGTGTGTCTGGCAGTGTTGTACTGTGTGTGTATGTGTCTGGCAGTGTTGTACTGTGTGTGTATGTGTGTGGCAGTGTTGTACTGTGTGTGTATGTGTGTGGCAGTGTTGTACTGTGTGTGTATGTGTGTGGCAGTGTTGTACTGTGTGTGTATGTGTAAATATATATTTTTAAGCGGGCACCATTCAATAATGTGTAGATAAATAAATAACGTGGGTTCACTACCAAGCATGTATTATGTGAATCACAATATAGGGAAAAAGAAAGCACATGCCACAAATGGTTGGAACTCCACAAGAAGATTTTGTTTCAAAATTACAAAAGTTTATTTCCACATAGAGGTACTACACACAATTTAAAAACATTTAAAAATCCCACAGAGGAAAAACAACTCCAATAGTCCAAAAGACAAATCTTGCAAATGTTTGCCAAATAATATAGATGTTGCCTGGTTTAAAGAAATTTTTTGCACCAGATATATTTATAAATATCTCAATTGCTGCATACAGTGTTATTCAGAGAGTGTATATATACAATTCTCATATACGGAACCGTTGGGTTAGCGATATTATATATACAAGAGGTACATGTCATACAAGTCACAAATGGTATGGCAAGTTCATAAATTATAACACTTTTGCCCACAGAAGACGTGCTGTCACTATATTTTCATGTATTAATATTACTTGGTCTGATATTAGATCTACAAAGATGCTCACACCAATACCAATAGCAGCACAGATCACAAAAATCAATGAAAAGGCATAAATTGCCAACCAAAATGACAGATAAAGGCTAAATACTTCACCCTAATCGGTCCTCTATAGTCGCCCCCTGGTCCCTAAAGCAGCGGTGCAGCCAGGATATATTGGAGTACTGTGTGTGTATGTGTGTGGCAGTGTTGTACTGTGTGTGTATGTGTGTGGAAGTGTTATACTGTGTGTGGAAGTGTTGTACCGTGTGTGTCTGCATTCACACACTGCGCTTTTTACGGATTCGTTCTTGGGCTCAAGAAGGCTGCAAGAGGCTGCAGGACCTGTGAGATGACCTGGCACAACACCATGTGACTGAACGACGACACTCAGTCACATGAGCAGGGTCGTAGAGGTACAGAATGCTGTAGCCTTTGAGATGAGGGGACAGCGCTGGAGATCACCGTGGGGGTGCGGGGGAAGGTGAATAATTAGCGCAGCATTCACACACAAGGCAGCTCTTTGTGAGAATCCGTTCTTGGTGCAGTTTCTGCACCCAAAACAGATCCTCATAAAATACAGTCAAAATGCTGTGTGTGAATGTAGCCTTAGGCTACTTTCACACTAGCGTCATGCACTGCACGTCGCTATGCGTCGTTTTGGAGAAAAAACGCATCCTGCAAAAGTGCTTGCAGGATGCGTTTTTTCTCCATAGACTTTTATTAACGACGCAGTGTGACGCATTGCCACACGTCGCAACCGTCGTGCTACGGTTGCGTCGTGTTGCGTCGGACCGTCGCCACCAAAAAACGTTGCTTGTAACGTTTTTTGGTGAGTCGTTCCCGCGGCCGGAACTCCGCCCCTGCCTCCCCGCACCTCACAATGGGGCAGCGGATGCGTTGAAAAACAGCATCTGCTGCCCCCGTTGCGCGGCGCTTCCACAGCTAGACGTTAGTGTGAAAGTAGCCTTAGGCGTTTTTTACTGATCAGTTTTTTGCAGTGCACTGCACTGACCTCCCAACAAGGTCAATGAGTTTCCCATCATTTCTATTTAGACAAGACCTTTTGTGTATATACTGTATATACACTGCTCAAAAAAATAAAGGGAACACTCAAATAACACATGCTAGATCTGAATGAATGAAATATTCTCATTGAATACTTTGTTCTGTACAGAGTTGAATGTGCTGACAACAAAATCCCACAAAAACCATCAATGGAATTCAAATTTATTAACCAGTGGAGGCCTGGATTTGTAACGATACTCAAAATCAAAGTGGAAAATCAAATTACAGGCTGATTCAACTTCAGCGGTAATGCCTGAAAACAAGGAAATTATGCTCAGTAGTGTGTGTGGCCTCCACGTGCCTGTATGACCTCCCTACAATGCCTGGGCATGCTCCTGATGAGGCGGTGGATGGTCTCCTGAGGGATCTCCTCCCAGACCTGGACTAAAGCATCCGCCAACTCCTGGATAGTCTGTGGTGCAATGTGACGTCGGTGGATGGAGAGATACATGATGTATCAAGAATTGTTCAATCGGATTCAGGTCTGGGGAACAGGCAGGCCAGTCCATAGCTTCAATGCCTTCATCTTGCAGGAACTGCTGACACACTCCAGCCACATGAGGTCTGGCATTGTCCTGCATTAGGAGGAACCCAGGGCCAACCGCACCAGCATATGGTCTCACAAGAGGTCTGAGGATGTCCTCTCGGTACCTAATGGCAGTCAGGCTACCTCTGGTGAGCACATGGAGGGCTGTGCGGCCCTCCAAAGAAATGCCACCCCACACCATTTCTGATCCACTGTTAAACCGGTCATGCTGAAGGAAGTTGCAGGCAGATCGCTCTCCACAGCATCTCCAGACTCTGTCATGTCTGTCACATGTGCTCAGTGTGAACCTGCTTTCATCTGTGAAGAGCACAGGGCGCCAGTGGTGAATTTGCCAATCCTGGTGTTCTGTGGCAAATGCCAAGCATCCTGCACGGTGTTGGGCTGTGAGCACAACCCCCATCTGTGGATGTTGGCCACTCAGAGCATTCTCATGGAGTCGGTTTCTAACCATTTGTGCAGACACATGCACATTTGTGGCCTGCTGGAGGTCATTTTGCAGGGCTTCTCCTGTTCCTCCTTGCACAAAGGCTGAGGTAGCGGTCCTGCTGCTGGGTTGTTGCCCTCCTACAGCCCCCTCCTCGTCTCCTGGTGTACTGGCCTGTCTACTGGTAGCACCTCCAGTCTCTGGACACTATGCTGACAGACACAGCAAACCTTCTTGCCACAGCTCACATTGATGTGCCATCCTGGATGAGCTGCACTACCTGCGCCACTTGTGTGGGTTGTAGAGTCCGTCTCATGCTACCACGAGTGTGAAAGCACAACAAACATTCAAAGGTGGCCAAAACATCAGCCAGAAAGCATTGGTACTGAGATGTGGTCCGTGGTCCCCACCTGCAGAACCACTCCTTTATTGAGTGTGTCTTGATAATTGCCATTAATTTCCATCTGTTGTCTATTCCATTCATTTGGACAACAGCATGTGAAATTGATTGTCAAACAGTGCTGCTTCCTAAGTGGACAGTTTGATTTCACAGAAGTTTGATTTACTTGGAGTAATATTCTGTTGTTTAAGTGTTCCCTTTATTTTTTTGAGCAGTGTGTGTATATATATATATATATATATATATATATATATATATATATATATATATATATATATATATATATATATACACACACACATGCATTTATTTTTTATACTGTTATTTTTTATTTCTAAGAAATTTAACATAGGTGCCTATACTTATTAAATATTGCACTACAAAACATTGCAACAAAAATATAGTGTGCGAAATTATTAGGGAAAGTATCAATTTGGGTGGAAAATATTTTTGCATGGGGGGGGGGCCCTATTTGAAAGTTCGCACCGGGGCCCATAACTTTGTAGTTACGCCACTGCTCTGAGGACACGTGGACTGAGGCCATCCGGCCCAGCTGCTTTGCCATTGACTAGTTTACTAAAGTGTTTCCTCACATTGCTTGGGGAGACAGTGAAAGCAGACAGTTTATCCCCAAATGTCAATGCTGCTGATCGTTCCCCTGCTCCATCCCCCATTCCTGATGACGCTGCACATGTGTTGGTGAATCTGTTGAAAAACTCCTTCATTTCATTAGCCATTTGCAGATCCACTTCCCCACTCTCCAGCCTTGCCTTAAACCCAGTTAACTGCTTGATGACCGACCACACCTCCATGGAATTGTTGTATGACAATTTATTTTCTAATTTAATTCGGAACGCCTCACGGGCATTCTTAATTTTCCCCTTTAAGTCCCTTTGAATCCGTTTCAGTTTCTTTGTATCCTTAATTTTAAATGCCAGTTTTTTCTTGTTTAGTAAGTATTTCAATTATTTTGTAATCCAAGGTTTATTTGCATAATATCGAATCTTTTTAACTGGTACAGTATCAGTACAAAAATTTATTTAATCAGTTACTCTCCCAACAATATCATTTACATCATCATGCTCTCCCATCGCATATCACCCAGTCTGTGAGGTCAAAGCAGTCTTGCAGAGCCTCCTCCGCTGCAGACCACCTCCTGATTAGTTTTATAGTCGCTGGTTATTTGCTGACAACTGGTTGATAAGATGGCGACAATAGTATGAGGTTGTGGTCAGATTTCCCCAGGGGGGTAGTGCAGACGATGAATTAAAGGACCGACTGCATCTCTTGTGACGGATGCCTGAAGCTCGTTGTGCCAGTTGTACACTGAGTGGCCTCGAATCCAGTACTCCTTGTTGGGGACAGATGACCGAAGGTTTGGTTTGCACCTAAGAGGATATGGCATAAACAATTATAATCCCCAGCACTGTGCATGAGGACTGATATCTACTGTCCAAACGGGAGCCTGCAGAACTGACTGCAAGAGAGAGAGTTTTAGGAGGGACAAGTTTTGAAGAAGCATCAGGTCAGGTGACCTTGATGACACAGTTCCCTGGTATAAAAGTTCAGCCAGCCAAATTGGGAGATTTGGTGCCAAGAGAATGGTAGTCAGGACGTGTGTCGAGGAAGATGCTGAGGCTGGTGTGCCTAGCCACAACAGCAAGCAAGAACCAATGGGTTGGGATGCACCTGTAATCAGAACCCAGGTGGTTCTAGACAAACACCGTAATCCAGACAATGCCTCTCCGGTCAAAACCCAGATGACAGTCGAGCCGAGGCTTAGCACTCATTCTGCCTGGTACAGGAAACACCTACCATTGGTAAAGTACTGGAGATCAGTGAAAAAACTCTACTTGGCAGTGGACATATAATTGGTGCAACCTGTGCAGCCGCACAAGGGTCCAAGATGTAAAGGGGCCAATTTCTACCTTCAAAGTAAAACGCATGCACTATGTGCAAGCGCTAACAAAAATTAGGAGGCACTGCAATACACTCTGGAAGAGACAGAGGAGGGCCTCAGAAAAAAAAGTTACTATTTGGAAGAAGTGGGACTCCTAGACTGCTAAAACCATGCATGCGCTGAAAAAAATGTACCTCTGTGGGGTATACATATAGTAGGGCATCATACACACTATTGGAAAAACTATGAGCGAGGGTCAGATCATGACCCTCTAGATCTGGTGGAGGACACAAAAAATTACAACACCAGAAAAAAAGGAACATTTTTATTTGACTTTGCTCTGCTGCTGTCATGCGGTGAGGTTGAGAACGTGCCAATGCAGGCCTTGTTCATTTTGATAAGTCAGCCTGTCAGCATTTTCAGTTGACTGGCGGATGCGTCTATCAGTTATTATGCCCCGGCAACACTAAAAACCCGCTCTGACAAGACGCTAGTGGCAGGGCAAGCCAGCACCTCTAAGGCTGTGTGGCCATGTTGCGTTTTTTATGCATTTCTGCCGCGTTTTTTGCCGCAGCAGAAACACATAAAAACTCTTAAAAACTGCATTCCAATGCAATCCTATGGGATTCCGCAGTTGCTGTGCCCATGCTGCAGATTTTCCCGCTGCGGAATCGCATAGAGGTAAAATCCACAGCATGTTCATTATTTCTGCGGAATCACGGCGAATCCGCAGCCATAGGATTGCATTAAAACGCTCACTTTACATATGTGGCTATGCCCACCATGCATAAAGTGAGTGCTTCATGTGCGAATGGTACCCGGGTCTGGAGGAGAGGAAACTCTCTTCCAGGCCCTTGGGAACCATATTTCTGTAAAAAAAAGAGAATTAAAATAAAAAATAGGGATATAGTTACCTTCTGATGGCCCCCGGAATCCTCCCGCCTCTCAGCGGTGCACGCGGTGGCTTCTGTTCCCAGGGATGCATTGCGCAAAGGACCTGGGATGACATCGCAGTCACGCGACCATGATGTCACAAAGGTCCTTCACGCAAAGCATCCCTGGGAATGGAAGGTACCGGGAGCCCCGCTGACGAGATCGGGGGCCGTCAGAAGGTGAGAATAATCATATTTTTAAATTATTTTTAACATTCTATCTTTTACTATTGATGCTGCATAGGCAGCATCAATAGTAAAAAGTAGGTCACACTTGTCAAGCACTATGCTTAACAAATGTGACCAACCTATCAATCACTTTTCCAAGTGATGCTTCAAATTGCTTGCGTTTTCCAAGCGTTCTGCAAGCTAAAAATGCTTGTAAAACGCTTGTGTTTTGCGGTAAAAACACATGCGAATTCTGCATGCGTTTTACCCGCAGCAGGGAGTTGCGGAAATGCTGCGGACATTTCTGCAGCATTTCTGCAACGTGGGCACATAGCCTAATGCATAGAGAGAAAGTTCATGCCATGTGTCCAGCTTGGACACCCAATAGTTGTACATCACAGAGGAATGCCAGACGACGCTGGTACAATCGTCTAGGTATTTCTTCACCATCTTCATTAACTTTTTGCTCCTTGTAAGTGTATCCCTCAAATCAGTGTCTGGGCGCTGGTAGGATTTAATGATATTGTCACAGCCCTCTGATAGTGTTCCCTTGCCTCTATTGTGTGTCTCCCTTTTCTTTCCTCCTTGGTTGTCCAAAGAACGCTAATGTCTGCTGCCAGCATTGTCAGATGGGAATATTTTTTTTTACCAATTCTTCAACTAAGGCCTTCTGGTATTGCACCATTTTAGTAGCCCTCTCTGCCGCAGGAAGAGAGATAGAAATTTCTCCTTGTAGTGTGGTCAAGAAGGTTAAACAATCAGTAATCGATGGTGGTCAAAATGTGTGTAACGTGCAGGTCACATGAAAAGTGGACATGAGCGAATATGTTCGGCTCCTTCCTTATTCGGCAAGCTATAGCGCTTACCGAAGCTGTAGCGGGAACCCGGATGCCTGGAGCGCTCCGATAATCAGATGTCCAGTGCCGCAGCTGCATATGGCAAGGCTGTGTGACAGTCACAACACACAGGCTCTCCATGCATGTGTTGTGACACAGAGCGACACATGCAGCTGCGGCGATGGACACCTGATTATCGTAGCGCTCCAGGTATCCGGGATCCCGCTGCAGCTTCTTAGGTAAGCACTATATTTTGCCAAATAAGAAGGGAGCCAAACATATTCACTCATGTCTAGTAAAAAGCAGTGGGATATAAAGTCTGCCATGTGTGCCAGGCTCCCAACAGGTAAGAGTTCCCTGTCCCCACCAGGAGGAAAACTCTTCATCTCTTCCTACTCCCTTTCCTCCTCTTCAGGCTATCCACGCTGAACAGATGAGAAATTGGTGTTGGTATTACCCTCTGTATGTAGGATAGCTGCGGAGACACCATCACGTGTTTCTCAACGCAAGCAGTGAATAGCCAGACCTTTCCCCGGGAAGGAACAACCACGGGAAGGGCAGCATCCAATAAAGGAAAACATCCAATACAGGAAAACCACCTATGCTAAGCATGGTATCCATCCACAGACAGCTGTTTCGGGGTGTTTGCCCCTCATCAGTGTGGAGTAGGAATCTGGCTATTAGGAGCAGTGCCTAGTAAAAGGCTGTAAAGGCACAGATGATTGGCCTCGGGGAGACCAAAACATCCAACACCGCGGAGACACCATCACGTGTTTCTCAACGCAGTGATCCAGAACACTGCCCCCATCCCTTATGGGAAATATGCAAATGCATGTAGGATAGCTGCGGAGACACCATCACGTGTTTCTCAACGCAAGCAGTGAATAGCCAGACCTTTCCTCGGGAAGGAACAACCACGGGAAGGGCAGCATCCAATAAAGGAAAACATTCAATACAGGAAAACCACCTATGCCAAGCATGGTATCCATCCACAGACAGCTGTTTCGGGGTGTTTGCCCCTCATCAGTGTGGAGTAGGAATCTGGCTAACAGCTGTCTGTGGATGGATACCATGCTTGGCATAGGTGGTTTTCCTGTATTGGATGTTTTCCTTTATTGGATGTTGCCCTTCCCGTGGTTGTTCCTTCCCGGGGAAAGGTCTGGCTATTCACTGCTTGCGTTGAGAAACACGTGATGATGTCTCCGCAGCTATCCTACATGCATTTGCATATTTCCCATAAGGGATGGGGGCAGTGTTCTGGATCACTGCGTTGAGAAACACGTGATGGTGTCTCCGCGGTGTTGGATGTTTTGGTCTCCCCGAGGCCAATCATCTGTGCCTTTACGGTATTACCCGCTGTAGCGCAGGTAACTATCTCCTGTTCCTCCTCCTCCTCATCACCCAATCCGCTTTGAGGCAGACCTGGGTAGTATTACTCGGTCTATTTACTTCCTCCATCGTCACCTGGTGCGCATGCAAAGCTTGAGTAGACACAATGGGATGTTCACACTGATTATGTCACCATCACTGCTCACCATCTTGGTTGATTCCTCCAAGTTTGGGAGAACCACACAAATGTCAGACATCAATGGCCACTCGTCGGTTGTTATGAGCGGAGGCGAGGCTGAGCGGAATACTGATGGGCATGTTGCAGCTGGTATTCAGCTACTGCTCTCTGCTGCTCACAGAGCCTTGGCAACAAGTGTAATGTTGAGTTCCAGCACAGTGGCAGGATATAAACCAGTCAGTGAGGTGGCATTTACAAGCGCTGATGCAGCACTGCCAGAATGGGAGTAGCTGTAGGTGACTTGCAGAAATGGACGCACACGCAGCTTGCCATCACAAGTAGCTCAGGCAAATCGGGAAAGTTTTTCAGAAAGCGCACAACCACTAAGTTGAGAACGAGGGCCAGGCAAGGTACGGGTGCAAGGTTGCCAAGTTTCAGAGCTGCCACCAGGTTATGGCCATTATCACACACAACCATGCCTAGTTGTAGGTTCCGCAGCAAGAGCTACAGATCTGTCCGGTCTGTTAGACCTTTCAACAACTCTGCCATTGTGAGCTGTTTGTCACCTAAAGACATGGGTTCAAACAGAGTCTGAGGCCGCTTCACTGAGGCAGTGCTTCCAGTTTGCGACTGATATGAACAATAATTCTGAGATGGAGGAGGGGAACTTGGTCCCACCGTTCTAGGCATCAGTAGCATGTGTGCCGCCTCAGGGTGCTACTTGTTCCCTGCCTCCAAAGTACCTGGGTACTCGATTGAGTGCCGAGTGTCTCGAGCACCAGGATGGTCGATCGACCCCCGAGGAGTACCAAGCACACATACCCATCATTACTTGAGAAAGTTCTCTAGACCTTGTTGATGATATTGCAGAACAGAATAGAGGGAAACCGGATCTTGTGAAACTGACTACAAAAAGTCTTCCAGATCCTGGTATATGTTTTTCTAGTATTTAGTCTACTTGAAGCCGCTAGAGTCCACATAACTACCACTGAGAATCCTAGAACAGGAGTTAGTTCATCCTCCATGCAGACAGGTGAAAAAACTCTAGGTTGGGGTGATAGCTGGTCTTTCCTCAAGGGCAGTTTCCAATTTTTTTTTTTTTCTTCAAAAGAAGCAATGCAAGTGAGAACTAGGCCCTGTGTGGCCAAAAAGGGAGTATGACTGACTATGGCCCTGGCATTTTCATCCCTGATCTTCCTTAAGGTTCTGGGAATCATTTGGAATTGGAAAAAATACGTAATCAAAAATGTTCTTCTAGGACACTGACAGACCTTCCAGGACTTCCAGATAATTTTGGTGATTCCGCAAAAAAACTTTTGGAGTTTGTTTTTCCTTGAGGTGAAGACTAGTGGTGAGCGAGTATACTCGTTACTCGGGTTTCCAAGAGCATGCTCGGGTGGTCTCCGAGTATTTTGTAGTGCTCGGAGATTTAGTTTTCGTCATCTCAGCTGCATGATTTGCGGCTGCTAGACAGGCTGAATACATGTGAGGAATTATAAAAACTTAATTCCAGCTCACCCAGTTGCTCTATGCTCAGCCACCTGGGGCTCAGACGCCGGCCTCGCCCTGGCCTTACATCAAGGAAAAAAGAAAAATTTGGAGTCTGGCTCAACAAGACTGGATTTTGCTTTTCTTTTTCAAAAGAAAATATAGTGCATACAAAAGAAAAATTTACATGGTCGAAATGACCTAGTCTACGCGTTTTGACTGCACTAGGCAGTCTTACTCATTCCAAAGACATACTGATAGGGAATTTAGATTGTGAGCCCCAAAAGGGACAGTGATGATAATGTGTGCAAACTGTAAAGCGCTGTGGAATTTGTTAGCGCTATATAAAAAAAAAATAAAAAAAATAAAGAAAAATAAAGAAGAGTAAGACTGCCTAATGCAGTCGAAACACGTCGACTGGGTCATGTCGACCATGTAAATTTTTCTTCTGTTTGCTCTCTATTTTTTTTTTTTTAAAGAAAAGGAAAATCCAGTCCTGTTGAGCCGGACTCCAATTCTTTCTATTTTCCTACATGTGAGGAATGCCTGTTTGTTAGGCAATTCCCTCATGTATTCAGCCTATCTAGCAGCCGCAAATCATGCAGCTGCAGCGACTAAAACTAAGGCTCCGAGCACTACAAAATACTCGGAGACCATCCAAGCATGCTCTGGGAAACCCGATCAACATGTATAATCGCTCATCACTAGTGAAGACATCTACTTCAGAGTGACTGAACCTCTGAAGCAGAAAAATGGATCAGGCTCCATTCCCCCTAAATAGTTGGGACTAAAATAATCGGCTTGACAGTTGAGACCCCCATATATTGACCATTGAGATGCCCACAAGGTTTGCTTCTGCCCACTCTGATTTCCTTGCATTCCACCTTCATAGTCGCACACTTCGTTGCACTTTGTTTGTTGAGGTAAAAAAACACTTAGTCTGTGCACCACTATATCTGCATTTTGTAGGAGAGAATAGAAATTGAGAGCTAACTTGACCACCCGCATTTCTCTGAGGTTGGAGGACAGGAATGTCTCAGTTGTTCAAGACATGGGTACCCCAGCAGAAGGTTGAGGCATCCTTAGTGAATATTGTCTTCCGAAATGAAATTAGTGACTGACCATGGGACAGATGCTCTTTTTGTACACATCATTTCATATCCTATACTGTCTACTGAGAAATTAAATATAATTGTCCAACCAACTGAAAGACTCCACAGGATATTACCTTGGAGACTGCATATGTGAGCACAAGCCCAAGGAACTACATTCACTGAAGAGGTAAAAGAGCCTAGGACTCTCGGAGCCGATTTCACCCTTGTGTGAGGATGGAGAAGGAACGACAAAACTACAGTAGATATCTGATCTCCTGAACCTGAGCTACTGCCAGATTTACACACCTGTTGAGTCCAGAAGGCATCCCAAGAACTGCATTGTCTGGGATGGTACCAAATGCAACTTTTCCCATGATCAAAAACCTGCAGCGCTGAAGGAAATTTAGAAATGATCTGAAATGAGATGTTAAAAGCTGTTCTGTGTGAGCTTTGATGAATTAATCATCTAGATATGGAATGATACCTTTCAATCTGAGCGCTGCTATAATGACTACCGTGACTTTCGTAATGCTCTCGTGGCCGAATATAAGCCAAATGGGAGACATTTTAACTAATAGAGATGAATCTGATTGCTGTATCTGACCACAATCTTGAGAAATCTCCTGTGTGCTGGGAGGATCTAAGTGTCATGAAGTAGCCTTTGTGGAGAAGAACAGTGACAGGAGTGTTTCCATGCTAGAAACTTTGTTTAGAAATGTGGGATCTATTTGGAGTCTCTATTTATACTCTGGTTTGGGAACTAAGAAGATTCTGGAATAAATTACCTGTCCCCTTTGAGCCCAGGGAACAACTATTAAAGCTCCTTTGGAGACAAATGCTTTAGGTGAAACTGGTCCACAAGAGGTAACATGAATTTTAGAGAGTAGCCCTGTAGGATGACTGAACGAACGTGCACATCGTCAGATGTTTCAAACCAGACTGATGAAAAAGGAGGTCAGCCTTGTGCCAACCGTAAGGTCCTGGAGACTGGCATCAGAAACCTTGTTTCTTCTCAGGGTCAAATTTCTTTCTAGAGAAGTTAGTAGATGCAAGCTCACATTGAGTTCTGAGGTTTATGAGACTGTTGGATGGCCTGAAGCTTCTATGGTTTTTAGGTGAGCTCCTTCACTGACGAAAAACTCCTGAAGGTTAATAGCAAAACGTCTCTTCATTAAGATTTTTTAAATGCTAGTAATCTGTGGTCCAAATAGGCTCTCTGGGTGAGATGGCAGAGAACAAATAGCATGTTTTTAAAAAATGTCATGTGACCATTGCTTAGTCCACAGAGCCCTGGGGGCTGAGTTGCTAAGAGCTAAAGACCTGGACGAAAGCCTGAGCATATCCAAGGGGGGCTTCACACAGGAACTCACTAGCAGACTTCATGATAGGGAAGAAATTTTGTCTAAAATTACGATCTACCGGATTTTGCAGATCACTAGTCAGATGGCTCAACTAGATATGGAATGGCCTTTAGAAATAGATTCAATGACAGAATATGGTTTCTTAAGTAATGAGTTTGCTTTCCTGTCCAAAGGATCTCTCAAGAGAGAGGAGTCATCTGAGGGGAAGATATATCTAGCAGTGGGCAAAACTGGCTAAGAAGTCTATCTTTGGGAGAGCTTACTATTCTTCAACAAAAGATGGATTTAATCTGTAGACAGACTTAAGTCTAACCCTGGTGCTAGATTTATTATCCAGTTTGTTCCAATCAATTTAAAGCCACGATTACAATGAGGGATGTAATGGAAAGGATCTATTCTCAGATTTAGGAAAATAATATACAGGTGCATCTCACAAAATTAGAATATCATCAAAAAGGTAATTGATTTCACTTCTTCAATACAAAAAGTGAAACTCCTATATTATATAGAGTTATTACAAACTGAGTGATCTATTTCAAGTGTTTATTTCTGTTAATGTTGATGATTATGGCTTACAGCCAATGAAAACCCAAAAGTCATTATCTTAGTAAATTAGAATACTTTATAACACCAGCTTAAAAAAATGATTTTAAAATCCGAAATGTTAGCCTACTGAAATGTATATTCAGTAAATTCAGTCAATGCTTGGTCAGGGCTCCTTTGGCATCAATGTAGCGTGGCATGGTGGCAGTCTATGGCACTGCTGAGGTGCTATGGAAGCCCAGGTTGCTTTGATAGCAGTCTTCAGTTCATCTGCATTGTTGGGTCTGGTGTCTCATCTTCTTCTTGACAACACCCCATATATTCTCTATGGGGTTAAGGTCAGACGAGTTTGCTCACCAATTAAGCACAGTGATACTGTTGTTTTTAAACCATGAATTGGTACTTTTGGCAGTGTGGACAGGTGCCAATTCCTGCTGCAGAATGATATTTCCATCTCCAATAAGCTTGTCGGCAGAGGGAAGCATGTAGAGCCCTAAAATTTCCTGGTAGATGGCTGCGCTGACTTTGGTCTTGATAAAATACAGTGGACCTACACCAGCAGATGACATGGCTCCCGAAACCATCATTGATTGTGGATACTTCACCAGGTATGTCACACTCTAATATAAAAGTTCATTCCTATTACTGCTAGAAAGAAACACCAATATAATGTAATATGTTTGCATATATCTTAGCAAAGACTTGCATGTACTGCTGCAAACAAATGCCCCATTAACAAATACCTGATGAAAAAACAGGGACAGTGAGTCTGTCTGCCTGGTAGGGTGTTGGCATGGTAAGTGGCGTTTTTTGGTCATTTTAAAGAGTGGTAGCCACATGAGATACTGACAAACTCAAATCAGATTGGAGTAACAGACACCAAAGCTCTGCTGATTATTATTGACTAGCTATTGAACCCGTTCTACGCCCGGGTGGCGAGCATTTATATTGGTATATGGTCTCCATCCTGGTATGTGCTGCTCCCATCTTGCTCTCCCATCCTGTCATGTGCTGCTCCATCCTGCGCCCCCATCCTGTCATGTGCTGCTCCACCGTGTCATGTGCTGCTCCATCCTGCATCCCCATCCTGTCATGTGCTGCTCCACCGTGTCATGTGCTGCTCCATCCTGCGCCCCATCCTGTCATGTGCTGCTCCACCGTGTCATGTGCTGCTCCATCCTGCATCCCCATCCTGTCATGTGCTCCCACCCTGCGCCCCCATCCTATCACGTGCTGCTCCATCCTGCGCCCCCATCATTGCGGGCGGCTGTGCGGAGTGCGGGCGGCTGTGCGGAGTGCGGGCGGCTGTGCTGAGTGCGGGCGGCTGTGCTGAGTGCGGGCGGCTGTGCTGAGTGCGGGCGGCTGTGCGTGGCGCTGCTGGGTGCGGGTGGCTGTGGGTGGCTGTGCTGGGTGCGGTGGCTGTGCTGGGTGCGGCGGCTGTGCTGGGTGCGGCGGCTGTGCGTGGCTGTAGGCGGCTGTGCGTGGCTGTGGGCGGCTGTGCTGGGTGCGGTGGCTGTGCTGAGTGCAGGCGGCTGTATGTGGCGCGGCTGTGCGTGGCTGTGCTGGGTGCGGGCGGCTGTGGGTGGCTGTGCTGGGTGCGGCGGCTGTGGACGGCTGTGCTGGGTGCGGCGGCTGTGCTGGGTGCGGTGGCTGTGCGTGGCTGTAGGCGGCTGTGTGTGGCTGTAGGCGGCTGTGCGTGGCTGTGCTGGGTGCGGTGGCTGTGGACGGCTGTGCTGGGTGCGGTGGCTGTGCTGGGTGTGGCGGCTGTGCGTAGCTGTGGGCGGCTGTGCGTGGCTGTGCTGTGTGCGGCGGCTGTGCTCGGTGCGGCGGCTGTGCTGGGTGCGGCGGCTGTGCGTGGCTGTGCTGGGTGCGGTGGCTGTGGTGGGTGCGGCGGCTGTGGGTGGCTGTGCTTGGTGCGGCGGCTGTACTGGGTGCGGCGGCTGTGGGAGGCTGTGTGTGGCTGTGTGTGGCTGTGCGTGGCTGTGGGCGGCTGTGCGTGGCTGTGCTGGGTGCGGCGGCTGTGGACGGCTGTGCTGAGTGCGGCGGCTGTGCTGGGTGCGGCGGCTGTGGGCGGCTGTGCGTGGCTGTGCTGGGTGCGGCGGCTGTGCGTGGCTGTGGGCGGCTGTGCGTGGCTGTGCTGGGTGCGGCGGCTGTGCTGGGTGCGGCGGCTGTGCGTGGCTGTGCTGGGTGCGACGGCTGTGCTGGGTGCGGTGGCTGTGCGTGGCTGTAGGCGCCTGTGCGTGGCTGTGGGCGGCTGTGCGTGGCTGTGCTGGGTGCAGCGGCTGTGCGTGGCTGTAGGCGGCTGTGCTGGGTGCGGCGGCTATGCGTGGCTGTGCTGGGTGCGGCGGCTGTGGATGGCTGTGCTGGGCGCGGTGGCTGTGCTGGGTGCGGCGGCTGTGCGTGGCTGTGCTGGGTGCAGCGGCTGTGCTGGGTGCGGCGGCTGTGCTGGGTGCGGCGGCTGTGCTGGGTGCGGCGGCTGTGCGTGGCTGCAGGCGGCTGTGCGTGGCTGTGGGCGGCTGTGCTGGGTGCGGTGGCTGTGCTGAGTGCGGGCGGCTGTATGTGGCGCGGCTGTGCGTGGCTGTGCTGGGTGCGGGCGGCTGTGGGTGGCTGTGCTGGGTGCGGCGGCTGTGGACGGCTGTGCTGGGTGCGGCGGCTGTGCTGGGTGCGGCGGCTGTGCTGGGTGCGGTGGCTGTGCGTGGCTGTAGGCGGCTGTGTGTGGCTGTAGGCGGCTGTGCGTGGCTGTGCTGGGTGCGGCGGCTGTGGACGGCTGTGCTGGGTGCGGTAGCTGTGCTGGGTGTGGCGGCTGTGTGTGGCTGTGGGCGGCTGTGCGTAGCTGTGGGCAGCTGTGCGTGGCTGTGCTGTGTGCGGCGGCTGTGCTCGGTGCGGCGGCTGTGCTGGGTGCGGCGGCTGTGCGTGGCTGTGCTGGGTGCGGTGGCTGTGGTGGGTGCGGCAGCTGTGGGCGGCTGTGCTGGGTGCGGCGGCTGTGGGCGGCTGTGTGTGGCTGTGGGCGGCTGTGCGTGGCTGTGGGCGGCTGTGCTGGGTGCGGCGGCTGTGGACGGCTGTGCTGAGTGCGGCGGCTGTGCTGGGTGCGGCGGCTGTGGGCGGCTGTGCGTGGCTGTGCTAGGTGCGGCGGCTGTGCTGGGTGTGGCGGCTGTGCTGGGTGCGGCGGCTGTGCGTGGCTGTGGGCGGCTGTGCGTGGCTGTGCTGGGTGCGGCGGCTGTGCTGGGTGCGGCGGCTGTGCTGGGTGCGGCGGCTGTGCTGGGTGCGGTGGCTGTGCGTGGCTGTAGGCGCCTGTGCGTGGCTGTGGGCGGCTGTGCGTGGCTGTGCTGGGTGCAGCGGCTGTGCGTGGCTGTAGGCGGCTGTGCTGGGTGCGGCGGCTGTGCGTGGCTGTGCTGGGTGCGGTGGCTGTGGTGGGTGCGGCGGCTGTGGGTGGCTGTGCTGGGTGCGGCGGCTGTACTGGGTGCGGCGGCTGTGGGCGGCTGTGTGTGGCTGTGGGCGGCTGTGCGTTGCTGTGGGCGGCTGTGCGTGGCTGTGCTGGGTGCGGCGGCTGTGCTGGGTGCGGTGGCTGTGGACGTAAGTGGCGTAAGTAACAAATAGCTGTGGCATGAAGTGCCACAGCCTCATGGCACAGCAATTTGTTACTTGCGGAGGGTGAGTATACTTACCTGTCCCGTTTCACCGACGCCATTCCGGGCCATGAATATCCCCCTGCTCCCGGAATCGGCGCCTGCGCAGTCCGCGCTTTCCGGCGCCATTTTCTTGAAGACACATTGCAGTGTGTCTTCAAGAAAATGGCGCCGGAAAGCGCGGACTGCGCAGGCGCCTTTTCCGGCACCAGGAGGACAGATTTTCTGTGTTTCTGTGATGTGTCATTGGGTAGTATGCCACTGTGAATCTTATGCATGTGGACATGACAGTAGCTGTGCTCTAATCAAGTTGGAAGCAGTATGTAAAAGGAGTTGCCTATCTTTAGGGACAATTTTAATTGTTTACTTAATTACTTGTTTGGGCTTCAAATGATTTTTACAAATCATTTATTCATTCATTCATTGATTCATTACAAATGTTGCACAGTTTGGGGTTTACTAACTCTGTTTCCCTGCACACTCAACTTTAATGTAGTAGGTGACCATAAATCAGCTGAGCAGAGCTCAAAAAACGACAGTAGTGATAAGAGAACATGCTTGGATAAGGTCCTATCCAAGCATGCTCGGATGCGAATGAGTGGCTTTGGCGTGTTCGAATAATATGTTCGCGTCCCCTGCATGTCTCACAGTTGTTTATAAATGATCTAGATAAGGGAACTGAAGGTAAACTAATGAAATTTGCAGACTATGCAAAGCTAAGAGGGATCGCTTACACTAGAGAATACAGAGAAAGAATCCAGAAGGCTCTAGATAAGCTTGAACAATTGGCAGCGACTAATAGAATGGTATTTAACAGGGAGAAATGCAAAATTCTACACCTGGGCAAGAAAAGCGAAAATGACATCTACAGAATGGGAGAAACAGAACTAATCAACAGCATGTGTGAAAAAGACTTGGGTATACTAATAGATAACAGACTGACCATGAGTCAGCAGTATGATGCAGCAGCAAAAATGGCAAACATAGTTATAGAATGTTTTAAGAGAAGCATAGAGTCTAGATCACGTGATGTAGTTATCCCCCTCTACTCCTGCTTGGTCAGGCCTCATCTGGAATACTGGGCACCAAATCTTAAAAAAGATATTGAAAAACTGTTGCAAGTTCAGAGAAGAGCTACCAGGATCGTGAGCGGACTGTAAAGTATGTCCTATGAGGAACGGTTAAAGGGTCTGGGAATGTCCATTTTTTCCTATTAGCACTTATAAAAATTACAAAATTTAAGGCTAAAACAAAATTTTAGTGGTAAAAATTATTTATTCGCCACCCAGTGGTATAAAATTCTGTAAGCACATGTGTGTTGTCAACATGCTCCCTGCACTCCTAGATGAATTAATTGGGGGATGTAATTTGTAAAATGAAGGGGATGCGGTTGTTGTTCTGATACTTCATGGGTCTATCAATGTGACATGGAACCTTCAAGCCTTTCCAGTAACATTTAAACTCCAATATGGCACATCTTCCCTTTTGAACTTTGCACTGTGCCTCAAAAGTAGTTTTTGACCCCATATCGGGTATTGGTGTACTCAGGAGACATTGTGTGACATATTGTGCCATTCAATCTCTCCTATTATACCTTTTAAAAAATAAAAACTTGGGGGCAAACTAACATTTTAGTGGGGAAAAAATAGTAATTTTCTGTTGACTCAGCCCAATTTTATATATGGCTGCCGTCACACTATCAGTATTTGGTCAGTATTTTACATCAGTATTTGTAAGCCAAAACCAGGAGTGGAACAATTAGAGGAACAGTATAATAGAAACATATGCACCACTTCTGCATTTATCACCCACTCCTGGTTTTGGCTTACAAATACTGATGTAAAATACTGACCAAATACTGATAGTGTGACGGCAGCCTATATCTGTGAATCGCCTGAGGCTTAAAAATGCTCATTATACCCCTAGATTAATTCCTAAAGAGGTGTAGCTTCCAAAATGGGTTCTCTTGTGGGGATTTCTTCTGTTTTGGCATGTCAGGGGTTCTTCAAATGTGACATGGCATCCACAATCTTTTCCAGCTAAAACTGTACTCAAAAATTCAATTAGCACTGCTTCCCTTCCGAAAGGAGGTAAACATGTGCCCGAACAGATATCTTTTGTTTATCTATAGTTCCTTTTTTATATATGATGTAAACTTTTCACCTTTGAGATTGGGACTGATTCTCATGCTCAACAATAAAAGACTGCAAAAGGCACTGCTCCTAATAGCCAGATTCCTACTCCACACTGATGAGGGGCAAACACCCCGAAACAGCTGTCTGTGGATGGATACCATGCTTGGCATAGGTGGTTTTCCTGTATTGGATGTTTTCCTTTATTGGATGCTGCCCTTCCCGTGGTTGTTCCTTCCCGGGGAAAGGTCTGGCTATTCACTGCTTGCGTTGAGAAACACGTGATGGTGTCTCCGCAGCTATCCTACATGCATTTGCATATTTCCCATAAGGGATGGGGGCAGTGTTCTGGATCACTGCGTTGAGAAACACGTGATGGTGTCTCCGCGGTGTTGGATGTTTTGGTCTCCCGGAGGCCAATCATCTGTTCCTTCACAACAATAAAAGAAGTCTGGGAGAGCTCGCTGCAGCAATATATGACATCTGTGGCTTATGAAGAATTACCTGGAAAAAGTGATTATAGAAATTGATCAATGATTGAAATATAATACACATGGCTCGCTTTACCATGTGACTAGTTTTTTTAATCTGTTCCAGACCTTCTCTTTTATATCTCCTCTATTTTATCATTTATGTCTTTACTAGATTGTGGCCCGATTCTAACGCATCGGGTATTCTAGAATATGCATGTCCCCATAGTATATGGACAATGATGATTCCAGAATTCGCGGCAGACTGTGCCCATCGCTGATTGGTCGAGGCAACCTTTATGACATCATCGTCGCCATGGCAACCATTATGATATCTACGTCGATACTGTGCCCGTTGCTGATTGGTCGAGGCGAATTCGCGGCAGACTGTGCCCGTCGCTGACTGGTCGAGGCAACCTTTATGACATCATCGTCGCCATGGCAACCATTATGACATCTACGTCGATACTGTGCCCGTCGCTGATTGGTCGAGGCCTGGTGGCCTCGACCAATCAGAGACGCGGGATTTCCATTATGACATCATCGTCACCATGCTGTGCCCATCTCTGATTGGTCGAGGCCTGGCGGCCTCGACCAATCAGAGATGCGGGATTTCCAGGACAGACAGACAGACAGACAGAAAGACAGACAGACGGAAAAACCCTTAGACAATTATATATATAGATTATACTCTGCCCTGCAATGGTTTATTGTCTTGTACCTTTTTGAATAACTGTCACTTCTGGGTTTGAGGTGCGTCTGCCCTTGTCTGGAAGCTATGACCACCACCATGGCTCCCAAACATGTGCACGGCAGGTTTGATTGCCGGGGGTGGGTGGGGCATACGCTCAACGATTAGCACATGCGCCGCAATGTCAATCCCATTAGTGGGGTGATGACCATGTGAACTACTCACATGGTTAACAGGTCCTGTAATGAACATATTTCCCCTTGAAAAAGCAAGGTATTAACACACAAAACGCGTGTTGGGGATCTTTGCACTTGCATGTGCATTGGGGGCTCAGGACTGGGTTAAGGGTCATTTATAGAGAAAGCCAAAATGACTTATTGGGAGACATGACGTGTTATTTTAAGTAACCTTCCTCATGTTTATCATATCCGAAGTGCCTATCTGCATGTATGTTAACCCCCTTTTTTGGTCCTAGTTATCACCTGTTTGTATATTTTTTAACGCTTGTGGCGATTTGTTAGTGTGTGTGTTTATGTATAAATAAAATATCTACTTTTTTAAGCCTAAACTACTCCAATTCCCCTTCTTTATTCTAGTTTATGAGAAGTGGCTTTCAATGTTTTGAATGCAATGAGTCTATTATGACTTTATTTATATATATTTAAAATGATCCTGGGATTTGCCTCATCAATTTTCCACACAGTCCAGTCTCACCAGCCTACAACCCTAATCACTTAATCCTCATGCTGATCCTCCTTCCTTTCACCATGTTGAGTTCCAGGAGACTAGTGATCCCACAGTAGGGCACTCTGAGGACCTCTTTACGTTTCTTGATTGTGGCCTGTCAACCTGCATGCTCCAAGAGGAGGACATAATGTTTAGCGATGCATAAATCTTAGAGCAGCCCCAGCCACAAGAAGATAACGGTGGGAAATGGAAACATTTAGCTAAGTCGGAAGATGATGTGACACAATTGTCGCTTTTTGGTGTTAAGTCACAAAATCAGGAAAACCAGGGTGCGGGGGTGGAAGACTATGTAGAGGTAGTAGATGACAACCTGGGAAGCTGACATGTAGAGCGAGGCCAGCACCAATATACACAGGAAGAGGCAGTTGGGTGACCAGAAGGAGAAGGCAGACAACTGTTCCACAGAGCACAGACACTCCTGAATATCTCCCTCAAAGAATTAGGTGTTCCCGAGGACTTAAAAAAAAAAAAGGAGTTCTGAGACAAGCATAATGGCCATTTGCAACCTATGACATGATCAGCAGGGGCCTGATGACTAAGAACATAACCACCATCTTCATGATGTCATCTAAGCCCCTACCTCGGTGGGCCATACTCCTGAGTCCACGATTGTGCCATCAGGTGACACCACTGCCTTTTCCCCAGTGCTAGGTGCTTCTCAATCCTCTAGCCAAAATAATGGCGCAGATGCCTCTTGCCCTTCACCAATCCTTGCACATTGACTTACCATCATCAGGCAATTACAAATCCTTGTCCCAGCTCAGCGTTCAGCTGTCCTTACCGCAGGCATTGGACTGAAAGAGAAAATTTGCAGCCAACCAGCCACAGGCTAAACTAACTCATTTCCAGGCTGCCTGCCATGGAAATGTTGCCGTTTTGACTTGTTGACATGGAGAGTTTCTGCTGACTCATGGCAGCATTCGTCCCTTGTTACTCGGTCCCCAGCTGCCACTTTTTCAGCCAGAGTGGCATCCCCGGCTTGTACCAGCAATATTGAACGTGTCCTTACCAATGCACTTACTGGTATTACTATTGTACACTTAAAACAGACAAGAGGACAAGTGCTTGTTGCCAGGAACGCTACATTTCCCTGACTGCATATTGTAGAGGCTGGGGCCGAGTCACATTCTGGCAACGCACATGTGCTCCCGCCGCCGAGGATTCCTGGCCCTATTTTGGTTAGGGTTTCCTACACCTCCCACAGCTGTTCCTACTCCCCCTCATCATCCATCTCCGATGTGCTATCTTAAAGCATGTCGTGCACATCAGTCGAAAGCACTGTAGCACTGCCTCAGCGAAGCGGCAACAGGCTCTGCTGAAGCTAATTTGTCTAGGAAACAAATCGCACCAGTTACTTCCAAGAAAAACAGACCAGCCAGATCTGTTTTTTTTGCTGCTGAACCTCCAACCAGGCAGTCGTGTGTGATAATGGCGTAAACTGGTGGCAGCTGTGAAACTTGGCACATGTGCTCAACTTGGTAGTTCAGCGGTTTCAGAAAATCTACCCAGATTTGCCTGAGCTTCTGGTCAAGGTACACTGCATCAGCAAACATTTCCACAAGTCAGCTACAGCTGCTGCCGCCGCTGCAAGTGCCAGCTCACCACGCGCTGGAACTCCACACTGCACATGATGGCAAGGTTTTGCAAGCTGAAGAGTCCAGTGGTTGAGTACCAGCTCTAACACACCCGTCGGTATTCTGATCAGTCTCCGCACATAACTGAAAGTGGACATGGATGTCTGACATGTTTGGTTCTCCAAGACTTTGAAGACTCCACAAAGATGGTGAGCAGCGCTGATGCCATAGTCAGCGCAACTATCCCGCTTCTGTGTCTACTTAAACAGTCACTGCTCACAATTAAACATGAAGCTTTCAATGCGGACAATTTGGGGATGGAGAAGACATAATAGACTGTAGCCAGCCCATCCTCATTTCATCTGCTCAGCGAAGATTGGGGGGACAATTAGGAGATGGAAACTGAGGAGGAAAAATAGGAGAAACAGGAGCTGGTGACTAATGCAATAGAGGCTGGTACCCACACAGCCTTTGTCCCGTCTCTCCTACGTGGATGCTCTGAGGATGGGAATGAGGAGAAAGAAAGGGGGGAGGGGGAGATGAAGAGTAGTCATCATGGTGGAGACAGGGAAGTGTTGGCTGTATGAAGCTGGGCACATATGGCGGACTATATACCACTGCCTTTCCAGTGACCCTCGCGTAACATTCATCTTAGAAAAAAAAACCTGGTTGTTCACCCTGCTAGACCCATGCTACAAGGAGAATTTAGCATCTCTTCTTTCTGAGGTGGAGAGGTCTTCTAAAATGGTGCTATACCTGAAGGCCATTGTGGAAAATATGTTGAAAAAATTCCTATCAGACAACGCTAGGGACCAAGGAGACAGCAGAGGCAGGGATTCACTGGAAGACCAAACCAGCATACTCACTACTTCCTCTGCGACTTTCAACTATTGGGTCTCACAGCTGGACGCCTGGCATGGACTGTCCCTCTTGAAGGTGTTGTGCTGCCCTGCCACTTGCATCTTATCAGAGTGGGTTTTTAATGCCAATGGGGGAGTGGGGTGTCCATAACAGACAGGCGCTTTCACCTGTCATCTGAGAATACAGATTCACTCTCATAAAAATAAACGAAGCCTGGATTAGCACACACTTCTCCACACCACCAGATGACAGCAGCACATAAACGGTCTTGAATTTTTAATATTTCATTGAGGCCTCCTTATTTTTGCCTGGCTTTGCACTCTCTGCAGAGCCTTTAGGACTGTGTAAGTATATCAACTACATCTTCAAAATACTTACATTCTAAAAATTTTAATGGCTTCAGTGAGTCATCCATACAGTTTAACACAGTTATTATTGTATTACAGTGGTATGCATAACTCACAAAAAGGAGATTTTTGTGCACTCACCGTAAAATCCTTTTCTCCGAGCCAATCATTGGGGGACACAGGACCATGGGTGTTATGCTGCCACTAGGAGGACACTAAGTAAACACAGAAAGAATAGCTCCTCCCCTGCAGTATATGCAGCACCCCAGAGTCCTGGTTGTTGCAGTACTGTGGCTCCGCCACTATGGGGAGCTATGGTACGTCTGATTGCACTAAAGGAGTTTCTCTGACCAGGTAACACCTCACTACACTTCACACTCCGGCCACCAGGGGGGGTGGTCCTATCTAGTAGGCCACTCCTCACACTATGGTAAAACTGGGGGTTGGACAGGAAGACAGGGAGAAGTAGCTGGGAAGAGCTAGTGAGAGGACCTGTCAGGGATGGGATCCTGGCAGACTCCTCAGAGCAGAACTAACCAGTGCACAACGGGAATACAGTAAAGAGGAATTGGGACCAGAAGGAGTCGTGCTGTTAGACCGAGGCAACATCCTTCTGAGGTGCAAACAGTCGGTGGCCGGAACGCCGAGCAAGTAAGAGACTTTAAGTACACTGCAAACCATGGCCGGACAGCTAATTACAGGTTGGCTGTCTCACTTAACACCTAAGCAGACAACGGAGGCAGTTGTGGGAGAGGGGCGACTCTAGGGTCCCGGAAGAACTCCAGGCCTACCCCGTCATACGGGTGCGTCCTACCATATCATCTGGGGGACGGAGAGAGAACGAACATCAGAGACAGACAGAAACAGTTGTGAGGACTATCCCGGGAGCTCAGCAGGGAAGAACTACAACACACAGCGCTAGAAGGTAGACACTGATTCCCACCTGTAAAGAGAACTCCTGATGTGCCTTTGGACCGGCCGGTCTCTGACAACCCAGTTAACAGCGCTCTGGACTGAGGTCTCCAAAACCTTCAGTAAAGAGGTAAAGAGACTGCAACCTGGTGTCTTCGTTATTTACCGCGACTTGCACCCCACAACTGCACCATCATCATCACTTATTCTACCGGACGTCCCCCACTGACAGACAGGGCCACGGACCGGGTCCAGCCACCGTGACAACCCCAGGACTGAGACCCAGAGGCCCGGTGCCGGGTACCCCTAGGCCCTGCGGCGGTGTGGGGGCGCTCCAACTTGGCGTCACGAACAGGATCTACTTAAGCCTGAAGAATCAGGTCATGTGTGTCTTAGAACTGTGATTTATTGTGCTTGGACTGTACTTTATTGCAAGAACTGTGTATTGCCATTTACCGCCAAAGTTCGCCATTGCCGCGCACGGAGGGAGGAGCCTTAGATACGTGGGCGGAATCAGCCAAAAGAAGCGCGGAACGGAAAGCGCGGTAAGGCGCCAATCCCGGAAGAGAAACTCCGACCTCCAGCAGGTTAGTGGGAGGAAGGGACAGCCATGTCTGAGTCGGGAGGAGAGGAGGTGGCGGTCGCAGCCGCAGACGCAGGGGCAGCTCCGGTCTCCGCAGCGGACGAAGCCGCGGCCCTAATACCACCACCGGTAGCCGCAGAACCCGCTGTTCCCCCCAGCCAGCCGGACGCTGCCGCTAACACAAAAGCCATAATGCCCTTCTCTATGCCGTACCTGCCCGGAGCGGCCTGGCTTCCGCGATACTCTGGGGAGTCGCATACATTCACTGACTTTAAGGAAGGGCTCTGCAGCCTGCTCGAGTTCTATCCCTTGACAGAGCCTCAGAAGGTTCATATGATAACCGGCCAACTCTTTGGGGCGGCTCTGAGAGAATTGAAGTCCTGGCCCGCCGAGGATAAGGGAACTGCGCAACAGATTTTTGCAAAGCTTAAGGCCACCTTCGATACTCGCACTGCTACAGAAATTAAACTGACTTTTTATGGATGCAACAGAGGCCACAGGATAGCTTACGGGACTATGCCCTTAATCTCCAGGAGGCGATGCGGGCCATTAAGCAGAGTGACCCCGGCAGCATGCAGGATGAGGATAAACTTCTGAAGGAGCGGTTCATTGAGGGGCTCCTGTGCAGTCACCAGCGGGGCCAATTGCACTTCCTGGCCATGCAAAATCCAGACTTGACTTTTGCGCAGTTCAAAGATAAAGCTATCCAGGCATTGCAGGAGCGACAGCCCAGCCGCGCAATACCACCCAGGCGCCCCGCTCTCACATACCACCAGGAGGTGGCATCGGATACCCCAGTTGCCGCGGAGGCTGACGCCCAGAGCTTCGAGGACGACTCCCCTGCAGGACTCCGTCTTCAGATGCAGGAGCTGACCAAGAACGTTGCTGCCCTAGCCCGGACGGTGCAGTCCCTACAGGAGGCCCCCAAGAAAAAGATCCAGCTAGCCTCCGGACCAGAGGATGTTCCCTGGACGCGACAGAAGAGGACCCCACCGACCAGAGGCCGGGACAGCGATCGTTTCCATCAGGACGGACGACCCATCTGCCGCCGATGTCACCAGGTGGGCCATCTTGCAAGGTACTGTCCTTTAAACGAGCAACCCCTGGGGCAAAGGGCCAACCCCCAGGAGTAGGACGGTCAGGCCCGCAGCATTGGAGAACCAAGTATATTGGAGGACGACCAGTTCTCCCTGTAGTGATTGATGGAATCCCCTTGAATGCTTTGCTGGACACCCGTTCTCAGGTGACGACTATACCTTACGTGCTCTACAAACGGTATTGGGAGGACGCTGATATTACTCGTGGCCCTGACGATGATTTCACCATAATCGCCAGTAATGGTCAGCCGTTGCCACAAGTGGGGTATAAGGAGGTCACCATCAAAGTGGGGCGGGTGGAATTGAAAGCCCAAGGGATTGTGATTGTTGATATTGATCGTCGAGAATGTAATCCCATGATGACTCTTGGTACTAATGTTATAGAAAATTGTCTTGCAGAAGTGATTGTTTTGTTGCAACAGGTGGCAGAAACCGCTGGCCACAGTGAGCAACGTGCCCTGCAGAAGGAAATCAGAGCTCTGATGCAGAGACAGCAGGTAGAGCTGACTGGTGGTGAGATTGGTCGTGTCACTGTGAGTGATTCAAACCCCATCGCGATACCCCCCAAGAGTGAAATGTTAATATGGTGTCGAGCAGCCATAGGCCTCAGGGGTAAGGACTACCAGGCCTTGGTAGAACCCGTATATTCAGACAATAGGCCTACTGTTCTGACAGCCCGGGGGGTGGTCGACGTCCGTCAGGGGAGAGTGCCCGTACGTGTCCTCAATTGTGGGGAGGAAGAGGTTCACCTCACCAAGTATACCACGCTCGCCAAATTGTTCACTGTCAATAATAATGTGATACAGACACCTGAACCCTTGGTCCCGTCAAACTTGGCGGAGAACAAAGGTTCTGCAGAGCCCTCGAAGGACTGGTGTCGGGAATTGCATGTGGGCACTGACTCTACCCCATCCCATCAAAAACAGGGGGCCTACAGGGTGGTACACGAGTACGAGCAGATATTCAGCAAACACCCCTCAGATTTTGGGCAGGTGAAAGGGATCCAACATCACATCCCCACGGGAGATCACCGACCCATAAAAGAGAGATATCGCCCTGTACCCCCAGCTCATTACCAGTGTGCCAAGGACATGTTGCGGGAAATGAAGGAGGCTGGGGTGGTGAGAGACAGCTGTAGCCCCTGGGCAGCTCCGTTAGTCCTTGTTAAAAAGAAAGATGGTACAATGAGGATGTGTGTTGATTACAGGCAGTTGAATCGCATTACACATAAGGACGCATACCCACTGCCTAGGATAGAGGAGTCTCTGGCTGCCTTAAAATCTGCTAACTACTTCTCTACCTTAGATCTCACCAGTGGGTACTGGCAGGTTCCTGTAGCGGAGGCGGACAAAGAGAAGACGGCCTTCACGACGCCAATGGGTCTCTGTGAGTTCAACTACATGCCCTTCGGATTGTGCAATGCTCCCGGAACGTTCCAGAGGATGATGGAGTGCTGCCTGGGACACCTGAACTTTGAAACCGTGCTGCTATATTTGGATGATGTCATTGTCTTCTCTAAGACCTACGAAGACCACCTGAAGCACCTGGCCGAGGTGTTTGAAGCCCTATCCAACTTTGGCTTAAAGGTGAAACCGTCCAAGTGTCATCTGCTGAAACCTAAAGTGCAGTACCTGGGCCATGTGGTGAGCGCTGAAGGAGTGGCCCCAGACCCCGACAAGGTCACAGTGATTAAGGACTGGCCAAAGCCCAGTGACCTCCACGAAGTCCGGCAGTTCCTCGGGCTGGTAGGCTATTACCGGAGGTTCATTAAGGACTTCACCAAGAAAGCCGCACCCTTGCAAAACCTGTTGGTGGGCCAACCAAAGAAGACCAAGGGGAGGAACACCCCCTTTGATTGGAACGAAGAGCTGGAGGAATCCTTCACCTGTTTGAAGTCGGCACTGACGGGAGAAGAGGTACTGGCTTACCCCGAATACGACCAACCGTTTGTGCTGTACACAGATGCCAGTAATGTGGGACTAGGAGCCGTGCTGTCTCAAGTCCAGAAAGGCAAGGAAAGAGTGATCGCTTACGCCAGCAGGAAACTCCGTCCCACGGAAAGGAACCCTGACAACTACAGTTCCTTCAAACTGGAATTCCTTGCCCTTGTCTGGGCAGTGACAGAGAGGTTTAAGCACTACCTGGCCTCCGCGAAATTCACCGTCTTCACGGACAACAATCCGCTAACGCATCTGGGTACTGCCAAACTCGGGGCTTTGGAACAGCGGTGGATGGCCCGGCTGTCCAACTATGATTTCACCATCAAATATCGGGCAGGACACCAGAATGCCAATGCCGATGCTCTGTCCCGAATGCCCAATTTACCAGAAGTGGGAGAAGACCCGGAGGCACTTGAAGAGGTGGAGCTGCCTGCCTTCCATCGCCCCAAAGCCACTCAGAACTCTCACCATGTGAAGAACAGGCACAAGAACCAACCGGATGCCACGCTGAATCCCCTGCCCCACCACGGATGGGCAGAAACCCAGGATAGTGACCCCGCGGTCCGTCAGGTGAAGGAGCTCTTGACGCAGGCTGGGTTGCACCCTGGCCCAGACGATCCACAAGAAACCCAACAGCTGTGGAAGGGGAGAAGCAAGCTGTTTATCCATGATGGCAAGCTGTGCAGGAGGAGCATTGACCCACGTACTCATGAATTGGTGTGGCAGATAGTGGTGCCCAGGCGAGATGCGCCCATGGTTCTGGGAGCCTATCATGATGGAGCCGGACACTTCGGATGGAGGAAGCTAGAGAAGCTGCTCCGAGGGAGGTTCTATTGGATTGGCATGAAGAGAACCATTGAGAAGTGGTGTCGGGAGTGTGGTCCATGTAGTCTGCGCAGGAAGGACCGTGACAGTCAGCGGGCTCCCCTGCGGCCTATCATCACCAAAAGGCCGCTCGAACTGGTCGCGCTGGATCATGTGAAGCTGACACCTAGCCGGTCGGGCTATATCTACGCCCTTACCATCGTGGACCACTACTCCAGGTTTTTGGTGGTTGTGCCTGTCAAGGATCTAACGGCCAGGACTGCCGCCAGGGCCTTCCAGCAGCACTTTTGTAGGCCCCATGGCTACCCAGAGAAGGTACTGACCGATCAGGGACCTGCATTCGAAGCGGAAGTGTTCCAAGAATTCTGCCAACTGTACGGGTGTAAGAAGATCAGGACCACACCGTACCATCCTCAAACCAACGGGATGTGCGAGAAGATGAACCAAGTGGTAATTGATTTATTGAAGACCTTACCCGTGGAGGAACGGAACCTGTGGCCGACAAAGTTGCCTGACTTGGTGGATATGTACAATCACATCCCAGTAAGTTCCACCAACTGTACTCCAGCGTACCTGATGCGAGGAAGATCTAGTCGGTTACCCGTTGATCTGGACATGGGGGTCCTAGTACCCGAAGATACCTCGCCGGATGCAGATTGGGATGCAGAAAGGCAGCGAAGGTACCGCGAAGTACAGGAGTGTGTAGAGAGAAGTCTCGCCCAGGCTAGGCAGAAGCAAGAAAGGGACTACAACCAACATGCTCCTGCGATCCCCCTGTCACCTGGTGAGCAAGTACTTAAACGAAAGAGGAGATTACACAAGCTCGATGACCAATGGGAAGCGGAACCGTATACCATCCTGCCATCCGACTTCGACAACACAAAGGTCTGTCTCATCAGCAAGGACAGAGGGGAGACCTCGACAGCGGTATCCAGGGATCACCTTAAGGTCTGCCCCGATAAGTTGAAAGAGAGGGGCACGGCCCCAGAAATCTCCCCGCCGGTGGAAAAGGAGAAGATGTTCCATACCGTCCTTGGCGACTTTCCCCAATCCTGGACTCAGATAAACCAAGCCATCGCGGTGCCTGTTCTAATGTTTCAACAGCCGGACCCACCAGAACCAATGGTGGTACCAGATCATCTGGCCCCGCTACCTCAACAAGCCTTACCTGATGAAACCATGCCAACCGTTGAACCGGCAAATCCTCCCTCAGCTATCAGTGAATCTGCTGTACCCACTGTTGATAGCAGCAGCTCTGAGAGCCCTAACCTGCCAGTGCTACCCCGACTCACTAGAAGTGTAGCTAGAAGACAGTGCACTACATCAGCGGTAGCAAGCATAGCGGGCCCTGTTAGGCCAATAGCAACCCCTGCGCTGCGAAGGTCCACACGCAGCACTCAAAACCAAACTCCCCTCCGCTACAAACCTTGGAGGTATTAATAAGGGCTGCTCTTTAGTTAAGAATGTTTTTGTATGTATTTTTGTTACAGGTTTTTAAATGGACACTAGAGTAATGGACGGTGAATTGCTCAAAAAACTTTCAAAAAGGGGGGCCCCTTTGTTTACCCGGGGTCCCCGCTGTTTCAACCACTGAACTGAGAGTCATAAACTGTGCATGACCTAACTTTTGCAACGTTCAAGAATCCTCACCTCCCGTAAAGGGAAGCATTGTTATGTTCAATTGTTATGCTATTTCAAAAATTTGTGTGTTTTCTGTTAACATGTATTATTGTTCTTGTTTTCCCAGTCCCGGAGTACTGGATTTAACCGGGGGCGAGTGCAGCACCCCAGAGTCCTGGTTGTTGCAGTACTGTGGCTCCGCCACTATGGGGAGCTATGGTACGTCTGATTGCACTAAAGGAGTTTCTCTGACCAGGTAACACCTCACTACACTTCACACTCCGGCCACCAGGGGGGGTGGACCTATCTAGTAGGCCACTCCTCACACTATGGTAAAACTGGGGGTTGGACAAGAAGACAGGGAGAAGTAGCTGGGAAGAGCTAGTGAGAGGACCTGTCAGGGATGGGATCCTGGCAGACTCCTCAGAGCAGAACTAACCAGTGCACAACGGGAATACAGTAAAGAGGAATTGGGACCAGAAGGAGTCGTGCTGTTAGACCGAGGCAACATCCTTCTGAGGCGCAAACAGTCGGTGGCCGGAACGCCGAGCAAGTAAGAGACTTTAAGTACACTGCAAACCACGGCCGGACAGCTAATTACAGGTTGGCTGTCTCACTTAACACCTAAGCAGACAACGGAGGCAGTTGTGGGAGAGGGGCGACTCTAGGGTCCCGGAAGAACTCCAGGCCTACCCCGTCATACGGGTGCGTCCTACCATATCATCTGGGGGACGGAGAGAGAACGAACATCAGAGACAGACAGAAACAGTTGTGAGGACTATCCCGGGAGCTCAGCAGGGAAGAACTACAACACATAGCGCTAGAAGGTAGACACTGATTCCCACCTGTAAAGAGAACTCCTGATGTGCCTTTGGACCGGCCGGTCTCTGACAACCCAGTTAACAGCGCTCTGGACTGAGGTCTCCAAAACCTTCAGTAAAGAGGTAAAGAGACTGCAACCTGGTGTCTTCGTTATTTACCGCGACTTGCACCCCACAACTGCACCATCATCATCACTTATTCTACCGGACGTCCCCCACTGACAGACAGGGCCACGGACCGGGTCTAGCCACCGTGACAACCCCAGGACTGAGACCCAGAGGCCCGGTGCCGGGTACCCCTAGACCCTGCGGCGGTGTGGGGGCGCTCCATATACACCCTCCTGCCGGCTCTCTGTGAACCAGTTCGGTAACAAAGCAGTAGGAGCTTAATATTTAACAAGGATGAACTATGTGAAAAACCAAGTTAACTCAACAAAAACCAAAACCAACAGGCTAACAGGGTGGGTGCTGTATCCCCCAATGATTGGCTCGGAGAAAAGGATTTTACGGTGAGTACACAAAAATCTCCTTTTTTCCTACGCCTCATTGGAGGACACAGGACCATGGGACGTCCTAAAGCAGTCCCTGGGTGGGAAACAATTAACTGCAATTGCTACTTGCACCCACAAGTTACAGATGCGGCACAGCCGCCTGCAAAATTCGTCTGCCAACGGTCGCATCTGCCGAGGCCTGAGAGTGAATATGGTAATGTTTTGTAAAGGTATGCAGGCTGGACCAAGTCGCAGCCTTACAAACTTGTGCTGCCGAAGCTTGGTGCCGGATGGGGATGTCCTCAAAACCACCATATCCTGATGAAAATTCAGGAACAGAACTTGAGAGGACAGAGCCGCCAGCTCGGAGACTCGTATGATAGAGGTGACCGCAACTAGAAAAGCAACTTTCCATGAAAGAAGAGACATGGAAACCTAATGTAAAGGTTCGAAAGGAGCCTGTTGCAAAACTCCAAGGACCAGATTAAGATCTCATGGTTCCAACAGCATCCTATAGGGGGGCGCTCGATGGGAGACTCCCTGAATAAACGTCTTGACCTGTAATCTGTTGGCAATCCTGCATTGGAAGAGAACAGACAGGGCTGAGATCTGCCCCTTGAGAGAACTAAGGGCGAGACCCAAGTCCAAACCCGTTTGTAAGAACTCGAGAATGGAAGGGATGCAAAAATGTAGAGAACGTCCTCGGTCGCTACACCATAAAAAGAAAGTCTTCCAAGTGCGATGATAGATACGCATAGACGTAGGCTTTCTAGCGTTGATCATGGTAGCTATGACTTCTGGAGAGAAACCTGCCTGGGTTAGGACTCAGGACTGAACGGCCATGCCGTCAAACACAGGGCCTCTGAGTTCTGGTGGTAAAAGGGGCCTTGAGATAGCAGATCTGCGCGATTCGGTAATCGCCAGGGAACGTCGGCAACTAGTTGAACTAGTTCCGCGTACCACGCCCAGCGTGGCCAATCTGGCACAATCAGGTTAACCGGTACCCTCTCAGCTCTGATTTTCTTGATGACACTCGGTAGGAGAGGAAGCGGGGGAAATATGTACGGAAGCTGAAAATGATGCCACGGGAGTACAAGAGCGTCTGCCCCGATGGCTGCCGGATGGTGGGACCGAGCCATGAAGTCGGGAACCTTGGAATTCAGCCGTGAGGCCATCAGATCCATGTCCGGGGTTCCCCAATGACAGCAGATCTGGTGGAAGATCTCCGGATGGAGAGACCACTCCCCGGAGTCGAGGCATTGCCGACTGAGGAAGTCTGCCTCCCAATTGTCCACTCCCGGGATGTGAACCGCAGAGATCATTGAGCGGTTTTCCTCGGCCCATCGGAGGATGTGGCCTACCTCTGTCATGGCCCCCCTTCTGCGGGTTCCCCCATGGCGGTCCATGTATGCCACTGCAGTGGCGTTGTCGGACTGAATCCTGATTGGGCGACCTGCTAGGAAGTGGTGGAACTGGAGAAGTGCCAGCCTGTTCGCCCGGATTTCCAAGATGTTGATTGGAAGGCGTGATTCCTGGGGGGACCAGCGGCCCTGAGCAGTGTGATGAAGGAACACCGCTCCCCAGCCTAGAAGACTGGCGTCTGTCGTTACAACCAGCCAGTGTACTGGAAGAAAAGACTTCCCTTGATTCAGGGAGGATTTCAATGTCCACAACCTGGGACTGTCTGACTCGCTGGGGAAGGAGGAACCGACGGCCTAGGGAGAATGGGTTCCTGTCCCAAACAGCCAGGAGGGCATGCTGTAGAGGACGGAGGTGTAGTTGGGCAAATGGAACCGCCTCCATAGCTGCTACCATCCTGCCGGGGACTCTCATACTGAAGCGCAGAGAGTGAGAGCGAGGCTGAGAGAGCTTCTGAGCTTCTCGCTGTAAGACTGAGATCTTTTCCGGGGGAAGAAGAACCAACTCCCGGGACGAGTCGAGTATCATTCGTAGAAAGGAAATTCGCTGAGCCGGTACTGGGGAAGATTTTTTGAAGTTTATCTTCCAACCCAGGCGAGAAAGGGTATCTATTGTGATGGCCATGGCTTCCTTGCAGGAGCGGAAAGAGGAGCCTTTGATGAGGATATTGTCTAAATACGGGAGTGCCACCATTCCTCGGATGTGGAGTATGGCCATGGCAGCTGCCATGACCTTGGTGAATACCCTGGGAGCGGTGGCGAGGCTGAAGGGCAGAGCAACGAATTGGAAGTGATCTTCCTGAACTGCGAAGCGAAGAAACCTTTGGTGAGAAGGTAAAATAGGAATATGGAGGTATGAGTCCTGGATGTCTATAGATGCCAGGAACTCGCCTTTTTCCATGGAGGCGATGACAGAACGAAGCGATTCCATCCGGAACCATCGTACCCTGACAAACCTGTTCAGCAGTTTTAGGTCTAGTATGGGCCGTACTGTACCGTCCTTCTTTGGAACAATGAAGAGGTTTGAATTAAAACCTTGAAACCTTTCGCTTTGAGGGAACGGAATAATAACTCCGTCTTTCTCAGAGAGCTAATAGCTTTGAAGAACTCTGATGCTTTTGCCCTGGGAGAAGACAGGAAAAAACGGTTTGGAGGGCGAGATAAGAGATCTATCTTGTATCCGGAGGATACTAGATCGCGGACCCACTCGTCGTGAACGACCGAGAGCCACGCGGCATTGAAGGAAAGCAGGCGGCCGCCTACTTTGAGGGTGTCCCCCGGATACCACAGGGAGTCATTGTGTGGAAGGTCTGCCCGTTCTGGCGCCTCTGGATCCTGGCTGCCTTGGCCTGCCTCTCCATGAAGGGGAGGGCTTAAAAGAGGCCTGTGAACCTCTGTCTCCACGTTGTGCTCGGCCGGAACCGGGAGATGTGGAAGTAGAGGACCAGTTTCAGTTGTAACGAAAAAATCGGGAACGAGCCTGTGGTTGCAGGTTCCGAAAGGGCCGAGAGAGTCTCTGTTGTGGAAGAAATTTACTCTTCCCTCCAGTGGCTTCAGAAATTAACTGGTTGAGCTTTTCGCCAAAAAGGCGACCGCTCTGATATGGGAGAGAAGTCAATGACTTTTTGGAAGTAGAATCCGCACGCCAGTCCCTGAGCCATAAGGACCTCCGGATGGTGATGGCATTTGCTGCTGCTTGAGAAGCGCAGTCAGCGGCATCCAGGGACGCGGTCACTACAAAATCTCCTGCTCTGGCTATCCGAGTAGTGAGGTCTGCTATCTCGGGGGGAAGATTGGTATCCAGTACTGCTGAAGACAAGACCTCAGCCCAGTGGGTCATAGCCTTAGACACCCACGTAGCGGCAAAAGATGGAAAGAGTGCGGCCGCTGAGGCTTCAAAGGCTGAACGCGCCATATTGTCAATCGGTTGGATTTTTAATAAAGGCGCCCTCTGAGGATAAAACAGATTTCGTAGCCAGGCGCGATACCGGAGGATCTACTGCGGGAGATTGTGACCAATCTTTTCTTAGATCCCGGGCAAAGGGATATTTGGACTCCATGGGCTTCTGCCCTGTGAATCGTTTATCTGGACGGATCCTGTGAGATTGAACAATTTGCTTAAACTCGGGATGAGTGGCGAACACTCTGTGAGCTCGTTTGGTCCTCTTAAAGGACACGACATGATCCGTTTTAGATGAGCGTTCCTCCTCAAGTCTCAAAGCCTTATTCACTGACTCAATTAGAGAGTCGAGAGTCTCCTGGTCGTGATGAAATTCCTTATCTAGGGACGTAGCAGAATCGTCCTCTGAAACAGGTTCTCTACTAGCCCCAATGGAAGGGGAGCGAGAAATGGAGCTCTCAGAACCCAAAAACCGTTGATGGTCTGGGGATATGGCATGAAGCCTTTTCCTGGAAGGGTGAGAACTCCTTGGCAAGGTACGACCCCTGGAGTACGAGGGGTTCTGACCATCGGAAGCGTCATCCGTATTAGTGCTCTGGTTGGAGGAAGGGTCTCGAAACGAGTCTAACGCTTTTGCCAGGGATGCCATAGACCGAGTAAGGGAGGTAGCCCACTCAGGGGGACTAGGCTCACTGGGTTCAGTATCAGCAACAGGTGGTTCCTGAGCAGTCACCGGTTCACAAGCTGCAATGCAGTATTGTGACCCCAGGGTAATGATACCTTACAAGAGGTACATGCAGCGAAAAATAGTGTGGGTTTTCCCAGACTTTTTGTGAGGCTTTGGTTGAGACATAGTAAAGCCTGGAGGAAAGCGCTTACTAGCAGGGGAAGGGTTAAGCTATGTGTCTGCAGCTTACCCCAGTCCTGTGTCTCGAGTCTCCAGGGCAGGTCCGCAGTGTAGGCAGAGAAAAACGCTAGTCCTGAGGGCTGTTATAGGAAACGCTGGAGCAGTGCTGCAGCATCAGGGCTGTGGGTGTCCCAAGACGGCCGCCGAGACCAGGAAGTGGGAGCTCATCACAGGGAACGAGAAGCGCCAAGAAAAGTGGGTGGGGCTAACTGCCGATGGGCGTGGCCTAAACTCCGGCCTGTATTGAGGGGAAAAAAAATTTTCTTTCTTCTGCGGTTGCGACCTTGAGCCCCGACCGCTATTAGCGCCATCATTAGCTGCACTCCTTCTTGGGGTTGCGCACTACGGACCACTCACGGACACAGGCTTAAGGTGCGGACCTCCCATACCCCGGGGACCAGGACCCCCCTAGCGCCTCGGCCCCCCGCAGTGTACTCACGGTAGATGCGGTGGGCCGGTGCTCAATCCACCGTCACCATAGTCAGGGAGGGGGTGGAGAGCTTCTGCCGCCATGCGTCATCCGCTATATCAGTGGTGATGCAGAGGGGGGCTGCACGGACACCATATATATCATGTCCGGCTATGCACCTGGCTCCAGGAGAGGTAGATGGAGGGCTACTCCATGTGGTCGCCTGCTATGGAGGGAGGAGATCGGAACGCGAAGGAACCGTCGCCCGTAATATGAGCTCAGGGCTGGCATCCAACGTTGCAGGAAAGGATACGGGAGGAACACTCCACGTACTTGCCTGTTGCTGGTTCGGGGGAGATTGGAACCTAGAAAGGATCAGTCGCTCCCATTCGCTCCGTTAAAGGAAAAAATAGAACAAAAAAATTAAAATAAAAACGGTGGGGTGTGAAACAGACGCAAGTGCCTCCTACAGACACTAAGCAAGAACTGGTTCACTGAGAGCCAGCAGGAGGGTGTATACTGCAGGGGAGGAGCTATTCTTTCTGTGTTTACTTAGTGTCCTGTTAGTGGCAGCAGCATAACACCCATGGTCCTGTGTCCCCCAATGAGGCATAGGAGAAAAGCGTTGAATAAGATTTCTGGATTAAATTACTCATCCATTGGTTATTATGTGCTTTCTCTCACATTTTGCTGGTATACAACAATACAAGAAAATTTGGCTCGGTTACATTTCTTACCCATACACTATTCTGTGGCATGGGGTAAATTTTTGTCATATATAATACTCCAAAAAAAATTAGTAAATAGTGCAGCCATAAAGAGCATTATTTGGTCTTGTGTATATTTCTATGAAATGTAACATTCCCAAAAAGTGTTAAAAAATTTAGCTGGGTTACATTTCTCACCAAAACAGTATTCCTGTGTACTTGGGTACTGTTTTTATAATATTTAAGACTTCAAAAAAGCATTAAAATTTTTTGCTGTGTTAAATTTCTCACCCATACACTATTTCGGCTTCTGGCATACATTTCGTTATTATATGACCCTAAAAAACACCTTGTTCATAAATTTAATTGGTATTACAGTATATTGCCCATTCATACAGTATTACGTGTTCTTGGGTAGATTTCAGTGATATATAACCCTCAAAAAATTTGTTTAAAAGTGTATTGGTATTATGTCGCTCATCCATATGGTATTACATCTTCTTGGGTACATTTCGTTGCCACGTGAGCTTCAAAAAAAACTTGGGCAAAATTTTTGGGTGTGTGCACACGTTGAAGATTTGGTGCATTTGTCAAGTTTTTTCTGTGCGGATTTGTGATCAAACCTGAAGCAAAACCGGATTCCAGCAAAGTAAATGAAAAATCTGAAATGTCATGCACAAGTTGAGTTTTTTCGACTTGCAGATGTGGTGCAGAAAATAATTTGCAGCATGTCCATTGTCTGTGCATTTTTTTTCCCTGCGTTTTTCATCATTCACTTGACTCAAATCAAAAACGAGTGTTTTTACAGCTGCGTTTTTCCTGCCAAGAAATGCAGAAATTTTACTCAACGTGTGCACATACTCTTATCGGTATTATATTGCTCACCAATAGACTATACCATGGTCTGGAGTCTAAGGCTATGTGCACATGTTGCGGATTAGGCTTAGGAATTTCTGGTGCGGATTCTGTCTCTCCTGGCAGAAAACGCACCTGCGTTTTTTTGTGCGGTTCCGCAGCTTTTTTTTGTGTGTTTTTGCTGCGGTTTTCTTGCGGAGTTGCTGCGTTTTTTACCCCTGCGGTTTTCTATAATGGAATGGGTACAAAAACGCTGCAGATTCACAAAAAAGAAGTGACATGCTACTTCTTTTAAACCGCAGCGTTTCCGCAGCGGATTTTCAGCAAAGTGTGCACAGCATTTTTTTTTTTCTCATTGATTTACATTGTACTGTAAATCAATTGCGGATCTGCAGCATTTCTGCACCTCAAAAAACGCTGCTGATCCGCAGAGAATCCGCAACGTGTGCACATACCCTAAGAGTACCAATACATGACAATTTGAACAAAATGTGTATGTATGTGGCCCTACTTTAGGTCTAATACAGGGTATATCCGAATCCCTCTTTTTTTTTTTGCAGTTCTTGCTTTCTTTGTAAGTTACACTGAAATACCTATTTTTGGATAAAAAAATAAAAAATCAATTTTGCGTTTACTTTAATCATTTCTTTTAATTGTGCCTTATATACAAAGTCATTATACAGGAAAAAAATGTTTAACTTTATTTCCTGCAAAATGCAATTTCTCGTAGTTTGGAATGTTTTATGGTCAATCCTTAGGGTATGTTTCCACAGTCAGGAAACGCTGCAGATTGGATGCTGCCTACAGCATAGTGGAGGGAATTTTATGAAATCCCATCTCCACTATGTGCGTTCAAAGACGCAGGTGGCAGACCTGTGTATACGAACATGCAGCACGTCTTTATAGACCGCAGCATGTCTATTTATCTTGCGCCTCCGCAAGATAAATTACACAGTATGTATAGGATGCGGTGATTCTGCATGTGTTCAATAAACACATGCGAAATCACCGTGCGTGCAAAAGCCGACAGCGCTTTGGGCGAAGCTGTGTCCAAAGCGCTGCCAATTCGTACCTTGGAAACATACCCTTAAAGTGGAGTAAAAGTGTGACACCATTGTTCTCAGCAACAGCGATCTTGGTGTCAGACATGCTTTCAGGAGTCTTCCCCATGCTTTTCTTCTATTCAGCACTTTTCATAGCCAAATCAGTTCTCATGCTTCGCACTGACGAGGGCCAACAGCCCGAAACACCGTGTCTGCGAATTGAGATACTGATTTGGCTTTTATCCTAAGTCATATTGCACGACTCGTTAAAGGGTTGATTGTGACTTGTAGGATCGCTACTTCCAATAGGTGGCGCTATAGAGTTAAGTCCTCTTTTTTTCAGCAGAGGCAATTTGCATATTTAAATTCCCAGAGGAGCATTGCACGGCGAATAAGCCTCCTTACCTTGACAAGCCAGCTGGTATGTCACTCTCCATAAGGAGAAACATTAACCCTTAGACCCCAGTCCAGAGCCTCTGACCTAGCCAAATCAGTTCTCATGCTTCGCACTGACGAGGGCCAACAGCCCGAAACACCGTGTCTGCGAATTGAGATACTGATTTGGCTTTTATCCTCTGTCATATTGCACGACTCGTTAAAGGGTTGATTGTGACTTGTAGGATCGCTACTTCCAACAGGTGGCGCTATAGAGTTAAGTCCTCTTTTTTTCAGCAGAGGCAATTTGCATATTCACATCCATTTGAACATTTTCACTGTCCCCCAGACCTCTTTGTAGGGTCTGCATTAACTCACATTATACTCATTACTCCAAACGAGTATTCAGAATTGCTGGGTTCAAGCAACGACTGCCCGAACATTTTAGTCCTCAATCACCTCTACTTACCACACAAAACTGCATCAATTGTTCTAGATACATTTACACACAGTTTTGAAGGTTATTCCAAATATTTGTGAGCCAACACTTTGGGATCATTGTCCTGCTACAGAATACATTTGGAGCCAATCACTGGCCTCCCTGATGTTATTGCATGATGGATAAATATTTGACCATTACTCAGCCTTGAGGACCATGGAAGCAGTGGTTAGCCAAGGAAACTTAGTGCAGCAGTTGAAATATCTCCTGCTAATTTATCTTCAAAATTGGAAATGTCCAGCAGTGCCATCAGCTCAGAATTGTCAGCAACCAGCGTGACTAAGCTACACCCATTTACTGTTCAGAAAAATCTGGTCGGAGGTATTCTTTATGTCAGGAATGTGGCCAAAAAGTCATACCATTGACATGAATAAAGGAAAAGCAGCTCAACTATACACAAAAACATAGCTAATAGGGTGCAGAAAATGACAGCAGGCAACAGTGAAGCATTACTTCCAGATGGGAGCGACAAAAAAAGAAATTACATCGGAGCCACAGAGGGACATAAGGATATTGTGAGCATAATAGGTGGACACTACTACTGTAAGGGTGCCATGGTGGGGCAATTCTATTGTATTTGGGCACAGAGGGGACACAAGAATAAATACTGTATGGGGGACATCTATGGGAATATTACTACTGTATTTTAGCTTTGGGACGCTGTTAGTGTGGAGCAAAATATTATTAATGGGGAAGAAAACACGGGTATTACATACCTGGTAATGTGTTTTTTCATGAGACATGACGGCACCACGAGAGAGGGGATCCGCCCATCAAGGACAGGAAACCTTCAAGATAAAAGGGGCGGCTCCTCTCTCCACATCAGTTGTTTTACAGAGTACGAGAGGAACTCCGCTGGTTAGTGTACACATAAATAATACATCATATACAGTTCTATTCACCGATACCCCAGGGAGTGTATAATACAAATAATGCTAATAATGCACCCAACTAATGACGTGATCAAAAGGGTGGGAATATAAGGGTGCCGTCATGTCTCATGAAAAAACACATTACCAGGTATGTAATACCCGTGTTTTTCCATCATACATGACGGCACCACGAGAGAGTTACAGAGATATGTATTCTCTTTTAGGGAGGGATCACTGCTTGTAACACTCTTCTCTGAAATGTGAGATCAGAGGTAGCAGATAGGTCTAGCCTATAATGTTTAAAAAATGTAGACGGAGAGGAACAAGTGGCCGCCTTACAGATTTGGTCGATGGTAGCATCTACTCTCTCCGCCCACGATGTCGCCATGGCCCTCGTGGAATGGGCTTTCAGACCCTGCGGAACAGCCCTGCCTGCACTACTATACGCTAGAATAATGGCCTCTCTCACCCATCTAGCTATAGTTTGTTTTGAGGCTTTAAGGCCCTTCCTTGACCCCTGGAACAAAACAAATAAAGCCCTCTGTTTCCTCCAGGATTTTGTCATCTCTAGATACTGTAGGATACATCTCCTGACATCTAGGCAATGGAGTCTCTCCTCTTTCTTGTTACTAGGATTAGGACAGAAAGAGGGTAGGGTTATGTCCTGAGCCCTATGAAATCTCGATACCACTTTGGGGAGATATGCCGGATCTAATTTTAATACAACCCTATCGTCCATAATTTGTGTGTAAGGGGGGTCAGCTGACAACGTGTGTAAATCCCCCACCCTACGGGCCGATGTAAGTGCCACTAACAAAGCTGTTTTTAATGTTAGTACTTTATCTGAAGTAGCATTTAACGGCTCAAAGGGGCTTTCTGTCAAAGCTGTTAACACTAAATTTAGATCCCATTGTGGAGGAGTAGGGGATGGAACAGAGTCAGCTCTACTACAGGCTCGGATAAACCTCACCACCCACCTATTGCTTGCCAGGTCACAGTTGAATAAAGCTGCTAAGGCTGAAATGTGTACTTTGAGGGTACTAACAGCTAACCCCAGATCTAAGCCCTTTTGCAGGAACTCCAGTATTGCCACTATCGGGACCTCCCCTTCCCGTATTGGCCCTGAGCTGGAGAGGAATTTCTTCCATATTCTCTCATAGATCTTGGTCGTTACTGGTTTTCTGCTGCTGAGCAAGGTGGATATTAACCCAGCTGAGAACCCTTCTTTCTCTAGTAACGACCGCTCAAATGCCAGGCTGTCAAATGAAGCCCGGAATTCTGCGGGTGATTGAAGGGACCCTGAGTTAGAAGGTCCTGGTCTTCCGGGAGAACCCACGGGTCCGTCACTGACATCACTCTCAGCCAGTAAAATCATGGTCTTTTCGGCCAGAAGGGAGCTATCACAATTACCCTGGCCTTGTCCTCCCTGATCTTCCTCAGAACTGCTGGAACTAGACATATCGGTGGGAAGGCATACAGGAGTCCTGACGTCCATTCTATGCTGAAGGCGTCTACTGCCAACGGCCTGTCTGCTGGGTTCAGGGAGCAGAACTTTTGAACTTTCTTGTTGGCTTTTGAGGCAAAGAGGTCTACCCTGGGTCTTCCCCACATGTGTATTATCCGTTGAAAAATTGACTTTTTTAGGGACCATTCCCCTTGCCTCAGGTGGTCCCTGCTTAAAAAGTCTGCTTTTATATTGTCCACACCTCGAATATGCAGGGCCGATAATGACAGGAAATGCCTTTCGGCTAGAGACATGAGTCTTGTGGTTATGTGCATCAGTGACCGAGAACGTGTGCCCCCCTGGTGGTTCACGTATGCTACCGCTGTTCGGTTGTCCGATAGGACTCTCACATGATGCCCTGCCAAGTGTGGAAGTAACTTCTCTAGCGCCTTTTCTATTGCTAGGAGTTCCCACTCGTTTGAGGATAGATTTTTCTCCTCTTGAGCCCAGGGGTCTTGGACCCATAGTGTCTGAGTGAGCTCCCCCCCCCCATGGACTGGCGTCCGTTGTGATCACTTTGGAGGCTGTATATGTCCAGGGAACTCCTCTCGGAGATGATTCTATCTGTAACCACCATCTGAGAGATTGGAGCACAGAGAGTGGGAGAGTGAGCTTCTGCTCTAACTGCCCCTGAAGTTCCAGGTCGTTCTGCAGCACACACCATTGGAAGGCAAAGTGTGTAAAACCTCCGTATATTGTTTATATTGTACACACAAAGTATCAAGGGTATTAGCTGGGTGCACTTACTCCTTATATAAGGTTGTACAGTTTACACTTGGGATGTTCTTATGTGAGGTGTTGGTATTTGTCTTTCCACGGCGTGCTAAACTGATGCTGGTGAGTAAACAAAGTAGAGAATGAAGTGATTTGCAAGCAATACACTAGAATATTAGGAAGTTACTGGCCACAATGATTGCAGTGGTATTAATAGGAATTAGTTGGCACTTACCACATGTTTGCTTATGAAGGTACCCGTGGTGAGGTAGGCAAGGTAGTCCACTGGATACGGTGCCGATAAAGTAACCCGCTGAGCTGGGCGGGTTAAAGTCCGGTGTGCGTGCCAGAGGCCGCGGTTCCTGGATGAGAACGTACCGGCGAGTGGTGAGGAGGAGCTCTGCCCCATCTCGGCACCGCGTCCTCAGCGTTGCTTCCGGCCGGGGCACGCGAGGCGCTGGTACCTCCTCACCACTTGCCGGTACGTTCTCGTCCAGGAACCGCGGCCTCTGGCACGCACACCGGACTCTAACCCGCCCAGCTCAGCGGGTTACTTTATCGGCACCGTATCCAGTGGACTACCTTACCTACCTCACCACGGGTACCTTCATAAGCAAACATGTGGTAAGTGCCAACTAATTCCTATTAATACCACTGCAATCATTGTGGCCAGTAACTTCCTACTATTCTAGTGTATTGCTTGCAAATCACTTCATTCTCTATTTTGTTTACTCACCAGCATCAGTTTAGCACCCCGTGGAAAGACAAATACCAAAACCTCACATAAGAACATCCCAAGTGTAAACTGTACAACCTTATATAAGGAGTAAGGGTACTGTCACACAGTGCAATTTTGATCGCTACGACGGCACGATCCGTGACGTCGCAGCGTCGTATGATTATCGCTCCAGCGTCGTAGACTGCGGTCACACTTTGCAATCACGGCGCTGGAGCGATGCCGAAGTCCCCGGGTAACCAGGGTAAACATCGGGTTACTAAGCGCAGGGCCGCGCTTAGTAACCCGATGTTTACCCTGGTTACCAGCGTAAACGTAAAAAAAACAAACAGTACATACTTACATTCCGGTGTCTGTCCCCCGGCATTCTGCTTCTCTCCACTGTGTAAGCACCATAGCCGGAAAGCAGAGCGGTGACGTCACCGCTGTGCTCGCTTTCCGGCTGGCCGGCGCTCACAGTGCAGAGAAGCTGAGACGCCGGGGGACAGACACCGGAATGTGAGTATGTACTGTTTGGTTTTTTTACGTTTACGCTGGTAACCAGGGTAAACATCGGGTTACTAAGCGCGGCCCTGCGCTTAGTTACCCGATGTTTACCCTGGTTACAAGCGAACACATCGCTGATCTAATGTTAAAAATAATAAAAAAACAAAAAACCTGCTATTCTCACCTTCCATAGTCTGACGATGCGCTCGCACCTGCCACCATCTTCCGTTCCCAGAGATGCATTGCGAAATTACCCAGAAGACTAAAGGTACCGTCACATTAAGCGACGCTGCAGCGATAGCGACAGCGATGCCGATCGCTGCAGCGTCGCTGTTTGGTCGCTGGAGAGCTGTCACACAGACCGCTCTCCAGCGACCAACGATGCCGAGGTCCCCGGGTAACCAGGGTAAGCATCGGGTTGCTAAGCGCAGGGCCGCGCTTAGTAACCCGATGTTTACCCTGGTTACCAGCGTAAAAGTTAAAAAAACAAACAGCACATACTCACCAGCGCGTCCCCCAGCCTCTGCTTCCTGACACTGACTGAGCTCCGGCCCTAACAGCACAGCGGTGACGTCACCGCTGTGCTTTCACTTTCAGTTTAGGGCCGGCGCTCAGTCAGTGTCAGGAAGCAGAGGCTGGGGGACGCGCTGGTGAGTATGTGCTGTTTGTTTTATTAACTTTTACGCTGGTAACCAGGGTAAACATCGGGTTACTAAGCGCGGCCCTGCGCTTAGTAACCCGATGTTTACCCTGGTTACCAGTGTAAAATATCGCTGGTATCCTTGCTTTTGCTGTCAAACACGGCGATACACGGCGACCTAGCGACCAAATAAAGTGCAGACCTTCTAGCAGCGACCAGCAATTTCACAGCGGGATCCAGATCGCTGCTGCGTGTCAAATACAGCGATATCGCTATCCAGGTCGCTGCAACGTCACGGATCGCTGGCGATATCGCCTAGTGTGACGGTACCTTTAGCGGTCTCGCAAGACCGCAAAGTCATCTGGGTAATTTCGCAATGCATCCTGGGAACGGAAGATGTCGGCAGCCGCGCGCGCATCGCCAGAGCTTCGCTGGATCCCAGCGGGTGAGTATATAACTATTTTTTATTTTAATTATTTTTTTTTTAACAGGGATATGGTGCCCACAGTGCTAAATACTACGTTGGCTGTGTTATATACCGCGTGGCTGCTATATACTACATGGGCAGTGTTATACACTGCGTGGGCTGTTATATACTGCGTGGGCGGCTGTGCTATATACTACGTGCCCTGTGTTATTATACTGCGTGGCCTGTGCTATATACTACGTCGCCTGTGTGCCTGTGTTATATACTGCGTGGCTGCTATATACTTCGTGGGCTGTTATTTAGTATGTGGGCTGTGTTATATACTGCATGGCCTGTATTAACGCATCGGCTATTCTACAATATGTATGTATGTATATAGCAGCCACATAGTATATAGCACAGGCCACGTAGTATTTGTCTGCTATATGCTACATGGCTCCTATATACTATGTGGCTGCTATATACATACATATTCTAGAATAACCAATGCGTTAGAATCGGGCCACCATCTAGTGTGTGTGTGTGTGTGTGTGTGTGTATATATATACTAGGGCTCATTTAAGGATCTCTCTTTAATAGCATACTATTGTTCTCCATAACCACTAGGTGGAGCCCTAGCATCTGATACATGTGCTCGGTTATTTAACCATTTATAAATCCATTATTCTGTACCGGAATTTTTATTTTCACCTCCCATTTTTTGCACCGGTGTCTCTTCATGAAATATACAATACATTAATACTAATTTTTGTGACGCATTGTATATATTGAAATGTATATATGATTACAACTTTGTAAAATACACTCCCTTTACTCTAGTTTTTAAACTGTATGTTTTATCATGTTATACTTAATAAAGATACAATGTTTGATTATTTGGGTAGCTTATTTGGTGATATTTGGTCTATCCTAAAACTCTCAAATACTGTTATTGCCCCACAGATATTGTGATTTTTCTTTGTATTTTATTAAAAAAAAAACAAAAAAAACAACCCACTGTACAGGAGAATCCTGACCCAGGTCTCATCATCTAGGAGGCATAGTCATGTTAGGCTGTCTGAAGGAAACGCATGTGCAGTTTTTCCAATACTGGGGCCCTATGGTACAATAATTGGGTAGAGAGTTAAGTATCGATGAGCAACTTTCCTAATCTGATCTCCTTTAAAAATCTTCCAATATCTCTCTCCTCTCTCTTTGGAGAAGCTGTTGGGTGGAGGTGGGATATTAGAAGGGGGATGATCTACCGCTACGATTGGTCATTGTAATCACCTCGACCATGGAAACAGTTTTAAATTATATCTTCTGCAATTTTCAAATTAAAATATTTACAGCTGCCGCCGAAACAATCTCCGCGTCATTGGCGTTCCCGAGTCAGTAAAGGATCTCCACCATTTCACTTCCTCCTGGCTCCCAAGAGCACTTAATTTGACTGACTGTTCTGGCTCTATGATAGTCGAACGAGCCCACAGACTTGGACCTCCAACTCCAGAATCCAATGCCCGCCCTCGCCCTGTTATTTATAAGTTACCATATATACTCGAGTATAAGACGAGATTTTCAGCCCAATTTTTTGGGCTGAAAGTTCCCCTCTCGTTTTATACTCGAGTCATGGTCGGCGGTGGGTGAGGGGGAGAGACGACTGTAGCATACTCACCTGCTCCTGGCGTTCCCCCTGAACGTCCCATGGTCTCCGGGCGTCCGCAGCTCTTCCTCTGTTCAGCGGTCACGTGGTACCGCTTATTAAAGTAATGAATATGGACTCCACTCCCATAGGGGTGGAGCCGCATATTCATTACTGTAATGAGCGGTACCAGTGACCGCTGAACAGAGGAAGAAGCTGCGGGCGCCGGAGATCATCTGTCTGGCAGAAGCTGTCAGGGACCGCGCCGGGAGCAGGTGAGTATTTCATATTCATCTGTCCGCGTTCCACTGATGCTCCATCTTCCCCATCCTCTTGCTGTGTCTATTCAGGTCAGAGGGCGCGATGACGTATTAGTGTGCACGCCGCCCTCTGACTGAACAGTCACTGCGGAGAGACGGGACGCTGAGGAGCAGCGGGCAGCAAGAGAGATGTCATTTTTTTTTCTTTTATTGCAGCAGCATTACATGGGGCATATTTTTATATGGAGCATCTTATGGGGCCATAATGAACTGTATGTAGTGTGATGCAGTGACCCCTGTTACAGCTAGGGGGCACTGCATGTGCTCCTCAGGATATGCATGGAGGCATATCTGAAGCTGTAAAGGTTGAAATTGCCACACACGCCTCCCACCTAGGGGTGTGGCTGCAAGTATATAATGTGACCATGTGGGTCACATGAGAGCACATGGGGGAGGCCTTGGACCTGGGGGCCTGTGTTTTGGACGGTCCCAGATGGGGATGGACGTCCTGAATAGTGCACAGAGAGGACGCGTGTGCAGAGTCCGTGATGGCACTGCGTTTGGGGAAGCTACAGGCCGTCTGAGGATCTGGACTGTCAGGTGGCCTGGTGAGCAAGGCATTGCCCGGGACGGTGATCCCAGTTCGGCAGCTTCCCTGTGAGACAGAGTACTGACAGGAGTCAGCATGTGGAGCAGGAGCTCCTAGGAGGTAATCCAGCGTATGGGGAACCGTGCAGTCACCCATGGCAACTGGACAGAGTAAGGTCCAGCATGATTTGAGACTGCAACCGTAATATCGTATGTTGGTGCCTGTTGTGCTCCTTGGAGATTAATGAACTGTATGGCGTGCGGTCACCCACGATATCTGGACACAGAGGTTCGGCATGTTTAGTGACCGCATTTCATAGCCGTATACTATAATGTGAAGAATTGATGTAAAGACTGTTTGCTTGTTCATAATTCTGTGGCTTATGACTCCATAATAAACCACAAGGACTGTTAAAGTGAAAACCCGTGTCTAAGTACTTGAATCCCGTGCCAAGCGAGTGTCCCCCAATACACTCAGTAAGAGCAATCTTACAGTAACATTACATGTGGCACAGTTTTGTATGGAGCATCTTATGGGGCCATAATGAACTTGTAATGCAGCATTCTATGTGGCAGTTTTGTATGGAGCATCTTATGGGGCCATAATGAACTTGTAATGCAGCATATGTGGCACAGTTTTGTATGGAGCATCTTATGGGGCCATAATGAACTTGTAATGCAGCATATGTGGCACAGTTTTGTATGGAGCATCTTATGGGGCCATAATGAACTTGTAATGCAGCATATGTGGCACAGTTTTGTATGGAGCATCTTATGGGGCCATAATGAACTTGAAATGCAGCATTATATGTGGCACAGTTTTATATGGAGCTATAATGAACTGTATGGAGTATTATATGGGGCGTATTTTGTATGGAGCATCTTATGGGGCCCATCATGAACTGTATGGAGCATTATATGGGGCTCCTGATTCAATATGGATATTCAAAAACACTTCACCTACTGAGGTCTCAATTTTACTTTTATTGGTATCTATTTTTATTTTTGAAATTTACCAGCAGCTGCTGCATTTCCCACAATAGGCTTATACTCGAGTCATTAAGTTTTCCCAGTTTTTTGTGGCAAAATTAGGGGGGGCGGCTTATACTCGAGTATATACGGCACTTAATTTTCAGGACAAAATGCTAATGTTTCGGGCTATGTCTGCTGTGAAATATGAGGGACGCACTCTTCTTATGTTTCAAGATTATTCTGCCGTGGTGGCAGCCAAGCGCCGCGCCTTTGCACCAGTTTGTAAACTTCTGCATGACAGAGGCTCCCATTTTGCCCTTCTCTACCTGGCACATCTGAGGGTGGAACTCCGAGGAAAGACTGTTTTTTGTTGACCCTAATGAAGCCATGGAGGGGGTGAAGCGCTCCTCCCGAGCCTCTTCTCCGGCCACTTGATTTCAATTTCATGGTTTTTCTAATTCTTTTCTAGTTGATAGCCATGTTACATCTCTGTTTAGATATACCTGCATGACTAATCTTTCGATTTCTACTTAATGCACGTTGTTTTTAATTTTTTTTTACTGCATTATGATTATGGGAGGTCTTAGTCGAGATTCTGTTATATAATGTTTATTGTAGTTTCTCTATTACTTGTGGGTTTTTTTTGGGGGGGCTGGGGGGCTCTTCCTCCCTAGGCATGATTTTTTTTTTTTTCTGGGTTTAAGGTTTTGCTTGCTGGGACAGACCTTTGCCCAGTTGTTTCTTCTCTGATATTACTCTTTCATGGCCTCAACGTGGCATAGGCTAATATGGCTGACTCTGCTACTGTAGCGCCTCACATTAATGTAGACTCTCTCAAATTGTTATCTTGGAACATGTCTGGGCTCAATACTCCGGTGAAAAGCAGTAAAGTTTTAGACCATGTTACCTGTATACGCCCACACATTGTGTTTTTACAGGAAACTCACTGGATTCGTGGAAAACATCCTCCGCTCTGTAACAAGCATTACCCGGACGGCATAGAGGCTTCTTTTTCAAGGAAGAAACGTGGGGTTGCTGTCCTGTTCCATAGAGACCTTGAATACTCCATTCAAGATGTGGTAAGAGACAAAGCGGGACGATATTTGCTGATTAAGATCCTTGCTGCACAGAGGGAATACTGCCTTATTAATTTTTATGCACCAAATGCTGCTAGCCCTTCCTTTTTTTCAAAGCTTGTAGAAGTAAGTCATCCATAGCTGGCATCCTACTAATATTTTATTAGGTTGGGATTTAAATGCTCTTCATGATATTTGTTTTAGATAGGTCTACCAGTCACATGACTTAGGATAAGAGCCAAACCAGAATCTCAATTTGCATCTCAAAGAGAAATTTCAAATAAACCTATGTCTTCTGGAGAAGTTGGATTGGTCATCCAGTCTCTTAAATTGCTTAACGCCCCTGGCGCGGGCAGTTACTCAGCAGAATTCTATAAAATATTGCAACCATTACTCATACCCCACCTTGCCTCTCTTTTTAATCATATTACAGATTCAAGTTCAATGAAGCGAGCCTTTCATTACTACCAAAGACGGGTAAAGACCTCCTTCTCCCTGCCTCGTACCGCCCAATCTCACTTTTAAACGTAGATTTCAAATTGCTCACCAAAATTATGGCCAACAGATTACAATCTATACTTCCCAATATCCTCACCACATCCCAAACGGGCTTTGTCCATGGCTGATCTATCACCTACAATATTAGAACGGCATTAGCCTCTGTTATTCATTGTCATCAAACCAAAAGCTAAAAGAAACATCTTAGTTAGTCTTGACGCCGATAAGGCTTTTGACCGGATATCTTGGTCCCACCTCATCCGAACTCAAATACAGAATGTTTGGATTTTCCTTTTTCAATTTTATCCGGACGATTTACACCACTCCTCAATTTGGCTTCATGGTCTTCAGTCATCCCCTTTCTCAATTTCACAGGTCAACAAAAAAATTTTTTTTTTCTGGTGTCCAAAATATTTTAATGAATTTGGGGTATTTTTGGGGTGCTGATTCTGAATATGCTATCAGTTTTGCCAGATTGGCTCAAGTTTTTGACATTTTTGGTATCTTATTTATAGCACTTGTTGGTAAATGCGACGCATCATCTCATTAATTTCTTTGGATTAGTACTTGAACTGAGCAGTTCTCAATATAGTTTTGTGTTAATTAGTGTTCTAAAAGTTTGTTTATAGCTTGATTTTTGCACTAGCTTTATGTTGTTGTCTGTTTTCCAGTGAAAAGCATGAACTCATCAAGAAGAAGTTGTCTTAACGATCCAGACTCATTCTGTTACATTTGTGGTGAATACACACTGCCAAAACATAGAAGAAACATAACAGACTTCGTAAAAAAAGTATATTTTGCCTATTTTGGGGTTATGCTTGGGGACCAAGACAAGTTTTGGGCACCACACATAGTGTGCAAAGCATGTATCGAATTATTACGAAAATGGAGCAAAGGACAAAGAAAAAGCTTCAAATTTGGTGTTCCAATGGTGTGGAGAGAGCCAAAAAATCATCATGATGACTGTTATTTCTGTGCAGTGCAAGTGCAAGGATTCAATAAGCATAAGAAACGAAAATGGGAGTAACATGGAATCTGCAAGAAGGCCTGTCCCTCATTGTGAAGATGTGCCTGTACCTGTGTTTACCATAAATAACAGTCATCATGATGATTTTTTGGCTCTCTCCACACCATTGGAACACCAAATTTGAAGCTTTTTCTTTGTCCTTTGCTCCATTTTCGTAATAATTCGATACATGCTTTGCACACTATGTGTGGTGCCCAAAACTTGTCTTGGTCCCCAAGCATAACCCCAAAATAGGCAAAATACACTTTTTTTACGAAGTCTGTTATGTTTCTTCTATGTTTTGGCAGTGTGTATTCACCACAAATGTAACAGAATGAGTCTGGATCGTTAAGACAACTTCTTCTTGATGAGTTCATGCTTTTCACTGGAAAACAGACAACAACATAAAGTTAGTGCAAAAATCAAGCTATGAACAAACTTTTAGAACACTAATTAACACAAAACTATATTGAGAACTGCTCAGTTCAAGTACTAATCCAAAGAAATTAATGAGATGATGCGTCGCATTTACCAACAAGTGCTATAAATAAGATACCAAAAATCTCAAAAACTTGAGCCAATCTGGCAAAACTGATGACATATTCAGAATCAGCACCCCAAAAATACCCTAAATTCGATGAAATATCTTTGGCACCAAAAATGCTGTTGACCAGTGTTTTCAGAGGTACGAGGCAGGGATGTCCTTTATCCCCCTTATTGTTCAATATTGCTCTAGACCCTCTACTTAGATATCAGGAGATGATTACTTCCTTTGAGGGAATTGGAATAGGCCACCTTACACAAGTCCTTGGCATTTGCCGACGACATATTACTCATGATAGCTAATCCTAAGGAGTCCATTCCTTTCATAATGGAGGCTTTTCACGAGTTTGGAGAAATCTTGGGATTCCACATAAATGTTAACAAATCCAAGGCTTTAGCGATCTTCAGGGATGCGCGACAAAGGTGGCCCTTTCCTTTTCCGTGGGGGGCATGGTTCTTTACGATATCTCTACCACAACACATCAGACTCTCGCCTACCATCGAAATCTTCAAAAAGAACCTGAAGACCCACCTCTTCCGACAAGCCTACAACCTGCAGTAACCACCAATCAACCAAACCGCTGCCTGACCAGCTCTATCCTCACCTACTGTATTCTCACCCATCCCTTGTAGATTGTGAGCCTTCGCGGGCAGGGTCCTCACTCCTCCTGTACCAGTTATGACTTGTATTGTTTAAGATTATTGTACTTGTTTTTATTATGTATACCCCTCCTCACATGTAAAGCGCCATGGAATAAATGACGCTATAACAATAAATAATAATAATATCTTTGTATTCTTCTTCCCTCCAACCCACATACTATTTACCAACTTAATATCCGACCCTTAATATCTGCCATTACTTGGGAAACACAATCTTGAACGTCTTTTTTAATTTATCTTTCGCGGATAAAGCTCAATTAAAATGGTTTCCTTCCCTAAAATACTCTTCCCTTTACAAATGCTACTTATTCTATTATCTAAAGCTGATGATCAACGCCTAAGATTTTTCGACAATTTATATGGGGTTCGAGGGGGAGATCTAGGATCAGTATTTTTAAATTGCAACAGGCTAAATCTTTGGGGGGCCTCAAATTTCCAAATTTAAGACTGTATAGCATTGCAGGCATTTTCACACATTCTCTTGATTGGATTAGGGCCCATACTAAATTTACCAACACCCCATTAGATGAAGCAATGTCTGTACCGATCAGTCTTTCAGCCTTGCTCCATTTACAACAAATTAGAGTTACCGCTGCAAAAAGGGATAATCCTCTTATGTCCGTGGTATTGGCATGGCGTCATGCTAGGAGGATCAGCGGACTAGACCCTTATACCTCAGTTTTCCTTCCTTTTCAAGGTAACCCTTTCTTTTAACAAGGCACCGCAAATTTACCGAGTGCTGGGGGAGAGACGGTGCATACTGGTGTGCGATCTTCTGACAACTACTCAATGTCCTCTTTCTCTGGAAGGTATTTTCTCCAAATATCCAATCTTAGTGGGTAATATTTTCATTGCCAATCAGATTAAAGGGAACCTGTCACCCCCAAAATGGAAGATGAGCTAAGCCCACCGCCATCAGGGGCTTATCTACAGCATTCTGGAATGCTGTAGATAAGCCCCCGATGTATCGTGAAAGATGAGAAAAAGGTTAGATTATACTCACCCAGGAGCGGTTCGGTCCGATGGGCGTTGCGGTCCGGGGCCTCCCATCTTCTTACAATGACGTCCTCTTCTTGTCTTCACGCTGCGGCTCCGGCGTACTTTGTCTGCAGTGCGCAGCTGCCAGGAAAGGTCAGAGAGGCCCGGCGCCTGCGCACTACAGTGCTTTGCTCTGCCCTCAACAGGGCAGACATAGTACGACTGCGCAGGAGCCGCAGCTTGAAGACAAGAAGAGGACGTCATCGTATGAAGATGGGAGGCCCCGGATCGCAGCGGGACCGCCACTGGGTGAGTATAATCTAACCTCTTTTTCTCATCTTTCAGGATACATCGGGGGGCTTCTCTACAGCATTCCAGAATGCTGTAGATAAGCCCCTGATGCTGGTGGGCTTAGCTCAACTTCCATTTTGGGGGTGATAGGTTCCCCTTTAAGCATTACGTTGACTTGGTCCTCCGAGGCATACCAGACAGTGTCATAACCTGTCCTCTCCATCTGATCTCCCTTGGCGATAGTGCAGGAGTTTATTCGCTGAGTCTTATCTATAAATCAATCAAACCTTCTATTTCATGTCAGATTCTTCACCAGACCCGGGCAGATGGGTATCACAACTATCTAATTATAGACTGACTGATCTTTTGAAAGCCACTCTACATTTAAACTCTTTGTCATATGACATCTACTCAACTATGGCCCTCATGATTTTCCATAGGGCTTACATTTCCCCAGAGGCCAAATCTAGGATGTCTATCGGCTAATCCCTCTTGTCCCAAATGTTTACATTCTGCAGTCATAAAGAACATTTTTTCCTCACATGGTCCTTAGTTATTGATCTGCAGCCACTATCAGTTCGTCAAGAATTACGAGGTTGCTTTCAATTCACCGATTGGTATATGAGAGAGCTTATATCTGGTAACACACCTATTAGGATTACCTTTTTTAACCCCTTCCCGACCTGTGACACAGCGTATGCGTCATGAAAGTCGGTGCCAATCCGACCTGTGACGCATATGCTGTGTCACAGAATGATCGCGTCCCTGCAGACCGGGTGAAAGAGTTAACTCCAATTTCACCCGATCTGCAGGGACAGGGGGAGTGGTACTACAGCCCGGGGGGGTGGGGGGGCGGCTTCGCCCCCCCGTGGCTACGATCGCTCTGATTGGCTGTTTCACTTTCAACAGCCAATCAGAGCAATCTGTAATATTTCACCTATGAAAATTGGTGAAATATTACAATTCAGCCATGGCCGATGCTGCAATAGCATCGGCCATGGCTGGAGACCCCGATCTGGCCCCCCCACCGACTGACAGCGGCGATCTGCAGCCGCCGTCAGTGTTCCCTACCCCTCCGTCCTGTCCTAAGCGCCTTCCTCTCCCCTCCGACCCTCCCCCGTCCTCCCCTCCCGCTGTCCGATCGCACCCCCCCATACTTACCTAGTCCCGGTGTCCTCGGTCTTCTCGCATGGGCGCCGCCATCTTGGAAAATGGCGGGCGCACTGCTCATGCCGACCGGCAGATTCGTTCCCTGTACATTTTGATCACACTGATAGGTTCTATCACAGCGATCAAAATAAAAAAAATAGTAAATAAACCCCCCCCCTTTATCACCCCCATAGGTAGGGACAATAATAAAATACAGAAAATATATTTATTTTTCCGTTAGGGGTAGGGCTAGGGTTGCACTTAGGGCTAGGGTTGCACTTAGGGCTAGGGTTGGAATTAGGGTTAGAATTAGGCTATGTGCACACGGTGCGGATTTGGCTGCAGATCCGCAGCGGATTGGTCGCTGCGGATTCGTAGCAGTTTTCCATCACGTTTACAATACCACGTAAACCTATGGAAAACCAAATCCGCTGTGCCCATGGTGCGGAAAATACAGCACGGAAACCCTGCCTTGTATTTTCCGCAGCATGTCAATTCTTTGTGCGGATTCCGCAGTGTTTTACACCTGCTCCATAATAGGAATCCGCAGGTGAAATCCACATAAACACTGGAAATCTGCGGTAAATCCGCAGGTAAAGCGCAGTGCGTTTTACCTGCACATTTTTATCAAAAACGGTGCAGAAAAATCCGCACACAAATCCGCAACGTGGGCACATAGCCTTAGGGTTAGGGTTGGAATTAGGGTTAAGACTAGGGTTAGGGGTGTGTTGGGGTTAGTGTTGGAGTTAGAATTGAGGGGTTTCCACTGTTTAGGCACATCAGGGGGTCTCCAAACGCGACATGGCGCCACCATTGATTTCAGCCAATCTTGCGTTGAAAAAGTCAAATGGTGCTCTCTCCCTTCCGAGCCCCGACCTGCGCCCAAACAGTGGTTTACCCCCACATATGGGGTACCAGCGTACTCAGGAGAAACTGCACAACAACTTTTGGGGTCCTATTTCTCCTGTAACCCTTGGGAAAATAAAAAATTCCGGGCTAAAAAATCATTTTTGAGGAAAGAAATTTTTTTTATTATTTTCACGGCTCTGCATTATAAACTTCTGTGAAGCACCTGGGGGTTTAAAGTGCTCACTATGCATCTAGATAAGTTCCTTGGGGGGGTCTAGTTTCCAAAATGGGGTCACTTGTGGGGGAGCTCCAATGTTTAGGCACAGAGGGGCTCTCCAAACGCGACATGGTGTCCGCTAACGATTGGAGCTAATTTTCCAATCAAAAAGTCAAATGGCGCGCCTTCCCTTCCGAGCCTTGCCGTGCGCCCAGTGGTTTACTCCCACATATGAGGTATCGGTGTACTCAGGAGAAATTGCCCAACAAATTTTAGGATCCATTATATCCTGTTGCCCATGTGAAAATGAAAAAATTGAGGCAAAAATTTTTTTGGGGTGAAAAAAAAGTACTTTTTCATTTTTACGGATCAATTTGTGAAGCACCTGAGGGTTTAAAGTGCTCACTATGCATCTAGATAAGTTCCTTGGGGGGTCTAGTTTCCAAAATGGGGTCACTTGTGGGGGAGCTCCAATGTTTAGGCACACGGGGGCTCTCCAAACGCGACATGGTGTCCGCTAAAGATTGGAGCCAATTTTTCATTCAAAAAGTCAAATGGCGCTCCTTCCCTTCCGAGCCCTGCCGTGTGCCCAAACAGTGGATTACCCCCACATATGGGGTATCAGCGTACTCAGGACAGATTGGACAACAACTTTTATGGTCCAGTTTCTCCTTTTACCCATGGGAAAATAAAAAAAAATTGTTGCTAGAAGATCATTTTTGTGACTAAAAAGTTAAATGTTCATTTTTTCCTTCCATGTTGTTTCTGCTGCTGTGAAATACCTGAAGGGTTAACAAACTTCTTGAATGTGGTTTTGAGCACCTTGAGGGGTGCAGTTTTTAGAATGGTGTCACTTTTGGGTATTTTCAGCCATATAGAACCCTCAAACTGACTTCAAATGTGAGGTGGTCCCTAAAAAAAATGGTTTTGTAAAATTTGTTGTAAAAATGAGAAATCACTGGTCAAATTCCCTTATAACTTCCTAGCAAAAAAAAAATTTGTTTCCAAAATTGTGCTGATGTAAAGTAGACATGTGGGAAATGTTATTTATTAACTATTTCGTGTCACATAGCTCTCTGGTTTAACAGAATAAAAATTCAAAATGTGAAAATTGCTAAATAAATTTCAAAATAAACGCAGAAATTATCGACCTAAATTTACCGCTAACATGAAGCCCAATATGTCACGAAAAAACAAACAATCTCAGAATCGCTAGGATCCGTTGAAGCGTTCCTGAGTTATTACCTCATAAAGGGACACTGGTCAGAATTGCAAAAAATGGCCAGGTCATTAAGGTCAAAATAGGCTGGGTCATGAAGGGGTTAAACCTGCAGGGTTTCAAACGTGCCTGGGAGGATTGATTGTTATACTGAATAACCCCGTCTTCTTTTGAATCTTTCTTTCAAAATACACTTTCTGGATATTATGCCCTTCTTTGTCTTTATATGCTATGTATGATACTGATTCTCATCCTGTTTGCAGACTGTTCTAAATAAATATTAAAAAAAAATAAATTTACAGCTGCCATGATAGAGCCAGTCTCCAATACCTGCTGGCCGCAGTCCAACATATCATGCTTCGAACATAAAAAGATACCAAATGTGAATTTTGCTGAAGAATCAACAAGTGGAACATAATTGTGAAGTTGAACGAAATTTATTGGTTATTTTACATTTCTGTGGAAATTCCAAAACTGAAAAGTGGGGCGTGCAATATTATTCGGCCCCTTTACTTTCAGTGCAGCAAACTCACTCCAGAAGTTCATTGTGGATCTCTGAATGATCCAATGTTGTCCTAAATGCCTAATGATGATAGATATAATCAAGTCTCCGTATATGCACCTGCTCTGTGATAGTCTCAGGGTATGTGCACACGTTGCGGAATTTGCTGCCGATTTTTCCGCAGCGGATTTTGAAAATCCGCAGTGCAAAACCACTGCGGTTTTCACGCGGTTTCTTCTGCGGGTTTTCAACTGCACTTTCCTATTGGTGCAGGTTCAAAACCGCTGCGGAATCCGCAGAAAGAAGGGACATGCTACTTCTTTGTTTCCACGTGGAAATTTCCGCAGCATGTGCACTACGGTTTTTGTTTTCGATAGGGTAACATTGTACTGTACATCGCATGGAAAACTGCTGCGGATCCGCAGCGTCAAATCCGCTGCGGATCCGCAGCAAAAACCGCAACGTGTGAACATAGCTTCAGGGTTCTGTTTGAAGCACAGAGCGCATCATGAAGACCAAGAAACACAACAGGCAAGTCCGTGATACTGTTGTGGACAAGTTTGAAGCCGGATTTGGATACAAAATGATTTCCAAAACTTTAACCCCCGGAGCTTTTCGTTTTTCGCTCCCCTTCTTTCCAGAGCCATAACTTTTTTTTATTTTTCCATCAATATGGCCATGTGAGGGCTTATTTTTTGGGGGACGAGTTGTACTTTTGAACGATACCATTTGTTTTACCATATAACAGAAAACGGGGAAAAAAATTCCCAAGTGCGAAGAAATTGCAAAAAAGCGCAATCCCACACTAGTTTTTTTGTTTAGCTTTTTTGCTAGGTTCACTAAATGCCGAAACTGAGCTGCCATTAGGATTCTCCAGGTCATTACGAGTTCATAGACACCAAACATGTCTAGGTTCTTTTTTATGTAAGCGGTGAAAAAAATATAAAATATCCAAACTTTGCTAAAAAAAAAAAAATAATAAATAAATAATGCGCCATTATCCGATACCCGTAGCGTCTCCATTTTTCGTGATCTGGGGTTGGGTGAAGGATTATTTTTTGCGTGCCGAGCGGACGTCTTTAACGATACCACTTTTGTGCAGATACTTTTTTTTGATCGTCCGTTATTGCATTTTAATGCAATGTCGCAGCAACCAAAAAAAACTTAAAATTTTGGCATTTTGATTTTCTCTCGCTACGCCGTTTAGCAATCAGGTCAATTTTTTTTTTTTATTGATACATCAGGCGATTCTGAAAGCAGCGATACCAAATATGTGTAGGTTTGTTTTTTTATTTTTATTAGGGGGGAAGGGGTGTGTGATTTGAACATTTATATTTTTTTAAAATATTTTTAAACACTTTTTTGGCATGCTGCTAGCAGCTGCCACTACACTATCACCTCTGCTACATAGAGGTGAAGAACAGATCATCTCTATGTAGCAGAAATGCAGCATTGCTTTGAGCGCTCACCACAGGGTGGTGCTCAAAGCTATCTGCCATCAACAACCATAGAGGTCTCAAGGAGACCTCAGGTTGTTATGGCAATGCACCGCTGACCCCCCATCATGTGACGGGGTCAGCGGTACAAGCGCTTCGGGCTGCGCAGCCGGTGGCGCTTATTAAATGCCGCTGTCAGAGTTTAACATTGCAGCCACATGTCAGCTGTTGATAACAGCTGACATGTCGAGGCTTTGAGGTGGGATCACTGCCGGAGCCCACCTCAAAGCAGGGAAGTCTGCCAGCTGACGTACTATGCCATCAGCTGGCAGAAAAGGGGTTAAACAGCCCAAGGAGCACTGTGCAAGCGATCATATTGAAATGGTAGATTTGCAATGGTATGATACTCCTTCCAAGACCCAGCCGTCCCTCTAAACCAGTGCTTCTCAACTCCAGTCCTCAAGACCCACTAACAGGTCATGTTTTCAGGATTTCCTTAACATTGCATAGGTGATGGAATTAATGCTTGAGCAGGTGATGAAATCACCTAGGCAATACTAAGGATATCCTGAAAACGTGACCTGTTGGTGGGTCTTGAGGACTGGAGTTGAGAAACATTGATCTAAACTTTCATCTCAAACAAGGAGAAGACTGATCAGAGATGCAGCCAAGAGGCCCATGATCACTCTGGATGAACTGCAGAGATCTACAGCTAAGGTGGGACAGTCTGTCCATAGGACAACAATCAGTCGTACACTGCACAAATCTGGCCTTTATGGAAGAGTGGCAAGAAGAAAGCCATTTCTCAAAGATACCCATAAAAAGTGTTGTTTAAAGTTTGAAACAAGCCACCTGGGAGACACAAACATGTGGAAGAAGGTGCTCTGGTCAGATGAAACCAAAATCAAACTTTTTGCCAACGATGCCAAACGATATGTTTGGCGTAAAAGCAACACAGCTTATCACCCTGAACACACCATCCCCACTGTCAAACATGGTGGTGGCAGCATCATGGATTGGGCCTGCTTTTCTTCAGCAGGGAAAGGGAAGATGGTTAAAATTGATGTGAAGATGGATGGAGCCAAATACAGGACCATTCTTGAAGAAAACCTGTTGGAGTCTGCAAAAGACCTGAGACTGGGACGGAGATTTGTCTTGCAACAAGACAATGATCCCAAACAAAGCAAAATCTACAATGGAATGGTTCACAAATAAATGTATCCAGGTGTTAGAATGGCCAAGTCAAAGTCCAGACCTCGATCCAATCGAGAATCTGTGAAAGAGCGAAAAACTGCTGTTCACAAACGATCTCCATCAAACCTCACAGAGCTCGAGCGGCCTGCCAAGGAAGAATGAAATTCTTGCCCAGTCTCTCGATGTACAAAACTGATAGACATACCCCAAGCGACTTGCAGCTGTAATCGCAGCAAAAGGTGGTGCAGCAAAGTATTAAGTAAAAGGGGCCGAATAATATTGCACGCCCCAATTTTCAGTTTTTGAATTTCCACAAAAATTTAAAATAACCAATAAATTTTGTTCAACTTCACAATTGTGTTCCACTTGTTGATTCTTCACCAAAAATTAACATTTAGTATCTTTATGTCTGAAGCATGATGTCAGGACTCTGAACATTTTTTACCTTTTGTGCATTACTGCCCTTTTCCAAGATGGCGTCTTTGGTCTCATGTGCACTGTGTCTTCCTGCTATAAAACTCCACCCCATCCTTCAGTCTGTGCTAGAGTATTCTGCCTTGCATCCAGCTCCTGACCTCTGATTACTCCCTGGCTATACACCTGCTCCTGTGAACCTGTGTGGTGATCCTGCTACTCTGCTCTGAGTTCCTGCTGCATACACAAGTTTCCAGTAATCCTCCATCTCCTGCTCGTGTTTACTTCAACTGCATTTGCTGGACATGTAAGCTGTTTCTGCTCTGCAATAACCTGAGACTTTTAACCAGGCCTCCCTGGTTGAGCTAAGATATGATTTGAACTGCCTTATAAGCATATCTGTGTTTGGACTAAGACAAGGATTTATTTGTGTCAAGTTTCCTCAAGAATAACTGTGCTTCATAGACTTTCTGCTTGATTGCATTTTCCTCTGAAGTTTCCTATAGACTGCTAAGCTGCGTTTATTATTTGCACCAAGTGTTGTGGACTTCAGTTTCTCTCTGCACCTGTTTGAATCACCGTGTGATAATATAGACTTTACCACTTATAAAACTGTGTCCTGTAGTTGTCTTGTTCCACGCAAAGAGTCTCCTGAGTTATCCCCTATAATTATTACACATGATATGTGGGAAAAGGTTGAAAAGTTCCAGGGAGCCGAATACTTTCGCAAGGCTCTGTACATTTCAATAATCTTTAGGCCAAAGCTCTTCTAGTTCCCTACCATTGTCTTTTTTTTAAAGTTATAAAACATAACAGATCATACAGCAAATGAGTATTAAAGTATCTATAAGTGGTAAGTTTGTAACAGTTACGCTATTACAATGCGTATATTTCACCAGAGTAGTTACAGATGGAGTACCAAAAGTTGGAGGCCACTATTAATAAAATATATGTCATCCACATTTCAAGACTACCATAAACTAATAGAACATGACCTTAATGTAATATAATACTCATAAGTAGCACTTGAGTAACACTAACAGGCCCTTTGTATAATATGCCCGCACGGAGAGTTGGTTGTAAGCGCAAATGGTAATATTGACAGCATATGTATTACACAAAGCACTTCTTCACTTTAGCCAATAACTTTTTAAATTTCTATATTAGAAAGACTTGAAAAAACAAATACATTCCCAGTTTTTGTACAAAATTCCTTCAGCTTGAACAAATGTGTTAAAATGGAGATAATTCAATAACTTTAAGCATGATATGTACAATAATGGATCCAGAAATTCACAAACGTGCAGTCCATATATTTTCTTATTGACACTTTTTCCAATACAAAGGAGAGCCTTGGGATTAAATATGGAAATCCTCTGGTGCTAAAAGGTCACATGGTTTTTGACAGCATTTATTTGTTTCACCATTTTTTGAATATGTTCATACCTACGTTAGAAAAAAACAAAAAAAAACAAAAGTAAGTACAGCACTAGGAAAAAGAATAAAATACTAACACGTGCTCCTGTGAGCACCACATCTTAACTCTGCTTTAACTGGGCTTATATTTGCAGACTATCTGGTAAATATAATGTAACTGAAGATGGCTGCAGAGTGAGTACTGCAGTGTATATTCGAGTACATTCACATGTGGCAGATTGGCTGCAGACATTGGTACGGCTGACTATGCTCCATACTGAATAAAAATGAAATGCTCGTATGTGGGAAGAATTCTGCAAACTTTATTCAGATGTTTGGGGGGGGGAAAAAAAAAAAAAAAGCTTTGACAGAATGAGAAGATAGATACGCTGTGGCCACCGATTACCTACGCTCCTCAGAGAGGAGAGGGCGGGGCTTTTTTTTTTAATTTTTATTATACAACTCTGGCCTGAATGAGCTTTAGCTACTAGCTATTGGAAAATCCCTTTAGACTATGTTCACACAATGTCTTTTGGAGGCGGATTGGGCTGGAACAACTACTGCAAAAAAAAAAAAAAAAAAAAAAAATAATGAACACAATGTACAGCAATGTCAAAGAGGCTTTAAAATGTTGTCACTTCTTTTAAACTGCTTCAGTGTTAAGAAACCTTGAAGAGTTAAAAATAAAGTAATATGTTCAGAAAGTCAAGAAGAGTTGTAGTGATGAATGGTACCACTCATTTCACCATAAAACAAACTGAAAAACGGAGAAAATAAAGTTATGTTGGGTGAAAAAAATGCAATTCTGCAATAATTTTTAGGGTTATGTTTTTAAGGTGTTCCTCAAGTGATAAAAATGACTTGGTAACATGATTGCCCAGGTCAGTGCAATTATGGCAATACCAAACTAAAGTGTGGGAGGGGGAGAAGGGGCAATTCTGATGTTTCTACAGGTGTGTAATATTTTTTTTTCTCTATCACTTCATTGGGGGGACACAGGAGCCATGGGTGTATGCCGCTCTCTCTCTCGCTCATCTTCTACTTACTTCTGGAGGGATACAGTGTGAACAGTCACACTGTACTCACAGAGAGACTGAGTATGGCGTGAACTGCCACCCCGTATCCTCATATATCTAGCCGGCAGGACCCCAGCCCCTAGCACATGAGTGTTTACGTGATCCGAATATTGGTCCTGGCCCGTCTCCTACCCACTCGCCCAAAAGAGTCTGTCGGTGTCAGGAGTCATGGACATCCCATATCTCCAAGAGGCTTGGACATCTATGAAAGGTCTCATTGATGGAGCGGTACATCTATTTTCTTCTCTCCATCAGGTCTCTCCAGAGGCGACGAGGAGAAGACCCAGGAAAGAACATTCAGGTAATGAATGATAAAAGATGAAGCTAGGAATGGACAGGCACAGAAACGGCGCAGCACATCAAGGTCCTCTGATTCCCGGTCACTAAATGCTTTGGCAATCCTCATTCTTAACAGCGGTGCATTTTATTTCCCTCTCTTCACCTATTTCCAGCTGGACTAGTGGTGCAGGCTACCTTACCAATATATTTTTGGGCCTCCGCACTGCCTCCCAAGCCTCTTTGGTCAATGTTCTTTATCTAGGCCCCGGGCCCCCCCCCCCCCCTTCTCCTCAGTATCTTCGAGTGGGCTTCCCCCCCCCGTCTATTGACACACCTCCGCACCCTCCTCGCGGCTTCATTGCATGGGTTTTCTTCTGCTTCTTTGCTCCGGTGGTTAGCTCCGCCCCTCTTTTCAGCCTCAGTGAGCGAAGCGGGCTTTTTCAGTCTACACCCCCCTGCATCTTCTCCTCCAGCAATCGCTCTACTTGTCTCCCGGACTATAGCCTGGTAGCAGTTCTTTTCAGGACCTGCATCTTCCTGTATCTCTGCTCTGCAGACAGACACTCTCCTCAGCTTATACTTCTGTCCCCTAACCTTCTGGTATTAGTTAGTGCTGTCTGTTCCTTATGCCTAATCCTAAAGGAGAGCGCTCTCGTCTTCCTGCCTCTTCCTATGCTCGTTAGGTACTTTGTCTGCGCTTCATGTACTTGCAAGCTTCCTTCAAGCCAGTCCTCCTACCTCTGTCATGGCTGCAGCAGCCCCCCCCCCCCCCCATGCCTGATACCCAGGAGTCCCCTACTGCCAAAGGAGTGCGATGCCCTTCTCCCATTGTGGACTACCTCTCTGTCACAATCTGTGGCAGACCCCAGCAAGGTTTTGCAGACATTTGTGTCTGTTCTTGATAGGTTGCCCCTTCCTGCCTCAGTCGTTTCCTACCCAACATAGGCTACAAGAGATCCAGGCAGGAGCATCATTTCACGTCCTCCTCCTGCTCTGTCTCTCCCACTGGCATTTCCCGGCGGTCTTCTTCTTCCCGGTCTTCCTCTCCCGAGTCAGGCGAGGCGGTTTCGGATGTGTTGTCAGAGGATGACTCGGACCTGGATTCTGACCAGGCCTCCCAAAAAGAGAAAACCCTCGGCATCTTATATCCTTTCGCCCCTGAAAACTGGACCACTTCTCCAACTGTGGACCCTCCAGTTTCCAGACTATCCACCAACATGGTCCTCCCGCATACGAATGGAGCATCCCTCAAGGACTCCAACGACAGGATCATAGAGTCTTTTGCCAAGTCTGCTTCTACTTTGTGCCCTGCCTTTGCCACCACCTGGGTGTCAAAGACCATGGCTGCCTGGGCTAAACAGCTCTGTCAGGGTGTTCATTTTGGAGCCCAACCGGAGGAATTGGCTGACCTCAAGGACCAGATTTCTCATGCAGGGAGTACATGGTATCCATCTCTCGGAATACCGCTTCATGAGCAGTTCAGGCATTCAGCAATATTGTGGCCATCCGACAGAGTATTTAGCTTAAGGCGTGGCAGGCGGACTGATCTTTAAAAAAGTCCCGTACCAGCTTGCCTTTCCAAGGTTTCCGTCTATTTGGCTCCAAGTTGGAGGCCACAGGCAGGACGAGTTCCCTCCTTCCTCAGTCTAAACCTTGCCAGCCTCCTCTGAAGCGTAGGTTTCGGTCCTTTCGCTGTTTCTCTGCGACTGAGGATTTTTCCCCGCCAAGAGAGGCCACAGGCTTGCCAGGATAGGAAAAGTGCTTCTTTTAAACCCATACCCTCCTGGTGTTCCCGTAGAGCACAGGGTAGATCCACCATACCTAGACCAGGTAGATCTTCCTTGGCATGATTCATCTCCAGATTCCAGGGAATCTCCCAGGCTGGGCGGCAGTCTCCGTTTTTTCATAGACATCTGGCTCACCTCAGAGAGGACGCATGGGTCAGGGAGGTTGTACCCTCAGGATACAAAACAGATTTAGTTTTGCAGCCCCGAGATCAATTCTATGAATCCCATCCTCCAAGAGATGCTTCTTTGGTTCTGGGTTTCCTTGTGTACACTACCTCCCTCCTCAGTTCAGGTGTCATTGTTATTGTCAGAGACCAGGAATGTTTCACAGGCTTTTATTCAAACCTATTTGTTGTGCCAAAAAATGATGGCTCGGTCCGACCCATTCTGGATCTAAAGTTACTGAACAAGAGGGTATGTCTGCAACATTTCAGGATGGAGTCCCTTTGTTCAGTAATTTCTTCCATGCAGCCGCAGGAGTTCCTGTGCTCCATAGACATCCAGGATGCCTATCTCCACGTTCCCATCTTCCCACGGCATCAGAGATTTGTGTTTTGCGGTACGGCAGGACCATTTTCAGTTAGTCGCCCTGCCGTTCGGGCTCGAAACCGGTCCAGGGGTTTTCACAAAGGTCATGGCAGCGGTAATGGCCATTCTACAGCTCAGGGGTCTAGTGCTCATCCCGTACCTTTACGACATTCTCATCAAGGCTCCGTCCTTTTACCAGGACCAAGAAAGTCTGTCTATCATTCTCGACACCCTGTCCCGATTAGGATGGCAAATCAACAAAAGTCTTGCCTTGTCCCAAGTCAGCTCCTTATTTTTCTAGGCATGTGGTTCAATACCCGCAAGACAAGGATTTTTCTTCCCAAGGAGAAGATATCAATCCTCCAGCAAGGAGTTCGCTCCCTGCAGAGCCCTCGGCTTCCTTCCATTTGGCAATGGCGTTCTGGGAAGGATGGTGGCAGCGTTGTAAGCAATTCCTTTTGCGCAATGCCGTTCAAGACTGCTTCAGCAGGCCATCTTGTCTCAATCTGTTCTCTCTCATCCGGTTCGGCTCTCCTCCAGAGTCAAACGATTTCTCAATTGGTGGCAGTCATCCCCTCATCTTTCAGGGTCGGTCCTTCCTTCCCTGTCTAGGAAGAAGATGTTTCTTGTGGCCATCACTTCCATTAGGCGTGTCTCAGAATTGGCGGCTCTTTCCTGTCTCCCCCCATTTCTGGTCCTCCACCAGGACAAGGTGGTTTTGCGGCCTCTACCTTCTTTCCTTCCCAAGGTGGTGTCCACCTTTCACCTAAATGAGGACATTGTTCTCCCTTCCTTTTGCCCGGCTCCGTCTCAACCTCTGGAGTGTTCACCGAACAGGTTAGACAAGGTCAGGGATGTGCGGGTCTATCTGGGCGGTACACCATAGGGCATCCCCTCTGCAACTCTGCAAAGCAGCAACCTGGCCTTCCATCCACACGTTCACCAAATTTTACAGGGTCCATACCTACGCTTAGAAGGACTCAAGCCTAGGTAAATGGATCGTATAGTCAAACAGGCTACTACAAATACAACATCTGGATTTGTTACAGTGTGCCCTGGGCAATATGGTAAGTCAGGATATAGTATTCAGCTAAAGGCTGACTGGATGGATAAAAATTAGCCACAGTGCATATGCTGATCCTACACATTATGAATGTTCATCAGTTCGTACTTACTGTTCTTTTAACACAGTCTGGATATTCTTTTGCTGGTAGTCGCTAAGATTTAGGTTAGACTTTCTTGGACTTTTTACTTTTTCCATCTTTCGCTCCTGATACTCCAATTTCATTTTGACCTGTGAATAATGAAAATACACAAACATACTGGAGCTGTGAAGTTACTAAGATTCCTGTCTTGTCTGAGTAATGTGGCTTGCTCACCTGTTTTATAGCATTATCAAGATGATGGAGCTGTTCATGCGTTGAAAGTAGCTCCTTCTTCATATCTCGTTCGCTCTCTGTCAAAACTGGATGTCGAGTGTTAAAGCTGTGCAGCACAGCTTTTAGCCTTCATAAAAAATTAGTATGAGAAAACTGCTTTTCAGAAAATGCCTACATTTAAGTTGGTAAGTATTTACTGTGAGGTCTAAAAATTTACCTCTTCGAGACCTAAAGCCTGCCGTCAATTAGATGACTCACTAGAGTCAAAGTAAGTGAAAGCAGTCACAGGGGAGCGCAGAGGAATCGACCCAGGGAAGGGGAGATAAAGTGGAGTTGTCGAGCACCACCGCAGCTCCAGCTGAATACCTCCAAGGGAGGATAAGAGCGTGTGTCAAACAGAAATCAGTCCCAGGAGCGCTGAAGAAAACTCAGACAACATATGTAGTTTACCACAACGCATTTCGACGGTAAACAGTCTTCTTCAGGTGAAGAAGACTGTGTTTACCGTCGAAACGCGTTGTGGTAAACTACATATGTTGTCTGAGTTTCCTTCAGCGCTCCTGGGACTGATTTCTGTTTGACACACGCTCTTATCCTCCCTTGGAGGAATTCAGCTGGAGCTGCGGTGGTGCTCGACAACTCCACTTTATCTCCCCTTCCCTGGGTCGATTCCTCTGCGCTCCCCTGTGACTGCTTTCACTTACTTTGACTCTAGTGAGATTGGCCACTTAGTCCAGGACAACTCTTCTGGGGATGTTGTTTAAATGACCACTAAACCAAGTCACTAATATGATATGCAACATAATAGAAGTGTATCCTAATCCATGCAGAGAATAATATCAAACCTCTTTCTGGAACACTAAGATCATAGTAAAAAGATGGACAGACCCACCTGCTCAGGAGATCATCCTGTTTCTCTTTAGCTTCCTCATATTTCTCAGCAAGACGTTCAGCCGTTTCTTTAAGACTTTTTCTGCATTTAAAAAAAAAAAGCAAATATGATCAGCCCCTGTACATTAACATATTCAGAACCTACAACAAACAAAATAATCAAAAACCCTGCTGTAACTAAGTAAAAAGCAAAAGTGCATTTAAATAACACATATTAGATAGCGTAGGACCATCAGGGTCACCTTGTCGACGGTGGGATGGCTTTTATGCTATTTTTGATCAAATACAGTATTACTAAGAACCCTGTGTTATTTAAATCCACTTTTGCTTTTTACTTATTTAGTTACAGCAGGGTTTTTGCTCATTTTGTTTCTTGTAGGCTTTGTATGCTTTATGGCCAATGTGAACATGTGTTTATGTGCTGCATGTATACTAACTTAATAAAAAAAAAAAAAACAATTTGAGCTTGGTTTATTAACGTATTCAGGACTGGGCATTTGTTGGTTTTTGCTTTTCTGTTTTTTCCCTCCACCTGTTCAAAGAGGCATACTTTAAAAAAAAAAAAAAAAAATTCTATCATCCATATGAGGGCTTAATTTGGGGGGGGGGGGGGGGGGGGGGTGAATTGTAAATTTAAAATATGACCATTTTTTTTTCTTTATGCCAGTACACTGTATGATAAAAAGTGACAAGCAAAACAGCGCAGAAAAGAAAAAAAAATCCCAGAACGCAATTCTGCATTTTTTTTTTTTTTTTTTTTACCGTGTTCATTGTGTCATACAAATGACCTAGCAACATTATTTTCTAGATCAGTATGATCCACACTCATACAAAGCGGTATAGTTTTTAAAAAAAAAAAAAATTTTTAGTGCTGAAAAAAAAAAATAAAAAAAATCTAGAAGCTGAAAAATTAGTTTTGGTTCCCATTTTCTTAGACCTGCAATTTATTTTTCTGTCTATGGAGCTTGTGGGAGGGCTTATTTTATTGCATGGAGCGCTGACTATTGTATTATACCCTTTTGGGGGAGTGTATACAAAAAGTGATCAAAACATTTGTTTAGTATTTTTTTTTTTTTTTTATTATCCCCTTCATGACCTTGGGATTTTCCGTTTTTCCGTGTTTGTTTTTCGCTCTCCTCCTTCCCAGAGCCATAACTTTTTTATTTTTCCGTCAATATGGCCATGTGAGGGCTTATTTTTTGTGGGACGAGTTGTACTTTTGAACGACATCATTGGATTTACCATGTCATGTACTAGAAAACGGGAAAAAAATCCAAGTGCGGTGAAATTGCAAAAAAAAGTGCAGTCCCACACTAGTTTTTTGTTTGGCTTTTTTGCTGTTCAATAAATGCTAAAACTGACCTGCCTTTACGATTCTCCGGGTCAGTACGAGTTCATAGACACCTAACATGACTAGGTTATTTTTTATCTAAGTGGTGAAAAAAAATTCCAAACTTTGCTAAAAAAAACAAAACAAAAAAAACATTGCGCCATTTTCCGATACTCGTAGCGTCTCCATTTTTCATGATCTGGGGTCGGTTGAGGGCTTATTGTTTGCGTGCCGAGCTGGCGTTTTTAATGATACCATTTCCGGAGCCCGCATCAAAGCGGGGATTCTGACCTCGGACGTACTATCCCGTCTGAGGTCAGAAAGGGGTTAAGGTACATGTCTTGTTACGGAGTTTAAAAATATATTTTTATACTTGAACCTGTGATTGTCCGATTGCATATACTATATCCTGCAATACCATAGTATTGCAATATATAGTTAAAATCTTGGGAAGTCAGGTAAATGCTGCTGTCAGAAAGACAGCAATTCTGTTTCATTTTTTTGGCTTCTTCCCTTTACATGTGAAACACTGTGCACAAAAAAGTGTGCAAGATTAGGAGAGTATGGGTGTGCAGAATGGGAAAGTGAAAAAAAAAAAAAAAAAAAGCTACAAAATGAAAAGAAAACAAAAAAAAAACACTTTCCAGATGTAGACTGTAGTATTGTGTGGGAAGTGTTAATCGTAGAACCAGCAAAGAGGCAGTCTAATGTCTACTAGTTTTCCAGAACTTATTTCGGCAGATTTTTTAGTTCACCTTTCTTCTTTACGGTACTGTAGATCTTTACATTGCTTTTCTTTTTGGGTAATCAACAATTTCACTCTAAGGGAAGAAAAGCCAGAATCTTTATGTGTAACAATCATATCACAAATATCAGTATATCACGCACAACACACATTACCTTCTCTGAATCTCCTCTCTAGCCATGTCCTGTTTGAGGATATACTCTTCACGGAAAACTTGGGTTGCTCGACTTAACAATTGAAGACATTCCTCAGGTGGTGGTGAAGAATCTTTATTAGAAGAACTAGGGTATAAAAAGAATATACCGTATATACTCTAGTAGAAGCCGACCGGAGTATAAGCAGATACCCCTAATTTTGCCACAAAAAACTGGGAAAACTTAATGACTCGAGTATAAGCCTATTGTGGGAAATGCAGCAGCTACTGCTAAATTTCAAAAATAAAAATAGATACCAATAAAAGTAAAATTAATTGAGACATCAGTAGGTTAAGGGTTTTTGAATATCCATATTGAATTAGGAGCCCATATAAAATACTCCATACAGTTCATGATGGGCCCCATAAGATGCTCAATAGAATAATATGCCCCATCTAAAACTGCACAAAGGTTGATGCCGCATAAGATGCTCCACAGAATAATATGCCCCATATGCTGCTGCGATAAAAAAAATAAAAATAAATTACATACTCTCCTCTCGTCGCTGGGGGTCTGGTGCTGGTGTCCTGAGCAGGTGGGGACACCGGCATGCTATGAGGGCTAGGTGCAGGAGCCGCAGCTGGCTCAAGACACCGGCACTTGCGATATTCACCTGTCCCTATTCCACTGCCGAGCGCTGCTGTGTCTTCCGGGTCTCTGCAGTGACTGTTCAGGCAGAGGGCGCGCACTAAACAAGTCATCGCGCCCTCTGTCCTGAACATCACAGCCAGAGGACGCGGAAAACAGAGCCCAGCATTGGAACAGGTGAATATTACATGGCTCACCATCCCTCGTTATACTCACCCCCTCCTGGCGCAGTCTCTGCTTCTCAGATGGTCTCTGGCGCCGGCAGCTTGTTCCTGTGTTCAGCGGTTACATGGTACAGCTCATTAAAGTAATGAATATGAGCTCCACGCCTATGGGAGTTACTTACATTACTTTAATGAGAGGTACCACGTGACCGCTAAACACAGGAGAGAGCTGCGGGCACCGGAGACCATCGGAGAAGCAGGGAAGTGCAGAGACCGCGCCGGGAGCAGGTGAGTATGATGTGACAGCCGCCACTCCAGGGACTTGTATACTTACCGTAAAATCCTTTTCTTTGAGCCACTCATAGGGGGACACAGGACCATGAGTGTATGCTCTTGCCACTGGGAGGCTAACACTAAGTTAATACAAAGAAAGTTAGCTCCTCCTCTGCAGTATATGCCCTCATACTGGCTTCTAGAGAAACATTTCAGTGCAAAAGAAGTAGGAGTAACCCCCTGAATGAACGTCTTCACCTCAGGTTGTCGCAATCCTATGTTGGAATAAGACCGATAAGGCAGATATTTGGACCTTGAGCGAGCTGAGCGCCAGGCCTGAATCCAGACCGGTCTGTAGGAATTCTAAAATGATGGGAATAGAGAAGACGAGGGTGGAGACATCCACGACCTTTGCACCAAGCAAAAAATGTCTTCCAGGTAAGGTGATAAATGCGTACAAATGCAGGCTTACGAGAACTGATCATTGTGGACGCAACCTATTTTGAAAAAACCAGCCTGGGTCAGAATCGAGGATTAAACGGCCAAGCTGTTAAACACATGGCCGCTGAGTTCTGGTGGTAAATCGGCCCCTGGGAGAGCAGATCTGGGCGATCTGGCAGTCGCCAGGGTACGCAGGGATAGAAGGGTTTTGGATGCCAGGCGAGAGACTGGCAGGTCTACTACAGAAGACTCAGCCCAATCTTTTCTCAGAGCAGCTGACAAAGGGTACTTCGCCTCAAGCGTTTTTTTGTCCTGTAAAGCGCTTATCTGGCCACTCCCTGTGCCGATTAACTATATCCCGAAACTCCGGGTGAATGGCGAATGCTCTATGAGGACTCTTAGCTTTTTTGAAGCACAGTGTCGGAGTCTTCATCAACCTTCAGAGTTTGGTTGACGGCCTCTATCAGAGAACCAAAAGTCCTCTGAAAGTCTGACAAATTCAGATCTAAGAAGACAACCAATTCATACTCAGAATCGAGTTAGCTACAAACGTCTGGAGAGGGAGAACGAGAAACGGAGCTCACGAACGCCATGGTACGTGACTGTAAGGGAGACATACTATGTATCCGTTTCCTAGATGCTTGTACGTTTCTGGATTGTGTGCGGCCCCTGCTTGCCGACTGTTCCCGTGTAGGGGAGGGTCCCTCTGCGTCAGACGTGCGAACGCCACGATCCCCAGAAGGAACACTGAAGGATTCAAGTGCATTGGCCAGAGAAGTCATAGATTTAAACAGACGAGACCCACTCAGGGGGACTAAGGACACTGGGCTAAGTGTCAGCGGGGAACTCCTGAGCGCATTTGGGGTCACAGGCATTGCAGAGCAGCGAACTCTGAGCTTTTGGAAACGCAGACTGGCAGGAGTTACATGAAGTAAAAAAAGACAGAGTCTTATGGAACTTTTTAGATGCCCGAGGCTGGGACATGATGTACTCCTATGTGCCCCCTTAATCCGGGTTCTCACAGAGGATAGGATACTGAAAGGGAGAGAGAGAGCTAATGGCAGCGCTCCTACCAAGGTCTTGTGTCCCAGCCACCAGAATCACCCTCCACATCACTATCCGAGCAAGCAGGAGGGTTCCTGAGCATCCGGAAGCCCTGTCAGCTTGCGACAGGGTGTAGGAAGATGGCCAATGAGATTTCATGGGCAACTTTCATTCAGAACGAGAAGAGCCAGAAAAGTGGGTGGAGCCGCAGGATCGCATCATAGCAGGGCGGTTCGGGGGCGGAGCTTTGGCCTGTACAAGGCCAAAGCTGGGGACTAAATTTTTACCCAGGCCCGAAAAACAGAAAAACGTCCCCCTGCCAGAAATGTCTGCTGCCTGTGCCCGGAAAGCTCAGAGCCCCCCCTTCTCAGCGCTTACCAGGAGAGGCTGGAGATGTCCTTCGGACGATGCTGCAGGTACCTTAGTTGTAGTGCAGGTACCTCTGTTGTGCAGCTGCTGTTGCTGGCGATTTTCTGGCGGTGCAGGGATAAGGTTAAATACCCTCAATCCACTCTCCCTTTCATAGTCAGATGGAGAGGAACCGTCCGCCTCCTTGCTTCATTCGCTAGACAGTGGTGTAGCAGTAGGGGCTGCACGGAGAGTGCCTCTGTGCATCCAAGGGGTTTAATCCTGGTGGACAGGGCTGGTTGTCTGGCATTAGGCCTGGCTGCAGAAGTGGGTACATGGAGGCGACATTCATTCTGTTGATGGTGTGGGGAGATTGGAGCCTTGAAAGGATCCATCGCCAATTCAGGCAGGTAAAATTAAAAACAAAACAAAAAAAAAAAAAACTTAATTAAAAATTAAAAGTTAAAGTTTTAAAAAAAATAAATAAAAAAAAAATGACGTACTCACTGTAAATTCCTTTTCTCTGAGCCATTCATTGGGGGACACAGATCGTGGGTGTATGCTGCTGACACTAAGTGATACAAAGAAAGTTAGCTCCTCCTCTGCAGTATACACCCTCCTGCTGGCTCTCAGAGAACAAGTTCAGTGCAAAAGCTGTGAGATCAATAACATATGAGAGTATAGCATGCCAAATTATAAACCAAGCACAAGCTAATAATAGGGTGGGAGCTGTGTCCCCTTATGAATGGCTCGGAGAAAAGGATTTTATGGTGAGTACACAAAAATCCCTAATTCTCTTTCGCCTCATTGGGGGACAGACTGTGGGACGTCCCAAAGCAGTCCCTGGGTGAGGACAACATCAGATCGGGCCCTGTGTAACTGCTACTTACAAGTGCGCCACTGCGACCTGCAGAGTCCGCCTGCCCAGACTTACATCTGTGGAAGTCTGGGAATTATAGTGCTTCAAGAATGCATGCGGACTGGACGAATCCGCAAGCTTGCAGGTGTGCTTTGCCGACGCCTGGTGCCTAGAACCAAAGAAACCTCGATAGACAGGGAGATAGTCTGACATTAACACGGAAGGACTCCTGGATGATTTAACGAATCCACCAGGCTAACATAGCCGATGAAACAGCTAAACCCTTCCTGCAACAGTCAGGAAGCCATCCTCTTACCGTCAGGAAGCCCAAATAAAGTGTCCATCCTTTGGAAGGACGCCGTCCTCTATACGTACCTACTCAGAGTCAGAGCACTCACTTCGTCCAGAATATGGGGAACCCATTCCGTTTTGTGGACTGGTGCCGAAAGAGATGAGGGAAGAACGATGCCCTCATAACAGTGGGAATACAATACCACCTTGGTAACAAGGGACAGGGATGGGCTAAGGACAACCTTGCCTTGATGGTAATAAGGAAAAAAGTCAGAAAGAACAGAGGCTAGCTCTGATAACGCGTCAGGATGACAAGATCGCAGAGAAAAAAAAAAAGGGCGACCTTCCCTGATAGTAAGGTCTATCCGGATCAAAAAAGTCTACTGTAAGACTCCCAGGACCATTAAGATCCCAAAGATCTAACGGTATACGATAGGGAAGAGCCACGTGTGAGAACTCCCTGTGAGAAAGTCCCTACTTGTAGTCATGTTGCGATAAGACGGAAAAAAAAACTTGGTCCGCAAACAAAACCTGACGTGGTCAGTGCGGATCTCCCAGGATCACTGGGGCCCTTCCCGTTTTCGAAAGGCTCTCGGAAGTAGTGGAAGAGGGGTTGTGGAAACTGGTACCACAGAAGAACCAGAGCATGCACTGCGATGGCTTTTGGATCTCAAGGTCGAACCATGAACTAGAGTACATTGGCGTTTAGTATGGATGCCATCCGATCTACATCTGGAGTGCTCCAGTGAAGGAAGATCTGATGGAAGACTTCCGGGTGAAGTTCCCTCTCACTTGAGGCGGGACCCTGACGGCATCTACCGCCCAGAGTTCTACTCCTGGGATGTGTAGTGCCGAGATCACCGAATGATAGATCTCAGCCCATCAGAGAATGTGAGGTACCTCGGTCATGGAGCCTGACCGTGGGTACCTGATAGATGATTGACGTATGGCACAGCCGTGGCATTATCCGATTGAATTCGGATGGGGTGACCTGCCAGAAGGCAGCGGACCTGCTGTAGGACTAGCAGTACCATTCAGATCCCTAGAACACTGATCACGAGAAGAACACTAGCATCGGTAGTCACTAATAACCATTGAACCAGGAGAAAGCATCTCCCCTGAATGAGGAAGGAGCTCAGAGACTACCCTCTGAAAGCCTGTTTGACCTGCAGAAAACAAGAGGAGCGAAGGAAACTGCTGTCACCATTTTTCCTCAGAACCCTCCTAGAAAATTGAATGGAATGAGTGATCAAGTGCGCGAGCTCCCTGTTAAAGGGCCACGGCCTTGTCTCAAGGGAGAATTACCAACCTTCTGGAAGTGTCCAGAATCATCATCAAAACGGATATCTGCTGGGCTGGAAATGAAGAAAACTTGTTTAAGTTTAGCTGCCAGCCCAGGTGAGAGAGGGTATCGCAAGTGATATAGACGACTCAGCGCAGTCCTGGAAGAGCAGCTAGAACGTCGACCAGATAGGGCAGGACGACCACACCTCTGGGTGCAAGAAGAACATGACAGTCGCCATGACCCTTGCGAACACACTGGGTGCGGTAGCAAGGCCAAGGTCGTGACTTGAAAATGCTTTTCGCGAACGGAAAAGTGAAGGAATTTTTGAAGAGGGGGAAAATAGGAATGTGAAGGTAAGCATCCCGAATGTCGATGGATGCCAGAAACTCCACCTTTTTCCGTTGAAGTAATGGCTGAGCGGAGGAACTCCATCAGAAGAAGGAGAACCTGGTCAAGCTTGTTAGAAGTTTGAGTTCCAGGATCGGTCTTAATTTTCGGTCCCCTTTTTGGAACCTAGATCCCTTAGATCTAGACTGTCCTGGACAACCCTTCCACTGCTGGTTGGGTCTATAGGAAACATGCAATCCTTTGTTCCTGCATGGAGAATGCTCCGAACTTCTCACCGAATAACCGACCACTCTGGTAAGGGAGTGATGTCAGAGGCTTTTTGAACGCAGAGTACACTTTCATTCTCTGAGCTATAATGCCCTTCTGAGTGTAATGGCATTTGCTGCTGACAGCGCCGCGCAACTAGCCGCATCCAAGAAGCGTGAACCACAGTCTCCCGCTCAAGAGATTTGATTGGCCAGCTGTACGGTCTACGGGAAAAGGTTACTGTTGTGAATCAAAGTAGTTAAGGTCTCCGGCCAGGAGACCATTACTCTAGCAACCCATGCGGCGGCTAAGGAAGGGTAGAGCGCTGAGCCCGAGGCTACAAGACAGAAAGAACCAGATTTGCCATCTGACAGTCAGTGGTATTTGTAATTGATAACCCATCGGGCAGGGATACTGGTAGGTATACCACAGGAGATTCTACCCGGTTAATCTGCCAAGTGGTAGAATGCACGGCTGCATCCAGCAGGTCAGGAAAAAGCCATCTCTTGCTATCGCCGCTCTCTTTTTTGACAGTGCAGAGTTAAAATGATGAACCCTCGATCCACCATCCTCTTAACATGGAAGTGGAGAGGGATCGTCCGCCTTCTTGCATCATCTGTTAAATAGTGGTGATGCAGAGGGGGGCTGCTCAGTTGCCAAAAGGGTGCCTCTGTACATCCACGTAGTTCAGGTCCCCGGGTGGACAGGGCTGGTTGTCCGGTGTTAGGCCTGGCTGCAGAAGAGGATACATGGAGGCGACACTCCATTCGTTCGTCTGCTGATGGTGTGGGGAGATCGGTGCTGTTTAAAGGACCCATTGCCCCTAAAAATCAGACCAGGCATGGCATCCCACGTCGTAGGGGGTATACATGGAGGGGACACCCCCACGTGTTTGCATATTGGCTGAAAGAGGATACCGCGCTTGAAAAGGCTTTTGTCAAGTGAATTGCTTATCCGGACGCTCCCTGTCCGGGTGAATGGTAAATATTCTGCGAGGGAGTTTAGTCTTCTTATGAGGGACACTGCGTGATCTAGAGCAGAACCAGAGTCCTCGTCAATTTACAGAGATTGGTTGATATAAATAGTCGAATCCATCCTTTTCTGAAGCTCTGGCGAGTCCAGATCCAAGGCAATATCCGATCCATATTCAGAGGCTTGTTCTGAGCAAATCATTGGTGAGGGAAATAAGGAAATGAAGCTTCCGTTTTCTAGACGACTGTACATTTCTAGAATACTTGCGGCCCCTGCTGGGCGACGGCTCCCATGTAGGAGAGGGACCATCTATATCGGTCCTGCGAGCACTCCGAGCCACAGAGGGTTCACGGTGGGATTCAATCTATTGGTCAGAAAAGCCATGGATTGCGGTCAGTGACGAAGCCCACTCAGGGGAACTAGGTACTCTTGGATAAGCTGGGACCACCGGCGGAGGGTTCCTGAGCTCATTTAGGGTGACCGGCTTGGTCATGTGCTTTTAAGACCAGGGAATGCTGGTCATGTGCCTTTAAGTACAGGGGGAAAATGCAGGGGGAGAGAGTAGTACTTCCTTTCCAGAGTGCCGATTGCTGCAGCGTCGTTGTGCCCCTTTAATGCAAAAACGTAGCCCCTGTGTGAGCCGGCCGGGTGGACCAAGATGGCCACCGGGAGTTGCAGAGGTGGTAAAGTCTCACAGATAGCGACAGGAGCCAATTTAGGGGGCGGAGGCACAGACACGATGTGGGCGAAGCCTCGTGACTTCCATGAATAGGCCCAAGCCAGGGACTATATTTCTGCAGCCGGCGGGAGCAATACCAGGGGTAGAAGTGAGGGGTGTTGAAGTGGCCGAGAAAAGAGAGCACTCCCGTGCCAGGCGAGAAGCGCCAGAAAAGTGGGCGGGGCCATAGTGCGGGCACGGCTTCAGGGGTGTGGCCTACACATTGGCCGAAGCCGGGGGCTAAATTTCTGCAGTCGTCCGGAGCGTTACCTCAGGGAGGTGGGCAACAGGGAAGCCATGTCTGAGGCTGTCTGTCAACATGTGAATATCCCACTGCAGAGGCCGATCGCCGACCAGATCCACTCACCATCGGTGCGCGTCCCGGCATGGAGCTGCCGCGATGACTGGGTTTCAGCGTTGAGGAAAGCGCGCGCACTCAACTGTTCTGCTGCAGGTCAGGTATTGCAGCGTGGACGGTGCAGGTATAAAGGGGTAAACCTCACTCCATCATCCCTTTGTTAGGGAGGTGGGGAGGGACCGTCCGCCTCCTTGTGCCATCCGCTTTAACAGTGGTGGTGCAGTGGGGGCTGCTCGGACACCAAAAAGAGGGGCCTCTGTACCCACGGCCAGTTGTCCGGCATTAGGCCTGGCTGCAGAAGAGGATACGCGGAGGTGACACTCCATGTTATCGTCTGTAGATGGTGAACGGAGATCGGTGCCCTTAAAAGGGACCCGTCGCCCCTAAGAATCAGCTCAGGCTTGGCATTCCACGTAGCAGGAGAGGATACGGAGAGGCAACACTCTCCGTGCTCGCCTGTTGATGTTTCAGGGAGATCGGAACCTTGAAAGAATCCGTTGCTGCCTTCGTGCGTGGAAAGATTAAAAATCAAAAAGGTCAAGAGTAAAAATAGAACAGTAAAATAATAATAATAAAAAAAAAGTTTTGGGTCTGAATAGCAGACTCGTCCGTGTGACTCCTACGGACACCAAGCAAGAACTGGTTAGCTGAGAGCCAGCAGGAGGGGGTATACTGCAGGGGAGGAGCTAACTTTCTTTGCATCACTTAGTGTCAGCCTCCTAGTGGCAGCAGCATACACCCACGGTCTGTGTCCCCCAATGAGGCGAAGGAGATAATCTGGATCTCTCCTTTTCACCTTCTCAGGGATTTCCACCAGCCTGATATTATTACGCCTCTGTAGATTTTCAAGATCATCAATTTTGGCCAGTAAGGCGGCAACTGAGTGTGGCTCTGGATGTGTCTATGAACCAGAGGGAGGGCATCCTCCACCTCACTTACTCTCCCCTTCACTACTTTGGTACATTCTGCCACTTTATGTAAATCATGCCGGACTATCGATATGGTCTCAGATATAACCTACCGGACCGGTTAGTGTAGCCAGTGTGGTCTTGCATTTATTACCAGCGTTTAGAACATCCAATAAAGAGTCCCCCAGGGAATTTTGACCAGGGACACGCAGTGTTCCTAAGGGTTAATGATGCCAGGACCCTTTTGGGGACGTTTCACTGTCCTCCACTTGTCTGTCACTGACCTCTGGGGTGTCACTATGAGCGTATTTGCTCTAGTACGGCAGCAGTTTCTACTCCAACATCAGTAAGTCTTAGGCCATCTTGAATTTCCGATGATGCTACATCATTCTCTCTGCAAATATTCCTGCCTCCTGTCATTTCACTCCTGCAGCCTGAAAATAGTGCCCACGGGCTAATGATATCTTCAGGCATTGGGTAGGTAGCTCTGCCTGAAAATGCACCAGGATGGAATTTACTGGATGAATACAGTGGGAGCTCTCAGGAGTCACCTCCTCACTGCATGCCCACTAGGCCATGTCCCCCTCATTCCCTAGATCCTTATATTTAGAGATAATAAATGCACACATACGTGACCAATTACGACAATTTAGGAAAGTGAGAACAGGATACATGTTCACACAAAAATAGGTGGTCATGATTAGTCAATCACTAGCAGCCTGTACACTATAGTGTTTAAAAGACTTCACACCCCATATTTGCTCACTTTAGCAGTAAAGGATTTGCAGAAGTCCGAAGAAGAATGTTTCTAATGTGATTTTCAAATGGGCCTTTCATATCTTCCAAGACATTTGAGACAGTCTCTGTAATGTGGCCGTCAACCTTGGAGCACAGAAGAGCTGGTGATGGTGATCGGATAGTTGTTCTGAACAAAGAAATGAGAAAAAAAATAATAATAATGACAACAGGCAATTAATTATTAAGTGAATCAAAAGTAGCCAGAAAGGCAAGAGCCATTAAAGGGGTTATACAGACTGAGGTGATTTTGATAGGGACTAAGAATCTACTGGCACAACCTACTTGTTCTGCGACAACCTGTTCTGGTTCACTCACTGCTGTTGACATGCTGAGTGACAGCTAGCTCCCAGGTACCCAACTGAGGGAAACTGGCTGTCAATCAGCAGAACATCAGCAGCTACACCCCATCGACAGAGCAGACTGGAAGGTAAGGAGCTGCTCAGTTGATGTGACTGGGACAAATAACCAGGAGTGGTCCATGACCGCTCTGAGCCAGAACAAATAATCACGGGGCAGAACAGGCAGGTTGTTACTAACTACCTGTCGGTAAGTCCTTAGCCCCATATAAGGAAAAACTGTAAAGTCAAGGATAAGCCCTTAAAATTTGGTATAATATACTCCTTGCTAAGCAAGTTTTTGGAGTGATCTCCCATTGAGTCCTCAGCTCTTTCTATGAAATATTGTCCCCGTGTCTACATCCAAGAGATCCATTAGACTGCTTCTACATATGTTAACAGCAGAACGCTGTTTGATTTCCTATCACTGGAAGCAAACCTCTCCACCTTCCCAACAAGATCTATATTCTCGTATCAAGGAGATCAGGAACTTTCAATACCGGGCAGTCCTTAATGACAATACTGTAGAGAACTTTAACCTTGTTTAGTCTCCTTGGGATTTCTTTTGGTCCATGCTAAATATATGACCTCTATGAGAAGGATATACAGTGGGTACAGAAGGTATTCAGACCCCTTTAAATTTTTCACTCTTTGTTTCATTGCAGCCATTTGCTAAATTCAAAAAAGTTCATTTTTTTCACATTAATGTACACTCTGCATCCCATCTTGACTGAAAAAAACCCAGAAATGTAGAAATTTTTCCAAACTTTTAAAAAAGAAAAACAGAAATACCACATGGTCATAAGTATTCAGACCCTTTTCTAAGACACTCTTATTTAAGTCACATGCTGTCCCATTTCCTTGTGAACCTCCTTGAGATGGTTCTACTCCATTTGAGTCCAGATGTGTTAAATTAAAATGATAGAACTTGATTTGGAAAGGCACACACCTGTCTATATAAGACCTTACTGCTCACAGTGCATGTCAGACCAAATGAGAATCATGAGGTCAGCGGAACTGGCCAAGGAGCTCAGAGAGAGAGTTGTGGCAAGTCACAGATCTGGACAAGATTACAAAAGAATTTCTGCAGTACTCAAGGTTCCTAAGAGCACAGTGGCGTCCATAATCCTTAAATGGAATTAGTTTGGGACCAGCAGAAGTCTTCCTAGACCTGAACGTCCAGCCAAACTGAGCAATCGTGGGAGAAGAGCCTTGGTGAGAGGTAAAGAAGAACCCCAAGATCACTCTGGCTGAGATCCACAGATGCAGTAGGGAGATGGGAGAAAGCTCCACAAAGTCAACTATCACTGCAGCCCTCCACCAGTCGGGCCTTTATGGTACAGTGGCCCGATGGAAGCCTCTTCTCAGTACAAGAGATATGAAAGCCAGCATAGAGTTTGTTTATATAAAAAAAACACAAACAAAAAAAAACAAAAAAAAAAACACAACAACACATGAAGGACTCCCAGAATATGAGAAATACGATTCTCTGGTCTGATGAGTCGAAGATAGACCTTTTTGGTGATAATTCTAAGCGGTATGTGTGGAGAAAACCAATACAATCCCGACACTGAAACATGGTGGTGGCAGCATCATGCTACGACGGTGTTTTTCAGCTGCAAGGACAGGACGACTGGTTGCCATAGAAGGAAACATGAATGCGGCCAAGTACAGAGATATCCTGGATGAAAACCTCTTCCAGAGTGCTCTGGACCTCAGACTTGGCTGACGGTTCACCTTCCAGCAAGACGATCCTAAGCACACAGCTAAAATAACAAAGGAGAGGCTTCAGAACAACTCTGTGACCACCATTCTTGACTGGCCCAGCCAGAGCTCTGACCTAAAACCAATTGAGCATCTCTGGAGAGACCTGAAAATGGCTGTCCACCATCCAACCTGACGGAACTGGAGAGGATCTGCAAGGAAGAATGGCAAAGGATCCTCAAATCCAGGTGTGAAAAACTTGCTGCATCATTACCAAGACCACCCATGGCTGTACTAGCCCAAAAGGTGCTTCTACTCAATACTGAGCAAAGGGTCTGAACACTTATGGCATGTGATATATTTTTTATTTGCAAAAATTACTACATTTCTGGGGGGGGGGGGGGGTGTCAGTCAAGATGAGGTGCAGAGTGTACATTAATGAGAGAGAAAAAAAAAAAAAGAATTTACCAAATTGCTGCAGTGAAACAAAGTGAAAAACGTACCCACTGTAACTAGGTCATAGCATTCCATATCATATCCCCAACTTTCCTTTTGTCTGAGTCTGTTTGTAAAAATGTACTCTTTATATACTTGAAAATGTCTAACTACTACTATAGTATAAGATTAGTTGCTAACTTATAAATGATAGTGAACAATTCTAAAATGGCTAATTATTTTTTATTTTATTCCTGTAAAAGGTCAATAAAAAAAAATTCAATTTAAATTATTTTTTGGTAGAATATAAATTTTACACATACAATAATTGTCTTGTGATGCATTCATAGCCATTAGTAAGGCAAATCATAGTTGTCCCAAGAGAAAGGTCAGAAACAATCCAAAATCCTTGAATGGGTGCAGGGAGCCTAAGAAAAAGAAAAGATTATTTAAAAAAAAAATTAATTTATAGAATATATTGGTCTGTTGCTTTTCCCCTCAGATTTTCTATAAAATTAGGGCATAATGACCACGTTTGCCTGGTTAGGGTACCCATTTGTCAGATAAGGTACACATTACAGGAAACCCCTTTAACCCCTTAAGCCCCGAGGGTGGTTTGCACGTTAATGACCAGGCCAATTTTTACAATTCTGACCACTGTCCCTTTATGAGGTTATAACTCTGGAACGCTTCAACGGATCCCGGTGATTCTGACATTGTTTTCTCGTGACATATTGTACTTCATGATAGTGGTAAAATTTCTTTGATATTACCTGTGTTTATTTGTGAAAAAAACGGAGATTTGGCGAAAATTTAGCAATTTTCCAAATTTGAATTTTTATGCCCTTAAAAATGTCATGTCTACTTTACATCAGCACAATTTTGGAAACAATTTTTTTTTTGTTAGGGAGTTATAAGGGTTAAAAGTTGACCAGCAATTTCTCATTTTTACAACACCATTTTTTTTTTCCGGGACCACGTCACATTTGAAGTCATTTTGAGGGGTCTATATGATAGAAAATAACCAAGTGTGACACCATTCTAAAAACTGAACCCCTCAAGGTGTTCAAAACCACATTCAATAAGTTTATTAACCCTTCAGGTGTTTCACAGGAACTTTTGGAACGTTTAAAAAAATGAACATTTAATTTTTTTTTCACAAAAAATTTACTTCAGCTCCAATTTGTTTTATTTTACCAAGGGTAACAGGAGAAAATGGACCCCAAAAGTTGTACAATTTGTCCCGAGTACCCCGATACCCCATTTGTGGGGGTAAACCACTGTTTGGGCACATGGCAGAACTCAGAAGGGAAGGAGCGCCATTTGACTTTTCAATGCAAAATTGGCTGGAATTGAGATGGGACACCATGTTGCGTTTGGAGAGCCCCTGATGTGCCTAAACATTGAAACCCACCACAAGTGACACCATTTTGAAAATAAAAAAATCATTTTTTCCCACAAAAATGTTTTTTTAGCCCCCCAAATTTTTATTTTCGCAAGGGTAACAAGAGAAATTGGACCCCAGAACTTATTGTCCAATTTGTCTTGAGTACGCCGATACCCCATATGTTGGGGTAAACCCCTGTTTGGGAGCACGGGAGAGCTCGGAAGGGAAGGAGCACTGTTTTACTGTTTCAACACAGAATTGGCTGGAATTGAGATTGGACAACATGTCGCGTTTGGAGAGCCCTGATGTGCCTTAACAGTGGAAACCCCCAATTCCAACTGAAACCCTAACCCAAACACACCCCTAACTCCAACACCCCCCCCCTAACCCCAATCCCAACCACACCCCTAACCCTAATCCCAACCGTAAATGTAATCCAAACCCTAGCCCCAACCGGAAAATGGAAAATAAATTGTAATTTTTTTATTTTTGCCTAACTAAGGCGGTGATGAAGGGGGGGGGGGGGTTGATTTACTTTTATAGCGGGTTTTTTTAGAGGATTTTTATGATTGGAAGCTGTCACACACTAAAAGACGCTTTTTACTGCAAAAAATATTTTTTTGCGTTACCACATTTTGAGAGCTATAATTTTTTCCATATTTTGGTCCACAGAGTCATGTGAGGTCTTGTTTTTTGCAGGACGAGTTGACTTTTTTGGCAACATTTTCGGGCACGTGACATTTTTTGATCGCTTTTTATTCCGATTTTTGTGAGGCAGTATGACCAAAAAAGCAGCTATTCATGAATTTCTGTTGGGTGGGGAGCGTTTATACCGTTCCGCGTTTGGTAAACTGGATAAAGCAGTTCATTTCTTCTGGTCAGTACGATTACAGCGATACCTCATTTATATCATCTTTTTATGTTTTGGCGCTTTTATTCGATAAAAACTTTTATAGAAAAAATAATTATTTTTGCATCGCTTTATTCTGAGGACTAACTTTCATTTTTTCGCTGATGCTGTATGGCAGCTCGTTTTTTGAGGGACAAGATGACGTTTTCAGCGGTACCATGGTTATTTATATCTGTCTTTTTGATCGCGTGCTATTCCACTTTGTTAGTCGGTATGATAAAGCGTTTTTTTGCCTTTTTTTATGGTGTTCACTGAAGGGGTTAACCAGTGGGACAGTTTAATAGGTCGGGTTGTTACGGACGTGGCAATACTAAATATGTGTACTTTTTTTTTTTATTTAGATAAAGGAATGTATCTACGGGAACAAATATATATATATATTTTTTTTTTCTTAGTTAGGATTTTTTTTTTTTTTTTTACACATCTAAATATATATATATATTTTTTCTTTACAACATTGCCCCAGGGGGGGGAGGGGCATCATGTTATAAGGTCAGATCGCTGATCTGACACTTTGCAATGCACTATGTCAGATCAGCGATCTGACGTGCACTGCTCCTGGCTTACCAGCGCCTGCTTTGAGCAGGCGCTTGGTAAGCCACCTCCCTGCAGGACCCGGATGCAGCCCCGCAGCCATTTTGGATCCGGGCCTGCAGGGAGGAGACGATCAGTACAAGGTGAGCACATCGCCTTGTACCGAGGGTCTCAGGGAAGCACGCAGGGAGCCCCCTCCCTGCGCGATGCTTCCCTATGCCCCTGTAACGCTGCAATCATGTTTGATCGCAGTGTGTCGGCTCCTGGCACATAGTGCCGGATGTCAGCTGTCAGCTGTGATAGTCAGCTGACACCCGGCCGCGCTCCCCAGTGAGTACGGCCATCTAAAATGGTTGCAATATAAGATTTTGCCTACCAGCAGCTTTTCCTAGCAAATTAGTTGCAGAGGATGCCAAGAAAAGCAGCCACCTCAACCAGCTGATTGCAGGGTCGGCATTTTGAAGAGTTTACAAGTCTATTTCCACCTGATGTTATGTAAAGTAAAACCGTTAAATTTCATACCTATAAATGGTATTATGCATATTTAATAAGACAAGAGATGTAATTAATTGGGTGAGTTTCTCATGTAAAAATAAACTGGCAGAAATCCATGTTATTACCTGTAGGCAATATGGGATGGAATGTAGGGGATGAAATCTGCAGGCTGCATAAATATTCTTCTCCTGCCAGCTTCCTGTAGCAGCGACCCTGCCTCCTGTGACCCTGCTGCACTGCAAATATCTTCCACCACCAGTAAATTACATATGGACTACACCGATTTTCCACCCAAATTTTTGGGAAAAAGTGTGTCTTTTTAATCCCAAAAAATATGGTAAATATTGCTGTAATCGCACAGACCCGCCGAACAAGTCAGTTTTATCATTTACTGCAAGTGAACATGCAAAAAAAAAAAAAAAAAAATCAAACAATTAATGAATTGCTGTTTTTTGTTCATTTTGTGCCTAAACAAATCTGAAAAAAAAAAAACCCCTCCAACTTGTCGCGCCAAAAATAGGGATTTTTGTGTACTCGCCGTAAAATCCTTTTCTCCGAGCCACTCAGTGGGGGACACAGGACCGTAGGTGTATGCTGCTGCCACTAGGAGGCTGACACTAAGTAAATACAAAAAGGGTTAGCTCCTCCTCTGCAGCATACACCGCCCACTGGCTCCGGATAATACTAGTTCAGTAGCAAAGCAGTAGGAGATTAACAAAAATTAACCGTAGGTACCACATGTCAGAGACTAAAACACTCATCATAGACAACAAGCCAAAACAGGGGTGGGTGCTGTGTCCCCCAATGAGTGGCTCGGAGAAAAGGATTTTACGGTGAGTACACAAAAATCCGTATTTCTCCATCACCACATTGGGGGGACACAGGACCGTGGGACATCCAAAAGCAGTCCCTGGGCGGGAAATAACACAACAGTGTAAACTCATGGCACCTGCTGTCTACAGGTGCGCCACCGCTGCCTGCAGAATACGCCTACCCAGGCTTGCATCTGAAGATGCCGGAGTATGGACATTGTAATGCTTTGAGAAGGTGTGCAGGCTAGACCAGGTCGCAGCTTTGCAAACTAGCTCTGCAGACGCTTGATTCCGAATGGCCCAGGAAGCACCCACGAACCGAGTGGAGTGTGCCCTGAGACCCGCTGCGATAGGCTTGCCTCTGACGCGATAAGCCTCTTGAATAGCTGACCGAATCCATCTGGCGATTGTCGACTTAGAAGCGGCCAGTCCCATTCGGTGTCCTGCCGGGAGCACGAACAGAGCTTCAGTCTGTCGAAAAGGTGCCGTCCTAGACACGTACTTCCTTAGAGCTCTCACAAGATCGAGAGTGAAGAGCCTTCTCCACGAGGTGCGTCGGAGGACAAAATGACAGAAGTACGATATGCTGGTTAAGGTGGAAGGAAGACACCACCTTTGGGAGGAAGGTAGGGGACGGTCTGAGAACCACCTTGCCTCGGTGGAATGTAAGGAACTGCGTCCAACAGGCAAGGGCAGCCAATTCAGAGACTCTTCTGATCCATGTAATAGCGACGAGAAAAGCCACCTTCCATGAAAGGAGAGATGTCCTTCAACGGCTCGAAGGGAGATTCCTGCAAGACACCTAGGACCAGATTAAGGTCCCAAGCCTCTAGAGGTGCTCTATAGGGAGGCACCACATGGGAGACTCCCTGAAAGAATGTTCTGACCTGGGGTTTGGAAGCAATTTTTTGTTGAAAAAGGACTGACAAGGCCGAGACCTGCCCTTTAAGGGAACTCGGCGAAAGCCCCGAGTCCAGACAGGATTGGAGGAAATCCAGGATGGTAGGGATGTTGAAAGCCAACAGAGGGCAACCTCTGCTTCTGCACCATTCAAAGAAGGTCTTCCAAGTCCGATGATAGATGCGCGATGACACCGGTTTTCGGGCATTGATCAAAGTGGAAACTACCTCGCGGGAAAAACCTGCTTGAGTCAGAAACCAGGATTCAACGGCCAAGCCGTCAAACACAGGGCTCCTGAGTTTTGGTGGTAGATCAGGCCCTGTGAAAGTAAATCCAGACGATCTGGTAGGTGCCAAGGAACGTCTGCGATGAGTTGGACCAGCTCTGCATACAACGCCTGGCGAGGCTAATCCAGAGCGATGAGAATACCTGGGGCACCCTCCGCCCTGATCTTCCTGATGACTCTGGGAAGCAGGGGAGGAAACAGGTAAGGAAGGCGAAACTGACTCAGGGAAGGACCAGCGCGTCCGCCCCGATTGCTCTCGGGTCCCGAGACCGGGCTACAAACTGAGGTACCTTGGCATTGAACCAGGAAGCCATCAATTCTACGTCCGGAGTACCCCAACGAAGGCAGATTTGTTGGAATATGTCCTGATGGAGACCACTCTCCTGAAGCAAGACCTTGCCGGCTGAGGAAGTCCGCGGCCCAAATTTCCACTCCTGGAATGTGAATGGCCGATATGACAGTGGTTGTTTTCGGCCCAGCGAAGGATGTGCTTTACCTAGCACATTGCAGCTCTGCTGCAGGGGCCCCCCTGATGATTTATATAAGCCACAGCGGTGGCATTGTCCGACTGGATACGGATGGGGCGGCCTGCTAGGAGATGATGGAACCGCCTTAGGGACAGCCAAATCGCACATATCTCCAGGATATTGATTGGAAGGCGAGACTCGTAAGGAGTCCAGGTTCCCTGCGCAGTGTGATGGCGAAAGACCGCTCCCCAGCCGAGGAGGCTGGCATCGGTAGTGACTACCAGCCAATGGACTGGGAGGAAGGACCTCCCTTGGAGAAGAGAGGTTCGGTGCATCCACCATTGGAGTGTGTGCTTGACCCGAGGAGAGAGAGGACACAGTCGGTCGGTCGAGGGAAAATGGACTCCCACCCATGCATCCAGCAGAGCGTGCTGGAGGGGACACGGAGGTGTAGTAGCGCAAATGGAATCGCCTCTATTGCTGCCACCATCTTTACGAGAATCCTCATGCTGAAACGGATGGAACAGGGAGTCGACTGGAGAAGCTTCCAGACCCCCTGTTGAAGAGCCAGGACCTTGTCCCGAGGAAGAAGCACCAACCCTAGGGAGGTGTCCAGGGTCATGCCCAGGAAGGAGATCCGTTGGGCCAGAACAGGAGATGACTTTAAAATTGACCAACCAGCCCAGCAAAGAAAGAGTATTTAAGGAAATGCGGATGCACTCATCGCAGGCTTGGAAAGATGGGCCTTTGACCAGTAAGTCGACTAGGTAGGGAAGCACGACTAGACCTGGAGAATGTAGAATGGCCATGACCGCCACCATGACCTTTGTGAAAACTCTGGGGGCGGTGGCGAGGCCAAGGCCGTTAACTGAAAGTGTTCCTTTCTGACGGCGAAGCGAAGAAACCTTTGGCGAGGTGGAAATATTGGGATGTGGAGGTACGCATCCCGGATGTCGATGGATGCTAAGAATTCGCCCTATTCCATTGAGGCAATGACGGAACGGAGGGATTCCATCCTGAAGTGACGGACTTTGACAAATCTGTTCAAGAGCTTTAGGTCCAGGATGGGCCTGACTGTTCCATCCTTTTTGGGGACCATGAACAGATTTGAATAAAAACCGCGGAACCTCCCATCCTCTGGGACAGGGACAATAACTCCGTCTTGGTGGAGCGACTCGATGACCTGGGAAAAAGGCCGAGCACGCGTTCCCGCTTTGGGAGGGCGGGAAGTGAAAAACTGGGTTGGGGGTTAAATCAATTTTGTAACCGGAGGACACCAGAAGCCTGACCCACTCGTCATGAACGACTGCGAGCAAGGCATGACGAAACAAGAGAAGGCGTCCGCCTACTTTGCTGGTGTTGTCCAGACGAGATTGCGAGTCATTTAGAAGAAGATGGTTGGGGTCTGGATCCCCTGGACCTAGACTGCGTGGTGCGGCCCCTCCAGGAATGGTTGGGCCTGTACGAGGCCTGTAGGCTTTTGTCTCTGCCGGCCCGGCACCCCGAACCAGGGGAACTGACCGAGGAATGCCATGCATAATTTCCACGAAAGCCTGAGGCTGTCGATGGAACGGTTGTCTGAATCTCTGCTGGGGAAGGGAAGTACTTTTTCCCCCTGTAGCGTCTGAAATCAGCTTGTCCAGCTTTTCACCAAATAATCGGCCACAGATATGAAAGGGACGTGAGGGACTTTTTAGATGCGGAGTCCGCTCGCCAGTTCCTCAAGCATAGTGCTCTCCTAATCTCCACAGTGTTTGAAGCCGTAAGAGCAGAGCAATTCGCCGCGTCCAGGGAAGCGTTTACTAAGTAATCGCCAGCCAAGGAAATTTGATTTGCCAGCTCCGCTAATGTCAGAAGGAAGATCACTGTTCTGTAAGGCCTTATGCAGAGAGTCTGCCCAAACAGTCACGGCTTTAGCTACACAGGTAGCAGCAAAGGAGGGAAAGAGTGCTGAGCCTGAAGCTTCAAAAGCTGAACGGGCAAGACTGTCCACTAGACGATCTGTGGGATCTTTGATAGAAGACCCATCTGGCACAGATAGAGTTTTACAGGACAAACGTGAAACAGGGGGATCCACAGGAGGGGATTCTGACCATTGTTTGCGGAGATCGGGAGAAAAAGGATATTTGGACTCCAGAGATCTCTGGCCTGCAGAGCGTTTGTCCGGACGCTCCCTATGTCACTGGACTATGTCCTGGAACTCCGGGTGATTGGCAAACACCCTATGAATATGTTTGGTCCTTTTGAAGGACACCGAATTATCCGTACTGGAAGTCGCTGGTTCCTGATCAACCTGAAGGGACTAGTTGACGGCCTCAATGAGACTATCTATAGTGCTCTGATAACATGGCGACTCCAGATCAAGAGGCCTATCAGACTTAGGTTCAGAGTCTTGGCCGGAAGAGGTGCCTGGGGAGCGAGAGCGGGAAGCAGAACTACCAGACGCCGAGGCACTAGAGAGCCTCGGAGTAGAGCTACGGACGCGCTTCCTAGATGGTAGCTTGTGCCTAGAATGAGAGCGGCCTCTGCAGGCTGCAGATTCCGCAGCCGTAGGGGAAGCTTCTTGAATAGGTGGATCAGTGGTCCTGCTCCTGGATGGATCCTGGAGGGACTCAATTGCTGTAGTCAAAGAAGCCATAGATTGCGAAAGTGACAAAGCCCACTCAGGGGGACTGGTCACCGCGGGCTCGTTTGCGGCAGGGGGGCTCCTGAGCGCATTTAGGGTCACAAGCATTACAGAGCGGAACAGTATGCCCGCTTGGTAGTGCAGCCTGACAGGAGGTGCAAGAAGTGAAGAACACCGTATGTGTTTTTGCAGATTTTTTGGAGGGTTTAGGTAGAGACATGTTGTGCTGCTAACCTCCGTGCAGGGCTGATGTGGGGCACTTGTGCAGCTAAAAAAGCGGAGCACTGTGTGCAGGAGGAGGAGGGCCTGTGTTAGTGTGCAACGCACCTACCATGGTACTGTCGCCGTGCTGTGACCGGGAGGAGAGGTGCAGCCTGGCGTCCAGAAGCTCCTCGTATCCAAGATGGCCACCGAAAGTATGTGGAGCGCTTCTCGGTGTGCGAGAAGCGCTAAACCAGTGGGCGGGGCCCCACGCGTGACGCGCACTGTGGGCGTAAACGTGGCCTTGCTGGGGCTAAAGCCGGGGAGTAAAGTAGCGGTGCCCGGCTGCAAGATGCGGCTGAGCCCGCGGTGAGCTTGGGAGCCCCCCCCACCCCTGCCAGACTCACCGCTGATGTTCCTGTTCAGGCAAGGTATGGAAGGGCTGTGCAGTAAACCTCGATCCGCCACCCTCTTGGTGGGGAGGGACTGAGGAGCTCCATGCAGCACCGCTGTTCTTCAGTGGTGGTGCAGAGGGAGGGCGGCCGGACTGTGCCCACTGGAAGGTGGCCTCTGTGTATCCTAAGGGTTCGCTCCCCTAGGATTTCACAGGGCTAATTCTCGGCCGTACATCCCATGTCGCAGGAGAGGGTACAGGGAGTAAAACTCGCCGTGATCGCCTGTTGATGCTTTGGGGGATATCAGCCCCCTTAAAAGGGTCCGTCGCCCCATCATCCTTTTGCGCAAAGTTAAAAATAAAATTAAAAATAAAAAGTAAAAATGTCTGGAGTAAAACAGACGCAATGTGCCTCCTACGGACACTAAGCAAGAACTGGTATTATTTGGAGCCAGTGGGCGGTGTATACTGCAGAGGAGCCAACCCTTTTTGTATTTACTTAGTGGCAGCTTCCTAGTGGCAGCTTCCTAGTGGCAGCTTCATACACCCACGGTCCTGTGTCCCCCAATGTGGCGATGGAGAAATAAGCACTCATACAGCACTCTTCACCAGAAAAAAAAAAAAAAAAATTACACCCCTCAGAATATGGCGACAAAATAACTTCTAAAAAAAAAAAATTATATATATTTTTACTGGGGCATACAACTAAAGAACAAGGGATGATAAATAGGCCAGTATGCATAAGAAAGTAGAAAAAACTTTATTAGAATATAGTACAAACAACAAAAAAACAGGTAGAAAGGTGGATGCAACCACAGTGCATATAAACAATTGAACAAAACGGGACATGGGGACCCTGGCTAGTTAGATAGTAGATAATAAGAGCATGGATACAAAAGTCCTACTTATGGCCCCAAAGTATAAACATGGGAACACTGGCCTAGGGCTCAACGCATAACACAGTATGAAATAGTCATTTAAAATAATGTGGCATACCCAAATATAGGTCCAGTGAATCACGAAAGTTGATCAGAAGGGGGCACACCAGGAAGCCAGGGATCACCACGTCACCCCGACGCGCGTTTCGGCGGAGCCTTCGTCAGGGAGCATGGTTACAATCCAAAGTGTGCGGCTTAAAAAAGGGGACCGGAACCAATCGGCGTAAAACCGGAAGTGATATGCCATTACCATGGTGTCATAATGCAATCGCAAATATCGTTCAAAAATGCACAATGTTAATAAAAATGCGTGCATGGGTACTAGAAATAGCGGACAATATCCGGGACACAGATGGTGTAAAAATGAGGCCATGATATAGAAGTGTGCTGCACCGCTGGTGGCGCATGCTCGATCGGAGCACAAACCCTGTCCATCGGCGTCAGGGGGAGGCGGAGCCAAAGCACGGAAGTGCAAAGTGACGCCGCATCCCCCCGGAGATGCCGAGAACCGAAGGACGCGGCAGGTCTGACACGCATGCGCACACGGTCAGCACAGAGCATATCAATCATTTACAAAAGGGAAGAACTGGCAGACACAACATAAAACTGTAAGCGGGTGAGTAAATACAGAAATATAATTCTACAAATAACATTACAACATACTGTGACCGATAATAAAGAGGTCACAAACAAAAGAAAAAGAAAAAAGAAAAGGAAGAAAAAAAAAGGTTGTCACAGCAATATTGCAAAATATAGAAATAAATAGGTATTAGTATGGTTAGCATAATATGAAAAATGGTGGCAATTAGATGTGGCAATCTTCAATAAGAGTAGTCCTGCCGGCGGGATGAAATATGACAAGAGCCGATATGGAACTACAGGTCCTCAGGCTAAAAGTAATAAAAACAAAGTTAGAAATGAACGACACAAATAAAACCAGAAAAAAATTGTTATAGCACAAGATGAAATCTAGACTGAACAGCAGGCCGGCATCACAAAATAGGAACAAAGCTAATTTGTTCGTTGAGTCCCATAGGGTGTAGCGTGTTTAACGTCCATATCCAGCGAGATTCAAGCTGGGCCAAACGCTGAGATATCTTACCCCCACGAATGTTGGTTTCAAGGGAGTCAATGCCCCTAATTCTAAAGAGGGTGGCATCGCAGTTATGGTACAGACAGAAGTGTCTGGGAATAGTTTTGAGGATAAATGGATCATCATTATTAGCAGCAGCTATGATGCCCAAAACCTGTTCCCTAATACGGATTTTAAAGGGGCGTGTGGTCAAGCCAATATAAATGAGGCCACAAGGGCATGTGGAAAAATATATAACATTGCGAGTAGTACAGTTGATAGATCTCCTAACTTCAAAATTTTTAGATGTCAGCGTTAAAAAAGGTATCGCATCTATCAACATTTGGGCAAGCCACACAATGTCCGCAGGGAGCACAACCAAGCTTTTTGATATTGATCTAAAAATGTGATTTTGGGATTCCCCACATAATGGCTGTGCACAAGGTCTCGCAGATTTTTGGACCGTCTGGTGGTGATCGCAGGTCTCTTAAGCAAGTATTTAAATAATATCGGATCAGATGGTAGAATAGGCCAAGACCTAGTGAGAACATCCCTAACTGCTGGAAAACGATTATGATAGTCAGTGACGAATCCAATTTTACCATCAGACAATTTCGTATTTGATTTATAGATAAGGTCATGTCTTGAAGAGTGTTTAGCACGGTTAAAAGCTCTCTTTACCATGCGGTGGCTATAACCCCTTTCATAAAATCTCTTTTTGAGATCATCAGCCTGTCTTTCGAAGTCTCTATTATCAGAGCAAATCCTGCGGAGACGGAGAAACTGTCCAATAGAGACAGACTGGATGACATGTCTCGGGTGTGCGGAGGAGGCGTGTAGTAGAGAATTTGTGGAAGTGTGTTTTCTAAAGATGTCAGTTTGTATTGTATCAGTGACATCGCGTTTGATTAAAACGTCCAAGAATTCAACACATTGGGCATCATGATGGTAAGTAATGCGTATGTTAGCATCATTATTATTCAAAGAGCCCATGAACTCATGTAAAAAAAAAAAAAAAAAAAAAAAAAAAAAAAAAAAAAAAAAAAAAAAAAAAATCGATGGGGCCCTGCCAGATCATGAAAATGTCGTCTATGTACCGCGTCCAAAAAGGGGGACGCGATCCATAGACGCGATCTGATAGGAAGAGGTCCCTCTCCCACAGCCCCAGGAGTAGATTAGTATAGGATGGCGCAAAGGCCGCTCCCATGGCTGTTCCCTGGAGCTGCAGGAAGAAGGACCCCTTAAAAAGGTAAAAAAAAAAATTATGGGTTAGGGTAAATTCAAGAACCTCCAGAACCAAATTTTGAAAATCAATGGGAAGATTGGACATATTTAAATAGTATTTTGTGGCTCTAAGGCCGTCATGGTGCTTGATACTCGTGTAGAGAGACTCAACGTCTGCCACCACCATGACGGCCCCAGGGTCAATATGTAAATCATCAATTAGTTTGAGGAAGGCACCAGTAGCTTTTAAGAATGATGGAAGACTCTCCACACATGGCTGCAAGATGGAATCAATCCAGCGATTGACATGTTCCCAAGAAGTTCCCCCCCCCCAGAAATTATTGGACGTCCAGGAGGGATGGTGCTATTTTTGTGAATTTTAGTTAAGAGGTAGAATGTGGGAAACCAACATTCGTGGGGGTAAGATATCTCAGCGTTTGGCCCAGCTTGAATCTCGCTGGATATGGACGTTAAACACGCTACACCCGATGGGACTCAACGAACAAATTACGGTAGCTTTGTTCCTTTTTGTGATGCCGGCCTGCTGTTCAGTCTAGATTTCATCTTGTGCTATAACAATTTTTTTCTGGTTTTATTTGTGTGTCGTTCATTTCTAACTTTGTTTTGATTATTTTTAGCCTGAGGACCTGTAGTTCCATATCGGCTCGTCATATTTCATCCCGCCGGCAGGACTACTCTTATTGAAGATTGCCACATCTAATTGCCACCATTTTTCATATTATGCTAACCATACTAATACCTATTTATTTCTATATTGTTTTGTCTTTGTTTTATTTTTGCAATATTGCTGTGACAATCTTTTTTCTTCCTTTTCTCTTTTTATTGTTTGTGACCTCTTTATTATCGGTCACAGTATGTTGTAATGTTATTTGTAGAATTATATTTCTGTATTTACTCACCCGCTTACAGTTTTATGTTGTGTCTGCCAGTTCTTCCCTTTTGTAAATGATTGATATGCTCTGTGCTGACCATGTGCGCATGCGTGTCGGACCTGCCGCATCCTTCGGTTCTCGGCGTCTCCGGGGGGATGCGGCGTCACTTTGCACTTCCGTGCTTTGGCTCCGCCTCCCCCTGACGCCGATGGACAGGGTTTGTGCTCCGATCGAGCATGCGCCACCAGCGGTGCAGCACACTTCTATATCATGGCCTCATTTTTACACCATCTGTGTCCCGGATATTGTCCGCTCTTTCTAGTACCCATGCACGCATTTTTGTTAACATGTGGTTCCGGTCCCCTTTTTAAGCAGCACACTTTGGATTGTAACCATGCCCCCTGACGAAGGCTCTGCCGAAACGCACGTCGGGGTGACGTGGTGATCCCTGGCTTCCTGGTGTGCCCCCTTCTGATCAACTTTCGTGATTCACTGGACCTATATTTGGGTATGCCACATTATTTTAAATGACTATTTCATACTGTGTTATGTGATGAGCCCTAGGCCAGTGTTCCCATGTTTATACTTTGGGGCCATCAGTAGGACTTTTGTATCCATGCTCTTATTATCTACTATCTTTAACATGTTACTTGGATTTTACTAGCCAGGGTCCCCATGTCCCGTTTTGTTCAATTGTTTATATGCACTGTGGTTGCATCCACCTTTCTACCTGTTTTTTTGTTGTTTGTACTATATTCTAATAAAGTTTTTTTCTACTTTCTTATGCATACTGGCCTATTTATCATCCCTTGTTCTTTAGTTGTATGCTCTATGTGAAATAGATGATTGGCCTTTAAATTTGTCCATTACCTGTGACATTATGATTATATACATCTCTAATGATATGACCTGATATTTAAAATGTCACAAAATCTTTTGTTGGGCTTCGCTTATATATTTTTACTGTGTGATAGCATCAAAACTTAAAAACTATATAAATCTGGTATCACTGTAATTGCACCAACCCAAAGAATAAAGTCATCTAATCACTTATATTGCACTCTGAACCACTAAACATTCCACACCCCAAAAAAAAAAGAGACAAATCACAACAAAGCTAGGCTCACACTGGCGTAGGAGGAGTATAAGGGCTCATACTCACTTGCGAGAAACTTGGATGAGTCTTGCATGTTAATACCTGGCGCTGCTGCCTGCACTCAGATCGGAGCGTGCGGCCACATAGGAATACATGCAGCTGCACGCTCCGCTCCTGAGTGCCGGGTGAAGTGTCGGGTATTAACATGCAAGACTCATCCGAGTTTCTCGCAAGTGAATATGAGCCCTAATACGATTAAACATCTCATTTCACTCTGACCAATGTAAATCAGTGAGGCTGTGCTCATCTGCGTATTTTTCTCTCGGGTTTAATCCACGTTGGGAGAAATTGCAGCATGCTGCGTTTGACTGCGTGTATTGGAAGAGACTTGCCAATGCAAGTCTATGGGTGAGGGGTTGAATCAGATGACACACGGGCCATGTGTATACCGTCCAATCTCAAAAGTAAATCTGAAATGTCATCAACCATGTCCAGTAAATTCACAGCCAGAAAAGTGAGAATATAGAGATAGATGATGATTGACTTGATAGATAGAAGTCCTGTAGATATATAATTTCACAAGCCCCGTGACATAACACACTTGCACTATTTAGTGCCTTTCATGTGGCACTGAAGGCTGTTTAGCTTTGCAATAAAAAAAAAACGTAGGGTCCCAGCTATTTTTGATAACCAGCAAAGGTAAAGTAGACGGCTGCGAGCGGATGTCAAGGTCCATCGTTATTGGGCCCCTCCCAGCTTTCAAATACCAGCCTGCAGCTACCCCAGAAGTGAAACTTCCCAGGCTTTGTACGGCTCTTTTAGATTGCCCTGTAGTGATGGCAATCGGGGTAATGATAGTTGTGTTTGACGACAGCTGCGATTTGTCCAAAGAAAAAATAAAATGCAGCCATCAACCTCTGTGGTTAATAATGGAAAGGTGTCTAAGAGGTGTCTCAAATACCCCCACTACAAACCCAGTAATCAAAAGTAAAAACACACAGAAAAAAAACACTTTACTTTATTTGAAAACATTTCCCCTCGTTCAGCAATTTAAAAAAAAAAAAGTCATGCAGGTCGCTGTAATCCACAAGTTGACTACTTCAGATTCCCTGAACTATGGCAGACCTGCATGTTTTTTAAACACATTGGTGGGCAGTGTCTGAGACAACTCTTAGGGTATGTGTCCACGTTCAGTTTTGCTTCAGGCTTTGGTCAGGATTTTATGCAGTTAAAATCCTGACCAAAACTGCACCTGAGGTCACTGGCAGGTCACCTGCGGTGTACCTGCGTGTTTTGCTCATAGTAGCAACATGCTGCGTTTTGAAAAAACGCACCGCATGTGCGTTTTCGCGGCAAAAACGCATGCGTTTTTTAACGCATAGTGGAGTCGGGATTTCATTAAATCCCCTCCACTATGCTGTAACATCTGGACGCTGCGTTTTTGACGCTGCGGAACGTTGCGTCAAAAACGCAGCGTTTCCTGAACGTGGACACATACCCTTAGACGCCTCTCCATTACTAACCCCAGGATGTGATTTTTTGACAAATCACAGCTGACATAACTGCCAATTACCATTACCCGACTGCCATAACACCAGGGAGATCAGGAAAAGCTGGGCAAAGCACCAGAATTGGTGCATCTAATGTGATGCGCCACTTCTGGTGCAACTGTGGGCTGGTATTTTTAGGCTGGGAAAGGCACAATAACAATGGACTTTACAGTCTGATAATATCAGCTCATAGCTGTCTCCTTTACCGTTGCTGGTTACCAAATTGGGAAAAATAAAAGCTGGTTACATGTGGGGTATCGCCATGCTCAATAAAGAGGGTAACAAACTGTTACTGCTTTGCAAAAGTGGAACATTTGGTGCTAAAACAAGATTTTTGTGGAAAAAACCCCAAAACAACATTTTCAATATGACGACCTAATGTTACCAAATTCTGTATAGTACTTGTGGGTTCAAAATGTTCACAATATCCTTGGATAAAACCTTTGAGAGGTGTGGTTTGCAAAATGTCGCTTGTGGTTGGGTTTCTGCTGTTTAGGCGCCATAGAGGCCATGCAAATGCAATATGGTGTCTACAATTTAATTTAGCCAAATGTGTTCCAAAATTCCAAATATTGCTCCTTCCGTTCTGAGTCCTGCAGAACTTTTTTCTACACGAGGGGTATAGCCGCACTCGGAAAACAGCGAGTAATAAACTGTGTGGTCCACTTTTTAGTGTTACCTCTTGCACAAGTGAAAAAATTGGGGCTAAAGCAACATTTTAGAGGCAACTTTCTTTTCCATTCCACCTTGCATTAATTCTCGTGTAGCACCTGAAAGGTTAAAAAAAAATTCCTGACAATACCATTGAAGTATTTGAGGGGTGTGGTTTTTAAAATGGAATCACACCTATGGAGTTTCCAATATACAGGCCCCCTCAGAGTCCATTTAAAAGTGAAAAGTTCCCTAAAAGAAACAGGTCTTGTAAATTTGTAGAAAACTAGAAATTGCTGCTAAATTTTTAACCCCTACAAAATCTGGAAAAAAAACAAAAAAACATGTTTAAAAAATGAAGCACATGTAAAGTAGACCTATAGGAAATGTTATTTATTAATTTATTTTGTGTGGTATAGCTATCTGATTTAAGGGCATTCAAATTTAAAGTTTGAAAATGGGGACATTTTTCAAGTTGTGTCAAATTTACAATATTTTCATAATTAAACGCAATTTATTGAAACAGCAACAAAAATGTATCACTATCTCGAAGTACATGTCCATAAAAAAAAAAAAAGTCTCAATCACTGGGATCAGTTTAACCCTTTCACGACCTTGGGATTTTCCGTTTTTCCGTGTTCGTTTTTCACTCCCCTCCTTCCCAGAGCCATAACTTTTTATTTTTCCATCAATTTGGCCATGTGAGGGCTTATTTTTTGCGGGGTGAGTTGTACTTTTGAACGACATCATTGGTTTTACCATGTCGTGTACTAGAAAACGGGAAGAAAAATTCCAAGTGCCGTGAAATTGAAAAAAAAGTGCAGTCCCACACTTATTTTTTGTTTGGCTTTTTTGCTAGGTTCACTAAATGCTAAAACTGACCTGCCATTATGATTCTCCAGGTCACTACGAGTTCATAGACATGACTAGGTTATTTTTTATCTAATTAGTGAAAAAAAATTCCAAACTTTGCTAAAAAAATAAATAAATAAATTTGTGCCATTTTCCGATACTCGTAGCGTCTCCATTTTTCATGATCTGGGGTCGGTTGAGGGCTTATTTTTTGCGTGCCGAGCTGGCGTTTTTAATGATACCATTTCGGTGCAGATACGTTCTTTTGATTGCCCGTTATTGCATTTTAATGCAATGTCGCGGCGACCAAAAAAACGTAATTCTGGCGTTTCAAATTTTTTTCTCGCTACGCCGTTTAGCGATCAGGTTAATGCTTTTTTTTTAATTAATAGATCGGGCGATTCTGAATGCGGCGATACCAAATATGTGTAGATTTGATGTTTTTTATTGATTTATTTTGATTGGGGCGAAAGGGGGGCGATTTTTTTTTTTTTTAACTTTTGCCATGCTTCTATAGCCTCCATAGGAGGCTAGAAGCTGGCACCACTTGATCGGCTCTGCTACATAGCAGCTATCTGATGTTCGCTGCTATGCAGCAGAAATGCAGGTGTGCTGTGAGCACCGACCACAGGGTGGCGCTCACAGCTACCGTGGATCAGTAACCATAGAGGTCTCAAGGACCTCTATGGTTACAATGCTGAAGCATCGCCGACCTCCGATCATGTGACGGGGGTCGGCGATGCGATCACTTCCGGACGGAAACGGTAGTTAAATGCCGCTGTCTGCGTTTGACAGCGGCATTTAACTAGATCGCGATTCTGCCCGCGCCTATTACGGGCACATGTCAGCTGTTCAAAACAGCCAGAGCTCGCATCAAAGCGGGGCTTCTGACCTCGGACGTACTATCCCGTCCGAGGTCAGAAAGGGGTTAAGGGCATAAAAATTATAAGTTTGAAAATTGCTAAATGTAGCCAAACTTCCGATATTTTCACAAATAAACAAGTCATATCGAACAAATGTTACCACTATCATGAAGTACAATATGTTACGGAAAAAAAAAAAAAGTCTCAGAATCAGTGGGTTCCATTGAAGCGTTCCAGAGCTATAACCTCATAATAAGGACACTGGACAGATTTCTAAAATTTGGCCTGGTCATTAATGTCAAAATTGGCTACGTCACTAAAGGGTTAAACGTTTAAGTATACACATAGCAAGAAATTACATGCAACTCCGTGATTTAAATACATCCCCTTTATTGTCATACCTGCAGGAAACAAAGTAGAATATCGGAAACCCTCCATCAATAGCTGGTAGAATCAATGCAATTAAAATGATGGGCCTCCCTAAAATCTTACATGTTCTGGACCATTCAGCCTTCATAGTCCCACAAAAGGTATTTTATCTTTTCCCATGATCAACTCCCTTGTAGATGATTCATATGGGGCTCAAGCACACAAAAACTAAAACGGACAGCTCTTCAAAGACCCAGGGATGAGCCAGGTGTGGCACTCTTGGACGTCTTACACTGCTCAGCTAGCCAGCTTCACTTTCTGGAGAGCAGATAATCATTTGCCCAATTCTGACCACCACCTTGCGCACTGAGTCTTCAGAATCTATGGTGGGAGGGGTATGTCTTAGAGGTACCGGAATAGTACTCATGCTCCTTGTTGCCAATTCACAGACTTGCAGTTCAAGTGTGGAACGTCAAAAAGCCAAAAAAAAAAAAAGGATTTTTGTCTACTCACCGTAAAATCCTTTTCTCCGAGCCAATCACTGGGGGACACAGACCGTGGGTGTTATGCTGCTTGCCACTAGGAGGACACTAAGTGATACAAAGAAAAGTTAGCTCCTCCCCTGCAGTATACACCCTCCAGCTGGCTCTCAGCTAACCAGTTCCGTGTAAAAGCAGGAGGAGATCAATAACATATGAGCTTACAGCATGTCATATTATATATATGAGAGTTTAGCATATCAGATTATAAAACAAGCATAAGCTAATACCAGGGTGGGAGCTGTGTCCCCCAATGATTGGCTCGGAGAAAAAGATTTTACGGTGAGTACACAAAAATCCCTCTTTCTCCTTCGCCTCATTTTGGGACACAGACCGTGGGACGTCCCAAAGCAGTCCCTGGGTGGGGACAACATCAGATCAGGCCCTGTGTAACCGCTTACAAGTGCGCCACCGCGGCCTGCAGAGTCCGCCTGCCCAGACTTCCATCTGTGGAAGTGTGGGAATTATAGTGCTTCAAGAATGCATGCGGACTGGACGAATCCGCAAGCTTGCAGGCGTGTCTTGTTGACGCCTGGTGCCTAGAACCCACGATAGACAGGGAGATAGGCTGACATCTAACACGGAAGGACTCCTGGATGGTGAAAGGAATCCACCAGGCTAAATGGCAGATGAAGACGTCTAAACCCTTCCTGTAGACGTCAGAAAGCCTTCTTCTTACCGTCAGGAAGCCCAAGATACAGTGTCCAACCGTCGGAAGGACGCCATCCTCGAGACATACCTACTCAGAGCACTCGCTTCGTCCAGAATATGGGGGACTCATTCCATTTTGTGGACTGGTGTCGAAAGAGATGAGGGAAGAACCATGCCCTCATAACAGTGGTAATACAATACCACCTTGGTAACAAGGGACGGGGATGGCCTGAGGACAACCTTGCCTTGAAGGAAATAAGGGAAAAAAGGTCTGAAAGGATCCGTTCGCACCGAAGACTCGTAAGGATGAGGATATCGCCGAGAAAAAAGGGGCGACCTTCCCTAATAGTAAGGTCTGTCCGGATCAAAAAAGGAGTCTACTGTAAGACTCCTTGGACCATTAAGGTCCCAATGATCTAATGGTATGTGATAGGGAAGATAGGGAAGAACTACATGTGAAAAACTTCCTGTGAGAAGGTCCCTACTTGCAGTTTTGTTGCAGAAAGGCAGAAAGCTACCAGCTCCGCCAGCAAACAAACTGACGTGGTCAGTGCAGATTTCCGAGGATTACTGGGGCCCTTTCTGCTTCTGAAAAGCTTTCGGAAGTAGTGGAAGGGGAGTTATGGAAACTGGTACCACGGAAGAACCAGAGCATGCAGTGCGATGGCTCTTGGATCTCGAGGCCAAACCACAAACTTGAATACACAGGCGATCAGTATGGACGCCATCCGAACTACAACTGGAGAGCTCCAGTGAAAGCAGGTCTGATGTAAGACTTCTGGGTGAAGTTCCCACTCACTTGAGGCGAAACCCAATATGTTCGCCGCCCAGAGTTATACTCCTGGGATATCTACTGCCGAGATCACCGAGTGATAGATCTCGGCCCATCTGAGAATTTGGAGGTACCTCGGCCATGGTGCCTGAAAGTTGGTACCTGCTAGATGATTAACGTATGGCACAGTTGTGGCATTGTTCAATTGAATTCAGATGGGTTGACCCGCCATAAGGCAGTGGACCTACTGTAGGACTACCGTTCGGATCTCCAGAGCAATGATCGGGAGAAGAGGACTGGCATTGGTAGTTACTAGTAACCATTGAACCGGGAGAAAGGCCCTGGATGAAGAAGGAGCTCAGAGACTATCGTCTGAAAGTCTGTTTGACTTGCTGAAAACAATCGGAGCAAAGGAAACTGCTTCCATTGTCGTCACCATTTTTCCTCAAAACCCTACTAGCAAATCGAATGAAATGAGGGGATGAGTGATCAAGTGCGCGAGCTCCCTGTTGAAGGGCCATGACCTTGTCTCGAGGGAGAATTACCATCCTTCTGGAAGTGTGCAGGTTCATCCTCAAAAAGGATATCTGCTGAGCTGGAAATGAGGAGAACTTGTCTAAAGTTTAGCTGCCAGCCCAGATGAGAGGGTATCGCAAGTGATAGACGACTCAGCGTAGTCCTGGAAGGGCGGCTAGACAGTCGACCAAACAGGGCAGGACGACCACGCCTCTACGGTGCAAGAGGAACATGACAGCCGCCATGACCCTTGTGAACACTCTGGGTGCGGTAGCAAGGCCGAAGGACAAGGTCGTGACTTGTAAATGCTGTTCACAAATGGAAAAGCGAAGGAATTTTTGAAGAGGGGAAAAATAGGAATGTGAGAATAAGCATCCTGAATGTCGATGGATGCCAGAACTGCACCTTTTTCTGTTGAAGTAATGGCTGAGCGGAGGAACTCCATTCGAAGAAGTAGGACCTTGTGAAAGGTTGTTAGAAGTTTGAGATCCAGGATCGGTCTTACTTTTCGTTCCCCTTTCTGGAATCAAGATCCCTTAGATCTAGACTGTCCTGGACAACCCTTCCACTGCTGGTCAGGGCTGTAGGAACGTACAATCCTTTGTTAGTCTCCCCCTCAAAAGATTTGATTGACCAGCCGTACTGTCTTCAGGAAAGGGTTACTGAATCAAAGTTGTTAAGGTCTCCAGCCAGGAGACCATTGCTCTAGCAATCCATGCGGCGGCTAGGGAGGGTAGAGCGCTTGACCCGAAGCCGCAAAACGGAACGAACCAGATTTGCTATCTGACAAACCATGGCATTTTAAATTGATGACACATCAGGCAGGGATACTGGTAGGTAAACCACAGGAGATTGTACCCGGTTAATCTGCCAAGTGGCAGAATGCGCGGCTGCATCCAGCAGGTCATAGACTCTTGCCATCGCCGCTCTCTTTTGACGGTGCAGAGTTAAAAATTAGGAACCCTCGATCCACCATCCTCTTAACAGGGAAGTGGAAAGGGATTATCCGCCTTCTTGCATCTTCCTTTAAATAGTGGTGATGCAGAGGGGGGTGCTCAGACGCCCGAAAAGGGTGCCTCTGTACATCCACAGTTCAGGTCTTCGGGTGGACAGGACAGGTGTTAGGCCTGGATGCAGAAGAGGATACATGGAGGCGACACTCAGTGTGCCCGTCTGTTGATGGTGTGGGGAGATTGGTGCCCTTTAAAGGGTCCGTCGCCCTTAAAAATCAGACCAGGCATGGCATCCCACGTAGAGGCTTCTGTCCAGAGAATCGCATATCCGGACTGGATGGCAAATGCTCTACGAGGGAGTTTAGTCTCCTTATGAGGGACACTGCGTAGTCTAGAACAGGACCGGAGTCCTCGTCAATGTACAGAGATTGGTTGATGATATAAATAGGTGAGTCCATCCTTTACTGAAGCTCTGGCAAGTCCAGGTCCAAGGCAATATCCGATCCGTGCTCAGAGTCTTGTCAGCAAATCCTTGGAGAGAGATCATGAAATGAGAACTTCCGTTTTGTAGATGCCTGTACGTTTCTAGAATACTCATGGCCCCTGCTAGCCGACGGATCCCATGTAGGAGAGGGACCATGTATATCGGTCCTGTGAGCACTCCGAGCCATGGAGGGATTCAATCTCTTGGTCAGAAAAACCATGGGTTGCGGCAGCGACAAAGTCAACTGAGGGAACTAGTTACACTGGGATAAACTGGGATCAGCGGCGGAGGGCTCCTCATTTATGACCAGCTTTGGATTGGTCATGTGCCTTTAAGACCAGGGAATACTGGTCATGTGCCTTTAAGACCAGAGAATACTGGACATGTGCCTTTAAGACCAGAAATACTGGTCGTGTGCCTTTAGATAAAATCTTGCAAAGCGAGAAGCGCCAATTCGGGGGGCGGAGCCACAGGCACGACGTGGGCGGAGCCTTGAGACTTCCATGAATAGGCCCAAGCCGGGGTCTAAATTTCTGCGGCCGGCGCCAGCGTAGAAGTGAGGGGCGTTGCATGGCCGAGAAAATTGAGCGGTTCCGTGCCAGGCGAAATCGCCAGGAAAACAGGCAGAGCCACCTTAGGACGCCATAGTGCGCTTCCGGGGTGCGGCCTACACATCGGCCGAAGCCGGGGGCTAAATTTTTGCAGCTGGCCGGAGCGTTACCTCAGGGAGGTGGGCCACAGGGAAGCCTGAGACTGCCTGTGAATATCCCGCTGCAGGGGCCCATCGCTGGCAGGAGCCACTCACCATCGGTGCGCGTCCCGGCATGGAGCCGCCGCGGATGTCGGGTATTGCAGCGTGGACGGTGCAGGGATAGAGGGCTAAACCTCAATCCATCATCCTTTTGTTAGGGAGGTGGAGAGGAACCGTCCGCCTCCTTGTGCCATCCGCTTTCACAGTAGTGGGACAGTGGGGGCCGTTCGGACGCCATAGAGAGGGGCCTCTGTACATCCACGGAGTTCAGCCCCCGGGTGGACAGGGCCAGTTGTCCGGCATTAGGCCTGGCTCCAGGCCAGGACACATGGAGGCGACACTCCATGTGGTCGCCTGCTGCTGGTGTGGGGAGATCGGAACCGTGAAGGAACAGTCGCCCCTGAAGTGAGCTGGGTGGGGCTCCGGTGGTTGGCGGGGATTTCGACTGCGGCCTAGTCCAGCTGAAAAGCCGGGGACTAAATTTATGGAGCCTGCCGGTGGAGCGCGTCAGCGGGCCACGACGTAGCGCCGAATGATTGCCGCTGGCACCCAACCAGTGGCACCTCTACCCAGGGACCAGGACCGCACCTCCCACGCAGCGGCGTGAGGAAGGAAACTACTCACCACCACCGAGCAGAGATGCAGCCTCTATTGCGAGGGAATAAGCTCAATCGATCCTCCCTTTGCCGGGGGATGGAGAGTCTGTCCATCTCCATATGTGCCTGCTGCATGGGGACTTACGGATGCGCCTGCCGCAGGGGACTTACGGCTACTGTGGGGACTACATGACGCCAACAGGTGAGGGCTTAATTGCGGAGGAGCCCGGGAGACGCACATAAGCGGTATACTCTATATGCTCGCCATCTTACAGGGGGGGAGATCGGGACCGTATAGGAACCGTCGCCCTAGCGTAGATTAGGAGTGCCCCAATCGTCGCAGGAAAGGTACTGGGAGGTATACTCACCGTGCTCGCCTGTTGATGGTTCGGGGGAGAGCGGTCCCTAGAAAGGAATCAGTCGTCCCCTTCACTCCGTTAATTAAAAAATAAAAATTTACAGAAAATAAAAATAAAAACGTTGGGGTCTGAAACAGACCCAAGTGCCTCCTACAGACACTAAGCAAGAACTGGTTAGCTGAGAGCCAGCACGAGGGTGTATGCTGCAGAGGAGGAGCTAACTTTTCTTTGTATCACTTAGTGTCCTCTTAGTGGCAAGCAGCATAACACCCACGGTCTGTGTCCCCCAATGAGGCGAAGGAGAAAATTTCAATTCAAGGACACAGCAGCCAAGTCCTAAGGGGTCAAGACTCTGGAACAGGTATATTGAGTGTTTTTGTTTCCTTTGATCAATGTCAGCTTTATCAAGTGCCCAAACACTTTGTTTTTTTTTTTTTTTTTTTAAGCCATCTGCTACTAAGGCATGCTTTAAAGACCCAGTTCCCAGACATTGGAAATTCTCTCATATCCTAATACCCCCTGATAGGGATTCCAAGAAGCCAAGAACCCAAGGCAGGTTATTTCCTTTTTATACAATGTTTCACCAGAAATTAACAAGTTAGTCCAAAAGTATATAGTCCATCAGTGCTACCTGCCACCTAGCAGGTTCTATAAAATGGGAAGATCTACCACTGCAGATTGCCATAGGTGTGAGGAAAAGAAATAGAAAAAGATGGAGGGCACCAACCACAATATTTAAAGCAATAAAGGGAAATCAACCCAGGGTATGTCTAAATGTAATTGAATAAAAAAAAAAGAAAAAAAAGAGACATAACCAACTGGGGAACACCCAAGACAATATCACATATCATTAAATTATTAGAAAAATGATTAATTTATTTGAGTCCAAAACACACAAAGAACCAGTAAAAACATTTAAAAACAATGAAATGACAAACCCCATAAAGAGGTAGACCCCCCTGTGGAACCCACACATACAGAGCCAGTAGTAATATCAAACAATAAATAAATAGCGTAAGCAATCAATGCTAGAGAGCAGACCTTATAATATGAGCCTTAATCAGCCAAATTTATGGGCATGCAGTACATATAGGCCAGTCACTAATAGTCTTTGCAGGACAATAAGTAAATCTATATCTTGGCAACAGGGCTAAATGTAAACCCACACAGAGAGTCTCTTGGTAATACAAAAGACACAAACAATGCCAAATATAGTTAAATAAACTGGTGTTATGAAACAAAGACCAAACCTAGTGCAATACTGGATAGTGGGAAGACCAGCCGGATTTCCCTCCCTGTTGTATCCATGCAATTACATACCCAAAAAGTAAAATCTAAAGCTCAGAAAAATTACCATCCCATGGAGGGAAAAACACCAATAAAGCCTGCCTCACAGCAATGTATGTGAACCGATGGAAGGGACCATGGGGGGGGGGGGGGTCAAAGACCCGACGAGTGTCGCCTCGGAGGTGGCTTCATCAGGGGTGAAGGTGATAGTGAAGGACTCTAAAGCACTTTATATACATGCTACCAAAGTGGCATAAATGCAAACAGCTGAGGATGCACGTGGAGTACATATCATTAAGAGACGCCATACCTGGATAGTGTGTATAGGTAAAACACCAGGTATACCAAGATGGACAGCTGTGGCAGATTCACCAGGTGACTTCCATCTCAAGCCACTCCATCCTTCTCCTAATTTCCTGTGGTACAGATCTTTTTTTGATAAAGTCTGCAATGACATTCAAAAACTCAAGCTGGGTTGGCTCAGAGGTAACAATTTTGGTAAGGAGGAAAGGGAGGCACTACAAAAACTCAAAAATAATGGGGCATTTGTTATACGTGAAGCGGACAAGGGGGGGAATGTTGTGCTATGGCCACATGAGCAATATTGTAAAGAAATTAGCCACCAACTTAACAATGGCCATTGTTACACATTACCACCCTCTGATCCTACTACTTTTTTCAAGGAACAAATGGATCATGTGATTTAGACAGCTCTGCGTGATAATGTTATTACAAAAAAAGAAGCAGACTTCCTAACCACCCCTACTCCGGTGGTTCCCACCTTTACGCACTCCCCAAGGTCCATAAGTCTGACTGAACCACCGGGCAGGCCCATAGTCTCTGGTATTGGCAGTATATTTGAACGACTGTGTATCTATGTAGATCACTTTTTACAGCCATTAGTGACTTCTCTTAAATCTTTTACCAGAGACTCATCTCATCTTATGCAACTTGTGGAGGAGTTGGAAATTCCAGAAGGAACTCTTCTTGTCTGTATGGATGTCGAATCCTTGTACACAAGTGTAACGGGGTCTGCTGTGCTGGAGTACCTCTTTAGTACCACCCCGTGTTTCAGGAGGTCCACTCTGCTTTGGCTGGATTCTGAATGAAGGACGCTGACTGGAATGGCTTCATTACATGGGCGCATATAAAAGATCACTGCTTCTCCACGTATTTCCAGTGTGACAACTCTTTACTCACAGGACACAGAATACATATATTGCAACAGATACAGAGGGCAGGCCAATTCAAAAGTGGCAGGCCAGACATACATTACAATTGCCGCAGGTGGCCGGAGCCTGCTGATATTTACTGTGGGAATTACAAAGGTGGGGGAGGTAAGAAGGAGAGTATCTTGTCCCCTCTGCCCAGGGGCGCAGCCTGTGGACTGATGCATTTCACATGGAACCTATTATACATACATATGACTGCACAACATATTCTGGGTGCTGGGGGGTTCTGTAACAACAAGTATTTCCCATCAAGCAGGTATGCGGGCGGTCAAATATTTCTTTGACAATTTATCGGACCAGTCTCAGTTATTCGATAGCTTCATTTTGAAGCTGTTGTATTTTATACTGGACAAAAACTACTTTGTGTTCGACAGAAATTTTTACCGACAGATCTCCAGAACGGCTATGGGGGCGCGATGTGCGCCCTCGTATGCCAACCTTTTTCTTGGGTGGTGGGAGGAGACTGTCTAAACATCAAGCCTTCAACTCGAATGTTTTGATCTGGCAACGGTACATCGATGATGTCTTTTTACTTTGGACTGGTTCTTTGGAAAACTGCAATCAGTTTATTGAAGATCTCAACTGTAACCTACTTAACATTAAATTGACTTCTACAATTTCAGATTCTTCGATCGAGTTCCTGGATATCAGACTGTCCATTGAACAGGCAGGCATTATCTGTACCTTGTTTCGCAAAGGCACTGCGACAAATAGTCTCCTCCATTTCACCAGTTTCCACCCCCACCATCTCAAAAATGGCATACCGAAAGGTCAATTCCTTCGGCTTAGAAGAAATTGCAGTAAGGACATTGAATTTTTGCGACAGTCCAAGGACCTCTCTGATCGGTTTAAAAAAAGGGGTTACCCCCGGAGGACCATTTCATTGGCCTTCCAGAATGCATGTCGACAGGAAAGAAAAGATCTCTTCACGAAGAAGGTACGTGGTGGCCCCAGTCCTCTTCCACTGATTACCACCTTTAACAATCAGTGGTCAGATAGTAGGGAAATTTTGGATCAAAATTGGGGTATTCTTATGAGTGACAAGAGAACTATCCCGTTTGTTTCCCATTCTCCCTGTCTGGTTGCCAGAAGGGCTAAAAATTTGAGAGATAACCTATGCCATAGCCACTACCAACGTCCAACAGCAAGACTAAACCGTGGCAACAGTATCTTTGGATCGTATCCGTGTGGAAATTGTAAGGTTTGTCAGTACATGATTGCTCAAGATGGATACTCTATCTCAACTCTCTCATTTCAGATCCGACCGAAGGAATTGTTTAACTGCAGATCGCGAAATGTGGTCTACGCCAGGGTGGATTGATTTAAATCACGCCGATTTAAATCATGATTTAAATCACGATTTAAATCAAAAGATTTTTTTCTATTTAAATCGGATCGATTTAAATCATGATTTTAATCATGATTTAAATCACTGATTTAAATCAAAAGGTTTTTTTTAATATAAATCACGATTAAAATGAGAAGTGAGAGCAGTGCGCATGTGCGCCCATAGTTACACGGACGAAACTAGGGGCAACGATCTAACGCCAGGGTGAGGGGGGACCCCAAAGTAAGTAAAAATCTTTTTTGTTTTACTATATGGCAATAGGTAGGTGTTTAAAAGCAGCATGTCTTAATTGTATAAACTATTAATAGCCTCCACATTTTGTTCATACTGCCCCTTTAATTCCACACTTCTAGCTTGGTTTCACTTTTGGTTTAGTTTCTTTTTCCATTCAGTTGACATGCCCAAACTTGTTGGATAGTCAGCATCCTACAGAAACCTCTCGAAGAGCATGGCATTGTGAATGTTACACATATACAGCCTTTATTCTACTGAGTTAAACAACTCAGCTTTATCTCATGATGGAAGAACCTTTGGATGGTAAAATATTTTCCTCAAAAAGCAGTTTATTGAAAAAAATCCGATTTAAATCAAAAAAATCCGATTTAAATCAAAAAAATCCGATTTTTTTGATTTTTTTAAAAAAACATTGATTTTTATCCACCCTGGTCTACGCCATCTTTTGTGATTGTCCAATGGTCTATGTTGGTCAGACGACACAGGAAATAAGGAGAAGGATACAACACCTCTTGATCATCTCGACAGCTCGGAGAGATCGTGAAAAAAATAAGACTTTAACATCCGTTGCCCTGCATTTTTTGGACAAAGCACCATGGCAGACATTACAGTTTTAGGGTCATGGGACTAGAATCTGTTAAAATGAACATTAGGGGAGGTGATATACATAATTGTGTCCTCCGTTGTGAAACTAAGTGGATCTTTAACCTACAAAATCTTTCACGTAAAAGGTCTCAACGAGGATTTTCTTTTTACCGGGCATTATAAACAATTATAATCTTTTGTGTTTTTTTGTTTTTTTTTCTTCATACTGCTCATGGTCCCGAGCATTTGTTGTTATTTTGCTGTTATTTTGCTTTTGTTACCGAAGTATTCTTTAGACATGATCAGCCGGATTTCTCTATTCCTTTCAATGGGTCCCTTTATCAATCATTTTGGGACTCTTCTCATTGGTTACTTCAAGGGACATGTGGTGTGGTGTAACCTGTTTCCATGACCTTTGCTATGTCCGGTTGTTATTTATATAAATATATATATATATATATATATAAATAATTACTCATGTAATATTTTCATCCAACATTGGAATACTTGGTACTTTTTCCCTGTCGTCGATCTCTGGGCCTTTTGGTGGTACTCATGAGATAAGTTTTGGGGGGGGGGGGAAGTATGTCCTAGTGTCCGTTTGAACACGTTTATTATCTCCAGGATGCGATATTGTTTATGCACTACACAAAATCCTAGCCCTTGGCATGTGTGCGCGTCTAAATGCCTTGGTGGCTATCATTTTCCCCCTGCACAGATGTACATATGTGGGGTAATGTGTTTCCTTACTTACGGACTGATAGTATGGAAAATACACTTCTTTTGTTCGTTGTATTTGTATTAAGTGCAGGTCTCATGGCTCGGGGGCTGCTATCATGTTCTTATGTTAGTGCGATGAAGTTGTCTCTTCTTGCCTACTACCTTTGATGTCACCCTTTGCACCCCAAAGTGTTTGTGCCCTTGATATTTGTGGCTTCCATTCACTAGTAATTTCTATCATACCTTCATGTATTAATTTCAATCATTTTTCTGCGTAACTGTTAAGCAGTTTCATTCTTCATGGGCTCAATATCTGTCATGTCGCTTCTGCGCATGTACACTACATGTGAGTTTTTTATGCCTTTCATTTGTGCGCCATAGGTGTGTATTATAACATGTGTAATACTTACAGACCGCCAGTGTGTGAACGCACTTTATCTGTTTTTTGGCATTTGCATCAAGCACAGCTTTTTGCTGTAGGGGATATTTTCATCCTCCTGCGCAAGCGCAATGAAGTCTGCCTCTATTTGCTCATTATCTTTATTGTCGCCTATGCGCGTGCGCAATATAATAAGTCTACTGTGTCTGTTGGTCCTTATTTATCAGCGGCCTGTTGTGAATTCTGCTCTTGGGCTTCCTCCGGTGGTTATAAGTGGTAGTGCTGCTGTCTTTGGATCACAGCTGTCATTAGGTGTGTCCACTTATGGCAATTCTGACTGGGCTATTTAGTCTTGCTTGACCCTTTGGTTAGTGCCAGTTGTCCATTGTTTCCTGGAGGATTCACTTCCCTGCCTGGTCTCTCTTGCTTGCTGATCATTTCAACAAAGATAAGTGCTGGCTTTGTTTTCTGCAGTCCACATGCTGTGGGCCTGATCGTTCTAGTTACCTTCCATGTTTTGTCTTGTCCAGCTTGGTCTGTATAAGGATTTGTTTAGCCAAGCTGTTATCTCTGGAGATGCAGATATACCCTCCATGCCTTTAGTTAGTTGTGGAGTTTTGTATTTTTTGTGGTGGATATTTTCTAGTGTTTTAATACTGACCGCATAGTACTCTGTCCTATTCTTTCTATTTAGCTAGAATTGGCCTCCTTTGCTAAATCCTGATTTCAGTCTGCGTATGTTATTTCCCTCTCTTCTCCCAGTCAATATTTGTGGGGGGCTGTCTATCCTTTTTGGGGGGATTTTCTCTGAGGCAAGATAGTTCTCCCCTTTCTATCTCTAGGGGTAATTAGTCCTCCGGCTGTGTCGAGATGTCTAGGGAGTGACAGGTACATTCCACGGCTACTTCTAGTTGCGGTGTTAAGTTCAGGGTCTGCGGTCAGTACAGGTACCACCTTCTCCAGAGTACGTCTCATGCTGCTCCTAGGCCACCAGTTCATAACAGCGGCCGCCAGCATACTTTTGCTCATGCGTTGTATATTTATTTCATTCGTGCGTCGTAGGTGTGTGTATTATAACATGTGTAATACTTACAGATTGTCAGTGTGTGAACGCACTTTATCTGTTCTTTGGCATTTGCATTAAGTGCAGCTCTTTTTGCTGTAGGGGATATTATCATCCTCCTGCACAAGCGTAATGAAGTCTGCCTTTATTTGCTCATTACCTTTATTGCCGCCTATGCCCGTGCGCATTATAAAAAGCCCATTGTGTCTGAGGGTTGTACGGTCCTTATTTATCAGTGGCCGCCAGCATACTTCTGCACATGCGTTGTATATTCTAAACCTTCGTTGCATATTACCGGGTTGTACTTTCTTCACTTCCGGGTCGTTACCGCTCGCGCATGCGCACTGTTACCCGAGCCGTCCATCTTGGTATACCTGGTGTTTTACCTATACACACTTCCCAGGTATGGCGTCTCTTAATGATATGTACTCCACATGCATCCTCAGCTGTTTGCATTTATGCCACTTTGGTAGCATGTATATAAAGTGCTTTAGAGTCCTTCACTATCACCTTCACCCCTGATGAAGCCACCGCCGTGGCGACACGCGTCGGGTCTTTGACCCCCCATGGTCCCTTCCATCGGTTCACATACATTGCTGTGACACAGGCTTTATTGGTGTTTTTCCCTCGATAGGTACCTTCTCCATGGGGATGGTAATTTTTCTGAGCTTCAAGTAATTTTTTTGAGCTTTAGATTTTACTTTTTGGGTATGTAATTGCATGGATACAACAGGGAGGGAAATCCGGCTGGTCTTCCCACTATCCAGTATTGCACTAGGTTTGGTCTTTGTTTCATAACACCAGTTTATTTAACTATATTTGGCATTGTTTGTGTCTTTTGTATTACCAAGAGACTCTGTGTGGGTTTACATTTAGCCCTGTTGCCGAGATATAGATTTACTTATTGTCCTGCAAAGACTATTAGTGACTGGCCTATATGTACTGCATGCCCATAAATTTGGCTGATTAAGGCTCATATTATAAGGTCTGCTCTCTAGCATTGATTGCTTACGCTATTTATTTATTGTTTGATATTACTACTGGCTCTGTATGTGTGGGTCCACGGTGGAGGGGGTCTACCTCTTTATGGGGTTTGTCATTTCATTGTTTTTAAATGTTTTTACTGGTTCTGTGTGTGTTTTGGACTCTATTAAATAAATCATTTTTCTAATAATTTAATGATATGTGATATTATTGTCTTCGGTGTTCCCCAGTTGGTTATGTCTCTTTTTCATTCAGGTGTGAGGAAAAGGACGCAGATTTTATACACCTGAGCTCATCGTGATCATACACCCCCTGCCCTAAGGTGCGTACATTAGGAATCCCAGAGGAGGAGACCCGGCCTCACTAACCTCGCACTCTTCTCAGGAAAACTTAACTTTTAGCTTGCAAGGCTATAGTCATGAGATGGATGACTACAAGACCCCACAGATTTCATACTGGGTCAATATGGTAAATACTGCAGCTTCGTATGAGAGGGTGGTATAGAAAAATAGACACTGTCCTAAAACTGTGATAATGTATGGAAGCCTTGGTTTGATTCCCCTAAGTACCCTGGCGATGAGGAGTATTCTCTTGTGATAAAGAGTCTGACATATGGTGCTTTTGGTTAAGATATTATACCCATGGTATGTTAAGGGCAGAATTAGATTTGCCAGACACTATGAGCAATAGGAAATATTGTTTGTTCTATGATGTAACCTTATTATATTTTACAATCTTCAATTAAACAAAATTATAAAATAAAAAAACAAGACAAAAGGCGTAATCCAAAACATATGCTGTTCTGTATCCCCTGCATGTACCCTCTTCCCTGGCTCGTAATACTGAATAATAGGTACAGTACCATGAAGAACTAACAGGTACATAGACAAACACATGATCACCATACTGTTAGAAGTTATATCGTACGACGTTAGCAGGTGACAACACAAATGGAGCCTAGAGAAGCTGGAAGAGCAGGAGAATTAACGTTACATGCCACATTAGGTAGCAGTAGTCCTATAAATCTTGTATTGACCTTTAGGTTGTAATAAAACCTTCATACGCAAAATGCACACGGTTGAGCAGCAGACACAGTGCTGCATAATTACGTACTTGCATGGCAGTGGCTTAGTACATAGAATATGCTCCACAAAGCACTTCTGTTCTGCAGCCAATTCTTGTAAACTATCTTTATCCTCTTCCCCTGCAAATACATTTAGAAAGAGTGTAAAAAAATACCAACCACTTAAGCAATGAATATCAATTCTATGAAAGAAAAAAAAAAAAAAAAAAAAACCTATATACACCTGCACTGAGAAACTTCTCCAGTTTACTGAGCCAAGCCAGGCCGACGCTGTGAATGCCAGCCACGTGAGTGCAATGATATCTTGACAAACAAACTGGGTCTAGAATTAAAAACAGAGAGCATTAGTGGCACAAACAATGTAACTTAGGCCGCGGTTTATCATTTGCGGGTTTTTGGTTTTTTTTTTTTTAGGTCACTTTCCTTCCTTGCTTAAATGCTTAAAAAAAGGAGCATGAAGTCAAAAATGGTGTTTTTTTCCTGTTTTGAACAATTTTTGCGACTTTTTTGGCACAAAAAGACACTTCATAAAACGGAGCAAGGGAAAATTATGTCAAAATACATTAGGGGAAGGGGGAACTGGAGTTTGGTAATGATGAATCAGGGTCTAAGAACATTAGAAAAAGATTAGCATTATAAATACACATTCTTCTCAACACCTTTAACCCCTTAATGCCCATTTCTGGACTTCATGACTAGAAACATTTTTGTTTCAGCATTTTGGCTCAAACTTATTTTCTTGTATGCGAATGAGGCCTTGATTTTACATGGGAAATGTCACACTTTAGAAAGTTAAAGGGATATTCCCATCTTTAAGATCCTATCCCAATATGTAGTAGGTGTAATAATAATAATATTAGCAAATACCTCCAAATAAAAATGTAGTATAGTTCTTCAGATTGGCCATGCCGTTTAATCCATGAGCAGGGCATTGCAGTAAATTGGTAGTAACCATGGATACCTATTCGCATAGTGAGTTCGTTAGTTGCTAATGTTCGTAACCATGGATATCTAAGCTCTTGCAGTGCCTGCACATGGGGTAAGCGACAGTAAATCAGAAGAACTATAAATTTTAATTGAAGGGATTTGTTAATATTTACATCTACTACATATTCAGATAGGAATACCCCTTTAAGTTTCTTTTATTCAATTTGGGGGGCTACCAGTGAATACAAACACATTTCCTCCTATTTTACCCTGTACATCTATTATTTATGAGGATATGAGTAAGTGTTGTCATTTTAATACAATATGCCAGTCTTGTGAAACTAAGGTAAATTCAGTGGCCTTTTTTTTTTTTTTTTTTTAAATGCGCTGATTGATGCAAATACTCCCTTAAAGAGGACCTGTCACCAGGTCAAAAGTGGTCAGTATTTGCTCCAGGGCTGTGGAGTCGGTAAGCCAAACCTAATACGAATACTACCATACTACCACTAATCTTCAGTTTGTAATAGTCATGCCAGCAAGAAAACCATTCTAACTGTACATGCTGGGGTAGCAAACAACAGACACCCACGACACACTTTATTATGAGAGGTAGTTATTTTTAAAAATTTTTTACATCTCGTCGGTTTTGATCAGTGGGCGAGAGGTGCGGTGGTAGATGTGGAGACTCCCTTCAATTTCAAAAACAAAGGCTAAAGTGTTCAGCCAAGCGCAGTACCTTTTTGTTTTAGTGATTGACCAGGTCTTAGAATCTGGACTTCACTGAATGAAACTTCTGACATTCTTTGTCAACACAATTCAAGACCACTTTGTAGTAAATTACCTCTGTGTAGCTTAATTGGACATGAGAAATCATTGTTGATGGATTCTTCCTCTTCCTCTGTTGCCAGTTTCAGTGCTAGTTCAAGCTCAACACACTCAAAGACATAGAGGGACGGGATCAGGTCAGAGCTGTAGTTCCAAGACTTGCCAGACTAGATAAATGAAACAGAAGCTAGTGACGCCACAGGAAAGCTATACAGCAAAGTTATACGGAAAACACGTACCTTGTTTTATCTACTTAACTAGTTCAAGCCGGGACCATTTGCACCATTCCTGACCAGGCACATTTTGGTTTTTTTTTCGTACATGGGGATTAAAGAACTAACATTTTTTTCTAGTTTGGTTATTTAAGTTAATTTGCATTTTGTTGGAGGGGGAGGAGGGGTAGAGATACATGAGGTTTCCTTTTTATGTCCCTCTTTTTTGCCATGATTAGGCGATATTCGTGGAGAAAGGAAATAAGTGTCCAATTTTCCTATTTTTTTATGGCCAAAAAGAAGTGCCAAAATGCATTTAAAAATGTGTTCCCCATTCTGTAAAAAAAGATTTATTATCAGACACTTTTTTATGGGGTGGAGATAGTAACAGCAATTTTGACAAGGTCACAAATGTATTTTTCACCAGGTTTTTTCATATATTTTACACATTGTGCCACCATACGGTCATACAAAGTCTTTTGGGGCAATTAAATACTTGTAGTTTCCTCTTATTTCCCTTGTAACTGTGGCAAATACCTCCCGGCTGTATAGGTCTCCTAGATATACAAAGTGGTCATGTGATAAAAGAGGAAGCACTGTCAGTGCTTTCTATTACTGTGCACACGGCACTTTTGCACGGTGTAGATAGTGATTGAGAAGGCAGAGACCGTAATAAAACGATATTGTCTTCACAATGGGGACTCAGCTCCCACAGCCAGACAATTGCATGCTGCTCTGCTACTATGCAGTGACGTTTTAGAACAGATGTTTAAACCGCTCGCATACTGCAATGGCACAAGATGTGCCTGCGCTACCCTCTACTATTCCCCAGACGGATGGACTCTCAAGTTATCCCTATATAACAAGGTCATGCCTTATATGCTGTATTTCAGTGATTCAGATATATTGCGACCTTGTGATAAAGACCCGGGACGGGTCAAAGGGTCTTCCTTATTTTGTCGCTAACCTGTCTTCAACTGGCTCATACGTCTTTACAGTGTACCAATCAACAAAGTATCTTGAATATAATGACTTTGATGAGAGAGCAGTGGGTATTCCTTTCTATAAACCGTTCACGACATATTAAGTATGTCACTGAAGGTGACTTCCCGATCAAAGAAGTATATATACGCCATGGCGATCGCGTGCGCATAGGAGCTGTGAGTGTGCAAGATCGCAACCAGGTGTTCAGCAATCATTACAGCCGACACTCGGCTCCCACTGCCAGGAGCGGTGCCCCCCGCGGCGTCATCACAAGGGCCTGATCCTTGCCATGGTAACACAACGAAGCTACGACAAGCCCAGCAGCGCATGGTCTATCGGGCTTTGTAAGTTACCAGGTATCAAACTGCTGAAAGTTACAATCCCACAGAGGGTCCAAGAAAAAAAAAAAGTTGTGCAAAAGTACCGTATATACCATATTTTTCAGATTATAAGATGCACTTTTTTCCCCAAAAAATGGTGTGTGTGTGTGTGTGTGTGTGTGTGTGTGTGTGTGTGTGTGTGTGTGTGTGTGTGTGTGTGTGTGTGTGTGTGTGTGTGTGGGGGGGGGTGTTGGGGGAAGCGTCTTATAATGCAGATATACCGTACCGTTGCTGCAGGCCAGAGGCTGGGATGAGGGGGTGCCCGGCGGTGCTGCGGAGGTGTCCTGCCGACATTTTGTGAAAGGCCAGAGCCTCCCGCAATTCCATGGTTTCCTGTGCGGTGGACTCCGGGAAAATGGCCGCCGGGGGCCAGTGCATGAGCAGATGGAGATCTCGGCAGAGCGACCGCAGCAGTGCCGGACACCCCCCGCAGCACCGGACACCCCCCTCATCCCAGCCTGCAGCATCACCCCACTCCTGCCTCCTCCAGCAGTGACCCTGGAACCCCGCTTCACCGCAGCCACCACCCCCGGTAAGTAATAAGACGCATGGATTATAAGAAGCACCACCATTTTATTAAAACAAAAAAAATCCTATTATTGTCTTCAAAATTTGGGGTGCGACTTATAATCCGGAGCGTCTTATAATCCAAAAAATACAGTAAATATTTTGTACTCAAAAAAACATCAAACATGCATACATAAAATTTTTCATGACTACACAAAATAACTAAAAAAATAAGTACATATTAGGCGTCATCCGGAACGACCCGACCTATAAAACTGTCATATTAGTTACTCTACCAATGTGATGTGGCACCCTCAAACCATTCCAGCAAAACCTGAACTTCAATATGGCGCTTCTTCCCTTCTGAGCTTTGCACTGTGCCTCAAAATTAGCTTGTGACCACATATGATGTATCTGTGTACTCAGGAGAAATGGAACAACAAATTTCGGGGTAAATTTTCTGCTGCTATCATTGTGAAAGTGAAAAAAAACAAACAAAAAAAAAAAACCTGGGGCTAAAACATTTTTGTGGGAAAAATAACCACTCCAAAGGGCTGTGTGGAGTCTGTAAGCCAAACCACAGACTCCAACTCATTAATTTCTCTAACCGACCCCACAGCACTGCCTCACTACTGAGCATGTACATAAAGTGCAGCACAGATTCATCTCACCTAAAAGCAGAGATCCTTAGATCAGGAACAGAACAGACATTTATAGGTCATTTCATAATTTTCCCAAATTATTAAGAAAACATTTACAGCACATCCTGCATTGTACTACAGGACAATTTATTATACATTTTAGGAGTCAGAGTCGGTCCATTTTGTACCATCCACAGCCCTGCTCACCACACATCTGGATACATTCCTTGAGGGGTCACTTGTGGGTCGGGTGCCTCGACATGACCATTTCATTAAAGTGCGTAGAAGAGTAAAGAGGCACCAACTTTTTGATCTGCAAATATTTGTATGGATGGCCTTCCATATACAACTTCTTATAGGATATATATGGGTGGTGCTCAGCTCAAAGTATAGCATAAATTCACGAAGTAGGAATAGAAATGCAGCACTCACCCACATCTTATGAATTGAAAGTCCATTATTCAACATGATATCATTGCTCACGGCGAGCAGGTAAAAACCTGACACTTCCACGGGTCCATTCTTTCTCCCTTACGTGGGTGCTACATTCAGGGATCTTCTGTGCAGGTGTCGGTGACTTCCGCTCCAGTGACCTCTGGAGTGTGCGCCTATAAGGTGCTCTCCCCACTTCCTCCCTACATAGTCATCGCTATCCACACATGGTTCCTAGCGATGACTGTGCAGGGAGGAAGTGAGGAGAGCACCTTTTCGGCGTGCATGCTGGAGGTCACAGTGACTCGCCGGAGCCTGCGCAGAAGATCCCTGAATGCACAGCCCATAGAAGAGGAAGAGGTATGGACTTTTGAGGGGGCGCAGGCACAAGATTTTGGGTTCATAACTGACGTGCATGGGAGGGGAGTAGTATTATGAAGACAGGGATTTCTTCCAGGCCCAACACACCCTGGAGCCTGGAAGAAATCATTAACATACAGAAAGAATATAACATTTCTCAACAACAAGGCTGTTAATATGAGCCATACAAGTAGGACTAGTTTAACCTTTCTATTACCTGTACGCCCATATTAATAGGTCATATATGGCCCAGTGGTTTACAGATTTCCTTTAAAACTACAGTACCACAACACAGACCATCATGAACAGGTGATGGATTACTTACAGTCTGCTCATCATCCTCTTCACCTTCCAACACCACACAGTGATATAAGAGTCCAGATTCAGTTGCAATCACAAGGATGTTTGGGACACAGGACAAGCAAAGCACCGAGCAAGCATCAAATCCGTAGTTATCCTCTGCAGCAGGGTGCATAAGCATGGGGCCAAGCAGCCTGCCAACATTGCTGTTACTGCAAGAACAAAAACAGGCTGTAAGAATCAGCCAAGCTGACAACTCTCCATATATAAAAATATTTAGGCCTGGTTCAGCCAAGATCTTAAAGGGAGTCCATCACCCCCAAAATGCATTTCAAATCTGTTATACAGTGTTGTAGGGGACTTAGCCTCTAACAGCCATACTAACGCTGTACTTACGATGTGCCACTAGTATAGTGTGGATAAAAACAGAGCAATGCATCTCACCTGCCCTGTAACTGAATGTACATGAGGAACGTCTCTCCATTCTCATATAGTATGTAGAGGGGATATGCAGTATTTTCCTTACTGTGCAGACCAACACCCCTTGACACGGTAACCAACGGGCCAAAATCAAACGCAACAGCGATCTCACCAAGTGATGCCCTGTATGAGCGCCTATAACCAATCGTTAAAACAGCCAGGTTAACCAGATAACACTAATATACTGATATTATACAAGGTGACAATGGTACATACATACCTATTCTGAGGGATTGCTGTCTCCTCATCTGTATTTGAAAGTGGGATCACTTTTTCTGGAGTTAAATGATCATGAAGTTTGTATATCCTGGAAAAAAAGCAATATTCTAAAGTTAATTTCATTGTGGCCTTAATTTACACACACGCCTCTGATTAATGTCTGGAAAAAAGAAAAGAGGGATTTTTGGTACTCACCGTAAAATCTCTTTCTTGGAGCCTTCATTGGGGGACACAGGTAACCATGTTGGATGTATGCTGCTGTCCCTAGGAGGCTGACACTATGCAAAAAAAGGAAAATAGCTCCTCCGCAGTATAAACCCACCGACAGGCACAAAGTACCTCAATTAGTGTTAAAGTAGTAGGAGAAGCAACCAAAACTCAACATATATACCAATCCAACAACAAAGGCACAGTAATGGTACAAACAGTTAGGGAGGGTGCTGTGTCCCCCAATGAAGGCTCCAAGAAAGATTTTACGGTGAGTACCAAAAATCCCTCTTTTATCGCTTCATTGGGGGACACAGGTAACCATGGGACGTCCTTAAGCAGTCCCTAGGGTGGGAAACCGGAAGATTCAAGGAATAAATGGGCTCAGGTCGGTGCAAAAAAACGCCGCTTGCAGCACCTTCCTTCCCAGGCCTGCATCAGACGAGGCATGGTACATACCCTGTAAAAAAAAAAAAAACTTGCAAAAGAGCGCAAAGATGACCAGGTTGCGGCCTTACAGTCTGGAAAGCCAAATCCTGGTAACGAACAGCCTAGGAGGCCCCCGCCGCAGGGCGGAGTGAGCCTTCACCCCCGGAGGAGCTTACACCATCGGAAGAGGCTGTTTGTCCAGAATGCGGAATGCCTCACGGCAATGGAGAAACTAGAAGCCCATTAAGGCAACCTTCAGAGATGATGCGCAGGGCATCAGATTGACTTGGACGGCTGTGACGGAATCCAGCTTGTAGAGGGACTTCTCCAGGGGATGGACTGGAGTGACACAGAAGGAAGATGTCTTCGATAATGAGAAAGGAAAAGGCGACCTCGGGAAGAAAGGAAGGACCAGGCCTGAGAACCACCTTGTCCTGATATAGAATCATGAGCGGGGAAAAGCAGGCCAATGCCGCCAACTTGAAAACTCTCCTGATGGACATAATTTAACAAAGACGAAAACTGTCAAGACAGGAGAAAAAATGTGATGTGTTGAATGGGCTAAACAGGGGCGCGCTGCGGCGCGCCAGAGACAAGATTGAAATCCCATGGGTCTATTGGAAGACAAAAAGGAGGAGCCAGGTGGGCAACTCCTTGAAGAAAACCAAGAAAGAAAGGAAAACTGACATAGGGACCAAACCCTTGGCCATACTCCAGTATTTGTAGGAGATACGCAAGTATGCTGGTTTCCCGGCCCCAATCATGGTCTGAATGACCAGATGGGGAAAAACCAGCCTCTCCCAGGACTATGGCCCCAACGGCCATGCTGTTTAAGTCAGAGACTATGAACTCTGTTGGAATAGGGAAGCTTGAGAGAGGATCTGGACAGCCTGGAAGTTTCCAAGGGGCGTCTATGAACATGTTCACCGGACCTTTCTTGGCCAATCCAAAGTTTACAGGAATATAGGAATCCCTTCTTCCTTTATCACAACTCTCGGGACGAGGGGAGAGACGGAAAAAGAGAGGGCAGATGGAATTGTGACCACGATATTACTAGAGCATCTCAACAGGTGGCTAGCGGGTCCCAAGATCTGGCTACGAACCAAGGAACCTCGTGGTTTATCCAAGGCGCCATGAGGACGACGTCTGAAGAGCCCCACTTCAGCATATATGGATGAAGACAGCGGGGCTGAGCCATTGCCTGCCCGAAGAGAGACCCAGATGGCTCAGAAAATCCGCTGCCCTGTTTTCAACCCTTGGAATGATATGGTGGAAACATTAGGTTCTGTCCCTCGCAGAATCCTTGTTACCACTGTCTTAACTAGTTTGATGCGAGTACCGCCTTAACGGTTTATATAAGCCTCGGCCGTGGCATTGTCTGACTGTATGTAGACTGGCTGGCTCGGAAAGAGAGAAAGCCCGTGACAAAGAGCAGAGAAAATTGCCCTGATCTCCAGGAAACTGACGGGGAGAGAGGCCTCTTGGGCGTTTCGGTGGCCCTGAACTGTGTGACGAAGAAAAAGCGGCTCCTCAAATGAGGAGACTGGCGTTGTTGGTGAAAACCTGCCACTAGAGAGGAAGGAGGAACTTCCTTGATAGGACTGGTGCCGACGGAGTCACCAGGTGAGGGACTGCCTCAGTCTGAGAGGAAGAAGCACAGGATCGTCCGTGGAGACGACCAGAGAGCCAGCTGAAGGAGACTGGCATGGAACTGGGCAAAAGGAACGGTTTCCGAGGCGACAGTCCATTTCCCCTAGAACTCTTATGCAGGACCGTAGGAGCTGATCGCTTTAGAGTACAGAACCCCTAGCAGATGGATGAAACCCTTCTCCTTTGGAAGGAAGATACGGGCTTGGGTTGTGTCGAACCCATACCTAGAAACACCAGGTGCTGAGCAAAGGTGAGGGAGAACTTTTCTCTGTTTATAATCTAGCTGAGATGGACCCGGATACGTAGAGTAAGGGCTCATTCTCACATGCGAGACATACGTGCGAGTCTCGCATGTTAAAACCAAGCTCTGGCGCCGGCACTCCAGAGCGGAGCGTGCGGCTCCATGTATTCCTATGCGGCTGCACGCTCCGCTCCGGAGTGCCGGCGCCAGAGCTTGGTTTTAACATGCGAGACTCGCACATATGTCTCGCAAATGAAAAAGGAGCCATAAACTGAAGACTCTGGTTGCAGTCTCGTCGGGACGGCTCATTGATCAGATTGTTCAAGCAGGGAAATATGAAAAAACCCCTTGGAGAGAAGGATGTCCCTGACCACTGCCATGATGTGAATAGTCTGGGAGCAGAGGCTAGGATGAAGGGAAGAGCCTTGAACTCATAAGGACCCTCCTGTATCGCACAACTTAGGAACCTCTGATGCTAAACCCAAACAGGAATTTGAGGAAAATTCTCCCGAGTCCATGGAAGTGATTACCGAACTTAGTGACATCGTCCTGAAAAGACAGGACCGAATGTGAACAGTAAACCGCTCGAGGACTTAAAAAAAAAACACGGAGGGAGCGGTCCGCCTCCCTTCATGACCAAGAAACAATAGAATAGAAGCCCGAGAACCGTACGTTCCTGGGTACGGGTACGATCACTCCTGTGATTGGCAGGTAAAACTGCCTGAAGAACTCCTGGTGCCTGCGACGTATGTTATTGGCGGGCGAAAATACAAAGGGAAACTTCTTCCTGGGGAAGAAGAACGGTCGATATTGTAGCCGGAAGTCGCCATCTCTCTCGAGATTGAAGCAACCTTTTCCTATTAAAAGGACATTAGGCTTGGACCGGGAAAGCGAGGTGCTTTTCCCGACGGTGGCATTCGAAACGTTTGATCCAGCTTGGATCCAAAAGATCTAGAGTCTTGGAAGGCAAAGCCAGTAAGGCCTGAGAATGCAGAAAATAGCAATGATGTTGCTGGTAGTCGTGATGGAACAATCAGCCGAATCAAAAGGGAGCGGTCACGAGATATTTGCTGGAATGGGCAATCTGATCTGCCAGATCTGGCCTCCCATCCCCTCCCCTAAGTATTCTTGCCCCGATAGACATGAATTTTGACACCCAGGTGTAGGCAAATATGGGACAGAGAGGCGCCAACTGCCTCAAAGGCTGACTTAACCAAGGATTAAATCTACTTATCTGTAGAATCCTTAATAAAGAGATAAGGCTGTCTAGGAAGACGGGCAAGAAGCCGGCGGATCCACCTTAGGGATTCTGCCCATTTATCAAGAAGGCCTGGGCTAAGGGGGTAGAGGATGTGTAGCTTCTTCCTACTTGGGAAGCGCTTTTCTGGGTGTTCCCAATGTTTAGACATAGTCTTGACAAGTTCCCTGTGATCAGGGAAAACTCCGGGGAAGACATTTTTACCCATTTGAGAGTAGCGGAGTGCTCCTGAACAGGTGCCTCGTGCTCCCGTAGGTTCAGGAATTTGGTAATTTGCCAAGATGAGGTTATTGAGCATATCTTGCAACTTTCAGGTCTGGTCCGTATCGGACTAAGACTGGGAATCCATATCCGACCCAAAAACCACCTCCGAGGAGGAGCATGGGATAAGGAATGCGTCCAGGAGAAAGTAGAGGGACCAGCCGGTTCTTTGCTTTGTACCTGTGAAGGTCGCGGTCAGGTGCGTGCGAAATACAGTGAGGTGTTCGTAGCACTGGTGGCAGAAGACAAACATGGAGGAGGAGTGCTCTCATCCCGGGCGTTAGAGGGATTCTCTAAATGCCACTGCTCTTTTACGGATGGCACAAGCATTGCGGATTGAAGGGACAGGAATGGGCCTCCCTGAGATTGCGCATAAGTAATAGACTAGGGCTACATCTGAGGAGAGCTAAGCACTTGTGAAAAGAGAAAATAACCAGTCTAAGCTGGTCCTACCTGATGAAAGAGACGGCTGTCATTGTTCAGGCTGCAGTGTCCCCTGAACCAGTAGGTTAATGATGGACGCCTGTTGTGCCCTTTGGAAGGCGATGGTGGCTGCACGATTCTTCATATGGTTTTGAATCTTCACTCGACCTGCAGACAGAGACACATTATGTCCCCCTGCGGGGGGGGGGGGGGGGGGGGGGGCGTTTCTCGGGAGAGAGTGAGAGAAAAACACTCATTAGGCCAGGAGATGGCGTGGGTATGCAGGAGGCGACCCCTTATTGGCTGGGGCCCGGTAAGGGGCCGTGACTACACAGATCCCGGGAGAAGGCCCCAACACCGGGGGGCTAAATTAACGGAGGACATGTAATTATGAGGGAAATGGCAAGGACTAGCCACCGGAATCAGCCCTGGATCACCTGTGAAGGTGACAGGGGATAGTGTCCTGCCTGAGAGTTGCAATGTGGGTGACACCACACTGCTCGCTCAGCCGCATAATATGGGAAGGCAGGGTGAGAAATTACACCCTGTTTCCCTGAAGCTGTATCTGAAAGGCAAATGGAAAATTTTAATAAAACACAACAATACCTATAAGGAAAAAAGGATTAGCTGCGGATCTGGGAACAGATCCAGGTCCGCCTCCTACAGATACTAAGCACAAACTGAGGTACTTTGTGCCTGTCGGTGGGTGTATACTGTGGAGGAGGAGCTATTTTCCTTTTTTTTGCATATAGTGTCAGCCTCCTAGCAACAGCAGCATACACCCAACATTGTTACCGGTGTCCCCCAATGAAGCGATAAAGAGAAGTCCAATGCCCAGCTGGGAAGATTGTAGAATAAAAAAAAAAAAAAACTGCAACTATCGGATTAACATTTTATAATACAATGTCTTCACATATACAGAAATACTAGTAAACCAACGCGTTTCAGCATTACTCTTTACTCACAGTTTACTTATGAAGGGATCAATCACCACATATACCAGCTGGGACGACAATCACATTACAGCCCTAAGAAAACCTACTAAAAGTAGATTTGTTTTTTTATTTTGTTTAAGATTTTACATTTTCTAGTCATGCAATGTGGGTGGCCATGTAAGAACATTGATACAGGATTTAATCAATTCGGGGACATTGCACTTTTTCGATCATACAAAAACAAAGAAGCATAGGTTTGCTAATATATATTCCTGGTGTCTGATCAGAGACACGATAGATTTTTCATAATAAGAAAAAAAAAAAATTTCACAATAATAAAGATGCAAGTTTTTAGCCTATGACTTGACCAGCTGATCACAGATTCCTCCCCAATCCCCAAGATTGTTTCCAAGTGCCGCTATAACAAGTCCACGCATGGGAATTATCCAAGTCGGTGGACACCTTTTGTCAGCAAGCCGACGCTCCCATTCCTTTTCTGCTCTTCATCCAATTAAGGTTTCTTTTAGTTAACTGTTAATTTAATTTTTTGGGCGTGTGAAACGAAACCGTATCTTTACACCAAAACAGTAGATCAGAACAGTAAGCGAAAAAGGGATCTGATCTGACTTTACCTTATTGTATTATCAGATGTTAGCAGAATCAGATGTGGATTTTGAGTCTCACTAGGGTACCATGCTGCCCGCTTCAGGACCAAGGAGGTGGAACTAGTGAAAATTCTCTCCGCAATAGGGATTGTTCTAAATGGAAAATAAAACAAATATTTAAAAAGATAGTCCACTACAATGCCCCCATCGATTTAAACCTTGTAAAGAAGTATCTCTTGTTGCCATATGTTTATCTGAGTGGCGCTATCGTTGACCAATCAGCATAGGTGACGCGATTGGGATTCGCCACTGATGTCTAGTCAACTTCCAAATTTCCTTGATTTACCCAGGCATGACCCAGTTGCACACACCACCCCGATCGCTCACAGCCCAGGAAATCAGGGTGGTGCGTGCAACTGGGTCATGCCTGGGTAAATCAAGGAAATTCAGAAGTTGATGTGACAAGCAGTGGATGCGAACGGGGTCACGTGATGCGGACCGAGCGGTCAGCGATAGCACCTCTCACAGACACATATGGCAAAAGGTATTTACAAAAATACTTATTTATAAAGTTTAAAATCGATGGGGGCATTATACAGTGGGCACGGAAAGTATTCATACCGCTTTAAAATTTTTCACTGTTTCATTGCAGCCATTTGGAAAAATCAAATAAGTCAATTTTTTTCTCATTAATGTACACTCTGCACCCCATCTTGACTGAAACAAAAAAACAACCTGAAATCACATGGTCATAAGTATTCAGACCCTTTGCTCAGAATTAAGTAGAAGCATCCCCTTTTGAGTTAGTACAGCCAAGAGTCTTCTTGGGAAAGAAGCAACAAGTTTTTCACACCTGGATTTGGGGATCCTCTGCCATTCTTCCTTGCAGATCCTCTCCAGTTCCGTCAGGATGGATGGTGAATGTTGGTGGACAGCCATTTTTCATGTCTCTCCAGAGATGCTCAATTGGGTTTAGGTCAGGGCTCTGGCTGGGCCAGTCAAGAATGGTCACAGAGTTGTTCTGAAGCCACTCCTTTGTTATTTTAGCCAAGTGCTTAGGGTCATTGTCTTGTTGGAAGGTGAACCTTCCGCCAAGTCTAAGGTCCAGAGCACTCTGGAAGAGGTTTTAATCCAGGATCTCTCTGTACTTGGCCGCATTCATGTTTCCTTCAATTGCAACCAGTTGTCCTGTCCCTGCAGCTGAAAAACACCCCCATAGCATGATGCTGCCATCACCATGTTTCACTGTTGGGATTGTATTGGGCACGTCATGAGCAGTGCCTGGTTTTCTCCACACATACCGCTTAGAATTATCAACAAAAAGGTCTTTCTTCTTCTCGTCAGACGAGAGAATCTTATTTCTCATCGTTTGGGAGTCCTTCATGTGTTTTTTAGCCAACTATATGTGGGCTTTCACAGGTCTTGCACTGAGGAGAGGCTTCTATCGTGCCACTCTGCCATAAAGGCCCAACTGGTGGAGGGCTGCAGTGATAGTAGACTTTGTGGAACTTTCTCCCATCTCCCTACTGCATCTCTGGAGCTCAGCCACAGCGATGTTGGGGTTCTTTACCTCTCACCAACTCTCTTCTCCCACAATTGCTTAGTTTGGCTGGACAGCCAGGTCTAGGAAGACTTCTGGTGGTCCCAAACTTCCTCCATTTAAGAAATATGGAGGCCACTGTGCTCTTAAGAACCTTTTTTGTTTTTTTTTTACTCTTTATTGAAAGATTCTACAATATAATAAAGCAGACATATGACATTGCATTGCAAGATCAAAAGTAGTCTAGAAAATCACCTTCCACAATGTCAGAGATAGACTTTCAATGACAAAACAAACAAGTAAAATGAGAACAATAAAACATTAAACATAATGTATTCTCAGCAGCATTGCACCATCAAGCAGAAAGTTCTTTATCAAGGTTTAGGGTATGTAACAGTTCAGGTAATAATAAGTAAATATTCCTAAGTCCACATAGAGCGTCCCATTCATACACTGAAAAAGAAAAGTCTTAGTGGTCATCTCTCGCAGTTGAGGAAAGCAGGATTTTTAGTTGCTTACCGTAAAATCTGTTTCTCGGAGCCTTCATTGGGGGGGACACAGGAACCATGGGTGTATGCTGCTGCCACTAGGAGGCTGACACTATGCACACAAAAAAAAAAAGTTAACTCCTCCTCTGCAGTGTACACCCCACTGACTGGCATTAACCTCAGGTTAGTGAGAAAGCAGGAGGAGACAAACAATAAGGTTGAACCATAACCACAAACATGAGAACTGTAAACGTGAGAAACAGTCATAGAACACAGAACAACAGAAACTGAATAACATGGGAGGGTGCTGTGTCCCCCAATGAAGGCTCTGAGAAACAGATTTTACGGTAAGCAACCAAAAATCCTGTTTTCTCTATCGCCTCTCATTGGGGGACACAGGAACCATGGGACGTCCCAAAGCAGTCCCTGGGGTGGGAAAAACAGACTTCCATCAGGTCAGAGGACTCACCACTGCCGCCTGCAAGATCTTTCTGCCTAGGCTGGCGTCCGCCGAAGCATAGGTATGGACCTTGTAAAATTTGGCGAACGTGTGGATGGAAAACCAGGTTGCCGCTTTGCAAAGCTGTAGGGCGGAAGCCCTGTGGTGCACCGCCCAGGTAGAGTGAGCCTTAATCCCGGGAGGGGGCACTCTGTTCTTGACCCAGTAAGCCTCCAAAATTGCTGTTCTGATCCAGTGAGCAATAGTCGCCTTGGAAGCAGGCAGGCCTCTACGCGTGCCATCAGGAATGACGAAGACAATTAGTCTTCCGGAAAGCAGCCATTCTAGCCAGGTAGATCCTCACTGCCCTGACAAGGTCCAGCTTGTTCAACGATCGCTCCAGAGGATGAGTCGGAGCTGGACAAAAGGAAGGTAGAACGAGAAGGAAGGAAGGAAGGAAGGAAGGAAGGAAGGAAGGAAGGAAGGAAGGAAGGAAGGAAGGAAGGAAGGAAGGAAGGAAGGAAGGAAGGAAGGAAGGAAGGAAGGAAGGAAGGAAGGAAGGAAGGAACCTGAGGATCACCTTGTCTTGGTGAATAACCAAGAACGGAGATCGGCAAGAAAGGGCCGCCAACTCGGAAACGCGGCGGATTGAAGTGATGGCCACAAGAAAGGCCACCTTCCAAGATAGGGAGGTTTCCCTGTCGGTTCTGAGAGGCTCAAAGGGGGAACCCCTCAAAACGTCCAGCACAAGATTTAAATCCCATGAATCCACAGAGGCCCTGTAAGGAGGGACAGGGTGGGCTACTCCTTGAAGGAAGGTCTTAACCTGTGGCCGCGAATCTAACGTCTTCTGAAAAAGGATGGAGAGCGCAGAAACCTGGCCCTTTAGGGAACTAAGAGCAAGGCCCGAATCCAGCCCTGCCTGAAGGAAGGCCAGAATGGAAGGCAGGGAGAAGGACATGGGTGAAACGTGGTTGGACTTGCACCAACAGAAGTAAGCCTTCCAGGTACGATAGTAGATCCTGGAAGACGAAGGCTTCCTAGCCTGGATCATAGTATGAATCACCAGATCTGAAAGGCCGGACGCTCTTAGAACTGCGGTCTCAACAGCCACGCCATCAAACTGAGCGACCGAGAATTCGGGTGGCAGATCGGACTCTGGGACAGCAGATCGGGTCTGTCTGGAAGGCGCCAGGGGGCGTCCGCGAGAAGATTGACGATGGCCACAAACTAAGATCTCCTGGGCCAATCCGGAGCGATCAGAATGACCGGCACCCCTTCCGCCTTGATCTTTTTCAACAGCTTGGGGAGCAAGGGAAGGGGTGGAAACAGATAGGGGCACACGAACTGCGACCAAGGGATGGCCAGAGCGTTGATGCTCACTGCGAGAGGGTCGCGAGACGTGGAGACGAACCGAGGAACCTTCCTGTTCATTCGGGACGCCGTGAGGTCCACGTCCGGAGTCCCCCATCGAAGACAAATCTGATGGAAGACCTCCCGATGCAAGGACCAGTCCCCAGACGCGAGGCCCTCGCGGCTGAGCAAGTCGGCGGCCCAATTGTCCACGCGGGGATATGCACCGCGGATATCACCGGGACCGTTGCCTCTGCCCAGAGGAGGATATTGGATACCTCGGCCAGGGCCAAGGAGCTCTGAGTCCTCCCCCGATGGTTGACATATGCCACCGCCGTGGCATTGTCCGTCTGGATTCGGATTGGTAGACCCCTGAGAATCCTTTCCCAGTGACGAAGGGACAGAAAGATGGCCCGAATCTCGAGGACATTGATCGGCAGAGTTGACTCCTGCGCCGACCAACGACCCTGAACAGTCAGGTGGCGAAACACAGCACCCCAGCCGAAGCAGGCTGGCATCAGTCGTCATCACCTGCCAGTGAACTGGAAGGAAGGACCTGCCCTGGGAGGTTAGAGGTGACGCCAGCCACCAGTTGAGGGACCGCTTGACCCGGGGAGAAAGTCGGATCGGACGATCCAGGGAGAAGACAGACCTGTCCCACTGTGACAGGATGGCCTGCTGAAGAGGTCGTGAGTGGAATTGGGCGAAGGGAATAGCTTCCAATGTTGCTACCATCCTCCCCAGAACCTTCATGGCCAATCGGAAAGAGGGAAACCGAGGACCCTGGAGCAAGCAGACGTCCCGAAGAAGGATGGATATCTTGTCTTCGGGAAGTAAGACTCTGGTCTGACGAGTATCGAAGAGCATGCCCAGAAAAACGAGGCGCTGAGAAGGAATAAGGCAGGACTTCTTCCGGTTGACAAGCCACCCGAAACGGGCTAGGGTGTCGAGGACGATGGACAGACTTTCGTGAGCCTGAGAAAAAGACGGAGCCTTGATGAGGATGTCGTCGAGGTATGGAAATAAAACCAGGCCTCTGACCCTCAAGATGGCTATCAGCGCTGCCATGATCTTCGTGAAAACCCTTGGGGCGGTTGCGAGATCGAATGGCAGGGCGACAAACTGAAAATGCTCCTCATATACTGCAAAACGCAGGAATCTGTGATGTCCCAGGAAGATCGGGACATGGAGGTAGGCGTCCTGGATGTCTATGGAGCACAGGAATTCCGGAGCCTCCATGGAAGCAATTACTGGACGAAGGGATTCCATTCTGAAATGTCTCAGGCGAACCCTCTTGTTCAGCAATTTCAGATCCAGAATGGGACGAACCTTGCCGTCTTTTTTCGGTACCACGAAAAGATTAGAATAGAACCCTGCGAACTGCTCTTTTTCTGGAACGATTACCCCGGATTTAAGGAGAGAAGCGATGGCTGCAAAGAAACCCAGAACTAGAGCGGGGTCTCTTGGAGGGCGGGATTCGAAGAAGCGATCCCGGGGCCGAGAAATGAACTCTGTTTTGTATCCTGAGGATACCACTTCCCTGACCCATGCGTCCTCCACTGAGGTGATCCAGACGTCCCTGAAGAAGAGGAGATGGCCGCCCAGCTTGGGAAGTGCGCTGGGGCCTTGCCGAGAGTCATGCCGAGGTGGATCTTTCAGTCCTAGACCAGGAAGATCTACCTTGGGAGTAGCGGGAACGCCAGGAAGGAGCGGGTCGAAAGGATACAGTCTTCTTCTCTTGACGAGCCTGCGGCCTCTGCTGCTGTTGGGAAAAGGAGTTTGACGCTGCGAAGTGACGAAAAGACCGAAATTGCCGTCTAGGAGGCCGGCGAGGTTTGGACTGGGGAAGAAGGGAGCTTGTGCCCCCGGTAGAATCCTTAATAATTTGGTCCAGCCTGGAACCGAAGAGACAAGATCCCTGAAAAGGCAGACTGGTAAGGGACTTCTTTGATGACAAATCCGCCTGCCAGGCCTTGAGCCAAATGGTATGACGGATGGCAACAACATTACTAGACGCCTGAGCGGCACAAGACGCGGCGCCCAGGGAAGCAGAGACCAAGTATTCCCCAGCGTGAGAAATCTGGGTGGCAAGTTCCACCAGCTGTTCTGGAGGAGCTCCGGCCAGAATGCCCTGACGGAGTTGTTTGGCCCATTCGGATATAGACTTCGAAACCCAGGTGGAAGCAAATGCCGGGCATAGGGCAGATGCGGCTGCTTCGATGGCCGACTTTGCAAAGGACTCTATGAATTTATCGTTGGAATCTTTCAGAGACGGTCCGCCAGACAGCAGGAGGACTGTGTTGGTGGAAAGTCTAGAAACTGGCGGATCCACCGAGGGAGAAGTCCAGTTGTCGATGAGATCCAGGGAAAAAGGATATAAGACGCTTTCCTCTTTGAAAACGTCTGGTCAGGTTCTCCCTTTCTCTTGTCATTAGCTGATCGAACTCAGGATGAGGAGCGAAAACCTTGGAAGGTGCTTTTGACCGTCTAAACGAAACCGCCTGATCTGCGGGTTCCGTAGAGGGATCTTTGATGCCACAGGTCTGGTTAATTGTTCCAATGAGACTCTGAACCATATCCATCATGGTAGCGATTTGGTTCGAATCCAGCTCCAAATTATCCTCCGAAGGCGCATCAGAGAGAGCTTCGCCTGACTCAGGTGAGGAGGACCGGGGGGAAGCCGACCGCAGAGAAGGACCGTGTGGCGAGATGGAAGGAGAAGAGGACTCAGACCGGCGTTCCTGTCTGGATCGTTTGCGGCCTATAATGGGAGGCTCCTGCGACCCACTGGCTACTGCGGGGGTCTGCAGGGGCAACCTATCAAGTACGGACACAAGGGTCTGGGACACCTGTGTTAGATCCACTACCGATTGTGGCAACGAGGAAACCCAGCCTGGGGTGGAGGCTTCGCTCTCAAGCGGAGCAATAGGGGGAACCTGGGCGGTGGGCATAATGGGGTTGCTGCAGGCCTGACAGAGGAGAGGACTGACCTGAGGGAAGTTTGCAGTTACAAGACGAACATGCAAAGTGTTTGACTAAGGCAGAGGAAGAAGTAGGAGGGCGAGAGCGACCTCCCTTAGGGGTTCGTTCACCATGTCTAATCCTGAGTAATGCCAGAAGGTTGGGGGACAGGAGGGCAGAGGAGAGTGTCAGTCTGCAGAGCAGAGCTACTCACGGCAGATGAGGCGGTTCCAGACGGAAGAAGCTGCCCAGCTTGTAGATGATTCCCCAGGGAAGATTCCTGCTGCGATCCAGTCAAGATGTAATCCGGAGGGCAGAAGGACGCCCGACTGTGCGCTGAAAAGGGCGAGAGGCGAGAGTGGCGCTGAAATGCAACTCAGCAGTGCCAGTGGAAGAAGGGGGCGGAGCTAGCCACGTGGGGCGGGAGCACCAAGATGGCGCCAGTGGGCAGGGAGTGATGGCCCGAGGAAACAGGAAGTGGGCAGAGTCGCGTCGCCGGAAGTAGGACCCGGGACCGCCGGAGAGGGCCGCGGTAGCAGAAAGGTGCGGGCGCCGGTTAAAACGACTCGGCTGCCAGCAAGGCCGCCGCGCAGATAGAGAAAGATGCGGCCACAGCAAAAACAGCGAGGCTACCTGTAGGGCTGCCGCGCCGCTCAGAGCAAGGTGCGGCCGCAAGAAAGGCAGTGCGGCTGCCTGGAACAGTGCGGCCACCTGTAACAATGAGGCCGCCAGAGGGGAAGCAATGTGGACGCCCACAAAGGCCCGAATGGAGCGATGACTCTCACCCCATATTTCCCCGCCCGTTGAAAACAATATTAATGGAAACCCTAGGGACCTCCCCCCCTACTTGAGGAGGGACCCAGAGGTACGTGAGGGAAGGGGAGAGTGGGATACTCACCTAAACATCCCACGCCGTCAATTACTAACCTCATACTGGGGAAGGTATCAGACGTCCAGGGATGGTGATGGACGTCCTTGTCACCTCCGACAGGCTCTGGTGGGCGAGTGGGGGACGGAGCTAGGACCGAACTTCTAAGCACGCTTGTGTGCTAGGACCTTGGTCCTGCTGTCGGATCTATGAGGATACGGGGTGGCAGTACACGCCGTACTCAGTCCATATTGTGGGATTACAGGTGTGACTGTTCACCCTGTATCCCTCCGGAAAACCTGTAAGAAAACGACGCACATTGGAGGTAGATAAGGGTCTAATGAAAACCCGTGTCCACCTCCTACTGACACCAAGCTAAAATGAGGTTCATCATGCCAGTCAGTGGGGTGTACACTGCAGAGGAAGAGCTAACTTTTTTTGTGCATAGTGTCAGCCTCCTAGTGGCAGCAGCATACACCCACAGTTCCTGTGTCCCCCAATGAGAGGCGATAGAGAAATCACAGCATCAGGGGCCAGGTGTGTCAAGGGTGAATCGCACCATCTTTCCCATATTTTATGACATTTTTGGGGACAACCTTTGTTCCTATATAGTATTTTCTCATATGGAATTATACCATTTACTAATTTTTTCCCACTGATTGACTTTCCCCCCATCCATCTGAGTGCAATCGCTTTCCTAGCCATGAATAGAGCCTCTCTGAGAAATATTCTATCATAATGATTCCACATTTCTTCATCCACCACACCCAACTCCGGACTACATTCAACAGGTATCCCAAGTATCCTTTCCAATGTAAAAATCACATCCTTCCAATATCTTATGAGACTACAATCCCAAATGAGATGCCAAAAATCCGCACCCTCCTCCCCACATCTATGACATTCATCATTTATTCTTCTGCCGAATTTGTGTAATCTACTCGGGGTCAAAGAAGATTGGTAGAGTACATATAATTGAATAAATGTATTATTTGCTGCTGGAGACACCATCGTATGCGCTTCATTCCACTGGTCATCAGTACATCCATTTCCCTTCCACGGCCAACTGAGCAGAGGCAATCTTGGAATTTAATAAAAGGGTATACAGAGAGGAAATCACATCAGTAGGTGCCTGGGTTGACAATATTCCTATTAGTGGATATCTAGATATTCGTATTCTAGGAAGTGGGAATTGATACGTTATAGCATGTCTCAGCTGTAGGTATCTATAAAAATCCCTATGAGGGATTCCAAATTTTATATGAAATTGTTCAAATGATAATAAAATTTGATTTTCAAAGATCTGATTGAGCATTGTTATACCGTATTATCTCCAGGTCCTGGGTCTTGCAAATTCTGGAGATGTAAAAATTCAGGATTGTCCCATATCTAAGTTTCTCCAACCTGGTCAGAAAACTTTAAAATACGCTTACTTCCCCACCAAACCTGTATTGCTAGACTATGTGCAAACAGCAGGCCCTGAGGTGGTCTGTATGAGCCCTCCAACACTGCCCATGGTGTGTACCCCCCCCCAGAAAATGAATAAGATGAGCCTCTGCGTTGCTGATTTTATCTTGGACTAACCAATGTTTTAAGTATTGTAGTTGGCCAGCTAGATAATATAGGAAAAGATCAGGTTCCGCATATCCACCTTCTCTCTAAAGGTACCGTCACACTCAGCGACGCTGCAGCGATATAGACAACGAGCCGATCGCTGCAGTGTCGCTGTTTAGGTCGCTGTAGAAACGTCAAACAGCAGCTCCAGAACGATGCAGGAGCGATCCTGTGACGTAACGGTGACTCACTTATCGTTCTCACAGGTCGTTAGCTCCATGTAATACATTGCTGACAGTTGCTTTTGCTGTCAAACACGACGATACACGCCGACTTGACGATCAAATAAAGTTCTGGACTTCTAGCTCCGACCAGCGATATCACAGCAGGATCCAGATCGCTGCTGCGTGTCAAACACAACGAGATCGCTAACCAGGACGCTGCAACGTCACGGATCGTTGTCGTTCTCGTTGTAAAGTTGCTCAGTGTGAAGGTACCTTTAGGCCTTTGTAAGGAACCAATATTTACTTTAGATCTGGGAGGAGCCCCATATAAATGCTGCCATTAAGCTATGTATTTTCTTAAAGAAACCTTTAGGGACCTTAATTGGTGTGTGTTCCAACATATATAAACACTTTGGAAGGATAATCATTTCGATTAGTCCAATTCAGCCTGCTACAGATAGGGAAGTCGAGACTATATCCCAAACACTTTTTTTCCATCATATCCTCGAGGGGGTATATATTATCTCCAAGATCTTTAATTGGATTTATTACAAAACCCAAATATTTATGCTCTTAAGAACCTTGAATACTGCAGAAATTCTTTTCTCTAGTAACCCCCCCCACGACAGCACACCTGGAGGATGTTACCCCTTTCCTAATAGGGACAGGAAATGACAAAGAGGTTAAATAACTCCCTCAGTGCTTCTTCCTGTCCCTACTAGGGATGAAGAGGTCATCCCAGGTGTACTGTGCCGGCAGCGGTCACTAGGGGGAAAGATCCTAAAAAGACGCCGGGCAGCTGGGGAGCAGTTACCTCTCTTCCCCGTTCGCTGCTCCCGTCTCATCTGGACTCGGGACATCCGCCACCAGTCCACACCTCTGGGCAAGGTCTGGGCGGCAAATTTCGGCTGCAGACCGCTCAGCGCTCTCCAGCTTCTCTCCTCCTCCGGCGTGTGTGCGCGATGAGGACTTCCGGTCTGAAGCCGGCGGCAGGATGTGACGTCAGATGCCGGCCGGCTTCAGTATTCAGGAAGATCCTTTTGCGTTCCAGCGCTGGAACGCATGATAGATGGCGTGGATGTCGGCGGCCTCCCCCCACATCCGGACATTGGAGGAGGAGGTCCTCTCACCAGGAGGACAGGTGCTGTGTCCGGTCGCCTATTTAAGAGCCCCGGACAGGAAGACAGCTCAGGTAGGACCACTGTGTGGTGAAAAATCATGGAGATGTCGTCCGCCTCGCGCTCTGCTCTTGCAGATCCCAGCACCATCCCAGCCCCAGTAAGTAATCTGGCCCAGGGTGTCCACTCCCTGATGCAGGTTGAAATCTTATGATTCCTTCTCCCCTTTATTTCAGAAGGGGAAAAGGAACCTGCATCAGGAAGCAAATCCAAACCTACGCGCAAATGTGCAGTTTGTGTAAAGAAGCTGTCCTCTTCATACAAAAAGACACTGTGCAAAGAATGCACAGAGAAGATTATTAGGGAAGAGCAGCCATCTCTCATGGAAGAGATTAAAGGCTTGATCCAGCAAGAGATCAGAAGCTCTCTGGCCACACTTTCCCAACCAACACCCTCCCCCAGTGCGCCTCCGGAAGCTAAGAAAAGAAAGCTTAATCCAGAGGATGAAGGGCAGGAGGAATCTCAAGGGGAGATGTCGGATGAACCTCCAGAGGAAGGTGAAATATCCTTGGACTCAGAGGCTTCTCAGCAGGAGAGATATTACTTCTCCTCCAGTGACAGAGAGGAACTCCTCACAGCAGTGAGGAAGACTATGGAGATTGAAGAGGAAAAAAAGGCTCACTCAGTACAAGAAGAAATGTTCGGGGGTCTCCGTTCTAAGAAAAAACAAGTATTTCCCATTCACAAAAATATTCGGGATTTAGTTCTAGAGGAATGGGAGACTCCAGAAAAGAGGCTGACCACCCCAGCAGAGATTAAGGATCGGTTTCCGGTAGATGACGACACTGCTTCATGCTGGTCGGAGATTCCAAAGATGGTCATCCAGATCGCTAGGGTAGCTAAAAAGACCACGCTACCATTTGAAGATGCTTCCCAGTTGAAAGATCCTCTGGAACGTAAAATGGATGGCCTACTAAGAAAATCATGGGAGACGTCAGCGTCCTTACTGAACATTAATTCGGTATCTACCTGTGTGGCTAGATCAATGCATCGCTGGCTGGGACAACTAGAAGAGCACCTGTCTTCAGGCACTCCCAGAGAGGATATTCTAGCCTCTCTACCTATCTTCCAGAAGGCGACTGGATTTCTAGCAGATGCCTCGGCTGAATCAGTGAGGGTGGCAGCAAGATCATCAGGGTTGTCAAATTCCGTAAGACGAGCACTCTGGCTGAGATCTTGGTCTGGGGACATGACTTCAAAAATGAGGCTGTGTTCTATTCCTTTTAAAGGAAAATATATGTTTGGGCCCGCCCTCGATGATCTACTGGAGAAGGCTTCAGACAAAAAGAAGACCTTGCCAGAACCTAGAAACCCTAGGAAGAGACCCTTTCGCCCCCAACAAGATCATATTCCTCAATACAGAGGGAAGGGCAAGACGGGGCGTTGGAGTTATCCAAAAGGAGGGAAAGATAGAAATCTCTTTCTTTCCCAACCCCAAAATCAAAGAAAACAATGACGCCACCATGGTAGGGGGTCGTATCTCAAACTTCCTCCCATACTGGCAAACAATCTGCTCAGACCAATGGACCTTAACATCAGTCAGAGACGGAATAAAAATAGAGTTGATATCATATCCTTAAAAGATGTTAAAAACATCTTTACCCTCACCAAATGTTGTGAATTAGACTTTTTTGGCTCCCTCTTGTGGTCACTAGTGATATGACTCTGGGATTGTCTTTCCTCAGTTTGGCACCCACCTGGGTCATTAGTCCAGGGGTGTTGCTATATAAACTTCCTGGTTTCTCAGTCCTGTGCCTGGCATCGTTGTAATCAGTTCCTTTCTCTGTTTGCTCCTGTCTGCTGGTCTTGGATCTTGCAAAATTAAGCTAAGTCCTGCTTCCTTGTTTTTTGGTTATTTGCTTTGCTCTTATTTTTTGTCCAGCTTGTACTAAATGTGATTCCTGATTTTGCTGGAAGCTCTAGGGGGCTGGTGTTCTCCCCCCGGGCCGTTAGACGGTTCGGGGGTTCTTGAATATCCAGCGTGGAAATTTTGATAGGGTTTTTGCTGACCATATAAGTCATCTTACTATATTCTGCTATTAGTCAGTGGGCCTCTCTTTGCTAAATATCTAGTTCATTCTTACGTTTGTCTTTTCTCCTTACCTCACCGTTATTATTTGTTGGGGGCTTGTATCCAACTTTTGGGGTCTTTTCTCTGGAGGCAAGAAAGGTCTATCTTTTCCCTTCTAGGGTTAGTTAGTTCTCCGGCTGGCGCGAGACGTCTAGAACCAACGTAGGCACGTTCCCCGGCTGCTGCTATTTGTGGTGCTAGGATTAGATATATGGTCAGCCCAGTTACCACTGCCCTATGAGCTGGTTTTTTGTGTTTGCAGACTTGGTATGTACTTTTGAGACCCTCTGCCATTGGGGTCATAACAGTATGCCAGGCCAAGGTTGAATGTTTAATGCATTGCAGAAGTGGGATTACAAGAAAGGAAAGTCTGAGGTTTTTTTTTCTTTCCTCTCTTTTTTCCTCCCCTTTACCTCTGAGTGGCTTGTGCTTGCTGCAGACATGAATGTCCAGACTTTGATTGCAAGTGTGGATCAGCTTGCTGCTCGTGTGCAGGGCATACAAGATTTTGTTACCAGTAGTCCAATGTCTGAACCTAAAATACCTATTCCTGAAATGTTCTCTGGAGACCGATTTAAGTTTAGGAATTTCAGGAATAATTGTAAATTGTTTCTATCTCTGAGACCCCGTTCATCTGGAGACTCAGCTCAGCAAGTAAAAATTGTTCTCTTTCTTACGGGGCGACCCTCAGGATTGGGCCTTCTCGCTAGCGCCAGGAGATCCGGCGCTATGTGGCAAATATTGATGCGTTTTTTATGGCGCTCGGATTGCTTTATGAGGAACCCAATCTTGAAATTCAGGCAGAAAAAGCCTTGCTGGCTATTTCTCAGGGTCAGGATGAAGCTGAAGTGTATTGCCAAAAATTTCGGAAATGGTCCGTGCTTACTCAGTGGAATGAGTGTGCTCTGGCCGCAAATTTCAGAAATGGCCTTTCTGAAGCCATTAAGAATGTGATGGTGGATTTCTCCATTCCTACAGGTCTGAATGATTCCATGGCGCTGGCTATTCAAATTGACCGGCGTTTGCGGGAGCGCAAAGCCGCGAATCCTCTGGTGGTGTTGTCTGAACAAACACCTGATTTAATGCAATGTGGTAGAATTCAGACTAGAAATGAACGGAAAAATCAGACGTCAGAATGGGTTGTGTTTTTACTGTGGTGATTCTACACATGTTATATCAGCATGCTCTAAACACCTAACTAGGGTTGTTAGTCCTGTCGCCATTGGTAATTTGCAACCTAAGTTTATTTTGTCTGTGACTTTAATTTGCTCATTGTCCTCCTACCCTGTTATGGCGTTTGTGGATTCAGGTGCTGCCCTGAGTCTTATGGATCTGTCGTTTGCCAAGCGCTGTGGTTTTGTTCTTGAGCCGTTGGTAAATCCTATCCCTCTTAGAGGTATTGATGCTACGCCATTGGCGGAAAATAAACCGCAGTTTTAGACACAGGTAACCATGTGCATGACTCCTGAACATCGGGAGGTGATTCGTTTTCTTGTTCTGCATAAAATGCATGATTTGGTCGTTAAGGGTCTGCCATGGTTACAGACCCATAATCCAGTCTTGGATTGGAAGGCAATGTCTGTCAAGTTGGGGCTGTCAGGGAATTCATGGTGATTCCCCGCCGGTGTCTATTGCTTCCTCTACTCCTTCGGAAGTTCCTGAGTATTTGTCTGATTACCAGGATGTATTCAGCGAGTCCAGGTCCAGTGCTCTTCCTCCTCATAGGGACTGTGACTGCGCTATAGATTTGATTCCAGGTAGTAAATTTCCTAAGGTTAGATTATTTAATCTGTCTGTACCTGAGCATACCGCAATGCGTTCGTATATCAAGGAATCTCTGGAGAAGGGGCATATCCGTCCATCCTCTTCCCCTCTTGGTGCGGGATTCTTTTTTGTGGCCAAGAAGGACGGATCTTTGAGACCTTGTATTGACTATCGGCTTCTGAATAAAATCACTGTTAAATTTCAGTATCCTTTGCCTCTGTTGTCGGACTTGTTTGCCCGGATTAAAGGTGCCAAGTGGTTCACCAAGATAGATCTTCGTGGTGCGTACAACCTTGTGCGCATTAAGCAAGGAGATGAATGGAAAACTGCATTTAATACGCCCGAAGGTCATTTTGAGTACTTGGTGATGCCTTTCGGGCTCTCTAATGCTCCTTCAGTGTTTCAGTCCTTTATGCATGATATTTTCCGGAAGTATCTGGATAAATTTATGATTGTTTATCTGGATGATATTCTGGTTTTCTCTAAAGATTGGGACTCACATGTGGAGCAGGTCAGGATGGTGTTTCAGGTTTTGCGTGAGAATGCTTTGTTTGTCAAGGGCTCAAAGTGTCTCTTTGGAGTACAGAAGGTTCCCTTTTTGGGTTTTATTTTTTCCCCTTCTGCGGTGGAGATGGACCCAGTCAAGGTCCGAGCTATTCATGATTGGACTCAACCCACGTCAGTTAAGAGTCTTCAGAAGTTCTTGGGTTTTGCTAACTTCTACCGTCGTTTTATCGCTAATTTTTCTAGCGTTGTTAAACCTTTGACGGATATGACCAAGAAAGGTTCTGATGTTGCTAATTGGGCTCCTGCGGCCGTGGAAGCCTTTCAAGAGTTGAAGCGCCGGTTTACTTCGGCGCCTGTTTTGTGCCAGCCTGATGTCTCACTTCCCTTTCAGGTTGAAGTGGATGCTTCTGAGATTGGGGCAGGGGCCGTTTTGTCGCAGAGAGGCCCTGGTTGCTCTGTAATGAGACCATGTGCTTTTTTCTCTAGGAAGTTTTCGCCTGCTGAGCGGAATTAGGATGTTGGCAATCGGGAGTTGTTGGCCATGAAGTGGGCATTTGAGGAGTGGCGTCATTGGCTCGAGGGTGCTAAGCATCGTGTGGTGGTCTTGACTGATCACAAAAATCTGATGTATCTCGAGTCTGCTAAACGCCTGAATCCTAGACAGGCCCGTTGGTCATTGTTTTTCTCCCGTTTTGACTTTGTGGTCTCGTATTTACCAGGTTCAAAGAATGTGAAGGCTGATGCTCTTTCAAGGAGCTTTGTGCCTGACTCTCCTGGAGTCGCAGAACCAGTTGGTATTCTCAAAGAGGGAGTTATCCTGTCAGCCATTTCTCCGGATTTGCGACGTGTGTTGCAGAGATTTCAGGCTGGTAGACCTGACTCTTGTCCACCTGACAGACTGTTTGTTCCTGATAAGTGGACCAGCAGAGTCATTTCCGAGGTTCATTCCTCGGTGTTGGCAGGGCATCCGGGAATTTTTGGCACCAGAGATCTGGTGGCTAGGTCCTTTTGGTGGCCTTCCTTGTCACGGGATGTGCGGTCATTTGTGCAGTCCTGTGGGACTTGTGCTCGAGCTAAGCCTTGCTGTTCTCGTGCCAGCGGGTTGCTCTTGCCCTTGCCTGTCCCGAAGAGGCCTTGGACACACATTTCCATGGATTTCATTTCAGATCTTCCGCTGTCTCAGGGCATGTCTGTCATCTGGGTGGTATGTGATCGCTTTTCCAAGATGGTCCATTTGGTATCTTTGCCTAAGCTGCCTTCCTCTTCCGATCTGGTTCCTTTGTTCTTTCAGAATGTGGTTCGTTTACACGGCATTCCTGAGAATATTGTGTCTGACAGAGGATCCCAGTTTGTTTCCAGGTTCTGGCGATCCTTTTGTGCCAAGATGGGCATTGATTTGTCGTTTTCGTCTGCCTTTCATCCTCAGACTAATGGACAAACGGAGCGAACTAATCAGACTCTGGAGGCTTATTTGAGGTGTTTTGTTTCTGCGGACCAGGATGATTGGGTGACCTTCTTGCCGTTGGCTGAGTTTGCCCTTAATAATCGGGCTAGTTCCGCTACTTTGGTTTCGCCATTTTTTTGCAACTCTGGTTTCCATCCTCGTTTTTCCTCGGGACATGTGGAGCCTTCTGACTGTCCTGGGGTAGATTCCGTGGTGGATAGGTTGCAGCAGATTTGGAATCATGTGGTGGACAACTTGAAGTTGTCACAGGAGAAGGCTCAGCGTTTTGCCAACCGCCGCCACGGTGTGGGTCCCCGACTTCGTGTTGGGGATTTGGTATGGCTGTCTTCTCGATTTGTTCCTATGAAGGTCTCCTCTCCTAAATTTAAGCCTCGCTTCATCGGTCCTTACAAGATATTGGAAATCCTTAATCCTGTGTCCTTTCGCTTGGATCTTCCGGTGTCGTTTGCCATTCACAACGTGTTCCATAGGTCTTTGTTGCGGCGGTACGTTGTACCTGTGGTTCCTTCTGTTGAGCCTCCTGCTCCGGTGTTGGTTGAGGGCGAGTTGGAGTACGTGGTGGAGAAGATCTTGGATTCTCGTCTCTCCAGGTGGAGGCTTCAGTATCTGGTCAAGTGGAAGGGCTATGGTCAGGAGGATAATTCCTGGGTGGTTGCCTCTGATGTGCATGCGGCCGATTTAGTTCGTGCCTTTCACGCTGCTCATCCTGATCGCCCTGGTGGTCTTGGTGAGGGTTCGGTGACCCCTCCTTAAAGGGGGGGGTACTGTTGTGAATTAGACTTTTTTGGCTCCCTCTTGTGGTCACTAGTGATATGACTCTGGGATTGTCTTTCCTCAGTTTGGCACCCACCTGGGTCGTTAGTCCAGGGGTGTTGCTATATAAACTTCCTGGTTTCTCAGTCCTGTGCCTGGCATCGTTGTAATCAGTTCCTTTCTGTTTGCTCCTGTCTGCTGGTCTTGGATCTTATAAAATTATGCTAAGTCCTGCTTCCTTGTTTTTTGGTTATTTGCTTTGCTCTTATTTTTTGTCCAGCTTGTACTAAATGTGATTCCTGATTTTGCTGGAAGCTCTAGGGGGCTGGTGTTCTCCCCCCGGGCCGTTAGACGGTTCGGGGGTTCTTGAATATCCAGCGTGGAAATTTTGATAGGGTTTTTGCTGACCATATAAGTCATCTTACTATATTCTGCTATTAGTCAGTGGGCCTCTCTTTGCTAAATATCTAGTTCATTCTTACGTTTGTCTTTTCTCCTTACCTCACCGTTATTATTTGTTGGGGGCTTGTATCCAACTTTTGGGGTCTTTTCTCTGGAGGCAAGAAAGGTCTATCTTTTCCCTTCTAGGGTTAGTTAGTTCTCTGGCTGGCGCGAGACGTCTAGAACCAACGTAGGCACGTTCCCCGGCTGCTGCTATTTGTGGTGCTAGGATTAGATATATGGTCAGCCCAGTTACCACTGCCCTATGAGCTGGTTTTTTGTGTTTGCACACTTGGTATGTACTTTTGAGACCCTCTGCCATTGGGGTCATAACACCAAAACTACAATCCACATTGATGGCGGGAGTACAAGATCTCCTAGCCAACAATGTGATCTCCTCAGTCCCAGAGAACGAGAGGAACAGAGGGCATTATTCAAACCTATTTCTAATAAAGAAACCAAATGGGTCCCATCGAGTGATAATCAACCTAAAACCTCTGAATCAATATGTTGCCTACAGAAGGTTCAAGATGGAATCAGTAAGATCCACGGTACCCCTCATAGGACAAGATTTCGTCATGGCGACTATAGATCTACAGGACGCATATTACCACGTCCCAATCCATCCAACATATCGGAAATTCCTAAGGTTTGCAGTCGCCAGGGGAAAGGACATAGACCATTTTCAATTCAATGTCCTCCCGTCCGGTCTATCCTCAGCCCCGAGGATCTTCACAAAGATCATGTCCGAAGTAGCGGCCTACATCAGGGGTCAACAAATATGCATAATTCCATACCTCAACGACCTGCTGATAGTGGCTCCCTCAGTTCCCATTCTACAGGAACACCTTCAAAGGACAGTCCAGATCTTATCGTCCCTAGGCTGGATAGTGAACCACAAAAAAAAAAAAAAAAAAAAAAATCGGATAAGGCCCCATCAACATCAAAGGTCTTTTTAGGAGTTCTACTGGACTCTCACAGCCAAACATCTTTCTTACCAGAACAGAAACGGACCTTGCTTACAGCAAAAATAAGAACGTTGCGGGACAAGAAGTCAGTCTCTCTAAGATGGGCCATGTCAGTTCTCGGGTCCATGACATCATGCATCCAGATGGTGTTATGGGAACAAGCCCACACCAGAGTTCTCCAGACTCATATTCTGTCAAATTGGGACGGATCCCCAGATTCTCTGGACAAAAAGATCAGAATACCACCACATGTAAAATCCTCTTTGACGTGGTGGCTACGAAAGGAGAACTTAATCAAGGAGTTTCCTGGTCGCAGGATCCAGCAATCTCTAACAGTAGATGCCAGCGAGAGAGGTTGGGGAGCTACGGTGGATCAGCACATATTTCAAGGAAACTGGTCAGACGAGATACGCCAACGATCCTCGAACTTCAGAGAACTAAAAGCGGTGGAGGAAGTTCTCAAAGCAGCAGTAGCGCTTGTCCAAAACTCCCATATCAAGATCTACTCGGACAACATGACAACAGTTGCCCACCTTCGCCATCAGGGAAGTACAAGACACGAGGATCTAAAGGCCATATCAACCAGAATATTATCCTGGGCCGAAGAACATGTTCTCTCGCTTTCGGCCCTACACATAAAAGGGGAAATAAATATACAGGCCGACATCCTGAGCAGAGAAAGAATCCATCCAGGAGAATGGGGTCTAGACCCAGAAATTTTTCAAATTTTAGCCAGGAAGTGGGGACAGCCAGAAGTGGACTTATTCGCAAACAGTCAGAACACAAAAGTGGACCAATTTTTCTCACTGGATCCAACCAATCCGGGGCTAGGTGTGGACGCATTGGCCCAACCATGGACATTCTCACTGGCATATGCTTTTCCGCCGTTACCAATTCTACCAAAGGTCCTACAAAAGATAAGGACAGAAAAGATCAGGGTAATCCTAGTGGCTCCATTTTGGCCCAAAAGAAGCTGGTTCGGGACACTCATCAGCCTAAGAGTGGATGGACCGATAGCACTACCCCCGGTCAGGAACCTTCTCTATCAGGGGCCAATACTTCACCCAGATCCCGAGAAATTACACCTGAATGCCTGGCTTCTGAATTCTCAATTCTGAGGACCAGAGGACTATCAAAAAGCGTCATTAGAACGCTACAGAAGAGCCGAAAGACGGTAACCAATTCCATCTATCAGAAAGTATGGAAAACTTTTATCACTTGGTGTGCCCCTGATCGGCCTAACCCACATCGGCCGAACCTAGCCAGGATCCTGAATTTTTAACAAGATGGGCTAGAAAAAGGTCTCAGACCCAGCACCCTCAAAGTACAGGTGGCGGCCCTGAGTTGGTATTTTGACCAGCCTTTAGCCGAACACAGATGGATAAGATTTATGAGGGCAGCATCCCGCATATCTCCAAGATCCATAAATATAGTCCCGTCATGGGACCTCAATATAGTCCTAAAAGGACTTACACTTCCTCCTTTTGAACCCTTGTCATCAATAGGAATGGATAGACTGGCCTGGAAAACCACCTTCCTGGTAGCAATAACTACAGCCAGGAGAGTAGGTGAACTACAGGCCCTGTCAATCAATGAACCCTACATGAAGATTCTACAAGATAGACTTATTCTGCGTTTGGATCCATCCTTTCTCCCAAAGGTCGTGTCTGAATTCCACAAGTCACAGGAGATAATTCTCCCTTCCTTCTATCAGGAACCAAAGAATGAGGAGGAACAACAGTTCCATACTTTGGACGTTCAGAGAGCGGTACTTTATTATCTTGAAGTATCAGACAAAATTAGAAAGGATCAAAATTTGTTTATTCATCTTCATGGACAGAATAAGGGGGAAGAAGACTTCCAAATCTACAATTGCCTACTGGATCAAGAGAGCAATCCTGGAAGCTTACCAGATCCAAGGGCTCCCACCGCCAGGAAAATTCACAGCTCATTCTACCCGAGCAACAGCTGTCTCCTGGGCCGAGAAAGCCAGTGCTTCCATTGAGCAAATTTGCAGAGCTGCCACGTGGTCCTCGGTCCATACATTTTCCAAACATTACAGGCTAGACCTGATGTCAAAAGACGACTTGGCCTTCGGAGAAAAAGTCCTTAGAGCTATAGTCCCTCCCTAAAATTACTTTTGGGTACTGCTCCAGGTGTGCTGTCGTGGGGGGTTACTAGAGAAAATAGAATTATTCTTACCGTTAATTCGGTTTCTAGTAACCCACCACGACAGCAGGAGTAATCCCTCCCTTTGCTTAATATATGTTCTGGAAAGAATAAATATAATTTGAAGCATTCCTTCTCCTGTGGTCCTTTATAATAACACTGAGGGGGAGGATGAGGGAGGGGTTATTTAACCTCTTTGTCATTTCCTGTCCCTATTAGGAAAGGGGTAACATCCTCCAGGTGTGCTGTCGTGGTGGGTTACTAGAAACCGAATTAACGGTAAGAATAATTCTATTTTCTTTAACCTTGGCCAGTTCTGTGCCTTGCCACAATTGTGTCTGAGCTCCTTGGCCAGTTCCTTGACCTCATGATTCTCATTTGGTCTGACATGCACTGTGAGGTCTTATATAGACATATCTGTGCATTTCCAAATCAAGTCCTATCAGTTTAATTAAACACAGCTGGACTCCAATGAAGGAGTAGAACCATCTCAAGGAGGATCACAAGGAAATGGACAGCATGTGACTTAAATATGAGTGTCTGAGCAAAGGGTCTGAATACTTATGACCATGTGATATTTCAGTTTTTCTTTTTTAATAAATTTGCAAAAATTTCTACATTCCTGTTTTTTCAGTTAAGATGGGGTGCAGAGTGTACATAAATGAGCAAAAAAATAACTTTTTTGAATTTACCAAATGGCTGCAATGAAACAGAGTGAAAAATTTAAAGGGGTCTGAATACTTTCTGTACCCACTGTATATTGTAGTAGACAACCTCAAACATGATATGCATGCCCAGTAATAAAAAAAAAAAAAAAAAATATGGCACAATACATTTCTAACATATCATATACAATGTACCGTATTTTTCGGACTACAAGACGCACTTTTTCCCCCCCAAAAAAGGGGGGGAAATGGGGGGTGCGGTGCGGCGGCAGAGGTGCGGAGATGAGGAGGCGCAGTGAGCGGGGTCCCTTTTCTCGGTGAGGTGATGCAGCAGCCCGGTAATGCAGCAGAGCCGGGTGAATCCTGTTGATATCGGTGGGCGCGGCCATCTTCCTGAGGCCGCGCGTTCGCAGATGGAGCTCTGCTGCCCGGGGCTTCAGGAAAATGGCCGCGGGATGCCGCGCGTGCGCAGATGGGGATCGCGGCGGCCATTTTCCTGAAGCCCCGGGCAGCAGAGCTCCATCTGCGAACGCGCGGCCTCAGGAAGATGGCCGCGCCCACCGATATCAACAGGATTCACCCGGCTCTGCTGCATTACCGGGCTGCTGCATCACCTCACCGGGACTTTGGACTATGTATACCGTACTCCATCCTTTTGCTTCTCAGGATGGGTGCAGCAAGGTTCAGGAAGGATTTCGTGGGCACATGGACTGGAGATGATGGAGGTAGTGGTGTACATTGTGAAGCGAGTATTCCACAGGAGATCAGATGTCTGAGTCCTTGCCGCTTCCCGGCGCTCCTCAGCACCGCATGGCACGGCCGGCTCTCCGCCTCCAGCAGGGCTCGCAGCAGTACAGAGGCGCTTTTCCCGCAGTGTCCGGTCATGGCGGCTGTGTCTCGGTAGCGGAGCTCCTCACTTATTACCGGCTTCTGAAATAATTATTGCGCTGAGGAGCGCCAGGAAGCGGCAAGGACTCAGACATATGAGCTCCTGTGGAATACTCGCTTCACAATGTACACCACTACCTCCATCATCTCCAGTCCATGTGCCCACGAGATCCTTCCATCACCTCACCGGGGAAAGGGACCCCTCTCACGCCATATCTCTCACTGCGCCTCCTCATCCCAGCACCTCCTCATCCCAGCACCTCTGTCGGTAACCACTGCTGCCACCCTCCCATGGACACCAGGCCGTGGCGTCGCCCACCTAAGCAGGAAGGGACCCTGCTCAGATGCACGCCGTACCGCATCACCCCACCTCTGCCGCCACCAGCCCTCAGGTAAGATACTGTAAATTCGGACAATAAGACGGACCCCCATCTTATAAAAAAATCTTTTTTTCTGCAATTTTCACCCCAAATTTGGGGTGCGCCTTATGGTCCGGTGCGTCTTATAGTCCGCGAAATACGGTATATTATATATTACAATACTTTATTATACAGGAACTTTAACCCCTTAATGACCAGGTCAATTTTTACAATTCTGACCAGTATCACTTTATGTAGTAATAACAGAACGCTTTAACAAATCTTACTGATTCAGAGATGTTCTCGTGACATATTGTACTTCATGATAGTGGTAAAATTTATTGGATGACTTGCATTTATTTATGAAAAAAAAAAAAAAAGACATTTGGCCAAAATTTTCAAACTTTTAATTTTTGTGCCTTTAAAGCAGAGTTATGTCACACAATAGTTCATAAATAACATTTTCCGCATGTGTACTTAAAATCCGCGCAATTTTGGAAATTTTTTTGTTGTTGTTGGTTACGTTATAAGGGTTAAAAGTTGACCAGCAATTTCTCATTTTTCAGAGAACAGTTTTTTCCATTGGGATCACATCATATTTGAAGTTACTTTGAGGGTCTACAGGTCCTTCTCAAAAAATTAGCATATAGTGTTAAATTTCATTATTTACCATAATGTAATGATTACAATTAAACTTTCATATACTATAGATTCATTATCCACCAACTGAAATTTGTCAGGTCTTTTATTGTTTTAATACTGATGATTTTGGCATACAACTCCTGATAACCCAAAAAACCTGTCTCAATAAATTAGCATATTTCACCCGACCAATCAAATAAAAGTGTTTTTTAATAACAAACAAAAAAACCATCAAATAATAATGTTCAGTTATGCACTCAATACTTGGTCGGGAATCCTTTGGCAGAAATGACTGCTTCAATGCGGCGTGGCATGGAGGCAATCAGCCTGTGACACTGCTGAGATGTTATGGAGGCCCAGGATGCTTCAATAGCGGCCTTAAGCTCATCCAGAGTGTTGGGTCTTGCGTCTCTCAACTTTCTCTTCACAATATCCCACAGATTCTCTATGGGGTTCAGGTCAGGAGAGTTGGCAGGCCAATTGAGCACAGTAATACCATGGTCAGTAAACCATTTACCAGTGGTTTTGGCACTGTGAGCAGGTGCCAGTTCGTGCTGGAAAATGAAATCTTCATCTCCATAAAGCATTTCAGCCGAGGGAAGCATGAAGTGCTCCAAAATCTCCTGATAGCTAGCTGCATTGACCCTGCCCTTGATGAAACACAGTGGACCAACACCAGCAGCTGACATGGCACCCCACACCATCACTGACTGGGTACTTGACACTGGACTTCAGGCATTTTGGCATTTCCTTCTCCCCAGTCTTCCTCCAGACTCTGGCACCTTGATTTCCGAATGACATGCAAAATTTGCTTTCATCAGAAAAAAGTACTTGGGACCACTTAGCAACAGTCCAGTGCTGCTTCTCTGTAGCCCAGGTCAGGCGCTTCTGCCGCTGTTTATGGTTCAAAAGTGGCTTTACCTGGGGAATGCGGCACCTGTAGCCCATTTCCTGCACACGCCTGTGCACGGTGGCTCTGGATGTTTCCACACCAGACTCAGTCCACTGCTTCCTCAGGTTTCGGTCACCTCTTCTCGTTGTACAGCGTTTTCTGCCACATTGTTTCCTTCCAACAGACTTACCATTGAGGTGCCTTGATACAGCACTCTGGGAACAGCCTATTTGTTGAGAAATTTCTTTCTGGGTCTTACCCTCTTGCTTGAGGGTGTCAATGATGGCCTTCTTGACATCTGTCAGGTCGCTAGTCTTACCCATGATGGGGGTTTTGAGTAATGAACCAGGCAGGGAGTTTTTAAAAGCCTCAGGTATCTTTTGCATGTGTTTAGAGTTAATTAGTTGATTCAGAAGATTAGGGTAATAGGTCATTTAGAGAACCTTTTCTTGATATGCTAATTTATTGAGACAGGTTTTTTGGGTTATCAGGAGTTGTATGCCAAAATCATCAGTATTAAAACAATAAAAGACCTGACAAATTTCAGTTGGTGGATAAAGAATCTATAGTATATGAAAGTTTAATTGTAATCATTACATTATGGTAAATAATGAAATTTAACACTATATGCTAATTTTTTGAGAAGGACCTGTATATGGCAGAAAATACCCAAAAGTGACACCATTATAAAATCTCCACCCCTCAAGGTGCTCAGAACCACATTCAAGAAGTTTATTAACCCTTCAGTTGCTTCAAGAGAACTGAAGCAATGTGGGAGGAAAAAAAAAAAATGAACATTTAACTTTTTACACAAAATTTTACTTTAGATAAACTTTTTTTTATTTTCACAAGGGCAACAGGAGAAAATAGACCACAAAAAGGAGATTTTTGTGTACTCACCGTAAAATCTCTTTCTCTTAGCCTCTAATTGGGGGACACAGGACCATGGGTGTTATGCTGCTGTCCACTAGGAGGCGACACTATGCATAATCTGAAAAAGATTAACTGTGGCTCCTCCTCTGCAGTATACACCCCTGGACGGCATCAGCCTTCTCCAGTTTTGTGCAAAAGCAGTAGGAGGAACGTAACATGAATAACATAATTATGCCTGTAAGAAGGCAACTATGTACGAGCTCAAGAAACAATATGAGAACTCAGTTACAACAGCCCGGAAAGGGCAACAGGGTGGGAGCTGTGTCCCCCAATTAGAGGCTAAGAGAAAGAGATTTTACGGTGAGTACACAAAAATCTCCTTTACTCTGTCGCCTCATTGGGGGACACAGGACCATGGGACGTCCTAAAGCAGTCCCTGGGTGGGAAGCAATGGACGAATATTGTGCAGACAGGCCCGTACACTTAGGGCACCGCCGCCTGCAGGACACGTCTACCCAGGCTCGCGTCCGCTGAGGACTGGGTATGAACCCTGTAGTGTTTAGTAAACGTGTGTAAGCTAGTCCAAGTGGCCGCCTTACACACTTGTTGTGCCGAAGCCTGGTGCCGAATGGCCCAGGAGGCCCCTACCGCCCGTGTAGAGTGTGCCGTAATGCCGGCTGGAAGAGGAGAATTCTTAAGGCGATACGCCTCTTGTATGGTGGATTTGATCCACCTGGCAAGAGTAGCTTTGGAAGCTGGCATACCCTTGTGGCCGCCTTCCGGAAGGAGGAAAAGGGAATCAGACCTCCGGAAGGACGCAGTCCTAGACACGTATATACGCAAAGCCCTGACAAGGTCAAGCGTATGCAGAGCCTTCTCCACTCTATGAACCGGACAAAGGGATGGTAGTGAAATTTCCTCATTGAGGTGGAAGTCGGACACAACCTTCGGGAGGAAGGACGGGACCGTACGAAGAACTACCTTGTCCTGGTGAAATGCCAGGAAAGGCCGTCTGCAGGAAAGTGCTGTCAGTTCAGACACCCTGCGTAGCGAGGTGATTGCCACCAGGAAAACCACCTTCTGGGAAAGAAGGCGGAGCGGGACCTCCTTAAGAGGTTCGAAGGGTGGTTCCTGCAATGCTGTCAGGACCAGGTTGAGGTCCCACGTTTCTAGTGGTCGTCTGTAGGGGGGAACCAATCGGGAAACCCCCTGAAGGAAAGTCCTTACTTGCGGCTTGGTAGCAATGCGCCTTTGGAAAAGCACTGAGAGGGCTGACACCTGGCTCTTAAGCGAGCCCAAGGACAGCCTGACCTCCAGACCCGATTGGAGAAAACCAAGTACTTTGGGTATGGAATAAGGGAGTGGGATCTGACCACGAGATTCGCACCAGGTAAAGAAAGCTTTCCAGGTACGGTAATAAATCTTGGCAGAGGCTGGTTTCCGTGCTCTGATCATGGTTCCAATGACATCTGCCGAGAGCCCTGCCTGGGTTAGAACCCAGGTCTCAAGGGCCACGCCGTCAAATTGAGAGCCCCTGAGTTCTGGTGGTAGAACGGCCCTTGTGATAGAAGATCGTGGCGGTCGGGGAGACGCCAAGGGGCGTCTGCTGTGAGTTGTACGATGTCGGCGTACCATGTGCGTCTGGGCCAGTCTGGTGCAATGAGGATGGTTGGAACTCCCTCTTGTTTGATCTTCCTCACCACTCTGGATATCAGGGGGAGAGGTGGAAAAATGTACAGAAGCTGGAACTGGGTCCAGTCCTGAACCAGAGCGTCTGCTCCGAGCGACCGCGGATCGTGTGTTCTGGCAATGAAGTTGGAGACCTTGGCATTGAAATGGGATGCCATTAGGTCCACATCCGGGGTCCCCCAGCGGAGACAGATCTGTTGAAAAATTTCGGGATGGAGAGACCACTCTCCCGAGTCTATTCCTTGTCGGCTGAGGAAGTCTGCTTCCCAGTTGTCCACACCCGGAATGTGGACCGCCGAAAGAACCGACCCTGTGTCCTCCGCCCAGCGGAGGATATGTGACACTTCCCGCATCGTCTGGGTACTGCGGGTCCCCCCTTGATGATTCACATATGCCACAGCCGTGGCATTGTCCGACTGTATCCTGATGTGAGAGGCTGCCAATAAGTGATGGAAGGCCCTCAATGCCAGTAGGATGGCACGAATTTCCAGGATGTTGATGGGCATGGTCGCTTCCGCTGGGGACCACTTGCCCTGTGGTGTAGGTGCACCGCACCCCAACCCGTCAGGCTCGCGTCGGTGGTCAGGACCTTCCATTGACCTGAGAGAAAAGATTTCCCCTTTGCTAGCGAGGTTGGCTTGAGCCACCAGTGCAGGGACCTCCTGGTTGACGACGTTAGCTGGAACTCCCTGTCGAGAGAAAAGGGATTCCTGTCCCAGGACTTGAGAATGGCTAGTTGGAGAGGTCTGAGGTGAAACTGGGCAAATGGGACAGCTTCTATTGCCGCTGCCATCTTGCCGAGAACTCTCATGGCAAACCGGAGAGATCGAGGGGGTTTGCGGAGGAGGGTGCGAACTGCTAGTCGGAGAGCCAGTGCCTTGTCCTTGGGAAGGAGCACTAGACCCCTGGAGGTGTTGAATAACATTCCCAGGAAGGTCAGGGACTGACTCGGGGTTGGTGATGACTTTTGTAGGTTGATTAACCAGCCCATGCGACTGAGAGTATCGGTTGTGATTGAGACGCTGAGCTCGCAGTCCTTGAAGGTGGGAGCCTTGATGAGTAGATCGTCCAGGTATGGAACGACTACTATGCCTCTGGAATGCAGGACGTCCATGGTGGCTGCCATGACCTTGGTGAACACTCTGGGAGCCGTGGCGAGTCCAAAGGGGAGAGCCACGAATTGGTAGTGGTCCTGGCCTATTGCGAACCTGAGAAACCTCTGATGGGCAGGTGCAATGGGTATATGCAGGTATGCGTCTTGTATGTCTATGGAGGCGAGATATTCTCCCTTCTCCATGGACGCAATGATGGACCGAAGGGACTCCATGCGGAAATGACGGACCCGTACATATTTGTTGAGCTGTTTTAGGTCTAGTATGGGCCGTACACTGCCTCCTTTCTTGGGAACTACGAACAGATTGGAGTAGAACCCTCGGAAACGGTCGGTCGTGGGTACCGGTACTATGACTCCTGATTGACAAAGCGAGGAGACCGCTTGGTGGTAGGCTCGAGCCTTGGCTGGCGGTTTTGGGGGGACAGAGAGGAAGAACCGGTCCGGTGGATTGGAGGTGAAGTCTATTTTGTATCCGGAAGACACTAGTTCCGTGACCCACCTGTCTTCTGTAATAGGCAGCCAGACTTGATGAAAGAGCAAAAGTCGGCCGCCTACTGGTGTGGTGTCTTCCGGAGTCCGTGAGTCATGAGGAGGAGAAGGTCTGAGATTTTCCTCCTCTGGGCTTAGACTGGCCTGCTTTTGACTGCCAGGTCTTGTCCGACCTTTGCGTCGATCGTGAGTTGTCCCTGCGTGGGGAACGGTTACGATTTTGTACTGGACGCGAGACGGACCAGCCGGAGGAATTCCGAAAGGATCGGAATCGAGTTTGGTTACGCTTCTTGTAAGTGCGTTTAGGTTTCAGTTGGGGAAGAGAAGTACTCTTACCCCCTGTGGCGTTGGATATCATAGTGTCCAACTGTTCACCGAAAAGTCTCCCACTGAGGTAGGGGAGGTGCGTGAGGGACTTCTTTGAGGCTGCGTCCGCTTTCCATTCCCGCAGCCAGAGGATACGCCGAATCGTGATGGCGTTTGATGCTATCCCCGCGACTCCCCTTGCTGAATCCAGAGCTGCATGGAGCATGTAATCTGCTACAACAGCAATTTGAACCGCTTGGTCCGACAGTTCAGAAGCGGATGCTTGGAAGGCTTGTAAATTGTTTGCCCAGGCCAGGATGGCCTTGGCAGCCCAAACTGAGGCGAACGCGGGAGCCAGGGATGCCCCTGCAGCCTCGAAAATTGAACGAGCCATGCGTTCTACCTGCCGGTCTGCTGCGTCCCTTAGGGTTGAGCTATCTGGCAGTGAAAGGAGGGTCTGTGCTGCTAGCCTGGAGACTGGGGGATCCACTTCAGGTGGATCTGTCCATTCCTTGGTGTCCTTCTGTGGGAAGGGGTACCTCGCCTCCAGATATTTGCGATTAGCGAATTTTTTCTCAGGCTGTGAGAGCTGTTTTTTAAGGATCGCCTTAAACTCTGGGTGGTTAGAAAAAACCTTAGGCGGCTTCAGAGGTCCTTCAAAGGAAATCTGATGTTCTGGGGCCTCTGGTGGCGGATCAGAAATGTCCAGCACCCGATGGATGGACGATATTATGTCCTCAACTAGCGCTGTATTGCTAGGAGGGATTGGGATCAGGGACCCCTCAGTTTCTCTGTCTGAGTCAGAGTCGCAGATGCCTTCCGAATTCTGTGTATCACTGAGGCGTCCCCTGCTGGGTGAGCTGGGGAGGAGGCCTTCTCTGGTTGGGGATTGCGGAGATCTGCATTGTCTGTCCCTGGAATGGGACGGTCTAGATGACCTGGAGCAACGGTGTCTCTCCCTAGAGGGGGATGACCGTGTGCTATGGGATGACGCAGATGGACTTGATGTATGGATCCGCTTGCGTCCTGACCTAGACGTGGATGTGCCAGGGGCATCTTGTTCCTGAGTCAAGCTCTCCCGTTGTTGGGTAACGGTCATAGCCGGGGCATGACCCTGCAGAGCCTGAAGCAATGTGGAAGTTAGGTTATCTATAGACTGCGTCATAGATTGCGATAACTGAGTAGCCCATTCCGGTGTGGCATTAGACACCGAGGCATTGGCAGGGGCTTCTTGAGGCTGTGACACAGTAGTTTGTATACAGTTCTGACAATGCGGGTACGTGCTGCTACTGGGGAGAGCGGTCCCGCAGGCTGTGCAGAATGCATAATAGCAGTTCTGCCTGGTTCTCTTAGACCTTGAGCCCGGCATAGTGCACAGAGTGCAGAAGTGCTGCCAGCAGATGGACCTTACAGGGGTAGAGAACCTACAGGGGAGGCTTATAGGTAATATGGATTCACAGCTGAGTAAAGATAACCCAGCTGTGATCTTACCCCACCAGTGTACCCCTAGGTCCAGCACCGAAAATCCACAGTCCTGTGCCCCCCGGAGACTGGCTGCCTGGTCCTGCAGACCGGGAGATGCAGGGTTAATCTGCAGCCGAAAATGGCTGCAGAGACAGAGGAGAGAGGAGGAGAAGGGGGCGGAGAGCTGGAAAAAGGCGGCAAGGCTATAAAAAACCCGCCCTTTCTGTCTCGATCCGCCCCTTGTATGACACTGTAGAGTGTCATATTTGTCATCCGGGGGGCGGAGAGGAGGCTGCTGCTTCAGCTAGGCCGAAGCCGGGGCCTAAATTAGATGCCTGAGGCCCAGAAGGGCTCCAGGCCGGCGCGAAAGTCCGGGAGGGGGTCGGATCTGAACCGGACCCCTCCGGATTTGAAGGCAGGATGGCGGTGGGGCTATAAGCGGAAGGGGGAGCCCGGCTGGGGTCCCCCTGAGGCAGTATAGAGCTGGTGCTGCCGCAGAGACAGGGACGCAGGGAACCCTGTGTCTGTATGTGCCATGCCTGCCTGCACTCCCCCCGGCCCCAACAGGAGCCCGCAGCTGGGCTGGGGTCCCTGGATGCAGGCGCAGTGTGCTGGCCCATTGCTGGGAGCTGTAGGATGCTGCCTGTACAGGCCTTACCTGAGGTGTCTCAACCTAATACCCCCAGAGGAGGATAGGGAGGGTGCTTTTGTCACACACCTTCAGGGGCCTTTATCCTCGCCTCGACCTCAACCCAGAAACCAAAAGGAATTGGGGAAGGAGGGGGGTCTCGACTTCGAACCAACACCCGAGAGGTTGGGGAAGGAGCAGCATGGGGAATAGCCATCTCAACTTCAACTGGGCACCCCATAATAGGGGGCCGAGGAAGGAGCCATGCCGGGGGTCTCACAGGAGACCCTCTTTTCTTCATCTGTAATCCCGTCGGAAAACGGGAAACGGAGTAAAACGGAGTAAAAATCTTTAGGTGTGCCTCCTTTGCGACACTAAGCAAAAACTGGAGAAGGCTGATGCCGTCCAGGGGTGTATACTGCACAGGAGGAGCCACAGTTAATCTTTTTCAGATTATGCATAGTGTTGCCTCCTAGTGGACAGCAGCATAACACCCATGGTCCTGTGTCCCCCAATGAGGCGACAGAGTAATTTATTGTGCAAATTCTCCTGAGTACGCCGATACCCCGTATGTGGGGGAAATCTACTGTTTGGCCACATGGCAGGGCTCAGAAGGGAAGGAGCGCCGTTTGACTTTTTGAATGCAAAATCGGATGGAATAGAGAGTGGACGCCATGTCGCATTTGGAGAGCCCCTGATGTGCCTAAACAGTGGAAACTCTCCACAAGTGACCCATTTTGGAAAGCACACCCCTCAAGGATTTTATCCAGGGGTATAGTGAGCATTCTGAACCCACAGGTACGACACAGAATCTGATAACACTAGATTGTCATATTGAATATGTTGTCAGTGTTGAGTGCAAGTGTTCGCTACTCCAGATTGCATTGGGTGCTCAGTTAGGCACTGAATATCGTGGGTGCTCGAGTGACATTCTCAAGTCCCTGCCCCGCATGTTTCAAGGCTGTTAAGACACCCTAAAAAAAAACATGCAGGGGGTCCACGATACTCCGTGCATACCGTACCACCCGATGCAAACTCGAGTAGCAAGCACTTGCACACACTAGCCATCATATCAATTCTAACGCCAACCCCAAATTAAATTTTCTAATTTTTATTCTAACTAAGGCGGTGACAAAGGGGGATTGGATTTTACTTTTTTTTTTTATATCACTGATAGGATCTATCACAGTCATCAAAATAACCAATAAGAAATATTCCCTATTGTTGATGGGTACCGACCAGCAGATGTCAGCCGGTGAAAAGCGGCAATGAGGAATAAGTACCCTTAACTGCCGCAGTTAAAAAGGTGTATTAGCGGTCATTAAGGGATTAAATAACAACATTTTTGCAAAACTTCAAAAATTGTGCAAGTGTATACAATACAAGTGTATTGAGTGGGCTATGCCCATCTAGTCGGAATGTGGCCGGGAGTATGCATATTACATACTTGAAGTCGCATGACCGCCACAGTGCGCACGAAGTGAGGATTCACAAGTCTGGAGTCGAAGAGTGCAGACTTGTAGTTTAAGACAGGACAAACCCTTTGAAGCAATTCCTAATATTTTAACATACCTGCAATTCACTGTCTTTTGGCCTCCTTCAAACTCAGAGTTTTTACCCCAGCGTTTAGGGACATCCAGTACCATCAAGCCCTTGCTTCCAATCAAAGCAATATGTTGTTGAGTAGGGTTCAGCAGAACTTCAGTGACATTGAACAGTGGAGGGTTGATACACAGCAGTTGCTGAAAAATTAAGAAATCACAAATAACTGAAGCTTTACTATCTCTAAACTGCCGAAAAGTACATAAATGTTTATATTCACAAAATCTTATTGGATCAACAAGCAGAAAGATCCATGCCCAACCCACTGATGCCCAACATCTGGCATTCAGGCCTGGTCCCGTAGCTGCTGACACCTCCAAATACTAATGTGTCCAAGTGACACAAGGGTTGTCATAATACAGTTTTGAATTGCAGCAATTAATGCGAACCTGACAGATTCCTGCTGCCTGAACCCTGCTAAATCTAAACAGGGTCACTCCTTACAAAAAAGCCAGGCATAGGGAGAAGTGTCCGAGGGGCTCCCTCCAGATTTTCCCTCCCCTTCTCAGCTTTAATCGGTCTCTTTACTTGCATATAGGGAGAAACCTGTTAATCTAGCCAAGACAGGTGGGAAGAAGACAAGAGGATGTCCCTGGGTGTAGTTATCTCCCAGTCTAGCTTTTTTGTTTTGTTTTTTTTATTCTAGCTATGGCCACAATTCATCAAGATTAGTGTAAAATTGCAAAGGGGTTGTAAAAAACAAGCAACTTTACAATTTTAGCACTTATTAAAAATACTCTCCATTGTCAAGACCAGACGGATTTATAACTTGATAGCGTACAGCTCATTGTCTTGGTAACCGGCCACCCTGCAGTCCCAGTGTGGTCAGTGATCTAGATAGGGAGAGTGCGTCACTCTAAAGTTGGCTGGATCATTGGATCTGACCAGTCTCAGTCACTGTGCGCTCAACGCTAGGAGAGTGTTCCGTTCAGACCAGCAGCAAGGTCACCCCTCTAATCTGAAGTGTAAGGCCGGGTGCCCATGATCCGGAACTAGCAGCGATTTGGACGCAGCGTATGTTCACTACGTCCAAAGTGCTGCCGTCTATTGAATGCAGGTAAATCTCCAGAGACTAACGTCTCCGCAAGAGAAATTGACATGCTGCGGTCTTGATAGACGAGCCACATGTTAGTGTCCGCGGGTGATTTGTTAGCGACTATGGAAGCATAGTGGAAAAAGGATTTCTAGAAATCCCTATCCACTATGCTGTCACAGCTGTCTGCTGCTAGTTTAACGCTGCAAGTTTATTCAGATCCTGATCGTGTGCACACCTACCCCCTGAAAAACAAAAAGTCTGGCAGTGCTCTACTGAAGATTCCTCTTGAGACAACCCCTTTAGCAGCTACAAGTTATAAAACTGGCACAAAAATGGGCATCAGGGTGGGCACTGAACAGCATTATTAGAAGGGTTAATGACTTTAGGCCTCTGATCTCACACTGCAGACACATTGATGTGGGGTACCCTGATCTAATTCACGTCTTTCCAGCCTGGTCCAAATGGGTCCTGGGCATCAGAACTGGCATCAAAGTGGTCAAAAAGTAAAATTTTCACAGATTTGAATAAGGGTCTGGTGTGTTTCAGGGGTTAAATGACTGAGCCACTGATCTCACTTCAGTATTACATGCATAGAGATGACTCGCAATATATTTCGGTCACTCATTAAACCCCTGAAAAACACAAGTTACTTAGCCACTTTTCAGTATTTGCCCACTCTGATGTCCGTTCTGATGCACAGAACCCATTTGGGCCAGACTGGAATTACCCGAATTTGATGCGGGCCATCGCTAACTGTGTATTGGTGGTGTAAGATCAGTGGCCTAAAGTCATTTAACCCCTGAAAAACACCAGTTACTTATTCAAATATGTTAAAATAGTTAAAATAGCTATTTGCTCGCTTTCATGACCGGAACCCATTCGGGCCAGGCTGAAGTGACCTAAATTTGATGTGGGGCAGTGGCGCAAAGTCATTCAACCCTGTCAATAACGCCCTTCAGTGCCAATTTGATGCCTATTTTCGTTCCAGTTTTATAAACTGTTATAGCTGCTGTTAAGCTTATTCACATCAGGGCGCCTCGCTGCATTGTATTCATTTGTCGCTATCGTATGTGATGAATCCTGGGTGCAGATTATGCACTGAAAATCTATACCCAAGTATTTAGATTGTTTTTTCTGCTGCAGAGAAAACAATCCAATGGGCAAGGAACAGGTGCAATCATCACGACCAGGTCCAATTCACCTTCCAGATGTAAACAATGCATGTTCTCATTCAATGGCATCAAGCAGAGGTAAGAAAACCCACAGGGAATTGCCACAGAAAGTCTAACAGTACCCAACACAGCTTTCCTATACGTCGGCCCTCCGGTCCTCTGCACCGGCACACGCTCCTCGCGTAGCCAGCAGCTGCTGCACCGAGCCTGTACTAGAGGCTATAAGGTCTGGTCATGTCGCCCAGCTGCAGCTCGGGGACCACCAGTCAGTAATAAGGGTATGTGCACACAGTCAGTAATTGGCAGCGCTTTGGACGCAGCACATATCCGCTGCCGGCTACTGAACGCAGGGGATTCCGCATGTGTTCATTGAACTGTGCAGAATCACCGCTCCCAATACATTGTATGGGGACATTTATCTCGTGGAGACTGAGCGTCTCTGCAAGAGAAATAGACATGATGCGGTCTGGAAAGACGCGTCGCATGTCGGTCTCCACAGGGAACCCGCGGGTGCCAGTGCATGCAAAGTGGACATGGGATTTCTTCAAATCCCATCCGCTATGCTGTAACATCTGGCCGCTGCGGATGTACGCAGCGTCCAACCCGCAGCGTTTACTGACCGTGTGCACCTACTCTGAGGGGTCCTCACCTGCTCACAGACGCTGTCCCCACTGAGGCTCCGCAGTCTGATAGAGTGGAAGGCGCAGTCCTCCTGGTTCCAGACCAGCAGGTCACCGTCCACACAGCACAGCAGGTTCTTCAGCTGCGCACAGCTCCTGTTGCCAGTCTGTGCCTTCAGCTGGGAGAAGAGCTTGTGTTCACTCAACACGTTCTGCCATCCCTCCGCACTGCTCCCCACCGCCGCCATGTTTCAAGCTGCCCGCCCCGGCTGTGATGTCAATTTCCGACGACCGCGGCCTGTTCTGGTGAGGGAGGCCGCCGTGTGATTGGTGAGGTACTGGAGGCCGCCGTGTGATTGGTGCGGGAGGCCGCCGTGTGATTGGTGCGGGAGGCCGCCGTGTGATTGGTGCGGGAGGCCGCCGTGTGATTGGTGCGGGAGGCCGCCGTGTGATTGGTGCGGGAGGCCGCCGTGTGATTGGTGCGGGAGGCCGCCGTGTGATTGGTGCGGGAGGCCGCCGTGTGATTGGTGCGGGAGGCCGCCGTGTGATTGGTGCGGGAGGCCGCCGTGTGATTGGTGCGGGAGGCCGCCGTGTGATTGGTGCGGAGGCCTCTGTGCGCTGACAGCCTCGGTCCCGCCTCACGTTCTAGTTACTTACTACACATCAGTGACCGTGTGCTGCTGGTTACTACGACTATGGAGCCGCCAGTATAAACCTGCCCGCCCAAATAATGCCGCCAACAGCAGCCGGAGCGTCTCCATAGAGCGCACGTCTGTGCTAAGTGTGCTTGCTTATAGACAACACCATAGCAGGGGTGGTAGCTCCTGTGGATCTACAATTCCCAGCACGCCCTAAAAGTCCCTGTCTGTGTCTCGTGACATTTGGAGTTGCTGGAAACTGGAGCGCCTCTAGGTTTTTCCCACAAGTGATGCAATATATATATATTTTTTTATTTACATGGCCGAAGTGGTTTCTTATTTGTCAGTTTCTTATTCGGCAATTTTTTTCTTTTCTGTTTTTTATAGGTTTAGCAACAAAAAATAATCATCACGATAATAACATACACTGCAGCGAGGTGCCCTGATGGGAATACACTTAAAAACAGCTATAAAAATTATAAAACTGGCACCAAAATGGGCATCAAAGTGGGCATCGAAGGGTTAAATGACTGGGCCATTGATCTCACACTACACAGATGCATACCTCCCAACTTTTGAAGATGGCAAAGAGGGACAAAGTTTGCGGCGCGGCAAATTTTAGGCCATGCCTCTGACCACACCCATTCGTAATTAGTCACACCCATATCCAGATCCCAACCACACCCATTTAGCACTGCTGATCACACTGTTTCATATACAATAATTATAAACAAAAAAATATGGCCACACAGTGCTCCATACTGTATAATGGCCACACATGATGCTCAATACTGTATAATGGCCACACAGTGCTCCATACTGTATAATGACTGCACATGATGCTCCATACTGTATAATGGCCACACATGATGTTCCATACTGTATAATGACTGCACATGATGTTCCATACTGTATAATGACTGCACATGATGCTCCATACTGTCTAATGGCCACACATGATGCTCCATACTGTATAATGACTGCACATGATGCTCCATACTGTATAATGGCCACACATGATGCTCCATACTGTATAATGGCCACACAGTGCTCCATACTGTATAATGACTGCACATGATGCTCCATACTGTATAATGGCCACACATGATGCTCCATACTGTATAATGGCCACACAGTGCTCCATACTGTATAATGACTGCACGTGATGCTCCATACTGTATAATGACTGCACATGATGCTCCATACTGTATAATGGCCAGACATGATGCTCCATACTGTATAATGACCGCACATGATGCTCCATACTGTATAATGGCCGCAAATGATACTTCGTACCATATAATGGCCACACATAGCTACTCTTACACACGCGGCTGCGCTCCGTACACTTTGCACGCACGGCTCCGCTCCGTACACACGTGTTCCGCTCCATACACCTCGTACACATTCAGCTCCGCTCCATACACCTCGCACACACACGGCTCCGCTCCATAAACCTCACACACACACGGCTCCGCTCCATACACCTCGTACACACACGGCTCCGCTCCATACACCTCGTACACACGGCTCAGCTCCATACACCTCGCACACACACGGCTCCGCTCCATACACCTCGCACACACACGGCTCTGCTAAATCCACCTTGTACACACATTGCTCCGCTCCATACACCTCGCACACACACGGCTCCGCTCCATACACCTCGTACACACACGGCTCCGCTCCATACACCTCGCACACACACACGGCTCCGCTCCATACACCTCGCACACACGGCTCCGCTCCATACACCTCGCACACACACGGCTCCGCTCCATACACGTCGTACACACGGCTCCGCTCCATACACCTCGCACACACACACGGCTCCGCTCCATACACCTCGTACACACAGCTCCGCTCCACACACCTCGCACACACACGGCTCCGCTCCATACACCTCGCACACACACGGCTCCGCTCCATATACCTCGCACACACGGCTCTGCTACATCCACACTGTACACCTCCTGACCCCACACAAGGCATCATCGACTACTCACTGATCTGCATCTGTCGCTCTGCAATAACACAGCAGTGAGCACTGAGCAGCCGAGGCAAACAGGGAGGCTGTGAGTGTGTCCATCCCTCCCTGCTCAGCCCCACTCATTCCACGCACGATTACTAGCCAGGCATTATTAGCTCCAGTCCACTGGTCTGCTGCTTACATTGCCGCCGGCACCCAGTCTGTGTTCGGCTGTTACGTACCTCAAACTAGAAGTGTCCCCTCTCTCTCCCTCTCTGAACAGTGACGCACACTGGGAGACTCAGGAAGATACGGAAGGGAAAGGGGCGTGACCTAACAAAAGGGGGTGTGACGGCAGTTTCTCCTGCTTGTCTCCGGGATGAGAGCGTCCCACGCTGGACAGTGGGGCAAAGCATCAAATCCGGGACAGTCCCGCACAATGAGGGACGGTTGGGAGCTATGAGATAGTGATACCCTGCAACAATCCCAGGTCCCTCTAACCTGGCCCAAATTGGTTCTGGGCACCAGAACTGGCATCAAATCGGGCAAACAGCCCATTTACTCAGATTTGAATAACTGATATTTTTAAGAGGCTAAATGACTTTGGGCCACTGATCTCACACTAATAATACACAGAGTGATGCCCTGCATCAAACCCAGGTCCTTATAGCCTGGGCCAAATTGGTTCTGCGATTGAGAACTGGCATCAGAGTGGGCAATTAGCCAATTTTCAGACATTTGAATAAGTGATGTTTTTAAGAGGTTAAATGACATGGCCAAATGGGAAATGAGGGGCTGCATCATGGAGCTGTGTGAAGAGAGGACTGAGGGGCTGCACCATGGAGCCGTGTGAGGAGAGGACTGAGGGGCTGCACCATGGAGCCGTGTGAGTAGAAGACTGAGGGGCTGCACCATGGAGCCGTGTGAGGAGAAGACTGAGGGGCTGCACCATGAGCCGTGTGAGGAGAGGACCGAGGGGCTGCGCCATGGAGCCATGTAAAGAGAGGACTGAGGGGCTGCACCACGGAGCCATGTGAGGAGAGGACCGAGGCGCTGCGCCATGGAGCCATGTAAGGAGAGGACTGAGGGGCTGCACCACGGAGCCATGTGAGGAGAGGACTGAGGGGCTGCACCGTGGAGCCGTGTAAGGAGAGGACTGAGGGGCTGCACCACGGAGCCATGTAAGGAGAGGACTGAGGGGCTGCACCATGGAGCTGCACACTCCGGTCCCGAGTGCCGGCAGCAGTGTCGGGTATTGAGGTGCAAAACTCGTGCAAGTTTCTCGCAAGTGTGACCCCGGCCTTAAACGCAATATGTTTAATTTAAAAAAATGGAAATAAAAATGGCGTGGGCTCCCGCGCAGTTTTCCAAACCAGAGAGGGAAAGCCAGCGACTGGGGCAGATGTTTATAGCCTGGGAAGGGGGTAACACCCATGGAGATTCCCAGGCTATTAATATCAGCTCATAACTGTATAATTAGCCTTTACTGGCTATAAAAATAGGGGGGCCCAAAAAAAATTACGTGGGGTTCAACTATAATTAATAACCAGAAAAGACTATGCAGACAGCTGCGGGCTGATATTAATAGAACAGGTGCCACTGGTACATAGCTTAGAAACAAGTACTGGGAAAATACACCCTATACATTGGACAAAAATCCCTGTAAGGAGGACACTCCAAAATAATCTAACCTACAGCAAAATGTGGAGTACATAGTCCCATACACAAATATGAAGAATTTATAACACAGTTTTATTAACAATCATAGATTACAACATCATAGAATAAATATATACAGACTGACAAAACAAAGTCCATAAATGGTGCAAATACAGACAGACACAGACTACTGCAGTGGCAATATGGTAGATAGCAGCTGAATCACACAATCCTCCTAAAAGGTGCTAAGTGCAAGATAAGGTGCCAATGAATGTAAGGCTAAATCCCTCTACTTACTGGGATCGCTATGTAGCATCCCACCAGACTATTACTAAAAAGAAGGGGAGGTAGGAAGGAGGAGTATGCCACTCATCTTACCCATAAGTGTATGCCAGTAGTGTGTCTCCAGCAGCCCCGACGCGCGTTTTGCGTTGGGCTTCCTCGGGGGGCTGTAAGTATGTGTGCTTTGGGCGTTCATTTATATCGTGGGTGCACCTGTGTTTGATAATCAGCGCCATTATCGGCGCATTCGCATCGTCATGCGGGTCCGTTAGTTTGCATCGGCTCCTGCTCTTCCTGTGACAGGGCGGGGAGAGGGAAATCCCTCGTGACGTCATTAACCCGCCGCGTCTCATCCTGGAGGCAGGGGGAGATGCACAACGAACTCCTGCCGCACTGCGCATGCGCGCACGCCGCAAACACCATTTTGGAAAAGGGAAGACTACTGCTGGTGAGTACTAAGTGCAATCGTGAAATGAAATAACGCTACATAGTCGGGTTAATGTGAATAAAGTGTCTGAGTGCAATATAGAGTACTAATGGAAGAAGAAGCAAACCCATAACTTCAGCCTCACTACCATATGAAAAAATACTGCTCACGGCAGCAATGTGGCATATAAAAATATTAAAAATAACAATAGTGACTATTCCGGGTGAATATTAAGAACAGTCATTGACTGAAATAACTCTAAATATAAAGATAACCACAGATAAGTTGTCTAAGGGTGGTATGCAGTGCTAATAAAGAAAAAAACCTGGTGTTGAGGCTCTTGCGTTTCATCCTTACACACAATTTTTTAACTTTTAAGGACCGATACTACCTCCAGAGCCGCGGAACAGCTATAGGGGCGGCGTGCGCGCCCTCCTATGCCAACCTCTTCCTTGGTTTTTGGGAGAGGGGCATATTCCAGGGGGGCGTGCATTCCGCCTCGCGGATTCTGGGGTGGTATCGGTATATCGATGATATTTTGTTTATTTGGCATGGTTCGGCGGAACAACTGAAGCTGTTCATGCAGGATCTGAATCGCAACAGCCTCAACATCAGGCTCACTTATAATTATAGCTGTAAAGAAATATCATTCCTGGATATTCTGCTGCTGGTCCAGAAGGACGGCTACATACACACGGATGTGTTCAGGAAGGAAACATCTGTCAACGCACTCCTCCATGCCTCATCATCACACCTCGACTCCACGATTGGTGCCATACCCATTGGGCAATTCTTAAGGATGAGGAGAATTTGCTCTACAGAGGAGGCATTTGACAGACAATCTGTGGACCTTGGGGAGAGATTTTGTGCACGAGGCTACAGTAATAGGAGCATAAAACGTGGCTTGACACGTGCTAAAAAGCAGAAAAGATGTGATCTACTTTCCCAATTTCGAAAACCTGGTAAGGAAGAGGAGGGTAAGATTCGATATATATCCACTTTTAACCACCGATGGGGAGTGATGAGGAAAATCTTGAGTAGACATTGGCCTATTTTGAAAACCGAACCCACACTTGCTAAATGTCTCTCTGATGAACCTCTCATGACAGCAAGGAGGGGGAAGAATCTGAGAGACATTTTGGTTAGGAGTCATTATACAACCAAGGCCCCAACCATTTTTGGAGCAGGCAAACGTAGGTGGGGATTCTATCCTTGTGGAGATTGTCTAGCTTGCCGTAACCATATAAGGGCAGTGTCTTTCACCTCGGCCGATAGTAGTAAAGAATTTAAAATCACTGACTACATTAGCTGTAGTACCACATTTGTGGTATACTTAGCTAAATGCTCATGTCGCCTATTCTATGTGGGCCTCACTTCACGGGAGCTCAGAGTTAGGACACGTGAGCATATAAGAGATATCATGGCGGCAAATAAGGAGGAAGACATTGCCACTTTAAAAACAATACCACGCCATTTTAGGCTCCATCACGAGTGCAATCCAAAGGACTTAAAAATCTTTGGTATTGACCATGTGAGGTGTGGTATTAGAGGTGGTGATATGAAACGGACACTAGCACAATTGGAATGTCGCTGGATAGCAATTCTAGGTACCATGTCCCCACATGGTCTAAATGAGCAATTGAGCTTTTCATCTTTCCTCTAGGCTTTGTCGGGTTAGTCTATAGTCTTTGTGATCTTCTGGATTTTAATTTTGTGTGTTTTTATCTCTTGTATGTAGTATTTTCGTCTTACTGGTCTATTGTTCCCATTCACTTACCTTTGGAGCGTTTGAGTTTTGTCGTGGCATCAAAAAGCACTTGGAGCAGGACACCATATGGAGAAAAAAGAAAAAAACTATGCTGAAGATTTTCTTGAAGATGAGAGTACTTTACTGTATTCATCTGTTCGCAGTTTGGCTGCTTTTCATATTTCTTTCTTTTTTTGATTGTTCATTATTTAATGTGCATTAGTTTAAGGGACCTAGGTCCTAAGTTTAGGATATCTGTCTATTGATATTTTCGGGGTTTCTATCCCCTTTTTATATTCTTATTCTACATAGTTACTAATAATATTTTTTTATGTTATTCTGCTGCTGTGTATGGATGTGTACGTTCATATTTTTTAGTGAGATTCAAGGTATGGGTTGGTTTTTTTCTTTATTAGCACTGCATACCACCCTTAGACAACTTATCTGTGGTTATCTTTATATTTAGAGTTATTTCAGTCAATGACTGTTCTTAATATTCACCCGGAATAGTCACTATTATTATTTTTTATATTTTTATATGCCACATTGTTTCCCGGTATTTTTTCATATGGTAGTGAGGCTGAAGTTATGGGTTTGCTTCTTCTTCCATTAGTACTCTATATTGCACTCAGACACTTTATTCACATTAACCCGACTATGTAGCGTTATTTCATTTCACGATTGCACTTAGTACTCACCAGCAGTAGTCTTCCCTTTTCCAAAATGGTGTTTGCGGCGCGCGCGCATGCGCAGTGCGGCAGGAGTTCGTTGTGCATCTCCCCCTGCCTCCAGGATGAGACGCGGCGGGTTAATGACGTCACGAGGGATTTCCCTCTCCCCGCCCTGTCACAGGAAGAGCAGGAGCCGATGCAAACTAACGGACCCGCATGACGATGCGAATGCGCCGATAATGGCGCTGATTATCAAACACAGGTGCACCCACGATATAAATGAACGCCCAAAGCACACATACTTACAGCCCCCCGAGGAAGCCCAACGCAAAACGCGCGTCAGGGCTGCTGGAGACACACTACTGGCATACACTTATGGGTAAGATGAGTGGCATACTCCTCCTTCCTACCTCCCCTTCATTTTAGTAATAGTCTGGTGGGATGCTACATAGCGATCCCAGTAAGTAGAGGGATTTAGCCTTACATTCATTGGCACCTTATCTTGCACTTAGCACCTTTTAGGAGGATTGTGTGATTCAGCTGCTATCTACCATATTGCCACTGCAGTAGTCTGTGTCTGTCTGTATTTGCACCATTTATGGACTTTGTTTTGTCAGTCTGTATATATTTATTCTATGATGTTGTAATCTATGATTGTTAATAAAACTGTGTTACAAATTCTTCATATTTGTGTATGGGACTATGTACTCCACATTTTGCTGTGGGCTGATATTAATAGCCTAGGAAGTGGCCATGGTTATTGGCCCCCCCCGGCTGCAAATACCAGCTCACAGCTGCCCCAGAGATGGCGCATCTCTAAGATGCGCCAATTCCAGCACTTAGCCTCTCCCCACTTGCCCTGTAGCGGTGGCAAACGGGGTAATAGTTGTGGGGTTGATGTCGCCTTTGTATTGTAAGGTGACATCAAGCCCAAGGCTGTTAGGGGACAAGTTCCCACCTCTGCACAGGGGAAATCTCAGGCCATCTCCACTGCAGTCTCCCATTTTTCTCCTGCCACAGTGGAGGCTGCTCAGTGGAGACGTCAGTCCCAGCGTCTCACTCAATCTGACTCTGTGAAGAGGATTACTGCTGCTTTTCCAGCTTCTGCCATTGAAGTTAGTGCTGGGCAGTGGCGAGCAGATGCTTTTGGGACTAAGTCCTGCTTTTCTCCTTCTGAGCATGCCCAGGGTAAGATCTCTCATTGGAGATCGAGGGTCACATGCTTGGATACTGCAGCAAAGCCCACTGGTCCTCCAGGAAGGTCCTGAAGGTGCTCAGGCTTAGTGGCAGCTTCTCATTGGTCCTTCTAGGAAGGTCTTGTTCTGGCTGCAGCTATAAAAGGCTCGCACGGCCATGCGCTAGTATCTTTCTAAGTTATGTGCTTTGCGCCAGTGTGGTCATGTAAGATTGTGTTCAGGGACCCGGCTGAAATAAGCCCCTAGAATGCTGGCACCTCCGGCGAGGAGTTTGTGTGTATTCAGGGACCTGGCTGAAATAAGCCCCTAGAATGCTGGCACCTCCGGCGAGGAGTTTTGTGTGCATGCATGACCACTGACTGCTCTCTGTTGGGCAGTTAGCCTGTGCTCCTGTGAAGTCTAACAGGGTGCAGTGCTTTGCTTTCACGGCTGTTCTGTGAGTTTAAAGAGCTAGCCAATACTGCCATATAGTGCTGCCATTTACTAGCAGCAGGTTTTCCTGCACGGTGGACCCCGGGCTGCGAACGCATCAATAACAATAAAAAAATATATTTTCTCGGTGCGTTCCGCTAGCCCTAACAACGGCTTAGTAATGGAGAGGTGTCAATAAGACACCTATCCATTACTAATCCTATAGTTGTTATAGGTTAAATAAAGACACAGCCAGAATAAAGTATTTTAGTTAAATAAAACACTAAACACAGTTTCCCATATTTATTATACATTCCTGCAACGCCCTCTTTCTCCTGCAAAAAAAATAAAATAATAAATCAACACAAATACTCCCTGTTCCGATGTAATCCATTTAATAACGAGTGTCCCACGACAATCTCTTATGTAGAGCTGTCACATCAGGAAATGTGATCGCTTTACAGGGGCCTCCAAAGACACACTGACCGGAGATAATACTCCCGTAGTGTATCATCGGAGTTTGTGCTCTCACTTTACAGCACTACCGCTGCATGAGAATTTTCTCACGCAGCGGTGCCGCAAGTGACAGGACGAACTCCTGTGACCTCTAGGTGGCGGAGTGATCCACTGCGGGAGGATCACCTCCGGTCACTGTATCACCGGAGCCATGTAGCTGAGCGTCTCCGCAAGATCAATTGACATGCTGCGGTCTAGAAAGACGCGCCGCATGTGCGTATACGCAGGGAAGACGAAGGCATCCATGCACGCATAGTGGAGATGGGATTTCATAAAATCCCATCCACTATGCTGTAACATCTGGCCGCTGTGGATTGGACGCTGTGGCTGTACGCAGCGTCCAATCTGCAGCAAATACTGACTGTGGAAACATACCCTAGATGATCCTTTAAAAGATTAATAGCTGCTGAGTAAAAAAAACAGATTGACAAGTGAGAATTAATCGTCCTACTCTCCTGGATGAGAATGGGACCAATTATACACTAGTGTGAATGAGTTCTTGGAATTGAGCAGCAGTGCACATGCTTAGTCTGAGCTCCATTCCTACTCTATGGAGTTGCTTTTTCCAGCAGCTCCATTGTGAATGAACGGAGTAGTGGTCGGCATCCAACCAACCCACTATTTTGTAGCAGGGATATAAAGTTCCCATTTTGCCAATCGGTGCAGGTCCCTGCCAGGGCTGCAACTAGGAATGTTGGGGCCCCATACTGGCAAAGTTTCTGGGGCCCCTTGAGACTCCACCCAGGCTCCACCCCAGCTCCGACCTCCACCCTTCGAACCTTCCACATTCCCACCACCCACTCTTGGAAAAATTCAACTTCTCCACCACATCCTCATCAATCAGATATTAACAGTTCCTATCAAACACCAGATCACATACATAGCCAGCAGCTTTCGTTCTGGCCAAAATAATTTTTAAGCCGCCACCACGACACAGTAGACTCTTTTGGCCGGGCCCTACTTTACGCTAATCTATTAAATATAAATATATGTTTATGTATATTTATTTAAGGGAATGAGTCACATACATTTTTTTTTGTAAATGACCATTAATACCACATAAAAGGGACAAATACTGCCACGCCATGACCAGACCACATATTACCACCACATAGTGACCTATAATACCACATACAAGGGACAAATATGGTCACACCATGACCAGACCACATTTCACCACCACATAGTGACTTATAATACCACATCCAAGGGACAAATACCACCACACCATGACCAGACCACATATTACCACCACATAGTGACCAAATAATATCACATACAAGGAACAAATACCACCACACCATGACCAGATCACATATTACCACCACATAGTTACTGATCATTAGTTAAAAAAACACAATACTGACATTACACAGGAACTCTGTATTTACTGTCAGTGTACAGATAATACAGTGATCACTGGTGACATTATACACAGGAGCTCTGTATATAGTCTCAGTGTACAGGTAATAAAGTGATCACCGGTGACATTATATACAGGAGCTTTGTATATAGTGTCCGCCGTGTGAGATAGCGCTCACTGCATGTGTTGGGGGACACTCGCTTACCAACAAGATTCAGTTACACAGGCATGTTTTTCTCATAAAACAGTCTATGCGGTTTATTGTGGCATCATAAACCAGGTTATGCTCAGTTCATTGTATACATTTTATACGGCTTCAATTTGCCGTTCACTAAACATGCCGAACTTCTCACTTTGTCCAGTTACCATGGGTGACCGTACGCCGAACAGTTCATCAATATCCATGGAACACAACAAGCACCAACAGTCTGTTCCACTGGCAGATACGTCTCTGCCGTTATGATAGCCCTCTTCCCGGGTGTTACCTTTCTGGAGCTCCTGCTCCACACGCTGACCTCCTGTCAGTCCTCTCTCCTCCAGGGAGACTGCCGAACTGGGATCACCAACTTGCCTGGCAGGCACACATCAGTCAGTCCAGTTCCTCAGACGGGCTGTAGCTCCCCCAATGCAGTGCCATCACGGACTCTGCACACACGGCCTCTCTGCGCTATACAGGACGTCCGTCCCCACCTGGAACCATCCAACATACAGGCCTCCAGGTCCAAGGCCTCCCCATGTGCTCTTCAAGGATCCAGCCCTACTCCCTGGACCTCTGTCATGATCTCTGCAGGCAGAGATCATAGCAAGCCTATAGAGGGACAAGCTCTCGGAAGATGGAACTATACTGACCATGAACTAAGCCTGCCGCGCAACTAGAAATAGCCAGGTAGCATTTCCTATTTATTGCTAGATGCCCAGCTCTGGCCTAAGACCTAAATAGCTAGCAGAGGGAAATATAAGACCTGGCTCACCTCTAGAGAAATATTCCAAAGAAGACCGTAGCCCCCCACATATAATGACGGTGAGTTCAGATGAAACAACAAACGCAGCAGGAAAATAGTCTTTAGCAAATTTGAGGTCCGCTTACTAGATAGCAGAAGACAGATAGTATACTTTCATGGTCAGCAGAAAAACACTAACAAAACACCATCCAGAGATTACCTTAAACTCTGGCATTAACTCATAACACCAGAGTAGCAATCCCTGATCAACGAGAGCTTTCCAGACACAGTAACAAAACTTCAGCTGTGAACTGGAACAAATAGGCAAAACGAAACATGGACAAAAGTCCAACTTATCTAGTAGTTGTCAGAAGCAGGAACAAGCACTGAGAGGCATCAGATAACATTGTTGACCGGCAAGAAACCACCAGAGAAATGAGCTTAAATAGCGACACCCACTACTGATGGAAACAGGTGAAACAGGAAAGAGGATGACAAGTCCAATTCCACAAGCGGCCACCGGGGGAGCCCAGAATCCAAATTCACAACAGTACCCCCCCCTCAAGGAGGGGGCACCGAACCCTCACCAGATCCACCAGGGCGACCAGGATGAGCCCTATGGAAGGCACGAACAAGATCTGAAGCATGAACATCAGATGCATTGACCCAAGAATTATCCTCCTGGCCGTAACCCTTCCAATTGACCAGATACTGGAGTCTCCGTCTGGAAACACGAGAGTCCAAAATTTTCTCCACAACGTACTCCAACTCACCCTCCACCAACACCGGAGCAGGAGGCTCAACTGAAGGTACAACAGGTACCTCATACCTGCGCAATAACGACCGATGAAAAACGTTATGAATGGAAAAGGACGCAGGGAGGTCCAAACGGAAAGAAACTGGATTAAGAATCTCCAATATTCTATAAGGGCCGATGAACCGAGGTTTAAACTTAGGAGAAGAGACCCTCATAGGGACAAAACGAGAAGACAACCACACCAAATCTCCAACACAAAGCCGAGAACCAACACGACGATGACGGTTGGCAAAACGCTGAGTCTTCTCCTGGGACAACTTCAAATTGTCATGTAAATTATACAGCACCAGGAAACGAATAATCTCCTGGTGATCCGGATTGATACGCATGGTTACTTGTGTCCAGTATTGTGGTTTATTATTAGCCAATGGGGTGGAGTCAATCCCCTTCAGAGGAATAAGAGTCTCCAAAGGCTCTAAATCAAAACCACAACGATTGGCAAAGGACCAATCCATAAGACTCAGAGCGGCGCCAGAGTCAACATAGGCGTCCGTGGCAATGGATGACAAAGAGCAAATCAGGGTTACAGACAAAATAAACTTAGACTGAATGGTGCCAATGGAAACAGACTTATCAAGCTTCTTTGTACGCCTAGAGCATGCTGATATAACATGAGTAGAATCCCCACAATAGAAGCACAATCCATTCTTCCGTCTAAAATTCTGTCGCTCGCTCCTGGACAGAATACTATCACACTGCATACTTTCTGGCGTCTTTTCCATAGACACCGCCAGATGGTGCACCGGTTTGCGCTCCCGCAGACGCCTATCAATCTGAATAGCCATTGTCATGGACTCATTCAGACCTGCAGGCACAGGGAACCCCACCATAACATCCTTAACGGCATCAGAGAGACCTTCTCTGAAAGTTGCCGCCAAGGCGCACTCATTCCACTGAGTAAGCACAGACCATTTACGGAATTTTTGGCAGTAAACCTCAGCTTCGTCTTGCCCCTGAGATAGTGCCATCAAAGTTTTTTCTGCCTGAAGTTCCAAATGAGGTTCCTCATAAAGCAAGCCCAAGGCCAGAAAAAACGCATCCACATCGCGCAACGCAGGATCCCCTGCTGGCAATGAGAAGGCCCAATCTTGAGGGTCACCCCTGAGCAAGGAAATCACAATCCTAACCTGCTGAGCAGGGTCTCCAGCTGAACGAGACTTCAGGGACAAATAAAGCTTACAATTATTTCGGAAATTCTGGAAGCTAGCTCTATTCCCTGTGAAGAACTCCGGCAAAGGAATTCTCGGCTCAGATACTGGAGCATGTACCACAAAATCTTGTAAATTTTGTACTTTCGTGATGAGATTATTCAAACCCGCAGTTACACTCTGAAGATCCATTATTGTCAGGTGCACACAGAGCCATACAGAGATTAGGAGGAGAGAGAGAAAAAAGACTGCAGCAAGGCAAACTGGAGGAAAAAAAAAAAAAAAAAATTCCAGCAGACTTCTTATAACTCTCCTTTCTCAACCTGGGTCTTTAACACTTTATGGGCCGGTCAAACTGTCATGATCTCTGCAGGCAGAGATCATAGCAAGCCTATAGAGGGACAAGCTCTCGGAAGATGGAACTATACTGACCATGAACTAAGCCTGCCGCGCAACTAGAAATAGCCAGGTAGCATTTCCTATTTATTGCTAGATGCCCAGCTCTGGCCTAAGACCTAAATAGCTAGCAGAGGGAAATATAAGACCTGGCTCACCTCTAGAGAAATATTCCAAAGAAGACCGTAGCCCCCCACATATAATGACGGTGAGTTCAGATGAAACAACAAACGCAGCAGGAAAATAGTCTTTAGCAAATTTGAGGTCCGCTTACTAGATAGCAGAAGACAGATAGTATACTTTCATGGTCAGCAGAAAAACACTAACAAAACACCATCCAGAGATTACCTTAAACTCTGGCATTAACTCATAACACCAGAGTAGCAATCCCTGATCAACGAGAGCTTTCCAGACACAGTAACAAAACTTCAGCTGTGAACTGGAACAAATAGGCAAAACGAAACATGGACAAAAGTCCAACTTATCTAGTAGTTGTCAGAAGCAGGAACAAGCACTGAGAGGCATCAGATAACATTGTTGACCGGCAAGAAACCACCAGAGAAATGAGCTTAAATAGCGACACCCACTACTGATGGAAACAGGTGAAACAGGAAAGAGGATGACAAGTCCAATTCCACAAGCGGCCACCGGGGGAGCCCAGAATCCAAATTCACAACAGACCTCCCAACACAGAGGCCTTCCATGACCTGGCACACAGACCACTCAGGTCCATACACAGTAGCCATACACAGGAACCATAGACAAGAACCACTACAGGAACCATGTGCCCCACACCCTGATCACATTATATACTTGTAACCACTCCCATAGGTGGGTGGTGTGTGTGTGGCTAGTTCGACCCGCCCAGCTCTCATAACTAGCCCTGCCAGCCTCCCTCTAAAACAATACAATTACTTGTGGGACTACAGGTCCCAGAACAACCTTACTTCAGGCTGACAGCGCAGAGTATCTTCCTCTGCAACACACATACCGGCTGTTACAACCGCCACTCTCCTGCGGCGCGGTTCTCACCTCTCCAGCGTTGCGCCTGTTACAACCGCCACTCTCCTGCGGCGCGGTTCTCACCTCTCCAGCGTTGCGCCTGTTACAACCACCACTCTCCTGCGTTCTCATTCCACCTCTGCTGCGTCCCGGTTTGCACGCTCCTCTGCCTTCCCGGCACTTCCGGTCTCCAGGTCCTCGGCTGGTGTCCTGTCTCAATGCAGGCGCTCTAGCTTCCCTCCTGGACGCAGGTACAGCCTCTCGGCCACCGCCCCCTGAGGTCATGGGGTCTCTCTCATCCTATCCTGTTCTTGCTCCTGCTACAAAAGGCTGCTTCACCTGTTCCTCTGTGCCTGATTGTCATTAGCTTTTGCTTGTGCGTCTGGCCCCTTCCGCTACTGTGCTGTGTACCTACTCCATTTGGTTCCTCGTCTAGTCTCACCATTGCCCTCCTTTCCCTTCCAGTACCCGCTCCTTCCTTCCCTTGTCTTTGTTCCTTTGTTTCTTTCCATCAGTCTCCCTGCTCCGGTTTCCAGCCTTTCAAAACACCTTCAGCCTTGTTCTCCTCCAGCCTCTCCCGTCTTCCTTCCTGGAGCCGTCCCTCTTGGTACTCCACCGTGGGTAAGAGACCTCTGGGCTTGCTCCTAAACGATCCCTGTATAGGGGTTGGTTTCCTATCTAGGTCCGCTCGCCCAGGGGTAGTTCCCCCACGGTCCAGAGGGTCCACTCTTGTTTCGTTCCTGCTCGTAATAGTACAATCAGGCCATGGACCCCGCAGGTACCGCTTTTTCGGCCCAGAAGGAACTGGCCCATTTACGTGACAACCAGCAGCGTATCATGGCTTTTATGAAAACTATGGAGTCACGCTTATCCGCTCTGCAAGCTGCTGATCCCGTAAATGCCGCTCAGCTTACTAGCCTCCAACAGGAGCTCTCGCAGCAGCGAGATACTCAGTCCCGCATGCTTAGCTACATGGCGTCGATTGATGACCGCCTCTTTAATTTACAGTCCGCTCCCACTGCCTCTGCTCAGAATGACTCCAGTCCTTCGGGCACCCCTCATCCCCCTCCTCGTCTGGGAAAACCTCCTAGGTACGGTGGCGACCCTAAGCTCTGCAGAGGGTTCTTGAACCAATGCCGCCTCCATTTTGAGCTTCTGCCCCAGCAGTACCCATCCGATCGAGCCAAAGTGGCATTTATTGTATCTCATTTGGAAGGAGAGGCCCTAGCTTGGATTAATCCTTTGTGGGAACGTGATGATCCCGTTGTTTCCCACTTAGAGAATTTTCTCGAGACCTTTCGCAAGGTCTTTGACGAACCCGGACGTTTGGCCTCTACCACGGAGTCCCTCTTTAATTTACGCCAGGGACCCTTATCCGTCGGACAATATGCCATACGTTTTCGTACTTTGGCTTCAGAGCTTGGGTGGAACAATGAGGCTCTAGTGGGTGCCTTCTGGCGGGGTTTGTCCAGCCGAATTAAAGATGAGCTTGCCGGGCGTGACACTCCGACCACTCTAGAGGATCTTATCTCCCTCGCCACTCGGATTGATCTCCGCTTCCAAGAGCGGTCTCGTGAGTCCGCAAGAGAGAAGAGACCTAATTCCTCTGCTTCCACCTTTCGCCAGCCTAGTAGTCCTCGTGCTCCCGTCTCTCCCTCTTCTACCCCTCCTGCTTCTGAACCCATGCAAGTAGATCGAGTAAAGATGGCAGAGCAGCGCCGTAAGGAGAGACGTACCCAGGGTCTCTGTTTTTACTGTGGTAGTGCCGCTCATTTGCTTCGCAGTTGTCCTGATAGGCCGGAAAACTCCTCCGCCTAGGGCAGGTAAGAGAGGCCTCCCTAGGTGATCCTGTTTCCTCTCTACCTTTGACTCTTTCAGTTTTACTTGTTTCCAACCAGGATCGGTTCTCCGAGGTCGCGTATGTGGATTCGGGCGCGGCAGGCAATTTTATCAGTCTTGAGGCGGTTCGGAGGCTTCGCATCCCAGTAATCTCGTTGGACTTCCCTCGCCTGGTTGCATCGGTGGACGGAAGACCGCTACAGGAGACTATTTCGTTAGTCACTGAAGAAGTCGAGCTACAGATCGGCGCTCTTCATCAAGAGAAAATTGCCTTTTATGTTTTACCAAGTCTTTCCCACGCCTTTTTGCTTGGTCTTCCGTGGCTCAGACTTCATGAGCCCACTCTCAATTGGCGGTCCGGAGATGTTCTACGATGGGGTCCTTCTTGCCATGATCGATGTCTTCGGTCGGTGCGTCCTGTGCTCCTTACTCAATCCACTAGTGTTCCGGTTGGTTTACCTTCACCCTATTGGTCGTATGCTGATGTCTTCGACAAGAAAGAAGCAGAGAGTCTCCCGCCACATCGCTCCTACGACTGTCCGATTGATCTCCTCCCTGGCTGCTCTCCTCCAAGAGGAAGAATTTACCCTCTCTCTGCTGTAGAAACTAAGTCCATGTCCGAGTATATTCAAGAAAATCTTACAAAAGGATTTATCCGAAAGTCTTCCTCCCCTGCAGGAGCAGGTTTTTTCTTTGTAAAGAAAAAAGATGGTTCTCTACGACCTTGTATAGACTATCGTGGGCTAAACAACATCACAGTCAAGAATAGGTATCCTCTGCCTCTGATACCCGAGCTCTTTGACCGCCTTCGAGGAGCCCGCATCTTTACTAAACTTGACTTGCGTGGAGCTTACAATTTAGTCCGAATCCGCTCCGGCGACGAGTGGAAAACCGCCTTTAACACTCGGGATGGACACTACGAGTACTTGGTCATGCCTTTCGGCCTGTGTAACGCTCCCGCGGTTTTTCAGGAATTCGTTAACGATATCTTCCGAGACCTCCTCTACATATGTGTAGTGGTTTATTTGGATGACATTCTTGTATTTTCTCCAGACCTTCCATCTCATCGAAGGAGTGTGCGCAAAGTTCTGCAACGTCTGCGAGATAACCGCCTGTATGCTAAGTACGAGAAATGCGTCTTCGAGCAAACTTCCTTGCCTTTTCTTGGATACATCGTTTCGGATTCTGGTCTCAAGATGGATCCCGAGAAGGTGAATGCCATTCTCAACTGGCCACAACCCTGCGGAGTAAAAGCCATCCAACGCTTTATTGGTTTCGCTAACTACTACCGGCAATTCATTCCGCATTTCTCTTCAATCATCAGACCTCTTTCTGCTCTCACTCGAAAAAACTCCAGCTCCAAGAAGTGGTCACCAGAAGCTGAAAAGTCTTTTCTGTTGCTTAAAAAATCTTTTTCTTCCGCTCCAGTTTTGCATCACCCGGAGGTAAACAAGCCCTTCGTCCTGGAAGTAGACGCCTCTTCTTCAGGTGCTGGAGCTGTGCTCTCTCAGAGGACTTCCGAAGGTCAAATGGTTCCCTGCGGTTTCTTCTCTAAGGTCTTTTCGACTTCAGAACGGAACTATACTATAGGAGATCGAGAGTTGTTAGCCATCAAGTTGGCCTTGGAGGAATGGAGATATCTTCTTGAAGGATCTGTACATCCGTTCGTAATCTATTCCGATCATAAGAACCTTGCTTATCTGCAAACTGCGCAAAGATTAAACCCCCGACAAGCCAGATGGTCCCTGTTTTTCGCCCGTTTTGAGTTTGAGCTGCGCTTCCGGCCTGGCTGTAAGAACATTAGAGCGGATGCTCTGTCAAGGTCTTTTCAGCCACCTGATACTGAGGAGGAACCTTCATACATCATAGATCCTTCTAAGGTCTTAACTGTTGCTCCTGTACAGTTGATTCACCCCCCACCGGGAAAAACCTTAGTCTCGGAAGCAGACACAAGAAGAGTGTTAACTTGGGGTCATTCTTCTAAACTGGCGGGGCATGCTGGTTCCAAAAAGACTTTTCTCCTTATCTCTCGGTACTACTGGTGGCCTACTCTGCGTCAAGACGTCAAAGAATTTGTCGCTTCTTGTCCCTCGTGTGCCAGAAACAAGGTGCCAAGACAACTACCATTTGGAAATCTGCTTCCTCTTCCTGTGCCATCAGCACCTTGGCTACACATTGCCATGGATTTCATTACCGACTTACCCACCTCTTCCGGATGTACAGTCATACTTGTTGTGGTGGACAGATTTTCGAAGATGGCTCACTTTATTCCGCTGCCCGGTTTACCCTCTGCTCCTGACTTGGCGGACATTTTCATCCTGAACATCATTAAAGTACATGGTCTACCACTACACATTGTGTCTGACAGAGGTGTACAATTTACTTCCCGTTTCTGGAGAGCTATGTGCAAACTTCTAGGAGTGACTCTGGACTTTTCTTCCGCGTATCACCCTCAGACTAACGGTCAAGTTGAACGGACCAATCAGACTCTAGCCGCCTATCTACGACATTTCACTAATGCTCATCATAACGACTGGGTAAACCTTCTTCCTTGGGCTGAGTTTGCCTACAATAACCATTCCAGCGAAGCCTCTGCGAGAACTCCCTTCTTCATTGTATTCGGACAACATCCTGGTGTGCCTCTACCAGTTTCCTCTACCTCCGGTGTTCCGGCAGCCGATTCTCTGGTCTGCGAGTTTTCCACTATCTGGAATGAAGTCAAGGAAACGCTCGACAAAGCATCTTTAAGAATGAAAAGGCAAGCAGACAAAAGGCGTTTAGATCCACCTTCTTTTCTACCAGGTGACAAGGTCTGGCTCTCCTCAAGGTACATCAGACTCAAGATTCCGTCCTACAAACTTGGGCCACGTTTTATAGGTCCTTTCGAGATTCTGCGTCGAGTCAACGAAGTCGCTTACAAGCTGAAATTGCCTGCCTCGCTCCGTATACCCAATACTTTTCATGTCTCTCTTCTCAAACCCACTGTCTTTAACCGCTTTCATCCCTCATCTCGCACGTCCCCTCTACCAGTTAGCTCTGACAACGTCTTTGAGGTAAAGGATATTTTGGCTGTTAAAAAGGTTCGGGGTAAAGAGTTTTTTCTGGTGGATTGGAAGGGGTTTGGTCCAGAGGAGAGGTCCTGGGAGCCCTTGGAGAACATTGATGCCCCCCGTATTCTTAATAAATTCCTTGCTACTCTTCGTAAAGGGGGGCGTAAGAAGGGGGGTACTGTTACAACCGCCACTCTCCTGCGGCGCGGTTCTCACCTCTCCAGCGTTGCGCCTGTTACAACCGCCACTCTCCTGCGTTCTCATTCCACCTCTGCTGCGTCCCGGTTTGCACGCTCCTCTGCCTTCCCGGCACTTCCGGTCTCCAGGTCCTCGGCTGGTGTCCTGTCTCAATGCAGGCGCTCTAGCTTCCCTCCTGGACGCAGGTACAGCCTCTCGGCCACCGCCCCCTGAGGTCATGGGGTCTCTCTCATCCTATCCTGTTCTTGCTCCTGCTACAAAAGGCTGCTTCACCTGTTCCTCTGTGCCTGATTGTCATTAGCTTTTGCTTGTGCGTCTGGCCCCTTCCGCTACTGTGCTGTGTACCTACTCCGTTTGGTTCCTCGTCTAGTCTCACCATTGCCCTCCTTTCCCTTCCAGTACCCGCTCCTTCCTTCCCTTGTCTTTGTTCCTTTGTTTCTTTCCATCAGTCTCCCTGCTCCGGTTTCCAGCCTTTCAAAACACCTTCAGCCTTGTTCTCCTCCAGCCTCTCCCGTCTTCCTTCCTGGAGCCGTCCCTCTTGGTACTCCACCGTGGGTAAGAGACCTCTGGGCTTGCTCCTAAACGATCCCTGTATAGGGGTTGGTTTCCTATCTAGGTCCGCTCGCCCAGGGGTAGTTCCCCCACGGTCCAGAGGGTCCACTCTTGTTTCGTTCCTGCTCGTAATAGTACAATCAGGCCATGGACCCCGCAGGTACCGCTTTTTCGGCCCAGAAGGAACTGGCCCATTTACGTGACAACCAGCAGCGTATCATGGCTTTTATGAAAACTATGGAGTCACGCTTATCCGCTCTGCAAGCTGCTGATCCCGTAAATGCCGCTCAGCTTACTAGCCTCCAACAGGAGCTCTCGCAGCAGCGAGATACTCAGTCCCGCATGCTTAGCTACATGCTTAGTCTCCACTCTTGTTTCGTTCCTGCTCGTAATACCGGCCATTCACAATAATGCCGGACTTTGTCTCATCACCATAGTTATGCCTGTGACTGCCATGCATTCCTATGGCCTCAATCAATACACCTCCATGCATATTCTGGGAAGACCATGCAGCGCCCCCTACCTATAACAGGGGTCACTGCATCACATATCCCCCCCCCCCTCTGTTCAATCCTGTGGGGTTGAACATTTGTCACACACCAGGACCTCGAGACCAGGTACCCAAGTCACCTTGCCCTACCTGTCGAGAGGACCCTCTCAGTCGGGTTTGAGCATCCCTCATCATCACACCCTTGTTAAGTTTTTCCCGCCCCCAGCGGTCAACATGAAGGCCTTGAGCTTTGGCCCTTAAGTCACAGTCTGTCTGTGTCACTAGACCTTTAGTCATCACATTCTTCCAGTACGCCCCTTTGTCCGACCTTTCTCTCCATGGCCGCCACCCACGGTTGGTGCGGTCATGAGACCCACTTACAGTCGAGCCTGCTGTTTGGTCTGGGTCTCAGTCTGAGTCTGGCCCATCTAACACTTGACAGGGGCTACCGTCCAGGTCTCTCAGTCGCCATTTGCAGATTCTCAGCCTCCTAGTCTTGCTGAGCGTCTTTGGCTGTCAGCCATTCCATTATTTGGAGGGCCCCTTCCATTTCCTGTAACTTGGGTTGAAGGTGGCTGCCATCTTCCATCAATTGGGTGCAGCAGTCCTGTAAGGCGCCATCTTTCAAGCCTTAACTGCTCTATCTCTCTTAGATACGCCACACGGTACTCCAGCAGAGTCTGTACCTTTCCAAGACTCTCCTCTGTTCCTACAACGAAGAAGGGAACCATACCCTTTTCCCGGGGTAACTAGTCCTTGTGGTCACCTGGTATTCTCAACCTCACCACTCCAGACTTATCCACCATCTCTTGCATGGCTTGACCATTCCTTCCAACGACTTTCTTCACCATAGAGACGGGCACCTGTATTACACCTTCCTGAAGACTCTGAGCTTTCCTCATATGCTCCAGCCGCCTACTAGTCTTCATTCCGCAATTGGGCCATCCACTTTATTCGCACATATATCAAGTGCATGTCACTCAGGGTAGCTACTCTCTTCGCTGTGACATCAGTTGTGGACAATATCACTAACTGACAATTTCCGGGGTCCAGTTCACCTTACACGCCACCACAGCCTTCTTGAACCCTTCATGCATAGACTCCCTGGCACATGCCTCTCTCAGGTCTTCAGGTACGTCTATCATGCATTTGAACAGAGAAGTCTCTTTCTCTCCTGCTGTCATTAGACAAACATCTTGTTCAGCTTTCAGAGCCAACTTCCTCTGAATGTCACCAGCCTCCACATGTTTGGCCAGGATAGACACCTGTTGCTCCATCTTCTCCCAGGCTGCCGTATTCATCCACTGGCTTTCTGCCAGGCGACCTCTGAGTTCAGACACCTCTTTCTCTAAGACACCCACACGGCACTCAGCAGCCTGTCTCCGAAGCTCCTCTTGCTTCAACCGGGCTTCTACAGTCTTCTGGACCCCCCTTAGCTCGCTTACTCCATCCTCTGGATTGGTTGAGCTTTCATCACCTGAGGAGGTATCTGCTTCAGGCCCCACTTCTGCATCCTCGTCTTCACCTGGGACTCAGCAATGGCATCTTCAGCCCTCTCTTGGGTATCCGGGTATCCCAGTTCCTCCGTATCAGGTACTATGGAGCCTTCACCACACTCCGCTATTTTACCCCTCTCTGTCACCGCAGACGTGGGTCTACAACAGGTCAGCTCCTCATGACCTCCGTGGCTTCTCACTCCACCAGCGCTCTCCAGGTTTTGTTCTCCTACAGCGCCATCAACTGGCCGGTCATCTGACTACAACTTAGCACTAAGTTGGAGCGCTTGAGCAGCGCGAAACGGCCGTCGTTTGACCTGTACACTTTGCTGTATATGCTCCCCCGAGCCGTGAAGATTTTACTGCAATAAAGTTTTACCTGCACTGCAGATCGGTGAGTGCTTCCGTCTCCTTCCTTACTCGCAGCCGCATTGTGATGTTTTCTCGGTCCAGCACCCGAGATCTAGTGGCTGGCTCATGCTGACAGCCTGTGGGTTCAGGAGTTCAGCGTCTTGGTGGTGCGGTCAGCTGTTTCTTGATTGCCTAATATATAAATTAACACCTGTAGTCTTTTCCCCAATTCATTACCAGTCACTGCATACTCAACGCCCCTTCCGCCCCAATTTATTGTCATGGCTTCTCTCTCCCACCCTCTATTCATCATCAACAACTCCCCCTGCATTCAATATATCATTTACTGCCCACCCTCAAAATTCATTATTTGCTCTCCCCAGATCATCATTTGCTCTCCCCACCTTCATTTCAATTGCTGTCCCCATCCCTCACTCTCAGTTAATCATTTGCAGTCTCCTGTCCCCTACCCCACTTCATCATGTGCAGTCCCCTTACCCTCACTTCTTTATGTGCAATCCCCTCCCCCACTTCATCATGTGCAGTCCCTTTCCCCTCATGTTATCATGTGCAGTCCTCTTCCCCCCATTTCACCATGTGCAGTCCCCTTTCCCCCACTTCATCATGTGCAGTCCCCTTTAAGCCCCCACTTCATCATATGCAGTCCCCTTTAACCCCCCATTTCATCATGTGCAGTCCCCTATAACCCCCCAACTTCATCATGTGCAGTCCCCTTTATCCCCCCAGCTTCATCATGTGCAGTCTCCTTTACCCTACCAACTTCATCAAGTGCAGTCCCCTTTAACCCCCAATTCATCATGTGCAATCCCCTTTAACCCCCACTTCATCATATGCAGTCCCCTTTAACCCCCAATTTCATCAAGTGCGATCCCCTTTAACCACCACATTTCATCATGTGCAGTCCCCTTTAACCCCCTCAACTTCATCATTTGCAGTCCCCCTCCTCCTCCCCTCACCCATTTAATTCATTTTATAAAGAAATCGAATGTGCCGCTGTCACCTGACAGGACGTACACAGAAGACAGAGGGAGGGAGCAGGAGCTGCGCAGCTGTCAAGGTTAGACGGCCGTGCACAGCTCCAAGACAGTTACCGGGCCCTAGCGTCGACGTGTGCACCGCAGCGTGCACCACTTAAATGCACGATCAGGCTCGGTGAGCAGAAGCGCATAAGCGGGGCCCTGGGCCCTGGACCTGCGAGCCCCTCTGTGTAGTGCTGCTCACCGGCCCCCATACAGCAGTAAAGGCAGTAATGCCCTGATGGTGGCCCTGGTCCCAGCGGTTGCAAACTCACTGATCAGCTCGTTATCACCTATCCCATAGTTAGGTGATAACTTGTTCTCACTGCACGACCCCTTTAAAAGGAATTTGTCAGCACAGAATGATTATTCAAAACAAGCACAGGCGCTTGGTGCACCCTTGTGGGCCAGACATTTAAAGGGGTTGTTCACTACTAGGACAACCCTTTCTTAAACTAACTGTTCTGCCCGATAAAATAATAAACCTGTACTCACCTCCCGTGCCGGCTCCATTCCAGCGGTGTTGACACTCGCGGTCCCGGGGCTGTGATGCGGTGGAATGACACGTGATGCCGGGCACCCAATCAAAGCTGGTATCACTGTCTCCACCTTTAGACAAACAGCTGATCCCTATCTTACTTTTCATGTTCAGTTTGTCCACAGGCGGAGACAGTGACACCAGCTCTGATTGGGTGCCGGCATCACAAGTCATAATACACATCGCAGCCTCGGGGAGAGCAAGTGCCGGCAGCGCGGGATCGGGGGCCGAACATTTCTTTTAAGAAGGGGTTGTCCTAGTAGTGGACAACCCCTTTAATAGCTCTGTTCCATCGACTTGTTTTTTTTTCTCTATCTCTGCCCTTCCTCTACTTTGATTGACATCTCTTCTTTTATAGAACCAGAGAAGATCTGAGATAGATGGGAAAACAAGTAGGTGGGAAGGGGCACTTAAAAGTTTGGCTGCACCAAGGGTGCTGCATTGAGCGCCTGTGCTCGGTTCAAACAGTCATTCTGTGCAGACAGAGTCCCTTTATGGCTACGCACATGAGAGTGGAAGAAGAACCCATGTTTGGAATGAGCGTTGCCGAGTGAAGCAGAATTCCACCAATAAAAAACTTTTTAAAAGAGCTAGTGGAATTCTACTTTACTCGACAGTGCTTGTTCCACCCACGGGTTCCTCTTCCATTCTCATGTGATTCCTGGCCCTCCTCAACACATCCCCACACTCATTTCTAACCCCCTGCCACAATTCTTTGCACGTTTTCCCAACCATGATAACCTCATACCCATTCATCCAGCCCCCACTCCCCCGGTCCCCCTACCTGGAGCACTATGGAAGGCACGCTCTGTCTGCAACAAACTGCCATTCATCCATGACCTCTTCATCACCAACAAACTCTCCTTCCTTGGCATCACTGAAACCTGGCTCACCCCCTCTGACTCAGCCGCTCCAGCTGCGCTTTCCTATGGCGGATTCCACTTCTCTCACACCCCTCTCCCCAGCAACAAAAGTGGTGGAGGAGTTGGCTTGCTCCTGTCAGACACGTGCTCCTTTACTCCAATACCGCTACCACCCTCCGCTACTCTTCCCTTGTTTGAGGTGCACTCCATCCCCATCTATTCCCCCTCCAACCTCCAGCTGGCTGTCATCTACAGAACTAGCCACCTCAACCTTTCTCGACCACCTCACCACCTGGCTACTTCATTTCCTCTCTGCTGAAATCCCCACTATCATCATGGGTGACTTCAATATCCCCATTGACACTTCCACCTCAGCTGCCTCTAAACTTTTATCACTGACTGCCTCCTTTGGCCTCAGTGGTCCTCTGAGGCCACTCACAAAGACAGCCACACACTCGACCTCATCTTCACCTGCCTCTGCTCCCTTACTAATCTCACTAACTCACCCCTCCCCCTGTCTGACCACAACCTACTGACATTCTCTTCAATCTCCTCTCCTAGTGCGCAACCCCCACTCCACAAACTCACTCACCCTCGCAGAAATCTCAAACACCTCAATTTACAATCACTCTCTGAGTCCCTTCTCCCTCTTACAGACATTGCCTCCCTTCATGACACAGATGCTGCTGCCACTTTTTATAACACCACAAAAACAGCAACACTCCATTCGTCCTCCCCGCTCATGCATAGCAAAACTCGTACACTCAACAGGCAGCCCTGGCTGACCAACCTTACCAAAGAACTGAGACGGGCTTCCAGGATTGCTGAGTGGAGATGGAAGCGATCCCTCTCTGCCGGCCACTTCACTGCATACAAGCAGTCCCTCGACAGCTTCAAGTCCACGCTCACTGCCGCAAAACAAACTTCTCATCTCTCATATCCTCCCTGTCTCACAACCCTAAACAGCTCTTCAACACTTTCAATTCACTACTCCATCCCCCAGCACCTCCTCCCTCCCTGTAGTGTGACACCGGCCTTACTGTCAGCTTAGGACGCAAAAAAAAAAGCCCTCATACAGTGATATGGATGGAATAATAAACAAGTTATGTCTCTTGGAAGAATGGGAGGAAAAAGAAAATAAACAAAAAAAAAACAAAAGGAAAATCACCTGGGGGTGAAGGAGGTGGGGGTTGGGGGCTGCATGGACAGATCTGCGGTCATCTGATCCACAAATTAGTGGTAGATGAGATGAGATGCGGATGTAATGGGTGCAGTGTATTCTACACGCTGAAATCAGTGGGAAAATCTTGGTGTATAAAAGTAACCGAAAAATAAACATCGGTGATCAGACTTCATATCTAGTCGTTTAACGCACTATTACTGCAAAAAAAAATTACCGGATTCATATACAGCTGTGGCAAAAATTAAGAGACCACTGCAAATTTTTCAGTTTGTCTGATTTTTCTCTTTATAGGTATGTTTTTGAGTAAAATGTAAATTGCTCTTTTATTCTATAAACTACTGACAATATGTCTTAAAATTTCCAAGTACTAAACTTTGTATTTATTTTCAGAAAGTGAGAAATGGTCAAAAGAACAAAAAAATGCATTGCTTTCAGACCTCAAATAATGCAAAGAAAACAAGTTAATAATCATTTAGAAACAACAATACAAATGTTTTAACTCAGGAAGAGTTCAGAAATCAATATTTTGTGCAATAACCATGATTTTTTAATCACAGCTTTGATGCGTCTTGGCATGTTTTCCACAAGTCTTTCACACTGCTTTTGGGTGACCTTATGCCACTCCTCAGGGGCTGGCTGGCAATTTTCAGCCTGGGGGGCAATCACAAGGCAGTGGCCCTCGAGTTGCGGTGGCCCTCCTTTTCCCTGCTTATATCTGGCCACTACATTAAAGTAGCAGAGATAACAGGCTTTAGAAACAGGCTGGTACACAGATATTGGAACTGAACGGAGCTTGCTGCATAGATATGGGAGCAGAATCGAGCTTACTCCAGAGATATGTGAGCAGAACAGAGCTTACTACAGAGATATGGGAGCAGAACAGAGCTTATTATAGAGATATGGGAGCAGAACCGAACTTACTAGATTCAGAGATATGGGAGCCGAACCGAGCTTACTGCAAAGATATGGGAGCAGAACCGAGCTTACTACAGAGATATGGGAGCAGAACCGAGCTAACAGCAAGGATATGGGAGCAGAACCAAGCTTACTGCAGAGATATGGGAGCAGAACGGGGCTTACTACAGAGATATGGCAGCAGAAACGAGCTTACTACAGAGATAAGGGAGCAGAAACGAGCTTACTACAGAGATATGGGAACAGAACCGAGCTTACTACAGAGATATGGACGCAGAACCGAGCTTACTGCAAAGATATGGGAGCAGAACCAAGCTTACTACAGAGATATGGGAGCAGATCCGAGCTTAGTGCCGAGAAATGGAAGCAGAACCGAGCTTATTGCAGAGATATGGGAGCAGAATCGACCTTACTACAGAGATATGGGAGCAGAACCAAACTTACTACAGAGATATGGGAGCAGAACCTAGCTTACTACAGAGATAAGGGAGCAGAACCGAGCTTACTGCAGAGATATGGGAGCAGAACCGAGCTTACTGCAGAGATATGAGAGCAGAACCGAGCTTACTACAGAGATATGGGAGCAGAACCGATCTTACTGCAGAGATATGGGAGCAGAACCGAGCTTACTACAGAGATAAGGGAGCAGAACCGAGCTTAATAAGTCTACTACATGGAACCAAGTCTGCTACATAGAAACTGGAGCAGAACTGAGATTATGACATACATACAGTACAATAACCTAGATTACTACATTGATAGAGTACCAGAACCAAGCTTACTGCTTAGATATGGTGCCATAACGGAGCTTACTTACAAACATACACGCAATACAGCTACACAGTGCCTAGTACTATCACCACTACACAGAGAATACATAATATTATAATATCACCATTACCTCTACATGAAACTATATTTTATACAAAGACCAATGATGCCACCATACACTCCCTGACAGAAGTTATGTCGCTTATCCATGTTATGTAAATAAAAGCTTATAACCTGACGTTAAATTCATCCATTGGTTGTATAAGTTATTCTTTTGAAAGCTGGAACCCTCCAAAATGTGATTTAGGTTAAGAAAATAAATTGTTATCAAAGCAGAAATATTGATCAGTTAATGGACACAGAATGGTCAGATTTTAGCAAGACCAAATTTTTGTTGCCCACAGACAAATAATTAACTTAAAATACAAATATATGTTGCATAACATTGATGAATGAAGTTGTGGTGCTCATCTAGATTCTTTGGTTTTGTCTTCCAAGCTTCCTCTTTCATCCTTCCCCAAACATGCTCAATGATGTTCATGTCTGGTGACTGGGCTGGCCAGTCCATGAGCACCTTGATCTTTTTTGCCTGGAGGAACTTTGTTGTAGAGATGGATGTATGAGATGGAGCACCATCCTGCTGCAGAATTTGACCTCTTATGATTTGGAATATAAGCGGTAGCTAATACTTCTTGATATTTTAGGCTATTGATATTGCCTTCCTCCTTACAAATGTTTTGCACACCCCCATACTGAAGGTAACCCCAGACCATGATCTTTCAACCACCGAATGTAACTGTCTTCTGGGTGTATTTTGGATCCATACGGGCTCCAGTAGGTCTCCTGCAGTGTTTGTGGCAGCTGTAGTGTAATTCTGCAATTCTACTGAAGAGAAATCCACCTTCTGCCACTTTTCCAGTGTCCATCTATTTAGCAGGCTGTGGGAGTTTGCAAATGCCACACGGTTTTTTATTTGCCTTTTGTTTAGTGCTGGCTTCTGGACACTGATTCGACCATGGAGGCCATTTTGAGACAGAATCCTACAAACTGTTCTAGTTGACACAGGTAAAGGTTTAGGTGTGCACTCAGCCTTAATATGGCGAGGTGCTGGTGTAACAGACCAATGGCCCAGAATAACAGTAAAAGTTAAATTCACTGCACTCTCTCTAGGTTTTCTTATGCAATGTCTGGTATAAATTTATTATACATAAATTGGGAGCGTAACAGAATATTACAGCATCGGTGATTTTTTTATATACAACGTTTCGGCTCAACCAGAGCCTTTGTCACGCAATCGCTTGTTCCAGCTAAGATAGTGATAGACAGAGAAGGCGGAAAGTCCCAGCGGTGCAATATAAGCTCTATTGTAATCTAAATGTCCGCCTATGGAAGATCCTGTCCAGTAGTGTGGACCTGCAGTGTCTGTTATGACAAGCGGCGCTCCCGCGCCTTGCTAACGACCAGCGTGTCAAGTGTGGTGAATTTAACTTTTACTAGTTGACACAGGGACTTGAGGTGACCAGACCTGTTGGAGCTCTGCTGCTGTGGAAGAGGGGCTTGCTTTGGATTTTCTAACCAACAAACATTCCTCCTGAGCAGTTGTCTTGCGGGGTCTGCCGGACCTGGGCTAGTCAAACACATCTCCAGTCTCTTCAAATCTTTTTTTTAATTCTTTGTACTTGACGCTGAGACACATTAAAGGTGCCCGCCACCTCTGCAGTGGATCTAGTCTTCAGCCTCTTGATAATCCAGGCTTTGGTCGCAGGGTGGATTTTTGGCATGTTGTCAAGAGCTCAAGTTGCAGTTCAAGTGAAGGTCTGGGGTGCTGGGTTTCTTTTTATACACACACACTGAGCACAGGTGAGGATGTAAACTAGGATTGGGTGCATTATATGACCAGGCGACAAAACTTTTGTCTTGCTAAAATTTGACCAATCTGTGTCCATTAACTGATCAATATTTCTGCATTGATGTCAATTTATTTTCTTAACCTAAACCACATTTTGGAAGGTTTTAGCTTTCAAAAGAATAATTTATACAACCAATGGATGAATTTAACAGGTTATAAGCTTTTATTTACATGGATAAGCGACATTACTTCTGTCAGGGAGTGTACAACTTTTACTACTAGTATACTACAATACTGATCATTAATTTAAAAAAAAGCACAACACTAAGTGCCATTGTATACAGGAACTCTGTATTTACGGTCAGTGTAAAGATACTACAGTGATCACTGGTGACATTATACACAGGAGATCTGTATAAGGTGTCAGTGTACAGGTAATACAGTGATCACCACTGCTAGTGACATTATACACAGGAGCTTTGTATATAGTATACAGTGTATAGTGTCAGTGTACAGGTAATACACTGACTCACTAGTGATGTCTCTAGCTGAAGTCCTTCATCTTTGCTTTTTATTTTCATCCAGCACAGACTGCCATCACTTCTTCCAACCAGGACTCATCTCTGCATAAAATAACACAGTTACCTAGAGCATGGCTTCCAGACCACATTCCCCACTTTTTCCCTTTCTTTCTTTTCCCTTTCTTCTACACCATGTTCCAAATTATTATGCAAATTATATTTTTCTCGGATTTTCCTAAATGGTCGGTGCAAATGACATATATAAAAGTCATCACCTGTTAGAGTATACATCGAGTTTTATTGGAGAAACCTCCCAATGATAACAGTATAATCTCCAAAATGAATAAAAACTCAAAATGCACTGTTCCAAATTATTAGGCACAGTAGAATTTCTAAACATTTGATCTGTTTTAAAGAACTGAAAATGCTCATTTGTGGAATTTGCAGCATTAGGAGGTCCCATTCACTGAAAAAAAAAGATATTTAACTCCAAAACATCCTAACAGGCCAAGTCACATGTTACCATAGGAACCCTTCTTTGTTATCACCTTCACAATTCTCGCCTCCATTGAACTTGTGAGTATTTGGAGAGTTTCTGCTTGTATTTCTTTGCATGAAGTCAGAATCGCCTCCCAGAGCTGCTGTTTTGATGTGAAATGCCTCCCACCCTCATAGATCTTTTGCTTGATGATACTCCAAAAGTTCTCTATAGGGTTGAGGTCAGGGGAAGATGGTGGCCACACCATGAGTTTATCTCCTTTCATGCCCATAGCAGCCAATGACTCAGAGGTATTCTTTGCAGCACCAAATGGTGCATTGTCATGCATGAAGATGATTTTGCTCTTAAAGGCACGTTTCTGCTTTTTATACTATGGAAGAAAGTTGTCAGTCAGAAATTCTATATACTTTGCAGAGGTCATTTTCACACCTTCAGGTACCTTAAAGGGCCCTTCCAGCTGTTTCTCCATGATTCCAGCCCAAAACATTACTCCTCCATCTCCTTGCTGACGTTGCAGCCTTGTTGGGACATGGTGGCCATCCACCAACCATCCACTACTCCATCCATCTGGACCACCCAGGGTTGCTCAACACTCATCAGTAAACAAGACTGTTTGGAAATCAGTCTTCATGTGTGTCTGGGCCCACTGCAACCATTTCTGCTTGTGAACACTGTTTAGGGGTGGCCGAATAGTAGGTTTATGCACCACAGCAAGCCTTTGAAGGATCCTACACCTTGAGGTTCGAGGGACTCCAGAGGCACCAGCAGCTTCAAATAACTGTTTGCTGCTTTGTAATGGTATTTTGGCAGCTTCTCTCTTTATCCAATGAATTTGTCTGGCAGAAAACCTTCCTCATTATGCCTTTATCTGCATGAACTCTGTCTGTGCTGTTTCAGTCACAAATCTCTTCACAGTATGATGATCACTCACAGTTTTTGTGAAATATCTAATGTTTTCATACTTTGACCAAGGCATTGCACTATTTAATGTTTTTCAGCAACAGAGAGATCCTTTTTATTTCCCATATTGCTTGAAACCTGTGGTCTGCTTTATAATGTGGAACATCATTTTTAAGTAGTTTTTCTTTAATTAGAATCACCTGGAAAACTAATGATCACATGTGTTTAAGATTGATTTCAGTGATCCATTGAGCCCTGAGACACAATACCATCCACAAGTTTATTTGAAAAACAAAACAATTAAATCTTTATGACACTTAAATCCAATTTGCATAATAATTTGGAACATGGTGTACACTAGACATCTGAATACAGAGGTGCACCCACAAACAATATATAATTGGTTATTATGCAACCTCATAGATTGTAAGCTTGCGAGCAGGGCCCTCATTCCTTGTGGTATCTGTTGATCTATGTGTTTATTGTTATGCTTAATGTCCATTGTCTGTACAAGTCCCCTCTAAAATGTAAAGTGTTGGCACTATAGAAATAAAATTATCATAATTATTATTATTAACCGACCATTCCAAATATAAATTATAATCCACCACTGTGCACCCACTAACTATAAATTGCCACTTTCCCCATTTAATATATAAATTAATTAGCACCTGTACTCTTTCCCCCAATTCATTACCAGTCACTTCATCCTCAACGCCCCCCACTATGTACCTACCACTCTAACCCTAACCCCGATTCATTATAGTTACATGCCCCTCCCGCCCCAATTCATTGTCATGTCTTTCTCTCTCACCCTCTATTCATTATCAACTGCTCTACCCCACATTCAATACATCATTTACTCCCCCACCCTTAAAATTCATTATTTGTTCTTCCCCTAGATCATCATTTGCTCTCCCCACCCCCTCTTCAATTGATCATTTGCTCTCCCCACCCCCACCTTCAATTAAATTGCTGTCCCCTGTCCCTCACACTGAATTTATCATTTTGCAGTCCCCCCACTTTAATTTGAAGTCCCCTTCATTCATTGCAGTCCCCTATCATCCCTGTTATGAATTCCGTTCTGGAGCTCCCTCCTGTGGTTGCTAATGGTATTTTTGTGAGTTCTGCCCTTGGGCTCCCTCTGGTGGTTTCGAGTGGAACTGCCGCTCCTTTGGGTAGCTGTGGCAGCTGCCTTCACTAATCGCCTTGCCTGGGTTTGTTATGTAAACCTGCTCTGGGCTTTAGTTCATGCCAGCTGTCAATGTCCTTGGCTTGGATTTGTTTCTCTCCTTGGATTTCTCATATGGCCTGTCCTTGTCAGCAAAAGATAAGTTTTTGCTAGTCCTTGTTTGTCCATTTACTTGGACTCTATTGCTCTGCAAATATGTCTCTTTTTGTCCAGCTTGTCACTATGTCATATTCAGGCTAGCTGGAAGCTCTGGGAAAGCAGATTTGCCCCTCCACACCGTGAGTCGGTGTGGAGTTCATTTTTGTAAACTCTGCGTGGATTTTGTAGTTTTTAATACTGACCGCACAGTATCCTTTTCTCTCTGTCTATCAAGTTTAGTATTGGCCTCCTTTGCTGAAATCTGATTTCATTTCTGTGTACGTCATTTCCCTCTTCACTCACAGCCAATATTTGTGGGGGGCTATCTTTCCTTTTGGGGTTTTCTCTGAGGCAAGATAGCTTTCTATTTCCTTCTTTAGGGGTAGTTAGTTCTTAGGCTGTGAAGAGGTGTCTAGGGAGAGTTAGGAACATCCCACGGCTATTACTAGTGTTGTTGTTAGGATTAGGGACTGCGGTCAGTAGAGATACCACCTTCTCAGAGCTCGTCCCATGTTGCGTTTTAGCCACCAGGTCATATCAGTGTGGCCTCTTAACCACCAGGTCATAACAGTACAGCTGGCCCACAATGTTACATAGTTACATAGTTACATAGTTACATAGTTATTGAGGTTGAAGGAAGACTTTAAGTCCATCTAGTTCAACCCATAGCCTAACCTAACATGCCCTAACATGTTGATCCAGAGGAAGGCAAAAAAAAACCATGTGGCAAGGAGTAACTCCACCATGGGGAAAAAAATTCCTTCCCGACTCCACATACGGCAATCAGACTAGTTCCCTGGATCAACGCCTTATCAAGGAATCTAGTGTATATACCCTGTAATATTATACTTTTCCAGAAAGGTATCCAGTCCCCTCTTAAATTTAATTAATGAATCACTCATTACAACATCATACGGCAGAGAGTTCCATAGTCTCACTGCTCTTACAGTAAAGAATCCGCGTCTGTTATTATGCTTAAACCTTCTTTCCTCCAGACGTAGAGGATGCCCCCTTGTCCCTGTCTCAGGTCTATGATTAAAAAGATCATCAGAAAGGTCTTTGTACTGTCCCCTCATATATTTATACATTAAAATAAGATCACCCCTTAGTCTTCGTTTTTCCAAACTAAATAGCCCCAAGTGTAATAACCTATCTTGGTATTGCAGACCCCCCAGTCCTCTAATAACCTTGGTCGCTCTTCTCTGCACCCGCTCTAGTTCAGCTATGTCTTTCTTATACACCGGAGACCAGAACTGTGCACAGTATTCTAAGTGTGGTCGAACTAGTGACTTGTATAGAGGTAAAATTATGTTCTCCTCATGAGCATCTATGCCTCTTTTAATACATCCCATTATTTTATTTGCCTTTGTAGCAGCTGCCTGACACTGGCCACTGAATATGAGTCTGTCATCCACCCATACACCCAGGTCTTTTTCATTGATGGTTTTGCCCAGAGTTTTAGAATTAAGCACATAGTTATACATCTTATTACTTCTACCCAAGTGCATGACCTTACATTTATCCCCATTAAAACTCATTTGCCATTTATCAGCCCAAGCTTCTAGTTTACATAAATCATCCTGTAATATAAAATTGTCCTCCCCTGTATTGATTACCCTACAGAGTTTAGTGTCATCTGCAAATATTGAAATTCTACTCTGAATGCCCCCTACAAGGTCATTAATAAATATGTTAAAAAGAAGAGGGCCCAATACTGACCCCTGTGGTACCCCACTGCTAACCGCGACCCAGTCCGAGTGTGCTCCATTAATAACCACCCTTTGTTTCCTATCCCTGAGCCAGCTCTCAACCCACTTACACATATTTTCCCCTATCCCCATTACTCTCATTTTATGTATCAACCTTTTGTGTGGCACCGTATCAAAAGCTTTGGAAAAGTCCATATACACTACGTCCACTGGGTTCCCTTGGTCCAGTCCGGAACTTACCTCTTCATAGAAGCTGATCAAATTAGTCTGACATGAGCGGTCCCTAGTAAACCCGTGCTGATACTGGGTCATGAGGTTATTCCTCTTCAGATACTCCAGTATAGCATCCCTTAGAATGCCCTCCAGGATTTTACCCACAGTAGAGGTTAAACTTACTGGCCTATAATTACCGAGTTCAGTTTTTGCCCCTTTTTTGAATATTGGCACCACATTTGCTATACGCCAGTCCTGTGGTACAGACCCTGTTATTATGGACTCTTTAAAGATTAAAAATAATGGTCTATCAATGACTGTACTTAGTTCCTGCAGTACTCGGGGGTGTATCCCATCCGGGCCCGGAGATTTGTCAATTTTAGTGATTTTTAGACGCCGCTGTACTTCCTGCTGGGTTAAGCAGTTGACATTTAATGGGGAATTTTTATCACTAGTCATATTGGCTGCCATGGGATTTTCTTTTGTAAATACTGATGAAAAAAAGTCATTTAGCAGATTGGCTTTTTCCTCATCCTCATCCACCATTTCACCCAGACTATTTTTAAGGGGGCCAACACTGTCATTTTTTAGTTTCTTACTATTTATATAGTTAAAGAATATTTTGGGATTATTTTTACTCTCTCTGGCAATGAGTCTCTCTGTCTCAATCTTTGCTGCCTTGATTTGCTTTTTACAGAATTTATTTAATTTTCTGTATTTATTTAATGCCTCATCACTACCTACTTCCTTTAATTCTCTAAATGCTTTCTTTATGTTCCTTATTGCGCCCCTAACAGCTCTATTTAGCCATATTGGTTTCCTCCTATTTCTAGTATGTTTATTCCCATACGGTATATACTGTGCACAGGTCCTATCCAGGATGCTAATAAACGTCTCCCATTTTCTTTGTGTATTTTTGTGTCTCAGGATATCGTCCCAGTTAATTGCACCAAGATCCTCTCTCATCCGTTGGAAATTTGCCCTCCTGAAGTTTAGTGTCCTTGTCACCCCCCTACTACCCATCTTATTAAAGGTTACATGAAAACTTATTATTTTATGATCACTAGTCCCCAAGTGACCCCCAACCCTTATATTTGATATGCGGTCTGGCCTGTTGGTTAATATTAGATCTAGCAGTGCCCCCCTCCTTGTTGGGTCCTGAACCAGCTGTGAAAGGTAATTGTCTCTCATAGTTGTCAAAAACCGATTACCTTTGCTGGAACTGCAGGTTTCTGTTCCCCAATCTATTTCAGGGTAGTTGAAGTCCCCCATAATAATGACTTCTCCTTGAGTCGCAGCTTCATCTATTTGCTTTACGAGGATATTCTCCATTGCTTCCATTATTTTTGGAGATTTATAACAAACCCCTATCAGTAATTTATTATTTTTTCCCCCTCCTCTTATCTCCACCCACAAGAGGCCAGTGTGGCCTCTTAACCACCAGGTCATAACAGTACAGCTGGCCCACAATGTGTTAAATGCATCTCAAAAGAGGGAAAAGAAAGTTCTGAGACATTTTTTTTTCCTTTGCAGCTTGTTTTGTCTTTTTTTCCCCCTTAATCTCTGGGTGGTTCAGGATTTTGGTGCTGGTATGGAGGTTCAGGGTCTGTCCTTGCGCGTGGATCAACTTGCTGCAAGGGTACAGAGTATCCAAGAATATGTTGTCCAGACTCCGGTATTAGAGCCTAGAATTCCTATTCCTGATTTGTTTTCTGGGGATAGATCTAAATTTTTGAATTTTAAAAATAATTGCAGATTGTTTTTTGCTCTGAGACCCCGTTCCTCTGGTGACCCCATTCAGCAGGTGAAGATTGTTATTTCTTTGCTGCGTGGCGACCCGCAGGACTGGGCATTCTCCCTTGAGCCAGGAAATCCTGCATTGCTTAGTATTGACGTATTTTTTCAAGCGCTCGGATTGCTGTATGACGAGCCTAATTCTGTGGATCAGGCAGAAAAAACTTTGCTGGCTCTGTGTCAGGGTCAGGAAGCAGCAGAAGTATACTGCCAGAAATTTAGAAAGTGGTCTGTGCTCACAAAATGGAATGAGTATGCCCTGGCAGCGATTTTTAGAAAGGGTCTTTCTGAAGCCCTTAAAGATGTTATGGTGGGGTTTTCTACGCCTGCTGGTCTGAATGAGTCAATGTCTTTGGCCATTCAGATTGATCGGCGCTTGCGCGAGCGCAAGGTGGTGCACCATATGGCAGTGTCCTCTGAGCAGAGTCCTGAGCCTATGCAATGTGATAGGATTTTGACTAGAGCAGAAAGGCAGAAATTCAGACGTCAGAATGGCCTGTGTTTTTACTGTGGTGATTCTGCTCATGCTATTTCTGATTGCCCTAAGCGTACTAAGAGGGTCCCTAGGTCTGTTACCATTAGTACTGTACAGCCTAAATTTCTCTTGTCTGTTACCCTGATTTGCTCATTGTCATCCTTTTCTGTTATGGCATTTGTGGACTCTGGCGCTGCCCTGAACTTAATGGACTTAGAATTTGCCAAGCGCTGTGGTTTTTCCTTGGAGCCTTTGCAGAGTCCTGTTCCCTTAAGCGGGATTGATGCTACGCCATTGGCCAAGAATAAACTTCAGTACTGGACACAGTTAACCATGTACATGGCTCCAGCACATCAGGAAAATATTAGCTTTTTGGTGTTGCATAATTTGCATGATGTTGTTGTGCTGGGTTTTCCATGGTTACAGGTACATAATCCAGTGCTGGATTGGAGATCTATGTCTGTAACTGGTTGGGGTTGTCAGGGGATACATAGTGATATTCCTTTGATGTCCATTTCCTCGTCCCCTTCTTCTGAAGTTCCTGAGTTTTTGTCGGATTTCCAGGATATATTTGATGAGCCCAAGTCCAGTTCCCTGCCTCCTCATAGGGACTGCGATTGTGCCATTAATTTGATTCCTGGCTGTAAGTTCCCTAAGGGCCGACTTTTCAATCTGTCTGTGCCAGAGCATGCCGCTATGCGGAGTTATGTAAAGGAGTCCTTGGAGAAGGGGCATATTCGCCCGTCTTCGTCACCATTGGGAGCAGGATTTTTTTTTTGTTGCCAAGAAGGATGGCTCCTTGAGACCCTGTATAGATTATCGCCTTCTCAATAAGATCACTGTCAAGTTCCAGTACCCTTTACCTTTACTTTCTGATTTGTTTGCTCGGATTAAGGGGGCCAGTTGGTTTACTAAAATCGACCTTCGAGGGGCGTATAATCTCGTGCGTATTAAACAAGGTCATGAATGGAAAACAGCATTTAATACGCCCGAAGGCCATTTTGAATATCTTTTGATGCCATTCGGGCTTTCTAATGCTCCATCGGTATTTCAGTCCTTTATGCATGATATCTTCCGGAATTATCTGGATAAATTCATGATTGTGTATTTGGATGATATTTTGGTTTTCTCCGATGATTGGGAGTCTCATGTGAGGCAGCTTAGGATGGTATTTCAGGTCCTTCGTGCTAATGCATTGTTTGTGAAGGGGTCTAAGTGCCTCTTTGGAGTTCAGAAGGTTTCTTTTTTGGGTTTCATTTTTTCTCCCTCGGCTATTGAAATGGACCCTGTTAAAGTCCAGGCCATTCATGATTGGACTCAACCTACATCTGTAAAGAGCATTCAGAAATTTTTGGGCTTTGCCAATTTTTATCGCCGCTTTATTGCTAATTTTTCTAGTGTGGTGAAGCCTCTGACCGATTTGACGAGGAAGGGCGCTGATGTCATGAATTGGTCCTCTGCGGCTGTTGAGGCCTTTCAGGAGCTTAAACGTCGTTTTACTTCTGCCCCTGTGTTGCGTCAGCCAGATGTTTCTCTCCCTTTTCAGGTTGAGGTTGATGCTTCTGAGATTGGGGCAGAGGCCGTTTTGTCTCACAGAAATTCTGATGGCTCTTTGATGAAACCGTGTGCTTTCTTCTCCAGAAAGTTTTCGCCTGCTGAGTGTAATTATGATGTCGGCAATCGGGAGTTGTTGGCTATGAAGTGGGCATTTGAGGAGTGGCGACATTGGCTTGAGGGAGCCAAGCATCGCGTGGTGGTCTTGACTGATCATAAGAATCTGATTTACCTCCAGTCTGCTAAGCGGTTGAATCCTAGACAGGCTCGGTGGTCTCTGTTTTTCTCACGTTTTGATTTTGTGGTCTCGTATATTCCGGGATCTAAGAATGTGAAGGCTGATGCCCTTTCTAGGAGTTTTTTGCCTGATTCTCCGGGGGTTCTTGAGCCGGCTGGGATCCTCAAGGAGGGGGTGATTCTTTCTGCCATCTCCCCTGATTTGCGGCGGGTACTTCAGGAGTTTCAGGCTGATAAACCTGACCGCTGTCCTGTGGGGAAACTGTTTGTTCCTGATAGATGGACTAGCAAGGTAATTTCTGAGGTTCATTGTTCGGTGTTGGCTGGTCACCCTGGGATTTTCGGTAGCAGAGATTTGGTGGCTAGGTCCTTTTGGTGGCCTTCCTTGTCGCGGGATGTGCGTTCGTTTGTGCAGTCCTGTGGGACCTGTGCTCGGGCTAAGCCTTGCTGTTCCCGTGCCAGTGGGTTGCTTTTGCCTTTGCCTATTCCTGAGAGGCCCTGGACGCATATTTGCATGGATTTTATTTCTGATCTTCCTGTTTCTCAGAAGATGTCTGTCATCTGGGTGGTTTGTGACCGGTTTTCTAAGATGGTCCATTTGGTACCGTTGCCTTCCTCCTCTGATTTAGTTCCATTATTCTTTCAGCATGTGGTTCGTTTGCATGGTATTCCGGAGAATATCGTGTCTGACAGAGGTTCCCTGCTCGTTTCCAGGTTTTGGCGGTCCTTTTGTGCTAGAATGGGGCATTGATTTGTCTTTTTCTTCAGCATTCCATCCTCAGACAAATGGCCAAACGGAGCGAACCAATCGGACCTTGGAAACCTATTTGAGATGCTTCGTGTCTGCTGATCAGGATGATTGGGTGGCCTTTTTGCCGTTGGCCGAGTTTGCCCTTAATAATCGGGCTAGTTCGGCTACCTTGGTTTCGCCTTTCTTTTGTAATTTTGGTTTTCATCCTCGTTTTTCTTCAGGGCAGCTTGAGCCTTCTGACTGTCCTGGTGTGGATTCTGTGGTGGACAGGTTGCAGCAAATTTGGACTCATGTGGTGGACAATTTGACGTTGTCTCAGGAAAAGGCTCAACGTTTTGCTAACCGTCGTCGGTGTGTTGGTCCCCGGCTTCGTGTTGGGGATTTGGTCTGGTTGTCTTCTCGTCATGTTCCTATGAAGGTTTCTTCCCCTAAGTTCAAGCCTCGCTTTATTGGGCCTTATAAGATTTCTGAAATTATTAATCCGGTGTCTTTTCGTTTGGCCCTTCCAGCTTCCTTTTCCATTCATAATGTGTTCCATAGATCCTTGTTGCGGAGATATGTGGTACCTATGGTTCCCTCCGTTGATCCTCCTGCTCCGGTGTTGGTTGAGGGGGAATTGGAATATGTGGTGGAGAAGATTTTGGATTCTCGTTTTTCGAGGCGGAAGCTTCAGTATGTGGTCAAGTGGAAGGGTTATGGCCAGGAGGATAATTCTTGGGTTGTGGCCTCCGATGTTCATGCTGCCGATTTGGTTCGTGCTTTCCATTTGGCTCGTCCTGATCGGCCTGGGAGCTCTGGTGAGGGTTCGGTGACCCCTCCTCAAGGGGGGGTACTGTTGTGAATTCCGTTCTGGAGCTTCCTCCTGTGGTTGCTAATGGTATTTTTGTGAGTTCTGCCCTTGGGCTCCCTCTGGTGGTTTCGAGTGGAACTGCTGCTCCTTTGGGTAGCTGTGGCAGCTGCCTTCACTAATCGCCTTGCCTGGGTTTGTTATTTAAACCTGCTCTGGGCTTTAGTTCATGCCAGCTGTCAATGTCCTTGGCTTGGATTTGGTTCTCTCCTTGGATTTCTCATATGGCCTGTCCTTGTCAGCAAAAGATAAGTTTTTGCTAGTCCTTGTTTGTCCATTTACTTGGACTCTATTGCTCTGCAAATATGTCTCTTTTTGTCCAGCTTGTCACTATGTCATATTCAGGCTAGCTGGAAGCTCTGGGAAAGCAGATTTGCCCCTCCACACCGTGAGTCGGTGTGGAGTTCATTTTTGTAAACTCTGCGTGGATTTTGTAGTTTTTAATACTGACCGCACAGTATCCTTTTCTCTCTGTCTATCAAGTTTAGTATTGGCCTCCTTTGCTGAAATCTGATTTCATTTCTGTGTACGTCATTTCCCTCTTCACTCACAGCCAATATTTGTGGGGGGCTATCTTTCCTTTTGGGGTTTTCTCTGAGGCAAGATAGCTTTCTATTTCCTTCTTTAGGGGTAGTTAGTTCTTAGGCTGTGAAGAGGTGTCTAGGAAGAGTTAGGAACATCCCACGGCTATTACTAGTGTTGTTGTTAGGATTAGGGACTGCGGTCAGTAGAGATACCACCTTCTCAGAGCTCGTCCCATGTTGCGTTTTAGCCACCAGGTCATATCAGTGTGGCCTCTTAACCACCAGGTCATAACACACCCCCTCACTTCATCTGCAGTGCCCCTTCATCATTTGCAGCCCCCTATCCCCCTTCCATTTCATCATGAGCAGTCCCACATCAGACACACTTCATCATGTGCAGTCCTGCAGTCCCCTTCTCCCACTTCATCATGTGCAGTCCCCTTACCCCCCACTTCATGTGCAGTCCATCTTACACTCCACTTTATCATGTGCAGTCCCCACTACCCCCCACTTCATGTGCAGATCACCTTACCCCCCACTTCATCATGTGCAGTCCCCTTTAACCCCCAATTCATCATGTGCAGTCCCCTTTAACCCCCAATTCATCATGTGCAGTCCCCCTTACCCCCCACTTCATCATGTGCAGTCCCCCTTACCTCCCACTTCATGTTCAGCCCCACTCCCCCTTCATCATGCGCAATCCCCCTTACCCCCACATCATCATGTGCTGCCCCATTCCATCATGTACAGCCCCACTCTCCCCACTTCATCATGTGCAGTCTCCTTTATCCACTAAACTATCATGTGCAGCCCCACTCCCCCTTCATCATGTGCGGCCCCACTCCATCATGTACAGCCCCACTCAACCTTCATTATGTGCAGCCCCACTTAACCCCTCACTCCATCATGTGCAGTCTCCTTTAACCCCCAAATTCCATCATGTGCAGCCTCCTTACACCCCTCACTTCATAACTTGCAGTTACCCACCATTAAATTTATTTTATAAAGAAAACCAAAAAGTTCTTCATACTTACCTCACCAGTCGCTCCCCTGCACTGCCTCTCTGCTTCTAGCATCCGGGTCATGTCGGCGTGTGCATGAGGACGCCATCGCGCATTCCCAACACCTAACCTGGAAGTATAGAGAACATGAAGGGAGCAGTAGCTGCGCAGCCGTCAAGGTGACAGTCAAGCATAGCTCCTGGCCCCAGCGCAGACGTGTGCGCTAACTGTGATGCAGCTGTGTCTGCTGCCAGCCACGTCACAGTACAGCAGACATGGCTGCGCACAATTTGCTGTGTGGCTGTAGCCACCACCAGGCAGCCGGCCCTGAACAGCTGCTGGGGGAGCGGCCCGGGGGGCATTTGCCTCTTTGCCACCTGGGCCAGTCAGCCCCTGCCACTCCTGGTACAAAAATTTAAGCAGTTCTTTGTTTGATGGCTTGTGACTATCCATCTTCCTCTTGATTACATTCCAGAGGTTTTCAATGGGGTTCAGGTCTGGAGATTGTGCTGGCCATGACAGGGATTTGATGTGGTGGTCCTTCATCCACACATTGATTGACCTAGCTGTGTGGCATGATGCATTGTCCTGCTGGAAAAAAAACAGTCCTCAGAGTTGGGGAAAATTGCCTGAGCAGATGGAATCAACTGTTTTTCCAGGATAACCTTGTATGCGGCTTGATTCATATGTCTTTCTCGAAGATTAACCTGCCTAATTCCAGCCTTGCTGAAGCATCCCCAGATCATCACTAATACTCCACCAAATTTCACAGTGGGTGCAAGACAATGTGGATGGTACGCCTCTCCAGGTCTCCGTCTAACCATTAGACGACCAGATGTTGGGCAAAGCTGAAAATTAGACTCATCAGAGAAGATTACCTTACTCCAGTCCTCTATGGTCCAATCCTTATGGTCTTTGGCAAACTTCAGCCTGGCTCTCCTTTGCTTGTCATTGATGAAAGGCTTTTTTCTAGCTTTACATAACTTGAGCCCTGCTTCTAGGAGCCTGTTACGAACTGTTCTTGCTGTGCACTTCACCCCAGCTGCCATTTGCCATTACTTTTGTAGGTCACTTGATGTCATCCTGCGGTTGCTGAGTGACATTCGAATAAGATGACCGTCATCCCGGTCAGTGGGGAGTCGTTTTCACCCTCTGCCGGTCTGTAGCTTTGTTGTACTCATTGTCTGCTGCTTGACCTTGTTGTAATGGACTGCCGTCTTAGAAATTTTAAGGATGGAGGCAACATGATGCTCACTGTGTCCCTCTGCTAGTAAAGCCAGAATTGAGGCCTTCTTTTCCTCACTCAAGACTTTTCTTTTCAACTCCTTTAGCATGGTTAAAAGTTATTTCTTCATTCCTATTACTTTTGGGATATTACTAGCACTTGTTTTGCCATCCAGCTTGTCCTTTTGCAAGAGGATTGTGAAAACCACAGCAGGGTTTTTAATACTTTCCTTCGTTAAATAAGATATGGTTCAGGTGATCACCGAATCAGAAGCACATTAAGTAGAATGAGGTGTACTCTGGTTGGAATTCAGCTGACACTGGAATGGAATGGCTGTCAGACATGTAGAGAAGCTGATTTGTATAAAACTGTGCAGTGATCTCATAATTTTTGACAGAGGTGTATATTTATATACAATAAGTGTCCTATAGCCCACTTGGAAATAGCTGACTTACTGTGAGAAAGCTAAATCCCAGTGGTTTAAAGGACCAGGTCCCTCTGTCCACTGGGAAATAATAACCGGCTCACTGTGAGAAAGCTAAATCCCAGTGGACAGAGGGACCTGGTCCTTTAAACCACTTGGATTTAGTTTTTTCAGTGAGGAGTCGGCTATTTCCAAGTGGGCAGAAGGACCAGGTCCCTCTGGCCACTTGGATTTAGCCACAAACCTTTATGCATGAGAGACCGCCTGTAGTGCGCATGTGCTGGGTTTTTCTATTTTTTATCACCCATTAGACGCATCGTGTTGTAAGCAGGTAGTGGGATGCAGTGACGTACAGGAGGCAGATCAAGGGATCAGGTTTTAACCCCTTTCTGACATCAGACTTACTATCCCATTGAGGTGACCTGGGCCCCGTATGACTATCGATGGGATAGTACGTCATATGCGATCAGCCTCGCTCACAGGTGGAGCGTGGCCGATCGCGGCCGGGTGTCAGCTGATTATCACAACTGACATCTGGCACTATGTGCCAGGAGCGGTCATGGACCGCTCCCAGCACTTTAACCCCGAAAACACTGCGATCAAACAAGATTGCAGCGTTCCGGTGGCATAAAGAAGCATCGTGAAGGGAGGGGGCTCCCTGCAGACCCTCAGAACAACGCGATGTGATCGCGTTATTCCGAGGGTCTCCTCCTGTCTCCTCCTCATCCAAGATGGCCGCGGGGTCCTTCCGGGTCCTACAGGGAGGTGGCTTGTGAGCGCCTGCTGAAAGCAGACGCCGGCAAGCCTCCTGCACTGCCTGTCAGATCGCTTATCTGACACAGTGCTCTGCAAAGTGTCAGATCAGCGATCTGACACTATTTAGTTATGTCCCACCCTGGGACAATGTAAAAAAGTTTAAAAAAAGACAAAAAAAAGTGTAAAAATATATTTTTTAAAATTCCTAAATAAGGAAAAAAAAAATATTGTTCCAATAAATACATTTCTTTATGTTAATAAAAAAAAATAAACGTACACATATTTAGTATCGCCGCGTCCGTAACGACCCGACCTATAAAACTATTCAACTAGTTAACCCCGTCAGTGAACACCGTTAAAAAAAAAACGAGGCAAAAAACAATGCTTTATCATCATACCGCCGAACAAAAAGTGGAATAACACGCGATCAAAATAAATATAAATAAATGATATGATATGATATAAATAAAAATGGCACCGCTGAAAACGTCATCTTGTTCCGCAAAAAACGAGCCATACAGCGCCATCAGCGAAAAAATAAAAAAGTTATAGCTCTCAGAATAAAGCGATGCAAAAACAATTATTTTTTATATAAAAGTTTTTATTGTATAAAAGCGCCAAAACATAACAAAAGATATAAATGAGATATCGCTGTAATCGAACTGACCCGAAGAATAAAACTGCTTTATCGATTTTACCAAATGCGGAACGGTATAAACACACCCCCCCTCCCCCCTCAAAAGAAATTCATGAATTGCTGGTTTTTGTTCATTCTGCCTAACAAAAATCAGAATAAAAAGCGATCAAAAAATTTCATGTGCCCGAAAATGGTACCAATAAAATTAACAACTCATCCTGCAAAAAACAAGACCTCACATGACTCTGTGGACGAAAATATGGAAAAATTAGAGCTCTCAATATGTGGTGACGCAAAAACTATTTGTTGCAATAAAAAGCGTCTTTTAGTGTGTGACAGCTGCCAAACAAAAACCCGCTATAAAAACCCGCTATAAATGGTAAATTAAACCCCCCCTATCACCCCCTTAGTTAGGGAAAAATAATAAAATAAAAAAAATGTATTTATTTCCATTTTCTCATTAGGGTTAAGGTTAGGGTTGGGGCTAAAGTTAGGGTTAGGGTTGGGGCTAAAGTTAGTGTTAGGGTTGGGGCTAAAGTTAGGGTTAGAGTTGGGGCTAGAGTTGGGGTTAGGGTTTGGATTATGTTTACAGTTGGGTCAGGGTTAGGGGTGTGGTTAGGGTTATGGTTAGGGTTGGGATTAGGGTTAGGGGTGTGTTGGGGTTAGGGATGTGATGGGGTTGGGATTAGGGTTAGGGGTGTGTTCGGGTTAGGGTTGGGATTAGGGTTAGGGGTTTGTTGGGGTTAGGGGTGTGTTGGGGTTAGGGGTGTGGTTAGGGTTGGGATTAGGGTTAGGGGTGTGTTGGGGTTAGAGTTAGAATTGGGGGGATTCCACTGTTTAGGCACATCAGCGGCTCTGCAAAAGCAACATGACGTCCGATCTCAATTCCATCCAATTCTGCATTGAAAAAATAAAACGGTGCACCTTCCCTTCCGAGCTCTGCCGTGCACCCAAACTGTGGTTTTCCCCCACATATGGGGTATCAGCGTATTCAGGACAAATTGGACAACTTTTGGGGTCCAATTTCTCCTGTTACCCTTGGGAAAATACAAAACTGGGGGCTAAAAAAATCATTTTTGTGGAAAAAAAAAGATTCTTTATTTTCACGGCTCTGCGATATAAACTTTAGTGAAACACTTGGGGGTTCAAAGTTCTCACAACACATCTAGATAAGTTCCTTGGGGAGTCTAGTTTCCAATATGGGGTCACTTGTGGGGGGTTTCTATGTGATGCCCCAGGGTCCTGGTCGTCACAGTGGCATTGCTTTCCTCACGGGGAGAGTGATGTCACACTTGGAAGCGATGAAGGATTCCCTTTATCAGGTAACCACCATACACACAACATGTTCACACTCCAGGCCAGAAGGGGGAGCTCTGAACCCAGATTAAGGGGAACTTCCCTATATTCTGGTCTGGAGGGAAAGGAAGTCAGGCAGAGGACAGAGAAGAGAGCAGTCAGACATTGATTGTCGGAAGTGAGTTGCCTCGCGGGCAAGGGGTACACGGTACCGGGTCCTGCTGCGGTTCACAGGGGGACGTCACGGTGGCTGTGACCGGGTCCTTGGCCCTGGAAACCCATGTAAAAGGGAAATGATAAAGTTTATGTTCGTGACGCCACCTGTGGTATTCGGTCAGGGTGACCGACGCTGCTTTAAGGGGTCCGCTGAGGTGATGATATGGCAGCTAGATGGTATACCTTCCCACAGGTGAAGTATATCCCCAGGGCTCCCGGTGTGTAGATGGTGGTATGGTGAGAGGTGCAGAGAAGAACGAGGACACAGGATTGCAGTCTCTTTACCTTGTTTACTGTTGGTTTTCAGCAGCCACAGTCCAGGGCACCAGACCACAGGGCAGGTAGAGTCCGGCCGGTTCGGAGGCAAGTCCAGAGTCCCCTTATCCAGGTGGAGAATAGAAGCCTTCCTTTGCGCTGAAGTGGTGTAGTCCCTTACTGCTAAGCTTCACATAAGGTCCTCACAAATGTTATCTCTCTCTCTGTCCCCCGGTTAGGATAGAACAAAACCCGTATGGTGACTTCAGCTTGTTTATAGGATCTCTTAGTTGACCCGGCTCTGTGAGGTGTCACCGTGCCTCCTGGGTGTGGGTGCGGACAGGTAACATGCAATTAGCTGTCCTGCCGGTCTCTGATGTAAGGCGTGGAGGTCCTCACAACCTCGTTATTCCGGCTACCGGTGTTTCTGCGCCTCAGAAGGAGGCAGCCTGCTCGGGGCTGGTCCCCTTCTGGTATCCTCTCCTGTGCTTCCTCTCCTGCACGATGCTGCAATCAATTCTGCCTTCAAAATGTCTCTTTCCGGGAGCTGCAGCTCAGGGGGCATGCACAGCTCCGTAATCCCTCTGTCCTCCACAGATGGATGTTTGGAACTTTCTGACTTTCCCTATAGACTACCAGTTATATATATATGGAAAGTAACCTAGTAAATAGGATCAAAAGCTCCCCCTGGTGGCTTGGAGTGTGAATGTGTTGCATGTTTGTGGTACCTGGTTGCAGTTATCCTTTCTTGACTCTGAACGTAGCATCACTCTCCCCGGGAGGAAAGCAATGCCACTGTGACGACCAGGACCCTGGGGCGCCACAGAAGGACTGAAGGGGCCATGTAGCCAGCGTTGCTACAGCTCCTGGAGAAAGAGAAAGAATACAAAAGGAAGAATACTGTTTAGTGAGCATGCAGGAGAGTGAAGCACAGGAGAGTGACATTTGGGGAGGACAGCTGCGAGTGAGCTATCTCCCAGGAGAGCGCAGATTACCGGTAGCCGGAAGACTGAGGTTGTGAGGGACTCTAAGACTTACAGCAGAAACCAGCAGGACAGCTGGATTATATATCACCTGTCTGCCCTAATACCCAGGAGGCACAGTGGCACATAGAGACCCTATAAAAAGGCTCGAGTCACCTGCCATACTGGTTTGTGTCCCACCTTTATGGAGGACAGAGAGAAGAACTGTGAGGACCTTATCAGAAGCCATAGGCAGTAAGGGACTACAACACCACCGTGCTATGAGGAAGGCTTTTAACTCCACCTGGTAAAGGGGACTCTGAATTCACTTCCAAGCCAGTCGGACCCTGCCTGTACCTGTGATCTGGTGCCCCGGACTGTGGCTGCCTTAACCGCTTCATGACCCAGCCTATTTTGGCCTTAATGACCTTGCCATTTTTTTGCAATTCTGACCAGTGTCCCTTTATGAGGTAATAACTCAGGAACGCTTCAACGGATCCTTGCGGTTCTGAGATTGTTTTTTCGTGACATATTGGGCTTCATGATAGTGGTAAATTTAGGTCGATAATTTCTGAGTTTATTTGTGAAAAAAACGGAAATTTGGCGAAAAATTTGAAAATTTTGCAATTTTCACATTTTGAATTTTTATTCTGTTAAACCAGAGAGTTATGTGACACAAAATAGTTAATAAATAACATTTCCCACATGTCTACTTTACATCAGCACAATTTTGGAAACAAATTTTTTTTTGCTAGGAAGTTATAAGGGTTAAAATTTGATCAGTGATTTCTCATTTTTACAACAAAATTTACAAAACCATTTTTTTTAGGGACCACCTCACATTTGAAGTCAGTTTGAGGGTTCTATATGGCTGAAAATACCCAAAAGTGACACCATTCTAAAAACTGCACCCCTCAAGGTGCTCAAAACCACATTCAAGAAGTTTATTAACTGTTCTGTCCTTCTAACAGGACAGGGGTTCATTTCAAGCATTAAAAGGTTAACTATTATTATAGTTCTGGTTTTGTTGTGTTATAGCACCACCCAGTGGTGGATAAATTTATAACCTGTGTTTTCCATGAATAATAGAGTGTTGCATTATGGGATTGCACCAAAGCATCATGGGATTGGGGAATTCCCTATTATTCTCTCTGTGTAATTTCCTGTACACTCGTGTTAATCTCTGTGTTGGAACTACTTCATTTACTTGCCACCCTGGTTAGTTTATCCGGTAAGATTGCTATCCTTGTTCTTGTAATATAGTGTTCTATAGAATGTGATTACTGTATAGCAACTAGTACCCGGGAAATGTATTATCTGTGAGTTACTGTATGTAGCTGCATGTAGAAGTTGCATCATCCTGTATGCTTTCCCTGTTAGTTATAGTATCAGTTGTGCTGTTATGTGCCCAATACTTACTCAAATCATTTGTATTCTTATAGTTTTACCGCATTTCAATACCTGTTACCAATAAACAAGTTAGACTACAGAAAACAGTCTGCTTACTTTGGAAGACAGAAGTGGTTTATGCTGTATGTTGGATCACACACCGTATCAACGTGTATGAAGACAGAACAGTAAAACGGAGGCTAAATACAAGCGGAGGCCAGTAAAACGGAAGCTAGGCGCCGGGATTACAGTAAAGGGAGGCTAGACGCCAGCGATAGCAAATACCACCTACGCAGCCGCTTGTACCACACCGCACTACCTGCAGATACCGCAGCGGCCGCCATACAGTCACAAGTACCGAGAGTGCATCCCACCAAGCACCTCACGTCTCAGTCCACGCTGAAGTCACCCCTACCCGCTCTGAGACGTCCTACAGCCTGCAAACGGACATAAAATGTCTGCAAGTCAAACATCTTTACTCAGGACGAGGTCCCAAACAAGCCGCTCTAGCAAGTCTTCCTCGAAAAGGTCTGCCACCCTCGCCCGAGCAGAAGCTGAGGCGGCGAAAGTGAGATCCTCCTTCGCTGCACAAGAGATGCAGTTAAAGTTAAGACAAGCAGACCAAGAAGCAGAAAGAGTTCGCCTGCAAGCAGAGCAAGAAGCAGAAAGAGCCCGCCAAGAAGCAGAAAGAGCCCGCCAAGAAGCAGAAAGAGCCCGCCTGCGAGCAGAGCAAGAAGCAGATAGAGCCCGCCTGCAAGCGACCTTAGAAAGGCTTTCCGCTGAAAAAGAAGCAGCAGCCGCAGTAGCCAAAGCTGAGTTTTTAGAAGCAGTGGAGTTTCCTGAATCCGAGCGAGGCAGCGACATACGCGGGCCAGACCTTGATCATCAGGACCCTGCTCAACGCGTCTCTGAATATGTCCGCCAACATCCCAAAGTGGAAGACAACTCTGATCCGCTACACCAACCAGCCTATACAGATTACCAGAGATCCTTCCTCCAAACACCGTACTGGAAGCAGGAAAGTATACTGCGAGACGACATTGATCACCACTACCGTCCTACGGAACAGAAGGCACGGCCTCCGCCCAGACTGACAGGGACACCCTTCGCCACTGAACGGGTTTATACAGACTTTCCTATGCCAGAAGCTCCTACCAGGTATGAGGATGCACCACAAACACCGCATAACAACAGCACACCGGCTCACGTCGGCACAGACTCAGCCACTATGAACTTTGCAAGGTTCTTTACCCGCCGGGAGCTGGTGACCAAGGGACTTGTAAAGTTCACTGATCGAGCTGAAAGCTACAGAGCATGGCGAGCCTCTTTTCAGAATGCCATCAGAGACTTGCATCTTTCCAGTAGTGAAGAGTTAGATCTATTGGTTAAGTGGCTTAGGAGCGAGTCAGCTGAACATGCCAAAAGAATCAGGAACATTAACATAAAGTACCCACACACAGGACTTCGTATGGTGTGGGAGAGACTCGAAGAATGTTATGGGTCAATAGAAGCTATAGAAAATGCTTTGTATAAAAGAATTGATGATTTCCCCAAGATAGAAAATAAGGGTTATCAAAAGCTCAGGGAACTGAGCGACTTGTTAATGGAGGTACATGCTGCTCAGGCAGAAGGTGATCTACCAGGGTTGGCATTCCTGGACACTGCCAGAGGTGTCAACCCGATTGTCCAAAAGCTCCCTTACAACTTACAAGAAAAGTGGGTCAGTCACGGGTCCCGTTACAAACAGGCTCATAAGGTACCATTTCCTCCTTTCAGGGTGTTTGTAGACTTTGTTGCTCAGCAGGCTAAAGTTAGAAATGACCCTAGTTTCGATTTCACTATGTCATGTACCGCTGCCTCTGGTGTAAAACCCAGTAAAACACCAGTGGCAGTCCACAAAACTAATGTTACCTCCACAGGTTTTCTTTACAGGGCAAGTAAGTCCTCTCCAGAAGAGGACAAACCGCAGGATCTCAGCAAATACTGCCCCCTACACAAGAAACCTCATCCTCTCCTAAAATGTAGAGCCTTCAGGGAGAAGTCTCTAGAAGACCGTAAGAGTTTCCTAAAGGAAAACAAGATATGCTTCAGATGCTGCGCGACAACCTCACACTTCGCCAAGAACTGTGAAACCAGTGTGAAATGCACAGAATGTAGTAGTGTGGAGCACAACACGGCCTTACATCCTGGACCACCCTCAGGGGTATCGTCACGAGTAGAAGAGTCTGCCAAAAAACAGACGGACCCCGACGTGGACACCCCAGTGGTCACTTCTCGGTGCACAGAAATCTGCAAGGAACTCGTAGCAGGAAGATCCTGCTCAAAGATCTGTCTTGTCAGCGTATTCCCAGCGAGCCAACGGGATAAGGCGATCAAGGTATATGCAATCTTGGATGATCAGAGCAACAGGTCTCTAGCTAAATCCTTTCTCTTCGACACCTTCAACATTGCTGGTCCCGGCTCTCCGTACTCCTTGAAGACATGTGCAGGTACTGTCGAGACGGCGGGGAGGAGAGCAACTGGATTCAAAGTAGAGTCTATAGACGGTCAAACCTGCTTATCCTTGCCATCAATACTGGAGTGCAACCAGATTCCAGACAACAGGTCTGAGATACCTACACCAGAGGTAGCAGCTCATCACACCCACTTGAGATGTATAGCTCACCTGATACCAGAGCTCGACCAAGGAGCTCCTATCGTCTTACTTCTCGGAAGAGACATACTACGGGTCCACAAGGCTAGAGGACAGATCAACGGCCCACAAAACGCCCCATATGCTCAGAGACTTGACCTAGGATGGGTCATTGTGGGAGATGTCTGTTTGGGTGGAGCACACAGGCCGACATCAGTCAACAGCATGCTCACCAATACCCTCGAGAATGGACGCCCGTCTCTCTTCCAGCCATGCGAGAGTAGTTTCCTGATTAAAGAATTGCCACACCACACCCCTCCACCTTGTCCGTTGGCTGATCCTTCCTGTGAAGACCATGCATGCGACGGTGAGCAAGATCATATAGGGTGCAGTTTTCCACAGGACAAGAGAAGACAACCAGGTAGCAATGTCCATAGAGGACAGACTGTTCTTGGACATCATGGAGCGAGAGATAGTAAGAGATGAATCAAAGAGTTGGGTCTTACCTTTACCATTCAAACCACAGAGGCTACGCTTACCCAACAACAGAGAACTTGTCTACAGTCGATTTGTTTCCCTTACGCGCAAACTGCAGAAGGCACCAGAAACAAAACAACACTTCTTTACCTTCATGGAGAGAATATTCCAGAGTGGCCACGCGGAAATTGCACCTGTACTTCAAGATTCCGAGGAATGTTGGTACTTACCTATTTTCGGCGTGTATCATCCGAAGAAACCAGGTCAGATAAGAGTGGTATTTGACTCAAGTGCCAGATACGAAGGTGTTTCTTTAAACGACGTATTCCTGTCTTGTCCAGACCTCAACAACAGACTTCTGGGAGTACTTCTTCGTTTCCGCAAAGACGCAGTAGCATTTATGGCCGACATACAACAGATGTTTCACTGCTTCCTTGTTAAAGAAGAACACAGAAACTACTTGAGGTTCTTCTGGTACCGCAATAATGACCCCTACAAGGACATCGTGGAATATCGTATGAAGGTTCACATCTTCGGGAACAGCCCTTCCCCTGCTGTCGCTATCTATGGCCTTAGACATTCAGCCAGAGAGGGTGAAGCAAAGTATGGATCGGATGTAAGATCTTTTGTGGAAAAGGATTTCTACGTAGATGACTGCCTGAAATCCACACCCTCAGAGGAGTCGGCAGTCAGTCTCCTGAAAAGGGCACAAGAAATGCTCGCTTCATCCAATTTGAGGTTGCACAAAATTGCTTCCAACAGTCAGAAACTAATGGCAGCCTTTCCCTCTCAAGATTACTCAACCGATTTAAAAGACTTGGATTTAAGCACAGACTCCCTTCCCATGCAGCGGAGCCTGGGTCTACTCTGGGATTTGAAAAAGGATGCATTCACCTTCCAGATCAGCGAAGAAGAGAAACCCTTCACGCGTAGAGGCGTCCTGTCCGTTGTGAACAGCTTGTACGATCCTCTGGGATTTGTAACCCCTGTAACTATCCAAGGTAAAATGATGTTGAGAGACTTCACCCAAGAGACATCCGATTGGGATGATCCGCTTCCCAGCGATAAAAGAGAATCGTGGGAAAGATGGAAAAATTCTTTAGAAGCCCTGTCAAGTCTCTACGTGGCACGACCATATGCTTCTGTGCCTTCATCAGAAATCAAGGTGCAAAGGCTTTGTATCTTTTGCAATGCTTCAACCAAGGCAATTGCAGCAGTGGCGTATTTGAAAACAACTGACATCAATGAACAATGCCACGTAAGGCTTGTTATGAGCCGGACAAAATTGGCCCCACTCCGTGAACACACAGTACCCAGACTGGAACTCTGTGCAGCTGTGCTGGCAGTAGAGTTAGCTGAGCTTATCTCGACAGAAATGGACCTGGAAGTCAAAGAAGTCGAGTTCTACACTGACAGCAAGGTAGTGCTGGGGTACATTTGCAATGAAACTCGTCGCTTCTATGTCTATGTCAGCAATCGGGTGCTAAGGATCAGGAGATCCACCGAACCTAAACAGTGGCACTATGTGTCCACGCACCACAATCCGGCGGACCACGCAACCAGATCCGTTGAAGCAAGACAACTTAAGGACACAACCTGGTTCACCGGCCCTACATTCTAATACCATTCGACGCCATATGTGGACGAGTCAAACATCTTTGAATTGGTGGATCCAGAGGCAGATGAGGAAATCCGTCCTCAGGTATCCGTTCTACGTACGGTGACTAAAGACAATCACCTCAAAACCCACCGTTTCACCAGGTTCTCAACTTGGAATTTGCTTGTTCGTGCCCTCGTTCGTTTATTTCCTCAGACCAGTTGCGGAACTTGTCTTACTGTTTTCGCCAAAAGAGCTGTGTGTGGCATCGGTTGATGCCAAGCGGGGAGTGTTCTGTCCTTCTAACAGGACAGGGGTTCATTTCAAGCATTAAAAGGTTAACTATTATTATAGTTCTGGTTTTGTTGTGTTATAGCACCACCCAGTGGTGGATAAATTTATAACCTGTGTTTTCCATGAATAATAGAGTGTTGCATTATGGGATTGCACCAAAGCATCATGGGATTGGGGAATTCCCTATTATTCTCTCTGTGTAATTTCCTGTACACTCGTGTTAATCTCTGTGTTGGAACTACTTCATTTACTTGCCACCCTGGTTAGTTTATCCGGTAAGATTGCTATCCTTGTTCTTGTAATATAGTGTTCTATAGAATGTGATTACTGTATAGCAACTAGTACCCGGGAAATGTATTATCTGTGAGTTACTGTATATAGCTGCATGTAGAAGTTGCATCATCCTGTATGCTTTCCCTGTTAGTTATAGTATCAGTTGTGCTGTTATGTGCCCAATACTTACTCAAATCATTTGTATTCTTATAGTTTTACCGCATTTCAATACCTGTTACCAATAAACAAGTTAGACTACAGAAAACAGTCTGCTTACTTTGGAAGACAGAAGTGGTTTATGCTGTATGTTGGATCACACACCGTATCAACGTGTATGAAGACAGAACATTAACCCTTCAGGTGTTTCACAGCAGCAGAAGCAACATGGAGGGGAAAAATTAACATTTAACTTTTTAGTCACAAAAATGATCTTTTCGCAACAATTTTTTTATTTTCCCAAGGGTAAAAGGAGAAACTGGACCACGAATGTTGTTGTACAATTTGTCCTGAGTACGCTGATATCTCATATGTGGGGGTAAACCACTGTTTGGGCGCACGGCAGGGCTCGGAAGGGAAGGAGCGCCATTTGACTTTTTGAATGAAAAATTGGCTCCAATCTTTAGCGGACACCATGTTGCGTTTGGAGAGCCCCCGTGTGCCTAAACATTGGAGCTCCCCCACAAGTGACCCCATTTTGGAAACTAGACCCCCCAAGGAACTTATCTAGAAGCATAGTGAGCACTTTAAACCCCCAGGTGCTTCACAAATTAATCCGTAAAAATGAAAAAGTACTTTTTTTTCACACAAAATTTCTTTTAGCCTCAATTTTTACATTTTCACATGGGCAACAGGATAAAATGGATCCTAAAATTTGTTGGGCAATTTCTCCTGAGTACGCCAATACCTCATATGTGGGGGTAAACTACTGTTTGGGCACATGGTAAGGCTCGGAAGGGAAGGAGCGCCATTTGACTTTTTGAATGAAAAATTATCTCCATCGTTAGCGGACACCATGTCAGGTTTGGAGAGCCCCTGTGTGCCTAAACATTGGAGCTCCCCCACAAGTGACCCCATTTTGGAAACTAGACCCCCCAAGGAACTTATCTGGATGCATAGTGAGCACTTTAAACCCTCAGGTGCTTCACAAATTGATCCGTAAAAATGAAAAAGTACTTTTTTTTCACACAAAATTTCTTTTAGCCTCAATTTTTTCATTTTCACATGGGCAACAGGATAAAATGGATCCTAAAATTTGTTGGGCAATTTCTCCTGAGTACGCCGATACCTCATTTGTGGGGGTAAACCACTGTTTGGGTGCACGGCAAGGCTCGGAAGGAAAGGCGCGCCATTTGACTTTTTGAATGAAAAATTATCTCCATCGTTAGCGGACACCATGTCGCGTTTGGAGAGCCCCTGTGTGCCTAAACATTGGAGCTCCCCCACAAGTGACCCCATTTTGGAAACTAGACCCCCCCAAGGAACTAATCTAGATGCATAGTGAGCACTTAAAACCCCCAGGTGCTTCACAGAAGTTTATAACGCAGAGCCATGAAAATAAAAAATTATTTTTCTTTCCTCAAAAATGATTTTTAGCCCGGAGTTTTTTATTTTCCCAAGGATAATAGGAGAAATTGGACCCCAAATGTTGTTGTCCAGTTTGTCCTGAGTACGATGATACCCCATATGTGGGGGTAAACCACTGTTTGGGCGCACGGCAGGGCTCGGAAGGGAAGGCACGCCATTTGGCTTTTTGAATGGAAAATTAGCTTCAATCATTAGCGGACACCATGTCGCGTTTGGAGAGCCCCTGTGTGCCTAAACATTGGAGCTCCCGCACAAGTGACCCCATTTTGGAAACTAGACCTCCCAAGGAACTAATCTAGATGTGTGGTGAGCACTTTGAACCCCCAAGTGCTTCACAGAAGTTTATAACGCAGAGCCATGAAAATAAAAAATTATTTTTCTTTCCTCAAAAATGATTTTTTAACCCACAATTTTTTATTTTCCCAAGGGTAACAGGAGAAATTGGACCCCAAAAGTTGTTGTGCAGTTTCTCCTGAGTACGCTGATACCCCATATGTGGGGGTAAACCACTGTTTTGGCACACGTTGGGGATCGGAAGGGAAGTAGTGACGTTTTGAAATGCAGACTTTAATGGAATGCTCTGCGGGCGTCACGTTGCGTTTGCAGAGCCCCTGATGTGCCTAAACAGTAGGAACTCCCCACAAGTGACCCCACTTTGGAAACTAGACCCCCAAGGGAACTTATCTAGATGTGTGGTGAGCACTTTGAACCCCCAAGTGCTTCACAGAAGTTTATAATGCAGAGCCGTGAAAATAATAAATGTGTTTTCTTTCCTCAAAAATATTTTTTTAGCCCAGAATTTTTTAATTTTCCCAAGGGTAACAGGAAAAATTTGACCGCAAAAGTTGTTGACCAGTTTCTCCTGAGTACGCTGATACCCCATATGTGGGGGTAAACCACTGTTTGGGCACATGCCGGGGCTCGGAAGGGAAGTAGTGACGATTTGGAATGCAGACTTTGATGGAATGGTCTGCGGGAATCATGTTACGTTTGCAGAGCCCCTGATGTGCCTAAACAGTAGAAACCCCCCACAAGTGACCCCATTTTGGAAACTAGACCCCCCAAGGAACTTATCTAGATGTGTGGTGAGCACGTTCAACCCCCAAGTGCTTCACAGAAGTTTACAACGCAGAGCCGTGAAAATAATAAATGTGTTTCCTTTCCTCAAAAAAGATGTTTTAGCAAGCAATTGTTTATTTTCACAAGGGTAGCAGGAGAAATTGGACCCCAATATTTGTTTCCCAGTTTGTTGTGAGTACGCTGGTACCTCATATGTGGGGGTAAACCACTGTTTCGGCGCACGTCAGGGCTCGGAAGGGAAGTAGTGACATTTGAAATGCAGACTTTGATGGAATGGTCTTCGGGCGTCACATTGCATTTGCAGAGCCCCTGATGTGCCTAAACAGTAGAAACACCCCATAAGTGACCCCATTTTGGAAACTAGACCCCCCAAAGAACTTATCTAGATGTGTGGTGAGCACGTTCAACCCCCAAGTGCTTCACAGAAGTTTACAACGCAGAGCCGTGAAAATTAAAAATCATTTTTCTGTCCTCAAAAAAGATGTTTTAGCAAGCAATTTTTTTTTCACAAGGGTAGCAAGAGAAATTGGACCCCAATATTTGTTGCCCAGTTTGTTGTGAGTATGCTGGTACCCCATATGTGGGGGTAAACCACTGTTTGGGCGCACGTCAGGGCTTGGAAGGGAAGTAGTGACATTTGAAATGCAGACTTTGATGGAATGGTCTGCGGGCGTCACGTTGCATTTGCAGAGCCCCTGATGTGCCTAAACAGTAGAAACACCCCACAAGTGACCCCATTTTGGAAACTAGACCCCAAAAGGATCTTATCTAGATGTGTGGTGAGCACTTTCAACCCCCAAGTGCTTCACATAAGTTTATAACGTAGAGCCGTGAAAATAAAAAATAATTGTTCTTTCCTCAAAAATTATGTTTTAGCAAGTAATTTTTTATTTTTGCAAGGGTAACAGGAGAAATTGGACCCCAATAGTTGTTGCCCAGTTTGTCCTGAGTACGCTGGTATCCCATATGTGGGGGTAAACCACTGTTTGGGCGCACGTCGGGGCTTGGAAGGGAGGGCGCACCATTTGACTTTTTGAACGCAAGATTGGCTGGAATCAATGGTGGCGCCATGTTGCGTTTGGAGACCCCTGATGTGCCTAAACAGTGGAAACCCCTCAATTCTAACTTCAACACTAACCCCAACACACCCCTAACCCTAATCCCAACTGTAGCCATAACCCTAATCACAACCCTAACCCCAACACACCCCTAACCACAACCCTAACCCCAACACACCCGTAACCCTAAATCCAACCCTAACCCTAATCCCAACCCTACCCACAACTGTAACCCCAACACAACCCTAACCCTATCCTTAACCCTAACCACAAGCCTAATCTTAACCCTATTTCCAACCCTAGCCCTAATTCCAACCCTAAGGGTACCGTCTCACATAACGATTTACCAACGATCACGACCAGCGATACGACCTGGCCGTGATCGTTGGAAAGTCGTTGTGTGGTCGCTGGGGAGCTGTCACACAGACCGCTCTCCAGCGACCAACGATGCCAAGGTCCCGGGTAACCAGGGTAAACATCGGGTTACTAAGCGCAGGGCCGCGCTTAGTAACCCGATGTTTACCGTGGTTACCAGCGTAAAAGTAAAAAAAAAATCCGTACATACTCACATTTCGGTGTCCTTCAGGTCCCTTGCCGTCCGCTTCCCGCTCTGAGTGCCGCCGTACAGTGAGAGCAGAGCGCAGCAGTGACGTCACTGCTGTGCTGTGCTCTCACTTTCCGGCCGGCAGACAGTCAGAGCGGGAAGCAGACGGCAAGGGACCTGAAGGACACCGAAATGTGAGTATGTACGGATTTTTTTTTTACTTTTACGCTGGTAACCACGGTAAACATCGGGTTCCTAAGCGCGGCCCTGTGCTTAGTAACCCAATGTTTACCCTGGTTACAAGCGAACACATCGCTGGATCGCTGTCACAACGATCCAGCGATGACAGCGGGAGATCCAGCGACGAAAGAAAGTTCCAAACGATCTGCTACGACGTACGATTCTCAGCAGGGTCCCTGATCGCTGCTGCGTGTCAGACACAGCGATATCGTATGGATATCGCTGGAACGTCACGGATCGTATCGTCGTAGCGATCAAAGTGCCACTGTGAGACGGTACCCTAACTCTAATTCCAACCCTAACCCTAAGGCTATGTGCCCACTTTGCGGATTCGTGTGAGATTTTTCCGCACCATTTTTGAAAAATCCGCAGGTAAAAGGCACTGCGTTTTACCTGCGGATTTACAGCGGATTTCCAGTGTTTTTTTGTGCGGATTTCACCTGCGGATTCCTATTGAGGAACAGGTGTAAAACGCTGCGGAATCCGCACAAAATTGACATGCTGCGGAAAATACAACACAGCGTTTCCGCACGGTATTTTCCGCACCATGGGCACAGCGGATTTGGTTTTCCATAGGTGTACATGGTACTGTAAACCTGATGGAAAACTGCTACGAATTCGCAGCGGCCAATCCGCTGCGGATCCGCGGCCAATCCGCTGCGGATCCGCGGCCAATCCGCTGCGGATCCGCGGCCAATCCGCTACGGATCCGCGGCAATCCGCTGCGGATTCGCAGCCAAATCCGCACTGTGTGCACATGCCCTAACCCTACCCCTAACCCTACCCCTAATTCTAACCCTAATTCTAACCCTAGTTCTGACCCTAACCCTAGTAGAAAAAAATATATATATATTTTATTTATTTTTATTATTGTCACCGACTTTCATGACGCAGCGTATGCGTCAAAGGTCGGGAAGGGGTTAAGTCTTCAGTAAACCAGGTAAAGAGACTGCAAACCTATGTTCTCCGTCCATCACTGCACCACTCACCATCCTCATCTATACTGTACACCGGGAGCCATGGGGACATACTTCACCTGTGGGAAGTTGTACCCCACGGCCCTGGCGGGCGACTCATTTACTGTTTAGGTACATCAGTGGCTCTGCAACTGCAATGTGATGCCTGTAGACCATTTCATCAAAGTTTGCATTCCAAAATGCCACTTCTTCCCTTCCGAGCCCCGACGTGTGCCCAAACAGTAGTTTTCTCCCATATATGGGCTATCAGCTCAGGACAAATTGCACAACAACTATTGGGGTCCAATTTCTCCAGATACCCTTGGGAAAATACAAAATTGGGGCTAAAAGATAATTTTTGTGGAAAAAATGATTTTTTAATTTTCACGGCTCTACATTATAGACTTTAGTGAAACAATTTGGGGTTCAGAGTGCACACCACACATCTAAATAATTTCCTTAGGTGGTCTAGTTTCCAAAATGGGGTCACTTGTGGGGGGTTTTCACTGTTTAGGCACATCAGGGGCTTTCCAAACGCGACATGGCGTCTGATCTCAATTCCAGTCAATTCTGCATTGAAAAAGTCAAACGGTGCTCCTTACCTTCCGAACTCTGCCATGCGCTCAAACAGTGGTTTACCCCCACATATGGGGTATCAGCGTACTCAGGACAAATTGCACAAACAACTTTTGGGGTCCAATTTCTCCTGTTACTCTTGGGAAAATAAAAAATTGGTGGCAAAAATATAATTTGTGAGAAAAAAAAATAGGATTTTTTTATTTTTATGGCTCTACATTATAAACTTCTGTGAAGCACGTGGGGGTTGAAAGTGCTCACCACACATCTAGATAAGTTCCTTAGGGGGGTCTACTTTTCAAAATGGTGACACTTGTGGGGGGTTTCCACTGTTTAGGCACATGAGGGGCTCTCCAAACGCGACATTGCGTCCTATCTCAATTCCAGCCAATTTTGCATTGAAAAGTCAAATAGCGCTCCTTCCCTTCCAAGCTCTGCCACGCACCCAAACAGTGGTTAACCCCCACATATGTGTTATCGGCGTACTCAGGACAAATTGTACAACAACTTCTGGGGTCCAAATACTCCTGTTACCCTTAATAAAATAAAAGAAATTGGATCTGAAATAATTTTTTTGTGAAAAAAGTTAAATGTTCATTTTTTTTAAACATTCCAAAAATTCCTGTGAAGCACCTGAAGTGTTAATAAACTTCTTAAATGTGGTTTTGAGCTAATTGAGGGGTGCAGTTTTTAGAATGGTGTCACTTTTTGGTATTTTCTATCATATAGACCCCTCAAAGTGACTGCAAATGTGATGTGGTCCCTAAAAAAAATGGTGTTGTAAAAATGAGAAATCGCTGGTCAAGTTTTAACCCTTATAACTCCCTAACAAAAAAAATGTTGGTTCCAAAATTGTGCTGATGTAAAGTAGACATGTGGGAAATGTTACTTATTAAGTATTTTGTGTAACATATGTCTGTGATTTAAGGGCATGAAAATTCAAAGTTAGAAAAATGCAACATTTTCAAAATTTTCGCCAAATTTTCATTTTTTTTTACAAATAAACGAAAGTAATATCAAAGAAATTTTACCACTATCATGAAGTACAATATGTCACGAGAAAACATTGTCAGAATTATCGGGATCCGTTGAAGCGTTCCAGAGTTATAACCTCATAAATGGACAGTGGTTAGAATTGTAAAAATTTGCCCGGTCATTAATGTGCAAACCACACTTGGGGGTAAAGGGGTTAATAAATGTATCCCCCTTGGGGAAATGTTGGTCAGCCTATACACTTATTGTATGGGCATTACAATTGTAGTAGAAACGCTCCTTTAAATTGGGCCTAGGTTTTAATGAGGCCTTCCTCCACCTCTCATAATTTTCCACCACTAGATCACCAGGGTTCATGTGTTTTGCGCTGCTGCAGACAGTCAAATTTTTGGCAAGGGTGTCTATGATGCCCATAGTATGTTTTTAATAAATGTATCCCCCTTGGGGAAATGTTTGTCAGCCCATAGGCACTTATTGTATGGGCATTACAAGTGTAGGAGACACAATCCTTTACATTGGGCCTAGGTTTTCATGAGGCCTTCAGCAATGTCTCATCATTCTGCACCACTAGATCACCAGGGTTCACGTGTTCCGTGATGCTACAGACAGTCAATTTTTTGGAAAGGGTGTCTAGTATGCCCATAGTACGTTTTTAATAAATGTATCCCCCTTGAGGAAATGTTTGTCTGCCTATACACTTAGTGTATGGGCATTACAAGTATAGGAGACACAATCCTTTATATTGGGCCTAGGTTTTAATGAATCCTTCCTCCAACTCTCATCATTTTCCATCACTAGATCACCGGGGTTCATGTGTTCCGCGCTGCTACAGACAGTCAAATTTTTGGCAAGGGTGTCTATGATGCCCATAGTGTTTTTTTTTTTTTAACTCAAATAGATTTTTATTAAGTATAAAATAACAATAAATATTTTACAACAATGCAGGGATTTTGAAAAGATCCCCCCCCCCTTTACAATATATCCCAACATTACCAACCCCCCCCCCACACTTTCTCCCATTTAGACAGCTCACTCTCTTCCCTTAGCATATCTTATACCGGCATATACTTTAGTATTATGTGATGACTCCTACTGTCTCCTTATAAACAAACATCCCAACAGGAAAAAACTTCCCAGAGCGTTCTTCCCTCATCCCTCCCCTACCCCAATTCCAGCCAAGGGGTCCACAGTTTATCATAAAACTCCACTTTCCGTCTTTTCTGGTAAACTCCCTTTTCTAGAGTAATAACATGTTTCCCATATTTAAGGTATTCTCCTCTCGAAGGTGGATCCTCTTTTATCCAGTTTCTTGCTATGACCTTCCGAGCCATATACAATAGTCTAGCAATTGCTATCTTCAAATTGTTATCTACTCTTATCTCCTCTACATATCCCAACAAACACACCACCGGTTTCCTTGGGGCCACCTTGGGTACCGACGCATACTGTGAAAAAAATGCCCGACGTGGGCAGCGGAAGCAGTCTTAAGATGCTTCCACTGCCCCATTGCAAGGTCCGGGGAGGAGGGGGCAGAGTTTCGGCTGCGCATGTGTGGTCGAAAATGGCGGTCTCGACGCACAAAAAAAGTTACATGTAACTTTTTTTGTGGCGGCGGTGCGCCAAAACACGACGCAACGTCGCACGACGGTTGCGACGTGTGGCAATATGTCGCAATGCGTCGGTAATGTTAGTCTATGGGGAAAAAACGCATCCTGCAGACAACTTTGCAGGATGCGTTTTTTTTCTCCTAAACGACGCATTGCGACGTGCAGCCAAAAACGCTACTGTGAAAGTAGCCTAAGCCCCCTCTATTCGGCTGATAATCACCAACCAGAAAGCAGCCAACCTTGGACACGCCCAGATCATGTGAAGCATTCCAGCATTGTCATTCTTACACCTAGGGCACTCCGAATCAGATCGCAGTCCGGCCTTATACAAAACATCTGGAGATCTATACACTCTATGTAGGATATAAAGCTGAGACAGTCTGTACGGTTCATTCAGTGACAGTTTTGGTATCCATTCTAACACAGATTCCCACGTTTCATCCTCTAAATGGCCCAATTCTCTTTCCCATGTAGTCCTAGCACCAATTGGGAAACCCAGTAAATGAGTATGTAGTAGGTCTCTGTACAAGGTGGAAGTAACCCCTCTCATTGCCCCTCTCCACACACATACTCCAACACTCAACACTAAATCGCCTTGAATTTTAAAACAGTCCCCCTCTTCTGGGCACTAAACGCATGTCTCACCTGTGCATATTGATATCCCCCAGAAGCCCTAATACCAAACTCCGATTGTAGCTAGGAAAAGAATTTCAGCTCTCGCCGCTCTAGAACCTGATAGATATATTGTATCCCCCTAGCCTGCCATTCTGGTAAACATCCCATTGCCATAAACTCCGGTAATTTGTTATTAAACCACAGCGGGGAGAACCTGGTAAGACAAGTGACTCCACGAATTTGTCTAACTCTTCCCCATAATTTATATATCAGGAATAGAATAGGATAGATTTTCCCAAGTGCCCCCAGAGACCCATCTTCCAAGCACTGTACCGCAGGACATCTTTTCGTCACCCTCTTTATCAGCTGTTGTACCACGCTAAAAGGCGCCTCACGCTCCCAGCCCTTTAAGTGCTGGCACTGAGCCACCAGGAAGCTTATTTCAGGGTTAGGCAAAGCCAAACCTCCTTCATCCTTAGGTCTCTGAAGCGTCTCCAACCTAATACGGGGATGCTGCTTCCCCCACACCAAACTCCTAAATAAGGAGTTAATCAGCTTAAATTTCCCACGTGGTATCCAAATAGGTGAGTTATGGAGAACATACATTATCTTAGGCATGAGAATCATTTTAATAAAACAGAGTTGATTTATTCCAATTTATCCTCAACCCCAACAATGCTCCAAATCTTTCAATAAGCCGAATAGCATTTCCCAATGAGACATGTGAATCGCTCAAGAACAGCAGTATATCATCCGCGTATAATGCTATCTTTTTTTCAATTGACCCATACCTAAAACCAGATACTTCAGCAGACTGCCTAATCTTGGTGACCAACAGCTCCACAGCCAAAGCAAACAGAAGAGGGGAGTGGACACCCCTGTCTCTTCCCTCTATGTAACTTAATCGTACGAGAAAACTCTCCATTCACCCTAACTCTAGCCAATGGTTGCGCATACAGCAGTTTGACCCAAGACACAAATTGTGGACCAAAACCCAAACAGTGTAACACCTGCCACAAATACCCCCATTCTACACTGTCGAAAGCCTTATGGGTGTCTAAGGATGCAATAACTCTCTGGCCACAGTTATCAGCACCCAGCTGTACATTCATAAAAAGCCTTCTCAAGGTAATTGCCATAGACCTGTCGGGCATAAAGCCGGACTGATCCAGATGTATCAACTTAGAGATAACACCTGACAATCTGGTTGCCAACACCCCGGCCAGAAGCTTGACATCCGTTGTAAGCAAAGAAATTGGGCGGTATGACTCAGGGTATCGTAAGTCTTTATCCTCCTTCGGGATTACCACTATTATGGCTTCTCTGATGGAGGCTGGCAGGATTCCCCCACTCTTAGGCTCCTCCAAGACCACTCTTAATCTGGGCATCAACACTTCCTCCATATCTTTGTAAATTTCGGCTGGTAGTCCATCTGCTCCTGGCGCCTTACATCTTGCCATTGACCTTAATATACAAGGTCTTACTCCATGCAGGGAGATAGGGAAAATGTGAGGTAAAATGCAGGCAAAATAGGGAAACCGTGAGGTAAAATGTAGGCAGAATAGGGAATACAGGGGTTTAGTTGGGGAAAAATCAACGCAGGTAAAACAAAGAAAGTTGTTCTTAATAAAGTCACTTATCCATCAGGCGTCTTCCTGACAAGAATGGTTCCGGAGTCGATAATGGCGCCAACAGCCGTCAACGCAACGTGGATCCAGTGTTGTCCTGAAGAAGGCGATGATCCGTTCCCGGCTGGCAACTTTAAGTCTTTGATATGTCCCGTGGAGTCCGCAGTGAAGAGACTCTGGTGGCCAGTAAGGTATATGCCACAATCCTGTCAGACAGAGGCGTAGCTAGGGTTTTGGTTCAGGGGGCGCAAAACTTCTGAGAGGGCCCCTAACCATGTAACCTTGATTACAACTGGGTGACGCACCCTAATAGTGGAGGAAAACCTCAGCAGATGACCGCACTGTTACTGAAGATAATCTACTATATAATCGTCTAATTCTGTCTGTTTGTCTGTAATGGAAATCCCGCGTCGCTGATAGGTCGCGCTAGCCGCCCGCGACCAACCAGCGACAGGCTCAGTCCGGCCGTAGTTCAGTCACGTTTATTGAACAAGTTCTGTCAGTCACAGTGTGACGTAGTTCACTCACATTTACTGAACAAGTTCTGTCAATCACAGTGCCACGTAGTTCAGTCACGTTTACTCAACACGTTCTGTCAGTCGGAATATTCTAGAATACCCGATGCGTTAGAATCGGGCCACCATCTAGTCTCTATATAAAGACCAACATAGATATTACCGCCATGTGGTCAGTGGTAAACACCAGCCCTACAGGACATATAAGAGATCACTGCACAGTTACAGATAATGACTTACCGTTGACATCCTTTCTGAAGGAATCGTTCACTTTTCCCGTCTTTTCCATCTGGCCCAGACCGACATGACAACTTCTTCCAGCAACGACTCGCCTGCAGACAAGACAACAAAGACACGTTTCACTTCTCACACTCCAGCTCCATCACCACCTATTCCCAACCTGCACAAACTCCTCATCCTGCTGATACCCCAAATACTGAGCCGCTGCTGCCGTATGTGTGCCTATTACTGCCCCTGATACACCACTGAGCCGCTGCTGCCGTATGTGTCCCTATTACTGCACCTGATACCCCAATACTGAGCCGCTGCTGCCGTATGTGTCCCTATTACTGCCCCTGATACCCCAATACTGAGCTGCTGCTATATGTCCCTATTACTGCACCTGATACCCCAATTCTGAGCGGCTGCTGCCGTATGTGTCCCTATTACTCCACCTGATACCCCAATACTGAGCCGCTGCTGCCGTATGTGTCCCTATTACTGCACCTGATACCCCAATACTGAGCCGCTGCTGCCGTATGTGTCCCTATTACTGCACCTGCTGTGTGATTCTCTGTGCCCTCTAAATTCTAAAGCACCCCTCTATAATATAGTAATGCCAGGTGCAAGTGCCCTAGAAAACAGAGCCCACATTTTGCCCCCTAGAAACTAATATTGCCCTGTGTGCCCCTTTAATAGTCACAGTAACCTGAGTTCCCTATAACAATAACAATGCCCACTTCACATTTAATGTCCCGAGTCTCCCCCCCTGTACAGCTCCCCTATACACAGTATGATGCTCTCTTATACACAGTATAATGCCCCCTCACTGTATAGTACCACCCACACAGTATACTGACCCCTTAGTAGCCTACCAACTGTTTGATGGCTCCAGCACTGTATGATGGCCCCTTCACTGTAATCCCCACACTGTTCGATGGCCCCCTCACTGTAATCCCCACACTGTACGATGGCCTCCATATAGTATAATGCACCAGATAGTCCTCAATATAGTATAATGCACTCCCCATATGCAGACTCTATAGCACAAGGCAGCACCTATAGGCAGACTCTGTAGTATAAGAGCACCCCCATAGGCAGACCCTGTAGTATAAGACAGCACCCCCATAGGCAGACCTTGTAGTATAAGACAGCACCCCATAGGCAGACCCTGTATAAGGCAGCACCGCATAGGCAGACCCTGTAATATAAGGCAGGACCTCATAGGCAGACCCTGTAGTAAAAGGCAGCACCCCATAGGCAGACCCTGTAGTCTAAGGCAGCACCCCATAGGCAGACCCTGTAGTATAAGGCAGCACCCCATAGGCAGACCCTGTAGTATAAGGCAGCACCTCCATTGGCAGATCCTGTAGTATAAGGCAGCATCCCCATAAGCAGATCCTGTAGTATAAGGCAGCACCACATAGGCAGACTCTGTAGAAGACAGTACCTCTATAGGCAGACTTTGTAAGTATAAGACAGTACCTCCATAGGCAGACCCTATAGTATAAGAGTACCCCCATAGGCAGACCCTGTAGTATAAGACAGTACCACTATAGGCAGACCCTGTAAGTATAAGACATTACCCCCATAGGCAGACCCTGTAGCATAAGACAGTACCCCTATAGGCAGACCCTGTAGTATAAGACAGTAGCCCTATAGGAAGACCCTGTAAGTATAAGACAGTACCCCCATAGGCAGTCCCTATAAGTATAAGACAGTACCCCATAGGCAGACCCTGTAGCATAAGACAGTACCCCTATAGGCAGACCCTGTAAGTATAGGACAGTACCCCCATAGGCAGACCCTGGAGTGTAAGACAGTACCCCTATAGACAGACCCAGTAAGTATAAGACAGTACCCCCATAGGCAGATCCTGTAGTATAAGACAGTACCCCTATAGGCAGACCCTGTAAGCATAAGACAGTACCCCCATAGGCAGACCCTGTAGGTATAAGACAGTACCCCCATAGGCAGACCCTGTAGTATAAGACAGTACCCCTATGGGCAGACCCTGTAGGTATAAGACAGTACCCCCATAGGCAGACCCTGTAAGTATAAGACAGTACCCCCATAGGCAGACCCCGTTGTATAAGGCAGCCCCCATAAAAAAAAATACTCACCTCTTCCTCCTTGTTCCAGCGGTGCTCCGAGCTCCCGCTCATCTTCTGACAGCGGGCGCCGGGTGGTGACGTCATTGCACCCATTCTCAGTGTCGGTGACGTCAGACGCTGACAGGGAGGTGATGGGAGAAGGAGAGCTGCGTGCTCCTTCCCTCATCAATGCGGTCAGCTGTATCGCCTAAATGCCGATACAGCTGACCTTGCGGTGACGGGCGGGGGGCCCACTGGTGGCACCGGGGCCCCCCCGCCTGCTCAGGGGCCCCATAGCAGCCGGGCGGCAGAGCAGGGAGACCGATTCTCCCTGCTCTGCCGCAAAATGTAACTATCGGCGCGCTACGCACGCCGATAGAGTTACAGTAGCGTAGCTCCGGGTGGGCCCCCTCTGAGCTCTAGGCCCGGGGCGCCCGCACCCTCTGCCCCCCGTTAGCTACGCTACTGCTGTCAGAATTAGGCGAGGCTCAACGAATATGAATCGGTGATTCAGGAAACAGCAGTACCTGGTCACAGTCTCTGTCACGCGGCACACACACAGCACTGACTGTTAAAGAGCGATTGGCACCTCGATGCCGGGGTGCCGACCTGCACACAACGGGCATCTCGTCAGAGTCTCTGCGGACCGTCTCTCTCACGGCCGGGCGTGCGCCTCAGGTGCTAACTGCCCAGAAGCTGGAGCTCTCACCCTCCTCAGCCGCGCGCTGCAGCACCCTGCTTGGCTCTGCTCTGCAGGGGATGGGGGCTCCTTCTATACGGCCCGTTGCCACTCTCTGATGAGGAGCTCACCGTTCTGCGCACTGCTCTGAGTTGGCACCTGATTTGCTTCACACGCTTTTTCTTTTTATGTCTCTGTCGTTGCGCGCCCCTTTCTGGCTCCGCCCACCCTCCTGGGTTCAAGGGTTGGTCCGGGTCCCTAAGGGTATGTGCACACGTTGCAGATTCCATTGCGGATTGTGCAAAATCCGCAGGTAAAACATCCTGCGTTTTACCTGCGGATTCAGTGCAGTTTTTGTGCAGATTTCACCTGTGTTTTTTACACCTGCGGATTCCAATTATGGAACAGGTGTAAAACACTGCGGAATCTGCACAAAGAATTGACATGCTGCAGAAAATAAACCGCAGCAATTCTGTGTGGAATTTTCCGCAGCATGTGCACAGTGGATTTGGTTTTCCATAGCTTTACATGGTGCTGTACAACGCATGGAAAACAGCTGCAGATCGGCAGCCAAATCTGCAACGTGTGCTCATACCCTAAGGCTTCCCCCTGGCAATCGGGGAAGGTCCGGCTTTCTTAAGCCTTCCCCCGGAAACAGAGGATGCAGCCCCTTCAGTTCCGGACCCGGCACGCAGGTACCCGCTGCCTCGTCGACCCCCTTAGTGTTGACACTTTTAGGTTTGTGTTTACACACAGCATTTTGTTTTGATTTTTTTTAAAGAAAAGAAAGCTGTGTTTTACGGTACCAGCAAGAGCAATGAGATTTCAGCGATCTGAGACAGCAGCATTTTTTAACCCCTTAGTAACCACCAATACGACTTAAATGAGCTGCGTCCAAAACGCTCCACTTCCTGATCGTGGGCACGTAAATCTGCAGCATGACAAATCTTTCAGCAGCGTTTTTTCACCCATAGAAAGCAATACAACCTGTTTTTTTTTCCAGCGGTTTTGTTGAGAAAAACTACGTTTATTAAATATGTACCATAGACAAATGACATGCAATCCGCAGGCCAAAAATCTCAGCAAATAGCTGCACGTTCTACCTTTGTACCTGCCTAGAGGAAAGCTTTTTCCTGCAGAAAAATATCGCTTTGTGTGAATAGAATCTTACAGGGTATTCCTGTATGAATCGCAGCACTTTTTAAGAACAGAAACCGCACCATATTACCATTAAAATTGCATCAACAGCACATAAAAATAGCCAAAATAAAATCAGCGTGTTCTTACAAAACCGGGCCGAAAACCACAACAAGCAGCTTTCACATTTGGGTTTTTAAGCCAGAAAAAAAAATCCATTTCTCATCGGTTTCTGCAGTTTCTGGAGTAATTTCCTTTTTTTAGTGGCTTTAGTAGTTGTGCCTTCCTGGCAATGATCATACACAGATTTTTTTTTTTTTTGCTGTGTGTTACAGTACCAGAAGAGATGTTTTATTTCCTGACTTGTTTTGAGAACTGCAGCTTTTTTGTAAAATCTGCAGCGTGTCAATTCTTTCAGCGTTTTTTTCACCCATAGAAAGAATTGAGACAGTGGGAAAAAAAATGCCGAAAAAAACCATAATGACATTTTTTAAGCATTTTGATTAAAAATAAAAAAAGCTAACTGTATTAAACATGTACTGTAGACAAAGCACAAGTACAAAACATAATTTTCCTCCTAAAGTTCTATGAATGCCTTAGAGCAGAACATATGCAAAGATGAAAGGGAGCACAAGCGAACGCTTTGGTAGAAGGCGCTCACATTACGGATCTACGCAGGAGAGGTGACAAGATGTATGCACACAGGCCTTCAATATAAGGGGAGTACTGAAACTACAAGTACCGGCATGCAGTGCGGCTCGAGCGCTGCTGTCATCACGCGGGGCGGGTATTTAAATGTCACTCATTGGAGCGTTACAGCAGCCGCTGCCCGGACGGGGAAGTGCAGTGATGGAGGCAGCAGTGAAGCATCGCGCCCTGTACAAGGCAACGACCCCGCCATGGAAGGAGACGTACAGGAAGGTAAGGGCGCTGCAGCCGGCGGGGCGCTGCCTCTGTGCTCCGCTCACCACGTGACCTGTCCTCCTAGAGATGTGTGGAGAGGCTGAAGAGTAACCGCTCCCGGCTGCTGGACCGGCTTCGCCAGGTTGGAGATCGGGTCAGTGCGGGTGTCGGAGGCTCCTTCCTGGTGCAGGAGGTGATGGAGGAGGAATGGCAGGCCATGCACCGGCTACCAGCTCTGTGGCGGCAGGATTCCCTTCCCCAGGTAAGCTGCCCATTACTATATGCATGGCCTATTCCTTGTACAGGACACACTGGTGCCAGTCCTGTCTGCACGCCTCTGTCACATCATGCTGGAAGTATCCAAGTGCTCCAGTCATCAGTCCCATAGACAATGAATGGAGCAGAAGCTGAGCATGTGACCCACTCTATTCGGGACTGGCGTGCTGAGCCCTGTCTTTGGGGATCTACATCCCTGAGCTTGGAATCCCTAGCACGCCGATGGTTGGCCAATCCACAAGTTATCCGCATGTACACCAGACACGTCACTTGTGGATTGGCCAACCATCAGCGTGCTAGGGATTCCAAGCTCAGGGATGTAGATCCCCAAAGACAGGGAATAGAACAGAGTGGGTCACATGCTCAGCTTCTGCTCCATTCATTGTCTATGGCACTGCTGACTAGAGCACTCGGATACTTCCTGTAGTCCCTAAGGCAATGAGCAGCACAGAGGTTATGAACGCACACCTCTACGTTCATAACAAGGCCGCGTACTTGGGTTTTTCAGGGGTTACACACTTCTATGGAGTACTGAGAATAATCAGGCAAGTCAACTAACTTGATAGAATTTTTTTTTTTTTTTATATATATATTTTTTTGTGGCAAGACCTACCGCAGATGGGTAGGTCAAATGTCTGAGCTGGGAATACCTTTGTGTAACTTGCACTGTGGGTCAGTCTCTGGTCTTAGCCCCTTAAAGGGAACCTGTTCCCCCAAAATGGAAGGTGAGCTAAGCCCACCGGTATCAGGGGCTTATCTACAGCATTCTGTAATGCTGTAGATAAGCCCCGATGTATCCTGAAATATAAGAAAAAGAGGTTAGGTTATACTCACCCAGGGGCGGTCCCGCTGTTGTCCGGTCCAGGGCCTCCTATCTTCTTACAATCCCATCCTCTTTTTGTCTTCACGCTCCGGTGCAGGCGTACTTTGTCTGCCCTGTGTGTTGAGGGCAGAGTACTGCAGTGCGCAGGCGCCGGGAAAGGTCAGAGAGGCCCAGTGCCTGTGCACTGCAGTACTTTGCTCTGACCTCAACAGGAGAGACAAAGTACGCCTGCGCAGGAGCCGCAGCGTGAAGAAAAGAAGACGACGACATCGTATGAAGATAGGAGGCCCCGGACCGCGACGCCGATCGGACCGCAGCAGGACCGCCCCTGGGTGAGTATAATCTAACCTCTTTTTCTCCTCTTTCAGGTTACATTGGGGGCTTATCTACAGCATTACAGAATGCTGTAGATAAGCCCGTGATGCCGGTGGGCTTGGCTCACCTTCCATTTTGGGGGTGACAGGTTCCCTTTTAAAGGGAACCTATCTGCAGAGTAACTTGTATGTGTCCATAGGCCAGCAGATGCCACTCTGCTGTGTAACACTACAGCCTGTGACTGCTGCTACCAATCACTGGGTGCCGCGGCTCAGACATGTTAACTACGTGAGCTGAAATCCAGTTGTCTACCAGTACAGGATCTCTCTGCAATACTTGGCGCACACTGCAGCGTTCTTCTGACGTTCCATCTTGTGGCCTTCGTGTGTCTGCTCTGACTAGTCATAGGTTTGGTATATTCTCTTTAAGCTCTTACTGACAGCATGATCCAGATACAATGGCCGTGCTGCGTAGAAGTTGTTTCTTCAGCTCTCACTGTCTGTACTGCTATTCCCTGATCTGCTAACTCCTGCTGTGACCCATTACAGGACCCCGAAGAGCTGGTTACTCTAGAAGAAATCAAACAAGAGCTCCTCTTAGAAGGTAAATCTGAAAATGTGCTTTCTGCTGATTAGTGTATTGCCCAATCCCCTCTAGTGCCTGCCGGGGTCTAGCAGTCTCCATACCTGGATCAATTGGGCGCTCCTGACAGGCAGGGTGCAGTGACCAAGTGTCTGCTGTACTACAGGGAGCAGCAAGTCTGGTGGTGAGAAGGCAACACTTGTAACTAATCACTGCGGGGAATGGCCTCTTGGCTCCTTAGTACATGACTTGCACAGATGACTTATGGAGCGGGCTCCAAAGCTGAGCCTGCTCCGCACATCGCTCTGCTACATGGCAAGCATTTATCAGCTGTTAACTGTTTAATTGCTTGTTAATCTCTGATGGCAGTGAATAAATGGAACACTCATCAGCTCCCCGCTATGGGAGCCATTGTGGCAGTGGCCTGCTGAAGGCTTCCTGTAGCTGCCATCTTGGTACTCTTGTGAAGCTGAGCATCATGTGGTTTTTCACTGTATCAGCCCTTATCCTTGATATTGGTGAAAAGGACATGGTCTGTGGGGGGAAACCAACCCTGGGCATGTGAACAGCACCATAGATTATAATGGGTCTGAGTGGGGAAAAACATGTAGTATGGCCGTCTGAATGAGGCACAAGGGGTGGGTACCTTCCAGAAAATCTTGGCCTCTAGGTGCAGTTTTTTTTTTTTTTTTGCCTATGTAGCAGTCTTTGGCGCTGCTTCCAGTGTCTGTATTGACTACGGCATGGCAGGCACTCCGTGACAGAACAGGAGGGATGTCCAGTCTTCACGTGTAATGCCATGGAGATCACTCGCTGGTAATGTGTTGTGGGCTGATATTATTATTATTTTTAAAATCTTTATGGGATGTATAGAACAGGAATGTCTAGATCTGATATTGCTAGATACGGTATATAAATAAGTTCCAGTAATAGAAAACCGATGTTTAAACTCCATGTGCAGAAAATACTTTGACATGGCAGTCTCCAAGGCCCAGACTAATTGATTTGTTGCCTATTTACAAGATCTTCTGAAATGAATATGACTTTTAGTCAGGATGAATAAACTCTTCACATTAGTGCACCCCGAGAACAAAAGTTGCCTCTCCTGGAATGGTAATGTGACGTTGGATCTACACTTTTCACCGCACTTGGATTTTTTTTTTTTTTTCTTCGGTACAATGTATGGTAGCATGAATGGCGTCATTCAAAACTACAACATGTCCTGCAAAAAACCCATGACAATGTGGCTGTTGCCAGGAAAATAAACATTATAACCTTTTTAAGACTGAAGGGAAGTTTAAAAAAAAAAAAAATAAAAAAAAATCTCCAGGTCTTTAGGTGGTGGAAGGGTTTGTTAACCTTAGAGACCATGTTACTTGAATGCAAAAAGCCTTCTCCAATGACTGTATTCTACACTGGCCAGTTTTGCATTTGTCCTGAGTGATATGTTTCACCCTATAATTTCTGCATCTTATTCTTAAATACAATTTAAAGGTCCTCCTTCCTTACAGAGCAAGCGATGGTTGAAGAAATTGAAAGCATTGTTCAGTTTGAAAGCGACTGTCTGGATTCTGTAGTTGGCTTAAGTAGAAATGAAGTGGTGTGCCCTGTCTGTAATAGGTAGGCATCTAGTCCTGAAGGGAAGCCACAGATCTGACATCTATGATTTGTTCATAATCTACTTGTCTTTTCAGGAATTATCTAACGATCACAAGCTGCTTTGTCATGTGTCAGTGTGGAGTGTACATCAATTGTAAAGTAAGTTTAGTGTGTGCGTGTTTAAAAAAAGTGTGTGTGTGTGTGTGTGTGTGTGTGTGTGTGTCTAAAAAGACCCTTTAACTTTAGGTCATTGTCTTGTCTCCAACAAGCCAGTATAATCCTGGAGATGAGATGCTATGGTGTCAGTTGTAGCTGGGATAACATGGCAGCTTTAGTTGTGCTAGTATTGACACCTAACAGGATTATACACTTCATTAATTCCAGGGTGATGGCACCAATGTTTCCATTAATGACACGTTACATGGACAATCTCCATACGTGACTTGTATTAGGGTGGACCAGACTGTAAATAGCATGAATCATTCAGGTCCCTTCACTCTATGCACTCTGCTCCATTTCTCAAACATCTATGCTATAGACCTTCCAGATAGACCTGTCACTTAAGGCGCAGGATGGCGAGAAACCTGTTGCACTTGAGTAACATCACTAACTGTCCAGTAAACCTGCTGCCATATGGTGTTTTTCCTTCCCCATATAACCCCACCACTGACTGGCAGCTTGCTGACTACTTGGCAGTTGTCTGTGTACAGGACGATCAGTGATGTGGGATTATAGAGATCAGGAATCGGATAACCATTAGATCTGCAGTACAATAAATTGGGGGTTTAATCAAAACCGCAGCATATACAGCACAGTAAGTGAAAAATCAGAATCTGCACCTCTACCCCTTCATCATGCTGATCTCAGATGGCGTAGCAATAACCTGGTCGCACATTCCCTTTAAGACCATAACAGAGTTTGGCTTGTAGATAATAATGGAAAATGTGACAGTGGCATTGGCTAACCTATTAACTTGTAGCTCTGATTTCAGTCTCAGGGTATGAACACTGAGAAATTACAAGCATTACTGGAGGCCAACGTGTTGGCACATGCGAGCTGCTGCAGTGCACAACCAGTGTTTTCCGCTGGTTTTGGAGCGGAAGGCTTGCCCAGCATGTTCATGAGCTGTTCTGTGAGTAACTTCTGGCTGCCTATACAAACTGATACTGATTTTGAAAGGTTGTATGGTTTATTTATTTTTTTTGGGTAGGTGGAATCTAATGTGTTTTCCACAAAGTACACTTTACTAGATTTTGGAACAATATTACTTTAAGTGTGTATAATATATACTGTGTAATGGCTGTGTCTGCATGTAGGGGATCAATAGTGCATGTTTATTCTTAAAAATGCATAACTTTATTAGGGAAAATATTTATTCACCAACATGGATTAACTTTTAAATACCATTAAAGAAATGGCAAAGGTGTGCATCTGATCCAGTAAGGCATATTCTAATGACATAGTGTTTACCCTGGTTAAGCCATATCTTATAAAGACCTGAAGCATATACATACAAATGCTAAAAGAAAATACTAAAAACTAATCCTAGTAAAGGTTAGCTGAATAAGAAGCGAGATAAAACAAACTTTGTGCTCAATAAATCTCCATGAAGTCAGATATTGCCGGGGGACCACACTGTGCCTGATGCTGTGAATCCCCATGTGTGTTGCTACTCCATGGTAGCTTCATCAGGGGTACATGTATTAATACAACATGTATTGTAGGTGTAACCTGACTGCACATACCACAGCTCCTGGTCAGGGGAGGACATGAGTACAGACCGAACCGTGGGATCGCAGCTGATCCTTCCTGTAAGGCTGTGGTCACATTGGCATCCGATGCGAGATCATAGACTGTGCTATGCTATTGACACTCCGCTCACAATTACAGTAGCATTTGTGTCAGTGCACTGTGCTCCGAACTTCTGAGAGCATCGATGCGGAGGAGACTGAAAAAGTAACTTCTCATCCATTGCAGGGATTCACTGTAATGGCACTGACATTCGAGTGCAGTCCGATGTTTCATGTGCATCCGTACACAGGTATTGGTGAGTGCAATCCCAGCATGCTGCAATTGTGTCCTAATGCCAATTTGACATGAGAAAATGGCACATCTGATCTGCCCCATAGAATCACACTGGTCTGAGTGCTAGGTCATGTTTTATCACATACTATAACACGGCTGAGTACTATCTTGTGAGCGTAACTGTAGGTAAAACCTTTCCCTGCCTGTATAATCCCATGTACATCATCCCATGTACATCCTCCCCTGCCCAGGAGCAGTGGTTTGTTTAGACCATGTCCCTGCACGGTCAGACACGGCCATTACACAGTACACAGCAGGGGCACATTTATAAGATTATTTCACAACAAACTTTTTTTTTTTTTTTAATTTTCTGTTTCCCTCTCTAACACAATTCATTAACTTTTTTTTGTCTTTACCTAGGTGTGTGATGCTGTAGCAATAATAATTTGAAAGAATTTTCTTCAGTGCTGTGGTTGGAAGAGCTTTTTATTTTTTGTAAAAATTTTATATTAATAAAGATGTAATTTATTATTTTTACTCCCTTGCATATATAAATCCAAATACCTTTCACTCACACAATCAAAGGCTGTGTGTGTCTTTGTCGTCTTTCTTGGTTTGCAAGGTCATCTACTATTCTAATTTCTAACTTTGCGCTCTCAGTGGCCCCTCATGTCTCACAAAGCGGAGAAGGCCACCCATGTAAAGGTAAAAAGACAACATCCTAATCAATTATTAGACGAAACCTCTGCTCTGAGGAAGCTAGTTAGTCACCCACACCTAAAACAGATCTTGGTGCCTTCTAAAAGTGTTTTGGGGGGGAATATAAAATTTCCATTTCCTAGCCTGCCAAACATTAGCTGGCACGGCTTTTGGATTTTTAGGTCCAAAAGTGTTTCCTTCAGTCTGGAGATGGGGACCAAGTAGTCAAACGCTTGCTTCATTACGGAAGTCTCTAGATCCTGTCTTCTAGTTATTGGTCCTGAACAATGCTTGGTTACTGCAGGTACGATGATATTTCTGACAGCTGCTTCGACATGTGTAGCTAAATGCTGGATGTTTCACACTAACATGTCTTTCCAAACAAAAATTCTATCTCTTAACAAAAGTGTGCCCATGCATAAGGGAACTAGTAGGCCCAAGCATAACCAATGTGTTCCTCCAACTTAGTTTAAATGCACCTCCTATGGTTATTACATAAAATGGTGGCGAGTTGGCTCACTAGATTCGAGTCATGGGCTACATGGTGCACAGTAAAATAAGGCAAGTAGGACAATGAATTCCTGCAACTGTAGCCATTCCTCAGTCCCAAGTGAGTGGACTCGGCTACAAAAAGGTGAGGATCTGGATGCTGGAATTCAATTTGCCTAATACTATTGTGGTTATTTAACATTAGTTAGAAACTGGACACATAGCAGCATAAGTTACATCAAACTTCATTATATCCTTTTATAACTATTCAAATTCCCCATAAAGATAATGGAAAAAAAATAGAGGCAAAAACCAAAATTAACGTATCATTAAAATAATAATTTATTTCACATACAAGCATTAAAAATACCAAGGGAGTATCACAAAAACGCTTGAGGGTAGTACAAAGACCAGGAGTTAAATACAAATGAGCATGTATAGTAATGCTCAATATCACAACACCTAACTCACTTCACGTATCATACCAACAACACTTAATAGAAACAGCTCTATGTCAGAATCCTAGTTGTATTGAATAAAGTGGTCACAGTGCCTCGTGCAAAATATTTGCATATATAGGCTTGCGCCCATTTGTATGTTTACAACATGCTACTTACATGAAGTCTTTCACCTGGTATGTACGCCCTCAAGTACCCCGACAGCCATAATAGCTTCCTCAACAGGGGGCATGTGTGTTGTCAGTAGCGCTGCAATCTATATATACCTTCATACACAGCTGGTTGCAATGTCCGCATCACCGGTGATGTGCTGCGCATGCGCCGGTCCCTGGACTTCCTCCCTTGTAAAGAAAAACTTTCTGCTCATTGCATCTGGAACGCAAGCGTGGAACGCTTTGCGTAACCATCGTGAGTGAGGCAGGAAGTCATGGGGAAGTACCTGACCTGCGCATGCGCCAACCGGGCACCGAGAAATGCATAATAGAGCTGTGAGAAGGAAATCAAAGCCCATTCAAAGTGCGGTGTGCTTACAGAGAGAAAAAAGGAGGATTTCTAATGAATGCGGGCTAAATCTAATATATAAAGCTGAATGTGTGTGTGTGTGTATGTATGTATGTATGTATGTATGTCCGGGATTGGCATCTGAACCGTAGCAGCTACAGCCACAAAATTTTGCACAGTCACACGTCTGGACCCCGAGAGCGTCATAGGCTATGTTGTGAGGTGAAATTTTAACCCCGCGCTTTCCAATTCACCAAACAATTTTGCCCCTATCTACATAATGGGGGAAAAGTGAAAGGAAAAGTGTTGGAGGCGTCGCAGCTACAGGCACAAAATTTTGCACAGTCACACGTCTGGACCCTGAGAGCGTCAAAGCTATATTGTGAGGTGAAATTTTAACCCCGCGCTTTCCAAGTCACCAAACAATTTTGCCCCTATCTACATAATGGGGAAAAAATGAAAGGAAAAGTGTTGGAGGCAAATTAACAGCTGCCAGATGTGAACAAGGGGGACTTAAAGAATGACAGCGATGGCACCAAAGAGTATATACTGTACAGTTGCTAAGGTGGGGCCCCAACATGGGATAATCACACCACCACGGGGATATGAACACACACACAAAATGCGCCACACACTACCACGTGCTCGAACACATATACCACCCTCAGTGCACATTTCACCACACATACACCAACCTCGCCACATAAAAGTAGAAACACAAAAGTCGCCGCTCAAAACTCGCCACGCGCAAAACTCTCCACATGCAAAACTCGCCACACGTGCAAAACTCGCCACACGCAAAACTTGCACACGCAGAAAAATTGCCACACGCAGAAAAATTGCCACATGCACAAAAGTTGCAACACATGCAAAAGTTGCCTCACACAAAACTTGCACATACTCAAAAGGCACCACACATAAAACTCGCCACGCGCAAAACTCGCCATGCGCAAAACTTGCTGCACACAACTTGCTACACTAACCTGTCACATGCAACTCGACACACAAAAAGTTGCTACACGCATGTCGCCACACAAAACTCATCTCACAAAAGTCCCTACATGCATGTCGCCACACGCAACTCAACACACACAACTTGACACACGAAACTCGCCCTAAAACACACACAAGTCTGGTATCCTTCAAAAATAAAAATCTGATTAATAAGCAGACAAACTACAAGAGCAACAAATGTACCATATAGGAATCCGGCAGCTGTCAGTCACATGACCAGTCTATTATGTGTATGTGTGAGCTAATATATACTGCCAGGGGGTGGGCTTACTGTTGGCTGGGGATTTATCAGGCTGCCATTTTAGCTTACAAATACTGAGGTAAAAATACTGACCAAATAACGTGTGAACGAGGGCTAATACAGGAGGAGATGGCATACAGCTATATACTATATACAGGAGATGACACACAGGTATATACTATTTACAGGGGAGATGACACACAGGTATATACTATATACAGGAGGAGATGACACACAGATATATACTATATACAGGAGAGATGACACACAGGTATATACTATATAGAGGAGGAGATGACATACAGGTACATACTACATACAGGAGGAGATGACATACAGGTATATACTATATACAGGAGGAGATGACACACAGGTATATACTATATACAGGAGCAGATTACCTACAGGTATATAGTATATACAGGAGGAGATGACACAGGTATATGCTATGTATAGGAGGAGATGACATACAGGTATATACTATATACAGGAGATGACACACAGATATATACTATATATAGGTGAGATGACACACAGGTATATACTATATACAGGAGATTACATACAGGTATATCTAATATATAAAGCTGAATGTGTGTATGTATGTATGTGTGTATGTCCGGGATTGGCATCTGTACCGTCGCAGCTACAGCCACAAAATTTTGCACAGTCACACGTCTGGACCCCGAGAGCGTCATAGGCTATGTTGTGAGGTGAAATTTTAACCCCGCGCGTTCCAATTCACCAAACAATTTTGCTCCTATCTACATAATGGGGAAAAAGTGAAGGGAAAAGTGTTGGAGGAAAATTGACAGCTGCCAGATGTGAACAATGAGGACTTAAAGAATGAGAGCGATGGCGACAAAGAGTATATACCGTACAGTTGCTAAGGTGGGGCCCCGACATGGGATACTCACCACACACGGGGATATGAACACAAACACAAAATGCGCCACACACTACCACGTGCTTGAACACATATACCACCCTCAGCACACATTTCACCACACACACACACCAACCTCGCCACATAAAAGTCGAAACACAAAAGTCACCACTCAAAACTCGCTACATGCAAAACTCGCCATATGCAAAACTAGGCTCACGCAAAACTCGCCACACGTGCAAAACTCACCTCATGGAAAACTCACCTCATGCAAAACTTGCACACACATAAAAATTGCCACATGTACAAAAGTTGCACCACATGCAAAAGTTGCCTCACACAAAACTTGCACATACTCAAAATGCACCACACATAAAACTCGCCACGCGCAAAACTCGCCATGCACAAATCTTGCTGCACACAACTTGCTACACTAACCTGTCACATGCAACTCAACACACAAAATGTTGCTACACGCATGTCGCCACACAAAACTCATCTCACAAAAGTCGCTACATGCATGTCGCCACACGCAACTCAACACACACAACTTGACACATAAAACTCGCCCTAAAACACACACAAGTCTGGTATTGTCCTTCAAAAATAAAAATCTGATTAATAAGCAAACTACAAGAGCAACAAATGTACCATATAGGAAATACGGCAGCTGTCAGTCACATGACCTGTCTATTATGTGTATGTGTGAGCTAATATATACTGCCAGGGGGGAGGGCTTCCTGTTGGCTGGGGATTTATCAGGCTGCCAATAGCAACCAATCACAGCTCAGCTTCTATTTTGCTACAGTTAATTAACCTGAGCTCTGATTGGTTAATATAGGCAACAAAGACATTCTCAGTATAACAAAGCTAATATATGTTGTGAAATGCTTCTATTTGCTTAGTTTTTGCCTTTTAATAATTACATTTCTATCTATTTGTTTTGTGGTTTTTGTGTGCAGAATAAATTTTTGTTAACACATTCTATTTTGCTAACAGCAGTCATTAACCCGGGCGAAGCCGGGTAGTACAGCTAGTTATGTATATATGTAAACAGACTAAGACTGATAATGTGCATAATTCCTAGTCTAATGATGCATACCGCAATATATAAAATGTCAATGTGTATAATAATTAAATTATATATATCCGTTCATATTACAATTCATAATAATACATAATGAATAATATAAAAATAGCTATACATTCAATTAATCAAAAAATTACAATAAATACCCCAACAAAATAATTAATAGTAAATAGAACTAGATAAAGTGCCATTCCAATTATAAAAGTAGAATAGACATAATAAGCCAAGCTCACGTTACATTTACTCTATCGCCTCATTGGGGGACACAGGACCATGGGTGTTGTGCTGCTGTCCACTAGGAGGTGACACTATGCATAATCTGAAAAACATTAAATATGGCTCCTCCTCTGCAGTATACACCCCTGGACGGCATCAGCCTTCTCCAGTTTTTGCTTAGTGTCGCATAGGAGGCACACCTAGATTTTTTTTCTTTTATTCCGGTTTTTTCCGACGGATTACAGATGAAGAAAAGAGGGTCTCCTGTGAGACTCTCGGCATGGCTCCTTCCTCAACCCCCTATCACTGGGTGCCCGGTTGAAGTAGAGATGGCTATTCCCCATGTTGCTCCTTCCCCAATCCCTCGGGTGCTGGTTCGAAGTCGAGACCCCCCCCCCCTCATTCCCCAATTCCTTTTGGTTTCGGGGTTGAGGTCGAGGCAAGGATAAAAGCCCCTGAAGGTGACAGCAGCACCACTCCCTAATCCCCCTCTGGGGGCATTAGGTTGAGACACCTCAGGTAGGGCCTGTACAGGCAGCATTCTACAGCTCCCAGCAATGGGCCAGCACACTGCGCCTGCATCCAGGGACCCCAGCCCAGCTGCGGGCTCCTGTTGGGGCCGGGGGGAGTGCAGGCAGGCATGGCACAGACAGACACATGGCTCCCTGCACCCCTGTCTCTGCGGCAGCACCAGCTCTATACTGCCTCAGGGGGACCCCTCACCGGGCCCCCCTTCGGATTACAGCCCCACCACTGTCCTGCCTTTAAATCCGGAGGGGTCCGGTTCAGATCCGACCCCCTCCCGGACTTTTGCGCCGGCCTGGAGCCCTTCTGGGCATCAGGCATCTAATTTAGGCCCTGGCTTTGGCCTAGCTGAAGCCGCCGCCTTCTCTCCGCCCCCCGGATGACAAATATGACACTCTACAGTGTCAAAAAGGGGGTGGATCGAGACAGAAAGGGCGCGTTTTTACACAGCTTTGCCGCCTTTTTCTCAGCTCTCCGCCCCCTTCTCCCCCTGCCCTCGGCGCTGGACCTAGGGGCAAAACTGGTGGGGTAAGATCAGCTGGGTTGTTTTACTCGGCTGTGAATCCATATTCCCTATAAGGCTCCCCTATAGGGTTCTCTGCAGTAACGTCCTCTGCATAGCAGCCCTTCTGCACTCTGTGCACTATGCCGGGCTCAAGGTCCAAGAGAACCAGGCAGGACTGCTATTATGCATTCTGCACAGCCTGCAGGACCGCTCTCCCCAGTGGCAGTATCTACCCACACTGCCAGGACTGCACTCAGACTACTGTGTCAGAGCCCCAAGAGGCCCCTGCCAATGCTTCGGTGTCTAATGCCACGCCGGAAATGGGTCTCTCAGATGTCGCAATCTATGACGCAGTCTATAGATAACCTAACCTCCACATTGCTTCAGGCTCTGCAGAGTCATGCCTCGGCTATGACCGTTACCCAGCAAAGGGAGAGCTTGGCTCAGGGACAGGATGACCCTTGCACATCCACGTCTAAGTCAGGACGCAAGCGGACCCACAGTCCATCTACATCATCCCATAGCACTCGGTCATCCCCTTCTAGGGAGAGACACCGTAGTTCCAGGTCAGCTAGACCGTCCCCTTCCAGGGACAGACAATGCAGATCTCCGCAATCCCCGACCAGAGAAGGCCTCCTCCCCAGCTCACCCAGCAGGGGATGCCTCAGTGATGCACAGGATTCGGAAGACATCTGTGACTCAGACAAGGGAACGGAGGGGTCCCTGATCCCAATCCCCTCCCCCTAGCAATACTGCGCTAGTTGAGGACTTAATCTCTTCCATCCATCGGGTGCTGGACATTTCTGATCCGCCACCAGAGGCCCCAGAACACAAGATTTCCTTTGAAGGACCTCTGAAGCCGCCTAAGGTTTTCTCTAACCACCCAGAGTTTAAGGCGATCCTTAAAAAGCAGTTCTCACAGCCTGAGAAAAAATTTGCTAATCGCAAATATCTTGAGGCGAGGTACCCCTTCCCGCAGAAGGATACCAAGGAGTGGACAGACCCACCCGAAGTGGACCCCCAGTCTCTAGACTAGCAGCACAGACCCTCCTTTCACTGCTAGATAGCTCAACCCTCAGGGACGCAGCAGACCGGCAGGTAGAACGCATGGCTCGTTCAATTTTCGAGGCCGCAGGGGCATCCCTGGCTCCCGCGTTCGCTTCAGTTTGGGCTGCCAAGGCCATTCTGGCCTGGGCCAAAAATTTACAAGCTCTCCAAGCATCCGCTCCTGAGCTGTCGGACCAAGCGGTTCAAATAGCAGTCGTAGCAGATTACATGCTTCATGCTGCTCTGGATTCAGCAAGGGGTGTAGCGGGGATAGCATCAAACGCCATCACAATTCAGCGTATCCTCTGGCTGCGGGAATGGAAAGCCGACGCAGCCTCAAAGAAGTCCCTCACGCACCTCCCCTACCTCAGTGGGCGTCTTTTTGGTGAACAGTTGAACACAATGATATCCAACGCCACCGGGGGTAAGAGTACCTCTCTTCCCCAACTAAAACCTAAACACACTTACAAGAAGCGTAACCAAACTCGATTCCGATCCTTTCTGAATTCTTCGGGCTGGTCCGTCTCGCGTCCAGCACAAAATCGTAACCGTTCCCCACGCAGGAACAACTCACGATCAACGCAAAGTCAAAAGCAGCCCAGTCTAAACCTAGAGGAGGAAAATCTCAGACTTTCTCCTCATCATGACTCATGGACCCCGGAAGACACCACACCTGTAGGCGGCCGACTTTTGCTATTTCATCAAGTCTGGCTGCCTATTACAGAAGACAGGTGGGTCAGGGAACTAGTGTCTTCCGGATACAAGATAGAGTTCACCTCCAACCCACCGGACCGATTCTTCCTCTCTGTCCCCCCAAAACCACCAGTCAAGGCTCGTGCCTTCCGGAGAGCGGTCTCCTCGCTTTTTCAAGCAGGAGTCATAGTACCGGTCCCCATGGCTGAGCGCTTCCAAGGGTTCTACTCCAATCTATTCGTAGTTCCCAAGAAAGGGGGCAGTGTTCTGCCCATACTGGACCTAAAACAACTCAACAAATACGTACGGGTCCGTCACTTCCGCATGGAGTCCCTTCAGTCCATCATTGCGTCCATGGAAAAGGGAGAATATCTTGCCTCCATAGACATACAAGACACATACCTGCATATACCGATTGCACCTGCTCATCAAAGATTTCTCAGGTTCGCAATCGACCAGGACCACTACCAGTTCATGGCTCTCCTGTTTGGACTCGCCACGGCTCCCAGAGTGTTTACCAAAGTCATGGCAGCCACCATGGACGTCCTGCACTCCATAGGCATAGTAGTCGTTCCATACTTGGACGATCTACTCATCAAGGCTCCCACCTTCAAGGACTGCGAGCTCAGCGTCTCAATCACAATCGACACTGAGTCACATGGGCTGGTTAGTCAACCTACAAAAGTCATCACCAACCCCGAGTCAGTCTCTGACCTTCCTGGGAATGCTATTCAACACCTCCAGGGGTCTAGTGCTACTTCCCAAGGCACTGGCTCTCCGTCTAGGAGTTCGCACCCTCCTCTGCAAACCCCCTCGATCCCTCCGGTTTGCATGAGAGTCCTCGGCAGGATGGGGCAGCAATAGAAGCCGTGCCATTTTCCCAGTTTCATCTCAGGCCTCTCCAACTAGCCATCCTCAAGTCCTGGGACAAGAACCCTTTCTCTCGACAGGGAGTTCCGGCTAATGTTGTCAACCAAGAGGTCCCTGCACTGGTGGCTCAAGCCAACCTCGCTAGCAAAGGGGAAATCCTTTCTCACAGGTCCTTGGAAAATTCTGACCACCGATGCGAGCCTGACGGGTTGGGGTGCAGTGCACCTACACCACAGGGCACAGGGCAAGTGGTCCCCAGTGGAAGCGACCATGCCCATCAACATCCTGGAAATTCGTGCCATCCTCTTGGCATTGAGGGCTTTCCATCACTTACTTGCAGCCTCTCACATCAGAATACAGTCGGACAATGCCACGGCTGTGACATATGTGAATCACCAAGGGGGGACCCGCAGTACCCAGGCAATGCGAGAAGTGTCACATATCCTCCACTGGGCGGAGGACACAGGGTCGGTTCTCTCGGCGGTCCACATTCCAGGTGTGGACAACTGGGAAGCAGACTTCCTCAGCCGACAAGAAATAGACTCGGGAGAGTGGTCTCTCCATCACGAAATTTTTCGCCAGATCTGCCATCGCTGGGGGACCCCGGATGTGGACCTAATGGCATCCCACTTCAGTGCCAAGGTCTCCAACTTCATGGCCAGAACACACGATCCGCGGTCGCTCAGAGCAGACGCTCTGGTTCAGGACTGGACCCAGTTCCAGCTTCTGTACATTTTTCCACCTCTCCCCCTGATATCCAGAGTGGTGAGGAAGATCAAACAAGAGGGAGTTCCAACCATCCTAATTGCACCGGACTGGCCCAGACGTACATGGTACGCCGACATCGTACAACTTACAGCAGACGCCCCCTGGCGTCTCCCCGACCGCCACGATCTTCTATCACAAGGCCTGTTCTGCCACCAGAACTCAGGGGCTCTCAATTTGATGGCGTGGCCCTTGAGACCTGGGTTCTAACCCAGGCAGGGCTCTCGCCGGACGTCATTGGAACCATGATCAGGGCAGCCAGCCTCTGCCAAGATTTATTACCGTACCTGGAAAGCTTTCTTTACCTGGTGCGAATCTCGTGGCCAGACCCCACTCCCTTATTCCCTACCCAAAGTACTTGGTTTTCTCCAATCGGGTCTGGAGGCCAGGCTGTCATTAGGCTCGCTTAAGAGCCAGGTGTCAGCCCTCTCAGTGCTTTTTCAAGGGCGCATTGCTACCAGGCTGCAAGTAAGGACTTTTCTTCAGGGGGTTCCCCGATTGGTTCCCCCCTACAGACGACCACTAGAAACGTGGGACCTCAACCTGGTCCTGACAGCATTGCGGTAACCACCCTTCGAACCCCTTAAGGAGATCCCGCTCCGCCTTCTCTCCCAGAAGGTGGTTTTCCTGGTGGCAATCACCTCACTACGCAGGGTGTCTGAACTGACAGCACTCTCCTGCAGACGGCCCTTCATGGCCTTTCACCAGGACAAGGTAGTTCTTCGTACGTTCCCATCCTTCCTTCCGAAGGTTGTGTCCAACTTCCACTTCAATGAGGAAATTTCACTACCATCCCTTTGTCCGGTCCCAGTTCATAGAGTGGAGAAGGCTCTGCATACTCTTGACCTCGTCAGGGCATTGCGTATATACGTGTCTAGGACTGCGTCCTTCCGGAGGTCTGATTCTCTTTTCCTCCTTCCGGAAGGTGGCCACAAGGGTCTGCCAGCTTCCAAAGCTACCCTTGCCAGGTGGATCAAATCCACCATACAAGAGGCCTACCGCCTTAAGAATTCTCCTCTTGCAGCCGGTATTACGGCACACTCTACACGGGCGGTAGGGGTCTCCTGGGCCATTCGGCACCAGGCTTTGGCACAACAAGTGTGTAAGGCGGCCACTTGGACTAGCCTACACACGTTTACTAAATACTAGGGTTGAGCGAAACGGGTCGATCATTTTCAAAAGTCGCCGACTTTTGGCTAAGTCGGCGTCTCATGAAACCCGATCCGACCCCTGTGCTTGTCGGCCATGCGGTACGCGACTTTCGCGCCAAAGTCGCGTTTCAATGACGCGAAAAGCGCCATTTCTCAGCCAATGAAGGTGAACGCAGAGTGTGGGCAGCGTGATGACATAGATCCTGGTCCCCACCATCTTAGAGAAGGGCATTGCAGTGATTGGCTTGCTGTCTGCGGCGTCACAGGGGCTATAAAGGGGCGTTCCCGCCGACCGCCATCTTACTGCTGCTGATCTGAGCTTAGGGACAGGTTGCTGCCGCTTCGTCAGAAGCAGGGAGAGCGTTAGGCAGGGTCCACTAACCACCAAACCGCTTGTGCTGCAGCGATTTGCACTGTCCAACACCACCTTCGGTGTGCAGGGACTGTGGAAGCTATTTTTTTTTTTTTTCCCCTCAGCGCTGTAGCTCATTGGGCTGCCCTAGAAGGCTCCGTGATAGCTGTATTGCTGTGTGTACGCCACTGTGCAAACCAACTGCTTTTTTCAAAGCACATATCCTCTTGTTCCTTCCTTTCTGCACAGCTATCTTTTTTGTTTGTCCACACTTTTTATTTAATTTGTGCATCAGTCCACTCCTATTGCTGCCTGCCATACCTGGCTTAGATTACTGCAGGGAGATAGTAATTGTAGGACAGTCCCTGTTTTTTTTTTGTTTTTTTTGTGGGAGATTAAGATTGGCATTTCTGCTACAGTGCCATCCCTGTGTGTGCCATCTCTCACTGAGTGGGCCATAGAAAGCCTATTTATTTTTTCCGTGATTTGTGTTCTAAATTCTACCTCAACACAAAAACACTACATCAATCAGTGGGAGAAAAATATTGGCCTCAGTCAGGGCTTGTGTGTCACTGCTGTGTGTGCTATCTCTCATTCAGTGGGCTATAGCAAGCCTATTTATTTATTTTTTTTTTTTTAATATTATTTGGTTTCTAAAGTCTCCCTGAAAAAAAAAAAAAAACCTAAAAAAACAGTGGGAGAGTAATATTGCCCTTTCAGCTTGTGTGCCAGTCTTGACTCCTGGGTGTGCCACCTCTCTCTCTCATTCAGTGGGCCATAGAAAGGCTATTTTTTTTTTTGGTTTTTTTAATATTATTTGGTTTCTAAAGTCTCCCTGAAAAAAAAAAAAAAAACATAAAAAAACAGTGGGAGAGTAATATTGCCCTTTCAGCTTGTGTGCCAGTCTTGACTCCTGGGTGTGCCACCTCTCTCCCTCTCATTCAGTGGGCCATAGAAAGCCTATTTATTTTTTTTTTTAAATATTATTGGGTTTCTAAAGTCTCCCTTAAAAAACAAAAAATACATAAAAAAACAGTGGGAGAGTAATATTGCCCTTTCAGCTTGTGTGCCAGTCTTGACTCCTGGGTGTGCCACCTCTCTCTCATTCAGTGGGCCATAGAAAGCATTTTTTTTTTTTTTTCCTTGATTTGTGTTCTAAAATCTACCTCAACACAAAAACACTACATCAATCAGTGGGAGAAAAATATTGGCCTCAGTCAGGGCTTGTGTGCCACTGCTGTGTGTGCTATCTCTCATTCAGTGGGCTATAGAAAGCCTATTTATTTATTTATTTTTTTTCTTATTATTTGGTTTCTAAAGTCTCCCTGAAAAAAAAAAAAATACATAAAAAAACAGTGGGAGAGTAATATTGCCCTTTCAGCTTGTGTGCCAGTCTTGACTCCTGGGTGTGCCACCTCTCTCCCTCTCATTCAGTGGGCCATAGAAAGCCTTTTTTTTTTTTTTTTTTTAAATATTATTGGGTTTCTAAAGTCTCCCTTAAAAAACAAAAAATACATAAAAAAACAGTGGGAGAGTAATATTGCCCTTTCAGCTTGTGTGCCAGTCTTGACTCCTGGGTGTGCCACCTCTCTCCCTCTCATTCAGTGGGCCATAGAAAGCCTATTTATTTTTTTAAAAAAATATTATTGGGTTTCTAAAGTCTCCCTTAAAAAACAAAAAATACATAAAAAAACAGTGGGAGAGTAATATTGCCCTTTCAGCTTGTGTGCCAGTCTTGACTCCTGGGTGTGCCACCTCTCTCTCATTCAGTGGGCCATAGAAAGCATTTTTTTTTTTTTTCCTTGATTTGTGTTCTAAAATCTACCTCAACACAAAAACACTACATCAATCAGTGGGAGAAAAATATTGGCCTCAGTCAGGGCTTGTGTGCCACTGCTGTGTGTGCTATCTCTCATTCAGTGGGCTATAGAAAGCCTATTTATTTATTTTTTTTTTTTCTTATTATTTGGTTTCTAAAGTCTCCCTGAAAAAAAAAAAAATACATAAAAAAACAGTGGGAGAGTAATATTGCCCTTTCAGCTTGTGTGCCAGTCTTGACTCCTGGGTGTGCCACCTCTCTCCCTCTCATTCAGTGGGCCATAGAAAGCCTTTTTTTTTTTTTTTTTTTTAAATATTATTGGGTTTCTAAAGTCTCCCTTAAAAAACAAAAAATACATAAAAAAACAGTGGGAGAGTAATATTGCCCTTTCAGCTTGTGTGCCAGTCTTGACTCCTGGGTGTGCCACCTCTCTCCCTCTCATTCAGTGGGCCATAGAAAGCCTATTTATTTTTTTTTTTAAATATTATTGGGTTTCTAAAGTCTCCCTTAAAAAACAAAAAATACATAAAAAAACAGTGGGAGAGTAATATTGCCCTTTCAGCTTGTGTGCCAGTCTTGACTCCTGGGTGTGCCACCTCTCTCTCTCATTCAGTGGGCCATAGAAAGGCTATTTTTTTTTTTTGTTTTTTTAATATTATTTGGTTTCTAAAGTCTCCCTGAAAAAAAAAAAAAAAAAACATAAAAAAACAGTGGGAGAGTAATATTGCCCTTTCAGCTTGTGTGCCAGTCTTGACTCCTGGGTGTGCCACCTCTCTCTCTCATTCAGTGGGCCATAGAAAGGCTATTTTTTTTTTTGGTTTTTTTAATATTATTTGGTTTCTAAAGTCTCCCTGAAAAAAACAAAAAAAACATAAAAAAACAGTGGGAGAGTAATATTGCCCTTTCAGCTTGTGCGCCAGTCTTGACTCCTGGGTGTGCCACCTCTCTCTCTCTAATTGTGGGCCATAGAAAGCCTTTTTTTTTTTTTTTTTTTTAATATTATTTGGTTTCTAAAGTCTCCCTGAGAAAAAAAAATAAATAAATTAGGTGGGAGATTAATATTGACATTAGTGCTTGAGTGACAGTCCTGCGTGTGTGTCATCTCTGTGATTTTGTGCCACAGAAAACAGAGTGTGTAACATTGTGCCTGATTTTCCTTGTGGTCTCACCAACCTGTTAAGGGATATTGAAATCATACTGAAGTTATAGCTCACCGTGTAAGTTGTTTGACAGCAACAAATAAAGTTACTTTGGTTAAGATTTTAAAACAATGAGGAAGTCTGGTGCAAGAGGTCGTCGTGGGCGTTCATTGTCAGCTGGTAATGATGGTAGTGGTAGTGGAGCATCAGGTGGTCGTGGGGATAAAAATATTCCACCTAAGTCTGGAGCTGTGGAGCCAGTTTCGTCGTCAGGCTACACAAGGCCTCGAACGCTCTCTTTTCTGGGAGTAGGAAAACCGCTTTTAAAGGCGGAGCAGCAACAGCAAGTTTTGGCTTACATTGCAGACTCAGCCTCTAGCTCTTTTGCCTCCTCTTCCGAAACTGGTAAATGTAAAAGCAGCGCGTCGCTTGTGGATGTTCACGGTCAGGGACAAGTCGCTTCCTTGTCCTCCTCAGCAAAAACTACAACAAGAGAGAAGGATGCAGCAGGCGACACAACGGGTCACTCCATGGAGCTCTTTACACATACCGTCCCTGGCTTAGAAAGTGAAACATTTAACAGGCCATGCCCATTACAAGTATATTCTGACATGGAGTGCACTGATGCACAGCCACAGCCAGAGTACTATGCTGCTCCTTTGACTCAGACCACCACATTGCCCTCTCAGGGTACAGATCCACAATCAGACCCTGATGAGACTATGTTGCCCCGCCACGAACGCTATACCACCGACCGACACAGTGACACAGACGAAGTTGCACACGAGCTCGAAGAGGAGGTAATAGATGACCCAGTTATTGACCCCGATTGGCAGCCATTAGGGGAACAGGGTGCAGGCGGCAGTAGTTCAGAAGCGGAGGTGGAGGAGGGGCCGCAGCAGGCATCAACATCGCAACAGGTTCCATCTGCCGGGCCCGTATCTGGCCCAAAACGCGTGTCAAAGCCAAAACCTGTTGGAGCACAGCGTTGCCATCCGGTTAAAGCTCAGTCTGCAATCCCTGAAAAGGGATCCGAGTCTAGGAAGAGTGCAGTCTGGCATTTTTTTAAACAACATCCAACTGATCAGCGCAAAGTCATCTGTCAAAAATGTTCAACTAGCTTAAGCAGAGGTCAGAATCTGAAAAGTCTAAATACTAGTTGCATGCATAGACACTTAACCACCATGCATTTTCAAGCCTGGACTAACTACCAAACGTCCCTCAAGGTTGTAGCACCCTCGGCCAATGAAGCTAGTCAGCAACGCAACATCCCTTCCGTCACTGTAAGGCCACCATTTTCTGCACCACCGGCAGTATCTGTGCAGGTTTCTTTGCCAGCCAAAAGCAGTCAGGGTCAGGGAACCACCAGTTTTGTAGGAGGAAATATTGCATCTAGGGCACCGGCGGAAACAATACCGTCTCCAACCGTCTCTCAGTCTGCCATGTACACCGGCACACCCGAAAGTTCCACGATCTCCAGCTCTCCAGTCCAGCTCACCCTACATGAGACTCTGGTTAGAAAAAGGAAGTACTTATCCTCGCATCCGCGTACACAGGGTTTTAACGCCCACATAGCTAGACTAATCTCGTTAGAGATGATGCCCTACCGGTTAATTGAAAGCGAAGCTTTCAAAGCCCTGATGGAGTACGCTGAACCACGATACGAGCTACCCAGTCGACACTTTTTTTCCAGAAAAGCCATCCCAGCCCTGCACCAGCATGTTAAACAGCGCATCGTCCATGCACTCAGGCAATCTGTGAGTACAAAGGTGCACCTGACTACAGATGCATGGACCAGTAGGCATGGCCAGGGACGTTATGTGTCCATCACGGCACACTGGGTGAATGTGGTGGATGCAGGGTCCACAGGCGACATCAATTTAGGGACAGTTGTGCCTAGCCCACGGTCTAGGAAACAGTTGGCTGTAGGCGTTCGCACCCCCTCCTCCTCCTCCTCCTCGTCCTCCTGCAGAAGCTACAGCTCTTCCACAGAACGCAGTCTGCCAACCACTCCATCGGCAGATGACACTGTTGCACACCAGTTGTCCCATTATGGGCCAGCTACTGCCAAGCGTCAGCAGGCTGTATTGGCTATGAAGTGTTTGGGCGACAACAGACACACCGCGGAAGTTCTGTCCGAGTTCTTGCAACAAGAAACGCAGTCGTGGCTGGGCACAGTAGATCTTGAGGCAGGCAAGGTAGTGAGTGATAACGGAAGGAATTTCGTGGCTGCCATCTCCCTTTCCCAACTGAAACACATTCCTTGCCTGGCTCACACCTTAAACCTGGTGGTGCAGTGCTTATTGAAAACTTATCCTGGGTTCTCCGACCTGCTCCTCAAAGTGCGTGCACTTTGCTCACATATCCGACGTTCGCCTGTACACGCCAGCCGTATGCAGACCTATCAGCGGTCTTTGAACCTTCCCCAGCATCGCCTCATCATAGACGTTGCAACAAGGTGGAACTCAACACTGCACATGCTTCAGAGACTGTGCGAACAGAGGCGTGCTGTTATTTATTTGTGGGAGGATACACGGGCAGGCAGTAGGATGGCAGACATGGAGTTGTCAGGTGTGCAGTGGTCTAAGATACAAGACATGTGTCAAGTCCTTCAGTGTTTTGAGGAATGCACACGGCTGGTTAGTGCAGACAACGCCGTAATAAGCATGAGCATCCCCCTAATGCGTCTGCTGATGCAAAGTTTGACGCACATAAAGGAGCAGGCGTCTGCACCAGAGGAAGAGGAAAGCCTTGATGACAGTCAGCCATTGTCTGGTCAGGGCAGTGTACAGGACGAGGTAGCGGGCGAAGAGGAGGTGGAGGACGAGGAGGATGATGGGGATGAGTATATTTTTAATGCCGAACCTTTCCCGGGGGCACAGGAAATTGGTTGCGTGTCACGGCCGGGTTCTGTTTTTTTGAGGGACACAAGTGACGTAGATTTGCCTGCAACTGCCCCTCAACCAATCACAACCGGAGATTTGACAACTGGAACTTTGGCCCACATGGCGGATTATGCCTTACGTATCCTAAAAAGGGACACACGCATTACGAAAATGATGAACGATGACGATTACTGGTTGGCCTGCCTCCTTGATCCACGCTATAAAGGCAAATTGCAAAATATTATGCCACATGAGAACTTGGAACTAATATTAGCAACCAAACAATCAACTCTTGTTGACCGTTTGCTTCAGGCATTCCCAGCACACAGCGCACGTGATCGTTCTCACACGAGCTCCAGGGGGCAGCAGACTAGGAGTGTTAGGGGTGCACACATCAGAAGTGGCGTTGGACAGAGGAGTTTTCTGACCAGGTTGTGGAGTGATTTTGCTATGACCGCAGACAGGACAGGTACTGCTGCATCAATTGAAAGTGACAGGAGACAACATTTGTCCAGTATGGTTACTAACTATTTTTCATCCCTTATCGATGTTCTCCCTCAACCGTCATTCCCATTTGATTACTGGGCCTCCAAATTAGACACCTGGCCAGAATTGGCAGAATATGCATTGCAGGAGCTTGCTTGCCCGGCAGCAAGTGTCCTATCAGAAAGAGTATTCAGTGCTGCAGGTTCAATATTAACCGAAAAAAGGACTCGTCTGGCTACCCAAAATGTTGACGATCTAACATTCATTAAAATGAACCACAACTGGATTTCGAAATCTTTTGCCCCACCTTGCCCGGCCGACACCTAGCTTTCCTATGAAAGGCTCTTGCCTGTGAATTACTTTTCTAATGTCTAATTTGCTGCAGCTGATTGTACAGCATACGACATGTTTACACCTCCCTAAATGGCCAAACTCCCCACACGGGGCCGTGGTATCGCGACTTGGCGCAAGCACCCGTGAGACTGCTGTTTGTCTGAAGAGGTGGGTGTGCTCGCTTTTGGTTGACGGCATTGCTACTGGGTCCCTCATAGTACAATGTAGTGTCTCTGGCGGTGGTGGTGCGCACCCAACGTCAGACACACCGTTGTAACATGAGGGGCCCTGGGGCGGTCCCGCCGGCCTCTAGAGAGTTCCCCCCTACCCCAGCTCAAAATGTGCTCTACCACATGCAAAATTATGTCGCACAGCTCCACCAATCTTTAGTCTATTCGCTGACATCATTCAATGTCTGGCACTGACAATACAAATTTGTAGACATCTATGATGCAACTTAAAGTAGTCTGTGTCTGTGTCCTATATTGGCACCATTAAATAGTTACTGCCAAATTACTATGTCAGAAACTCAGCAGATGAGCCCACCCCTGTACCTAAGTATGCCACCTTTTTTTTTGTTTTGGTTGTTTTGCGAGACATTAACATCTATTTATATTTTGGGAGTACTGGGACAGACACTCCTTGCACTACTCCTCCACTCACCACCAAGCTGCCCGTGTATCCATGTAACCGCTGTAAAACTGCCATGAGCCTATTGTTTGTTATTTTAGGCCTTTGAAGCCTGTCTGCGGTCCCTCCTTCCACTAGTCCTCCACTGACCAGACCACTGCTGCCCGTGTACCCCTGGAACCAATTATAAAGTGCCTACAGCCAGCCCATTTTTTTATGTTAGGCCTTTGAAGCCTGTCTGCGGTCCCTCCTTCCACTAGTCCTCCACTGGCCAGACCACTGCTGCCCGTGTACCCCTGGAACCAATTATAAAGTGCCTACAGCCAGCCCATTTTTTTATGTTAGGCCTTTGAAGCCTGTCTGCGGTCCCTCCTTCCACTAGTCCTCCACTGGCCAGACCACTGCTGCCCGTGTACCCCTGGAACCAATTATAAAGTGCCTACAGCCAGCCCATTTTTTTATGTTAGGCCTTTGAAGCCTGTCTGCGGTCCCTCCTTCCACTAGTCCTCCACTGGCCAGACCACTGCTGCCCGTGTACCCCTGGAACCAATTAGAAAGTGCCTACAGCCAGCCCATTTTTTTATGTTAGGCCTTTGAAGCCTGTCTGCGGTCCCTCCTTCCACTAGTCCTCCACTGACCAGACCACTGCTGCCCGTGTACCCCTGGAACCAATTATAAAGTGCCTACAGCCAGCCCATTTTTTTATGTTAGGCCTTTGAAGCCTGTCTGCGGTCCCTCCTTCCACTAGTCCTCCACTGGCCAGACCACTGCTGCCCGTGTACCCCTGGAACCAATTATAAAGTGCCTACAGCCAGCCCATTTTTTTATGTTAGGCCTTTGAAGCCTGTCTGCGGTCCCTCCTTCCACTAGTCCTCCACTGACCAGACCACTGCTGCCCGTGTACCCCTGGAACCAATTATAAAGTGCCTACAGCCAGCCCATTTTTTTATGTTAGGCCTTTGAAGCCTGTCTGCGGTCCCTCCTTCCACTAGTCCTCCACTGACCAGACCACTGCTGCCCGTGTACCCCTGGAACCAATTATAAAGTGCCTACAGCCAGCCCATTTTTTTATGTTAGGCCTTTGAAGCCTGTCTGCGGTCCCTCCTTCCACTAGTCCTCCACTGGCCAGACCACTGCTGCCCGTGTACCCCTGGAACCAATTATAAAGTGCCTACAGCCAGCCCATTTTTTTATGTTAGGCCTTTGAAGCCTGTCTGCGGTCCCTCCTTCCACTAGTCCTCCACTGGCCAGACCACTGCTGCCCGTGTACCCCTGGAACCAATTATAAAGTGCCTACAGCCAGCCCATTTTTTTATGTTAGGCCTTTGAAGCCTGTCTGCGGTCCCTCCTTCCACTAGTCCTCCACTGGCCAGACCACTGCTGCCCGTGTACCCCTGGAACCAATTATAAAGTGCCTACAGCCAGCCCATTTTTTTATGTTAGGCCTTTGAAGCCTGTCTGCGGTCCCTCCTTCCACTAGTCCTCCACTGGCCAGACCACTGCTGCCCGTGTACCCCTGGAACCAATTATAAAGTGCCTACAGCCAGCCCATTTTTTTATGTTAGGCCTTTGAAGCCTGTCTGCGGTCCCTCCTTCCACTAGTCCTCCACTGGCCAGACCACTGCTGCCCGTGTACCCCTGGAACCAATTATAAAGTGCCTACAGCCAGCCCATTTTTTTATGTTAGGCCTTTGAAGCCTGTCTGCGGTCCCTCCTTCCACTAGTCCTCCACTGACCAGACCACTGCTGCCCGTGTACCCCTGGAACCAATTATAAAGTGCCTACAGCCAGCCCATTTTTTTATGTTAGGCCTTTGAAGCCTGTCTGCGGTCCCTCCTTCCACTAGTCCTCCACTGGCCAGACCACTGCTGCCCGTGTACCCCTGGAACCAATTATAAAGTGCCTACAGCCAGCCCATTTTCTTATGTTAGGCCTTTGAAGCCTGTCTGCGGTCCCTACTTTAAATACTCCTCCACTCACCACCAAGCTGCCTGCCCGTCTATCCATGTAACCGCTGTAAAACTGCAATGAGCCTATTGTTTGTTATTTTAGGCCTTTGATAGCCTGTCTGCGGCCCCTACTTGCAATACTCCTCCACTGACCACAATGCTGCCTGGAGTGCCTGCCTGTGTATCCATGTAACCGATGTAAAACTGCCATGACTGCCTACTGTTTGTTATTTTAGGCCTTTGATAGCCTGTCTGCGGCCCCTACTTGCAATACTCCTCCACTGACCACAATGCTGCCTGGAGTGCCTGCCTGTGTATCCATGTAACCGATGTAAAACTGCCATGACTGCCTACTGTTTGTTATTTTAGGCCTTTGATAGCCTGTCTGCGGCCCCTACTTGCAATACTCCTCCACTGACCACAATGCTGCCTGGATTGCCTGCCTGTGTATCCATGTAACCGATGTAAAACTGCCATGACTGCCTACTGTTTGTTATTTTAGGCCTTTGATAGCCTGTCTGCGGCCCCTACTTGCAATACTCCTCCACTGACCACAATGCTGCCTGGAGTGCCTGCCTGTGTATCCATGTAACCGATGTAAAACTGCCATGAGTGCCTACTGTTTGGTATTTTAGGCCTTTGATAGCCTGTCTGCAGCCCCTACTTGCAATACCCCTCCACTGACCACACCAATGCTGCCCGTGTACCCCTGGAACCTATTTAAAAGTTCATAGAGCCTAGTTATATATTTTATTTACTATTAATAAGGCCATGATGGACTACGCTGTACCACGCTACAAGCTAACCAGTCGACACTTCTTTTGCGAGAAAAGCCATCCCAACCCTCCACCAGCATGTAGAAGACCGCATTGTCCATGCACTCTGGCAATCTGTGAGTACAAAGGTGCACCTGACAACAGACGCATGGACCTGTAGGCATGGCCACGGAAGATTACGTGTCCATTACGGCGCAATGGGTTAATGTGTTGGATGCATGGTCCACAGGGGACAGCCTACTAAGTCTGTCTGCAGTCCCTAATTCAAATTGTCCTCCACTGTCTAAATCGGAGCTTCCACCTTCTGGCTTTCGGCCTATAGTATCAGAAATTAAACTGCATTTGGCCTTCAACTTTGGTTAGGGCCTACTAACGGCTTCTGCCCCTCCCTGGTGTTGCCCTCAACTAAATAAAGCTGAGCTTCAACCTTCTGCTCCAAATTACCATTTTAAAAAATGCAATAGGCTTTTCCGGCCTACTAAAGGTGTCTGTCTGTGTGCCCCTGCCTGGTGTTGTCCTCAACTAAATAAAGCTGAGCTTCAACCTTCTGCTCCAAATTACCATTTTAAAAAATGCAATAGGCTTTTCCGGCCTACTAAAGGTGTCTGTCTGTGTGCCCCTGCCTGGTGTTGTCCTCAACTAAATAAAGCTGAGCTTCAACCTTCTGCTCCAAATTACCATTTTAAAAAATGCAATAGGCTTTTCCGGCCTACTAAAGGTGTCTGTCTGTGTGCCCCTGCCTGGTGTTGTCCTCAACTGAATAAAGCTGAGCTTCAACCTTCCGGCTCTCAATAAGTGGTTTTTAAAAAACAAAATGGTGGTTAGGGCCTACTAACGGCTTCTGCCCCTCCCTGGTGTTGCCCTCAACTAAATAAAGCTGAGCTTCAACCTTCTGCTCCAAATTACCATTTTAAAAAATGCAATAGGCTTTTCCGGCCTACTAAAGGTGTCTGTCTGTGTGCCCCTGCCTGGTGTTGTCCTCAACTGAATAAAGCTGAGCTTCAACCTTCCGGCTCTCATTAAGTGGTTTTTAAAAAACAAAATGGTGGTTAGGGCCTACTAACGGCTTCTGCCCCTCCCTGGTGTTGCCCTCAACTAAATAAAGCTGAGCTTCAACCTTCTGCTCCAAATTACCATTTTAAAAAATGCAATAGGCTTTTCCGGCCTACTAAAGGTGTCTGTCTGTGTGCCCCTGCCTGGTGTTGTCCTCAACTAAATAAAGCTGAGCTTCAACCTTCTGCTCCAAATTACCATTTTAAAAAATGCAATAGGCTTTTCCGGCCTACTAAAGGTGTCTGTCTGTGTGCCCCTGCCTGGTGTTGTCCTCAACTGAATAAAGCTGAGCTTCAACCTTCCGGCTCTCATTAAGTGGTTTTTAAAAAACAAAATGTTGGTTAGGGCCTACTAACGGCTTCTGCCCCTCCCTGGTGTTGCCCTCAACTAAATAAAGCTGAGCTGCAACCTTCTGCTCCAAATTACCATTTTAAAAAATGCAATAGGCTTTTCCGGCCTACTAAAGGTGTCTGTCTGTGTGCCCCTGCCTGGTGTTGTCCTCAACTAAATAAAGCTGAGCTTCAACCTTCTGCTCCAAATTACCATTTTAAAAAATGCAATAGGCTTTTCCGGCCTACTAAAGGTGTCTGTCTGTGTGCCCCTGCCTGGTGTTGTCCTCAACTAAATAAAGCTGAGCTTCAACCTTCTGCTCCAAATTACCATTTTAAAAAATGCAATAGGCTTTTCCGGCCTACTAAAGGTGTCTGTCTGTGTGCCCCTGCCTGGTGTTGTCCTCAACTAAATAAAGCTGAGCTTCAACCTTCTGCTCCAAATTACCATTTTAAAAAATGCAATAGGCTTTTCCGGCCTACTAAAGGTGTCTGTCTGTGTGCCCCTGCCTGGTGTTGTCCTCAACTGAATAAAGCTGAGCTTCAACCTTCTGCTCCAAATTACCATTTTAAAAAATGCAATAGGCTTTTCCGGCCTACTAAAGGTGTCTGTCTGTGTGCCCCTGCCTGGTGTTGTCCTCAACTAAATAAAGCTGAGCTTCAACCTTCTGCTCCAAATTACCATTTTAAAAAATGCAATAGGCTTTTCCGGCCTACTAAAGGTGTCTGTCTGTGTGCCCCTGCCTGGTGTTGTCCTCAACTGAATAAAGCTGAGCTTCAACCTTCCGGCTCTCATTAAGTGGTTTTTAAAAAACAAAATGGTGGTTAGGGCCTACTAACGGCTTCTGCCCCTCCCTGGTGTTGCCCTCAACTAAATAAAGCTGAGCTTCAACCTTCTGCTCCAAATTACCATTTTAAAAAATGCAATAGGCTTTTCCGGCCTACTAAAGGTGTCTGTCTGTGTGCCCCTGCCTGGTGTTGTCCTCAACTGAACAAAGCTGAGCTTCAACCTTCCGGCTCTCATTAAGTGGTTTTTAAAAAACAAAATGGTGGTTAGGGCCTACTAACGGCTTCTGCCCCTCCCTGGTGTTGCCCTCAACTAAATAAAGCTGAGCTGCAACCTTCTGCTCCAAATTACCATTTTAAAAAATGCAATAGGCTTTTCCGGCCTACTAAAGGTGTCTGTCTGTGTGCCCCTGCCTGGTGTTGTCCTCAACTGAATAAAGCTGAGCTTCAACCTTCCGGCTCTCATTAAGTGGTTTTTAAAAAACAAAATGTTGGTTAGGGCCTACTAACGGCTTCTGCCCCTCCCTGGTGTTGCCCTCAACTAAATAAAGCTGAGCTGCAACCTTCTGCTCCAAATTACCATTTTTAAAAATGCAATAGGCTTTTCCGGCCTACTAAAGGTGTCTGTCTGTGTGCCCCTGCCTGGTGTTGTCCTCAACTAAATAAAGCTGAGCTTCAACCTTCTGCTCCAAATTACCATTTTAAAAAATGCAATAGGCTTTTCCGGCCTACTAAAGGTGTCTGTCTGTGTGCCCCTGCCTGGTGTTGTCCTCAACTAAATAAAGCTGAGCTTCAACCTTCTGCTCCAAATTACCATTTTAAAAAATGCAATAGGCTTTTCCGGCCTACTAAAGGTGTCTGTCTGTGTGCCCCTGCCTGGTGTTGTCCTCAACTGAATAAAGCTGAGCTTCAACCTTCCGGCTCTCATTAAGTGGTTTTTAAAAAACAAAATGGTGGTTAGGGCCTACTAACGGCTTCTGCCCCTCCCTGGTGTTGCCCTCAACTAAATAAAGCTGAGCTTCAACCTTCTGCTCCAAATTACCATTTTAAAAAATGCAATAGGCTTTTCCGGCCTACTAAAGGTGTCTGTCTGTGTGCCCCTGCCTGGTGTTGTCCTCAACTGAATAAAGCTGAGCTTCAACCTTCCGGCTCTCATTAAGTGGTTTTTAAAAAACAAAATGGTGGTTAGGGCCTACTAACGGCTTCTGCCCCTCCCTGGTGTTGCCCTCAACTAAATAAAGCTGAGCTGCAACCTTCTGCTCCAAATTACCATTTTAAAAAATGCAATAGGCTTTTCCGGCCTACTAAAGGTGTCTGTCTGTGTGCCCCTGCCTGGTGTTGTCCTCAACTAAATAAAGCTGAGCTTCAACCTTCTGCTCCAAATTGCCATTTTAAAAAATGCAATAGGCTTTTCCGGCCTACTAAAGGTGTCTGCCCCTCCCTGGTGTTGTCCTCAACTGAACAAAGCTGAGCTTCCACATTCTGGCTTTCGCCCTATACTATCAGATATTAAACTGCATTTGGCCTACTAGTGTGGTTAGGCCCTTGAAACAGTGTCTGCTGCTCTTGGGTTTGCTACTCCACTGAACAAAGCAATGCCGCCTGTTTAGTCCTGTTACCAATTTTGAACTGCATTTAGCCTACTTTATTCTTTGGCCCTATATCTGTTTCCTCCTCATCCTGCCCATTGCCCAGCCACTGCTAAATGAGTCTGCTGGTACATTGACCTAGACCACTACATTCCCCTTGTACTCTACACAGCCAGAATCTGACCCTGCTGAAAGTAAGGTTCCCCTTCCCGCATGTTATACCACCTTACACAGGGACAAAGAGGAAGGTGCAGATGAAAGTGCAGGTTCCTTCATCAGGTGGGGGGGGCATACTCGTTGGCGACGTCACTGGCACAGGGCCCCTCAGAGTACGCAAAAGTGTCGCTGCTGGTGGGAGGCGCCCCCGCCATGCAAACACACCGCCGTACTTTGAGGGGCCCTGTGCCAGTGCCAATGCGAACGAGTGGGCCCCCCCCTGCTTGCTCAGGATCACAGCACTTGCAACGTTTAAATACTTACCTTTCCCTGCAACACCGCCGTGACGTAGTCCGCATTTCCTGGGCCCACGAAAAACTTGAGCCAGCCCTACTCCCCCCACAACTTTCCCCCAATTCCCTATGCCCAACTATTATTATACAGTTAATTAAGATTGGCAAGCTTCAGAAACAAGAATGGATGTTTTTGGCATTAAAATGGGCACTGTAGGTGTTTTCCTGGCCTCCACTCACTGCAGACTATGCTTCCCCATTGACTTGCATTGGGTTTCGTGTTTCGGTCGATCCCCGACTTTTAGCGATAATCGGCCGACTGCACTCGACTCGACTCTGGACAAAATCGGGTTTCCCAAAACCCTACTCGATCTTAAAAAAATGAAAGTCGCTCAACCCTACTAAATACTACAGGGTTCATACCCAGTCCTCAGCGGACGCGAGCCTGGGTAGATGTGTTCTGCAGGCGGCGGTGCCCTATGTATAGGGGCCTGTCTGCACAATATTCGTCCATTGCTTCCCACCCAGGGACTGCTTTAGGACGTCCCATGGTCATGTGCCCCCCAATGAGGCGACAGAGTAAAGGAGATTTTTGTGTACTCACCGTAAAATCTCTTTCTCTTAGCCTCTAATTGGGGGACACAGCTCCCACCCTGTTGCCCTTTCCGGGCTGTTGTAACTGTTGAGTTCTCATATTGTTTTCTTGAGCTCGTACATAGTTGCCTTCTTACAGGCATAATTATGTTATTCATGTTACATAGTTGCCTTCTTACAGGCATAATTATGTTATTCATGTTACGTTCCTTCTACTACTTTTGCACAAAACTGGAGAAGGCTGATGCCGTCCAGGGGTGTATACTGCAGAGGAGGAGCCACAGTTAATCTTTTTCAGATTATGCATAGTGTCGCCTCCTAGTGGACAGCAGCATAACACCCATGGTCCTGTGTCCCCCAATTAGAGGCTAAGAGAAAGAGATGTTACGGTGAGTACACAAAAATCTCCTTTTTTCATATAATCCCCCGATCCTTATTTTAATTATGTGTGTTGGTTTTTGTGTTTTTAACATTCCCTTTTTTTGTCTTATTAACTAAAGTTGAATCATCAAATTATCCCACTCCTCATTGTCCTCGCATGGATATGAATGGGTCCGGTTATACAGATATACTCGTCATGGACCAGTTTATTAATGTTTTTGTTTGTTATATGTATTGTATATGTAGATTTATGGGGGTGGGGGGGTTCTAATATGTTTATTGCTGCTTATGCAATATTCATTATGCAGGGTGGTTCGGGGGATTATATGAAAAAATGTAATGTGAGCTTGGCTTATTATGTCTATTCTACTTTTATAATTGGTATGGCACTTTATCTAGTTCTATTTATTATTTTTATTTACTATTAATTATTTTGTTGGGGTATTTATTGTAATTTTTTGATTAATTGTATGTATAGCTATTTTTATATTATTCATTATGTATTATTATGAATTGTAATATGCACTGATCTATATATATAATTGTCTAAGGGTTTTTCCATCTGTCTGTCTGTCTGTCCTGGAAATCCCACGTCTCTGATTGGTCAAGGCCGCCAGGCCTCGACCAATCAGCGACGGGCACAGCATGGCGACGATGATGTCGTAATGGTTGCCTCGACCAATCAGCGACGGGCACAGTCTGCCGCGAATTCGCCTCGACCAATCAGCGACGGGCACAGTATCGACGTATATGTCATAATGGTTGCCATGGCGACGATGATGTCATAAAGGTTGCCTCGACCAATCAGCGACGGGCACAGTCTGCCGCGAATTCTGGAATCATCATTGTCCATATCCTACGGGGACATGCATATTCTAGAATACCCGATGCGTTAGAATCGGGCCACAATCTAGTATATATATATATACTAGCTGTACTACCCGGCTTCGCCCGGGGTAATAACTGCTGTTAGCAAAATAGAATGTGTTAACAAAAATTTATTCTGCACAAAAAAAACACAAAACAAATAGATAGAAATGTAATTATTAAAAGGCAAAAACTAAGCTAATAGAAGCATTTTACAACATATATTTCAACACCAGAGATATTCCACACAGATGTAACTAAATTGGCCAAGTAATGTGAAGTAATCTTCTACTACTTATTCGAGAGCCTTTTGATAAACGACATTCTTAGTTTTTCCTTCAGGTGCAAAGACAAACAGATTTTTGGCTGTTCCAACTCTTGAACAGGCCACATAAAGTTGACCATGAGAAAAGCATGGAGATTGTAAATCTAAGCTAGCTGAAGAGCCCGGCGTTGCCTGGGCATAGTAAATATCTGTGGTTAGTTATAGCACCTCACTTCTCTTATTTTCCCATCATGCCTCTCATTTTCCCCATCACATCTTTCATTTTCCCCCTCACATCTCTCATTTTCTCCCTCACACCTCTCATTTTCCCCCTCACTCCTCTTATTTTCCCCCTCACTCCTCTCATTCCCCCCTAACACTTGTCATTTCGACCTCACATCTGTCATTTTCCGATCACTCCACTATTTTCCCTCACTCCTCTCATTTTGCACTCACACCTTTTCATTTTCACCTCACACCTCTCATTTTCACCTCAGTATATACATGTTTGTCATCTCCCTTATATATAGTATACACCTGTATGTCAGTTTTGCATGTGGAGAGTTTTGCGCGTGGCGAGTTTTGAGCGGCGACGTTTGTGTTTCAACTTTTATGTGGCGAGGTTGGTGTATGTGTGGTGAAATGTGCGCTGAGGGTGGTATATGTGTTTGAGCACGTGGTAGTGTGTGGCGCATTTTGTGTGTGTGTTCATATCCCCGTGGTGGTGTGGTGATTATCCCATGTCGGGGCCCCACCTTAGCAACTGTACAGTATATACTCTTTGGCGCCATCACTCTCATTCTTTAAGTCCCCCTTGTTCACATCTGGCAGCTGTTAATTTGCCTCCAACACTTTTTTCCTTTCATTTTTTCCCCATTATATAGATAGGGGCAAAATTGTTTGGTGAATTGGAAAGCGCGGGGTTAAAATTTCACCTCACAACATAGCTTTGACGCTCTCAGGGTCCAGACGTGTGACTGTGCAAAATTTTGTGCCTGTAGCTGCGACGCCTCCAACACTTTTCCTTTCACGTTTTCCCCATTATGTAGATAGGGGCAAAATTGTTTGGTGAATTGGAAAGCGCGGGGTTAAAATTTCACCTCACAACATAGCCTATGACGCTCTCGGGGTCCAGTTGTGTGACTGTGCAAAATTTTGTGGCTGTAGCTGCGACGGTTCAGATGCCAATCCCGGACATACATACACACATACATACACACATTCAGCTTTATATATTAGAATATATATAAATTTCTTATTTATTATACACATTGACACTTTATATTTTATATATTGCGGTATGCATCATTAGTCTAGGAATTATGCACATTATCAGTCTTAGTCTGTTTACATATATACATAATTTAGCCCGCATTCATTAGAAATCCTCCTGTTTTCTCTCTGTAAGCACACCGCACTTTGAATGGGCTTTGATTTCCTTCTCACAGCTCTATTATGTATTTCTCGGCGCATGCGCAGGTCAGGTACTTCCCCATGACTTCCTGCCTCGCTCACGGTGGTTACGCAAAGTGTTTCACGCTTGCGTTCCAGATGCAATGAGCAGAAAGTCTTTCTTTACAAGGGAGGAAGTCCAGGGACCGGCGCATGCGCAGCACATCACCGGTGATGCGGACATTGCAACCAGCTGTGTATGAAGGTATATATAGATTGCAGCGCTACTGACAACACACATGCCCCCTGTTGAGGAAGCTATTATGGCTGTCGGGGTACTTGAGGGCGTACATACCAGGTGAAAGACTTCATGTAAGTAGCATGTTGTAAACATACAAATGGGCGCAAGCCTATATATGCAAATATTTTGCACGAGGCACTGTGACCACTTTATTCAATACAACTAGGATTCTGACATAGAGCTGTTTCTATTAAGTGTTGTTGGTATGATACGTGAAGTGAGTTAGGTGTTGTGATATTGAGCATTACTATACATGCTCATTTGTATTTAATATATATATATTGTCTAAGGGGTACTTCAGTATTTCTGTTCTCAACTTCTATAACGGAAATCCCGCGTCGCTGATTGGTCTCGCCAGCTGCCTGTCATGGCTGCCGCGACCAATCAGCGACGGGCATAGTCCGATTAGTCCCTCCCTACTCCCCTGCAGTCAGTGCCCGGCGCCCGCATACTCCCCTCCAGTCACTGCTCACACAGGGTTAATGCCAGCAGTAACGGACCGCGTTATGCCGCGGGTAACGCACTCTGTTACCGCTGCTATTAACCCTGTGTGTCCCCCAACTTTTTACTATTGATGCTGCTTATGCAGCATCATTAGTAAAAGATGTAATGTTAAAAATAATAAAAAAATTAAAAAAACTGCTATTCTCACCTTTCGTCGAGGCGCGCACGGGTGCCGCCATCTTCCGTTCCCAGGATGCATTACGAAATTACCCAGATGACTTAGCGGTCTCGCCTTGCTGGATCCCAGCTGGTGAGTATATAATTATTTTTTATTTTAATAATTTTTTTAACAGGGATATGGTGCCCACACTGCTATATACTATGTGGGCTGTGTTATATACCGCGTGGCAGCTATAAACTACATGGCCAGTGTTAGATACTATGTGGGCTGTGTTTTGTATTGCGTGGGCTGTACTATATATTACGTGGGCAGTGTTATATACTGCGTGGCCAGTGTTATATACTGCGTGGGCTGTGTTATATAGTACGTGGGCTGTGTTATATACTGTTTGGGCTGTGTTATATCTGCGTGGCCACTGTTATATACTGCGTGGCCTGTATTAACACATCATATGTATGTATGTATGTATATAGCAGCCACATAGTATATAGCACAGGCCACGTACTGTTTGTCTGCTATATACTACATGGCTCCTATATACTATGTGGCTGCTATATACATACATACATACATACATACATATTCTAGAATACCCGATGCGTTAGAATCGGGCCACCATCTAGTATTCTATAATTGCATACATCTTAGTGCTTACTGAGGATGCTGCTGAATTCTTTTAATTGTATATTGTGCAGCCATAGCAGCTTGCATTTGTTCACACTTGCTTTATTCTGTTCAGTTTTTTTTTTTAAATATATATATCTATATAGTAGATTGTGGCCCGATTCTAATGCATCGCATATTCTAGAATATGCATGTCCCCGTAGTATATGGACAATGATGATTCCAGAATTCGCGGCAGACTGTGCCCGTCGCTGATTGGTCGAGGCAACCTTTATGACATCATCGTCGCCATGGCAACCGTTATGACATCTACGTCGATACTGTGCCCGTCGCTGATTGGTCAAGGCCTGGCGGCCTCGACCAATCAGAGACGCGGGATTTCCATTATGACATCTACGTCGATACTGTGCCCGTCGCTGATTGGTCGAGGCCCAGGCGGCCTCGACCAATTAGCGACGCGGGATTTCCAGGACAGACAGACAGACAGAAAAACCCTTAGACAATTATATCTATCTATATATATATATAATTGTCTAAGGGTTTTTCCGTCTGTCTGTCCTGGAAATCCCGCGTCTGATTGGTCGAGGCCACCAGGCCTCGACCAATCAGCGACGGGCACAGTATCGACGTAGATGTCATAATGGTTGCCATGTCGACGATGATGTCATAAAGGTTGCCTCGACCAATCAGCGACGGGCACAGTCTGCCGCGAATTCTGGAATCATCATTGTCCATATACTACGGGGACATGCATATTCTAGAATACCCGATGCGTTAGAATCGGGCCACAATCTATTATATGTATAATTGTCTAAGGGTTTTTCTGTCTGTCTGTCTGTCCTGGAAATCCCGCGTCTCGGATTGTTCGAGGCCGCCAGGCCTCGACCAATCAGCGACGGGCACAGCATGGCGACGATGATGTCATAAAGGTTGCCTCGACCAATCAGCGACGGGCACAGTATCGACGTAGATGTCATAATGGTTGCCATGTCGACGATGATGTCATAAAGGTTGCCTCGACCAATCAGCGACGGGCACAGTCTGCCGCGAATTCTGGAATCATCATTGTCCATATACTACGGGGACATGCATATTCTAGAATACCCGATGCGTTAGAATCGGGCCACAATCTAGTATATAGATAATTGTTTAGGGGTTTAATTGTCTGTCTGTCCTGGAAATCCCGCGACTCTGATTGGTCGAGGCCGCTAGGCCTCGACCAATCAGCGACGGGCACAGTCTCTGATTGGTCGAGGCCAGCCGGCCTCGACCAATCAGCGACGGGCATTGTCCTCCACTGCTGTCAAGTGCCGCCATTGTGTTGTCTAAGGGTCTAATTATCTGTCTGTCTCGGAAATCCCGCCTTGCTGATTGGTCGAGGCCAGCCGGCCTCGACCAATCAGCGAAGGGCACAGTCTGCCGCGAATTCTGAAATCATCATTGTCCTCCACTGCTGTCAAGTGCCGCCATTGTGTAGGGTGTGTGCCTGCGTCTCCCTGTATGGGCGGCATCTCCCTGTGTTTCTATCTTAGAATGGGTCGTAAACGAAAATACACCAATGAGGATGACAGAAAAGCAGCAGCAGCAGCAAGAAAACGACAACATCGGGAACAGGAGACACCACAACAAACTGCCGCCAGACAAGCCCAGGATGTGGAATCTCACAGACAACGTCGCCAACAGGAGACACCACAACAAACTGCTGCTAGACAAGCCCAGGATGCGGAATCTCACAGACACCGTCGCCAACCGTAGACACCACAACAAACTGTTGTACGACAGGAACAACATGATCGCCAAATTCATAAAAAATGAATGCTCTACCAACTAAGGCACGACCAGGACAATATTCAACAACTTGCACATTACGTAACAGACAATGAAAGTACAATTCATGAACACTACTGTGGGAATATGAATGCAGTTTGCTCTAAATGCGACTCTCTGAATTTCATTGATGAAAAACCATCTGACAATCAGTTTACTCAATGCTGCCAAAAAGGAAAAGTTATGCTACCGAGACATCACTACTCAGATCTGTTTGAGCAGTTAATGAAAGGAATGCATCAACACAGTAGAAATTTCATGGAAAATATCAGAAGCATCAACAGTTCTCATGCGTTTGCTTCATTCGGTGCCAACATTGCACCGCCCCCTGGATTCGGACCGTATTGTTTTAAAATTCACGGCCAGATCTACCACCGCACTGGAACACTTCACCCAGAAATAGGACAACCACAAAAATTTGCACAATTATACATCATTGATACAAATGAGGCTACAGAACAAAGGATGAACCTAAAAGAAAAGTGTGATGCTGAACTGATGAAGTAAATTGCTGTACATTTACAAAAAATAAGCCCATTTGCTCCCGCATATCGCATGCTAAAAGACGTTCAAGCTGAGGAGGAACAGAGGGCTATACAAAATGGTACTGAAATGCCTTCTATTGTCATGGCCATTAAACAAGAACGTAAACAGAATCCTCGACTTTACAACAAACCACGTGTAAGTTAGGTCGCAGTTGTTTTTCAAAACGATGATGGAGAACCTCCTTTTCAAAGGGATATATTAGTCCATCTTAAGCCAGACCAAAACAACCCTTTGGTTCCTGACACAACGAATTAGCATTTTGCACAGCAACCTTGATGCTCTTCTGTATCCGCTATTCTTTCCAAGAGGTGAACAAGGGTGGCATGAAAACCTAAACCAACAAGGAACTTCAAGAAGAATTACACAGCTGCAATACTACAGTTTTCGTCTGTCTGTCCGAAATTACTTCAATCCTATTTTAAACGGTGGGAAACTGACACAACAGTACTTAGTTGACGCATATGTTAAAATTGAAATTAATCGTCTAAATTTCATAAGAATGAACCAAAAACAACTTAAAGCTGAAGACTACTGCGTTCTTCAAGAACATTTGCAAAAACAATCAATTGAAAAGGGAATTCCAATTGGAAGAACAGTAATCCTCCCGTCGTCGTTTGAAGGTAGCCCCCGCAACATGCAACAGCGTTATCAAGATGCAATGGCAATAGTTACAAAGTTTGGAAGACCTGACATTTTTGTGACAATGACCTGTAATCCTAAATGGCTGGAAATTACCGAAAATCTAGAACCCTGGCAAAAAGTTGAACACAGGCCGGACTTAGTCGCACGCGTATTTCAACTGAAACTCATCAGCCTTTTGAAAGACATCAAAAATGGGCTTTTTGGAACAGTCGTAGCAATGGTACACGTCATAGAGTTTCAGAAACAAGGTCTCCCACATGCGCATATACTAATTATCTTAGACACGGATTCCAAGATTCGTACGGAGGAAGAAATCGACAATATAGTGTGGGCTGAAATTCCTATCCAAGAAAAGTATCCTGAACTGTATAATATTGTAGTCTCTCATATGGTTCATGGCCCATGCGGTGTAGCAAATCCAAAAAGTCCATGCATGGAAAACGGAAAGTGTACAAAAGGGTTTCCAAAGGAGTTGAAACAGCACACTGTTAAAGACTTGGATGGCTACCCATCCTACCGGCGACAACACATTGATAACATTGCTTGCAACTAAAAAATTATAAATAACTCATGGATAGTCCCATACAACCCGTACTTATCAAAATGCTACAACTGTCACATCAACGTAGAAATCTGTGCTTCAATAAAAAGTGTAAAATATCTCTTCAAGTACATCTACAAGGGGCATGACAAAGCTAACATCGAAACACAACAGAAAACAGTCAATCACGATGAACCATCAACTTTTGTTGACTCAAGATATGTCAGTGCTCCAGAAGCTGCTTGGAGGATATTTGCGTTTCCAATGCATTCACAGTCCCATGCCATTATAGGTTTAGCTATTCATTTCCCAAATCAACAGCAGCTTTATTTCTTTGAAGATGCTGAAGTCAAAGATGTCTCAAAAACTTTAAGCACGACATCAACATTAATGGAATGGTTTTTGCTGAACCAACGTGACGAAAACGCAAGGCACTATTTGTACCGAGTGATTCCAGAGCATTACATTTGGAATAAAACTTGGAATCCAAGACGAGGAGTTAGCAGAATAATTGGACGCATGTATACTGTTAGTGTCAAGGATCAAGAAAGATATTGCCTTCGGCTGTTACTACTACATATCAAAGGAGCTAAAACTTATGATGATTTGAAAACAGTTAACGGAGTATTGCACGATACATTTAAAGCTTTAGGACTTCTATTGGATGATACTGTGTGGAAACTTACTTTAGAAGACGCAGTTACCCTACATATGCCTAAGCAACTTCGTGAATTGTTTGCCTACATCTGTGTATTTGGACCGCCTACAAATCCCGCTCAACTTTGGACAAATTTTAAAGAACATCTAATAGAGGACTACTGCTTACATCTTCACAACAGAAGTGGAATTTGTCAAAATTGCGAATCTTATGCCATGCAAGATGTCCAAAATATCTTACGACTACATGGAAAAACGTTTTCAGACTTTAATTTGCCCCAGCCTGCCATTCAAGTTCCAGAGTATGACGAAGCTTCAGAATTATTGTTGGCAACAGAGAAGACAAACTCCTTAAATGAACAACAACGGATTGCATATGACACTATTGTGAGCGCTATAGAAAACCAAGCAGATGCAAGGCCAAAATGTTTCTTTATTGATGGTCCAGGAGGGAGCGGTAAAACATACCTCTATAAAGTTATAATGCATCACGTTAGAGGGTTGGGAAAAGTCGTATTGCCGTCGGCTACAACAGGGATTGCAGCAAACCTTTTACGAGGAGGTCGCACTATCCATTCACTCTTTGGGATACCAGTTCCAGTCAATGAAATCTCTATTTCCAGAATAAAACAAGACACATTTGCAGGAAGACTGTTAAAAAATGCACATGTTTTCATACTTGACGAGTGCACCATGGCACCCAAATATGCTTTGAGCTTAATTGACAGACTTCTGCGTGAAGTAATGACTACAAATGTTGCTGAAAAAAAATAAAATTCCGTTTGGAGGTAAAGTTTTTGTCATTGGCGGAGATTTTAGGCAATGCCTTCCAGTCATACCAAATGGAACAAGAACAGATGTTATCGAGTCCAGCTTAAAAATGCCTGACCTTTGGAAACAGTTCAATAAACTCCAACTAATTAACAATATGCGATCTTCGGACTCAGAGTATAGCAACTGGCTTCTTAAACTTGGCAACGGTGAACTTAGCAACGAATACAACCTTGGCGAAGATATTATTGAAATACCAGAAGACATGTTGTGCACTGACTGCATCGTAACTGATGTTTTTGGACAATGCATTGAAATTGATGTGAACGACCAAAGCAGTGTTGAGAGGGCTTCTTCTCATGCAATTCTCTGTCCCAAGAATGATGACGTGGCTCTGCTAAATTCCCAGGTGATGGATAGAATGCCTGGTGAGTATAAGTTGTATAAAAGTGATGATTCAGTGGATGTAGACAATGAAGATGAACAAGAGCATTATCCAGTTGAATTTTTAAATAGTCTTACGCCATCAGGAATGCCATCCCACAGACTTCAACTGAAAGTTGGAATAATCATAATGTTGCTGCGGAATCTAAATACGAAAAATGGTCTATGTAATGGAACTCGCCTTATTGTTACTGGACTCCTTTCTCACGTCATTCAAGCAAGAGTGATCACTGGATCAGCAAAAGGAGATGAAGTGTTCATTCCACGTATTGATTTCTGTCCTTCAGACACGGGTCTTCCATTTAGGCTTCGGCGTCGAGTTTCCAATAAAACTAGCTTTTGCCATGACAATAAATAAGTCACAAGGTCAAACTCTACACCGTGTTGGCATATATCTACCGCAGCCCGTTTTTGGTCATGGACAACTCTACGTTGCATTTTCAAGAGTTAAAATGAGATCCAACGTCAAGGTGCAAGTTCTTCCTACCCCTTTACAAGGAAAGTTGCTTATAGGTAGTCAAAAGGTAGTCACAAGAAATGTGGTGTACAAAAATATTTTGGCTTGATATTGTTAATAAATATATTATAGTGTCAATGTCCTTCTTTTGTCTGATGATTTATTTAAATACAGTTACAGTTCATGTAATGTGGTTTATATATTTTGATGATCTGTTTCATAATTTCATTCAATTGTATTAAGTTCTATGACTAATAAAATTTAATGATAATAAATATATTTTACCCATTATTGCATTATTCTTCAATCTTCATAAATAAACTACATACATATTCTAGAATACTACGCTATATACTACGTGGCCGGCCGCGAACATTCAGCAACAGGGATATGGTGCCCACACTGCTAAATACCATACCTCCCAACCGTCCCGATTTCAGCGGGACAGTCCCGCTTTGGCACCGGGGTCCCGCTGTCCCGCTTCGGGCATTTAAAATCCCGAATTTGCGGCCGCCGGTGAAGCCCCGCCCACTTCCGGGACGTAGAGACGATTAGGACTAGTCCCGCACTCCGGGCGGGGTCAGTGACGTAAGCGGCCGGCATGATCACACTCTGCAGCCTTTGTTTAGTAAATCTGGGCCAGGAGATCGGGGAAGGAGGGACCAGCTGCGTGCGCGGCGCCGACTCCAGCCTGGTGTCTCCCCCACCACGCACCGCAACGCGCATGCGCGGGAATCTGTGGTACCCGATGCTGAGGCGCAGAGTCTGGTCCTTGTGTCACTCGGAGGCGGCAGCGGCGTGTGAGGGGGAGGGAGGCGGTCATCATTACCGGCACACACCGGCATGCATTGTGTATGGCGGATAAGGGGCGGCAGGGAGAAGCCTGCAAACCAGATAGTGCAGTGTGTCCATGCACCTCTCCATCCACAGGTAGCACTGTAACACCTCTAACAGTGCCAGCCAGCACCCTCCTAGTGCCAACCTGGCTGTGGGTGTGTGTGTGTGTGTGATGGCTGGGTGTGTGTGTGATGGCTGGGTGTGTGTGTGATGGCTGGGTGTGTGTGTGTGTGATGGCTGGGTGTGTGTGTGTGATGGCTGGGTGTGTGTGTGTGATGGCTGCGTGTGTGTGATGGCTGGGTGTGTGTGTGTGATGGCTGCGTGTGTGTGTGTGTGATGGCTGCGTGTGTGTGTGTGTGTGATGGCTGCGTGTGTGTGTGTGATGACTGCGTGTGTGTGTGTGATGACTGCGTGTGTGTGTGATGGGTGTGTGTGTGAAGGCTGCGTATGTGATGCATTTGTGTCAAAGCTGCATGTGTTTGTGAGCTGCGTTTGTGATGCTGCGTGTGTATGTGTGATACTGTGTGTGTGATGCTGCATGTGTGTGAGCTGCGTGCGTGTGTGAGCTGTGTGTGTGCTGCGTGTGTGTGGGCCGTGTGTGTGAGCTGTGTGCGTGTGCATGTGTGTGAGCGTGTGTGTGTGAGCTGCGTGCCTGTATGTCATTATACAGTATGGAGAACTGTGGCCATTATACAGTATGGAGCATCATGTGCGGTCATTATACAGTATGCAGCATCATGTGCGGTCATTATACAGTATGGAGCATCATGTGTGGTCATTATACAGTATGAAGCATCATGTGCACCCAGCATACAGTATGGAGCATCATGTGTGGTCATCATACAGTATGGAGCATCATGTGCGGTCATTATACAGTATGGAGCGTCATGTGCGGCCATTATACGGTATGGAGCATCATGTGGGGCCATTATACGGTATGCATGCCGTCATTATACAGTATGGAGCGTCATGTGTGTTCATTATACAGTATGGAGCGTCATGTGTGGCAATTATACAGTATGGGGCATCATGTGCGGTCATTATACAGTATGGAGCGTCATGTGTGGCAATTATACAGTATGGGGCATCATGTGCGGTCATTATACAGTATGGAGCATCATGTGCGGTCATTATACAGTATGGAGCATCATATGCGGCCATTATACAGTATGGAGCATCATGTGCAGTCATTATACAATATGGAGCATCATGTGCAGCCAGTATACAGTATGCAGCATCATGTGCGGTCAATATACAATACGGAGCATCATGTGCGGTCATTATACAGTATGGAGCATCATGTGCGGCCATTATACAGTATGGAGCATCATGTGCGGTCATTATACAGTATGGAGCATCATGTGCGGCCATTATACAGTATGGAGCATCATGTGCGGTCATTATACAGTATGGAGCGTCATGTGCGGCCATTATACGGTATGGAGCATCATGTGGGGCCATTATACGGTATGCATGCCGTCATTATACAGTATGGAGCGTCATGTGTGTTCATTATACAGTATGGAGCGTCATGTGTGGCAATTATACAGTATGGGGCATCATGTGCGGTCATTATACAGTATGGAGCGTCATGTGTGGCAATTATACAGTATGGGGCATCATGTGCGGTCATTATACAGTATGGAGCATCATGTGCGGTCATTATACAGTATGGAGCATCATGTGCGGCCATTATACAGTATGGAGCATCATGTGCGGTCATTATACAGTATGGAGCGTCATGTGTGGCCATTATACAGTATGGGGCATCATGTGCAGTCATTATACAATATGGAGCATCATGTGCAGCCAGTATACAGTATGCAGCATCATGTGCGGTCAATATACAATACGGAGCATCATGTGCGGTCATTATACAGTATGGAGCATCATGTGTGGCCATTATACAGTATGGAGCGTCATGTGTGGCCATTATACAGTATGGGGCATCATGTGTGGTCATTATACGGTCTGGAGCATCATGTGCAGTCATTATACAGTATGGAGCATCATGTGCGGCCATTATACGGTATGGGGCATCATGTGCGGTCATTATACAGTATGGAGCATCATGTGCGGTCATTATACAGTATGGAGCATCATGTGCGGTCATTATACAGTATGGAGCATCATGTGCGGTCATTATACAGTATGGAGCGTCATGTGCGGCCATTATACAGTATGGAGCGTCATGTGTGGCCATTATACAGTATGGAGCGTCATGTGTAGCCATTATACAGTATGGAGCGTCATGTGCGGTCATTATACAGTATGGAGCACTGTGTGGCCATATTTTTTTGTTTATAACTATTGTATATGAAACAGTGTGATCAGCAGTGCTAAATGGGTGTAGTTGGGACGTGGATATGGGTGTGACTAATTATGAATGGGTGTGGTCAGAGGCGTGGCCTAAAATTTGCCGCGGCGCGCTTCGCGCGCCGCTAACTTTGTCCCTCTTTCCCATCTTCAAAAGTTGGGAGGTATGTAAATACTGCGTGGGCTGTGTGAAATACTGCAGAGGCTGCTATATACTACGTGGCCAGTGTTATATACTACGTGGGCTGTGTGACATACTGCGGGGGCTGTGCTATATACTACATGGGCAGTGTTATATACTACGTGGGCTGTGTGATATACTGCAGGGGCTGTGCTATACTACATGGGCAGTGTTATATACTACGTGAGGCAGGGCCGGACTGGCCATAGGGCACTTCTGGCAAATGCCAGAAGGGCCGGTGCCAGTGGTGGGCCGCTCAATCCGCCGCCCCCGCCGTCGCATTCAACTATACCGGCGTATAGACGCCGGTACAGTTGAATGCAATGATGGAGGAGAGAGCGTCTACAGACGCTCCTCTCCCATCATTCCCCGCTCTGCCTCTGACACTGCGGGTGCGCGATGACGTCATATCATCGCGCACCTGCTGTGTCCCGGGCAGACTGCAGCTGCTGAGACAGGAGCAGAAACCAGGAAGCAACGCTGGGCACGAGGAGAGGTGAGGAGAGTTTTTTTTTTTTCTGGACTGTGGGGCCATTCTCGGAGGAGGTGAGGGGAGGAAGAGAAGAGATGTGGGCTGTATATAGCTCTCTGTGGGCTGTGCTCTGTGCTGTATACTACTGTGGGCTGTATATAGCTCTCTGTGGGCTGTGCTCTGTGCTGTATACTACTGTGTGCTCTGTGCTATATATAGTACTCTGTGGGCTGTGCTCTGTGCTGTATACTACTGTGGGCTGTATATAGTACTCTGTGGGCTGTGCTCTGTGCTGTATACTACTGTGGGCTGTATATAGTACTCTGTGGGCTGTGCTCTGTGCTGTATACTACTGTGGGCTGTATATAGTTATCTGTGGGCTGTGCTCTGTGCTGTATGCTACTGTGGGCTGTATATAGCTCTCTGTGGGCTGTGCTCTGTGCTGTATACTACTGTGTGCTCTGTGCTATATATAGTACTCTGTGGGCTGTGCTCTGTGCTGTATACTACTGTGTGCTATATATAGTTCTCTGGGCTGTGCTCTGTGCTGTATACTACTGTGGGCTGTATATAGTACTCTGTGGGCTGTGCTCTGTGCTGTATACTACTGTGGGCTGTATATAGTACTCTGTGGGCTGTGCTCTGTGCTGTATACTACTGTGGGCTGTATATAGTTATCTGTGGGCTGTGCTCTGTGCTGTATGCTACTGTGGGCTGTATATAGTTCTCTGTGGGCTGTGCTCTGTGCTGTATATAGTTCTCTGTGGGCTGTGCTCTGTGCTGTATACTACTGTGGGCTGTATATAGTTCTCTGTGGGCTGTGCTCTGTGCTGTATACTACTGTGGGCTGTATATAGTTCTCTGTGGGCTGTGCTCTGTGCTGTATACTACTGTGTGCTGTATATAGTTCTCTGTGGGCTGTGCTGTATATAGTACTCTGTGGGCTGTGCTGTATATAGTACTCTGTGGGCTGTGCTGTATATAGTACTCTGTGGGCTGTGCTGTATATAGTACTCTGTGGGCTGTGCTGTATATAGTACTCTGTGGGCTGTGCTGTATATAGTACTCTGTGGGCTGTGCTGTGTATAGTACTCTGTGGGCTGTGCTGTATATAGTACTCTGTGGGCTGTGCTGTATATAGTACTCTCTGGGCTGTGCTGTATATAGTACTCTCTGGGCTGTGCTGTATATAGTACTCTCTGGGCTGTGCTTTATATAGTACTCTGGGCTGTGCTGTATATAGTACTCTGGGCTGTGCTTTATATAGTTCTCTGTGGGCTGTGCTTTATATAGTTCTCTGTGGGCTGTGCTGTATATAGTTCTCTGTGGGCTGTGCTGTATATAGTTCTCTGTGGGCTGTGCTGTATATATTACTTTGTGGGCTGTGCTGTATATATTACTTTGTGGGCTGTGCTGTATATATTACTCTGTGGGCTGTGCTGTATACTACTGTGTGGACTGTGCTGTATACTTCTACGTGGGCTGTGCTGTATACTACTGTGTGGTCTGTGCTGTATACTACTGTGTGGTCTGTGCTGAATACTGCTGTGTGGGCTGTGTTATCTACTACGCGAGCTGTGCTATAGTATGCAGGCTGTGCTGTATACTATGCGGTTTGTGCTATATAATATGCGGGCTTTGCTATATACTATGGGGAGTATATTATATTCTATGGGGGAGGCCATGTTATGTACTATGTGGCTGTGTTATATACTATTGTGGGGGTATATTATATTCTATGGGGGAGGCTGCGTTATATACTATGGGGGGCTGCATTATATTCTATGGGGGGCTACATTATATATTATGGGGAGGTGGGCTGTATTATATTCTATGGGGGTTACATACTCTGGGGTGGCTGCATTATACTCTGTGGGGTGGCTGCATTATACTCTGGGGTGGCTGCATTATACTCTGGGGTGGCTGCATTATACTCTGGGGTGGCTGCATTATACTATATGTGGGCTGCATTATACTGTATCGAGGACTATGGGGAATACGTTATACTATATGAAGAACTATGGGGTGCATTATACTATGGGAAGTGAATTGTACTACATGGATGACTGTGGCGGTGCATTATACTATATGGAGCACTATGAGGATTGTATTATGCTATATGGAGGACTATGAGGATTGTATTATGCTATATGGAGGACTATGAGGAGTGTATTATACTATGTGGAGGACTGAGCAGTGTATTTTAATATATGGAGGACTATAGGGAGTGTATTATACTATATGGAGGACTATGGAGCACATTATAATATATGGAGGACTATGGGGTGTATTTTACTAAACAAGTAAAATGCTGCATATTCGGATTGTTTTTGCTGGAACAAAAAGCCTTGTTGTCAGCAGCACATTGCCAGTGTAAACTGTAGATGTGCTGCTGAAAACATGATACTGTATGGTGATCTGTTAGTGATCTATTAGTGATCGTTCTGTCTCATCATTATTCCTCAGCTGGTGGAAAGAGGCCGGGAAACAAGCGTTGAACAACTTCAGTATTGTCGATCAAACTCGTTTAGCGGCCTGAACTCAGCGCACGTAAATACAACAGAAAGGCTTCTGTGTGATGTGCAATATGTTAGCATTTGGGGACCCATTTTAAACTTTGCCTAGGGCCCCACTTTGCCTAAAACCGGCCCTGCCTACAAGTGTACAAAGATATTATACAGTCACCATGTGACAAGTGGGCCTGTGTAACTTCAAATGCCAGGGCTGAATTTTAGTCCCAGTCCGGCCCTGACGTGAGGTGTGTGATATACTGCAGGGCTGTGCTATATACTACATGGGCAGTGTTATATACTACGTGGGCTGTGTGATATACTGCAGGGGCTGTGCTATACTACATGGGCAGTGTTATATACTACGTGAGGTGTGTGATATACTGCAGGGCTGTGCTATATACTACGTGGCCAGTGTTATATACTTAGTATATAGGAGGCATGTAGTATATAGCAGACAAATAGTACGTGGCCTGTGCTATATACTATGTGGCTGCTATATACATACATACATATTCTAGAATACCAAATGCGTTAATACAGGCCACGCACTATATATAACACAGCCCACTTACTATATAACAGCCCACGCAGTATATAGCAGCCACGCAGTATATAACACAGGGCACATAGTATATAGCACAGCCCACGCAGTATATAACTGCGCCGCCCTCTGCCTGAACAGTCAGTGCAGAGAGACGGGACGCTGAGGAGCAGCGACGAGAGGTGAGTATATGATATTTTGTTTTTATTGCCTCAGCAGCAGCATTACATGTGGCACAATGCTGTATGGAACGTCTATGGGGCCATAAAGAACTGCATGGAGCATTATATGGGCCATCTATGGGGCCATAACTGCATGAAGCATATGGGCCATCTATGGGGCCATATCTGCATGGAGCATTATATGGGCCGTCTATGGGGCCATAACTGCATGGAGCATTATATAGAGCATCTATGGGGCCATAACTGCATGGAGCAGTATATGGGGCATTATATGGGGCATCTATGGGACCGTAAAGAACTGCATGGAGCATTATATGGGGCATCTATGGGGCCATAACTGCATGGAGCATTATATGGGGCATCTATGGGGCCATAACTGCATGAAGCATTATACTACGTGACTGGGCAAAATACTGCGTGACTGGGCAATATACTACGTGGACATGCAATGTACTGCGTGGGCTGCGCAATGTACTGCGTGGGCTGCGCAATGTACTGCGTGGCTGCGCAATGTACTACGTGGGCTGCACAATGTACTGCGTGGCTGTGCAATATACTGCGTGGGCTGTGCAATATACTACGCATACATATTCTAGAATACCCGATGCGTTAGAATCGGGCCACCATCTAGTATATATATAATTATGTAGTGCAGTGCTCACTGAATGTGTTTGGGGACACGCTTGGCAGCGGGATTAAGGCACACAGGAATGATTTTCCACTCAAAACCAATCCATGTGGTTTATTATGTAATCATAAACCACTGTAGGTCATGTTCTACATCACAGACCTAACATACAGTCCACTCTCAATTACGGTTATGTCCGCACAGTTCATTAACCCTCGTCAGTGCGCACAGTCGCCCATGCTCTGTTACCTGCTTGGCAGCGTTGCAGGCTTCACAGACTGGCATCACATGGGTCCTGACTTCCAGGGAAGCTGCCTTACTGGGATCATCGACCCGTACTATGACTTGCTTGACAAGCTCACATCCGTCAAGTTCCAGACCCACAGGACGGTAGCTTGCCCCAACGCAGATAGCCATCACTAAAGTCCTGACTTCTAGGGAAGCTGCCTTACTGGGATTACCGACCTGCACTATGACTTGCTTTACAAGCTCAAACTCCGTCAGTCCCAGACCCTCAGAAGGACGGTAGCTTTCCCCAACACAGATAGCTGTCACGGATCCTGCAGGCACATTCCTCCACCCTCTGCCTTCCAGGAAACCTGTACTCATGCAGGACCTTCCAACACAGAGACCATGTGACCAAACCAGTCTCATTATAACATGAGACACACCCATTGATTGGAGGTGTGTGGTTAGCCCCAGCGGTTGCTACTGGCAACGACACTTCACCTTCCTTCCCAATCTCTTCAGTGTCTGGAAGAGAACTCACATGGGAAGTAGAAGCACATGACCTTCTATTATCAGCAAGTCACTTGGACAACTTCTTTGTGGCCCTTGCTCCTCCGTTGACGGGAGGATTTCCTGTCCTTGTTGGGACCTGCCTTACTGTGCTCCCTTTCTTTCTTAGAGTCACACCCCACAACATGGTGAACCCTCAAATTGCTAACTGGGAGTCATCTCCACACTTTTTAGCTGCCACATCACTATCAGTCATCCTGTGGTACACATCAGGGCTGTAAGTTGAGCGGACGCATCCATCCCTCTGGTCACCCCTACGTTGGACTAGTCAGTTTTGGGAGGTGTTACTTCCTTAATGTACGCAACCCCATCAGGAGAGAGGCCTCCATCCTCCTGCTGTAGAGGAGCTCCCTTCTCCCACAAGTCTGAGACCAACCTAGACTCCCGACCTATTATCATCGCACAAGTTAAGTTTGGGACTATAGCGACATTCTGTCCTGCGATGTCGCTATCCGTCTCAAGGATCACAATGACCACTGGATAGGCCTTAGTGCCCTCATGGATACAGATGACCCTGATCTTCCTTTTGGGTATTACATTTCCTTTGGACGCAACCCTCACTAGGGTCACCGAGCTCCCAGAATCGACCATATCCTCTTCGTTCATCAGCAGGACACACCCACGTAGGCTGGGTAATTCATATAGCAGACTGGACACACTTGGTACATGCAATTGCCCCTGGCAAGAGTCCATCTGCGCCACCCCTTTAACTTTGGGATGCTCTGCCTTCTTTTGGGTAACTACCACTTCCTGGATCTCCACCCCCTTTAGGTCCACCACCCCCTTTTGGACAACCATCCCTCTTGGGTCACCGCCCCCTTTTGGCACTCCACCCTCTCTCTGGGGTACACCCCGTGGACTCCTCCACGGCACTTTCAGACACCAGTTCGCACAGTACCCTGAAATCTCTCTCTCTGGGCTTGCACTGACCCTTTAAGTGTTTGCACAACCTGGTCCACCAATGTCCTTTTACGACATCCCACCAGCTCCTGTTGCGGCCATCGGCACCTCCAGCTGCTGATCACAAGCCGCTGCTGCTCTGTACATTTCGTGGACTCGCTGATCTACAGCAAAACTACTTTCATTTTCGTGGACCCGCCGATCCACAGCAATCACCTCCACACGCGCTTCCTGGATTGTTGCCCGCAGTCTAGCACCAGAGGTAGTGCAGTGCTCACTGAATGTGTTGAGAGGGACACTCACTTGGCAGCAGGCTTAAGGCACACAGGAATGATTTTCCACTTAAACCAGTCCAAGTGGTTTATAATGCAATCATAAATCACTGTACATCATGTTATACATCACAGACCTAACATACAGTCCACTCTCAATTGCAGTTATGTCCGCACAGTTCATTAACTGACCCTCGTCAGTGCACACAGTCTCCCATGCTCTGTGTTACCTGCTTGGCAGCGTTGCAGGCTTCACAGGCTGGCATCACATGGGTCCTTCCAGGGAAGCTGCCTTAGGCCGGGATCACACATGCGAGAAACACGGCCGAGTCTCACATGTTAATACCCGGCACTGTCGCCGGCTCTCAGGAGCGGCGCGTGTGGCCGCATAGCAATACACGCAACCGTACGCTCTGCTGCCGGGTGCAGTGCCAGGTATTAACATGCGAGACTCGGCCGTGTTTCCCGCATGTGTGATACCGGCCTTAGGCTACTTTCACACTTCCGTCTTATGGCGTACGTCGCAATGCGTCGTTTTGGAGAAAAATGCAATGTTGCCCGCAGGATGTTTTTTCTCCATAGACTTGCATTAGCGACGCATTGCGGCGTATGGCCATACGTCGCATCCGTCGTGCGACGGATGAGTCATGTTTTGGCGGCCTCAACGCACAAAAAAAGTTCAATGTAATGTTTTTTTGTCCGTCGGTTCCGCTTTTTCCGACCACGCATGCCCTCTCCTCCCCGCTCATCACACTGGGCAGCGGATGCGTCGTAAGACTGCATCCGCTGCCCAAGTTGTGCTAAATTTAGCACAACGTCCGTCGGTACGTTGGGCCGACGGTTTGCGACGGCCCCGTACCGACGGAAGTGTGAAAAGGAGATTTTTGTTTACTTACCGTAAAATCTTTTTCTCCGAGCCACTCATTGGGGGACACAGGACCATGGGGTGTTATGCTGCTGCCACTAGGAGGACACTAAGTAGACAGAAAGATTAACTCCTCCTCTGCAGTATACACCCCTTCACTGGATACAATTTCAACCAGTTCGGTAGTAAAGCAGTAGGAGCATGAACAAAGACAACTATGTCAAAACCAAAGAAGTAACAACAAGCCAAAACAGGCTAACAGGGTGGGTGCTGTGTCCCCCAATGAGTGGCTCGGAGAAAAAGATTTTACGGTAAGTACCGTATTTTCCGGCGTATAAGACGACTGGGCGTATAAGACGACCCCCCAACTTTACCAGTTAAAAAATAAAATCTTCTTAAAAGTCGGGGGTCTTTTTATACACCCTATGTCGTCTTATAGGGCCGGTGAATATGTGCCTTTTGGGAGGGGGGGGGGGGAGTGATCCTGATGACGACGAGGGGGCGTCTCACAGGAGAGTGAGTATCCCCCATTACCTTATCATAGCGCTGCAGCGTGGGGTCTCTGTGCTGGGAGCGGCGGCTGCTGTGCTGTGGTGCGGCGGCTCCTCTTCTGCAGTGTGGGGCCTCTGTGCTGTGGGGTGGCGGCGGCGTATCTTTATGCAGTCGGGGCTCCTCCGGCATCTCATTAAAGCCTGGAGGCCCCGCCGGCAACTCCATCGGTACAATGCGGTGGCCTCCGGGAAAATGGCCGCTGCTCAGATTCAGATCTCGGGAGACGAGATCTGAATCTGAGCAGCGGCCATTTTCCCGGAGGCAGCTCAATAGGTGCGATGCGGTGGCCTCCGGGAAAATGGCCGCTGGGGGCTGCGCATGCTCAGATTCAGATCTCGTCCCGAAATCTCGGGACACGAGATCTGAATCTAAGCAGCGGCCATTTTCCCGGAGGCCACCGCATTGTACCGATGGAGTTGCCGGCGGGGCTTCCAGGCTTTGAGATGCCGGAGGAGCCCCGACTGCATAAAGATACGCCGCCGCCACCGCCCCACAGCACCAGAGGCCCCACACTGCAGAAGAGGAGCCGCCGCACCACAGCACAGCAGCCGCCGCTCCCAGCACAGAAACCCCACGCTGCAGCGCTATGATAAGGTAATGGGGGATACTCACTTTCCTGTGAGACGCCCCCTCGTCGTCATCAGGACCACTCCCCCCCCCCACCCACCATATACACCCGGCGTACAAGGCGATTCCCGGCGTACAAGGCGACCCCCGACTTTTAAGAAGATTTTCAGGGGTTAAAAAGTCGTCTTGTACGCCGGAAAATACAGTAAACAAAAATCTCCTTTTCTCCTACGCCTCATTGGGGGACACAGGACCATGGGACGTACAAAAGCAGTCTCTGGGTGGGGAACAATATGCTAATACCCCATGTACCACTGGCTTACGGCTTAAGGAACTGCCGCTTGCAGAATGCGCCTGCCAAGGGCGGCGTCTGCAGAAGAGATAGAATGAATGTGGTAATGCTTGGTAAAAGTGTGCAAACTGGACCACGTCGCAGCCTTGCAGACCTGCTGTGCTGACGCCTGGTGCCGAATGGCCCACGAGGCGCCTACCGACCGAGTAGAATGAGCCTTGATCCCAGCTGGGATAGGAACACCTTTGACACGATAGGATTCTTGAATGGCTGATCGAATCCATTTTGCCAGAGTGGCTTTAGAAGCAGGAGAACCCTTCCTGGGCCCCTCTGGAAGTACGAACAGGACGTCTGACGTGCGGAAGGGAGCCGTCCTTGAGACGTACCGACGAAGAGCCCTCACCACATCAAGGGTGTGTAGAGCCTTTTCGATGCGATGGACCGGTGCCGGACAGAACGAAGGCAGAACAATTTCCTCATTGAGGTGGAAAGAGGAGACGACCTTGGGCAAAAAGGTGGGAGAGGTCCTCAATACCGCCTTGTCCGGATGAAAAATTAGAAAGGGAGGGCGGCAGGAGAGCGCAGCCAACTCCGAGACCCTTCTGATGGACGTGACGGCTACTAGGAAGACTACCTTCCAAGAAAGGAAGGTCAAGGCAACGTCCTGTAGCGGTTCGAAGGGAGTCTCCTGAAGAGCTCCGAGAACTAAGTTGAGATCCCACGGATCCAAGGGTGACCTGTAGGGAGGCGCCACACGGGAAACTCCCTGGAAGAAAGTTTTCACCGGCAACCTATTGGCAATCTTCCGCTGGAAAAGGACTGACAATGCCGAAACCTGACCCTTTAGGGAGCTAAGGGCAAGTCCCGACTCTAGTCCGGACTGAAGAAACTCCAGTATGGAAGGAATAGAAAATACTAGAGGAGATCGTCCCTGTGCATCGCACCATGAGAAAAAAATTCGCCAGGTACGGTGGTAACTACGCATGGAAATAGGTTTCCTAGCTCTGATCATGGTGGAGGACACCCTGGGAGAGAAACCCGCTTGGCCTAGAATCCAGGACTCAACGGCCAGGCCGTCAAAGACAGGTTCCTTGAGTTCTGGTGGTAAATCGGGCCCTGTGAAAGAAGATCAGCGCGATCTGGAAGACGCCAGGGGACGTCGGCTACCAGCTGAACCAGTTCGGCGTACCATGCCCGACGCGGCCAATCTGGCGCGACGAGAATCACTGGTACCCCCTCTGCCCTGATCTTTTTGATGACCCTCGGTAGTAGGGGAAGAGGAGGAAAAATGTACGGGAGGCGGAATTGGCGCCAAGGCAGGACCAGGGCGTCTACTCCGAGGGCCCGTGGGTCGAGGGACCGAGCAAGGAACTGAGGAACCTTGTTGTTCATCCTGGAAGCCATGAGATCCACATCCGGGGTCCCCCAGCGATGGCAAATCTGCTGGAAGACCTCCGGGTGGAGGGACCATTCTCCGGAGGCGATGCCCTGGTGGCTGAGGAAGTCCGCCGCCCAATTTTCCACACCTGGAATGTGGATCGCCGAGATGGGCGAATGATTCGACTCCGCCCAATGGAGGATGTGAGACACCTCGAGCATGGCCGTCCTGCTGCGAGTTCCGCCCTGACGGTTGATGTATGCCACGGCCGTGGCGTTGTCGGACTGGATTCTGACTGGATGACCTGCCAGAAGTCGGTGGAAGTGGAACAATGCTAGCCTGATAGCTCGAATCTCGAGGATATTAATGGCAAGGCGAGACTCTTGAATGGACCACCGCCCCTGGGCTGTGTGATGGTTGAAGACCGCTCCCCAGCCTATGAGACTGGCATCGGTGGTCACCACCAGCCACCGTACTGGGAGAAAAGACCTTCCCTGGGTTAGGGAGGACTTCAGCGTCCACCACCTGAGGGTCTTCCTGACCCGAGGGGACAGGATGAATCGGCGGTCGAGGGAGGACGGGTTGCCGTCCCAAGCCGACAGTAGCGCATGCTGCAGGGGACGGAGGTGAAACTGCGCAAATGGGACCGCTTCCATGGCCGCTACCATCTGCCCGAGAACTCGCATGCTGGCGCGAATGGAGTGGGATACTGGACGAGAAAGATGCTGGGCTCCCTGCTGCAAGGCCAAAGCCTTGTCTTGAGGAAGTATGACCAGACCGCGGGAAGTGTCCAGTATCATCCCCAGGAAGGAGATTTGTTGAGACGGAATTGGAAAAGATTTTTCGAAGTTTATCTTCCATCCCAGGCGAGAAAGAGTATCCACCGTGAGAACGACGGACTCTTCGCACGCTGGGTAGGAAGGACCCTTTATCAGCAGGTCGTCCAAGTACGGAATTACCACCACTCCCCTGGAATGAAGCCGCCATGACCTTCGTGAAAACTCTGGGAGCGGTGGCGAGACCGAAGGGCAAGGCCACAAATTGGAAGTGTTCCCCGCAAAAGGGAAGGAACTGCTGATGCGGAGGGAAGATAGGTATGTGCAGGTAGGCATCCTTGATGTCTATGGATGCCAGGAATTCTCCCTTTTCCATAGACGCGACCACAGAACGGAGGGATTCCATCCTGAAGTGTCGGATTTTTATTAATCTGTTTAGTAGCTTCAGGTCTAGGATCGGACGTAGTGATCCATCCTTCTTTGGGACCACGAACAGATTCGAATAGAAACCCTTGAATCTTTGTTCTAGGGGGACCGGAATGATGACTCCGTCCTTTTGTAGTGCCCGTATTGCCTGGAGAAACGCTGTGGCCTTTGACCTTTGAGGGCAAGACTGGAAGAAGCGTGTAGGGGGGGGGGGGGAGGAAAATTCTATTTTGTATCCGATGGACACCAGTTCTCTGACCCACTCGTCGGAAACGACTGAGAGCCAGGCTGGACGGAACAAGAGTAGACGTCCGCCTACTTTGTTGGAGTCCACCGGATGATGCAAGGAGTCATTGGGCGGAGGATCCATGGGATGCGGATCCCTTAGACCCGGGAGGTTTAGGCCTGGGTCTCCAGTTACGATTAGGTTTGTAAGAGACCTGGGCGCCTCGGCCACCGCGCGAACCTCGTCCTGATGCGGGGGTAGAGGATGTAGAAGACCAGTTGGTATTGGACCGAAAAGGCCGAAATGGAGGTTGCTGCTGGTACCGAAAGGACCGGGTAGGCTTTTGCTGGGGGAGAAATTTACTTTTCCCTCCGGTAGCATCCGAGATCATTTGGTCCAATTTTTCTCCAAATAACCGACCGGCCTGGTAAGGCAGGGCTGTTAGAGAACGTTTAGAAGCAGAGTCTGCTCGCCAATCCCTGAGCCACAGGGCTCTCCTGATGGAAATTGCATTGGCGGCTGCCTGTGCAGCGCAATTGGCTGCGTCCATAGAGTCGTTGACTATGAAGTCTCCGGCCTGCGCTATCTGGTTAACCAGTATGCTGGCTTCTGGAGGTAAATCAGTGGTGTTAGAAAAAAGAGTCTCGGTCCAAGAGACCATAGCCTTAGCCACCCAAGAGGCGGCGAAGGATGGGAAGAGAAACGCGCCTGTGGCCTCGAAGGCGGAACGAGCCAGATAATCAATCTGGCAATCGGAGGGATTCTTAACGGAGGAACCGTCCGAAAGAGACAGGATGGTCTTGGACGCGAGGTGTGACACAGGAGGGTCCACCGAGGGAGACTGCAGCCAGTCTTTGACTAATTCCCGAGAAAAAGGGTATTTGGCCTCGATGGACTTTTGTCCTATGAAGCGTTTATCTGGGCGATCCCTATGTTTTTGTACAATCTCCTTAAAGTGAGGGTGAATGACAAAAACCTTTTTGACACGTTTAGATTTCTTGAAAGACACCACATGTTCAGGTTCCGATGCGGAGTCCTCAGTCACCTTCAGGGTCTGGTTTACCGCCTCAATGAGAGAGTCGAGAGACTCTTGGGAGGAGGGGGGGTCCTGAACGTAGGAAATGTCGGACTCATATTCAGAGTCATCCGAGTTTGGGGAAGGGGACCTGGAAGCAGAGCTTGCAGGTACTGAAGGGACCGCTAGCTCATGGTCAGGGGATGAAACGTGAACACGTTTTCTGGAGCCCCGGGTAGAAAGTGACCGGGTACGCCCCCTGCTGGTAGAAGAATCCATACCGTCGTCTGAATCCTCCACGGTCCGACCTGGAGGGGGGCCCCGGAGGGAGTTAATTGCCCTGGTTAGGGAAGCCACAGATCGTGACAGAGAGGTTGCCCACTCAGGGGGGCTAGGCTCTACCAGGTCGACGGCTGCGGCATCGGCGACGGTACCGGCGTCGGCAAGGGGCGGCTGCACAGAGGGCGAGACGCAATCTGCACACAAGGGGCTAGTGTGGGCTCGGGGCAGGGCCGCATTGCAAGTGGCACATACAGTGAAAAACACTGTGTGCTTCTTGTTACCCTTTTTTGTCTCCTTGGATTGAGACATAGTGCCTTAGGGACAGAGCGGGCAGTATACGCAGGGAAAGGGTTAAGCTTTCTTGAAACAGCTTACCCACGGTCCTGTCTGTGTCCCCAGAGAGAGATATGGCGGTTCTTTGTCCAGGAGTTCTCCTTGGAGCGCTGAGAAGCGTGGACTCCGTGCAGGGAGAGAGGAAATATGGCCCCCGAGATTTGGAGGGCGCCTCTCGTCCCAGACGAGAAGCGCCGATGTAGGGGGCGGAGCTACGGCCGAGGGAGGAGATGTTTCCCACTGCGGCCTACTCCGGCTGAAGAAGCCGGGGACTAAATTTTTTGGGGCCTGCCGACGATGTGCGGCGACGGCGCGCCGCCGAGCACCACCGACCCCCGGTCGGCGGTGCCTCTCCCTGGGGACCCGGACCGCATCGCTGCCGCTAAGGTGGAGCAGGGGAGAGTCCCCTGAAGGTACTTACAGCCGCCATTGTCCCGGTTTTCACAGGTCTGCAGGCGCTTCTGTGAGAATGCGAACTCAATCCATGTACCCTGGATGGGAATGGAGAGGCCCCTGATGCATCACGCTGCTGTAGCAGAGGGGGGCTGCGGCACAACATCCCCTCCGGACTGCATTCTTCTCCAGATTACATTGCTGTAATGCAGGGTCCTGGAGGGGGTTGGGGGAAATCGGGACCAAAATAGGAACCGTTGCGCTGGCGCAAACTTTTCGTGCGCCATACGTCGCAGGAGAGGGACGGGGAGGTATACTCGCCGTGCTCGCCTGTTGTTGGTTCGGGGGAGAGCGGACCCTATGAAAAAAAGGACCCGTCGCCCCCTTCACTCCGTTAAATAAAAAATTAAAAATTTACATAAAATTAAAAAATCAAAAATTAAAATAAAGTTGGGGTCTGGGAAAAAAGACCCAAGTGCCTCCTAAGACACTAAGCAAGAACTGGTTGAAATTGTATCCAGTGAAGGGGTGTATACTGCAGAGGAGGAGTTAATCTTTCTGTCTACTTAGTGTCCTCCTAGTGGCAGCAGCATAACACCCATGGTCCTGTGCCCCCCAATGAGGCGTAGGAGAAAGTAGCCTTACTGGGATCATCGACCCGTACTATGACTTGCTTTAGAAGCTCAAACTACTCCGTTCCAGACCCTCAGAAGAAGGACGGTAGCTTCCCCCCAACACAGATAGCCGTAACGGACTCTGCAGGTACATGCCTCCACCATATGCCTTCCAGGAAACCTGTACTCTTGCAGAACCTTCCAACACAGACCATGTGACCAAACCACAATCTCATAACGTATGAGACACACCCATTGATGGGAGGTGTGTGGTTAGCCAGACTCGCCCAGCTCTCCGACTAACCCTGCAAGCCCAGCCCCTTATTCACTAAGCAAGGTTTGTGGAACTACATGTCCCAGAGAAACATTCCAGGCTTACAGCACAGAGGACTTAAAGGATTTGTAAGTTTTGGCTTATTGATATGGTTCACCAAATAGCATCTCAAAAGCGTTTGGGCCTGTTACAAGGAAATGAAAGTAGTGGCTCACAAATCTACAAAATTAGGAAAAAAAGAAACGAGAAAAAAAAAAAAAAACACACACAACTTGATAGACTAACAGGTATTTCCTATGACCATAACACAGAAAATTCAACTGCAAATTTGAGATCTTCAGTGTACCGGTCACGAAAATGCCTGAAAACGCTGCATGTCTACCCAAACAGACAATTGTGGACTAAAGATTCCGTAAAATACTATGCCATCTATTTAATACAAAACATATATTTGTATAATTTAGAATATTAATTTATACCCATTATGTGCAAAGATACAGGACTGGATAGTTCTGACAGCCATTTAATGTGCTTTCCGTTCTTCACCTACATTTAATATTAACACACTGACTGGTATTAGCAAGTGGGAAATGGTATCCATTTTACCGAATGCAGAGTGCCCATGAGCAGTCCTTTTCTAAATGAAGATAGAAAATATCAGACAGCACAATATGGTAATGTATTTTTAATGGCATTTGTAGAAAACAAGAAGCTGAAAGGAGGCTGCACCGACAATCCTTAGTGTGAACTCCACGTTCTCTAGTAAATGTCTTTAATATGTTCAGTTTAGGAGATATGGGGAGTAATGGTCGTGATCTTATCTTCTCGGATTCAGGAATTTAAAGTGTTCACGTCCCAGCTCAATTGTTCACATGTATATAGGTCTATAGTCCGGAGCTCATTTCCAAAATTAAATAACTAACAAATAAAGAAGTCTAAAGAGCACCCGCTTCTCTCAGATGAATGGACATGTAGCCATAGTTAAAGGTAACCCGTCACGTACAAGCAGTCCAATCTGTAGACAGCATGGAATAGAGAATCTGAGCAGAATGATCTAAAGGATTGTTAGAAAAGATTCAGTGTAACTTGTGTTTTATTCATTGAAATCTGTAGTGTTTGTATACATAGGAGTCCAGTGGGCGGTCCTACTGGGTGAGTGACAAGCAGTCATACAGGGAAGACAATCACCGACTAAGACCGCCCACTGGACTCATGCATAAAAACAGAGGATTTGAATGAATAGAATGTAAGATATACTGACAATATCAATGCGATCAGCAACTCCTGCTCTATAACATCCTGACTGCAGGCCAGATACCAGATATTGAACATGACAGATTCCCATTAAGAAGCAAAGTCCCTGATCACATCCACATAAACACAAAGTGCCATTATTATGTGGATGGCACAGAAGTTATAGAATATGCAGGTTGTAATAAAAAGGGAGATAAGCCTATCCTACTATATTTAACATTTAACAAAGCCATTGAGATTTTCCAGGAAGCGGATATATTCCTGATGTTCCAAAGCGGTGCTGAGTTCTATCAGCTCATCAGCAAACGTGTTGTCTATCCCACGATCAGACAAGAAATCCATCAGATGATCATACAAAGCCTGGAAAGAAATATAGAAAAAGATATTAACGATAGATTCATTTTCAGCACAACACCAAATGTATAGTTCTATACTTTTTATTTATTAACCCATTCACAATTTGGGGGTTAATTATTTCTACATTTTGATAGATCAGGCATTTCTGAACGCAGAGATACCAAACGTGTATTTAGAATTTTTGGGGGATTTTTTTTTTTTTTTTTATTTTGAATGGGGCAAAAGGGGGGTGATTTGAACTTATAATTTAAAAACTTTTTCTACTTTTTACTATCTTCAATAGTCTCTATAGGAGACTGGAAGCTACAATACTCAGAATGCCTGTGCTACACATAGCAGAGCTTCAGCCCATGTTAATAGCCACGGGTGGTTCGTGATTCCACCTGCGGATGTTAGGGGTACATGACAGCTGATAAATATGCGGGCTCCGGCGACCTATGACGCATACATGACCTATGGTGCAGCGGTGAAGTAGGGGGTCACAGGAGGGGGGCGATGTGAGACTGCGGGCTCTGGGATCTTATAAAATGTCAGCACCAGTGAGCGCAGTCCCCATTCCCATTGATTTCCCTGCGGTGGGCTCTGGGGAAAATGGCCGCCGGAGGCGGCACATGCACAAATTGAGATCTTGGGAGACAAGATATACACATAGCTCAGCAACTGAACCAATGCCATACATGAAGGGGGGCAACTGCGTTATACAGCCATCACATTGAAGTGCTGGCCCTGACTGCAGCAGTTCTGCCATTTTTTTTTAACCTTCAGTAAGCTTTGCGTATAGAATGTGCATAAAGGGAGCATCACTCCCAAAACTGAAATTGAACTATTTAGACTTTCATTTAGGGGACTTAGCCCCATTAAAAGTAATATTGCAACTGTTCACTTTAGTAAATGTATTGTGTAGAAAACGTTTTTTGTTTTTTTATACATATGTAAATGAAGGTTCTTTGGTGCACCTTTGGCATGGTCAAGTGCTTGGTGCACTTCTCCGCCCCATCAATTACCATCTTCTGCCCCTCCTCCTTGAATAATTGAGAGTGCGTGTTTTAGACTAGATCTAAATCCCCAACCATATATACTGACATGTATGAGCCGAACGCATGCAGCGAGTGCAGGGGCACACTTCTCATCCCCCTCTCCTGTGTTTAGAAAACAGCTGCTGCCCACAGGAGAGGGAGGCGAGAGAGTGCAAACACATCGACACTGTTTGTGGGTGCGTGTCTTCAACCCTCGTGTCCTATGTGTAGTGGCTGCTCACTACACAGGACCAAACTCTGACATTGTGCATGTTCAGGGCACTATCAATCATAAACAGGGGAAACGCAGAGGATGTAAACTGAAGACTCGGAAAAGTGCACAGAGCACTCAGCCACACCAAGGGTGCACCAAAGACCCCTCATTTACATATGTAATAAAACAAATTGTATACGAGAAATTTACTAAAATGTACAGTGCTGGTATGATTTCTCCTACGTATCATTGGGGGACACAGGACGAATGGGTGTTATGCTGCTGCCACTAGGAGGACACTAAGTTAAACACACACAAAAGATTAACTCCTCCCCTGCAGTATACACCCACGGGCTGGACAATCCAGAGCCAGTTCTTACTTAGTGTCTCAGGAGGCACTTGGGTCCTCTGGACCCCACCAATTTTTGGATTTAACGGAGAGAAGGGAGCGACAGGCAAATTTTCAGCTCTGATCTCTCCCGCACCAACAACGGGCAAGTACATGGAGCGTTCCTCCTGTATCCTTTCCCGCGACGATGGATGCCAGCCCTGGCTCACGTTTCAGTGTGGCGACGGTTCCTTAGCGTTCCGATCTCCCTCCCTCCCTCTCAGGCGACCACGGGGACTAATCATCCACCTAAGTTTCCTGGAGCCAGGGCACAGCCGGACAGATTGACATGGCGTCCGTGCAGCCGCCCACTGCATCACCACTGAATATAGCGGATGACGCACGGCGGCAGAAGCTCTCCACCCTCTCCCTACCAAGGTGAAGGTGGATGGAGCATCGGTTCCATCGCACAGGGTAAGTGCGGGGACCGACGAGCTGACAGGAGGGGGCCCCTTACTCTCTTACTAATGCGGCTCTGCAGCCGCGGGGCAGCGTTGTACTTCTGAGGGGGCACGGCGGGCAATCCGGCGCTCCGTTGGCGCATTGGCAACCCGGCCCGGGCCGGACTCTAGCGCCCGCCTACATGCACGCCAATGCCCGCCCATGACACGCCCCCTCCCTGGGCGCTTCTCGTTCCCGAGAAGCGCCCTTCTCACATCTCGGCGGCCATCTTGGACCGGGAAGTACGCTGGTGGCTCTGCAGCTCCGCAGCGCACAGGACTTCAGGATCTACCTGCCAGGCCACCGCAGGACTTTGGTGAGACGCACTCAGTAGGATTGTCTCCCCCCCTGCCAGTACGCTCTCTTAATCACAAATATGTCACAGTCTAAGCAAAAACGGACTGGAAAGACCCACTCCGTTATTTTTGCTGTGTGCACCTCCTGCAAGGTATCTCTGCCCCGAGGTCACACTGCTCCGCTGTGCACCGCCTGCGAAATGTCTGCGGCACAGGATACTCCGGCCTCTGTCCCGGAATGTAGCGAGCCTAGTACCCCCGCATGGGCGTCCTCCCTTGCTCGATCTGTGGCATCCTTGGAAAGGACGATACAGTCCCTCCGTGAGCCGTCCCTTACCCAGGGCTCTTCCACGGATGATGTAACGCGGTCTAAGAACCCCTCTCGGCCTAGAGGTCGTACCGCTTCCAGAAGCCCTCACTCATCTAAAAAGAGGTCCAGGGTAATATCTCCGGTCCGTGATCAGCCCTCCGGCTCAGAGAGCGATGTCTCTCGCCACTCATCCCCGACTCATAGCAGGGAATCCTTCCTGGACGACGCATCCAACGCGTCCTGTTCCCCAGAGTATCATCACGATCAAGAGACCCTAGATTCTCTCATAGACTCTGCAAGTCAGACGCTACAGTTAGAGGAGGAAACCCCGTCCAAGGCGGCTCATCCCGTGTCATTCGGGCGAACCACAAAGGCTCATAAATTTTTTCCTACGCACCCTCAATTCAAGGACATTGTCGATCTCCATAGAGTCCGTCCGGATAAACGTTTCTCAGGTCAGAAGGCTATGCAATTGAAGTATCCGTTTGCTCAGGACCTAGCTAAGGAGTGGTCTCAGTCACCCTCCGTGGACCCGCCAGTGTCTCGGCTAGCCACCAAGGCGGTTCTATCTTCCTCCGAGGGTGCGTCCATCAAGCATCCCACTGATAGACAAATTGAACAGATGGCTCGTTCGGCTTTTGAAGCCTCCTCGGCTTCTCTCTTTCCTTCTTTTGCCGTCACGTGGGTTGCAAAGGCCATGACCCATTGGGCCGAGTCTTTAACCTCTACAGCACTACGTGCCGACTTACCCCCCGAAATTTCACACCTGACCACTCAGATTGCCAGAGCGGGGGACTTCGTAGTTTCCGCATCCTTAGACGCGGCCAACTGTGCCTCACAGGCAGCGGCCAATGCTGTCACGATCCGCAGATCCCTTTGGCTCAGGGACTGGAAGGCGGACTCGGGCTCCAAAAAATCCCTCACGTCTCTTCCATACCAGGGCGAACGCCTTTTTGGGGACAAACTAGACAAAATAATCGCAGACTCCACAGGAGGAAAGAGCAAATTCCTTCCCCAGCAACGAACTTTTCGGCCCTTTCGCAACCAACAGGGCCGAGGCCGATATTTCCGTTTTAGCTCCAATTGGTCCAATCCCTCCTCCGCGCCACCCGGCGTCGGGAGAGGTCAGCGCAAGGACAGAGCCTCCCAGCCGTCTTACAAACCTTCTCCCTCCTGGAGAGGCAGACCCAGACAACAGGGATCCCGAGGGCCCAAACCTAACAGGTCTCCACCTCAATGACTTTTGGCAAATGCCGAAGGACACCGACAGAGTTGGCGGCCGCCTACTCTTTTTTTCGGGACGCGTGGCTCTCGGTAGTTCCCGACCGATGGGTCCGCGACCTAGTGTCCTTCGGTTACAAGATAGAGTTTGTCTCTCGTCCCCCATCTCGTTTCTTCCAGTCCCCTCCTCCCAGAGCAAGGGTCCGTCAGTATTTCCAGGCCATAAAGTCGCTATGGGAAGACGGGGTCATCATCCCGGTACCTCAGAACGAGAGGTACCAAGGTTTCTATTCCAATCTTTTCATCGTACCAAAGAAGGACGGATCAGTACGCCCAATATTAGACCTCAAGCTTCTCAACAAGTACGTTCGCGTACGTCAATTCCGCATGGAGTCCCTCCGCTCGGTAATTGCCTCTCTGGAAGAGGGCGAGTTCCTTGCATCTCTAGATGTTCAAGACGCTTACCTGCACATTCCCATCCTACCGTCTCATCAGCGCTTCCTCCGCTTCGCGGTCCAGGGGCACCATTTTCAGTTTGTCGCCCTACCCTTCGGGCTGGCCACCGCTCCTCGGGTGTTTACCAAGGTCATGGCAGCTGCCGTGGCCATTCTCCATGCTCGAGGCATAGTGGTGTTGCCCTACTTGGACGACATTCTCATAAAGGGCTCCTCTTTTCGATCCTGCTCAGAAGCAGTAGACGTCACCATAAATACCTTTTTGCGCCTGGGTTGGAAAATCAACTTCAAAAAATCTTCCCTGGTCCCGGCTCAAACCATATCCTACCTGGGAATGATCCTAGACTCCTCTCAGGGTCTAGTACTCCTACCTCCGGAAAAGGTTTCCACTCTACAGAGAGAAGTCCGAAAGCTTATCCAACCTCGCCCTCACTCCCTACGCTTCTCCATGAGGGTACTCGGCAGGATGGTGGCGGCGATGGAGGCAGTGCCTTTTGCTGTTTTTCACCTCCGTCCCCTACAGCACGCCCTTCTAGCAGTATGGGACAGGAATCCCGCCTCGCTCGACCGCCGTCTCCTGCTCTCTCGCCCAATCAGGCAGTCTCTCAGGTGGTGGACCAAGAGGTCCTCCCTGACTCGGGGGAAGTCTTTCCTTCCGGTGCACTGGCTGGTTGTCACGACGGACGCCAGTCTCTTCGGATGGGGTGCAGTGTTCCAACGCCACTCGACTCAGGGTCGCTGGTCCCTGCAGGAATCCCAGCTGCCCATCAACATCTTAGAGATTCGGGCAATCAGACTGGCTCTCCGCCAGTTTCATCCGTTCCTTTCCGGCCGCGCGGTCAGAGTCCAGTCCGACAACGCCACTGCGGTAGCCTATATCAACCGCCAAGGGGGCACTCGCAGCAAAGCGGCCATGGCCGAGGTAACGCTCATTCTCCGCTGGGCCGAGACCAACCACTCCATACTCTCAGCAGTTTACATCCCAGGCGTGGAAAACTGGGAAGCGGACTTTCTCAGTCGCCACAGTCTCGATCCCGGAGAGTGGTCTCTCCATCCCGCAGTCTTTCACCAGATATGTTCTCGATGGGGGACTCCGGACGTGGATCTAATGGCATCTCGCCTCAATTGCCAGGTTCCCGTTTTCGTGGCCAGGTCTCACGACCCCTCAGCCCTTGGAGCCGACGCTCTCGTCCTCTCATGGCAGGGTTTCAGACTCCCATACATCTTTCCTCCAATTCCCCTTCTGGCGAAGGTGATCAGGAAGATCAAGGCAGAACGGATTCCAGTAATTCTCATCGCTCCGGACTGGCCACGCAGGACATGGTACGCCGAGATGGTACAATTGGTCTCAGACGTACCTTGGAGGCTGCCGAGCCGCGCAGACCTCCTGTCTCAAGGGCCCATTTACCACCCGAACTCAGAGGCCCTGTGTTTAACGGCGTTGCCGTTGAGTCCTGGGTACTGAGGCAGAAGGGGCTGCCCCAGACGGTTATATCTACCATGCTCCGCGCACGCAAGCCTTCTTCCATGCGCATCTACCACCGCGCCTGGAAGGCATACTTCGCCTGGTGCAGGGATCGGAGACGTTCTCCCCTCCGTTTTTCTATTCCTCACATTTTGGAATTCCTTCAATCAGGCGTAGACTTGGGCCTTGCCCTTAGCTCTCTTAAGGGCCAAATTTCTGCTCTCTCGGTTCTTTTCCAGAGAAGGATTGCAAACAGACTGCAAGTCAAAACCTTCATCCAGGGAGTTTCTCATATGGTTCCGCCTTACAAAATGCCCTTGGAACCATGGGACCTGAATCTGGTCCTCTGTGCTCTTCAAGAGCCCCCCTTTGAGCCCTTGCATGAGGTGTCCTTGCTGTTCTTGTCGTGGAAGGTCGCCTTCCTCGTGGCTGTCACGTCTATTAGACGTGTCTCTGAGCTGGCAGCTCTGTCGTGCCAACCGCCTTTCCTCGTTTTCCACCAGGACAAGGTAGTTCTGCGGACATGTCCGACTTTTCTTCCGAAGGTCGTTTCCTCTTTCCATCTTAATGAAGAAATTGTCCTTCCCTCACTGTGCCCTGCTCCTTCCCACCGCACGGAAAGGGCTCTCCACACTTTGGACTTAGTGAGGGGTCTCAAACGTTACGTCTCCAGAACGGCGTCTCTCCGTAGGTCAGACGCCTTGTTCGTTCTTCCGGAGGGGCCACGGAAGGGTCTGCCCGCTTCCAAGGCCTCCATTGCCAAGTGGATTCGTTCCGCCATCCAAGAGTCCTACCGTGTCAAGGGTCACGCCGCACCTCCGGGGATCAAGGCTCATTCTACCCGGTCAGTCGGCGCGTCCTGGGCCATCCGGCACCAGGCATCGGCTGCACAGGTCTGCAAGGCTGCTACATGGTCCAGCTTGCATACATTCACGAAGCACTACCATGTGCACTCTCAGGCTTCGGCAGACGCGTCCGTCGGTAGGCGAATCCTACAAGCGGCAGTGTCTCATCTGTAGCTCGTAGGCACGCACAGCATTTATAACTTCTTGTTACCCTCCCAGGGACTGCTTTGGGACGTCCCATTCGTCCTGTGTCCCCCAATGATACGTAGGAGAAAAGGAGATTTTTGTGTACTCACCGTAAAATCTTTTTCTCCGAGTCAATCATTGGGGGACACAGCACCCTCCCTGTTAGCCTAGTTGGCTCGGTTATTCTCTTCAGTCCGTGTTTTGACTATAACATGTTTACTGTTTTTAACTGGTTTACTCCTACTGCTTTGTTACCGAACTGGCTCTGGATTGTCCAGCCCGTGGGTGTATACTGCAGGGGAGGAGTTAATCTTTTGTGTGTGTTTAACTTAGTGTCCTCCTAGTGGCAGCAGCATAACACCCATTCGTCCTGTGTCCCCCAATGATTGACTCGGAGAAAAAGATTTTACGGTGAGTACACAAAAATCTCCTTTTTTATTGCGCCCAAGTCTCCTAAATCAAGGTCTAAATGGTGCAATTTCACTTTTGGGGTGGTGTGGAGGACTCCCAATAAAGGGTATTTCTGCATACACAAATTATCACCTTTCCACTGGATAGGTGATAACTATTTACACACGTGGGTCCCACCAGTGGCGCCCCCATACTTTGCCAGCATAAAGAATATTTATAATTCTACCCTGGCTTCAAGAGAGTGTTCAGGAGTAGTCAAATGGTGAGGCGAGTCACTTAGGTGTTGTAGAGCTCCATTTTAGTCTATGAATCTGGTGAAGATAATTGAGCACCTTTGTTCCTTATTATCAGAACATTCAATGGTAATTTAACAGAAAATTGACAGTTTTGTCGTAGAGTGACTCTATGCAACGTTGGTACCAAACAGCCCCAACTGCAGCACTGTAGTGTCTAAAGGAGTAATACATGTAATAAATGGTATTATTTTGCATGAAGTGCAATTATGTAAATTTGGACACTTGCGCATACTTTTGTGATTCAAGTTATATATAAAAAAATTATTCTTTTAAAATAATGCAGTACCAACCCAGTCTAGAGAATCAGTGGTCAGTGTATAGCTGTTCTCTTTCCAGTCTGTATCTCCAGTGGGCTGGAAACTAACTTCTCGGATAGTGAAGATGTCACTTTCTTCCTCTTCCTCACCATGTCCAACCTTTATAAAGGCATGTCAAGAAAAGAAATAACGTAAATTTAAAGAGCCAAAAACAAAAATTTGCCCTAGCAATACATTAAAAGGCGAATTTGAATAGTCCAAAAACAGTGAACCTCAAGAAATATTACATTCAGTTATTATTAATAGCTGCTTTCTCGGCAAATGTTTCAACCCTTGAACTTTTCTTTTACCTGATTATAGCATCAAATTGTGATTGTATTACTTGTTTATCTCTCCAATTACAAATTGGGAAGAGATTTTTTTTCTGCGATCTAATTACATTTCAAGTTTGACATAATAAAATAGAACACCCTGAGCATATTAATTCATCATGTATTAACCCTATACAGCTGCAGGTAGACCGATTCTCCACTGTCAATTCTATAGAGCAGAGGTTGTGAATCAGGCATATCTATTTGGTAAGCTGATACTCGGGCCTAACAGATCCCCATCAAGAAGCAACCTTAAATATTAAGAAACACAACACTACCTCATCTGTAGGATAGTGACAGTCCAACACCAGGGTCTGGTTGCTTTCTAGTTTTGTGACTTCTACAACAAAGTTAGGAGTGGAAACAAGATCAGGCTGTAGGAGGGAAAAAAAAGGGTTACATTAATAAACAGGTAAAATATATAAATCTATCTCTCGCTCTATCATCTTCCTATTCCGAAGACCTCAATATGTAAAAACAGGATTCATGTCATGGCTATTTTCCGCTTTCGTTATTTTAACATTCTTTCTTACAAGCGCCATAACTTTTTTTTTTTTTATACCTTCAACATAGTCATATGAGAGCTGGTTTTTAGGCTGCACTTTGAATGACTCCATTCATTGTATCATGATTTACTGGAAAGCGGGAAAAAAAAAAAAAAAATATATATATATATATATATATATATATATATATATATATATATATATATATATATATATATCTATCTATCTATCTATCTATCTTGTGTCGCTATTTTCCCAGGACATATGATGCTTAATTACTTCTCTTAATTCATGTTTCTGCAGTGTTTGGGGCAGACAAAAAACACAAAATCTAAACTCCAGAATTAGTTTCTCATTTACCAATTTACCAAGAGGGTTAATTAATTTTAGAATTTGATCAGTTTTACAGTCCAATACAACATGTATTTTTTTATTTCTTTATTTTATAAAATGAGAAAAAGTGGGGTGAATTAAACTTTTATATCTTTTTCCCACTGTATCTATTAGTCCCTTTAGGAGACTTGAAACTGATCACTTGTACTGTACACAGAAATATGGTATTGCAGCATACAACAAAAATCCACATCAGAATCTGACACTAAGATGAGCATTTTAATATCAGCAGGAAAATAAAAAAAATGTAAATAAGATTATACAAGTGTTCTGACTTTGGATTTTTGGAGTTAGTACACCAGCCTCATTAGGACTAAGATTTATTTATCAATGTATCCAGGTTGCATTATCAAACCTGGTGACAGATCTGCCATAGGGTTAACTCACAAATTTTGCGACTCCCCCATTCATCTGAGCCAAACCCAAGCACATGAAGAGAAACCTTTCAAATGCACACATTTCTGCAACAAGATTTGCAGTGTCAGAATTAACCTTTAAATATCATTTCAGCTCACATCTCCAGACGGTAGTTTTTGTAGGACTTCATTGTCATGTTTAGGACAATGTGCCCCTGCTACTATTACTTACAGGAGAGTCCAAGTCTGCAGCCAGAAGACAAACACTGGTGCTAAAGGCTCTATAATTACTGCTAATTAACCCTAGGTCTGTGAGCGGATAATCCCAGGTGTTTGATCTCTATATAAGCCAGACAGTATCGCCAAGAGGCCTGCATATTGTACCTCTTCATCGCCTCCCTTCTGTCCTTCTTGTGGTTCCTCATCATAAGACGGTGGAATGCTGTTATTTGTGTTGAATGTGACCGTGACCCTTGGAAACAAAAAGGGAATTTCTATTAATACCTCAAATTAATTACGGTCCCCCCCCCCCCCCCCCAAAAAAAAAAAAAGACCCTATTCAGCCTAAAATGTATTCTAAAATAAACCCATGGTCAAATATCAGAAGCAGCTACACTTTGAACAATCATATCATGGCACCTGATCATCTGCCAGTAAGAGTTAATTATACGTATCTTTAAGTGGCCTGAACCACAATTCAGTCACCATTACTGAAGTTTCTTTAAAGAAGTCACTCCTGGGGCACAATATACAGTGCTGAGTACTTGCTCTTTCATAAGCATAAAAAAGTGCTGATGTAGTGTTGATGTAATGACAAAACCAAGATTATTGGGACAATATCTACAAGGAGTTTGTATGTTCTCCCTTGGTTTGCGTGGTTTTCCTCCGGGTTCTCGGGTTTCCTCCATACTGATAGGGAATCTAGATTGTGAGCTCCATCAGGGACAGCGATGATAAAGCGCTGTGGAATATGATGGTGCTATATAAGAATGCCTAATAAATAAGGGTGGAGAGTCACAGCTCTGCCCCTAGTGTTAGCATCACTAATAGCACTCTTGCATCATGACCTTCACCCAAGGTCAGTCACCCCACACTAAAGTTCAGTTTGGTGGGTCCAAGTGATGAAGCCATATAATACATCCTAAAATTCCGCTATATTACTGTGTTTAACATTGATCTCTATAAATGGGACCATTCACTGAAGCCCCTATAATAAGTCCGTATTCATTACTCTGCAGCAAGCACTACTGAATATCCTATCACCGCTGTGAGATCGCGGCCCTAGTACAGACGTTACACCACTATCAGGAGAAGCGACTATGCCCAATTCTCCAGCTTTTCTGAATGCCACAGCTACCTAGTTATGTGCCAACACTGGGGACGCATGCCTAGGAAAATATGGCTGCAAGGAATCCAGGTGACAACCCTATGGCAACTGAACTGGTGGCCAATAGCTTGCAAATTTGGGAAAAAAGTTGGATACACAAAATATCTTTTTGATCAAATTAAAGAACAGCAAAGATAAGAGGCATCCAACACCGCCAATGTGAAGGAAACATGCATTTTAGGGACAGTCACGTTACCCTCACACATGTGCTTCTCTGTGGTACAACCTGAAAAATATCAGACTCTCTAAACCAATAACATTACTGTACCATGAAGAAACGACGCAGATCGCTCACTCACTTCTCTCCAGAGACTTTCTTGGTCAGTTTCGCTTCTGTGCCGTTCACTTCTAATTCCCACCCGCCAGACATCTTGGGAAGATTTTTGTGTTTCTGGATTTTCTTCTCTTCTTTGATTTCATCATTCAGAAACTCGGAAAATGCTTTGTCCCCTGTAAGGAAAGTGTACAGTGACCCCATGTGCTCAGACACAATGATGAAGAGTGCGATTACCCGGTAGCCCTCCTTCCCACACATCATATATCCAGCCCATCGTTTTATAATGCGTAGTACGTATCCACGCCTGCGCCCGCCGGCACCATCCGAACACACACACGCCTGCGCCCGCCGGCACCATCCGAACACACACACGCCTGCGCCCGCCGGCACCATCCGAACACACACGCGCCTGCGCCCGCCGGCACCATCCGAACACACACGCGCCTGCGCCCGCCGGCACCATCCGAACACACACAAGCCTGCGCCCGCCGACACCATCCGAACACACACAAGCCTGCGCCCGCCGACACCATCCGAACACACACAAGCCTGCGCCCGCCGACACCATCCGAACACACACACGCCTGCGCCCGCCGGCACCATCCGAACACACGCGCGCACACACACACACACACGCCTGCGCCCGCCGGCACCATCCAAACACACACACACGCCTGCGCCCGCCGGCACCATCCAAACACACACAGTTTCGCTTCTGTGCCGTTCACTTCTAATTCCCACCCGCCAGACATCTTGGGAAGATTTTTGTGTTTCTGGATTTTCTTCTCTTCTTTGATTTCATCATTCAGAAACTCGGAAAATGCTTTGTCCCCTGTAAGGAAAGTGTACAGTGACCCCATGTGCTCAGACACAATGATGAAGAGTGCGATTACCCGGTAGCCCTCCTTCCCACACATCATATATCCAGCCCATCGTTTTATAATGCGTAGTACGTATCCACGCCTGCGCCCGCCGGCACCATCCAAACACACACACACGCCTGCGCCCGCCGGCAACATCCAAACACACACACGCCTGCGCCCGCCGGCACCATCCACACACACACACGCCTGCGCCCGCCGGCACCATCCACACACACACACGCCTGCGCCCACCGGCACCATCCACACACACACGCCTGCTCCCACCGGCACCATCCGAACACACACACGCCTGCGCCCACCGGCACCATCCACACACACGCCTGCGCCCACCGGCACCATCCACACACACGCCTGCGCCCACCGGCACCATCCACACACACGCCTGCGCCCACCGGCACCATCCACACACACGCCTGCGCCCACCGGCACCATCCGAACACACACGCCTGCGCCCACCGGCACCATCCGAACACACACACACGCCTGCGCCCGCCGGCACCATCCGATCACACACACGCCTGCGCCCGCCGGCACCATCCGAACACACGCACACACACACGCCTGCGCCCGCCGGCACCATCCGAACACACGCACACACACGCCTGCGCCCGCCGGCACCATCCGAACACACACACGCCTGCGCCCGCCGGCACCATCCGAACACACACACGCCTGCGCCCGCCGGCACCATCCGAACACACACACGCACACACACACACACACACGCCTGCGCCCGCCGACACCATCCGAACACACACACGCCTGCGCCCGCCGGCACCATCCGAACACACACACGCCTGCGCCCGCCGGCACCATCCGAACACACACACGCCTGCCGGCACCATCCGATCACACACACGCCTGCGCCCGCCGGCACCATCCGAACACACACACGCCTGCCGGCACCATCCGAACACACACACGCCTGCCGGCACCATCCGAACACACACACGCCTGCCGGCACCATCCGAACACACACACGCCTGCGCCCGCCGGCACCATCCGAACACACACACGCCTGCGCCCGCCGGCACCATCCACACACACACACACGCCTGCACCATACACACACACGCCTGCACCATCCACACACACACACGCCTGCACCCGCCGGCACCATCCACACACACGCCTGCGCCCAGCGGCACCATCCACACACACGCCTGCGCCCACCGGCACCATCCGAACACACACGCCTGCGCCCGCCGGCACCATCCAAACACACACACGCCTGCGCCCGCCGGCACCATCCAAACACACACACGCCTGCGCCCGCCGGCACCATCCACACACACACGCCTGCACCATCCACACACACACGCCTGCACCCGCCGGCACCATCCACACACACGCCTGCGCCCACCGGCACCATCCACACACACGCCTGCGCCCACCGGCACCATCCACACACACGCCTGCGCCCACCGGCACCATCCACACACACGCCTGCGCCCACCGGCACCATCCACACACACGCCTGCGCCCACCGGCACCATCCACACACACGCCTGCGCCCACCGGCACCATCCACACACACGCCTGCGCCCACCGGCACCATCCACACACACGCCTGCGCCCACCGGCACCATCCACACACACGCCTGCGCCCACCGGCACCATCCACACACACGCCTGCGCCCACCGGCACCATCCACACACACGCCTGCGCCCACCGGCACCATCCACACACACGCCTGCGCCCACCGGCACCATCCACACACACGCCTGCGCCCACCGGCACCCTTCATCCATAACCCAGTTGGTGTCCACCAGGAGAAGGGCGGGTGATCCCTGCATGGACTCACCGTCAGTGTGAAGGCCGCCGCACCCGCACGACACAGCAGGGAAGCCCCGGTACGGGTTCAGGAAGGTTGGCCGGAGAGTACTGCTGGCCCCGCCGTGAAGCCATAACGATCGTGTGAGGGCTCGGGCAGGACCCTGACTGCTGAGCAGTGGCAGCGGCCGAGCGACCACCACTCTGGCGGCGGCTGTGATCAGGGAGCGGGACAGAGAGGAGAACATGACTACGACCCACGTGTGTGAGAGGAGGACACAGTGACACCCTGACCTTTCACCTCCGCAGGAGGAAGCTTGTCACCGGAAACGACAAAGAGCGCCTTAGCCAATGGGAAAGAGTGAGGCCCAGCTGCAATCATGTGACTAGCGGGGAGTGGGCGGGGCCAGTGGGTCAGGGATGAGGAGTAGCAGCAGAGAAGGCGGGGTCAGCTCCCAGCATGTGCTCTGGCAGGAGGACTGATCGTTCTGCCATGCCGAGATTCTGTCACCGGCCGGAGAGGGCGCTGCAGGGATATACCACTGACACTAGTACAGAAGGAACCGCTGTCATTTATAGGAGAAATCTCATCTTCCTCCATTTCATTAAGAGACACTTAAACTTTTGCGCGTTTTACTGGCACCACCCTTACTACCTGGCCCCATGTCCAGCTACTGATTCAGGTGGTGCAGGAACTCTCTACCTCTGCAGAGCATCGTGTGCCATAGCTCCAGTCCCTGCAACACAATGCCGACTGAGCGCTGCTGGAATCAGGATGCAGGGTCTGAGTAAGCTCTGCCACTGGGGAGCAGCTCTCTTCCCAGGATAGCTCACATTGGCATGTCCCTTCTCTCTATGCCTAGACCCAGGAAGCCTCACTCTCATCCTCCTATTGTTTTCCATTCCACTTGCTCCACCTGTAAAAAGAAGGTTCCCTCTGGTTAGACCTCGTCCCTCTGTCCAAACTGCACCCCATCTAATATACCACTCCAGGAGCCCACCACTGCTCGTGACGAGAGTGCACCTCTGAGTGGGCTGCATCTCTTACCCAGTCAGTAGCCGACGATACCAAGGTATCCCAGTCCTTGGTTTCAGTCTTAGAATGACTGCCCAGCCCTGCCTCTGCTATGAGACCCCCAATCGCTCTCCTCAGTGTTGTGAACCCTACAGCCCCCCAATCCCAAAAGGTTACACCTCTTCTCTGATGGTTCAGCTCCGCTGGAGTCAGAACCTCAGCCTAAAGCCGGGATCACACATACGCGAGATACGGCCGAGTCTCGCAGGTGAAAACCCAACTCTGGTGCCGGCACTCCGGAGCGGAACGTGCAGCTCCATGTGCGGCTGCACGCTCCGGAGTGCTGGCGCCAGAGCTGTTTTTCCACCTGTGAGACTCGGACGTTTCTCGCGTATGTGTGATCCCGGCCTTAGGCAGGTTCTTATAAAGGCTCCAAACAGATCTCTAAACTATGGGACATGGTAAATAGTCTAATTGTAGCTGTCAATCAGATCCTTAACATAGAGGTTCCAAAAACATCTTCCTCTGAGCAGACTGTATCATTCAGAAAGACAAAGTGTCCTCCCAGAACCTTCGCCAACCACAAACTTGCACACCCTCGCAGAAATCTTAAACACCTTGATCTACACTCACTCTCTGAATCCCTTCTCCCTCTTACAGAAATAAGTTCCCTACACAATGCGGATTCCGCCGCTGCTCTATATAACACCACAATAGCTGCAGCTTTGAAATCTGTTGCCCCTCTCACACATACCAAAGCTCACAAAATCAACTGACAGTCCTGGCACACCAGCCTCACCAAAGAACTGAGGCGAGCTTCCAGGGCTGCTGAGCGGAGATGGAAAAGATCCCACTCCAACGAGCACTTCATCACATTCAAACAGTCCCTCACTACTTTCAAGGCCTCACTCACTACAGCTAAACAAACCTACTTCTCATCTCTCATATCTTCCCTGTCTCACAACCCTAAACAGTTATTCAACAACTTCAATTCTCTCCTCCGTCCCCCAGCACCTCCTCCCTTCCCACTCATCTCAGCTGAAGACTTTGCCTCATTATTCAAGCAGAAGATTGATAACATCAGAGACAGTTTTGGTTGACAACCCCCAGAGCCCTTCCTCCCAAATTCCCAGCCCTCCACCTCCAAAACCAACTTCTCCACCATTACTGAAGATCGACTCTCCACTCTACTCTCAAGATCGCATCTCACCACCTGTGCACTTGATCTGATCCCATCCCACTTCATCCCAAACCTCGCCAGTCTTCATCTCCACCCTAACCCATCTCTTCAACCTATCACTAACAATTGGTATTTTCTCCTCAAGCTTTAAACATGCCTCAATCACACCTATCCTCAAAAAGCCCTCTCTTGACCCAAGCGACACTACTCTGTCCTCCTCCTCCTGAACCTGTCCTCTGCCTTTGACAAGTGGACCATTCCCTATTACTACAGACCCTCTCATCCCTTGGCATCACAGACTTGGCCCTATCCTGGATCTCATCACACCTAACAGACCAGACATTCAGCGTCTCCCACTCACACACCACCTCCTCACCTCGCCCCCTATCTGTCGGAGTCCCGCAAGGTTCAGTCCTAGGGCCCCTGCTCTTCTCCATATACACCTTTGGCCTGGGACAGCTCATAGAAACTCACGGCTTTCAGTATCACCTCTATGCTGTTGACACACAGATCTACATCTTTGGACCAGATATCATCACCCTACTAACCAGAATGCCTCAATGTCTGTCCGCTATTTCATCCTTCTTCTCCGCTAGATTTCTAAAACTTAACATGGACAAAACATAATTCATCATCTTTCCCCCATCTCACGCGACCCCCCAACGAACCTGTCCATTACAGTAAACGGCTGCCCACTCTCCCCAGTCCCACAAGCTTGCTGCCTCTTGGTAATTCTTGACACTGATCTCTCCTTCAAACCACATATCCAAGCCCTTTCCACTTCCTGCCGCCTTCAACTAAAAAATATTTCACGGATCCGTACATTCCTAAACCAAGAATCTGCAAAAACCCTAGTCCATGCCCTCATCATCTCCCACCTTGACTACTGCAACCTCCTGCTTTGTGACCTCCCCTCGAACACTCTCGCACCCCTCCAATCTATTCTAAACTCTGCTGCTTGACTAATCCACCTGTCCCCCCGCTATTCCCTGGCCTCTCCCCTTTGTCAATCCCTTCACTGGCTCCCCATTGCCCAGAGACTCCACTACAAAATCCTAACCATGACATACAAAGCCATCCACAACCTATCTCGTCCATACATCTGTGACCTCGTCTCCCGGTACTTATCTGCACGCAACCTCCGATCCTCACAAGATCTCCTTCTCTGCTCCTCTCTTATCTCCTCTTCTCACAGTTGCATACAAGATTTCTCTCGCGCATCACCCCTGCTCTGGAACTCTCTACCACAACATATCAGACTCTCGCCTACCATCGAAACCTTCAAAAAGAACCTGAAGACCCACCTCTTCCGACAAGCCTACAACCTGCAGTAACCACCGATCGACCAAACCGCTGCACGACCAGCTCTACCCTCGCCTATTGTATTCTCACCCATCCCTTGTAGATTGTGAGCCCTCGCGGGCAGGGTCCTTTCTCCTACTGTACCAGTCGTGACTTGTATTGTTTAAGATTATTGTACTTGTTTTTATTATGTATACCCCTCCTCACATGTAAAGCGCCATGGAATAAATGGCGCTATAATAATAAATAATAATAATAGAGGATCCAGAAACATCTTCCTCTGAGAAGACTGTATCATTCAGAAAGACAAAGCGTCCTCCCAGAACCTTCGCCAACCAAAAGGAATTCACCGGAATCTTCACTAAAGAACACCCAGACAAGCATTTCCAGAGAAGAAATTAGGATGGAACTCTTGTATCCTTTTACATCTGATCTGCTTCAGAAATGGGCAGTGTCTCCCTTAGTGGACCTCCCCGTTTCCTGGCTCTCCACTAACACTATTCTTCCTCTCTCTGATGCAGCCTCTTTAAAAGAGCACTCTGACAGACACCGAAGCCCTCACCAAATCAGCTTTCGAGGCCGCGGGCTCAGCCCTCTTCCCGTCCTTTGTAGTGACATGGGTAGCCAAGGCAGTCTCGGCCTGGATAAAAAAAAAAAAAAACACTTCCCCCCCAGGGTATCCTGTCAAACGCCCCACCTTCCGAGCTGGCAGATCTAATTGGTCATGCAGGGAAGTTTCTCCTCACAGGTTCCCTTGATGCAGCCACTTGCTCTGCTCTGACATCATCACCATTCGCAGGGTCTTATGGTTAAAGGCATGGCATACAGACACCGGCCTTCCGCTCCCGTCTTTTCGTAGAGGAACTGAATTAGGTAATTTCCAATGCCACAAGGGGTAAGCGTACTTCCCTCCCTCAACAGAGACCTAAGCACCCACCTCTCAAGGGTCATACAGTGCAGTTTTGTTTCTTTCGGAGATTCCGAGTTCAGACCAGTAACCGACAAAACCACAAATCTCCAGCCTATCAGGAGAGGAAGAGGCCTTCCTTCAAGCCAGCCTCCTCCTGGCACCCTGAATTCCCACCAGTAGCGGTCTTCCATACTCGGATCCAACAGATTTTCCTCGGCATGTTGGGCCGCTCCCACCTGTGAAGCCTGGGTGGGCAGATATCTCCAATCTCTGGAACGAGTGGCTCTCAGTGACGGACGATGCCTGGGTCCAAGACGTTGTCTCACAGGGTTATATGATAGTTTTCTATGTTACCTCATTTTCACTTTTGCAAGAACTGCCCACCAAATGACCCTTCCCTAATTCCCAGGTTTTTCAAGGTTATCAGCCTAACTCTCCAAGGCAAGGGTCATCATCCCTGTTCCTTTACCATATCACTTTTCAGGTTTCTATTCAAACCTGTTCATGGTTCCAAAGAAGGATGGCTCAGTTCGTCCAATTTTGGATCTCAAGTTATTGAACAAACATGTTCGATTACGCCATTTCAAAATGGAGTCCCTTCGCACGGTAATAGCCTCCATGGAACCCGAGGAATTCTTTTGCTGCGTGGACATTCAAGATGCCTATCTACACATTCCCATATTTCCTCCTCACCAAAGATTTGATCAGTTCACTGTACAGTAATCCCACTTTCAATACACGCCGCTGCCATTCGGCCTAGCCACAGCACCCAGAGTCACGAAGATAATGGCGATGGTTATAGCTAGTGATGAGCGAGTGTACTCGCTGCTCGGGTTTTCCCGAGCACACTCGTGTGGTCTCCGAGTATTTGTAACTGCTCAGAGATTTAGTTTTTGTTGACGCAGCTGCATGATTTACGGCTGCTAGCCAGCCTGAGTACATGTGGGGGTTGCCTGGTTGCTAGGGAACCCCCACATGTATTCAAGTTGTCTATCAGCTGTAACTCATGCAGCTGAGGCAATGAAAACTCCATTTACAAATACTCGGAGAACACCCGAGCAATGAGTACACTCGCTCATCACTAATTATGGCCATTCTTCGGAGCAGAGGCATCCTCATCACATTCTCATCAAGGCTGCATCTTTCTCAGCATTGTCACAAGAGTCTACAGATCACTCTGGATACACTCTCCCATCTAGGCAGGCTTATTAAACTTCCAAAGTAGTCTCTGATCCTGGACCAACGTATTGTTTATCTGGAAATGGTGTTCGCCACTACGCGATCAAGAGTTTTTCTGCACAAGAGAAACACACTGTTCTATCACACGGGATTCGCTCCCTCAGAGGCACATTTCATTCGATGCGGCCCTGTATGAGCGCACTAGGCAGGATTGTCGCGTTAATGACAGCAGTTCCGTTCACGTTTCATACGCGTCTCCTTCAACTTTTTTTGCTGTCAAGATGGGACAGGTCGACTCACTCCCTGGATCAGCTAATCACGCTCCCTTCTCGAATAAAGATGTCCCTGGAATGTTGGACTCAATCTCCCCTAGTCCATTGTGGGAGATCTTTTCAGCAACCTTGTTGGAAGATCGTTACAACAGATGCCAGTCTTCTCGGTTGGGGAGCAGTTTTGCAGAACTTAACAGTCCAGGGCCGTTGGACTGCCCAGGAATCGTCTCTTCCCATGAACATTCTGGAACTCAGTGCAATCTTCCTTGCTCTACTTCAGGCAGGATCTTCTCCTTAACCATCTGATCCTGACAATGCTGTGGCGGTGGCATACATAACCCAAAGTCGAGCAGTATTGTCAGAAGTTACACAGATTCTGTTATAGGCCGAGTAGAATGTACAGATGATCTCGGCAGTACACATCCCAAGAGTGGAGAACTGGGCTGCCGATTTTCTCAACCTTACTAATGTAAGGTCCCTGCACTTAGTCTCATATTTACCAGCCACCATCTCCATCTTTTATCCAGCAGTTTGTGCCCTGCTGGATTGCTCCAGTGTTTGCTGTTGCAAGCCAGAGGTCACTTTTCAACAGACATCTACAAAAGCCTCGTTCTGGCGCTCAGACTTACATTGAGAGCTTTTGACCGTTACCTCTGACTCCCGGTCCATCACAAATTGTCACAATATGGCCGCACAGGACCAGAGGGGCACCAGGAAGACCAGAAGATGGCCAGTGGTTAGTATCTTCATATTATGATTCTTATGACTTTTCTCTATGTCTTTACCACATCATCTGATTGTACACGGGTACTTACTACTCTGTTACTATTATTATGTTCAGTGAGGAAAGCCTGTAAGTACAGTGCAGTCACCAAAGCCAATGAAGGAGAACATCACATCATGCCGAAAATAGAGAAAAGCATACAGCAGCAGCATGGCAAACTGTATTTTATTATTAGACTACAGAAGTATGCAGTTTTACATATTTTTCTTATTACAGTATATTGGGATCAAGGAATATACAATTTTTTGAGCAGAAAATTGGATTCAGGTTTTTATTCCTTCAGATTATGCCATACAACCTTCTAAACAGTCCATAATAGGATCCCTATTGACCTATCAATCTACAAAAAATACATCCATACATACTACAAAATCAGCAGTGCCCAACTGAAAGTTTGGCATAATCCTTATTTTTAACCATTAACAGACCACATTGTATTAAAGGGGTTTTTCCTTTTAGTGGAATGCTTTTAGGGAAGAATATCTCAAGCTCCATCCACACTGCTACACTAATAAAGTGTCCACCTTTTTAATTTTACCTGGGAGTGTCTGGATATTTATCCATAATCTAAAGAGTATTTGGGTTGTGCATAAAGGCAAAGATTAAACGTCTACACATCAATGGATTAAACTCACAGTAGACCCTGTAGCAGGGCCTAAAGCAAACTCTTCTACAAGATGTGGACTAAATTCCCCCAAAGTGACCCAAGGGCAAATGTTTGAAATGCCATTTTTTTTAGAAACATACTCTAGTTTCCGAATAGAGTACATTTCTTCCGATGGGCACAGTAGCTAAATATGGGGCACATGCCAATGATTTTGGCACATCTTACGCCAGCATTCTCTTGATCAAAACTGGCAAAATGCCTGTCTTAATGAATAGAAGCCCTAAGTGTTCAGTGATGGAAAACAATTGAATATCAAAAAAAATATGTGGTTGAGGGTTTATTTATTTATTTTTTATTTATGGGAAATACTCCCTAATTTTAACACAAAACTTTGCACTGATACAAATGTTTTCTTCCCCCAAAACCCGTTACAATGAAATTAATCCAAAATATTGTGCTTTTATAGTCTTGTAGTAATGATGATAGAACATATGGACAGGACTGATATGTTTGGTACATAATATCTAGTAAGTTACAGGGTTTCTGAATAAGTGTCAACCCGAACCTATAGGTGACACCTTTGAGAAATGTCATATATATTATATATTTCTGCAGCCTTTGGTTTTAAATAAATAGGGCATAAAATCTGCAGTTAGTCCTTTTAGATATATTTTAGTTAGAACATAGTTAAACAGAAACAATCCTTACCCACCCCGACCCCCCTTGTAGAATCAATCTACAAAAAATACATCCATACATACTACAAAATCAGCAGTGCCCAACTGAAAGTTTGGCATAATCCTTATTTTTAACCATTAACAGACCACATTGTATTAAAGGGGTTTTTCCTTTACTCATGTCAGTGAGTCCAGCAGATAAGGTTGAGAACCTACTCCTCTATTGACATTAATCGAAATCTACAAATGAGACCCCCATGTTCATTAAACCCCCCCCTCCACCCCAGAGAGGTTTGTGGTACACATCCCTGAGCATCCTTTGATAAAATGATCGGCTTAGTCATTAAAAGGCACACATTCTCACTTTACAAACACTTCTTAAAAATAGTCTATTGTTTCCCCCCTTCCACCCGTAGTAAAAGTATGCTCAGACTGAAATGGGTGGCAGTATAACTGCTCCGCAGTGTGGGCTTGGAGGCAGGTCTTTAATCCTGGTGTACACTGACAAATGTGTAACAGAAATTGTATTATCTCTATGTATGATTTTTAAATACATGCAATGCAGTATTGCCTAATGATATCTTTAATACATTTTCTACCGCAGCATGCCATGCAGAACTGACTACACAAGAATTTGTAGTTTGTATAGGCTATTGGCATAAAGTAAGAGTTATGCCTGCTAATATACCAGCTTATCTAGCAGCATCATGGATAAATAGCATGATAATGATGAAAGCCTATAGTAAAAATATGTTGAAGGGAAACTTTACACAAAGTGTTCTCATTCTGTCTTCATTGGGGCCCTTTGGAAAATAGTACTTTTGTTATGTCTTTTGCTGTGCATGACGTTTAGATTGAAAGATCACTAAGGTGGTCATCTCCAGGCCTGCGTTCAGTATAATATAGTACTGGTTACCCCATGCACTAGGGCTCATTACAATTCAGTTCTTCTTGTACAAGTGCAATTGGTTTTTCACAGATAGCACTTGTACCTGTGATAGTCTATGGGGTAGTTCACCCATCAGTTTTCTTCCTCAGACGGAGTGGTCCACACACAAACACGGGGACTTGTCTGATATTGATCCAAGTGTCAGATCAACCTCGCCCTTGTAAGTCTATGGATCAGAGTTTTCTCAGATTGTCAGCATAGTGCTCTGATTCTGATGTTTTCCACACACCCATAGACTTGAATGAGTCTTCCAATTTCAGAGTGAAAGTGCAGCATGATGCGATTTTTGTTAACAAACAGTCAGTGAAAAAAATTGGTCATCAGCACTGCCCCATTGAATAACATTGGTCTGAGTACTATCATATTCAGATAGCACTAATCTGATTTTTACACTCGGGTGCCTGACAGAAATAACAGCTGATCCTTTTGGTGTAAGAAGGACAATTTAAGGAACATGAAGAATATTAGACTGAACAATGTTAGCAGTAATGTTAATCTATTGAAAGTGTCATTTCTACCGGTGTGTTAGTTATTGCCACCATACGGCACATGTCATGGTAAGAGGAATAAATAAAGGCTACATATAACTTTCTTGAGGTAATCTTAACATATGTCTGGCCAGAAGTAGCACAGAGCATTTCTAGTGCTGGTGACAAGTAGTCACATCTCCGACAGAGCGTTGGTGGTGTACCCCAGCAATAAGCCACCAATGAGCCAACCTCTAAGTACAGCTTGACTGAGAAACTATTCTACACTGTTCATTTCAATATAATGATGAGTAAATTATCTGCTTTACATATGGCCTTCTAGTTACATTATGTTCCATGTAGAATTCTCATCTAGACCTGCCTTCACAATCCCACTGGCTTTTCAAGCTTTCACCTCATTTCCAGCAGCTGTAACCTGTTCAAAAAGGTTGAGCTCAGGAATATAGCTTGGAAACACAGTAGTTACTCAATGCATCAGGGTTGTGGAGTCGGAATTGGTATAAAATGGACCGACTCCGACAATATATAATAAATTGGGTTCAGTAGTACAATGCAGCATGTGCTGTAAATGTTTTCATAAGAATTTGGGAAAGTTATGAAATGTCCTATAAATGTCTGTTCTGTTCCTGATCTCAGGATCTCCGCTTTTAGTGGAGATGAATCTGTGCTGCACTTTATGTACATGCTCAGTAGTGACCAGTGCTGGGGAGTCGGAGGTTTAGGTGAGATAAATCTGTGCTGCACTTTATGTACATGCTCAGTAGTGACCAGTGCTGGGGAGTCGGAGGTTTAGGTGAGATGAATCTGTGCTGCACTTTATGTACATGCTCAGTAGTGACAGTGCTGGGGAGTCGGAGGTTTAGGCGAGATGAATCTGTGCTGCACTTTATGTACATGCTCAGTAGCGACAGTGCTGGGGAGTCGGAGTCGGTAGTTTGGCTTACCAACTCCACAGCCCTGCAATGTATGGAAAGTTTGTCCTGCAAGCATATTTGTAACACCAACATAATTCAATGTTAACCCTTTAAAATTTAAATATAAAATATATTTTTACAACACACTTGTCCACATAAAGGTGTTCAGTTCCTATAGGAACAGGTACAGCTTAGAGCAGTGATATACCACTGTAGCAAAAATCCTATGTAGCATACTATAAAACGCTTCCGAGTTGCATCTCAGTTCTTGGAAGATTTTAATTTCCTTCTAAAATATTCAGGTGCTGCCTCGAACAGCCAGTCAGCATCCACAACACACAAGTCTCTCATGTAGCACTTAGAAGTATGGAGAAGTTCATTGTAGATCACACAGGCTGGCTTGCAGTGGAAAAGGATGGACGAGGGGTGTATAGAGACAGGTTGGTGCGTCTCAACAGTGGTGTATGTCCCATCTGGTTGCAGCTCTGCAGCATTCATAAAAAGGCCGTGGGCTAAGCACTGTCTGATATTGCGCGTATCTGTTCTTGATGACTCTATCGGCATTGACATCTGTTATAGAAATAGAAACATATTCAAGTTAGAAGGAAACCGCAACAAGGCAGATTGTCCACATGATCAGACAGAACAAGAAGGGCATAAGAGATAAACCAATAAACAGCTATAAGAACTGCCAGAGTAGGGTATTCTCTATACTGTGTGTGGCATCCACCTTAAAAAAATATCTGAGCAGAGTATTGTGAGCTACTGTCAAATTGCTTCTCTTAGCTAATCAGCATCACTGTTTCATTTTTTTTCAATAAGGATAATTGGCTGAGAGCATCTGAAAAAGAGGGCTTCCTTGGCAATGCATCTTCTATATGTCCTTTTAAGCAGGATACCAGGCAACTCTGGTACTGGAAGCTGCGTAAAGCAAGACCTTAGCAACCCCTAGTTTTACCATTTAGGAGTTGCACTTGTTTACAGTATTTCTGACTCATAACAGGGGTGCATTAATTTGCTGGTTCGAAACAAACAGGATTAAATCAACAACTGCCTATTTAATGTAATAATCTAACAGATTTTCTAATATGCTTTAATTGAAAAGTCCTAAGCGCTCCCTTTCTACCCTCTCTAAATGCCACATTTAACTTTTTTTTTAACCTACTTCCAGTTTGATGACATTTTGTTTGAGAATCCCCAGTACATGCCTGGATACTCAAACAGGGCGTCATCAGGGGGCCGAGGCCCGCAGCCTCTGCCACCAACCTTAGGCCACGTTCAGTATTTGACATCATTATTTGTAAGCTAGAACCAGGAGTGGGTGATAAATGCAGAAGTGGTGCACGTGTTTCTATTAGAAAAAAAGGTAGAGAAACATGTGCACCACTTCTGCATTTTTATCCTCTCCTTGTTATAGCTTACAAATAATGATGTTAAATACTGACCAAATACTGAATGTGTGAACATGGCCTTAAGTGAAGTGTCATCAGTGACATCCGTTTCAGGGGCTGTGTTAGTCCCAGCTCTACTGAGCATGCATTAGTTGCCAATTCCAATGTATGCGGAATACGAGCTCCCTTGTCACTGTGCAATATTTTTTCAGTGCAGTGATAGTGTGCTCCTTCACCGACTAATGAGATAAGCCGGCACAAGTGCACACTGTCAGTGTGCGCATAATAAGAAGAGAACATTACGAGGGAAATTAGTGGATAACACCCCCACTGCTGAACAAATGAAAATCCGGACGTACTGATACAAAGGAATTGTGGCTTCATTCAATAATAAAGCCACAATTCATTTGCATCAATACATCCGGATTTTCATTTGCTCACAGCGTGGATGGTATCCACCAATTTCCCTCGTTTGGTTCCTGATATAGTCAATGCCTGACCCGTGGATCTGCAGCAGCTGACGTTTATATGCCCTTTCAAAGGGGCACCAGGTGAGCAGTTTTCTGAATAACAGATTCTGAAATTGTCGGATAAGACCCTATTGTGCGCTTCTTCTCTCCTATAGTTTCTTTGTAAGAGAACATTGCGAGCAAACACCAGCTCTGCCTGAAAGTATCATCACTTTCGCGGGGTGGAGGGAGGCATTGTTTGGCTCACCTTAAGGGGGTTCTCCAGTCCAAATCTACGAGTCTGCAGTCACTATGTGTGACTGCAGACTTATGAATCTCCCCAGATTCGCCGGTTTCTGAGCCCAGACTGGATGGTATGTATGCGTTATACATACTCCCGGCCAAAGCCCAACTACTGGGTGCGGCCTCGCTCCATACACTTGTATAGTTCGAGGCCACAACCACTAGTTGGGCTTTGGCTGGGAGTATGTATAACGCATATATACCATTCAGTCCCGGCTCAGAAATTGGCGAATCCTGCAGCGCACTGTGCGTGCGCTGGGAGGATTCTAAGTTTGCAATCACACAGAGTGACTGCAGACTTATCAATTTGGACTAGACAACCCCTTTAAGATGCTCTTTGCTGATATGCAACTTCCCATTAGCCCTGTGTAATGAAAGTAATATCACAATATCACAGTGACATGGGAGCTCGTACTGAGCATACGTCAGAATTAAAAAAATGCATGCTCAGCAGAGCAGGGACTAGCCCAGCACCTGAAAAACAGAACTGATGATGCTTTACTTCAGGGTGGTGACAGAGCCTGCAGCCCCCTTATGACATCTCATTTGCATATCCCAGGCATGCACTGGGGATTCTCAAAACAAAAAAAAAATAAATAAATAAAGCAGTTAGAGATTAGAGAGGGAACAGTAAATACTTTTTAATTAAGGTATATTAGAAAAGCTATTAGATTATTAAATTACACACACATTTAGAATTAAAATCAAAGTTCGTTTTCGGCCATCTATTTAGGAGAACTTCTCAAATATATTAGAAAGTAGATGGATACCTTTATACAAATGTCTCTGAGTTGAGCACGAACCTCTGACACCAGCATCATATTTCGGCCATTAACAAAATTCTCTCTGCACCACTCCTGCAAAAGAACAAAACAATTTTAGATACAGTGTTAATATCCATCACTGCAGGTGCCAGTCAAGTGTACCTATCATTATATACCTATCACTAGCAAGGGGAGGTCACCATCTACTAGAAGGAGTAATTACAATCTATTACTATCTGCGATTATATTCCTGCACACATAAGGTGGGCATGATCGGCCAGTGTGTATAGGATGCTCCCCCTTGCAGCAGATGTTTGGGCGAAGAAGGACTTGGCATTTTGAATTCCTATTGGGAACACATTTGTCCTCAGCTAAGAACAACAGATGTTGTCAGAATGATGCATTTTGTCTGCCTGCCTTTAAGGCTTCTTTCACACTAGCGTCGGGCTCGGTCCGTCGCAGTGCGTCGGGCCGAGGTCCCCGACGCTAGCGTTGTCTCCGCCGCACAACGGGTGCAGCGGATGCATTTTTCCAGCGCATCCGCTGCCCCATTGTGAGGTGCGGGGAAGTGCAGGGAGGTGGGGGCGGAAAAAGCGGACCGTCGGGAGCAAAAAACGTTACATGTAGCGTTTTTTGCTCCCGACGGTCCGCCACTGCACGACGCATCCGTCGCACGACGGGTGCGACGTGTGGCAATCCGACACAATGCGTCGCTTAATGTTAATCAATGGTGAAAAAACGCATCCTGCAAACACTTTTGCAGGATGCGTTTTTTCGGCAAAACGACGCATTGTGGCGGAATGCAGTTAACGCTAGTGTGAAAGTAGCCTTAGGCTTCTTTCACACTTCCTTTTTTACAATCTGCACAGGATCCGTCAAAATGTTGAAATGACAGATCCTGTGCAGATTGTAAAAAAACGGGTGCACTGGGCTATGTGCACCTGTTGTGTATGAGCCTTTGCAGCGGTTTTTCGCTGCGAAAACGCATACACAAAACAACCCAGGTTAAACATAATTAAAAAATCACAATATTCTTACCTTCCGGCGTCCCGCACAGCGTTACCGATGCTCTTGGCAGCTGGCGTTCCCAGTAATGCCTTGCATTCAATGACCTCTGATGACGTAGCTGTCTCGCAAGACTGCGACGTCATCGGGACATTTCGCAATGCATTACTGGGAACGCTAGCTGCCAAGAGCATCGGTAACGCTGCGTGGGACGCCGGAAGGTAAGAATATTGCGATTTTTTATTTTTAACGTTATATCTTACTATTGATGCTGAATAGGCTGGATTCCTGCTTTTAACAGTCAGCGACGGATCCAGCGTCCATAGGCTTCCATTATAGCCAACAATGGGCAGCGCAGGATCCGTCGCTGAGCGATTTTCTAACGTACAGAAAAAACGTTCCTCTGAACGTTTTCTCCGCCTGACAGACAGCAATTTTCCGACGGATCCAGTGCACGACGGATGAAACGGATGACCATCCGTCACAATCCGTCGCTAATACAAGTCTATGGGAAAAAACAGGATCCAGCAGAAAAATTTGCTGGATCCTGTTTTTTAAAAAAAAATCGACGGATTTCGACAGGAGCTCAAAGACGGAAGTGTGAAAGAGGCCTAAGAAGGTGATCAATCAACCGCTCCTTCACGAGTCCTGAGAAATGTCAGCCTACCAGCCGATCTCTTCCATTGTCACAGACAGAGCAGCAGCATAGGTTTTTCACTGACATACATAAAGCTAAGCAGTCACTTAGGCACTGAGATAATATAACACAATATTATAGTGTGTTTATTCAGCAGGCCAAGTAATGTTTTGGCAGGCTCTACTAACAGTTTGACTACTATATGTTATATACAGGGCGGGCTGCGGAGTCGTGGAGTCTGTGTTCATTTGGTGGAGTTGGTATAAAATGGACTGAGACTCCTTAACGATATAATAAATTGGGTACAGTAGTAAAATGCAGGATATACTGTACATGTTTTTATAAGAATCTGGGAAAGTTATGAAATGACCTATAAATGTCTGTTCTGTTCCTGATCTCAGCTTTTAGTTGAGATGAATCTGTGCTGCACTTTATGTACATGCTCAGTAGTGAGGCAGCGCTGTGGAGTTGGAGATTTGGCTTACCAACTACACCACCCTGGTTAAATAAATCCTTAGCAAGAAGCTCCAACGACTTTATAGTTATGGTTTTCCCCATATAAAGTACAGCCAGAATGTTTAAGCCATTTTTTACAGCATTCTAGTATGCTGTATTTAAGTCCCCGATGGCCGTCTCTGGTCTTGATCCGGCGCCTTCTGTCTTCTTACGATTGCCGGCCTCCTGCCCTGCTTCATGTGAATGACGTGTCCTACGTCATCCACATAGTGTCTCCCAATCGTGCTCCTAGTGTACTTCTCTTTGCCCTGCTGAGAGCAGAGCAAAGGTCTAGCGCACATGCGCTGGCTTTACTTCTGGGTCTTTGGCACTATTTGGCCTTTCCTGCCTCATGCACGCTACAGTACTTTGCAATGTCCTCAGCAGGGCAGAGAAAAAATAAGTCTGCGCAGGAGGGCGATAGGGGACAGTGTGTGGATGATGTAGTACGTGTCATCCACACGAAGCAGGACAGGAGGACAGTGATCGTAAGTACAGAAGAGGCGCCGGATCGAGACTACAGACCCCTGCATCTATTAAGCTATATATCATATATAGTGAATAAACCATAATGGTTGAAACTGGAAATAGCCATTTAATTAGTAAAAGCAAACTTACAAAAAACTCATAACTAGAAAAAGTATATGAGGCCATGTTCCAAATGTAATACCAGCAGAACACTTGCCTTATTTTTGCCCAAGTTTTTGAATGCCCGGTAGATGTTGAGTAAAGTGATATGATCGCCCTCACTAGAAATGAACTTCTTGCGTACTGCTTGCACTTCATCTCGTTTGGCAGGAGGATTATGAAGAACACTGTCCACCGACAGCAATGCCACAATAGTCAGGACCTCCTCTGTGCAGTGAAATTTTGAGGAAATGAGAATAGTCTACAAGGAAAGGAAAAATGTAGTCAAATTGACCAGTTCTTAGTAACTAGTAGAAGAACCAGTGATACAGTATGTAAAGTGATTTTTACTGTCTACTAGTGATATGTAGAAGTATACAGACAGCTAACATGAACCATGGCTAGTCCAAGCTGTTACTCAGGGTTCATAAAAGACATCAACCTCAGGCATTTTGTAGATGTCCTGACATTTTATATATGTATTATACAAATACAGTAAAAATCTCTATTTGTAAAGCAAATAGTTACCTTTGAAAATTTAGGCTCCAAAGGAAAAGAAGCCATTTTCTTCCCTAACGGTGTAAGAATTATCTGATCCTCTTTTCTTTCCACTGCACCAAGCAGATCCAACTGCTCTATGGCAGACCGTATGGAATCTGGAAAAAAAAATTAAACTGCCTCAAAAGTAATTTTTTTAAATATTTTAATAACTAGCTCATTGAATTGTATACACAGTTTCACCAAGGAAATGCTCTACCGAGATCCAATAGAAAAAAAAAAAAAAAAATCAGTAATGGCCCCTGCAGCGCTATGTTTGCACAGATTCTGATCATTTGTGAGAATACCGGGAATCTAGACCTTCAATACTAAAGTCCTGTAAAACTGCCTTATTCCACATTCAGTATTTGGTCAGTATTTTACCTCAGTATGTGTAAGCCAAAACCAGGAGTGGGTGATAAATACAGAAAGTGGTGCATATGTTTCTATTATACTTTTCCTCTGATTGTTCCTCTCCTAGTTTTAGCTTACAAATACAGTACTGAGGTAAAATACTGACCAAATACTGAATGTGTGAAGGTGGCATAAAACCATTCTCTGTTAAACAATCCAATAACTGATTGTGTTTTTGTATCCTAGAGTTCTAAAAACACTTCTATTTTTAACCACCACGTATGGATTTTGCACAAAACATGCATGAAATTACACAAGCGAGCTGACCAAGAAAACGCTTTATCGTAGCCAAAAATGTATTCAATATTATGTTTAACCCCTTCATGCCGCGGCCCTTTTTCGTTTTTGTGTTTTCGTTTTTCGCTCCCCTCCTTCCCAGAGCCATAACTTTTTTATTTTTCCGTCAATATGGCCATGGGAGGGCTTGTTTTTTGCGGGACGAGTTGTACTTTTGAAAGTCTTAATTGGTTTTACCATGTCTTGTACTAGAAAATGGGAAACAAATTCCAAGTGTGGTGAAATTGCAAAAAAAGTGCAATCCCACACTTGTTTTTTGTTTGGCTTTTTTGCTAGTTTCACTAAATGCTAAAACCGACCTGATATTATGATTCTCCAGGTCATTACGAGTTCATAGACACCAAACATGTCTAGGTTATTTTTTATCTAAGTGGTGAAAAAAAAAATCCAAACTTTGCTAAAAAAAATAAATAAATAAAAATGCGCCATTTTCTGATACCCGTAGCGTCTCCATTTTTCGTGATCTGGGGTCAAGTGAGGGCTTATTTTTTGCGTGCCGAGCTGACGTTTTTAATGATACCACATTTGTGCAGATACATTCTTTTGATCGCCCGTTATTGCATTTTAATGCAATATCGCGGCGACCCAAAAAACGTAATTCTGGCGTTTTGAATTTTTTTCTCGTTACGCTGTTTAGCGATCAGGTTAATGCTTTTTTTTATTGATAGATCGGGCGATTCTGAACGCGGCGATACCAAATATGTGTAGATTTGATTTTTTTTTTTATCGTTTTATTTTGGATGGGGCAAAAGGGGGGTGATTTAAACTTTCATATTTTTTTTTATTTTTTTTCATATTTTTAAAAACATTTTTTTTTACTTTTGCCATGCTTCAATAGCCTCCATTGGAGGCTAGAAGCTGGCACCACTCGATCGGCTCTGCTATGTAGCAGAAATGCAGGTGTGCTGTGAGTGCCGACAACAGGGGGGCGCTCACAGCAGGCCGGCATTAGTAACCATTGAGGTCTCAAGGACCTCTATGGTTACCATCCTGATGCATCGCTGACCCCCGATCATGTGACGGGGGTCGGCGATGAGGTCATTTCCGGCCGCCCGGCCGGAAGCGCAGGTTAAATGCCGCTGTCTGCGTTTGACAGCGGCATTTAACAGGTTAATAGCGGCGGGTGAATCGCGATTTCACCCGCCGCTATTGCGCGCACATGTCAGCTGTACAAAACAGCTGACGTGTCGCGACTTTGATGTGGGCTCACCGCTGGAGCCCACATCAAAGGGGGAGACACGACATGCGCAGTAATAGTACAGCGCATGTCGTGAAGGGGTTAAAAATTGATTGAACTTTCATTCTGCAACATTATTTCCTATTCTCTTCACAGCTTCCCTCGATACCTTTTCTCCTATAGGAGGCCTGCGGACCTACTCTGTGAAGTCCCTGACTAAATCATTTATTTCGAGCTGTGAAAAAAGCTGCGACCAGCGTGAAAGCCATCGGCAGAATCATGCTCTTCATGTTCTGAATCTTCAAGTTTCTCTGGAGGTGAAGGGACAAGTATTCCTGAACCGTGAGGCACAAGGCAAATCACTGATGGGAAGTCCGTGTATATAACTTCATCCTATTTCTAAGGTTGAATCCCTCCACGCAATGCGTGCAAAAATAGCAGTCATCAGTATGATTTGGCGGTTCCCCCCAGATCATAGGCACGCCAAAACTAAACTCTTCCCTTTAGACCACTGTTGTAGTTCTCCTACACGAACAGAACACACTACATGTGGACCCCACGACTTGTCCTGATCTCTAGTTTTTGTACCAAAGTATGCATAATACACTTTTGTAACGAAGTCGGTAATGATCCTTCGCAGTTTCTTCACTACAAAACAGCAGGAAATGTAGCAAACTTTGTCCGGTGAATTACGACACCCCCTTGTAGCCATTTCGATCACTTTGTTAGAAACAAGCTTAATCCATCACAACCACTAAATACTGAAAGGAATCGTGGTAAGCACACTACCACGCTCTTATGAACTCTGTCTAAATGAAAATCTACCTTTGCTCTCCATAGCAACAATCACAGTGCAGCTTTCATTTCTTATACTGCTGAGGTAAAGTGAAAGCTGGGCTCTGATTGGAAGCTATGGATACCACCATACTCTGGAAGCTGGGTTAAGAAAATCTACTCTGCCCACAGCAGCTAATTGCAGCACAGCAGCCCTTCATTTTTAATCAGTGTAATGACACCAAAACAATCCACCAAAGGGGTCAAAGTATGGTGTAAGAAAAAGCCTATGGAGTCAGTGTTTGTGAAAAACTGTACGTGAGGTAATTTTTTGATATTTTTACGGAGTTCAGAGATTGAAAGTATCTACAAATCACCTCTTATCAAACAATATTACCCTTGCAGACCTGTGTAATCTCTCCTAGACTACAACCTCTTAGTATATGCCCATACCTGGTGAGGGTTTCGAGACAAAATCAAAAGTGAGGATGTTAGGAACTCTCAAGACAAGAAGCTGCAGCACCACACTGGCCAGATTACATCTGCAGAAAAACATGAAAAAAATATATTATCATTAGGTTAATAGTACATGGAAAAAAAACCCCCCTTTTTTTTAAATAACGCATTTTTCGGATTATAAAACACTTTTTTCCCAAAATTTTTTGGGGGAAAATGGGGGTGCATCTTATAATGGGGATATACCTTAACGGCCACGGTGAAGGGGGGTCCCAGAGTCGCTGCTAGAGGAGGCAAGAGTGGAGCATTGCTGCAGGCCGCAGGCTGGGATGAGGGGGTGTTCAGATGTGCGGCGCACCGCTGCGGGTGTTTGGTGCTGTGGGGGCTCTGCCGACATTTTGTGAAAGCCCAGAACCCCCGCAGTTACATGGTTTCCTATGCGGTGGACTGCGGGAAAATGGCTGTCGGGAAAATGGCACATGCGCAGATGGAGATATCGGCACCAAGATCTTGGGAGATGAGATCTCAGTGCTGAGATCTCATCTCCTGAGATCTCCATCTGCGCATGCGCTGCCCCCCCGACAGCCATTTTCCCGCAGTCCACCGCATAGGAAACCATGTAACTGCGGGGGTTCTGGGCTTTCACAAAATGTATATTTTGTAAAATATAATATAAAGTTACAGGAATTGTATGTGTATTACAATTAAAATTAAAAATCAGTGGAGATCCAACTGATAACAATCACACTAACTCCTCCTCTTCCCCCCACAAAAATACAGATCTCAGGCCCCTTTAGTACAACTGTTTTCCGGGATAATTATTGGCCTTGATTAGTGGGATGCATAGTTTTTAGTATGTCTATTTAACATGTTACTATGCCAAGAAGAAACATTATTATAATCAGCTTTCGTTTAGAACTAAGGTACACTTTAATTCAATCTTTTTACAAGCCATCTTGAAGACCTCTACAACTTACCTCTGTATCTCTGGGACTGTCATTTTCTCAAGTTTCTCAAACTCATCCTCTGTGTAGAGTCTATAGCATATGCCACTATCTTCTCTACCTGCTCTTCCAGTTCTTTGCCAGGCCTGGGCCTTTGATACCCGCTGCACTGCTAGAACCTCAAGGCCACTTTCTATGGTGACAAATGTAACGCATCGATATCAGAAAATCCCCAGATCCAGACAAAGTGTGTTATTTGCATGAATCACTTTTAAATATTACATAAATTGTATATAAAAAAAAGGAAATAGGAGCAGGGAGAGCGCAAGAAAGAGCGAGAGGGAGTGCGCAAGAAAGAGCGAGAGGGAGAGCGCAAGAAAGAGCGAGAGCGCAAGAAAGAGCGAGAGGGAGAGCGCAAGAAAGAGCGAGAGGGAGAGCGCAAGAAAGAGCGAGAGGGAGAGCGCAAGAAAGAGCGAGAGGGAGAGCGCAAGAAAGAGCGAGAGGGAGAGCGCAAGAAAGAGCGAGAGGGAGAGCGCAAGAAAGAGCGAGAGGGAGAGTATGAAAGAGCAAGAAAGAGAGGGAGAGCGCGCAAGAGAGAAAGCACGAGAGCGCCAGAAAGAGTAAGCATGAGAGCGCCAGATAGAGAGCGAGAGAGCCAGAAAGAGAGTGAGTGAGCGCCAGACAAAAAGCGAGTGAGCGCCAGACAAAGAGCGAGTGAGCGCCAGACAAAGAGCGAGTGAGCGCCAGACAAAGAGCGAGTGAGCGCCAGACAAAGAGCGAGTGAGCGCCAGACAAAGAGCGAGTGAGCGCCAGACAAAAAGCGAGTGAACGCCAGACAAAAAGCGAGTGAACGCCAGACAAAAAGCGAGTGAGCGCCAGACAAAAAGCGAGTGAGCGCCAGACAAAAAGCGAGTGAGCGTCAGACAAAGAGCGAGTGAGCGTCAGACAAAGAGCGAGTGAGCGCCAGACAAAGAGCGAGTGAGCGCCAGACAAAGAGCGAGTGAGCGCCAGACAAAGAGCGAGTAGGCGCCAGACAAAGAGTGAGGAGGCGCCAGACAGAGAGAGTGGGCGCGAAAGAGTTCCAGAGAAGATCGAGAGAGTGCCAGAGAAAGGAGCGAGAGAGCACCTGAGAAAGATCGAGAGAGCTCCAGAGAAAGAAAAAGAAGGAAAGAGCAAAATAGAAAAAGAGTGCAACAGAGATAAAAATGCACAGTAAGAGATGGAGATCATAGATTGCTTTGAGTACATATATAGATAATATATGGCTACGATCATACACTGCACCTATTAAAAGTACAGTTTGTGCAAAATGAGAGTGCTCCTCTAAACAAGGCCTACATAAGCCGAAAGTTACATTTTTATTGCATAGCCTGGTACTTGTTGACATGGAAGCAGCAGTGACATTATAACTACAGCCCGTGACCCCTTCAGCCAATCGCTCAAGGATCTCGTGCCATCTACACTGTAACAGTCACATGCTGTAGTCGTGAAGACACTGTTACTGCCATGCTAACAAAGACTTTGGCAGAAGTTCTGGAATGGCAGGGGTTACTTTTAACACAGGGATGCCTATATAATTAAGACAGAGGGATTTTTGGTTCTTACCGTAAAATCTCTTTCTTGGAGCCTTCATTGGGGGACACAGGTATCCATGGGTGTATGCTGCTGTCACTAGGAGGCTGACACTATGCAAATAAAGAAGTAGCTCCTCCCCGGCAGTATACACCCTCCGACAGGCACCAGGCAACTCAGTTGGTGCAAAAGCAGTAGTAGGAACAGGTAATACAAAACTCAACCTATGTACCAACCCACAACAACGGCACATTAGCCAACACGGTACAACTTCAAGGGAGAGTACTGTGTCCCCCAATGAAGGCTCCAAGAAAGAGATTTTACGGTAAGAACCAAAAATCCCTCTTTCTTTCTCGCTTCATTGGGTGACACAGGTAACCATGGGACGTCCAAAAGCAGTCCCTAGGGCGGGTATTCTGCAGAAAAAAAAGGAGTTAGGTCGGCCGGTGAGAAACCGCCGCCTGCAGTATCCTCCTACCCAGGTTCGCGTCCGCAGAAGCCTGAGTATGCACCTTGTAGAATTTGACAAAGGTGTGAATGGATGACCACGTTGCGGCCTTGCAAACCTGCGAGGCCGAATCTTGGTGACGAACTGCCCAGGAAGCTCCCACAGCCCGGGTAGAGGGAGCTTTCACCCCCGAAGGGAGCTGTTTGTCTTAGACACGGTATGCCTCCAGAACCGCCGAACGGATCCAACGAGCAATTGTGGACTTGGAGGCGGGAAGTCCCCTTCGACGCCCATCCGAGACGACGAACAGAGGATCGGCCTGAGGAAAACAGGCAGTTCTGGCAAAGTAAATCCGAATAGCCCTGACCACATCCAACTTGTGAAGAGATTTCTCCAAGGGATGAACCGGAGAAGGGCAAAAGGAAGGGAGGACAATGTCCTCATTGATGTGAAAGGACGAGACTACCTTCGGTAAGAAGGAAGGAACCGGACGAAGAACCACTTTGTCTTGATGCAGGACTAGAAAGGGAGAACGACAGGATAATGCCGCCAGCTCTGACACCCTTCTAATGGAGGTGATGGCGACCAAAAATGCTACTTTCCAGGATGGAAGTGAGAAGGAAACGTCCTGAAGCGGTTCAAAGGGTGCACGCTGGAGGGCGTCTAAGACGAGGTTGAGATCCCAAGGCTCGACAGGAGAACGGTAAGGGGGAGCTATATGAGCGACCCCCTAGATGAAGGTCCTCACCTGAGGCAGGGAGGCCAGGTCTCTTTGAAAAAGAACGGATAGAGCGGAGATCTGACCCTTCAAGGTGCTAAGAGAAAGACCCGAATCTAGACCCGTTTGAAGGAAGCTGAGAAGACAAGGAAGGGAAAAGGTCATAGGAAACAGATTGTTATCCTGACACCACCGGAAAAAGGCCTTCCAACATCTGTGGTAAATACGCGAGGAAGCCGGTTTTCTCGCTCTTATCATAGTCTGGATGACGCTATGCGAAAAACCCGCATTCTTCAGGACCGCGGCCTCACCGGCCATACTGTTAAATTTAGAGACCGAGAATTCGGGTGGAAGAGGGGCCCCTGCGAAAGAAGGTCTGGAAAATCCGGAAGCATCCACGGAACGTCCGATAGCATGTTCACCAGTTCCGCATACCAGGCCCTGCGAGGCCAATCTGGAGCTACCAAGAGTACGGGGACCCCTTCTGACTTGATCTTCTTTACGACCCTTGGGATCAAAGGGAGAGGTGGGAACAGATAGGGCATCTGGAACTGGGCCCACGAGATCACGAGGGCGTCGACTCGAACGGCCATCGGATCCCGAGATCTGGAGACGTACTGGGGAACCTTGTTGTTTGCCCGGGAGGCCATCAAGTCGACGTCTGGAACGCCCCACCGCTGGCAAATCTGGCTGAAGATTGCAGGAGACCACTCGCCCGCCACGATATCCTGGCGACTTAGAAAGTCAGCTTCCCAATTGTCCACCCCTGGGATGTGGACGGCTGACAGAGAGGAAACGTGACCCTCCGCCCAACGGAGAATTCTTGCCACTTCCGTCATGACTTGACTGCTGTGAGTCCCTCCCTGGTGGTTTATGTATGCCACGGCTGTGGCGTTGTCCGACTGAATGCAGACCGGCTTTCCCGAGAGGAGAGACTCCCAGCGGATGAGGGCTAGGAAGACGGCTCTGATTTCCAAGAGGTTGATAGGGAGGCACGCCTCCTGAGCAGTCCAGCGGCCCTGGGCTGTGAGATGGAGAAAGACCACTCCCCAACCCTGGAGACTGGCGTCGGTGGTGATCACCTGCCAGCGGGGAGGGAGAAATGACCTCCCGCGCAGAATGGAGGACAGCGTCCACCAAGATAGAGACTGCTTCACCTTGGAAGAGAGGCGAAACGGACGGTCCAGGGAAAGGGGGTTCCTGTCCCAGGCAGACAGAAGGGCCAGCTGGAGGGGACGAGAGTGGAACTGAGCATAGGGAACCGCTTCCATAGAAGCGACCATCTTCCCCAGAACCCTCATGGCGAGAGGGAGGGACAGAGGGTTCGGACCCTTTAAGGCTCTGATACCCCGACGAAGAGAAAGAAACTTCTCCATGGGGAGGAAGACCTGAGCCCGAAAGGTGTCCAATTCCATACCTAGGAACTCCAGACGCTGGACTGGAATCAAGGAAGACTTCTGGTAGTTGATTATCCAGCCGAGGCGAACCAGGGTGTCCAGAGTAAGCTGGAGGCTCTGGCTGCAATCCCGACGGGATGAGCCCTTGATCAAGAGGTCGTCGAGGTATGGGATTACCAAAATCCCTTTTGAGCGCAGAATGGCCATGACAGCTGCCATGACCTTCGTAAAGACCCTGGGAGCCGACGCCAGCCCGAAAGGGAGGGCCGTGAACTGGTAATGATGCTCTTGGATCGCGAACCGGAGGAACCTCTGATGCTGTACGCAAATTGGAACGTGAAGTTACGCATCCCGAATGTCCACGGAGCACAGAAACTCTCCCAGTTCCATGGACGCGATCACCGAGCGCAGAGATTCCATTCTGAAGTGCCGAATCCGTAGATGGCGGATCAATCGCTTGAGATCCAAAGTCGGACGGAGAGAGCCGTCCTTTTTTGGAACCACGAACAGGTTTGAGTAAAAACCCGAAAACCGCTTGCGAAAAGGCACCAGCACTACGACTCCCGAGGCGAGGAGCGAATCGACGACCTGGAGAAGCCCTGAGAGATGAGAGGGCTGTTTGGGAGGACGAGAGAGGAGGAATCGACTTCCAGGGGGCGAAGAAAATTCTATTTTGTAGCCTGACGTGACGATCTCCCTGACCCAGGCGTCGTCGACTACTGAAAGCCAAACTTCTGAGAACAGAAGCAGGCGGCCTCCCACCCTGGAAGGATTTCCAGGTGGGGGGCGACCCGTCATTTATTAGCAAACCTGTGGCTCCGAGATCAAGATGGTTTTGCGGGGTGACTCTTAGCTCTCCAGCGCGGCGGGGGCCTGAAAGAAGGCTTTCTTCGGTCCCCTTGTGAGGAGGAACGGTCCTGGTTGGGGTTTCCTGAGGAGGTAAAGGCCCGAAAGGACTGGGGGCCCCTTCTGTTGAAGGGACGTTTCGGCTTGGACTGGGTTAAGGAGGTACTCTTACCACCCGTAGCGTCCGAGATCATTTGATCCAGCTGTGTGCCGAAGAGTCTGGAACCCTGGAAGAGCAGACCAGTGAGAGATTTCTTACAGGAGGGGTCAGCGTTCCACGCCTTTAGCCAGAGAATGTGGCGAATGGCCACAATGTTGCCGTTAGCCCTGGTGGAACAGGTCGCCGCATCAAGGGAGGCATTCATGAGGTATTTTCCTGCCAGAGAAATCTGATCCGCCAAATCAGACAGTTCCTCAGCAGGAGCAGAGGCCAAAATGCCCCTGCGCAGGGTCTTGGCCCAGGCTGAAACAGGCTTGGCTACCCATGACGAGGCGAAACTAGGGCAAAGGGAGGCTCCGGAGGCCTCAAATGCCGATTTTGCTAGCGTCTCGATCTGTCTGTCCGTAGGGTCCTTACGGGAAGCCGCGTCCGGGATAGACAGAACAGTCTGTGAAGATAGCCTGGACACGGGCGGGTCGACTTTAGGAGACTCGGACCATTTGGAGACCAGGTCGGAGTGATAAGGGTATAACACGTCTAGCCGTTTCCTGCCCGGGAAACGCTTACCAGGGTTTTCCCAGTGTGTAGAGGTAGTGTTGTCAAACTCCTTGTGATTAGGAAAAACCCTAGAGGGACGTTTAATCCGTTTAAACGCAACGGAGACGTCCTGAGAGCTTGCCTCATCCTCCTTAAGATCAAGCGTCTGAATGATAGCCTTATTTCAGCTATCGACCATGTCCTGTGTTCCGGAAGTCTGATCTGCATCCGAGTCAGATTCCGACTGAGAGGTTACGTCAGACCCGAGGTCCGCCTGCGATGAAGGGGAATCCCGATGTGGCCCGGGGAACTGGAGGAGGATCTAGATAAGGTCCTTTTTCTGTCTCTTTTGTCCGGTCTGCCTCTGTGAGGGTCTAGGACAGGTGCAAGCGAATCGCCGTGTGAGGCGTTCGTGGCACTGGTGGCAGTAGAGAGAAGCGGGATACGTTCAAGTGCCTGGACCAGGGACTGAGACACCTTAGTCAGGTCAGACACTGATTGAGACATTGCAACAGCCCACTCCAGGAGAGGGGGGGTGCACTCATCCCGGGACCTAGGAGCTTCTAGGGGAGCTGACATGGTGGGAGGAACGCAGGATGGGCAGAAAAGGGAAGGCTGACCTGAGGCCCACTTTTTCTTGCAGAGAGCGCAGGCGTAATGGATGGCCGTAGAGGCAAAGGCCGGAGCGGGGTCGGACATAGGTGGATATTACCTTGTCCAGGAGAGGAGAAATCCTGCCGGGGGTAGTAGCGGTGAGCCTGCTGAGGGACAGCGACAGCGGAAGCCGCAGGAGCCTGTGTTCCCCCGAGGATTCTGTGTCCCACGCGGTGAGCTGACGCTGGCAGGAAGCGGCAGAGAGAGCGCAGAGACAGCCCGACGCTGTGGGCGTGCACAAACGCTGAAACTGGACTCTCGGCCGCAATAATGCCGGCCGCCACAAGAGGGAGCGTGAGCGCCGAATGAATGAAAGAAAAGCCGGGAGAAGGAGGAAAAAAAATGGCGGGCGCGCACGCCCGCAGATTTGAGTACAAGGGAGGGAAATGCCAGCGAGACCCGCGGCAATTGTGTATCCCATTCCCCGAAATTGCAGCCCCCATCTTTAGAACGCCCCCTGCAGGAGACCCTTGAAAAGGGTATAAAACTTGCAGCCCGTAAGATAAGGGAAATAGCTTGCCACCTCCTACAGACACTAAGCAAAAACTGAGTTGCCTGGTGCCTGTCGGAGGGTGTATACTGCCGGGGAGGAGCTACTTCTTCTTTATTTGCATAGTGTCAGCCTCCTAGCGACAGCAGCATACACCCATGGTTACCTGTGTCCCCCAATGAAGCGAGAAAGAAATATATTTACCTGGCATACACATTAAAGAGCCTAGGCCTTAGATCCCCAAATCATGTGAATGCACATAATCTTTTTATTAAAATCAATTGCAGATATTTGCTGTCAGGATCACAGAAACACGTAAAAGGCTAGATCACACATTGGCACGCTACGAACACCTACCAGGGTTATACTTCTTTGCTTTCACCATGCCGGTATCTACTACATATTTGATTCCTGTTATGGTAATGGAAGTCTCAGCAATATTGGTGGAAAGAATAACCTTACGATGATCCTGAAAAACACACAAATGACGCTATTTCGGGTATTCTTCGGAACAGTGATGATAAAGTTAGTTACTCTGTATACGCTCGCACTTTGTATCTGATCTTCTGTAACGATTTGGTCACCTAAACACATTTTAAGAGTGGAGGAGGAGGAGGAATACTTGTGCAGTTACCGTGAACTCTTTGTACATGCACGTGCTGAATGTAAGCAAGTATTGCATCAGTCCGAGCACTGAGGACACTGGTGCAAGAAAGTCTCCTCTGTCACACACTTACCTTTGGGGCATTTTGGAATACACGGAGCTGTAGGGAATGTGGCAGAGAGGCATAAAGTGGCATTACAGTCATCTGAGGACAGCCATCTGGGAGGTGCTTCGCTATGTCTCTGCATGTTTTCGTCATTGCTTCAATCTCTTCCTGACCGGTCAGAAACACTAGTATGTCATGAGATGCTGGTGCTTCCTAAGGGAAAAAAAGGTATGCATTATAATTTAACCTGTACTAGGTCTCAGAGTTTAACTTCAATGCTGTTTTTTTACGAATGGCTGAGTTACGTGACACTAAGGACCTAATGTAATACTATTACAAATAAAATAAAAAAAATGTTCAAATTGCCTGTTTTTAGCCAACTCTTACCAATCAAGTTGTATGTGCACCAAAACCATACCAATGAAAATTGCAGCTCACCCCACAAAAAGCATTGCATCAATTTGGTATTGCCAGAAATATACTGACCCACAGCATATTAACATGCCATTTTTACTGCACAGTGAGTGCCACAACACAAAAAAGATTTATTTTTTTTTTCAGTACTTTATATTATAAATTAAATAGTGACAAAACTGCAACTCATTCTGCAAAATACAAACCCACATGCAGCTATTTCAGTGCAAGAATAAAGAAAATTATGGCGAAAGCATAAAAACTAAGAATTGCTAAGAATACAGCATATTCATTAGTATGTTTGGTAACCCTGAGAATTCAGCATTATTGGCATTGTACTGCATCGCTCGCCATTCTAGACACCATACTAACATACGGCCCAATTCCTATACACTAGTAATTCCTCCCATTCTGACATGATGATCATTTTCCCAATTGGAGAATTTTTTAATGTTACCTGATGGATTTGAAAAACTGTAACCAGCGCAGCTTGAAGATAATCACTTTGAGATTGCTTGGTATAGAAAACCTGGATGGGATGCTGTCGGCCTTCCAAATAAAGAACTGGGGCTCCATTGAAATAGTGAGAGAAGAGATCCACATCCATTGTAGCTGACATGATGATGACCTGTCAGAAGATAAGCAAATCAGTGTTTGGATACGTTAATCACAGCATGCTGAAATTGGAATTTTTAACAGTCCCTCTGAATAACGAAATGTTTTTCATTGGCCTCAACACCTCTGAGCAGTACCTAAGGCTACCAAGAATCCAACTATCTCTGATTTCTGGACTGCATTAAGCACCAAATAAAGCTGTCATATTAATTACTAAAACATCACCATTTGATTAATATCCAGGACTTTTATTTTATACTGGAATAAAGTTCAATATATCTTCTGGTTACACTGGTTTATCTGCAGAAAGTATAATCTTCACTTATGTCCATGTGGCCATACTGTTTATGGAAGAGCCAAAGCTACTTCATCTATGGCTGGCTTACATTTTAACAAATAAGTATAGAGATGGCTACTTTTAGTTTGCAGTTTTCTCTTTGGAAGTAGCAGTCAGTCTTTTGTAATTTTTTTTATCCAATAGGACCCTAGTATCTGAAGCATATTTTATACTGGTAAGTAGAGATTGGTGGACCCCTGGGTGTTTGGGTCCAGCAGGTTTGGATGAACAGTTAAAAAAAAAAAAAAAAAAGTTTGGTATCAGGTACCAAAACAGTACCCGAACCCAATTCACTTGAATGGGGGCCCGAACATCCAGTTTGTCACACTGTCATGTGCATGACAGAGCGGCAAACACTGACTGTAATGCTTTTACCGCCGGTCAGACAGCCGCAGTTACCACACCGTAAAAAAAAAAAGAAAGCGTGGGTTCTCCTGTATTTTTGATAACCAGCCAGGCAAAATGAACAGCTGAGGGCTGCAACCCTCAGCTGTCAGCTTTAGCAAGGCTAGTTATCAAGAATAGAGGGGTCCCCACGCCGGGTTTTTAAATAAGTTAAATAAACAATCATTTCAAAAAAGCGGCATGGGCCCCCCTCCCATTTTTGACGATCAGCCAAGCTAATGCAGACAGCTGGGGGCTCATGGGGGGTTCATATTTGTGGGGTTGATGTCACCTTTGTATTGTAAGGGGACATCAAGCCCACAGCTTAGTAATGGAGAAGTGTCTATAAGACGCCTCTCCATTACTAATCCTATAGTTATATTGTAGATAAACACACAGCAAGAATAAAGTCCTAAGGGACTTACTTTACAATACAAAGGTGACATCAACCCCACTTGCCAGCGCCACAGGGCAAGTGGAAAAACCGGGCAAAGCGCCAAACTTGTAGATGCACCTTTTCTGGGCGGCTGCGGGCTGCTATTTTTAGGATGTGGGGGCCCAATATCCATGGCCCCTTACCAGCCTGACAATACAAGTCCCTGGCCGTCTACTTTAGCTTGGCTGGTTGTCAAAAATTGGGAGGGGGGGGCGCACCACCGTTTTTTGTAAATTATTTATTTAAATAATTACAAAAAAAATGGTGTGGGTACCCTTCTATTCTTGATAACCAACCTTGTTAACGCTGAGGGTTGCACTCCGTAACTGTCAGGTTTTCTGGCTGGCTATCAAGAATAGAGGGGAAACCACAATGTTTTTTTTTAATGTATTATTTATTTATTTATTTATTTATTTATTTAGAGTGCAGGTTGATGAATACTGCCGTCAGCCGCACCTGCTCTTGCTGTTATTAGCAGCAGTAGTCCAATCAGCCAATGCCAATGAACGGAGGTAAACTTTTTAACTCTGATCACAGCTGTGGGCTCATGCTGTCATTTGACAGTGTGTGAACCATGGCTGTCTGATCCATGAGTAATGATTTTCCCGCTGATCAGAGTCATTGTTTGCCGCCCTGTCAACGCATGACAGCGCGAGAAACACCAGATGTTCAGGGTGCCGAACACAAACAGTAACACAGACTTCCTGGTGAAGTCCGTGTACGGGGTACAGTAGGTGTTCGGTATGGACCCCATTCTTTACTGTTTCGAGTTGGTCTATCTCTACTGGTAAGTAATAAAAAATATATAATGAAATATCTTACAATATTATACAGTTTAGAGAGCAACAAGTCTGTAGGATTACCTTCAATGGTAACTTTCCAAGCTCTTTTCTCTTTTTTTGTGCGGTTTTGACAACTCCAAACAGGACATCAGTGTGAACTGTCCTTTCATGAGCCTCATCCAGGATGACCACGCTGTACCTGCGCAGAAGTGGATCTCCGATCGCCTCACGGAGCAGCATGCCATCAGTGAGGAACTTTATTTTTGTCTCTTCTGATGTCACATCTTCGAAACGTACAGTGTACCCCACCTGTCATTACAGACACTCAAGCTTAATAAGACTAGCAACCAAGAATGCAATGCAAGATGAGAAAGGAAGACTTCCGCTTCTGATAATATCCTGTCATACTTAGTGGAATTGAGGTTACCTACCAGTTTACTGAGCTCAGTCTTTCGCTCTTCCGACACTCTTGTTGCCAGAGATATAGCTGCGACCCTGCGAGGCTGGGTCACGCCAATGATGCCCTGGCGCCCTATGCTCGCTTCATACAGGTACTGTGGTATTTGAGTTGTCTTGCCAGAACCAGTTTCACCTGTAAATATAAAAAAAAATTCCTAGACATTATGGAGGTACATAGCAGAAGTAATATGCATATGGACATGGTCATTAAAACATTATATATATATATATATATATATATATATATATATATATATATATATATATATATATATATATATATATATATATATATATATATATATATATATATATGTGTCCAGCTGTAATAAATCAAAGTATGGCCCAAACACAGCAACCAATGTGACCAAGCTGGCACAAGAATGTCTACACTCACTTTAAAAGGTCTGCTAGCATTTCTCTCATGGAATTTGGGCACGTTTGGCACGATATACAATCATCACATGAAGAGCTTAATGATTTTTCATCAACATTGAATTATTAGCAATTTGCAGAAAAGGGGATAACTTTCTTAAGGCCGGAGTCGCACTAGAGCGTAATACGGATGAGTGCTATGCGATTAAAGAAAAAAAAAAAAGCATAGCACTCGGATCAATGTTAATCTATGGTGCAGCTCCCATCATCCGTTGTTTTCTCGGCAGTATTATACGTGCGAGAGAAATCACAGCATGCTGCAATCTGCACCATATTACGGCCGAGATTCACCAATGAAAGTCCATGGGTGCGGAAAAAATTCGCACACCACACGGACCATCAGTGTGACTTGCGAGAAATACGCACCAATGTCCTTTAGAAAAGCCGGCAATTCAGCACGGTGTAATGTAAAATCACACTGACAGGTAAAAATAGGATAAAATAAATGTCTAATATATACATACACACATAATTTTTTTGACACACACACTGTGTGTGTGTGTGTGTGTGTGCGTGCGTGCGTGCATATACACACACACACTGCGTGTAGAATTATTAGGCAAGTTGTTTTTTTGATCACATGATACTTTTTTATACATGTTGTCCTACTCCAAGCTGTTCAGGCTTGAGAGCCAACTACCAATTAAGTAAATCAGGTGATGTGCATCTCTGTAATGAGGAGGGGTGTTGTCTAATGACATCAAAACCCTATATAAGGTGTGCTTAATTATTAGGCAACTCTCTTTCCTTTGGCAAAATGGGTCAGAAGAGAGATTTGACGGGCTCTGAAAAGTCCAAAATTGTGAGATGTCTTGCAGAGAGATGCAGCAGACTTGAAATTGCCAAACTTTTGGAGCGTGATCACCAAACAATCAAGCATTTCATGGCAAATAGCCAACAGGGTCACAAGAAGCGTGTTGGTCAAAAAAGGCGCAATATAACTGCCCATGAATTGAGGAAACTCAACCGTGAAGCTGCCAAGATGCCATTTGCCACCAGTTTTGCCATATTTCAGAGCTGCAACTGGAGTAACAAAAAGCACAAGGTGTGCGATACTCAAGGACATGGCCAAGGTTAGGAAGGCTGAAAAACGACCACCGTTGAACAAGAAACATAAGAAAAAACATCAAGACTGGGCCAAGAAATATCTTAAGACTGACTTTACAAAGGTTTTATGGACTGATGAAATGAGAGTGACTCTTGATGGGCCAGAGGCTGGATCAGTAAAGGGCAGAGAGCTCCACTCTGACTCAGATGCTAGCAAGGTGGAGGTGGGGTACTGGTATGGGCTGGTATCAAAGATGATCTTGTGGGACCTTTTCGGGTTGAGGGTGGAGTGAAGCTCAACTCCCAGACCTACTGCCAGTTTCTGGAAGACAACTTCTTCAAGCAGTGGTACAGGAAGAAGTCGGTATCATTCAAGAAAAACATGATTTTCATGTAGGATAAAGCTCCATCACATGCCTCCAACTACTCCACAGCGTGGCTGGCCAGTAAAGGTCTCAAAGAAGTAAAAATAATGACATGGCCCCCTTGTTCACCTGATCTGAACCCCATAGAGCAGAGGTGTCAAACTGCATTCCTCGAGGGCCGCCAACAGGTCATGTTTTCAGGATTTCCTTGTATTGCACAGGTGATAATTTAATCACCTGCACAGAATGATTCCAGCACCTGGTGGAATGCTAAGGAAATCCTGAAAACATGACCTGTTGGCGGCCCTCGAGGAATGCAGTTTGACACCTCTGCCATAGAGAACCTGTGGTCCTTCATAAAATCTGAGATCTACAGGGAGGGAAAACAGTACACCTCTCGGAACAGTGTCTGGGAGGCTGTGGTGGCTGCTGCACGCAATGTTGATCTTAAACAGATCAAGCAACTGACAGAATCTATGGATGGAAGGCTGTTAGTGTCATCATAAAGAAAGGTGGCTATATTGGTCACTAATTTTTTTGTGTTTTGTTTTTGCATGTCAGAAATGTTTATTTCTAAATTTTGTGCAGTTATATTGGTTTACCTGGTGAAAATAAACAAGTGAGATGGGATTATATTTGGTTTTTATTAAGTTGCCTAATAATTCTGCACAGTAATAGTTACCTGCACAAACAGATATCCTCCTAAGGTAGCCAAATCTAAAAAAAAAACACTCCAACTTCCAAAAATATTAAGCTTTGATATTTATTAGTCTTTTGGGTTGATTGAGAACATAGTTGTTGATCAATAACAAAAATAATCCTCTAAAATACAACTTACCTAATAATTCTGCATGCAGTGTATACACACAGTACAGACCAAAAGTTTGGACATACCTTCTCATTTGAAGATTTTTCTGTATTTTCATGACTATGAAAATTGTACATTCACACTGAAGGCATCAAAACTATGAATTAACACATGTGGAATTATATACTTAAAAAAAAGTGTGAAACAACTGAAATTATGTCTTATATTCTAGGTTCTTCAAAGTAGCCACCTTTTGCTTTGATGACTGCTTTGCACACTCTTGGCATTCTCTTGATGAGCTTCAAAAGGTAGTCGCCAGAAATGGTTTTCATTTCACAGGTGTGCCCTGTCAGGTTTAATAAGTGGGATTTCTTGCCTTATAAATGGTGTTGGGACCATCATTTGTGTTGAGCAGAAGTCTGGTGGATACACAGCTGATAGTCCTACTGAATAGACTGTTGGAATTTGTATTGTGGCAAGAAAAAAGCAGCTAAGTAAAGAAAAACGAGTGGCCATCATTACTTTAGGAAATGAAGGTCAGTCCGAAAAATTGGGAAAACTTTGAAAGTGTTCCCAAGTGCAGTGGCAAAAACCATCAAGCGCTACAAAGAAACTGGCTCACATGAGGATCGCCCCAGAAAAGGAAGACCAAGAGTCACCTCTGCTTCTGAGGATAAGTTTATCAGTCACCAGCCTCAGAAATCGCAGGTTAACAGCAGCTCAGATTAGAGACCAGGTCAATGCCACACAGAGTTCTAGCAGCAGACACATCTCTACAACAACTGTTAAGAGGAGACTTTGTGCAGCAGGCCTTCATGGTAAAATAGCTGCTAGGAAACCACTGATAAGGAAAGGCAACAAGCAGAAGAGACTTGTTTGGGCTAAAGAACACAAGGAATGGACATTAGACTAGTGGAAATCTGTGCTTTGGTCTGATGAGTCCAAATTTGAGATCTTTAGTTCCAACCACCGTGTCTTTGTGCGACGCTGAAAAGGTGAACGGATGGACTCTACATGCCTGGTTCCCACCATGAAGCATGGAGGAGGAGGTGTGATGGTGTGGGGGTGCTTTGCTGGTGACACTGTTGGGGATTTATTCAAAATTGAAGGCATACTGAACCAGCATGGCTACCACCGCATCTTGCAGCGGCATGCTATTCCATCCGGTTTGCGTTTAGTTGGACCATCATTTATTTTTCAACAGGACTGTGATGGTGTGATATGCTATGTGGGTATGATTTTTGTGTCTATTTCTATTTTACTTATTTTCATGGTGTTCTCTTGTAGAAGGAGTTATTTGCAAATTGATGAATGGCTGTTGCTGCCATCTGATAGCAGCCCCCACAGTACTGTATTGTACACTAATGACATGTTGACCTAGCGTATTGAAACAATGAGCCCCTGAGACCTTCCCCCTCCTGACCTGTGAATGAGGAGGAAGACTTGTAAATATCATGGAGGTGAGACACAGATCAGTCTTGTGTGGCATGATGAAGACAGCACGTCAGAGAGAAGGGGAAGCATATGGACCATTTTTTATCCTCTGTCTGCTGGATTATTGGACTCACATCTCCTTGGACATTTATCCGGTTACTGAACTGCATTCGGCTTCTGGACTATCTTACCCTTTGTGTGGTGGATCGTATATGGACCTTTCGTGTTTTTGCCTAAATAAAGCTTTTGGAATTGTTCACTATTCTCTTGCTCTGTTGATTGCGTGGTAACAGACAAGGACAATGACCCCAAACACACCTCAAGGCTGTGTAAGGGCTATTTGACCAAGAAGGAGAGTGATGGGGTGCTACACCAGATGACCTGGCCTCCACAGTCACCAGACGTGAACCCAATCGAGATGGTTTGGGGTGAGCTGGACCGCAGAGTGAAGGCAGAAGGGCCAACAAGTGCTAAGCATCTCTGGGAACTCCTTCAAGATTGTTGGAAGACCATTCCCGGTGACTACCTCTTGAAGCTAATCAAGAGAATGCCAAGAGTGTGCAAAGCAGTTGAAGAACCTAGAATATAAGACATAAGTTCAGTTGTTTCACACTTTTTTGCTAAGTATATAATTCCACATGTGTTAATTCATAGTTTTGATGCCTTCAGTGTGAATGTACAATTTTCATAGTCATGAAAATACAGAAAAATCTTTAAATGAGAAGGTGTCCAAACTTTTGGTCTGTACTGTATATGTATATTTATATTTCATAGAGAGTTAGGTAGCAGAATAGCCAATAATTCAATTGCCGGGTTCTGTAAAATCATTGCAGAAGGATTAATTCACGGAAAAAACTGGCGTGGGCTCTGGCGCAATTTTCTCCGCCAGAGAGGGAAAGCCAGTGACTGAGGGCAGATATTATTAGCTAGAGAGGGACCATGGTTATTGCCCTCCCTCGGCTAAAAACATCTGCCCCCAGCCACCCCAGAAAAGGCGCATCTGTAAGATGTGCTTATTCCGGGACTTTGTCTCAATAAGACACCTATCCATTATTAATCCAATAGTATGAATGGGTTAAAACATACACACACATTAAGAATAAAATCTTTTAATGAAACAAACACACAGATTTACCATCTTTATTACACTTTCAATCAAAGCAAAGACCTCGTTCTTCTGTTAAAAAAAATTCAAAATAAAAAAAGCAACAATATCCCATACCTGTCCGCTGTACAATCAAGTCCCACGCTGCAATCCATCTCAAGGGGTTAAACAGTTTACAACAGGGAGCAGTGTTAATGCTACCGGTCGGGCTGTAAACCATGGAGGAATGCATGAAAAGCTGCCTGCGCAGCCTCCCTGCCTGACCGTACATGAACTCATTAGCGTGGGAAAGTTTCTGAACATTTTCCCACACTGTCAAGTTCACCTCAGGTCAGGCTGCGAGTCTGCGCGTGCTCAGTGACATCAGCGGTTATCGGCCCAGCCTGACCTGAGGTAAACTTGACAGCGTGGGAAAATGTTCAGAAACTTTCCCACGTATGGGATGGGATATTGTTGCTTTTTTTATTTTGGATTTTTTACAGAAGAACGAGGGCTTCGCTTGGATTGAGAGTGTAATAAAGATGGTAAATGTGTGTTTAATTATTTCATTAAGAGACTTTATTCTTAATATGTGTATTTTTTTAACCCATTCATACTATTGGATTAATAATGGATAGGTGTCCTATTGACACCTCTCCATTATTAACCAGGCTTAATGTCACCTTACAATAGCAAGGTGACAGTAACCCCTTATTACCCAGTATGCCACTGCTACAGGGCAATGGGAAGAGAGAGACTTTTCTGGGGTGGGGGGGGGGGAGAGAATAATAACCATGGTCCCTCTCTAGGCTATTAATATCTGCCCTCAGTCACTGGTTTTCCTCTCTGGCGGAGAAAATTGCGCGGGAGCCCACGCCAGTATTTTCTGTGACTTAATCCTTTAATTTAACACCTACGGCTCCAAAATTTTACACACACACACACACACTACTAACATTATTAGTGAGAGACATCTAAAAATGTAACGGATATGAAATGGTTTACTGTATGTAAACTATGTCTCATATCTTGTCGGGTTCTATAATGATTTTACAGAACCTGACAATTGAATTATCGGCTATTCTGCCATCTAGCTCTGTATGAAATATAAAGAGATACATATACGGTATATATCTATCTAATATATATATATATATATATATATATATATATATATATATATATATATATATATATATATATTTCCACGAATATTTGAGGCTGTGGATCCATTATATGTCCATTATGCAAGACGGCGAGAAAATCTCGCTGTACGGATGTTACACGGATACTTTAATGAGAGAAAAAAAAATTGCATCCTCGCATTGCATATGGATGACTGGTCGGGAACATTTCTGCGAATCTCGGCGGTGAAAAACAGACCAAATTTTTATACGTTATGTGTGAGTCCAGCCTAACAGTAAGGGTTGGACTGATGGGATCCTACCAGTCCAGAGAACAAGCTCTGAGATGCCCACTTGGAATGGAGTACAAGACTTGGCTTTCTTAAGCTGTCCCATAGAGAATGAATGGAGCAGAGGTGCACATTCCTGGCCAATGCTAAATTCTGGGGCTTTTCAGAGCCCCATTCTCGAGATGATTCCAGTACTTACATGCCCACTGATCAGAGAGGTAACACTTTTCTGTGGATAGGTAGGATTTTCTGTGCTTTTTGGAGATACATTCCTGTGTATCACCTATATATTTTCTTGCAGTATTTCAAACCAACAAACTGATGCACTTTACCTATGTGGCTTATATACAGTATATTTAAAGGGAACCTGTCAGCAGTTTTTTGACCGATATGAGATACAGCCACTGCCTTTCAGGACCTGTAAGAGAAGAAAAATAAGTTTTATTATACCCACCCAAGGAGCGGTCCGGTCCGATGGGTGTCGCAGGTCCGGCGCCTCCCATATTCTTGCGATTATTATTATTATACATTTTTATAGCGCCATTTATTCCACGGCGCTTTACATGTGAAATACGGGACAAATATAGACCAATACATTAAACATGAGCAAAAAAACAAGGCATACGGGTACATAACGAGGGAGGACCCTGCCCGCGAGGGCTCACAGCGATGTCGCCCTCCTGCTTGCTTCATCGCTCCCCGGCATCGCGCTCCTGCGCAGGTGTACTTATCTGCCTTGTTGAGGGCAGAGCAAAGTACTGCAGTGCGCAGGTGTCGGGAAAGGTCAGAGAGGCCCAGCACCTGCGCACTGCAGTACTTTACTCTGCCCTCAACAAGGCAGATAAGTACACCTGCGCAGGAGCGCGATGCCGGGGAGCGATGAAGCAACAGGAGGGCGGCGATCATAAGAAGATGGGAGGCGCCGGACCTGTACCAGTGACACCCATCGGACCGGACTGCCCCCGAGTGAGTATAATAAAAGAACAGACAACCCCTTTAAAGCATTGCCAACATAGAATGTCATAGTACTTCCTAAGTCATGTCTCTATATGAGGCTACTTTTACACTTTCGTCGTGTGACGTACGTAGCAATGCATCGTTTTGGAGAAAAAACGCATCCTGCAAAGTTGCCCGCAGGATGCGTTTTTTCTCCATAGACTTGCATTAGCGACGCATTGTGACGGATTGCCACACATTGCATCCGTCGTGTGACGGATGTGTCGTATTTTGGCGGACCGTCGGCACAATAAAACGTTACATGTAACTTTTTTTGTGCATCGTGTCCGCCATTTTCAACCGCGCATGCGTAGCCGAAACTCCACCCCCTCCTCCCTCCTCCTCCAGAATGGGAAGCGGATGCGTTGTAAAACTGCATCCACTGCCCACGTCTTGCAGTTATTTCACAGCGTCCGTCGGTACGTCGGCCCGACGCATTGCGACGGGCCTGTACCGACGAATCAGTGTGAAAGTATCCTGACAGGCAGACTCAAGATTTGAGCCTGCACCAAACTAGGCAGAGGCAGGATATGTCAATCACTGATGTCAATTTGCCTTGGTATACTGCAGTATGCAAAATAAGTGATCAACAGATCACAGGGTCATGTCCTTTACAACTAATAAAAAAAATCTAATATGAATCATTCCACCTTTTCCCTGTGTAAGGCCACATTCGCACGTTCGGTATTTGATCAGTATTTTACCTCAGTATCTGTAAGCCAAAACCAGGAGTGGGTGATAAATACAGAAGTTGTGCATATGTTTCCATTATACTTTTCCTCTAATTGTTCCACTCCTGGTTTTGGCTACAAATACGGAGGTAAAAGACTGACCAAATACTGAACATATGAACGTGGCATAAAAGAAAAAAAATAAAGAAGCATATTTTGTATTGCTATGCAGGTAAACTCCTGAACTAAATATAAAATTAAACCATACAGTAAAAAAAATTGAAATTCCAGAATTGCGGTTTTCTGCTCGCTGCACCTCCATAAAAAAATTAAAACAACAAAAAGTCATGTTACATGAGCCCCAAGATTATATTAAATGCTTACAGGTCTAAGAAAAAAAAGAGACAAACCACTTTTTTTTCAAAACTTAAAAAAAAAATGTATATGTGCGGTGGCAAGGGGTTAAAGAGTAAAGAGTATGTGGCCACCTTCAGTGGGGAGTTTTGGCTAGGCAGCCCCTCATCCTATAACTGCAAAGACATTAGCCCAGCATCTCAACAAAGTAACAGTCAGTACATATATTAAAAGACAGGCAGTACAGGGAACACACATTACACAGATATAGTACAAGTCAGTACACATATTACAAGCAGTACACACCGCATCCGCACTACAGGAAGGCAGTATACATATTACAGGCAGACAGTACACAGCAGCACACACATTACAGGTAGTACGCACACATTACAGGCAGTACACATTACAGGCAAGCAGTATGTGCACATTACAGGCAGGCAGTATGCACACATTACAGGCAGGCAGTACACAGAAGCACACACATTACAGGCAGGCAGTACACATTACAGGCAGGCAGTACACATTACAGGCAGTGCACAGCAGCACACACAATGCAGGCAGTACACACAATGCAGGCAGTACACACAATGCAGGCAGTACATAGCAGCACACACATTACAGGCAGTACACACATTACAGGCATTTCAAAAAACTGACCGTCACATCCAAACATAGACTAAGTGTGAACAGGTGCTGAACCTTAGAGTCACCAACTCGTATATAGTCAAGTAAATAAGGCAGCACACTGCAGCGCTGAAACATGCAAACATGAAACACGAAAATTGAACTGCATTACTGCACTAGAAATATGAAAAATGAGAGTGTTTAGCGCATAAAAATGGCCAATTTTATGTGTACCTGGTAGCCACTTTACGGCATCTCTCTTATACCAGGTCCTACGCTTTCCTTTCCTCGCTGAGAATAAACGTCTCCATCTGAATGGGTACCTATGAAAACCTCTTCTTAGACTAACATTCTCTCTCTCTGTGGAGGGGTCAAAAATTGGCCATTTTTATGTGCTAAACGCTCTAATTTTTTATATTTCTAGTGCAGTAATGCAGTTCAGTTTTCATGTTTCATGTTTGCATGTTTCATGTTTGCATGTTTCAGCGCTGCAGTGTGCTGCCTTATTTACTTGACACATTACAGGCAGGCAGGACACACATTACAGGCAGTACACAGCGGCACACACATTACAGGCACACAGTACACAGCAGCACACACACATTACAGGCAGTACACACAAACAAACATTACAGGCAGGCAGTACACACACATTACAGGCAGTACACACACATTACAGGCAGTACACACACACACACACATTACAGGCAGTACACAGCAGCACACGCATTATAGGCAGTACACAGCAGCACACACATTACAGGCAGGCAGTACACACAAATTGCAGGCAGTACACACACACACACACACACACACACACATTACAGGCAGCACACACACACACACATTACAGGCAGGCAGTACACACACACACACACACATTACAGGCAGTATACACACACACACACACACACTACAGGCAGTACACACACACACACACACACACACATTACAGGCAGTACACGCACATACAGTACAGGCAGTACACACACACTACAGGCAGTACACACACACTACAGGCAGTACACACACACTACAGGCAGTACACACACACATTACAGGCAGTACATGCACACATTACAGGCAGTACACAGCAGCACACACATTACAGGCAGTACACAGCAGCAGACACATTACAGGCAGTACACACACATTACAGGCAGGCAGTATACACACACATTACAGGCAGTACACACACACACACACACACACATTACAGGCAGTACACACACACACACACACACACACACACACACACATTACAGGCAGTACACAGCAGCACACACATTACAGGCAGTACACACACATTACAGGCAGTACACACACACACACACACACACACACATTACAGGCAGTACACACACACACACACACACACACACACACACATTACAGGCAGTACACAGCAGCACACACATTACAGGCAGTACACACACATTACAGGCAGTACACACACACACACACACACACACACACACATTACAGGCAGTACACACACACACACACACACATTACAGGCAGTACACAGCAGCACACACATTACAGGCAGTACACACACATTACCGGCAGGCAGTATACACACATATTACAGGCAGTACACGCACACATTACAGGCAGTACACGCACATTACAGGCAGTACACAGCAGCACACACATTACAGGCAGCACACACACATTACCGGCAGGCAGTATACACACACATTACAGGCAGTATACACACATTACACAAGCCCCTGCCCACTATTGTCGCTACAAGCCACTCACCGATGACGATGGCGCTGTCCAGTTGTCGGAGCTGCCCTATGAGCTGCGCCCGGGCCTGGTAGATGGGCAGACTACGCCGCTGCTGCTCTATTGGCACCGGCTGCTTCCTGGGCCCGGGTTGCATGGCTCCTTTCCAATTGTGAGTGGTGTGCAGGAAGCCCGGCTTGAACTTCTTGGCCGGCGGGTGATAGGAGCCCTGAGACATAGTATCATATACGGGTACAGCCGCTGCTCAATCGGTGCGACACCAGGCGTGCCCCCGGAAGATGCAGCGGCAACCCGGGGAGATCATTCCGAGCCTCCGCTCACAAACACACGTGCTTCCGCTGCCTGGCCATGCACTACTAGAGGAGGCCGCCAGAGGGCGCGCAGCTCACTGTACTACAGTGGAGTGGAGGCCAAGGAAACTGTGAGGCAGGAAGCCAGGAGAGGGGCCACACTGGTACATTGTAAGCCTGAGAATGCCATGGTGGCTGTGATTGGGACTTGTCAGCAAGAAAGCTGCAGAAATATGGAGTACTGGTGCATAGTAATCACTGTTACAAAAATATATGTATGGAAAGTAATCTAAATGTGAACTAGCTGTGTGTGGACGGATGCCTTCTCATCAGGGCTGTATACAAGTCACTCTACAGCAAGCAGCCATAGTGGCCTCATATAGGCCTGTGCATAATGCGACTGTGTAGATAACAAACACTCCTTACTGTGCGGCCTCCCTACTAGTGATGAGCGAATATACTCGTTACGCAGGTTTTCTCGAGCATGCTCGGGTGTCCTCCGAGTATTTTTAGTGCTCGGAGATTTAGTTATCGCCTCAGCTGAATGATTTACATCTGTTAGCCAGGCTTAGTACATGTGGGGGTTGCCTGGTTGCTAGGGAATCCCCACATGTACTTATGCTGGCTATCAGATGTAAATCCTTCAGCTGAGGCGATAACTAAATCTCCGAGCACTAAAAAATACTCGGAGGACCCCCGAGCATGCTCGAGAAATCTCAAGTAATGAGTATATTCGCTCATCACTACTCCCTACGCCATTCACTTATACAGCATAGGCTGGCACAGAGGCGTAGCTAGGGGTTTGGGTGAAACTTCTGAGTGGGCCACTAACCAGGTAACTGTGACTACAACTATGGTGGCGCATATAATACAAAATCAGTAAGACAGAAAACATAGTATATAGAGCAGTCCTAAGCTATGTGGCACATCCTAATACTGGAGGAGAACCTCAGCAGATGAACGGGCTGTTACAGAAAATAATCTCTATACGAAGACCAACACTGATATTACCGTGATATGGTGACCACGTAGTGGTAGATACCAGACCTGCAGAACATACACATGATTACAGTACAGGTACAGATAGTGACTTACAAGTTACGTTCTTTCTGCTGGAATCGTTCACTTTCCTCTTCTTTTCCATCTGGCCCAGACCAACACGACAACTTCTCCAGCCAGGACTCAGCTGCAGAGATTACAACAAAGACACATTTGTTCTCATTTCCTGCACAGTCTCCATCTATTCCCAACCTCCACAAACTCCTAACTCTGCTGATACCCCAATACTGAGCCGCTGCTGCCATATGTGTCCCTATTACTGCCCCTGATACCCCAATACTGAGCCGCTGCTGCCATATGTGTCCCTATTACTGCCCCTGATACCCCATTACTGAGCCGCTGCTGCCGTATGTGTCCCTCTTACTGCCCCTGATACCCCAATACTGAGCCGCTGCTGCCATGTGTCCATATTACTGCCCCTGATACCCCATTACTGAGCCGCTGCTGCCGTATGTGACCCTATTACTGCACCTGATACCCCAATACTGAGCAACTGCTGCCGTATGTGACCCTATTACTGCCCCTGATACCCCAATACTGAGCAACTGCTGCCGTATGTGACCCTATTACTGCCCCTGATACCCCATTACTGAGCCGCTGCTGCCGTATGTGACCCTATTACTGCACCTGATACCCCAATACTGAGCCGCTGCTGCCGTATGTGTCCCTATTACTGCACCTGATACCCCAATGCTGAGCCACTGCTGCCGTATGTGTCCCTATTAATGCAGCTGATACCCCAATACTGAGCCGCTGCTGCTGTATGTGTCCCTATTACTGCACCTGATACTCCAATACTGAGCCGCTGCTGCCGTATGTGACCCTATTAATGCACCTGATACCCCAATACTGAGCCGCTGCTGCCATATATGTCCCTATTACTGCACCTACTGTGTGGTACTCTATGCCCTCTAAATTGTAAAACAACCCTCATGAATATAGTGATGTCACGTGCAACTGCCGTAGAAAACAGTGCCCACATTGTGCCCCATAGAAAGTAATAATGCCCTCTATGTGCCCCTTTGACAGTTATATTATCCAGAGTAGTCCTCACACTGTATCATGGCCCCCTCAGTAACACCCTCTCTGTATCATGGCCCAATTAGTAGCACCTCTCTGTATGATAGTCCTTAGTAGTCCGCATTCTGTTTCATTGCCCCCTTAGTAGCCCTCCCACTCTATGATAACCCCCTAAGTAGCCCTACGGTGTATAATGGCCACCTTAGTAGCCCTATTTACAGAGGACCCGATTAGTAGCACCTACACATTATGGCCATAACAAATTTAAAAGAAAAAAATAAACATCATATACTCACCTTACCCCAGCAAGTGCAGAGGCAGACACATCAGCAGGTCCTGGGCAGATGAATACGGTCACGTCATCGCATCGGGACTCACGTCCTGTGCCTGTCGTGGGGCAATGACTTCATCGCTTCACTCTGCTCTGGATCTGCCATTCTGGAGGCCACAGGACTGAAGTGACCTACAGCCTACAGAACAGAGAGCTGCACATAGAAATCATGGAGCCCTATAGCAGAAGTTCTAATTCCCTCCCCACCTAAAGAAAAAAAAAAATTCAATGGGGTCACAGAAGAGCACATAGATCATATCTCACAACACTTCAGCTTTTACAAAGTAACTTTCCTCCTACCGGAACCCTAGATTCACCATTCATTGCACTCAAAGTATGAGGACAACCCCTATGATGAACCAACTGTACCTCGTCCCTGAACTGCCCCAGAAAATTATGATCCCACAACTGTGACTCTCACACAGCCTTCCATGCAGTATAATGGCCCCACACTGTGTAATAGGCCCCACACAAATCTTCACATTATATAATTGCTTGCATACATTATAAAGGCTCCCACATAGCCCTCCAAATATAATAGCCCCCACATAGTATAATGCACCCTATAGTCCTTCATATAGTAAAATACACTCCCTATAGTCCTTCATATAGTATAATACACTCCCTATAGTCCTCCATATAGTATAATGCACTCCCCATAGTCCTCCACATAGTATAATACACACCACGTAGTCGGAGTCTGAAGAATGATGGGGAGTAGGCATTAGCTGGTGCTCTCTCTTTCAACATTGCTTTCAATTGTATCGGCATCCAGAATGCCGATACAGTTGAACTTATGATGTCCGGTGGGCTCCCCCTTGCTCACGGGCTCCATAGCGGCTGTGTATCAAATACTTATTTCCCCACTGTGTGTGGGCTTATATCCACAATTTTCTTATATGTAAATGAGCTGTTCAGATGTATGGGCTGGACACAGATCTCCCTGAGACTCTGTCTCCAGAGTTTATTGTAAATGAAAGGAGGCGTTACCAGTGTGAGACATGTAATGACGGACAGTCTGTTCTCCAAATCTATATGTCTCACATCGGTAATGCCTCCTTTCACTTACAATAAGCTCTGGAGGCAGATTCTCACAGATTTGTGTCCAGCCCATGGATCTTAACACCTCATTAACATATAAGAAAAACATGGATTTCTTTGGAATAAAACATCGGATCACATATATCAAATAACAGTATAGTGCTTTGTTCCAAAGCACTATAACTATCATTTTATCCAGCTTCCTATGACTTACATGCCCATATAGACGACTAAGGAGGCTTGATCCTTCTGACAGATTTCCTTTTAATATAATAGGTTCAATCAGGTCAGTTGAATCAATTAGTGTATGCAAATTAATAATTAGATCGTATGGAAGAGCTCTATGTTGGGGATGCACTGTAGTGGCAGAACAGTGTGTGTGAAGGGGATCATCGTGGGGCATCATAGTGAGTGTGGGAGGAAGGGCAGTGTGCGGCATCATACTGTATGTAAAGGAATGGTGGGGCATCTGTGTGAGCGGGGATGCCCAACATACTGTGTAAGGGCTCATACTCACTTGCATGAAATACGGCTGAGTCTCGCATGTTAAAACCCGGCTCTGCCGCTGGCACTCCAGAGCGGAGCGTGCGGCCGCATAGCAATACATGGAGCTGCACGCTCCGCTCCCAAGTGCCGGCGCAGAGCCGGGTGTTACCATGCGAGACTCGGCCGTATTTCACTCGAGTATGAGCCCTAAGGGAGATCATTTGTCGGAGGGCATCACACTGTGTGAAGGGCATCATGGTGGTGCTGCTCTGCGTGGGAAAGCATCACACTGTAAAGGAAAGGCAAAGAGACTTTATTAGGGGCTCTATGTCTGTGTGGGAATACAAAAATAACTGGGTGGGTTTAGCATAAAGAAACTTAGGACTGCGCAGTCATTACTTGTCCCACTTTCCTAGCTCTCAAAATTATGACATATGCGATTGTCACCCATAAAACTAACAATAATGCATGCTGCTATTTCACGTATGTGTAGCACATTGGCCTGCGTGCTGTGCAGGGGTGGTCTGTTTTGCACAAAGACAGCAATGACTGACAATACACCCATCTAAATGGGTAAATTTTTATTTTGTCACTGTTGTGGGCTTTTTGAAGACTCCCTTCAAGCTTCCTTCTCCCACAAGACTTTCTTCACGCTACTACAGTCTTTAGAGTCATCTACGTTCAGTTTAGTTGAAATGCAGATGGCAGGTGTAGGAACATGTACAATGTCATTTCTAGAAGCTGAGATCTCTGGGACTAGAGCTATATGGATGCAGTTTATTCTATATGTGCAGACTCTCCCAGGCCCATTCTTGTGACCTTCATTGAAAAGTTGTCACCTCTCCCTTAGGCATTCAGAAAAACCCTCCTAAAGAAAGTGCTCCCCAAATGCTGCACTACCAGACTCTGCTCCAGCGTCCAGAACTCATTATCCTTCTGCCCACAATTGTGACCATCAGACATGGGCGGCCCTTGGTAATGCATGAAATGTCTTATGGTTTCTACACTTAAATACAGGGCAAACACTCTGATGTGTGACACTAGGCCAAGCCTCATACAAGCAGGACAGATATCATCTGTGATAAGTCCTAGGTGTCTGGAAGATGTCAAGAACATTCTTGGCTATACCATGTTTGACATGCTCTCATCCAAGTTATCAGTGGCACTACACTACTCAGAGAACCTTTAACAATTTGTACTATATACTTACCCCTCTACTAGATTTTCCCCTGATCAGGCCTATTAAAAAAGGCCGAAACGCATAGGTAATGGTTGGAGTTCACTACTACAGTGTCATACTTGGGTACTGCCCTTGTTAGGGCAGGAGTCCTGCATTAGGGGCACAACAGGGGATATTAGGGCCTAACAGTCTCACTGATCCCCGTCCTCCTATGCTGCCTTCTGAGGGTGATCTCTAGAGAAACAAGTGAGAACCCACAATTTTTATTAAAGGGAGCCTGTCAAGCAGGATTGTGCACAGTAACCTACACAGTGTCAGGATGGCGCCGTTATATTGATTAAAATGATACCGTGGTTGATGAAATCCATCTTGTGGTTGTTGTGTATTCTTTATTTGTAGTTTTCAGTTAATGATATGCTCGTGCTCTGGGACAGCCTTTGGGGGGGGATTTGGGGGAGGTCATGTGGTGATCTGCTTATTTATTCATGTGTATGGCTTCTGACAGGTCACTGATCCCTCACTGAACTGCCCCGTAGTTTACATAATGAATAAATAGGATGGTGCCGGCCGCGCCTGTGCAGTAGCATCTATCGGTGATCTGATAGATGCTACTGTGCCACTCCCCCGGAAGAAGGCACGCACGCCGAAACGCGCGTAGGGGTGGTGGCGCCGCAGGTCCGAGGTAACTATGCTTCATTGTAACTTTATATGTTCCTGTTGTCTGCAATAGGTGGTATCGCTGGATGTTTTGTGCACCAGCTTAGTAAGATTGTTCCTATGTGTTGGACTGACTAAATACACCAATCTATGTCAATGTGGACAAAGGCATTATACCCAGCATTGGTTTAAACCTCTGATCTGCGGCTCCTTTGTAGTATTCACCTTCTAAAGCACCTTGATTCTTGTTTATCTACAATTTTTTTAATTAATAAATTTATATATTTATGTATCCTGGTTTTCTTGCAGTATCTTTTGTAGGATTTTTACATCTTGGAAGGAGTAATTTCTTTTTGTTCTCTAGCAAGATGGCACCACCGGCAGCTATCGGATCGCTGATGGTGCCGGCTGCGCCTGTGCAGGAGCAGTTATCGGGTCGCCAATAGCTGCTACTGCACTGGCACAGCCGGCTCCATTTAAAAAAAATTTTTTTTTTTTTTAATACCATCTAAAACAATAATTAATTGCACATTATGGATGCGATCATGGTACCGCCGGCACCTGCCTGCAGAAGGGGATTTTTAAAAAATATTTATAATATTCATTATGTAAACTAGGGTGCAGGTCAGTGAGGGATCAGTGACCTGTCAGCAGTCTGCATTATGAATACCTAAGCAGAGCACCCCATGAAGACCCCCACAGCCCCGCCCCGGAGCACGAGCATAGCAACACAAAACTGAAAATAAAGATTAATCAACAACAAGACGGATTTCATCAACCAATGTATCATTTTAATCAGTATAACGGTGCCGACCTGACACTGTCTGTAGGTTACTTCAGCACAATCCTGCTGACAGGTTCCCTTTAACTGCACTAGTCTCATCGTGAGCACCTTTTTTGAATGTCTATGTCATGTCAGATGCTGCAAGCAGAGCAGCTTTGCCTCTACAGCATTGAAAGAGTATGGAAAGGTAATGATGCCAGACAATTTCAGGCACAAAGAACTTGCATGCAAATGCTACTTGTCTAGGAGACAGGCTACCTTCGACAGGACTGCAGCGGTGGCCGGTAACCTAGGCAATGAGCGTAAACTCTAGAAATAAAATCTCTGTTTCCAAAGAGAGGATTCTCAATACGGGTATGTGCACAGGGCATCTTTTTCAGGCTGGATTTCACCTGTACCCCACTTAAAAAACAAAACCCACACACCATCAGCAAGGCCGCCAAAGTAGACTAGTCAGGAAAACTATCCGTGGTGACTTCCTGAAACTTATTCTGAGTCTAAACTCAGTCGGTGTGCCACAGCACATGCCTTTACGGCAAAGTTGCCGGTTTTACAAGCACTTTGTAATTTCACCCATGTAGGTTGATGAGAAATCCCTGTTACTAGTAGCATATAAGCGTGCAGGTTAGAAAGTCAAGGGGCTTAGGCCGGGTTCACACTTGCGTGTGGCTGTCTGTGTATGGCTGTGTAGTTCCTCCCTTAAGCTCCGCCTACTTCCGCATGCATCCTGTGTACCTATCTTTAACATTGGGTACGCATGGACATGCGTTGTATGCGGATGCATCGGCATGCGGCGTTGACTTGCCCGCCGACCGCACGGGAACGCAAAAAGTTGCGTTCCCGTGTGGTCGGTGGGCATGTCAAAATGCCGCATGCGGAGGCATCCGCATACAACGCATGTCCATGCGTACCCAATGTTAAAGATAGGTACACAGGATGCATGCGGAAGTAGGCGGAGCTTAAGGGAGGAACTACACAGCCATACACAGACAGCCACACGCAAGTGTGAACTTAGCCTTAACGAAGTTGTTAATTCCCCATTATGTTATACATGGAAAATGCCAGGAATTTGGAACCTTGTTTAAAAGCACAACTTCTGTGGATTTATTGTGCATATAAAATATTGTATAATACACCAACTTTTATTTTTCTTGGATTCCTTGTATTTCCATAGCTCAAATGAAATGCGGTAATAAACCAATTATCTGATAATCAAACCCTAAAAAAACGAAACAAAAAAATCAGCCAGCGCAGCAAAGTTTTGTGTCACTGCATAAAAGAGTGTAGTCTCGGGTCGTAACCTGTATAAAATAAGCATCTTGCATTGTCGCAGAGAAGAGGAGTGGCGGCTGTTGTATGACCCCGATTTTGTGCAGTTTATTGGCATTTGCACAATCTTCTCTACACATACTATAGTTTATGTTCTGCCAAAACCTGGACAATCCACGTGTCCTTAAAGATTTTTTCTTTTTGTATCAAAAATAAAGAAAGAACACACGATTGTTAAAAAGCAATAAAGAAGTCTGCACAGTCTGGTTAAATAGTATCAGTTTCCATGTTTCCAGTTTAGGGTCCAAGAGCTTCAAGTACCATTGCAAACAAGTCCTCTATAGGGAGGCACTGGTGGGAAAGTATAAAGGTCTCCTTGTGTCAGTCAATGGAATATAAAGTGCGTCCTGTTCGGGAGAACGGTAGGTTATCGCCACAACAGGGCAATGTGCAATCAAGACGACATTACACGAGTTCAGCTCCTGGGGGACACTTTCTCTTGTCGGATTTTCTTTAACCTCCAAGTCTTTGTCCTTCTCCCCAAGCAAATCCCCCAGGACGATCTTCTGGGAGTGGATTGTAGTTTGGGTCTTCATCTTGTGTATCAAATATTGCTTTCCTGCAAATTAAGTCAAGTGACATAAAGGTTTTATATAAGAGAAATAACTTGTGACTGCACAATTCACATTTGTTACTTCCCATGCTCACTAAAACTGAATCTGTCAGCAGGTTTTTACCATGTAATCTGAGAGCTGCATGAAGTAGGGGTAGAGACCTTGATTCCAGGGATGTATCACTTACTGGACAGCTTGGTGCAGTTTTGATAGAATCCCTGTTTTCTCTGCTGCAGATGTAGCAGTGGTCACAATGCGGAGCTGTGTATAAACTCCACCCACACCCCAAATTGGCAGCTTCCTGGCAAGCTGCCAATCAGTGGTGAGGGTGGGGTTACACAGATTAGCTGGAATGGCCCACAGACACCTAGTCATGCAGTGATAATCTCCTGCTGATAAAACACTGATTGTATTGAAACTATAGCAAGCTGCTCTGCAAGTAATAGTCGCTAAATTCAGGCTGCATGCACCTACATTATACTGATCTCGGATTAAGTAGCAAAAACCTGCCACATTTATATAAATAAAAATGCTAAAATGTTATTGGCTTTGGGAATGAGCTACCGAAAACTGACCAGAGCCTAGCTATAGACACCTTAATAAGATTTTCCAAGATTGAAAGTTATCCATGGGATAGCAGAGGACTTAGTGATTGCTGGGGGTATGAACTCTGGGATCCCACTGATCCAGATATAGGGATTTGCCCCATCTGAATAATGTGGAAGTCAAGAGCATGTGAACTTCCATTGATGGTCAATGGGACTGCTGGAAGTAGCTGACATTCCCTATGCTATGGATGAGGAATAACTTTCAGTCTAGGTAAATCTCGTTTAAGTATAACTGGATCAAATGTCACAAGAAGCTTTGAATTCTTCAAGACAGCGATGTAGGCGGAACACCTCTGACAGACATGCACAAAGAAGTACATTTGGCGATATGTATCCTGATGTTTACACTCATTTTTCTTACTAGATCCATATAAGCATGCAGAGGCGAGAGAGAAGATGTCCCTGAGCCAGCACTTTACTTACAGAATGTATGGAGTCTTCAAAATTCTTCCTCCTCCAGGCTGGTTAGGAAACACATCCTCTAAAAAGAAATAGATGTGTCCAACAGCAATACCTGAAAGAACAAAACAAACAAAAAGGTCACAAAGTGCAACATATGAAGAGAACTTAAGTACAAACACAAACTTTCCCATGTGGTATCTATAACAATATTACCAGTTTTCTAATGCCTAGAGTAAACATGTCCTCGAGAAAATAAATGAGCCAGACAGATAACTACAAGCATTGCCAAGTTATAAAGGATTGCGTTAACACAGCGAAGCACCAGTCTTGGGCAACTTTTACACTGCTAAGTACGAGTTTTTGAATATTTCAAAAGAGAAAAAGGTGGTTTACAGTGTGAATATTAACATTTCCTTGTGTGAAACATGGACAATACAAAACATTTACCCCAACAAGTTTCATACCATGTAGTATAGATCTTACCCAAGAGATCCACAATAATTGAATTCCCCAGCAGCAGTGAAAAGCCCATGAGGACCCATGGAAGGAATGGAGCCTGAAAATTCAAAAGCCCAAAGAAGTTCATTCGAACATATGGATTTCTCCTGCTCCATACATACACAAGCATTATTGTAAAAGCTTGGCCAAGGAAAACTAAATTGACAAAAAGTCCAAAAATCTAGAGAATATTAAGGAAAAACACAAATCTATGGCTGTTAAAGGGAATGTCACCACCCAAACTCATTTTAAACTAAACTATAAAAGTCATGCCTATAGCGTAGTTTTTTAGTGCAAAAAATTACCAACTCAATTACCATCACCGTCCCCTCTGTAGATTGGCAGTAGTATATCACTTCTCCATTGCAAAAACATTAGTGTGTCTTATCAGAATTTTCACTGGTGGAGTGTACTTTCCCCTGTATGATGCAGGACCAATCAGAGCAAGAGCCAACACAGGAGAAAAGGAACATGCTCCAAAATAGCTCTGCTCTCACTGCAGATCCATTGGAAGTTAATGTGAGCACAGACGTAAAAGTGTGGTTACTGACCCCTCTAATCTCCAGAGAGGCAATGTGGGGGAAGGGGCAGTAAAGTTGAGGTGAGAGTCTTGAGTTTGTAATGTAATACAACTAAACTCAGCTGTGCTGCCCTGTCCCCAATTCCCCCCCTTCCCCACGGCCGATTGTGACCTTATCAGAAAGGTATTAGTCACATGTGCTCTACTCCCAGCACTTTCTAATAAGGCAGAATATTAGACCCAGATATCGGGGCTGTGTCGTTATATCTAACACAATGAGAAACATGCACTAAACTATTGTGGGGAGAGTTCTTTTTCTCCTGCTGTGTTGCTGCCTGCTTATGATTGGGCAACTGTCATATAGAATGAAGAAGTACACACCTCAAAAATCACTCTGATAATGTCCACTTGGACTTAAAAAAAAAAAAAATGACCTCATTAGTTGTCAAATGCTCTGATTGCTAATTAGTGATGAGCGAACATGCTTGGATAAGGTGTTATCCGAGCATGCTCGTGTGGTAACAGAGTGGCTTTGGTGTGCTCAAATAATATGTTAGGAAATCCCTGCATGTGCTGCGGCTATTGACCAACAAAGAGGCAATCCCTGAATATGTTACGGCTGTCGAACAGCTGCGAGACATACAGGAGTACAGATTATTTGAGCACACTGAAGACACTCAGCACCAGAGCATGCTCAGATAACACCGTATCCAAGCATGTTCGCTCATCAATATTGCTAATATCTCTGCAACAGCGACACGGGAAAAAAAAATACTCTGCCCTGTAGCCAATATTACATCATGTGCAGTTCAACATGAACATTTTGGGGAAAAGTCGTCTTTAAAGACATGGTGCACTACATTAGTCCTTAGCAGTGGAAAGGTTTAACAATGCATTACTTTTCTTTAGAATACTCTTAGCATTTTTTTACTCATGGGTACAAGTTAAACTATTAATATACCACTGAAATGAAGGCCTAGTAAAAAAAATAAATATTCAATACTTATAAGGATACAGTCATTAAAAGGCCACCAAAGAGGAACATAAATACAAAGTCTGCGGTACGACCACGAAACGATCCTTCTTCAAGCATCCGGCAGTATCTGTATCTGGATTTCATTGTTTGTTAAGGGACAGTTTTGATTATTATTAAAGAAACCAAATGTCTCTAAATTAACACTTGACCCTGCATAAAACTAAATGTGTAGTCAGTGAGCACGTTCTAAGCTACAGAAGTATTGACGATAACCCATATGTTTAAAGTGAACCTGACAGATGATATATGTTGTCCGATCCACGGGCAGCAAGCACCAGATGCTGGCTGCATGATCTCAGGCAGGTATGTTTGACTATGTCCAAAAACCGGCTTTAAAAGCGCTACTGACTATCAAGTGGCACAGGAGACCAGTCAGAATAGTTGGTCCCCTGGATCCGGTCAGCAAAAAACGGATTCCTTTACAAATTAAAAGAAATAAGTCAGTAGGAATACGGCACTCCTGGATAAGCAGTTGCTCGGATAGGGTCCCAACCCAAATCCATAAATAGAAAAAAATCCGGCACTCAAATTAGGGTAATAATGAAATCAAATGAAAAATGTATTATGTGGCCCAAACTGTATGTGCAATACGTAACGTTTCAGTCTAACAGAGACCTTTCTCAAACATACATACAGAGCGCCTGCACCACAAGCAACGGAGGTTGCACTACCTAATTGTGCTGCCTTGCTCACACCTTGGTGGTCGGTCCTTGGAGAATCACGCACGCTAGCTGAAGAATGCCATACAATTTACCCTGAACAGGAGCACCGGTGTGTATGTTTGGAAAAGGTCCGTGTTAGACCGAAACATCACGTACTGCACAGTGTGGACCACATACGGTAATACATTCTTCATCTGATTTCACTATGACCCCCATTTGAGCACCAGATTCTCTCTTTCTATTTAGAAAATGAAAGAAAAATGGATTGCTAACTAACGGAACCACAGATCCATTTTCCATAGACTTATTTGTTAAATAAAGAACCAGCAGAGATCAGTTATTTAAAAATGGACCAAAAAGTTGTGCGCACAACTTTTTTGGTAACGGATTGCAGCTGGATCCATTCTAGCTGATCTCACCAGACATGTGAACATTGCCTTAGAACGTTTTTCTCTGTGACGCCGCAGCATTGCAGAGTCAAACACACCTGGCTGAGATCATGCAGCCAGTGCCCGATACAGGATGCCAATGAATCGGGCAGCATATATTGGCTATCCGCTTCCCTGCAAGGATTTCCAAGTCACTTCAGAGGGGCACAGGAGGGCATCTCTCTAGGCAGCTAGATCTGCTCTGTTTGCACTGCAGAAAAAATTATTGTAGAAAATGGAAGATTGACATAACATGCAGGAGAAAACCAATGGACATACAAAAGTACTGGGTGGCTGAACGTATCGGAAAAGGAATGTAACCTCCAAAATCCTCCTCACAAACATTGAAAAAAAACTCTACCTACCGTAAACTCTAACTATTCCTTTTCATTTCTATGGTTCATCCATTTTGCTGTTCATGAGGGTTTTGATCCTGAAAAGGTTTTGAAAAACGCATAGTGAAATAAAGCGCATGTCAATTCTTTGAAATGGATCCCGATGGCATAAACTCCAATCAAAAGGTTGAAAAAAAAAAAAAAAAAACCTGTTCACAATAAAAACCTCTTCCACAGGTAAATAATAACACCACCATTTTTTTATTTTTAACCACAAGAATTTGTCAGCACGGTTTCACCCCCTGAAACTATTTATATGCACATGTAGCTTTTTCACACGCAAGCACAGCAATACCCTTACATTGCCAGTCTCTTCCTCGGTTTGAATCTATATGCAAATGGCTACGATAGATCTGAAGCTTCTGTCATTCCAGCTCTGTTCCCCACCCTTCAACACCCGCCACTCCTCCATGACCAATAGCCTCTATGCTGTGTGACTTCTGGTAATGGAGCCATCAGTAGTCAAGAAGGAAGAGGCGTCGCAGGGCGGGGAATAGAGCTGGAGTGACAGAGGCATGTAAAGGTATTGCTGAGGTGGTCTCTGAAAGCACTACGTACTCATGTGAAAAACTTGGGGTTTGAACTCCCACTGACAGATTCCCTTAAATATGATGGACTTGGTGCTTATGTGGACACAGCCACGCAGAGGATATCCCTATGTAAAAACATAAGCGTTGTTTTCCATTCACTCACTTATACAGTCAGGCACTAAATACCACACTTTGCCTCCATTCTGCTGTCGCATCTATTTTTCAGCATTTTTACCAAAAGCAATCAGGCGGTGCCATTTTTTTTTATTATTATTACCATGTTGAGTTTCTTAACAGAAGTAAGATTTTTTCAAGACCTGTAAATCTAATCTTAATGATGTAAATAGTCATCTCATACTAGGAATCATGTCTGAAAATCCACTTTATAAAGGATACAGAAAAATCATATTAAATAAAAAATTGAATCCAACTGGTCCAAAAAATAGGAAGTTTGTGACTAGTCTCCATACCTAAAGAAGAGAGAGAAAAAAAAAAACATAATAGAAGCATATTTCTTTTTAAACCATGTAACGTGAGAACAGAGTTGCCAAAGTGTGGTGGAGAAACTGTACAATTGAAGCGCAAATAGATCGCAAACTGGTCAAGGTACAATTATGTGACAAGTTGAGGAACCTTGGCTTGGGACAAAAGCCTGCAGGCACTATGCTACGGCAGACTGCCCAATTGTGGCAGCATGCGATTCCCTGGTGTCGCCACTGCCAGCCGGAGGTCACATGTCAGAATGGATACAATCAGCACGCTCGTGGTCATGTGAAAACTAGACTTATTCCTCTTCTCTCAATAGCTGGGAATTGAAGGAAGCTAGTTGAATCTAGTCGGCACGTGACCACGAGTAGGCAAATTGCATACATTCTGCATATGACCGCCGGCTCGCACTGGGGATACCCAATCGTAACAATATGAGTAGTCTGTGACTACGGACCCCCCCCCCTTCCTCCCAAATCACCCCATTAATCATGGAGACTTGCTCAGTGGAGAAAGATTCAACTGAAAGGGGTTGTCCATTACTTGGACGATCCCTTCTCAACCAGGAGGTTTCCTCCCAGTAAAATAAGACTTATGCTCCCCTCTGATGCTGGCACCGTTCCAGTGGTGTCGCATTCACATCACATTGTTATGTCACGTGATCTCTGTGCCCAATCAGCGCTGGCTTCACTCTCCCCGCCATCGGGCAAATCAGACATGAAGAGAAGTCAGACCTGTGGCGGCCGCTCACTTCCTCTTGATGTCTGGCTAGTCTCAAGGCGAAGAGAGTGAAGCCATCACTGAACGGTCACAGGGATCGCGTGACATAATGTGATGCAAGTCCCTGGAGAGCCAGTGCCAACACGGCACCGGAGGAGAGTAGAAGTGGTTTTATTTTACTGGGAGCAAACACGCTGATGGAAAAGGGGTGTCCGAGTAGTGAACAACCCCTCTAACCTTGCTCCTTAGAACAGCTAATGCTCCTGTAGAATGTAAGTCCGCAAGGGCAGGGTCCTCGCCCATCTGTACCAGTCTGTCATTGCTAGTCTGTTTACTGTAATTTGTATGTAACCCCTTCTCATGTACAGCACCATGGAATCAATGGCGCTATAGAAATAATAATAATAATAATAATAAATAATAATGCCCAATTGGTAATCCGGCACTGCCCAATCCTATTTTTCTCTATATCATAAAGAACATTTCGAAAACCAGAGTAGAGTCTTTGTACCAAATGCAAACCTACAAAATATCTGCTAACAGCTGTCTTTTGGGGCAGAGATGCACTCAGAAACCATGTAATATGATACTTCCAACAGTATTGAAAAAAAAAAAAAAAAGTTGTTGCATGTAACTTCCTGCAGTACGTACTGAGCGCTCCTACAACATTCTGCCACATCACAGAGCACTGCAGAAATGGAAACATTACACACAGGTCCAAACCCCAGAAGACTCACCTGGTAATGTCGAAATATCAGCTCAGGGTTGAAATATAGTTGAAATGGTGTGATAATTTCTAGTTGCTGGAAGAGAGAAGACAGGAGGTAAAGTGAATTCTGTATAAAATCCCGGAGCCATTTCCTGCACTAGTACATAGATATACTATATACACAGTAATAGGAATCCGCATTGGCAGCGTCCATATCAGGCTTGCTGGGGCTCCTAGTACTCCAAGTAGCTGCAATCCTGGTGCTGACCTGTTCCAGCTCAATGCCCTTACTGGTGAAGCAGCCAACAAAGCAAGCAAGGTTTACATATTGCTCGGCTTTCTTATAATCATCTTCACATAGACGTTTTAATACTTGGGGGGGGGATACACCACTCAACAGTCTAGTGACAATTTTTTAACTAATTATTGGTGAATGTAATATTTTGTATATGCATTTAGTCTAGGATAAAAACATCATCCTGTCACCAGATTTGCCCCATATAAAGTTCAGCCAGTACCTGTACGCCGTCATATATTCTAGAATGCTGTATATACAGTATGTCCCCAATCTGCTCTGCAAGGCAAAATGAACAGGTTGCAATTGCCATTCATATGGATGACATCCTCCATGGCGCCTGCTGAGGGCAGAGCAAAGTACCACTCTGTGCATGTGTGGGGAACGGCCCAAGAGCGCAGGCACATGCACACTGCAATACTTTGCCCTCGGCACGGCAGAAAGAAGTACATCTGACAGGAGCGCGATGGAGGACACTGCGTGGATGACGTAGGACGCATCATCCACGCAAAGAAGGAAGAAGAGAGGAGGCACCGGATCAAGACCAGAGACGCCCATCAGACCGGGCCGCGCCACAGGAGAGTTTAATATAAGCATTCTAGAATGGTAAAGGGAAAAATTGGGTGATAGGTTCCTTTTAAAGAAGAAAAAATACAACTAAAACCACGGCCAGGACATTAGATTTAGACTTATTTTACAATTTATAGCAAATAAAAACTGTCAGCAGAGTTTTATCAATAAAAAGAGAGAAAAAAAAAAACACTAATGAACCTAATGAAAATGATCCCTGGGCTGGAAAAACAATAAATACGTTTTTTTAAAGGATGCTCATTATTTTCCTATTGATGACCTATTCTTAAAGCAAACCTGTCACCTGATTCATGCTACGCAAACTGTAGAAAAGTATAGCTGTTAGGTTATAACGGAGAAGGAGTTGTTCAAGTAGTGGACACCCCCTTTAAGTCCAGGGTCACAACGACTCATCCCCAGCAAATTGAGAAATTTCTTTATAAACACGTAATCCCCTTGGGACACGTCCACATTCCGCATAAGATTTTAACGACTTAATAGTCCAATAAAGTCTAATTTCCCTCTCAGCCAGAGAGTGTATTTTAATTTCAAGTGTTTTCGTGCTTATTAACGATAATTCATCTTTATGGTTGCAATCCATAAAGAACTCCTCCGCACCTTCTCTACCAGCCAGTAAACCATCCTCCAAAGAAGTGCCCAGGTCCGAATCCATAAGGTCTTCATGACTAGTCTCCATTGTAAGTGACTGTCTCTTTACTTATATGAACCTTATTGTGTCTGCCTGTGCTCAATTCCCAAAAAAGTCCAAAGGTTCATGTAGCACAAGAAAAGTTTAGAGTAAGAACGGCACTAGGCAGCTTTAAAACAACTGGTTCAATGGTGAACATAGGATCCTATTTAGGACACATATAGCACATATGTGGCAGCAACTTGTGGGCGGTGCTCAACGCCAGTTATTGTGCAAGTCTAAACAAAAAGGAAATACAAGTGGCACTCACCCCGATGTTGCTGTGAATCAATGTCCTTTATTCATATTACGAAGGAACATAACGCATTTAAGTTCATTGATAAGTGGTTCCTGCAATGTACAGGAACCGCGATGGGTACGCCCGTCGCATGCGTATTTGCTAACTTATTCTTAGCGGTATTCGAGGAGAAATATATAACATCTACCACTAATCCGTTTTTACAACATATACGGGCGTATCATAGGTTCGCTGATGACATCTTCATTGTGTGGGATGGCTCGAAGAATGATTTTGATAATTTTGTTACTCATCTCAATAACATTAATGAGGATAACATGCAATTTACAGCCTGTTTTGGGGGTAATTCGCTTGATTTTCTGGACGTTAACATTGAAATAGCGGAGGGTAAAATAAATACATGTGTACACAAAAAACCCACCGCAACAAATAACTTATTACATTTCAATAGCGCTCATCCTTTTCACACAAAGAACAGCATACCCTATAGCCAGATGGTTAGGTACAGAAAAATTAATAACAATGAAATAACTTTTAAAAAGCAAATAACAGAACTCAAAACTAATTTTCTAAATAGAAATTATCCTCCTAAAATTCTGTCAGCGGCTGAAAATAGAGTTAGGAAACTAGCACAGCAAGATTTATTAAAAAATCGTAAGAAATCTATATACCCCCCTAAAGAGAAAAAAGAGAATAATAATAAATTTGTTTTCACATTTACACATAGCCCAATGGATAAAGAAATTTATGCTGCCATAAATAAAAACTGGCATGTGTTGCAGAATGATAAGGAATTATCATCTCTGACAGTGAATCATCCAACTTTCGCTTATAAACGTACAAAGAATCTAGGTGACCTGTTGGTTAAAAATCGCCTTGCAGCAACAGAAAATACTAATTGGCTAAAAAAACTACAGCCTATAGGTAACCATAAATGTGGAAACTGTAGTTTTTGTCACCTTAGACCCCTAGACAACCCCATCCGCGTTGGTTCCGTTTGTCATACAGTCCGTCAATTGGTTACATGTAAAACCCAGTATGTAGTCTACCTGATCACCTGCCCCTGCCACTTTTTTTATATCGGCAAGACGATACGTCCGATGGTTCATAGGTTTAGAGAACATTATAATTCAATTTCATCCGGTAAAGGACGTCCCCGTTTTATTAAACATATGCGGGACATACATAATGCGAACCCAAATGTCTTGCGGTTCGCTGGTTTGGAAGTAATAAAAAATCCACTTAATGGAGGCGACCGTAAGAAATTATTATTACAACGTGAAGCCAGGTGGATTATGGAGACTAACGCACAGGGACCCATCGGACTAAATGACAAACTGGATGTGTCTATTTTTCTATGAAAATTGTATTTAAAACGAGTGATATCTAATTGAATATGTTTAATGTGCTCATTAACGTTATTTGGTGCTTATAATGCAATTTGTTTTTAATGTACTCACCTGTTCACATTAAGCCGTCTAGCTCCCTATATAGGATATGACGTTTTTAATTCTTGCACCTGGACCCGTGGAAGCGCACAAGCGCGAAACGGCCGTCGTCCCTTTCCTCCTCCCGCACCGCTATTCTCACCAGCCGCCTCTCCATATTATGTCTGTTCCTTCGTAATATGAATAAAGGACATTGATTCACAGCAACATCGGGGTGAGTGCCACTTCTATTTCCTTTTTGTTTAGACTTGCACAATAACTGGCGTTGAGCACCGCCCACAAGTTGCTGCCACATATGTGCTATATGTGTCCTAAATAGGATCCTATGTTCACCATTGAACCAGTTGTTTTAAAGCTGCCTAGTGCCGTTCTTACTCTAAACTTTTCCTGGCAGTATTTAGGTTTTTCACAAAAAAGCATCAAAAAGGGGTAGATCATGAGTGCTGCCAGGATGGTGGCCAAAAAGCATCCATAATAAGAGACTAAAGGTACCGTCACATTAAGCGACGCTGCAGCGATATCGATAACGATGCCGATCGCTGCAGCGTCGCTGTGTGGTCGCTGGAAAGCTGTCACACAGACAGCTCTCCAGCGACCAACGATGCCGAAGTCCCCGGGTAACCAGGGTAAACATCGGGTTACTAAGCGCAGGGCCGCGCTTAGTAACCCGATGTTTACCCTGGTTACCAGTGTAAATGTAAAAAAAAAAAAGAAAAACACTACATACTTACATTGCCGTGTCTGTCGCGTCCCTCGCCTTCAGCTTCCCTGCACTGTGTAAGTGCCGGCCCTAAGCACAGCGGTGACGTCACCGCTGTGCTTTGCTTTACGGCCGGCACTGACACAGTCAGTGCAGGAAGCTCTGAGCAGCAGCGCGGACGCCGGGGGACGTGACAGACATCAGAGGGTGAGTATGTAGTGTTTTTTTTTTTTAACTTTTACAATGGTAACCAGGGTAAATATCGGGTTACTAAGCGCGGCCCTGCACTTAGTAACCCGATATTTACCCTTGTTACCATTGTAAAACATTGCTGGCATCGTTGCTTTTGCTGTCAAACACGACGATACACGCCAATCTGACGACCAAATAAAGTTCTGGACTTTCAGCAACGACCAGCGATATCACAGCGGGATCCAGATCGCTGCTGCGTGTCAAACAACGATATCGCTATCCAGGACGCTTCAACGTCACGGATCGCTGTCGTTCTCGTTGCAAAGTCGTTTAGTGTGAAGGTACCTTAAGGAGAAAGTAGCACAAATAAGGTCTTATCTAACAAACATAAGTATTTTTATAAGATTGTGGTAACCTTATTTGTAGGATTAAGCATTTTAGGTTGATGGTCAGCTGCGGATCCACGGGTGGTCAAAGCCAATTAATCAAGATGTCAATGATACAATTTTTATTTTATTACCTTGCAGTTTTTATCCGATAAATCAATTAATATAATCCACAAGATAATCAATTTTTTCAATTGACGTCTTCAATAATCGGTAGTGCAGAAGATATCTACAAATTCTCCACTCTGATGAAAAAAGCATCAGTAGTGACCCTCATCTCCTTTGAGGCGAATAGCTCCGTCTGAGTCTGACAGCAGACAGAACAGTATATATACACTGCTCAAAAAAATAAAGGGAACACTTAAACAACAGAATCTAAGTAAATCAAACTTCTGTGAAATCAAACTGTCCACTTAGGAAGCAACACTGTTTGACAATGAATTTCACATGCTGCTGTGCAAATGGAATAGACAACTGATGTATCCAAATCCTGGTCCTCCTCACCATATTCCCACAGTCATTTCTACCTCCCACCCACGCTCCATCACAAACTTCCGTAACCTCTCTAACCTTATACCCATTCACCCAGCCCCCGCTTCCCCAGTCCCACTAACAGGAGCTCTGTGGAACGCTCGCTCTGTCTGTAACAAGCTTCCCTACATCCATGATCTTTTTGTTACTACCAAACTTTCCTTCCTCGCCATCACCGAAACCTGGCTCACCCCTTCTGACACAGCCTCTCCTGCTGCACTTTCCTATGGTGGCTTCCACCTTTCTCACACACCCCGCCCCAGCAGCAAGCATGGCGGAGGAGTTGGTTTTCTCCTGTCAGATAACTGCTCCTTCACCCCAATCCCACTGCCACCCTCTGTTACCCTCCCTTCCTTTGAGGTGCACTCTGTGCGCATCTACTCCCCCTCCAACCTCCAACTGGCTGTCATTTACCGCCCCCCAGGGCCAGCCACCATCTTCTTTGACCACTTCACCACCTGGCTACTTCATTTCCTTTCTGCAGAAATCCCCACTATCATCATGGGCGATTTCAACATCCCCATTGACACTTCCCTCTCAGCTGCCACTAAACTTCTATCTCTCACTTCCTCCTTCGGCCTCACTCAATGGTCTTCTGCAGCCACTCACAAAGATGGTCACACACTGGACCTCATCTTCACCCACCTCTGCTCCCTATCTAACCTCTCTAACTCACCTCTTCCTCTCTCTGACCACAACCTTCTCACATTCTCATCTCTCTCCACTCCATGTCTACAATCCCCACCCCACAAACTTTCACACCCTCGCAGAAATCTTAAACATCTTGACCTACATTCATTCTCTGAATCCCTTCTCCCTCTCACAGACATAAGTTCCATACACAATGCGGATGACGCTGCCACTCTATATAACACCACAATAGCTGTAGCTTTGGAATCTGCTGCCCCACTTACACATACCAAAGCTCGCAAAATCAACAGACAGCCCTGGCACACCAGCCTGACCAAAGAACTGAGGCGAGCTTCCAGGGCTGCTGAGCGCAGATGGAAAAGATCCCACTCCAACGACCACTTCATCGCATTCAAACAGTCCCTCACTACTTTCAAGACCACACTCACCACAACTAAAGAAAACCTACTTCTCATCTCTCATATCCTCCCTGTCTCACAACCCTAAACAGTTATTCAACACCTTCAATTCTCTCCTCCATCCCCCAGCACCTCCTCCCTCCCCACTTATCTCCGCTGAAGACTTTGCCTCATTCTTCAAGCAGAAGATTGATAACATCAGAGAGTTTTGGTCAACAAGCCCCAGAGCCCTTCCTCCCAACTTCCCTACCCTCCACCTCCAAAACCAACTTCTCCACCATTACAGAAGATCAACTCGCCACTCTACTCTCAAGATCGCATCTCACCACCTGTGCACTTGACCCGCTCCCATCCCACCTCATCCCAAACCTCACCACAATCTTCATCCCAACCCTAACCCATCTATTCAACCTATCACTAACAACTGGTGATTTCCCCTCAAGCTTTAAACATGCCTCCATCACACCTATCCTCAAAAAGCCCTCTCTTGACCCATCCTCTGTATCTAGCTATCGCCCTATATCACTTCTCCCCTATGCCTCAAAACTACTGGAACAACACGTCTACCTTGAACTGTCCTCCCATCTCTCTTCTTGCTCCCTCTTTGACTGCTTACAATCTGGCTTCCGGTCACACCATTCCACTGAAACTGCCCTAACTAAGGTCACCAATGACCTCTTAACCGCCAAGAGCAAGCGACACTACTCCGTTCTCCTCCTCCTCGACCTGTCGGCTGCCTTTGACACAGTGGACCATTCCCTATTATTACAGACGCTCTCATCCCTTGGCATCACAGACTTGGCCCTATCCTGGATCTCCTCATACCTAACAGACCGGACATTCAGCGTCTCCCACTCACACACCACCTCCTCACCTCGCCCCCTCTGTCGGAGTCCCACAAGGTTCAGTCCTTGGGCCCCTGATCTTCTCCATTTACACCTTTGGCCTGGGACAGCTCATAGAATCTCATGGCTTTCAGTATCACCTCTATGCTGATGACACACAGATCTACATCTTTGGACCAGATATCACCTCCCTACTAACCAGAATCCCTCAATGTCTGTCCACTATTTCATCCTTCTTCTCCGCTAGATTTCTCAAACTTAACATGGACAAAACAGAATTCATCATCTTTCCCCCATCTCACGCGACCCCAACGAACCTATCCATTACAGTAAATGGTTGCCCACTCTCCCCAGTCCCACAAGCTCGCTGCCTCAGGGTAATCCTTGACGCTGATCTCTCCTTCAAACCACATATCAAAGCCCTTTCCACTTCCTGCCGACTTCAACTCAAAAATATTTCACGAATCCGTTCATTCCTCAACCAAGAATCTGCAAAAACCCTAGTCCATGCCGTCATCTCTCGCCTCGACTACTGCAACCTCCTGCTCTGTGGCCTCCCCTCGAACACTCTCGCACCCCTCCAATCTATTCTAAACTCTGCTGCCTGACTAATCCACCTGTCCCCCCGCTATTCTCCGGCCTCTCCCCTCTGTCAATCCCTTCACTGGCTCCCCATTGCCCAGAGACTCCAGTACAAAACCCTAACGATGACATACAAAGCCATCCACAACCTGTCTCCTCCATACATCTGTGACCTCGTCTCCCGGTACTTACCTACACGCAACCTCCGATCCTCACAAGATCTCCTTCTCTACTCCCCTCTTATCTCCTCTTCCCACAATCGTATACAAGATTTCTCTCGCGTATCACCCCTACTCTGGAACCTTCTACCACAACACATCAGACTCTCGCCTACCATCAGAATCTTCAAAAAGAATCTGAAGACCCACCTCTTCCGACAAGCCTACAACCTGCAGTAACCACCGATCAACCAACCGCTGCACGATCAGCTCTATCCTCACCTACTGTATTCTCACCCATCCCTTGTAGATTGTGAGCCTTCGCGGGCAGGGTCCTCACTCCTCCTGTACCAGTTATGACTTGTATTGTTTAAGATTATTGTACTTGTTTTTATTATGTATACCCCTCCTCACTTGTAAAGCGCCATGGAATAAATGGCGCTATAACAATAAATATTATTATTATTATTATTATTATTAATAATAATAAACAGCAAGAGAAAAATGGACTTTATTGCCTAATGGCGTGGCGACGTTTCAGATGTGATATCCTTTCTCAAACGTCGCCACGCCATTGGGCAATAAAGTCTAATTTTTTGTGTGTTTTTTCTTTTTTTAAGGAATCATTGGCCTGTTGGTTGGAAAAGCTTTCCTCACTGAGGTATTTGATGATGTGGTCCCAAAAATAAATATAAATAAATTATATATATATATATATATATATATAAAGCTGAATGTGTGTATGTCCGGGATTGGCATCTGAACCGTCGCAGCTACAGCCACAAAATTTTGCACAGTCACACGTCTGGACCCCGAGAGCGTCGTAGGCTATGTTGTGAGCCGAAATTTTAACCCCGCGCTTTCCAATTCACCAAACAATTTTGCCCCTATCTACATAATGGGGATAAAATGAAAGGAAAAGTGTTGGAGGCAAATTAACAGCTGCCAGATGTGAACAAGGGGGACTTAAAGAATGAGAGCGATGGCGCCAAAGAGTATATACTGTACAGTTGCTAAGGTGGGGCCCCGACATGGGATAATCACCACACCACCACGGGGATATGAACACACACACAAAATGCGCCACACACTACCACGTGCTCGAACACATATACCACCCTCAGCACACATTTCACCACGCATACACCAACCTCGCCACATAAAAGTCGAAACACAAAAGTCGCCGCTCAAAACTCGCCACGCGCAAAACTCTCCACACGTGCAAGACTCACCTCATGGAAAACTCGCCACACGCAAAACTTGCACACGTGGAAAAATTGCCACATGCACAAAAGTTGCAACACATGCAAAAGTTGCCTCACACAAAACTTGCACATACTCAAAAGGCACCACACATAAAACTCGCCACGCGCAAAACTCGCCATGCACAAAACTTGCTGCACACAACTTGCTACACTAACCTGTCACATGCAACTCGACACACAAAAAGTTGCTACACGCATGTCGCCACACAAAACTCATCTCACAAAAGTCGCTACATGCATGTCACCACACGCAACTCAACACACACAACTTGACACACGAAACTCGCCCTAAAACACACACAAGTCTGGTATTATCCTTCAAAAATAAAAATCTGATTAATAAGCAGACAAACTACAAGAGCAACAAATGTACCATATAGGAATCTGGCAGCTGTCAGTCACATGACCAGTCTATTATGTGTATGTGTGAGCTAATATATACTGCCAGGGCGTGGGCTTACTGTTGGCTGGGGATTTATCAGGCTGCCAATTTAGCTTACAAATACTGAGGTAAAAATACTGACCAAATAACGTGTGAACGAGGTCTAATACAGGAGGACATGACATACAGATATATACTATTTACAGGGGAGATGACACACAGGTATATACTATATACAGCGGGAGATGACACACAGGTATATACTAAATACAGGAGGAGATGACATACAGGTATATACAATATACAGGAGGAGATGACACAGGTATATGCTATGTATAGGAGGAGATGACATACAGGTATATACTATATACAGGAGGAGATGACACAGATATATACTATATATAGGTGAGATGACACACAGGTATATACTATATACAGGAGGAGATGACATACAGGTATATACTATATACAGCGGGAGATGACACAGGTATATACTATATACAGGAGAGATGACACACAGGTACATACTAAATACAGGAGGAGATGACATACAGGTATATACAATATACAGGAGGAGATGACACAGGTATATGCTATGTATAGGAGGAGATGACATACAGGTATATACTATATACAGGAGGAGATGACACAGATATATACTATATATAGGTGAGATGACACACAGGTATATACTATATACAGGAGGAGATGACATACAGGTATATACTATATACAGGGGAGATGACACAGCAGGTATATACTATATACAGGGGAGATGACACAGCAGGTATATACTATATACAGGGGAGATGACAGCAGGTACATACTATATACAGGAGATTATATACAGGTGTATACTATATATAAGGGAGATGACAAACATGTATATACTGAGGTGAAAATGAGAGGTGTGAGGGGGAAAATGAGAGGTGTGAGGGGGAAAATGAGAGGTGTGAGGGGGAAAATGAGAGGTGTGAGGGGGAAAATGAGAGGTGTGAGGGGGAAAATGAGAGGTGTGAGGTGCTATAACTAACCATAGATATTTACTATGCCCAGGCAACGCCGGGCTCTTCTGCTAGTATATATATATATATCATATATATATATATATATATATATATATATATATATATATATATATATATATATATATATATATATATATATATATATATATATATATATATATATATATATATATATATATCTATATATCTATCTATCTATATATATATATATCTATATATATCTATATATCTATATATATATATATATATATCTATATATATCTATATATATATATATCTATATATATATATATATCTATATATATATCTATATATATCTATATATATATCTATATATATATCTATATATATATATATATATATATATATATATATATATATATATATATATATATATGATATATATAATATATATATATATAGAGATATATATATATATATATATATATATATATATATATATATATATATATATATATATATATATATATATATATATATATATATACATATACACACACACACAGTATATACACAGTAGTAGTGTCACCATGTGACAGCACAAGGTGTAGCTGTGTGCAGTATATAATGTATTAGAAAAAGAATGGGCCGCAAGGACCCGAAAAAACGACCACAAAGTCCGTATATCAAAATATATATCAACCTTTATTAATCATAAGAACAAGATATTAGACATTTAGACAAAAAATAGAACAAATGAAGTGGAATACCACATGGTGTATACATACACCTCACCGATGCGTGATCTACCACAGGCGCACGGAGCCAGGGAGAGAAAACACCCGCATCTATACAGAAAAATAGTATACCGTAATAATACTGCGGATTACCACAACCAAATGTCAAGAGGCATATAACCAATAAGGGTCCGTGCGCCCACCCCAACGCGCGTTTCGGTCGCACACCTTCCTCAGGGGGCTAGGTGTGCGACCGAAACGCGCGTTGGGGTGGGCGCACGGACCCGGGGGAAGTCAACACCTGCTTGTTATCTAGAGGTAAGATCCACTCCAAAATCTCTATTGGTCTATGGGGTACGTAGCTTAATTGCCATACTATATGCAGGGCTTTGGGGTAATTGTACCTATGCACTATGCTCTTTGTTCCTCTGTTAAAAACTGGCATTGCTACCCTTATTGGTTATATGCCTCTTGACATTTGGTTGTGGTAATCCGCAGTATTATTATGGTATACTATTTTTCTGTATAGATGCGGGTGTTTTCTCTCCCTGGCTCCGTGCGCCTGAGGTAGATCACGCATCGGTGAGGTGTATGTATACACCATGTGGTATTCCACTTCATTTGTTCTATTTTTTTGTCTAAATGTCTAATATCTTGTTCTTATGATTAATAAAGGTTGATATATATTTTGATATACGGACTTTGTGGTCGTTTTTTCGGGTCCTTGCGGCCCATTCTTTTTCTCATGTTTATTAGCGACCAGTCCTTTTTGTACTGTCCTCCTCTGTAGGTTTAGCCGTGACCTACCTATGTAGTTCTAGTAACATCTTAATATACAATATATCTTGCTAAATTATGCTGAGGTTTGTTGTGCTTTTGGTTAAGTATATAATATATGTATACATACACACATATAGGTACAGTATATACACACAGTATATACACAGTAGTAGTACACGTAGTTGTGCCGCCATGTGACAGCACAAGGTGTAGCTGTGTGCAGTATATATGTATACATACACACATATAGGTACAGTATATACACAGTAGTAGTACACGTAGTAGTGTCGCCATGTGACAGCACAAGGTGTAGCTGTGTGCAGTATATAATATATGTATACATACACACATATACAGTCATGGCCAAAAGTATTCACACCCCTGCAATTCTGTCAGATAATACTCAGTTTCTTCCTGAAAATGATTGCAAACACAAATTCGTTGGTATTATTATCTTCATTTAATTTGTCTTAAATGAAAAAACACAAAAGAGAATGAAGCAAAAAGCAAAACATTGATCATTTCACACAAAACTCCAAAAATGGGCCAGACAAAAGTATTGGCACCCTCAGCCTAATACTTGGCTGCACAACCTTTAGCCAAAATAACTGCGACCAACCACTTCCGGCAACCATCAATGAGTTTCTTACAATGCTCTGCTGGAATTTTAGACCATTCTTCTTTGGCAAACTGCTCCAGGTCCCTGATATTTGAAGGGTGCCTTCTCCAGACTGCCATTTTTAGATCTCTCCACAGGTGTTCTATGGGATTCAGGTCTGGACTCATTGCTGGCCACCTTAGAAGTCTCCAGTGCTTTCTCTCAAACCATTTTCTAGTGCTTTTTGAAGTGTGTTTTGGGCCATTGTCCTGCTGGAAGACCCAGGACCTCTGAGGGAGACCCAGCTTTCTCACACTGGGCCCTACATTATGCTGCAAAATTTGTTGGTAGTCTTCAGACTTCATAATGCCATGCACACGGTCAAGCAGTCCAGTGCCAGAGGCAGCAAAGCAACCCCAAAACATCAGGGAACCTCCGCCATGTTTGACTGTAGGGACCGTGTTCTTTTCTTTGAATGCCTCTTTTTTTCTCCTGTAAACTCTATGTTGATGCCTTTGCCCAAAAAGCTCTACTTTTGTCTCATCTGACCAGAGAACATTCTTCCAAAACGTTTTAGGCTTTTTCAGGTAAGTTTTGGCAAACTCCAGCCTGGCTTTTTTATGTCTCGGGGTAAGAAGTGGGGTCTTCCTGGGTCTCCTACCATACAATCCCTTTTCATTCAAATGCCGACGGATAGTACGGGTTGACACTGTTGTACCCTCGGACTGCAGGCAGCTTGAACTTGTTTGGATGTTAGTCGAGGTTCTTTATCCAACATCCACACAATCTTGTGTTGAAATCTCTTGTCAATTTTTATTTTCCATCCACATCTAGGGAGGTTAGCCACAGTGCCATGGGCTTTAAACTTCTTGATGACACTGCGCACGGTAGACACAGGAACATTCAGGTCTTTGGAGATGGACTTGAAGCCTTGAGATTGCTCATGCTTCCTCACAATTTGGTTTCTCAAGTCCTCAGACAGTTCTTTGGTCTTCTTTCTTTTCTCCATGCTCAATGTGGTACACACAAGGACACAGGACAGAGGTTGAGTCAACTTTAATCCATGTCAACTGGCTGCAAGTGTGATTTAGTTATTGCCAACACCTGTTAGGTGCCACGGGTAAGTTACAGGTACTGTTAATTACACAAATTAGAGAAGCATCACATGATTTTTCCAACAGTGCCAATACTTTTGTCCACCCCCTTTTTTATGTTTGGTGTGGAATTATATCCAATTTGGCTTTAGGACAATTCTTTTTGTGTTTTTTCATTTAAGACAAATTAAATGAAGATAATAATACCAAAGAATTTGTGTTTGCAATCATTTTCAGGAAGAAACTGAGTATTATCTGACAGAATTGCAGGGGTGTTAATACTTTTGGCCATGACTGTAGGTACAGTATATACACAGTAGTAGTACACGTAGTAGTGTCGCCATGTGACAGCACAAGGTGTAGCGGTGTGCAGTATATAATATATATATACATACACACATATAGGTACAGTATATACACAGTAGTAGTACACGTAGTAGTGTCGCCATGTGACAGCACAAGGTGCAGCTGTGTGCAGTATATAATATATGCATACATACACACATATAGGTACAGTATATACACAGTAGTAGTACACGTAGTAGTGTCGCCATGTGACAGCACAAGGTGCAGCGGTGTGCAGTATATATGTATACACACATATAGGTACAGTATATACACAGTAGTAGTGTCGCCATGTGACAGCACAAGGTGCAGCTGTGTGTTGTCTACTAATATATATTTATATCACACACACACGGCTTCTCTCTAGGAGACGCACCCTGAGGTCCCTGCGGTCTGTGTCAGTCTGTCCCAGGACATAGATCTCCCACCATTGCACTGGTGGCGGTCGGCAGGACACCATGGTCCCATCATCAGTGTGGGGCAGACACCGCCACATTAGGGCGCCCCCCTCTGTCCGGCACTTACCACTACAGCTGTGGTGAGCACACAGGCCGTGGTGTACGCTCTGGTCACAGGCGGTATCTGCATATACTCCTGCCGGAAGGTCTGGTACGCCATCTTGCTGCCTCCCACCGCTCCTCCGCTCTCATCTCCGCCTCATCTAGACCTAGTACATCATACAGAGACATTCAAATGCCTGAACATCTGCTAACCAATGGCCGCTAGTCTACCATCGTATCCTCCTCCTGATTGGCTACTTGTTCTGTCGCTTCCGCCCACAGTGCGTAGTAATGTCACGTCTGCACGCCATTGGTCCGCGTTGTACATGTTTGTAAAACCTGATTGGTGGAGAAGACTGGCCGGCTCAATGAGATCAGCCTCCGACGGCGTTACAAGGACTGTGGGGATTGTGCAGACTGCAGCTGTCTGTCACTGCGTAATGTGGGAAATCGCCAGCAGCAATGAGGCGCCGGTGCCAGGATCAAAGATGGCCGCGCTCGTCTCTGATGTTGGCTGTTGACGTGGACCAGAATGGACGGGATTGGTCGCCTACCCTGACGCCAACGGTTTGGCTTTGAACTGAAGCTGTTGTTTCTCGGCGGGAAGTAGAGACGTGACCGGAGAGCGCTGTGTGCGGCGGAGTATGAGGCCAGGTGCTACAGAGTAGGGTGCTCCTACTTCTCCATTCCTCAGCCACGCCTGAGGCTGCAGCCCGGTGAGTGCTGGTCGGCACCCGGTGTGGGCCTTACACGACAGCTGACAGGAGATGACTCCCGGGACAGTGAGCGGCCGGCATGTCTGTAGGCCCAGCCCGTCAGGTGCTGCCTTGTCCCAGGGTGTAGGTGGTAATGGAGACACCCAGCCAGGGTGTGTGGGACTGGCCGGGCACAGCGCTCACCAGCCGCCATACACTCTGTCAGATGGAGTGCTATTTTATTGGAGTGCCCCTTTCTAAAGGGGCGTGGTCCACAGGATAATGGTGCAGAGCAGCCCCCCAAAACAATAAAAACCCTATGAGCCACTCCCCCTTGTAAAGACCATTACAAAGCTGCACTGCATGGAAAGGCCCAGATCTAGAACCATAGAAGTGAATCCTCAGGAATCCAGTAGGAGGAAGTGACGGCTCCCCTGCTCCAGTAACTCCAGAGAACCTGTCGGCAGGATTGTGCCCAGTACCCTCCAGACAGTGTCAGGTCGGCGCCGCCGTTATACTGATTACACTGACACCTGGGCTGATGAAATCCGTCTTGTGGTTGTTGGTTAATCGTTAGTTGTAGTTTTCAGTTAACCCCTTTACCCCCAAGGGTGGTTTGCACATTATGGACCGGGCCAATGTTTACAATTCTGACCACTGTCCCTTTATGAGGTTATACAGTAACTCTGGAACGCTTCAACGGATCCTGGTCATTCTGACATTGTTTTCTTGTGACATATTGTACTTTATGATAGTGGTAACATTTCTTTGATATGACCTGCGTTTATTTGTGGAAAAAAAACAACAGAAATTTGGCGAAAATTTTGCTATTTTCCGACTTTGACTTTTTATGCCCTTAAATCACAGTGATATGTCACACAATACTTAATAAGTAACATTTCCCACATGTCTACTTTACATCAGCACAATTTTGGAACCAACATTTTTTTTGTTTGTTAGGGAGTTATAAGGGTTAAAAGTTGACCAGCAATTTCTCATTTTTACAACACCATTTTTTTGGGGACCACATCACATTTGAAGTCACTTTGAGGGGTCTATATGATAGAAAATAACCAAGTGTGACACCATTCTAAAAACTGCACCCCTCAATGTGCTCAAAACCACATTCAAGAAGTTTATTAACCCTTCGGGTGTTTCACAGGAATTTTTGGAATGTTTAAATAAAAATGGGTAAGGTTTCTCCTTATGGAGAGTGACATACCATCTCTGGCTTGTCAAGGTAAGGAGGCTTATTCGCCATGCAATGCTCCTCTGGGAGTTTAAATATGCAAATTGCCTCTTCTGAGAAAAAGAGGACTTAACTCTATAGCGCCACCTGTTGGAAGTAGCGATCCTACAAGTCACAATCAACCCTTTAACCCCTTCCCGACCTTTGACGCCACATAGGCGTCATGAAAGTCGGTGCCAATCCGACCCATGACGCCTATGTGGCGTCATGGAATGATCGCGTCCCTGCAGATCGGGTGAAAGGGTTAACTCCTATTTCACCCGATCTGCAGGGAGAGGGGGAGTTGTACTTCAGCCCAGGGGGGGTGGCTTTGCCCCCACGTGGCTACGATCGCTCTGATTGGCTGTTGCACTTTCAACAGCCAATCAGCAATTTGCAATATTTCACCTATGAAAATGGTGAAATATTGCAATCCAGCCATGGTCGATGCTGCAATAGCATCTGCCATGGCTGGAAATCATGTTCTGCCCCCCCCCACCACCCCCGATCTCCTCCCCAGTCCTCCATTCTGTCCGGTACCCCCCTTCGTCCCCCTGTCCGCTCCCCCGTGCTCCTGTCCGCTCCCCCCGTCCTCCTATCCCCCCATCCTGTGCTCCGATCCACCACCCCCTCATACTTACCGAGCCTCCTGAAGTCGGTCCGTCTTCTCCCTGGGCGCCGCCATCATCCAAAATGGCGGGCGCATGCGCAGTGCTCCCGCCGAATCGGCCGGCCGGCAGATGCGTTCCATGTACATTTTGATCACTGTGGTAAACTTATCACAGTGATCAAAATAAAAAAATAGTAAATGACCCCCCCCCCCCCTTTATCACCCCCATAGGTAGGGACAATAATAAAATAAAGAAAATATTTTTTTTTCCACTAGGGTTAGAACTAGGGGTAGGGTTAGAACTAGGGTTAGCGTTAGAATTAGGCTATGTGCACACGGTGCGGATTTGGCTGCGGATCCGCAGCGGATTGGCCGCTGCGAATTCATAGCAGTGTTCCATCAGGTTTACAGTACCATGTAAACCTATGGAAAACCAAATCCGCTGTGCCCATGGTGCGGAAAATACCGCGCGGAAATGCTGCGCTGTATTTTCCGCAGCATGTCAATTCTTTGTGCGGATTTCGCAGCGTTTTACAGCTGTTCCTCAATAGGAATCCGCAGGTGAAATCCACATAAAAAACACTGGAAATCCGCGGTAAATCCGCAGGTAAAACGCAGTGCCTTTTACCTGCACCATTTTTGAAAAATCCGCGGAAAAATCTCACACGAATCCGCAACGTGGGCACATAGCCTTAGGGTTAGGGTTGGAATTAGGGCTAGGGTTGGAAATAGGATTAAGAATAGGGTTAGGGGTGTGTTAGGGTTAAAGTTGTGGTTAGGGTTGGGATTAGGGTTAGGGTTGTGATTAGGGGTGTGTTGGGGTTGGGTTGTGATTAGGGTTATGGCTAGAGTTGGGATTAGGGTTAGGGGTGTGTTGGGGTTAGGGTTGGGATTAGGGTTAGGGGTGTGTTGGGGTTAGTGTTGGAGTTAGAATTGAGGGGTTTCCACTGCTTAGGCACATCAGGGGTCTCCAAACGCAACGTGGCGCCACCATTGATTCCAGCCAATCTTGCGTTCAAAAAGTCAAATGGTGCTCCCTCCCTTCCGAGCCCCGACGTGTGCCCAAACAGTGGTTTACCCCCACATATGGGGTACCAGCATACTCAGGACAAACTGGGCAACAATTATTGGGGTCCAATTTTTCCTGTTACCCTTGCGAAAATAAAACATTGCTTGCTAAAACATAATTTTAGAGGAATGAAAAATGATTTTTTTATTTTCACGGCTCTGCGTTATAAACTTCTGTGAAGCACTTGGGGGTTCAAAGTGCTCACTATACATCTAGATAAGTTCCTTGGGGGGGTCTAGTTTCCAAAATGGGGTCACTTGTGGGGGTTTCTACTGTTTAGGCACATCAGGGGCTCTGGAAATGGAATGTGACGCACGCAGACCACTCCATCAAAGCCTGCATTTCAAAACGTCACTACCTCCCTTCCGAGCCCCGACTTGTGCCCAAACAGTGGTTTACCCCCACATATGGGGTATCAGTGTACTCAGGACAAACTGGGCAACAACTATTGGGGTCCAATTTCTCCTGTTACCCTTGTGAAAATAAAAAATTGCTTGCTAAAACATCATTTTTAAGGAAAGAAAAATGATTTTTTATTTTCACGGCTCTGCGTTGTAAACTTCTGTGAAGCACTTGGGGGTTCAAAGTGCTCACCACACATCTAGATTAGTTCCTTGGGAGGTCTAGTTTCCAAAATGGGGTCACTTGTGCGGGAGCTCCAATGTTTAGGCACACAGGGGCTCTCCAAACGCGACATGGTGTCCGCTAACGATTGGAGCTAATTTTCCATTCAAAAAGTCAAATGGCGCTCCTTCCCTTCCGAGCCTTGCCATGTGCCCAAACAGTGGTTTACCCCCACATGTGAGGTATCGGTGTACTCAGGAGAAATTGCGCAACAAATTTTAGGATCCATTTTATCCTGTTGCCCATGTGAAAATGAAAAAATTGAGGCTAAAATAATTTTTTGTGAAAAAAAAGTACTTTTTCATTTTTACAGATCAATTTGTGAAGCACCTGGGGGTTTAAAGTGCTCACTATGCTTCTAGATAAGTTCCTTGGGGGGGTCTAGTTTCCAAAATGGGGTCACTTGTGGGGGAGCTCCAATGTTTAGGCACACGGGGGCTCTCCAAACGCGACATGGTGTCCGCTAAAGATTGGAGCCAATTTTTCATTCAAAAAGTCAAATGGCGCTCCTTCCCTTCTGAGCCCTGCCGTGCGCCCAAATAGTGGTTTACCCCCACATATGAGGTATCAGCGTACTCAGGACAAATTGGACAACAACGTCCGTGGTCCAGTTTCTCCTTTTCCCCTTGGGAAAATAAAAAAATTGTTGCTAAAAGATCATTTTTGTGACTAAAAAGTTAAATGTTCATTTTTTACTTCCATGTTGCTTCTGCTGCTGTGAAAGACCTGAAGGGTTAATAAACTTCTTGAATGTGGTTTTGAGCACCTTGAGGGGTGCAGTTTTTAGAATGGTGTCACTTTTGGGTATTTTCAGCCATATAGAACCCTCAAAATGACTTCAAATGTGAGGTGGTCCCTAAAAAAAAAAAATGGTTTTGTAAATTTTGTTGTAAAAATGAGAAATCACTGGTCAAATTTTAACTCTTATAACTTCCTAGCAAAAAAAAAATTTGTTTCCAAAATTGTGCTGATGTAAAGTAGACATGTGGGAAACGTTATTTATTAACTATTTTGTGTCACATAACTCTCTGGTTTAACAGAATAAAAATTCAAAATGTGAAAATTGCAAAATTTTCGCCAAATTTCCATTTTTTTCACAAATAAACTCAGAAATTATCGACCTAAATTTACTACTAACATGAAGCCCAATATGTCACGAAAAAAACAGTCTCAGAACCGCTAGGATCCGTTGAAGCGTTCCTGAGTTATTACCTCATAAAGGGACACTGGTCAGAATTGCAAAAAACGGCAAGGTCATTAAGGCCAAAATAGGCTGGGTCATGAAGGGGTTAACGAGTCGTGCAATATGACTTAGGATAACAGCCAAATCAGTATCTCAATTCGCAGACATGGTGTTTCGGGCTGTTGGCCCTCATCAGTGCGAAGCATGAGAACTGATTTGGCTAGGTGAGAGGCTCTGGACTGGGGTCTAAGGGGTAAGGTGTCTGCATACTGATTTGGCTTTTATCCTAAGTCATATTGCACGACTCGTTAAAGGGTTGATTGTGACTTGTAGGATCGCTACTTCCAACAGGTGGCGCTATAGAGTTAAGTCCTCTTTTTCTCAGAAGAGGCAATTTGCATATTTAAATAAAAATGAACATTTAACTTTTTTTCACAAAAAATTTACTTCAGCTCCAATTTTTTGGATGCCAAAAATTGTTGTGCAATTTGTCCTGAGTACGCTGATACCCCATATGTGGGGGGGAACCACCGTTTGGGCGCAAGGCAGAGCTCGGAAGGGAAGGAGCACTGTTTTACTTTTTCAACACAGAATTGGCTGGAATTGAGATCGGACGCCATGTCGCGTTTGGAGAGCTCCTGATGTGCCTAAACAGTGGAAACCCCCCAATTCTAACTGAAAACCCTAATCCCAACCCTACCTAACCATAACCCTAACCACACCCCTAACCTGTACACACCCCTAACCCTAATCCCAACCTTAAAGGGAACCTGTCACCCCCAAAATCAAAGATGAGCTAAGCCCACCAGCATCAGGGGCTTATCTACAGCATTCTGCAATGCTGTAGATAAGCCCCCGTTGTATCCTGAAAGATGAGAAAAAGAGGTTAGATTACACTCACCCGGTCGCGGTCTGGGGCCTCCCATCTTCTTACGATGACATCCTCTTCTTGTCTTCACGCTGTGGCTCCGGCGCAGGCGTACTTTGTCTGCCCTGTTGAGGGCAGAGCAAAGTATTACAGTGCGCAGGCGCTGGGAAAGGTCAAAGAGACCCTGTGCACTGCAGTACTTTGCCCTCAACAGGGCAGACAAAGTACCCCTGTGCCGGAGCCACAGCGTGAAGACAAGAAGAGGATGTCATCGTAAGAAGATGGGAGGCCCCGGACGACGACATCCATTGGACCGGACCACAGCTGGACCGCCCGCCCAGGTGAGTATAATCTATCCTCTTTCTCCCATCTTTCACGTTACATCGGGGGCTTATCTACAGCATTTCAGAATGCTGTATATAAACTCCTGATGCCGGTGAGCTTAGCTCATCTTCGATTTTGGGGGTGACAGGTTCCCTTTTAAATGTAATCCAAACCCTAACTTTAGCCCTAACCCTAATGGGAAAATTTGAAATAAATACATTTTTTTTTTTTAATTTTATTATTTTAATTTTATTATTTTTCCCTATCTAAGGCGGTGATAGAGGGGTTTGATTTACTATTTATAGCGGGTTTTTATGTTTGGCAGCTGTCACACACTAAAAGACACTTTTTATTGCAAAAAATATTTTTTGCGTCTCCACATTTCGAGAGCTATAATTTTTCCATATTTTGGTCCACAGAGTCATGTGAGGTCTTGTTTTTTGCGGGACGAGTTGACATTTTTATTGGTACCATTTTCGGGCACGTGACATTTTTTGATCACTTTTTATTCCGATTTTTGTGAGGCAGAATGACCAAAAAGCAGCTATTCATGAATTTCTTTTGGGAGGGTGTTTATACCGTTCCACGTTTGGTAAAATGATAAAGCAGTTTTATTCTTCGGGTCAGTATGTTATTCTGAAGACTATAACTTTTTTTTTTTTTTATGACGATGCTATATGGCGGTTCGTTTTTTGCCGGACAAAATGACGTTTTCAGCGGTACCATGGTTATTTATATCCGTATTTTTGATTGCGTGCTATTCCACTTTTTGTTAGGCGGTATGATAATAAAGCTTTGTTTTTTGCGTTTTTTTTTTTTGTTTGTTTGTTTTTATATACAGTGTTCACTGAAGAAGTTAACTAGTGGGACAGTTTCATAGGTCGGGTCGTGATGGACGCAGCGATAAAATAAATAAAAGTACACATTTATTTTTTTACATAAAGAAATGTATTGGAACAATATATTCTTTATTTAGGATTTTTTTTTTTTTTCTTTACGCATGTAAATTATTATTATTATTTTTTTTTTTTACTTTTGCAGTGCACTGTGTCAGATCAGCGATCTGACAGGCAGTGCTCCAGGCTTGCCGGCGCCTGTTCTCAGCAGGTGCTTTCAAGCCATCTCCCTGCAGGACCCGGAAGGCCCCCTCGCGGCCATCTTGGATCCGGGGCCTGCAAGGAGGAGACGCTCGGGACAACGCGATCACATTGCGTTGTTCCGAGGGTCTCAGGGAAGCCCGCAGGGAGCCCCCTCCCTGCACGATGCTTCCCTCTGCCGCCGGAACGCTGCGATCATGTTTGATCGCAGTGTTCTGGGGGTTAATGTGTCGGGGGCGGTCCGTGACTGCTCCTGGCACATAGTGCCGGATGGCATCTGTAATAATCAGCTGACACTCGGCCGTGCTCCCCCCGTGAGTGCGGCTGATCGCCCATGACGTACTATTCCGTCCTTGGGAATTAAGTCCCTGGTCACCTCGACAGGATAGTACGTCATATGGCAGAAAGGGGTTAATGATATGCCCGTGCTCATTATCTAGTGGAGAATTTTTTTTTTTTTTCCTCTAGCAAAATGGCGGCGTCTGCGCAATCACATCTATCAGATCGTCAATAGATGCTACTGAGCAGGTGCAACCGGCGCTGTTTTGAGAGAGAATTTTTTTTTTTTTTTCCAGAATAAATGTATATAACTAAATAAAATAATTAAATGCATATTATGCATGTGATCATGCTGCAGTGTAGGCGCCACACTGAATGTGAGGTTTTTTTTTGTTTGTTTGTTTTTTTTTTTTCAATACATATATTCATTATGTAATCTAGGGGGCAGGTCAGTGAGGAATAACCGACCTCTCAGAAGCCTTACTGGTGAATACCTAAGCAGAGCACCACATAACAGGCACGCTGTGCACAATCCTGCTGACAGGTTGTTGCAGATGGAAATGTCATTCTCCAGCAGGTCTTGGCACCTGTCCACACTGCCAAATTACCAATACCTGGTTTACAAACAACAGTATTACTGTGCTTGAATGGCCAGCAAACTCGCCTGACCTTAACCCCATAGAGAATCTATCGGGTATTGTCAAGAGGAAGATGAGACACCAGACCTAACAATGCAGATGAGCTGAAGGCTGCTATCAAAGCAACCTGGGCTTCCATAACACCTCAGCAGCACCACAGACTGATCGCCTCCATGCCACGCCGCATTGATGCAGTAATTGATGCAAAAGGAGCCCCGACCAAGGACTGAGTGCATTTACTGAACAGACATTTCAGTAGGCCAACATTTCATATTTTAACCCCTTCATGACCTTGCCGTTTTTTGCAATTCTGACCAGTGTCCCTTTATGAGGTAATAACTCAGGAACGCTTCAATGGATCCTAGCGATTCTGAGATTGTTTTTTCGTGACATATTGGGCTTCATGTTAGTGGTAAATTTAGGTCGATAATTTCTGAGTTTATTTGTGAAAAAAATGGAAATTTGGCAAATTTTGAAAATTTCACATTTTGAATTTTTATTCTGTTAAACTAGAGTTATGTGACACAAAATAGTTAATAAATAACATTTCCCACATGTCTACTTTACATCAGCACAATTTTGGAAACAAATTTTTTTTTTTTGCTAGGAAGTTATAAGGGTTAAAATTTGACCAGTGATTTCTCATTTTTACAACAAAATTTACAAAACCATTTTTTTTTAGGGACCACCTCACATTTGAAGTCAGTTTGAGGGTTCTATATGGCTGAAAATACCCCAAAGTGACACCATTCTAAAAACTGCACCCCTCAAGGTGCTCAAAACCACATTCAAGAAGTTTATTAACCCTTCAGGTGTTTCACAGCAGCAGAAGCAACATGGAAGTAAAAAATGAACATTTAACTTTTTAGTCACAAAAATGATCTTTTAGCGAAATTTTTTTTATTTTCCCAAGGGTAAAAGGAGAAACTGGACCACGAACGTTGTTGTCCAATTTGTTCTGAGTATGCTGATACCTCATATGTGGGGGTAAACCACTGTTTGGGCGCACGGCAGGGCTCGGAAGGGAAGGAGCGCCATTTGACTTTTTCAATGAAAAATTATCTCCATCGCTAGCAGACACCATGTCACGTTTGGAGAGCCCCTGTGTGCCTAAACATTGGAGCTCCCCCACAAGTGACCCCATTTTGGAAACTAGACCCCCCAAGGAACTTATCTAGAAGCATAGTGAGCACTTTAAACTCTCAGGTGCTTCACAAATTGATCCGTAAAAATTAAAAAGTACTTTTTTTTTCACACAAAATTTCTTTTAGCCTCAATTTTTTCATTTTCACATGGGCAACAGGATAAAATGGATCCTAAAATTTGTTGCGCAATTTCTCCTGAGTACACCGATACCTCATATGTGGGGGTAAACCACTGTTTGGGTGCACGGCAAGGCTCGGAAGGGGAGGCGTGCCATTTGACTTTTTGAATGGAAAATTAGCTCCAATCATTAGCGGACACCATGTCGCGTTTGGAGAGCCCCTGTATGCCTAAACATTGGAGCTCCCCTACAAGTGACCCCATTTTGGAAACTAGACCCCCCAAGGAACTTATCTAGATGCATAGTGAGCACTTATAACCCCCAGGTGCTTTACAGAAGTTTATAACGCAGAGCCGTGAAAATAAAAAATAATTTTTCTTTCCTCAAAAATGATTTTTAGCCCAGAATTTTTTATTTTCCCAAGGGTAATAGGAGAAATTGGACCCGAAATGTTGTTGTCCAGTTTGTCCTGAGTACGATGATACCCCATATGTGGGGGTAAACCACTGTTTTGGCACACGTCGGGGTTTGGAAGGGAAGTAGTGACGTTTTAAAATGCAGACTTTGATGGAATGCTCTGCGGGCGTCAGGTTGCGTTTGCAGAGCCCCTGATGTGCTTAAACAGTAGGAACTCCCCACAAGTGACTCCATTTTGGAAACTAGACCCCCAAGGGAACTTATCTAGATGTGTGGTGAGCACTTTGAACCCCCAAGTGCTTCACAGAAGTTTATAACGCAGAGCCGTGAAATTAATAAATGTGGTTCCTTTCCTCAAAAATATTTTTTTAGCCCAGAATTTTTTCTTTTTGCAAGGGTAACAGGAGAAATTGGACCCCAAAAGTTGTTGTCCAGTTTCTCCTGAGTACGCTGATACCCCATATGTGGGGGTAAACCACTTTTTGGGCACATGCCGGGGCTCGGAAGGGAAGTAGTGACGTTTTGAAATGCAGACTTTGATGGAATGGTCTGCGGGCATCATGTTACGTTTGCAGAGCCCCTGATATGCCTAAACAGTAGAAACCCCCCACAAGTGACCCCATTTTGGAAACTAGACCCCCCCCAAGGAACTTATCTAGATGTGTGGTGAGCACGTTCAACCCCCAAGTGCTTCACAGACGTTTACAATGCAGAGCCGTGAAAATAAAAAATCATTTTTCTTTCCTCAGAAAAGATGTTTTAGCAAGCAATTTTTTATTTTCACAAGGGTAACAGGAGAAATTGGACCCCAATATTTGTTGCCCAGTTTGTTGTGAGTACGCTGATACCCCATATGTGGGGGTAAACCACTGTTTGGGCACACGACAGGGCTCGGAAGGGAAGTAGTGACATTTGAAATGCAGACTTTGATGGAATGGTCTGCGGGCATCACATTGCATTTGCAGAGCCCCTGATGTGCCTAACAGTAGAAACACCCCACAAGTGACCCCATTTTGGAAACTAGACCCCCCAAGGAACTTATCTAGATGTGTGGTGAGCACGTTCAACCCCCAAGTGCTTCAAAGAAGTTTATAACGCAGAGCCGTGAAAATAAAAAATAATTGTTCTTTCCTCAAAAATTATGTTTTAGCAAGTAATTTTTTATTTTTGCAAGGGTATCAGGAGAAATTGGACCCCAAAAGTTGTTGCCCAGTTTGTCCTCAGTACGCTGGTACCCCAAATGTGGGGGTAAACCACTGTTTGGGCGCACGTCGGGGCTTGGAAGGGAGGGAGCACCATTTGACTTTTTGAACGCAAGATTGGCTGGAATCAATGGTGGCGCCATGTTGCGTTTGGAGACCCCTGATGTGCCTAAACAGTGGAAACCCCTCAATTCTTACTCCAACACACCCCTAATCCTAATCCCAACTGTAGCCATAACCCTAATCACAACCCTAACCCCAACACACCCCTAACCCCAACACACCCGTAACCCTAATTCCAATCCTAACCCTAATCCCAACCCTAACCCTAATCCCAACCCTAACCACAACTGTAACCCCAACACACCCCTAACCCTATCCGTAACCCTAACCACAAGCCTAATCTTAACCCTATTTCTAACCCTAGCCCTAATTCCAACCCTAACCCTAAGGCTATGTGCCCACGTTGCGGATTCGTGTGAGATTTTTCCGCACGATTTTTGAAAAATCTGCAGGTAAAAGGCACTGCGTTTTACCTGCAGATTTCCAGTGTTTTTTTTTGTGCGGATTTCACCTGCGGATTCCTATTGAGGAACAGGTGTAAAACGCTGCGGAATCTGCACAAAGAATTGACATGCTGCGGAAAATACAACACAGCGTTTCTGCACGGAATTTTCCGCACCATGGGCACAGCGGATTTGGTTTTCCATAGGTGTACATGGTACTGTAAACCTGATGTAAAACTGCTACGAATTCGCAGCGGCCAATCCGCTGCGGATCCGCGGCCAATCCGCTGCGGATCCGCAGCCAAATCCGCACTGTGTGCACATGCCATAACCCTACCCCTACCCCTAACCCTACCCCTAACCCTACCCCTAGTTCTAACCCTAGTTCTAACCCTAACCCTAGTGGAAAAATAAAAATATTTTCTTTATTTTATTATTGTCCCTACCTATGGTGGTGATAAAGGGGGGGTATTTATTATTTTTTTTATTTTGATCGCTGTGATAGAACCTACCACAGCGATCAAAATGTACTTGTAACGAATCTGCCAGCCGGCAGATTCGGCGGGCGCACTGAGCATGCGCCCGCCATCTTGGAAGATGGCGGCGCCCAGGGAGAAGACGGACCGACTTCGGGAGGCTCGGTAAGTATGAGGGGGTGGTGGGGGGGTGGATCGGAGGACGGGGGGAGCGGACAGGAGCACGGGGGAGCGGACAGGGGGACGGAGGGGGGTACCGGACAGAACGGTGGACTGGGGAGGAGATCGGGGGCGGTGGGGGGGCCAGAACATGATTTCCAGCCATGGCAGATGCTATTGCAGCATCGGCCATGGCTGGATTGCAATATTTCACCATTTTCATAGGTGAAATATTGCAAATTGCTCTGATTGGCTGTTGCACTTTCAACAGCCAATCAGAGCAATCGTAGCCACGTGGGGGCAAAGCCACCCCCCCTAGGCTGAAGTACAACTCCCCCTCTCCCTGCAGATCGGGTAAAATAGGAGTTAACCCTTTCACCCGATCTGCAGGGATGCGATCATTCCATGACGCCACATAGGCGTCATGGGTCGGGAAGGGGTTAAAATAATTTTTCAAGCTGGTGTTATAAAGTATTCTAATTTACTGAGATAATGTCTTTTGGGTTTTCATTGGCTGTAAGCCATAATCATCAACATTAACAGAAATAAACACTTGAAATAGATCACTCTGGTTGTAATGACTCTATAATGAGTTTTACTTTTTTGTATTGAAAAGCTGAAATAAATTAACTTTTTGATGATATTCTAATTTTGTGAGAAGCAGCTGTACCTGCCTTTGGGTGTTTAGGCACATTTTTCTTCTTTTCACAAAGTCCCGGATATCTCCTTCAAGGGGAAAAAAAAAAAGTTGAAGCCATGAAAGTGTGGACACAGAATAACTATTTTATTCCATGGTTCCATGGTATGACACTAGGTGGCAGTACAGGACAGTAGACTACCTTGCTTGTTACTACAATTTTGTGTTCTACAAAATTCTTTGTATTTTTCTGTTCACTCTTGGCCTTCATTCTCTTCCCCCATGCACTTTCTATTAGGAGCTGCCATCTCAGTCTGTCAAAGTTGTAAGCATATAATGGCGGTGGAAACCCAACAGACCCTCTTGGATCCCATTGACTGTATCGGGGGCAACGTTTGTGTCCAACATTTGACAGATTTATAAAGCTATAAATTAAAGAGGTTGTCCACTAATTTATCATTGATGGTCTAGCTGAAGGACAGGTCATCATTGTCTGATGGGTTGGGTTCCTACACCTGGCACCTGATTTGAATAGAACGCTGATGTACATTACCTGGCTTAGACCAATATAAGAAGATGGAGGAGCTCTGCAATTGAGTATTTCCGGCTGATGGTGGCTGAGAACACCTGATTGGCGGGAGTGCCAGGTGTCGTACCATGACCAATCAGACCTTGTGATCAATCCTAGAGAGAGTCCATCAATGATAAAGTAGTGGACAACCTCTTTAAAAAATTTTGGTCCTGTGATTGAACTGAAAAATTATAATTCATAATGCTGGTGTGAATATAGCCTTAAGATACTTGATATATTTTTAACAACATTGGGAAAAACAAAATGGCCAAATGTGTATTTTGATAAAATTATTGTATACTTGATGTCCTAAATATTATGTATGTAAGCCTGATAATCTCCTGATCTGTTCTTCTTTGACAGGTCTTCCGTTGCAAAAATGTCTATTGCTCCAATGTGCTATGAAGCCCAGTTTTTTGGGTTTACACCTCAAACTTGCATTCTCAGACTGTACGTTTCAATTCAAGACTACTTATTTGATATGTTGCTGGTTGTGGAAAGCGTGATCCTGAAGAAAATAGAGAAATTTCCTGCCTGTAGGATAACCCCACTGGATGTTCGGGAAGGCACTAAAAAATACTGGACTTTTCTAAAGGAACGCTTCGAACAGTTGTTTCAGAGGATGGAGAACTGCTTATTAAAAATGGTACTGAATGTCCCCAGAAACGTTCTGCTGCAGGAGGACAAAGTCCACGCCGAATACTCGTACAGCAAAGAAAAGTTTGAAACTCTGCAAAATGAAGACAAGTCACTACATGCTCAATATAAAGCCGAATTGTTTGCTACACAGGCTCTTTTAGCTGAACTGGAGGAACAGAAGGTGGTACAAGCAGAACTGGGAAAGATACTGACTTGGTTCGATGGTCTGGACAAAATCTGCAGAGAACATGGAAACATTGACCTGTTGGAGAGTTTTGCTTTTATGGTCCAGACATCAAAGAACCTGCAGGGCACAATGAGGGAAATAGATGAAAAGCATAAGAAGCTGAACGTTGATGTAACTCACTAGAAAGCTATTTGGTTCTTTAGTGTAAAATATGTTTTTACTTTGCATCTTTTTAAATATTGCCAAATCCTTCACTAACTCTTCTAATATGCTGTAAGTCAAAGATAAAGAGTTGTTATACTATTAAATCGGTGCAGAAGTCAGTATATAATCTATATCTCGGGGTCCTCAACTAGTGGCTCGTAAGCCCATGGTATATGTCTCGCACTTGTCTTCCAGCTTTGTGCATTACTATCTGGTGTCGAGCAGGTGGCAGATGGTGACTTTTGTAAGTAGCCTGGCAGAACTGAGATGATCTAGATGCACATAGACTTGGCATGGCAGAACGGGGTAATATTTTAAGCTGGATAAATTATTATTCTGCCAGTTTTAAAGGGTTACATAAAGCTAGATGTGATGGTATTCTCACGTTAATCACTCCCTTGACAAGGTGGGAAACCCTAGATGTAAGAATACTGCCTATAAAGTTCGAGAGCACATGGTCTGTGTGATTTCTGTAGGAAAGCTTTGACTGTCATTGTACTAGTAATGCGGCCACTGGGTGTTACTACTGTGGGAGAATGGGCCAGGAGGTAACTACATAGGAGACTTCAGACCATCTCTCATAGCTGAATGAAACACCGCTCTATATTATAAAAATATCGGCACTGCTGTCTAAAGATGCATACTAATTCTAGAGCAATTGGGGTAAGTTCACACAGTGAGTTTCGATGCATATTCTGCTTCTCATTAATGTCAGTGGGAATATTTTTCAGAGAAACTCTACTGCAAATTTTAAATCCACATCATGAATAGAAATTGTTACATGTCACTTATTGACACAGATTCCATATTGGGTGTGGATTGGCTAGATAGAACACTGCTGCTCCACACCGTGGGGGTCTAAGGGTCAGCGTACCCTAAGGGTATTTGCAGCAGATACTTCTGCACCAAAACACTGCAGTTTTACAATACCAGAAAAGTGAATGAGATTCCTGAAATCTCATGCACATGTTTATTTTATTTTTTTTCTTGCAGATTTCAAGCAGTTTCAACTCTATAGCATGCCAATTCTTTCATCATGTTTTACCCATTAAAATAATTAGGGAAAAAAACACATGTATTTTTCTCAGCGCTTTTCCTGCCAAGAGATTTGTTTTTGGTGCAGAAATTTTGAGAGAACTGGGGAATGTTGTAACTGTACAGTGTGTGTATATGGGTTTTTATCACATAGTTGATATTTTGTTTCATTTCTTTATATCACACAAACTAGGATGTGAAAATTGGTTTATATGCCTATTTAAAAGTTAATAAAAGCTTAAAGGAGTTATACTTGTAAAAACAAGCATCTTCGCACTTTACCTTTTATTAAAAATACTCTCCATTCTCAAGAACAGAGTAATTCTATTATTTACTGATTGTAGCCTAAGTTGCTGGCCACCTTTACAGTCCTATAGTGGTGTCTGGGCTGGGTAAGGAGTGCGTGTCTAAAAGCACTTTAGTTCAGCATTTGCACGGACTACTCTGAAGATGGCTTGATTTAGCCAACTACACTGTGTTCCAAATTATTATGCACAAAGAGTTTTAGGAGTGATAAGGTTAGAATTTTTTTGTTTGTCATTTTAAACTCATTGATGGTGTTGTGTGTCAGGGCTCTTTATATCACTGAAAGCAATTGCAGATACCTGTGCACATTAGTTTGGCAGGTGTGTCCAAATAAAGGCAAGACTACTTAAGAAGGCTGTTCCACATTATTAAGCAGCCTACATTTTTGGCCAAAATGAGAAAGAAAAAGGATGTGTCGGTTGCTGAGAAGCAACAAATTGTGGAGTATTTAGGTCAAGGCATGACTACAATCAACATTGCCAAGACACTTCATCGTGATCATCGCACAATCAAAAAGTATATAGCTGATAAGGAAAAATTGAGGACCCTTTCCAACAGGCAATTGTGCAAGGTTAAAAGAGCAGCTGCAAAAATGCCTTGTCATAGCAGCAGACAAGTTTTTGAAGCTGCTGGTGCCTCCAACGTCCCCAGAACAACAAGATGCAGGGTCCCTCAGAGGTTTGCAGCTGTGCGTAAGCCATCCTGTCGACCACCTCTATCCACTGCACACAAGCAGAAACAGCTCCAGTGGGCCAAACGATACTTGAAGACTGACTTCCAAACTGTTTTGTTCACCGATGAGGGCCGTGCAACGCTCGATGGTCCAGATGGATGGAGTGGAGGATGGCTGGTTGATGGACACCCCATGAAAACACGGCTAAGGCGCCAACAAGGAGGAGGTGGAGTAATGTTTTGGGCTGGAATCATGGGGAGAGAGATTGTCGGCCCCTTTATGATCCCTGAAGCGGTAAAGATGAACTCCATAATCTATGTGAAGTTTCTAAAAACACTTCCTGCCATGGTTCAAGAGGAAGAACCGTGCTTTCCGCAGCAAGATCATTTTCATGCATGATAATGCACCGTCTCATGCTGCAAAAACACATCTGCATCTCTGGCTGCTATGGGCATAAAGGAGGACAAACTTATGGTGTGGCCACCATCTTCCCCTGACCTCAACCCCATTGAGAACCTCTGGAGCATCATCAAAAGGAGTGTCTATGATGGCGGGAGGCAGTTCACATCTAAGCAACAGCTCTGGGAGGGTATTCTGTCCACATGCAAAACAATTGAAGCAGAAACCATCCAAAAACTGACAAATTCAATGGACGAGAGAGTTCAGAAGCTTCTTTCAAACAAGGGGTCCTATGTGCAAATGTAACATCACCTAGAATAAAGTTTTCACTTGAAAACTGTTTGATTTCATTTTGTAATAAGCTGATAATGCTTATAACTTCACAATTGACCATTTTTTTGTTCAAAATAAAATCAAAAAGGTTGAAAACTCTGCTGTGCATAATAATTTGGAACATGCATTTTGAGTGTTTATTTTTTTTAAAAGATACTGTTTTCATAGGCAGTTTGTTCCAAAACATTGCAATTATACTAGAATAGTAGATGACTGGAAAATAACAATGACTGCAATTCAGATAGGTAATTTAGAGAAAATATGAGGAAATATTATTTGCATAATAATTTGGAACACAGTGTATAGTGCCCCTGTGCTATTCCAATGCTGCAGAGGCAAAGCTCACCCATATAGCAGCAAAGGCGAGTACACAGTTCGGATCCAGTATTCAAACATCAATCTTCAGGAGTATAAGGCAAGCAGGAAGCCAGGAGGATGGTATGTTTCTGAGCAAAGAACTTGAGAGATCCCCTTTAATGATCATTAGATTGTAGCACAGAAGATGGAGATGTTACATATCAGCAGTGGGATTAATTCGACGATGGAAACCTCTACATAGAATTAGGATGTTGGTTTCTTATCTGTGAAAAGTCCTCAAGAATGCGGCATCATGTTTCCCAACATCAATCGACCTATGTTCGGGTGCACTACATGGTATGTGACGTCACTCTACTAATGCACAATTTTGAAAAAATAAAAACATTTCTGCTCACTAGGCTCGGTGACTTGGGCGAGGTTATACACAGCTCAACAATTGAGATCTGCAGCAGAGAAAACTGACTATCATAAATGCTGGTCTAAGTAAACTGAGTGATTCATCCTTGGAATCAGGGTCTCTTTCCCTACCTCATGCTGTTAGAGTACATAGAAAAGCCTGCTGACAAGTTCCCTTTAATGAGAAATTAAGGCTATGTTATTCAGAGTAGAATTGTAATATTTGCATATAACAGAGGATGATGGTTTAACACCTTTCTGCCATCAGATGTACTATACCGTCCATGTGACCTAGGACTTAATTCCCATGGACTGGACAGTATGTCATATGCGATCAGCTGCGCTCACGGGTGGTGCGCGGCCAGGTATCAGCTGATTATCACAGCTGACACCCAGCACGTTAACTCCTGGAACACTGCAATCAAAGAAGATCGCAGCGTTCTGATGGCATAGGTAAGCATCGCGCAGGGAGGGGGCTCCCTGCGTGCTTCCCTGAGCCCCTCAGAACAACACAATGTGATCGGGTAGTTCCGAGGGTCTCCTCCGTTCTCCCTGCAGGTCCCCGGATCCAAGATGGCCGCAGGGTCCTTCTGGTTCCTGCAGGGAGGTGCCTTGTCAGTTCCTGCTAAGAGTGCTCTGCAAAGTGTCAGATCAACGATCTGACACTATATAGTGATGTCCCACCCTGGGACAAAGTAAAAAAGTTAACGTATAAAAATATTTTCCCAGGACGTCCATCCTGACAGCACCACCAGGAGGTTGTCCTTCATATCCTTGATAGGGACAGGAAACACAGAAGAGGTTAAATAGCCCCTCCTCACCTCCACCCTTTAGTGTTTTTCCTGTCTCTATCCAGGACAGACGCAGGAAGAAGAGCACATGCGTGCGAAGATTCAGTTTACCTGGGCTCCAGCTCCTGCAGCTTGGTTGGGGCAGAGGGCGAGATGGTATGCCCTCAATACCGCTGATACCGCGAGAGGTCCCTCTGTGGTCGGTAGAGCTGCTTCGCGGCGCCCTATGGGCGGGGGTCCGCGATGCTTGTTCCGGCCATGCGGCGCCACTGCAGGTGACTGAAGTTGCCGGTCGGCGTCTCCCTCCAGTGCGGCACCATGACACGGTAGTCGCATGGTGACGACTTCCGGGGACGGCACTGAATGGGCCGGCATGCGCTCCATGAGGGGGCGCGGCTGCTAAGCAAAGATTCAATATCCAGGGTGCGTTCCACGGGGCGCATGTGCTGTCAGAAGCGACAGCAGGATCCAAACAAGCAACAGCTGTGATCGGAAGGAGGATGGTTCAGATGTCTTGAATTAGGGTAAGACAGAGCTATTTAAGACCGACAGCTGACAGCACACACAAAATGGAGAGTGCTAGCCGTCCTGAAGTCCAGTCCGAATCTCGGACCACGATAAGGAAACGACTAAGCGCCACACAACAGTGGTCAAGAGAAGATCTAGTAAGTGCCCAGTATGTGCCACGAGACTTCCAGATGCATACGAAAAAAAGCTGTGTGAGTCATGCATCGCCAAGCTGCTCAAACAAGAGCAATCATCCTTATTGGATAATATACGCACCATGATCAGAGAAGAGGTTCAGGCCACTATAGCTACTACTGAACCGCCCCAGGTTCCCTCGCCTAAGAGACCCAGGTGGAACATGGATCCAAGCTCCGAGGAAGGAGAAGTAACGGGCTACTCTGATCTAGACTCAGTGGAAGGGCTCTTTTCCACTTGCGAGAAAAACGGACGAGTGCAATCCGATAAAAAATCGGAATGCACTCGGATCAATGTTTTTCAATAGGTGACATCTCATTTGCGTTTTTTTTTCTCAGCCGAAATCGGACTGAGAAAAAAATCGCAGCATGCTGCGATTTGCTGCGAGTCTCGAACGAGACTCGCCAATGCAAGTCAATTGGTGCAAGGAAAAAAAACACATTGGAATACGGACTATCAGTTTTCCATCCGTTTGTTACTGATACCTTACCATTCTGTGGCATAAACACTGTAAATAGTCCTGTAAATTACTGTATAAAAATAGTTGCAGAGAAAAACAACGGAGTGCATACGGATGTCATACGGATGTAAAACGGATGGTGCGATTAAAAAATCGTATTGAACTCGCATGACAATCGCATACATTTCATCCCTTTTTTTTCGGTCCAGATTACGGACCGTTTTTTTTCTCGCAAGTGGAAAAGAGCCCGAAGGTGAATCTTCCTCTGTACTTCTTTACGGTGATCGGAAGAGATATTTATTTTCTTCCGAAGACACGGACACCCTTTTACAGGCAGTCCGAAACACCATGAAAGTGGAAGAAGCCACAGAGCCAATGACAGTCTAGGACCAAATGTTCGGAGGACTAAGGGCTCGAAGAGATAGGGTCTTCCCCATGAATAATCACATATCAGCCATTATATTAGAGGAATGGGAAGTTGTGGGGAAAAAAATTATAGTCCCAAAAGACTTTAAATTCCGACTTCCCTTTAATCCTGAGGAGGATGCTAAGAGGTGGGAAACGGTTCCGAAAATTGACATACCAGTAGCCAAAGTGTCAAAGAAGACAGCCATCCCATTCGAAGATTCCTCAGGCCTTAAGGACCCGATGGACAGAAGAGCGGAGGATCTCCTTAAAAAATCATGGGAAGCTTCAGCAGCAATTATGAAGGCTAATGTAGCGGCGACCTCAGTAGCAAGGTCAATGTGTATGTGGGTTGAAGAGTTGGAAACCCAAATAAAAAATAAAACTCCTCAAAAGGAAATTTTAAGATCCTTACCACTGCTGAAGATGGCAACTGATTTCATGGCAGTTGCCTCGGCGCAGTCAGTCCGCTTTGCATGCAGGGGCAATGCATTGTCTAATGCCACAAGGCATGCGGTATGGTTAAGGTCATGGTCAGGAGACACTCAATCCACAAATAAACTTTGCTCAATCCCATTTTCTGGTCTCCATGTATTTGGCCCAGTATTGGATGATTTACTGGACAAAGCATCTGATAAGAAAGGCTTCCCAGAACAGAAATAAAACAAAAAGCCAGTGTTCTGGAGGCCCCGATTCAATCCATGGCAGGATTATAGTGGCAAGGGTAAAACCGGAATGTGGAGCTACCCTAAAGGAGGCAGGGGTAGAGGCTCCTTTCGTGACCAAAGTACCGGGTCAGGTTAACAATGACGGCAGGCGCATTGGAGGAAGACTTCAACGGTTCATGGAAGGTTGGCAGGGTATTACCCAAAACCGTTGGATACTCCAAACAGTCTCTCAAGGGTACAAAATAAAATTTACTCAAATACCCCCCAGAAGATATTGTCTGACCCGCAGCCAATCTCCAGAGGTCCATCAAATACTTTTAGAAGACATACAATAACTCATACAAATAGGAGCCATAGTTCCAGTACCCCTGTCGGAACAACTCCATGGCCACTATTCCAGTCTCTTTTCTATAAAAAAAAAAAGCCAGGAGGCGAGTACCGGACCATAATAAACTTAAAACCACTGAATCAGTGGGTCCTTTACAAACGCTTTAAAATGCAGACCATCAGATCCGTCATACCATTAATAAAGAAAGATTCAGTAATGTGTACATCCCCTACACCAGAAATACCTCAGGTTCGCTATAAAAGACCGAGGGAAAATTCTTCATTTCCATTTTCAGTGTCTGCCATTCGGACTCTCATCAGCTCCGAGAATCTTTACAAAACTCATGGCAGAAGCAATGGCCTTCCTACGGACAAAAAATATCCTTATAGTGCCGTACTTGGACGACCTGTTGTTGGTGGCAGACTCACGACAGCAGATGGAAGAGTGTCTCAAAGACACTATGTCGCTTCTGGAAACCCTGGGATGGGTAATCTAAAAAAGTCGAGTCTAGAAGCAGAAAAGAGGAAAACCTTCTTGGGGGTCCTTCTGGACTCCGAGAAAGAGTATTTATTTCTTCCAGCTCACAAACAGCTAGCCATCTCACGAGAAGCTCAAATGTTGGGAAAAAGACAGTACACCACTATCAGGAAGGCCATGAGACTACTGGGCCTGATGACCTCATGCATTCTGTGCGTCCAGTGGAGTCAGTTCCACTCAAGGGGATTACAGCGTTTCAAGGATAAATTCAAAAACAAGATGCTTTTCACTAAATCCAGAAGACAACCCGACAGCAGTGGACGCCTTAGCCCAGGATTGGGATATGGAACTGGCTTATGCCTTCCTTCCACTGCCCTTAATTCCGAGAGTTCTACGGAAGATTCAGGAGAGTCTGACGACGGTTAGTCTAATAGCGCCGTACTGGCCCAGGGGAAGCTGGTTTCCAGTACTAAAGCAGATGGCGGTGGAAGATCCAATCCTTCTACCACTACAACGAAATCTCCTGACACAGGGCTTTCTTGTTCATCACAATCTAGAATTCCTACAGCTTTCAGCCTGGATCCTGACAAGGAAATGCTAAAATTGAGAGGCCTCTCTGAATCAGTCATATCTACCTTACAAAAGAGTAGGAAGCCAGTCACTTCAGCTATATATCTTAAAGTCTGGAAAAAATTCTGCTCATATTGTACAGGCCCAATTTCCCTTAAACAGGATCCTGATGTTCCTCAAATCTTAGATTTTCTTCAGGCTGGCTTTGACAAGGGTCTAAAGCCCGGCACCCTAAAAGTACAAATCTTGGCTCTGAGCTCCTTCTTTGATTACCCGCTGGCAGAACACCCTTGGGTGGTAAGGTTTATGAGAGCCACTCAACGTATTAGACCTACAATACGTAGCTCCGTCCCTCCTTGGGACCTAAATTTAGTCTTGAATAATTTACGGGAAAATCCTTACGAACCCCTAGGTCAAGCAGATCTCAGATCGGTAACACTTAAAACAGTGTTTCTGGTGGCAATAACCTCAGCCAGACGTATAGGGGAAATTCAAGCCCTTTCCATAAAAGATCCATATCTAAGGATACAGGATGACTATCATTTTTAAGCTAGATCCGGTCTTCCTTCCAAAGGTAGTAACTGACTTTCATAGGAGCCAGGAAATAATACTGCCCACCTTCTGTCAGGACTATAAGAACGAGAAAGAACGTGCACTCCATTCTCTGGATGTTAAAAGAACAGTCCTACAATACCTGAAATTCACAGAAGGCTGGAGACTAGATTCAAATCTTTTCGTCCAGATGGCAGGGAAAAATAGAGGAAAGAAGGCATCAAAAGCCACCTTAGCTAGGTGGATAAAACTAGCCATTTCCACAGCATACTCCTCGGCAGGAAAAATTCCGCCTTAAGGCCCACTCGCAGAGAGCAATCTCGGCTTCTTGGGCAGAGCGTGCAGGGACTTCCATGGATCAAATTTGCAGGGCCGCGACTTGGTCCAAAATAGATACTTTTGTAGACATTACAAACTGGAGGTTCTGTCAAACCCCGCCCTAATAGGAGTTATTTGGTACTTCTCCTTGTAGTGCTGTCAGGAGGGACGTCCTGGGAAAGTAGGAATTAGTCCTACCGGTAAAGTAATTTCGAGGAGTCCATCCTGACAGCACCCCTTATATTCCCTCTCTTATATTTCCTATCTGATGTGTAAAACATTTGTAATGGAAATTTAATAAAATGGCGTTGCATCCATCCTGGTGTGGTACTTAGAAAAACACTGAAGGGTGGAGGTGGGGAGGGGCTATTTAACCTCTTCTGTGTTTCCTGTCCCTATCATGGATATGAAGGACAACCTCCTGGTGGTGCAGTCAGGATGGACTCCTGGAAATTACATTACTGGTAGGACTAATTCCTACTTTTTTTTAAATTCCTAAATAAAGAAAAAAAATAAAATTTGTTCCAATAAATACATTTTTGTGGAAAAAAACAAACAAACAAAAGTACACATTTAGTATCACCGTGTCCATAACGACCCAACCTATAGAACTGTCCCAATAGTTAACCCCTTCAGTGAACACCATAAAAAATGAGGCAAAGAACAATGCTTTATCATACCGCCAAACAAAAATTGGAATAACGCGATCAAAAAGATGGATATAACTAAACATGGTACCTTTGAAAACGTCATCTTGTCCCGCAAAAAAACGAACTGCCATACAGCGTCATCAGCAAAAAAAATAAAAGTTATAGCCCTCAGAATAAAGTGATGGAAAATAAATATTTTTTATATAAAATAGTTTTTATTGTATAAAAGCGCCAAAACATAAATTATATAAATGGGATATCGCTGTAATCGTACTGATCTGAATAATAATCTTTATCAATTTTACCAAACGCAGAACAGTATAAACGCCCCACCCAAAAGAAATTCATGATTTTCTGGTGTTTGTTCATTTTGCCACCCAAAAATCGTAATAAAAAGCGAAACAAAAAATGTTATGTGCCTGATAATGTTACCAATAAAAACGTCAACTCGTCCTGCAAAAAACAAGACTTCACATGACTCTAGTGGACCAAAATAGGGAAAAATTATAGCTCTGAAAACGTGGTGATGCAAAAACTATTTTTTGCAATAAAAAGCGTCTTTTAGTGTGTGACAGCTGCCAAACTTGGGTGTAAGGGTCAGGGGCGGATTATCAGAGCGTCAATATGGGCGGTAGCCCAGGGCCCAGTGGCTTGGGGGGGCCCTGGGCCACCGCAGATTGACCCTCTGATAATCCGCCGGAGTGTGACTGAATGCCCGGCCCGCCGGCATTTATGTGCCCCGCCCCCCCGGACCCGGTGGGCAGAGAGAGGGGGTCCGCATTGGGCCCCTTCTCATCTGCTCACTGGGCCCCTTCCGGCGCTGCGGCGCTTTCCTATTGACGTGCGTGCGTGCGCGCCCGCACCTCAATAGTTAACAACAGCCGCCAGCCAGCCAATTGGAGGCTGGCAGCTGAAGTCGGCCGCAGCTCACACGTCGCCGGCGTCTGACGTCATTGTCAGTCGCCGGCGAGTGTGCGCTGCTGGAGGGAGCTCGCCGCGTGGAGCGCTGGTAAGGTGAGGAGACTGGTTGTTTGGGGGTTTTTTCGGGGTTTTTTTATAAGCTAACGGTGGACTGTGGACACATTGGGGGCAATGCTGTAGACACTGGGGCAATGCTGGAGACACTGGGGCAGATTGCTGGAGACACTAGGGCAATGCTGGAGACACTGGGGCAGATTGCTGGAGACACTGGGGCAGATTGCTGGAGACACTGGGGCAGATTGCTGGAGACACTGGGGCAATGCTGGAGACACTGGGGCAGATTGCTGGAGACACTGGGGCAGATTGCTGGAGACACTGGGGCAGATTGCTGGAGACACTAGGGCAGATTGCTGGAGACACTGGGGCAATGCTGGAGACACTGGGGCAATGCTGGAGACACTGGGGCAGATTGCTGGACACACTGGGGGCAATGCTGGAGACACTGGGGCAGATTGCTGTAGACACTGGGGCAATGCTGGAGACACTGGGGCAATGCTGTAGACACTGGGGCAGATTGCTGTAGACACTGGGGCAGATTGCTGTAGACACTGGGGCAATGCTGTAGACACTGGGGCAGATTGCTGTAGACACTGGAGCAGATTGCTGTAGACACTGGGGCAGATTGCTGTAAACACTGGGGCAGATTGCTGGACACACTGGGGGCAATGCTGGAGACACTGGGGCAGATTGCTGGAGACACTGGGGCAGATTGCTGGAGACACTGGGGCAGATTGCTGGAGACACTGGGGGCAATGCTGGAGACACTGGGGCAGATTGCTGTAGACACTGGGGCAGATTGCTGTAGACACTGGGGCAGATTGCTGTAGACACTGGGGCAGATTGCTGTAGACACTGGGGCAATGCTGGAGACACTGGGGCAATGCTGGAGACACTGGGGCAGATTGCTGGACACACTGGGGCAATGCTCGAGGACACACTGGGGCAGATTGCTGGACACACTGGGGCAATGCTGGAGGACACACTGGGGCAGATTGCTGGAGACACTGGGGCAATGCTGGAGGACACACTGGGGCAGATTGCTGGAGACACTGGGGCAATGCTAGAGACACTGGGGCAGATTGCTGGACATACTGGGGCAGATTGCTGGACACACTGGGGGTAATATGCTGGAGACAATGGGGCAGATTGCTGGACACACTGGGGGCAATGCTGGACAATTGGACATACTGGGGCAGATTGCAGGACACACTGGTGGTAATATGCTGGACACACTGGGGCAATATGCTGGACATACTGGGGCAGATTGTTGAACACACTGTCTGGGGGCAATATGCTGGAGTCAGACACTGGGGCAGATTGCTGGAGACACTGGGGGCAATGCTGGACACACTGGGGCAGATTGCTGGTTACTGGGGCAATATGCTGGACATACTGGGGCAGATTTCTGGACACACTGGGGGTAATATGCTGGAAACACTGGGGCAGATTGCTGGACACACTGGGGGCAGGACTGGAGGCATGGGCAGAATGTAGACACGGGGCAGAATGAAAGACATGGGGCAGGATTGGATCATGGGGCAGGAGAATACGATGGAGACAGATGGGGCAGGATGGGAAGATCACATGGGGTAGAATGGATACTCATGAGTGCAGGATGGGAGAACATATGGCAGGAGCCAGGAATGAGACACACGGGGCCAGGGTGGGGAATATTATTACCATACGGGCTAATTAAGGGATATTATTACTGCAGTGATGTATTTATTTTATTTTTTGAGTATACTGTTTTAAATGGGGGGCGGTCCTGTTACTGTGCAGAGTGACTCTATATCGCCTTTTTTTCTCCATGTGTAATGTAGAAGTTGTGAAAAATTAAGTAATGTGTTCTGCAAGCAGAGCTCGAGATAACTGTGTTATTTCCTGCAGAAACGAGTCCTGGCTGGAAGAAATGATGGCGGTCTGTGCTGGATGAAAGATGAAGGACTTCACCTAGAGACGTCATTGGTGAGTCAGTGTTACCTATACATTGACACTATACACTATACTATATACAGAGGTCCTGTGTACAATGTCACCAGTGATCACTGTATTACCTATACACTATATACAGAGCTCCTGTGTATAATGTCACCAGTTATCTCTGTATTACCTCTACACAGACACTGCATACTAAGTATAGATCTCCTGTGAATACTGGCACTTATGGTGATAGTATTGTGGGGTTTTTTTTTATTATTACTGATCAGTATTGTAGTATTCAGTCACTATGTGGTGGTAATATGTGGTCTGGAAATGGTGTTGTGGTATTTGTCCCTTGAATGTGCTATTTGGTCACCAAGTGGTGGTAATATGTGGTCTTGACATGGTGCGGTGGTATTTGTTCCTTGTATGTGATATTAGTCGATCACCGTGTTTGTAATTTGTGGTCTGGTCATGGCACGGTGGTATTTGTTCCTTGTATGTGATATTATTGGTCAAAATATACCTAAATTATATTGCAGATTTTAACAAATATTTAATAGGTTACAGTAGAGTAGGGCCCGGCCATTTTTCTGGAATAATCTGGTTCGGGTATAATATGACTCCCCCCCCCCGTCACATGACCACCCCCCCGTCACATGACCCCCCCCTGTCACATGACCCCCCCTGTCACATGACCCCCCGTCACATGACCCCCCGTCACATGACCGGGGGGGCCCACAGTGTCTGAACAGCCCGGGGCCCTGGCTACCCTTAATCCACCCCTGGTAAGGGTCAGGGGCAAAACACCTTAGTGATCAGTGACGGTTGCTACCAAGGCAAATAAAATAATGGGTTGCATTAAAAGAGGCATAGTAGTTTGTGACCAGAGCATAATTTTGCCTCTATACAAGTCACTAGTGTGGCCATACTAGGTTTAGATCTTTTTAACACCTTGGGATTTGACAAGGACATCCTCTACATCTGGAGGAAAGAAGATTTAATCCTAATCACAGACAGTGATTCTTTACTGTAAGAGCAGTGAGACTATGGAACTCTATTCCACATGATCTTGTAAAAGTTGATTCACTGCAAAAGTACAAGGAGGACCTGCATGCTTTTCTTGAATAATATAATATTACCGGTTATAGGTACAAGTTTCCGTGATAGACGTTGATCCAGGAAATTGGTCGGATTGCCGAATGTGGAGACATGAAGGGTTTTTTCCCCCCTAATATGGGGCTTAGCTTTTGCCCCATGGGGGTTTTGCCTTTTTTTTTTTTTTTTTATAAACATGTTAGATTTTAGGTTGAAATCGATGGACTTAAGTCTACCTTTTAACCTTAAAACTATGAAACTAATTGGAAGAGGAAAGTAGACGGTCTTTGTGTCTGCAGTGGTGATTTCTCTATAATATGTGACCACTCCAGGCAATCAATAAAGTGTGTCTTGGATAGAATTCTGATAATTTAGGTATATGAATTTCTTAGAATAACTTATGGAGTGGGTTAATAAATAAAATTCCTTACGTGGTCCTTATGAAGTTGTATCGCACGCATGATCCCATTGTTTGTAGCGCACCCTTCCCGTACGTTTGATGGAAGCCCATTAAACTGTTAATACTTGTAGCCCTGGATGAGTCACCATGCTTGAATCAAAGTAAGAGTTTGGTGCTGTGAATGGGATCTGCCTTCCATAACATTGACATCCCTTGTCACTATGGAAACGCAGGTTCAACTTGTAGACGGTATTAAAAGAGAAGGAATAACTCTCTTCTGCGCTTTCTCTGAGTAGGGTGCTCAGTGTTCATGATGACCTTGTGAAGGTTAGAAATTGTATAAGGAGAGAATAGGGAGAGTTTCAGTTGTGATTTTCTTTCTTCTTTATATTATGTCTTTAGAAACATTTTATCTTTGTTATCAATATTGCTGCTTGCTGAGCACTCAGTGCTCTTCTGCTTCCATCCTTGGAAGTGCACGTCTAGTTCTGCTGTCAGCAAGTCTCCATTTGATGTATCAATATTTTATATTGTTTCCTCTGATATTCTTTGCTTACTTTACCTGTGACTTTGAAAGTTAGTGAAGATCCAGCACTTTATTTCCAGTGTGAAAAGAAACCAAAAATGTTATTGAAAGATCCAAATGAAAATAGTAGAAACATAAAAAATAAAAAAAAGATATCTTAGAGAGAGCAGCAAAAACCAACACATATCAAACTGGTATTTGGGTGCGATTCTTCTTCATGGCATTATTACTTTACCTGTGCAGGTGTGAGTGGTGGTTGTGCACTTCCTATCAGGGTGGAACTGAAAACCTGCAGTGGGCCAAGCATCTTCTACAGATGGCCGTGTGAATCTGTTTCAGAAAATGATGGACACTTATTTTGCCAGAATGGATTGGGTCAGCAACTTATTTTTACTTGTTTCTCCTGCTGGGTGCAAAAGTCATGGAAAATGACCAAAACATAGTTTATAGTTATTTATTATTACTGAATCAGGGCTCTCATAGGGCATAGGCTAGAGTCACACAACCGTTCAATGGCCGCACATACTGGCTAGACCGCTATCCTCCTGACCTAAACTAACTGCCCTATAAGGCTGTGTGCACATGTGTCGGAGCGCGACTCCCATCGGACCCGAAACGAACCGGAACCGCCCCTGTGTGAGTATAATATAACCTGTTTTTCTTACTTTTCAGGTTACATCGGGGGCTTACCTACAGAATTACAGAATGCTGTAGATAAGCCCCTGATAGCGGTGGCCTTAGCTCATATACAATTTTTGGGATGACAGATTCCCTTTAATTTGTACTGTTACTCTTATTGGTTGCTAAACAAAAACTGCACCAAACTGTTCTAAGCACCATTCACACCTTGAATTCTGATGCTTGCTTTACTTGCATTTTTATTAACTTGGTCTTCAGAATGTGTTATTCTCAGCCATTTATAATAAACACTTGGCGGTCAGATATGTTATTCAGGCACACCATTGGCTCAGCATTTGGCATAGAACTGCTGTTCATGGTCCTCTAGTCCATACTTTTCTACCATGTGGCCTTCTAATACCTTTTTTACTGCCATACTGTAGAAGGTATGTCACATTATTTGCTATACCTTTGCTATACCTTTGCTACATGTAAAAAAAACATTTTGTACTCGCCCCACTTTGGACTGTATCGGGGGTAATCTAAATCCATATTTTTCCCCTGATATTGGCACAGTTCAAAATCAATTTTTTTAACTTGTTATACAATGGGTCTAAGGCTACTTTCACACTTGCGTCGGTACGGGCCTGTCACAATGCGTGGGCAGACGTACCGACGGAACCTGTGAAATTTACTGCAAGACGTGGGCTGCGGATACAGTTTTACAACGCATCTGCTGCCAATTCTGCAGTCCGGAGAGGAGGGGGCGGAGTTTCGGCCGCGCATGCGCGGTCAAAAATGGCAGACACGACGCGCAAAAAAAACGCACAAAAAAACGATGCATTGCGAAGTGCGTCACAAGACGCAAGTGTGAAAGTAGCCTAATGTGCTTTACTGACAATAAGGCTACTTTCACACTTCCGTCTTTCAGCTTCCGTCACAATCCGTCGATTTTTGAGAATGCAGGATCCTGCAAAAAAATTTGCAGGATCCTGCTTTTTCCCATAGACTTGTATTAGCGACGGATCCCGACGGATTGCCACACGTCGCATCCGTCGTACGACGGATCCGTCGTGTTTTGGCGGACCGTCGTCTGGAAAAAGCGTTGAATGTAACTTTTTTTTGTCTGCGTCGGGAAAACGTGTAGCGACGGATCCTGCATCATACGTCGTTGACTAGAATGGAAGCCTATGGACGCAGGATCCGTCACACACTGGAATCCAGCGACAGATCCAGTTCTTCCCCTCTGAGCATGCCCGGAAGGATTTTCAAGTCCGGGAAAAAGCTCGCTCGCGCTCTCTCTCTCGCTCTCTCTCGAATTTGTGGACGACGCATCCGTCATTACACTGGATGTGTCGCGCACGTTTTTCACTATTTTCATGACGTCCGTCGATCCGTCATTTTGCTGCACTATGACGGACACAAAAAACGGAAGTGTGAAAGTACCCTAAGAGAATTGATTGTCTAAACTTTACAAGGTGTGCTGGTACACAACACTGTAGGAGAGCTATGTGGAGAATATTGGTCTGGGCAGTCATGGTAGCAAAGGGCAATATTTAGGCCTTGATTATACACTGCACGTGTTGTAATATAATTTAGGTATGACCATGCCAAGACTACTTCCATTGATCTAGTGTGGACACGTTTGTTAGAGGTGCCCATAAAGTGAGCAACCTAAAGTGTTTTTACCAATAAATTATACAGGAAGTTGATGGCTGCTGGAGAGGAAAGTTTAGTACTGTAATCTTAAAGGAAACTTAAAAGGGATTGCCCAGGATTAGAAAACAAAATCCAAACCTTTATTCAAGAAACAGCACCACTCCTGACCATGAGACAGGTCTGGTATTGCAACTCTGCTCCATTAACCCCTTTCTGCCAGCTGACGGAATAGTACGTCAGCTGGCAGATCCCCTGCTTTGAGGTGGGCTCCGGCGGTGAGCCCACTTCAAAGCCGCGACATGTCAGCTGTTTTGTACAGCTGACATGTGCGCGCAATGAGCGCGAGCGGAATCGCGATCCGCCAACGCCCATTAACTAGTTAAATGCCGCCGTCAAACGCTGACAGTGGCATTTAACTAGCACTCCCGGCCGCGCGGCCGGAAGTGCTTGCACCACTGACCCCCGTCACATGATCGGCGGTCATCGGTGCATTGCCATAACAACCAGAGGTCTCCTTGAGACCTCTATGGTTGTTGATGGCCGATTGCTTTGAGCGCCACCCTGTGGTCGGCGTTCAAAGCACAGCTGCATTTCTGCTACATAGAGGTGATCTGTGCTTCACCTCTATGTAGCAGAGCCGATCGTTTAGTGCATGCTTCTATGGAGGCTATTGAAGCATGCCAAAAAAAAGTGTTTAAAAATATAAAAAAAATATATAAAAGTTCAAATCACCCCCCTTTCGCCCCAATCAAAATAAAACAATAAAAAAAAAAAATCAAACCTACACATATTTGGTATTGCTGCGTTCAGAATCACCCGATCTATCAATAAAAAAAAAGGATTAACCTGATCGCTAAATGGCGTAGCGAGAAAAAAAATCAAAACGCCAAAATTACGTTTTTTTGGTCGCCACGACATTGCATTAAAATGCAATAACGGGCGATCAAAAGAATGTATCTACACCAAAATGGTATTATTAAAAACGTCAGCTCGGCACGCAAAAAATATGCTCTCACCTGACCCAAGATCACGAAAAATGGAAACGCTACCGGTATCGGACAATTGCGCTTTTTTTTTTTTTTTTTTTTTTAGCAAAGTTTGGAATTTTTTTTATTACCACTTAGATAAAAGAGAACCTGTTGTGGACTCTGTTTTCGGGCTCCCTCTTGTGGTCACAGGTGGTATTGTGTGACTTTTGTTTTGGGCTCCCCCTGGTGGCTTTGTTTGTTATCCTGCGGGTCTGTGGCTGATCAGCTGCCTCGTTATTCACTTGGGAGTTTCCTATTTAGCTCTGTTTCACTTCCACTTGTTGCCGGCTGTCAATGTATTCAGTGCTATTCTGATTACTCCTGATTATCTTCGGTTTCAGTCTCTTCAGGAGAAGCTAAGTTCTGTTTGATTGTTTTTTGCTCATCAGTCTGCAATATGATTTCTGTGTATGATGAGTTTGGTCCAGCTTGCTAGTGTGTGATTTCTTGCTGCTGGTTTGCTCTGGGGTACAGAGTTGCTTCCCCCGCACCGTTAGTTGGTGTGGGGGCTCGAGCAATCTCTGCGTGGATATTTTGAATAGGGTTTTTAATTGACCACACAGTTCCCTTTCTATTTTCTGCTTTCTAGTGTTAGCGGGCCTCATTTGCTAAATCTAATTTCATCTCTGCGTTTGTGCTTTCCCCTTAACTCACCGTTAATATTTGTGGGGGGCTATTCTATATCTTTGGGGTCATTTCACTGAGGCAAGTGAGGACTTTCGTTCCCTCTAGGAATAGTCAGTTTCTCAGGCCGTGAAGAGACGTCTAGGATTTTCAGGTAACGTTCCACGGCTACCTATAGTTGTTTGCGGATAGGATCAGGTTGTGGTCAATTCAGTTACCACTTCCCCAGAGTTTGTAGTCTGTTTAGTTACTTAGCTAGTCCTACTTGCGATCCTTGCCACTAGGATCATAACAAGAACCTATACATGTTTGGTGTAATGACCTGGAGAATCATAATGGCAGGTCAGTTTCAGCATTTAGTGAACCTAGCAAAAAAGCCAAACAAAAAACAAGTGTGAGATTGCACTTTTTTTGCAATTTCATCGCACTTGGAATTTTTTTCCGGTATTCTGCTACACGGCATGGTAAAACCAATGGTATCGTTCAAAAGTACATCTCGTCCCGCAAAAAATAAGCCCTCACATGGCCATATTGATGGAAAAATAAAAAAGTTATGGCTCTGGGAAGGAGGGGAGCGAAAAACGAAAAAGCTCCGGGGATGAAGGGGTTAAAGTGAACAGAGATGAACTGTACAACTAATAGTCAGGGCTGGAACGGTTTAGAAAAACATGGCTGCTTACTTTCACAATCTTGGACCACCTCTTTAATGAGGTTCAATATCCATAGCACAACAAGCAGTACAAAATACGTAAAAATACATAACAGGTCCCAAGAGCAAAGTAGTAGAGCTGAAGTATAACTTACAGAAGTAAGACAACACAGAGCATCACAGAGTCTAAAACACTACAAAATGTGATGAACGGGTGCAAGAGAAGGACACTCGGAAGGTTTCTGAGTGCCAGGATTTGGTGAAGGTTAAACCGCTGGCTGAGTCTGAGACCACCATTCTCTTATCGGCGGTGATGCTTTCATTTGATATACACTTATTCTATTAAGCTGTGCATTTTGTCATAAACTAGGACAAGGCTAAAAGCAGCAGCTCCAGTATATCCCAAGTACAAGAAACTTGACACCTAGATCTTCAGTAGTGTTCCACCTTGTGGCCCTCTACCACTGTAGTTTGTCAGAAAATCTTATAAAGAGCAACTTTAGCGGCATTAAAAGTGGCTCCGTTCCCTATTTACTTTGATTTTGTAAATCACAGTAATATAGATATAAGTTAAGTGCTGTAATAAAAAAAATCTGTATGAAGCAATGGCAGACAACTAATTATCGGCCAAATCAGTTATTGGCTCTAAAATAATATAAAAACCGCCTTTCAAATTTTCCTATCGCGAAGCTATTTTTCAGTCCTTTGTAAAGTAAAGGTTTAGTTCTTTTCCGAGATGCAGAAAATCCTTCTTATTGCCTGCTGCTAACCAGCAAACTTTTCTTTACGGTCATGTACTGAATACACTCAATATCCTGGGGCACTTAGCTCTTTTCATCACGTCCTTTCATTTCATACCCCACAGTGCAGATCTATAGAGCAATGAGCAATGTGAGTCCTTTATAGTGGTCCAAAACCATTAGAAAGGTATATTATCTACTTTGTTCTCCTCCACCAGATCATTCTTTTCACCTTCCCTGTAATTCCACCATCATTGTGTCATTAAATAAAAAGTTCATTCCTCTCATAATGGATCTGACCGCTCCTGCTAAGATTCAACCTCAAAAACCACAATTCAATTCAATGCATCCCTGGTTGGATGTCGGAGATATTTATGGAATTGTAAAGCACTATGTACTATTTATTATGTATATTGTGCAATGGATAGGTACAGTAAGATGTTATTAGAAGTGTATGCCTAGGAAAGCCACACACTGTTTTATGGGATTAACTGTTTCAGGTGTGTAAATACAGTTATTAAACCACAAAAGGGATGGATTAGCTAGTCAGTGTTCTGTAATGTACTTTTCTGGATGCAAAGCACAGAGAGCACAAGGCAGAAACAGTCAGGGATAGTTGTAATTTGATTTATATACATTGATTTAAATTAACTAAACAATTAGTGTCCTTAACCAGGCAGATTAACATTTGAGCAAAGATAATAATAAATTTGGAAAAAACAAAGTCTTTCTCTATATCTGACCTGACCCTATAATGTCATCCCAGATACTAGTGAATAAATTGCATAATATCAATGAGTGCAGGGAAATAGGTCCCAACTATGCAGTATAGCTATCCAGCATCTGGAATGACATACGCATACACAGTTTTACAACCACACAGCCGAGGAAAGGGATTACACTGGTATCTGGGAAGACATTATGTATGTCCCACTATGCTAGGCTCTGACCAGAATTGCTGCCATTGATATAGGGGCAGGTTGTACATGGTGGGCCATGTATATGGATACACCTAAATAAAATGGGAATGGTTGGTGATATCAACTTCCTGTTTGTGGCACATTAGTATATGGGAGGGGAAAACTTTTCAAGATGGGTGGTGACCATGGTGGCCATTTTGAAGTCGGCCATTTTGGATCCAACTTTATTTTTTCCAATGGGAGGAGGGTCATGTGACACAACTTATTGAACATTTCACAAGAAAAACAATGGTGTGCTTGGTTTTAAAGTAACTTTATTCTTTCATGAGTTATTTACAAGTTACCTTTTGTTTACAGCCATTGACATGTCACAGAGGTTAACACGTGAGGAGCGGATAGAAATTGTGTTGATGTCTGGTGAACACAGTACCCTGGTCATTGCAGCAGATTTCAATATAAGACACTCTACGCAAGAAAACTGTCACCATTCCCATGTTATTTAGGTGTATCCATATAAATGGCCCACCCAAAAAAGTTTGCCTCATCACTGAACATAATGTTTTGTGTAAACTGACAGTCCTGTTCTAATTTTTGTTTTGCCCATTCTGCAAATTCAGCGTGCTGATCTGGGTCATCCTGGTTGAGATGCTGCAGCAGCTGGATTTTGTAAGGGTGCCATTTGTGAGTAGCTAATATCCACCGAAGGGATGTTCGACTGATGCCAGATCGGCGCTCTGAATTTGACAGTTGAATTTAGTTTTCCCCCTCCCATATACTAATGTACCACAAACAGGAAGTTGACATCACCAGCCATTCCCATTTTATTTAGGTGTATCCATATACATGGCCCACCCTGTATACTTGGTTTTATAAGTTTTGATGGTTGTTTAATAACATTTTCTATTTTTACTCATATTGTTGGTTGTATTGAGGTGTGCGCATCATTAGCGTATCTCTTCTATTTTCACAAGCAACAATCATCCCCCTACCACCCTATGACCCTAATCCCAGCCGATCCCAGTACCGTAGAGGATAGCTGGAATTAACGGCCCTGCTCACACGTACTGTCTCACCATAGGTGTGTCCTGCCTGTTGTAGTCTCCTCACGGATCTCCTTGGCTTGACCGTCGACGGATGCCTTTTAGATTGGAAAGGGGTGGACTAGTCCTCGGCACTTGACAGGTGATGTCTGGTCTCTCGAGCTTTACTGGTGTAGGACACAAATCCTGGTCCCGACTAGCGCAGGCGGAACTCATGAGTTCCCCTGAGCAGAATCTGGGCCTTGTCAGGGGATGACCAACACCTTGATGGCATAGGCTTTCCGTGGAGGCCTGTTACCCTGACCTCAGCAGCCTCCCTGGAACATGTCTGCTTCACTCTCTTCTCTGGTGCCAAATATGCCTGTGCTTTGGTGTGCAAAGCTTCTATATCGAGGAAGTCCTTCCTGTGGGTCACCTGGTCAGGCCCAGCACACAAAGTCGCTCCCCCTTCAAAGCTTCCAGCGCAATTTGGTTCTGCTTGATTTCACCTGGCCAGCAGATGGCAGTCTTTCCTCATTAATGGTACATTGTGCATGGGCTCTTCAGGGATATCACTGTTTCTTATTACAATATCACTGCTTCTTATTACAGTTCCAGCAGCTGAAACCTCTGAAAAATGTAATACCTGCCTCTGACAAGTTCACTAAAGGCTATTTCCCTTCAAGGAAATATGTTAATAGGATCAACCCTCTTAAGCCATCTATATGTGCATGTAGATCATAGGAAGCTGAATAAAATGATACCATGATATCTGCAATCTGATGTCTTATTCCAGATAAATCCATATTTCCCTTAATATAAAAATGAGCTGTTAAGATCTAAAGGAGATGTGACGACACAGCTTTTCTTCTTAATGATGCCAGACATAAATTCAGTAGGCAGAGAATATAATCTTTATGTTGACTTTTCAGTTGATGTTTATTGTAACTAAGGGTACCGTCACACAGTGCAATTTCCATCGCTACGACGTTACGATTCGTGACGTTCTAGCGATATCGTTACGATATCACTGTGTCTGACACGCTACTGCGATCAGACACCCTGCTGAGAATCGTACGTCGTAGCAGATCGTTTGGAACTTTCTTTCGTCGCTTGATCACCCGCTGACATCGCTGGATCGTTGTGTGTGACAGCGATCCAGCGATGTCTTCGCTTGTAACCAGGGTAAACATCGGGTAACTAAGCGCAGGGCCGCGCTTAGTAACCCGCTGTTTACCCTGGTTACCAGCGTAAACGTAAAAAAAACAAACAGTACATACTCACCCGTCGGTGTCCTTCAGGTCCTTTGCCGTCTGCTTCCTGCTCTGTCTGCCGGCCGGAAAGTGAGAGCAGATCACAGCAGTGCTGCGCTCTGCTGTCACTGTACGGCGGCACTCAGAGCAGGAAGCAGACGGCAAAGGACCTGAAGGACACCGACGGGTGAGTATGTACTGTTTGTTTTTTTTACGTTTACGCTGGTAACCAGGGTAAACATCGCGTAACTAAGCGCGGCCCTGCGCTTAGTTACCCGATGTTTACCCTGGTTACCCGGGGACTTCGGCATCGCTCCAGCGCCGTGATTGCAACGTGTGACCGCAGTCTACGACGCTGGAGCGTTAATCATACGATCGCTGCGACGTCACGGATCGTGCCGTCATAGCGATCAAAATTTCACAGTGTGACAGTACCCTTATTGTCTGCTATCTTTGTAAGGCAGGGACGCAGGGTCATTGAACAATGGATGTTTGCTTAATATGTTGATTGACCATTGTGTGGGTCCTGTGGCTTGTTTACCTGCGATGAACTATAGAACCGAAAAAACTGTGAGTCAAAGACCCAAAGGAAACGACCAAAAAAATCCAAATGATGCTGAAGTAAAAAATATATATAACCTTTATTGTACATAAATATTATAATAGAACCATCACAATTAAGAAACAGGTGAGGCAAAATGCCACAGGGTGTGCACAGACACCACTAGAGAAACATACACAGGACGCACGGAGCCGGGATCCCAACCCCCACCCATAAGTGTGCATAGTGGACCAGAGAAAGATCCATACTATAATGCTCCAAGCTGGATAACGCATGCAGGCATATAAATAAAGAAGGAAGAAACACCAATATCAAATATCAAAATATGCACATTACCTAAATGGAGACGAATAAGTGGGGTGGATCCAGGGTCCGTGCGCCCTCCCCGACGCACGTTTCGGTAGTAAAACCTTCCCCTGAGGAAGGTTTTACTACCGAAACGTGCGTCGGGGAGGGCGCACGGACCCTGGATCCACCCCACTTATTCGTCTCCATTTAGGTAATGTGCATATTTTGATATTTGATATTGGTGTTTCTTCCTTCTTTATTTATATGCCTGCATGCGTTATCCAGCTTGGAGCATTATAGTATGGATCTTTCTCTGGTCCACTATGCACACTTATGGGTGGGGGTTGGGATCCCGGCTCCGTGCGTCCTGTGTATGTTTCTCTAGTGGTGTCTGTGCACACCCTGTGGCATTTTGCCTCACCTGTTTCTTAATTGTGATGGTTCTATTATAATATTTATGTACAATAAAGGTTATATATATTTTTTACTTCAGCATCATTTGGATTTTTTTGGTCGTTTCCTTTGGGTCTTTGACTCACAGTTTTTTCGGTTCTATGTTACAGCGACTTATCCTTATGTAATGGTCCGTTTTATGTTGTAGTTTGTTATGTATCTAATCACCTGCGATGAACTATGCAGATTGATTAATTTCCCAAACAATGTGAGATAATCTTGACCTCTGGATGGTGACTTGCAGGAGCACAGTTGTGAACTATATAAAGGAGAATCCAGAGCCTTTACAAAAACACAGCCAGGAACATTCTACAGGACGTTAGTTTAGGGGACAACGGCAACTGATGGAAGAACACAGATCCACACTATTGACCATCCCTGAACCCTCAGAGACGTCTTGAAGAATCCAGGTTGGGACAATCAGGTCACCTAGCCATGTACCTCACTGCACTCGGTCAGCTTTCTAAGCTTGTCTTTACCTCCTCTCTGTGCTTGCCACAGGTGGGGTTAGTCGACCCTGGAAGCTCAGAAGTCGAAGCTGCTGTAATCCCGGCGAGTCAGCAGAAGGGTGAGACTGTAATTTTGCACCATCTTGGGTATTTTGTTGGGACTGTTCTATGTGTTATTGTCTGTTTTTTTATTCAGTAAAATATTGCCACACTGTTTTACCCTCACTCTGTGCTACCCTGAAATGGGGTATTACCTGCGTTAGAAATGTAATAGGTAACAGTTTGATCTACATGTCTCACACTGGTAATACCCGCTTTAATTTAAAATAAGCGCTGGAGGCAGATTTTCAAGAAAATCTATGTCCGACCCATAGATCTTAACGTCTCATTTACATAATAAGAAAAACATAGATTCTGTGGAATAAAACATCAAATCGCAGATAGGTATCATTTTATTCAATTTTCTATGACTTGTATGCCCATATAGACGGCTTAGGAGGGTTGATCCGACTGACAAATTCCCTTTAAAGAGTACCTGTCACCAGAAAAAATGCTTTTAACTTGCAAATATAGGGTTAATCTGCATGGTAATAGCGTTAGTAACCTGCCCGGCATCTGCATTTAAGCAATTGCTGCAGGTAGAAAATGAACTTTATTCCTTCCAGCATCGTTTGGGTTTCAGTGATGGGCGGTGCCGGCACTGGTTTAGTCTCAGTATAGAGAGAGCAGCAGCTGTAACTGAACCCCAGGCACTGACTGACAGTCATCCCTAATGCTGAGGCAGTGTCAGTCAGGGGCGCGGTTACAGCCACTGCTCTCTGTGTACTCGGAGTGATGACTGAACCAGTACCGCCACCGCACCCCCCATGACTGAAACCAAAAGGCTGCAGGGGGGAAGAAAGTTCACTTTCTCCCCACAGCATTCACCTAAGTGCAGGCGCCGGGCAGGTAAGTAACGTTACTAACCTGCAGATTAGCCCCATATCTGAAGGTTAATAGTGTTTCTTATGGTGACAGGTTCCCTTTAAAGCCATTTTGTGTCAATTAAATTGTACAACTCCTATCCTGGCCACTTAACCCTTTAAAAGTTATCTTCACTCTGCGTAGTAGAAGCTTCTGCTGTAGGATATGGGTGACACACGCTGCTGCTAGCATAGGCCTAAATGCTGAACCCATGCAGCTCCACACATTACAGTGCTGTGCGGGAACTGCATCCACCAGTGCTGTAAATGTGTGTAGCAATGTGCGCAGGGATTAAGCCAGCTATACACTTGAAATAGCCAGCTGCCAAATGTATATTCACCTGACATTTATTGTTTCTCACCCCACCCCATAAACATGCATGTATGTTTTTCATGGAAAAAAGTGACTAGATTGCCCTGTTGGCGTCTTGTCCTCCTGCAGATGCAAATGTCCCAGCATGTTGAAATTCTTCTTTCCTTGACATCTACAACTGCAGAAACTCCATACACATTAGATAATCTAGCAATCTTGCCAAAACCATCACGTTACTTCTTAATAGACTAATCCCTTTAAAACTCATAGGATATGTTCAAAATATAACTGTGACTATATCAACATTTTTATACATGGCAGGCACTGCACATTGCTGCAAATCGGTGGTGGTTCAGGTTGTGAGACCCCCACTGGTTAAATAAGTCCTTAGTGACCACCAATACATCTTTTTACTGACCTGAGATATTAGGGAATAGCATAGATGAAATGCTGCAGATGTCAGCTGTGTTATACAGCCGACACATGCCTGGAAGTGCTAGTTCTGACTGCTACGGGTCTATTGAAACACCGCTCTGGAGTCCGCAGCAAAGAAATAAACAATTGTGATCATTCTACTTGGATTGGACCAATTCGAGAATTGCACAAACCAATAGAACAAGATGGTTATACTAATATATACTGGTTATATACTGGTAAACTGCAGACCATTATAAACCCCTTTTCTATACAAAATTAAATTGCTCGTTGTAAAACAAACCTGTTTTGTAGTAATGTTCTTTCTGAATGGCTTCGTAGCATTGTTCTTGTCTTCCCTGCAAGGCTGGCTATGAACGGTAGGGGCTCACACTCCCCTAGCTTTCCTCTTTCTTCCTTAATGTTTATTACATGTGTTATGGGAGCAGTTAGCTGCAAAGAATAGGCAAGGGCAGAAATATAGATTGTTTTATAGAATAATTAACAGTGGTAAAATACTACAAGGAAATCCATCCACTGAATGGATATTTACCATTTCATTAGGCAACAAATAAAAGATAGAAAATTTTTTATCTGCAGACATACCATAATTGGGAGAGAAATTAATGAGAGTTCACATCGGTTGTTTCTATAACTATACAATATTGGGACAAATTGGTAGGAGAACAGACTCGAAAAACTGTTAAACACTGAAGGATGAGGCTCATTTTGTCCTTGTTGATTATTTTTTTATTTTATTTTCCAAACCCCCCTCCCTTTTGATGCAGAAATAGCTATTCATCGCTGGCATCTCAAAAGACAACTTTTTCTTGAGGTGGTGGTCACTTACACAAGACAGCTTTCCATTCTGACTGATAGAGTACAGTCCTGATTGGAGATTCCCTTCTAAGATATCTATATTCTTAAAGGAGTGTTCTGGAGAGTACAAAAGCAAAACTCCCCTCACTGACACCTCGCTGCTGCTGTTCAATTGCAGGTGTGTCTACTTACTACTCTAATGATGACATCACAGGGACATGTGACCACTGCAGCCATTCACTGGTCCTGAGAAGTGATCTACTACAACCAGTGATTGCCTGCAGTGGTCATGCGTCCTTCTGACTGTTACGTTATTTTTGCAACAATAAGTAGAGACCAGAAATCAGTGAGGCGAATACTGTTGTTTCTAATCTATTTAAATCTGTCAATTTGTCAGAAAAGGTTACTCCCCAGACAACCCCTTCACCACCCCAAAGCCTGTTTTCACCTTCATGAAAAGGTCACATTTTACAATTCTGACTGTCACCTTATGTGGTAATAACTCTGGAAAGCTTCAACGGATTCCAGTGATTCTGTGATTGTTTTTTCATGACATATTGTACTTCATGATGGTGGCAAAATTCTTGATATAATTTGCGTTTATTTTTGAAAGAATCAGAAACTTGGTGAGCATTTAACAATTTTCAAACTTGTAAATTTTATGCCTTTAAACCAATGGGACACAAAATTGTTAATGAATAACATTTCTCACATGTCTATTTTACATCAGCATACTTTTTGAAACATATATGACAGAAAATACCCAAAGTTGACACAATTCTAAAAACTGAACCCCTCCAGGTGCTCAAAACCACATTCAAGAAGTTTAACCCTTCAGATGCTTCACAGGAACTGAAGTAATATGTAAGGAAAACTTGAACATTTCCCTTTTTTTTCACAAAAATGTTCTTTTAGCCCCATTTTTTTTTTTTTACAATAGTAACGGGAAAATAGATCCCAAAATGTGTTGTGCAATTTCTCCTGAGCACGGCGATATGTGGGGAAAAACTACTGTTTGGGCACACAGCAGGTCTCAGCAGGGAAGGAGCACCACTTGACTTTTTGAACACAGAATTGGCTGGAATCGAGACTGCATACCATATCACATTTGGAGAGCCCCTGAAGTGCCTAAACAGTGGAAACGCCCCATAAGTGACCCCATTTTGGAAACTAGAACCCTCAAGGAACTTATCTAGATGTGTGGTGAGCACCTTGAACCCCCAGGTGCTTCACAGAAATTTATAACGTTGAGCCGTGAAAATAAAAAATCTAATTTTTTCCACAAAAATGTATTTTAGCCCCATTTTTTTTATTTTCACAAGGGTAACAGGAGAAAATGGATTCCAAACATTGTTGTGCAATTTCTCCTGAGTACACCAATATGCCATATGTGGGGGGAAATTACTGTTTGGGCTCATGGCAGGGATCGGAAGGGAAGGAGCACTGTATGACTTTTTGAATTCTAAATTTGCTGGAATCATTAGTGGACACCATGTTGCGTTTGGAGAGCCCCTGATGTGTCTAAACAGTGGAAACCCCCCACAAATGACGCCATTTTGGAAACTAGACCCCTCAAGGAATGTATCTAGATATGTGGTGAGCACCTTGAACCCCCTGTTGCTTCACAGAGGTTTATATAAATGGCTGAGGAGAAAAAATAGCGCAAAACAGGGTCTTGTCAGATAGTAATTACTAAAAATGGTATCAATATATGCTGACCTGATCCCAGGTTGTATGGCTGCTGCAGATCCACGAGTGATTTCACCAGAGAAATATGTAGCAAATGGAAAGTTTGTGGTCTGTATCCGTACTGCCAGGTGATGAAAAAACATTAAATGCCAGAGATGATAAAAAAAAGTTTTTTTTATTTTTCTACGCTTTTCAAAGTGTAGTCCACTTCTTCAGGAAACATACATATACTGTACAGGGTTCACAAAGGTTTTATATAAACCTTTGTGAACCCTGTACAGTATATGTATGTTTCCTGAAGAAGTGGACTACACTTTGAAAAGCGAAGAAAAATAAAAAAACTTTTTTTATATAGAGGGACCTCTTGAAAAAAAAAAAGCTCCAAGTACGACACATTACAGTGTGATGTGTCAGAGTTCATAGGGTAGACACATGATGCGGTTCAAGTGAGGGAAAAAAAAAAGTAACAATAAATGAGTGATCGGCTAAACATATAGAAATGGAGGTAATTATAAACATAGCTTATCATAAAATATGTCACTACACAAAAACTTCATTTAATGAGTTATTTCATAGCCATATCTTTCTTTTCTTGTAATTCATTACTCATTACGGAAAAAAAAATATTTTCTATTTTTTACTGAATACTGAAACTCATGTGAAGTAACATGGAGGGGTAGATTATTTGTGAACCTTGTATATGCATATGTTTTTAGTTTCCTGAAGAAGTGGGCTACACTTAGAAATGCGTAGAAAAATAAAAAATAGTTTTTTTTAATTATCTCTGGCATTTAATGTTTCTTCATCACCTGGCACTGCAGATAGAGACCACAAACTTTCCATTTGTCACAGAAGTTTATAACATTGAGCTGTGAAAATAAAAAAATACATATATATATTTTTCCCAGAAAAATGTTCTTTTTTGCTCAAATTTTACATTTTCACAAGGGTAACAGGAGAAATTGCACAATACAATTTGTTGTGCAATTTCTTCTGAGTACAACAATACCCCATATGTGGGAGAAAACTACTGTTTGGGCACACAGCAGGGCTTGGAAGAGAAAGAGGCCCATTTGACTTTTAAGTGATGTACTTTTACAAACTACACCTCTCAATTAATTCATATAGGGGTGCAGTTGGGCATGTTGACACCACATATGCCTCATAGAAATGTATACCATTGGGCAGTGAAGAAAGAATAATTACATTTTTGCCCCTAAAGAGTTGTTTTAGCCACAAACATATAATTTTTCAAGGGATAATAGAAAAAAATTGACCTCTCAGTTTTTTGGGCACTTTCTCCTGAGTACGCCAATATCTTATATTTTTTCGGGAACTACTTTGGAGGCACAGTGCAAAACTCAGAAGCTGAGAGACATAATTTGGAGCAGATTGTCACGATTCCACCCCTCAGTGTGTCTGAGATGCAGTTACTGTTGGCTCAGCCATCCTATCTGGTACAGGTAGTGAGGTAAATTTACCACACTTGTATTGAATGCAATTCCTTTTTATTTCAAAATTCAAGTGCAGTTAAACAAAAGCTCAGATTAGGCATACAAAGCAAATTGTGAATGCGACCAAACGTTTCGACCTGGTCCCAGGTCTTGCTCACAAAATTGCTCTTGGTGTGTTGAGCTGGTCCAAAAGTGCTGTTAGTCCCTGTAGGGATAAAGTAGAGAGGTTTCTCCTTGGTTATGGTGTCATGGGGTGCGCACCTGCACCTCTGGTATCGCATTCACAATTTCCTTTGTACGCCTAATCTGAGCTTTTGTTTACCTGCACTTGAATTTTGAGATAAAAAGGAATTGCATTAGACACAATAGTGTGCGGTGAATGTACCTCACTGATGTCGCACGGGCTCACTACCCCCTTCCACCTGCACCTCACCTCTACCACTGTGTGCATTCCAATCTTCCTCTTACTATCTAGTACAGGGCGTGCTAAAGCTGTCAGTACTTTGACAGCTCAGTGTCCATTCTAGTGCTTGCTGACCTGTCAGTATTTTAATTGATAGCTCGGCCATTCAATCTTGGATTGGGAGGTGCTGCCAGATGTATATTCAGTTACGTGTGGTTTGCTCTCTGTCGCTTGTGTTCTGTTGATGATCTTTTGTGTCTGACCTTGGACCTCGTTCTGACCTTCCGTCTGTTTAACCTGATTTGTTCTATCTTCCTGGTATTTTGCTCTAGGACCGTTACCTGACTACGTCTTTGTCTCTTCCCTCTGTGTTATGACGTACCCTCCTGGTTTTTGACTTCTGACTCCTTGAGTATCCCAACTCACAACTTGTCCATGCGAAGTGACTCAGCATAATAACCAACGAAGAAAGATACATGCATCATACAAATGGGATCACCACACCAATAATTTTAGTACAATATAACAAAGTTTTTATTAGACAACACCACACAATAACTGTATTTTTTAAAAACAATTAAAACCCCCCCACAAACAGAAATGGGAGATAAGGGTCCATACAATATATGAGTAAAATACTCAAAAAGACAATGCACAGTCTATATCACCTTTATAAGTGCAATACTCAGAGTGTGATCTAATATATCATAATGTGGGCCAGATAGTATATGCATGCTGTGTCTCCTAAAAAATACACTCAGGTAAACCTAATATCACAATGTTATATTCAATGTGCAAACAGATTGCAAAATTACACAGCAATACCCACATATGTTAATAAGGGTCCCTGAATATCCAGATGAGATTGATTCCTATCCAACAGGAAAGTGTATATACCAATCTACAGAGGACCGCACCTAAAGACCCGGTATCTTACCCCCACACAATCAGACAGGTAATCTCAATCACCTTGTGGACCTTGAGGAAGACCTTAGGCGTCGATACGCGTGGGTCTGACTTTGTCACTGTCTCCTTTACTATTGATTGAGATTACCTGTCTGATATACAGAGCCCTTAAGTACTAGAAGAGCAGAATACCCCGTCAAGTGACCCAATTTTGAAAATTACGTCCCTTTGGAAATTTACCTACAAGTGTAGTGATGATTTTGACTCCATGGGTGTTTTCTAGAACCCAAGCAGCAGTGGATGTTGCTGAGTAAAAATTGTAAATCTGCTATTTTACTGCCCGTACATTGTAGTGCCCAGTACGTTGTAGTGCCGATTATGTTATGCCCAGCTCATGCTTCTGGAGACATGCAACTAATCACTACAGAAATGACAAACATGTCGACACTAAATTTGGTTTAGGCACACCGTGGGAATCAGAAGGGAGGGGGTATTTGCATTTGGGAGTGCAGAATTTTCTGGATTTATTTTGGGGGACGATTAGCCATAGAGCTTTCCCAGAGCCTTTGTACTATCAGTAACGTGGAAGCAGGGTCGGTGTCAGCACCGGGGCAAGTGCCGAGGCCCTGAGTATATGGGGGGGACAACGGTGCGCTATGGGGACCTGGCGCTTGTGCCAGTGCCTGTGAGTGGGCCCCCTCACCACTTGCTCAGGGCCCCGATACTTACCTCTCCCTTTTCCACCACTGCGGCATCTTCTGACTGACATTTCAGGTCAGAGGGCACAAGGACGAAACTAGTGTGTGCCCTCTGCCTGAACAGGCACAGTGCAGAGCCGAAAGACGCCAATGCTGAGGAGCCCATCATATACTGGAGCATCATATAAGGTCCATTATATACTTCAGCATCATAAGGGGCCCATTATATCTAGAGCATTATATGGGGCCCATCATATACTGGAGCATCATATTGGGCCCATTATATATGGAGCATTATATGGGGCCCATCTTCTACTGGAGCATCATATAGGGACCATTATATATGGATCATCTTATGGACCCATTATATATGGAGTATTATATGGGGCCCATCATATACTGTATGGAGCATTATATGGGGCTTGTTACACTGGTCAACACAAAAAAAATCATCAAAGGTAATATGTCTGTTTTATGGAGTTTGATGTGTTGATTCCAAAATATGCTTAGTTTTGCTCTATCACATAAAGTTTCTGAGATAGAAGCATTTTTGTTATTATGTTATTTCTGCATTTTCAATGTTTGTGTTTTTTCCTGTTATTCCATTTCTTTGCTCGTCTTACTTAATTGTGAATTTTCTTACTGGGACAACATCAGTAAAGGTTTTAGTGAGTTTTATGGGAAGGAGTATTGACAGTGCAGCCAACCAATGACTACTTCTCAGAAAGTCACATGTTATGGGGAGGAGCTAACTGTTATGAGGCGGTAAGATTTGAGTCAGTCAGAAAAGGATGGTGATGGCAGCAAGGACCGGTATGTGAGACTCTGACAGGAGACAGGCCTCTACAGGGATCTGAGCCCAGCCATAGGGAGATAGAAGGGAAAGCAGTGGACAGCCGCCATTGTGAGAGGATTTTCACTGCATTTCTGGGAGGGCAAGGTGTCTCAGAGGGAAGAAAACAGCTCAGTCACTGAGGTGTAACTGAGTGAGGGTCTCCACAGAGATAGAACTTGAAAGCAGCCAATATCACACTGAGAAACTGCCTTTCTGCAAATGTTCATCTGTAAGGAATAGGCTGACCTGTTTACCTCACAACTGTATATAGTTATGTACCAGATTACCGCCAGTAAAATCAGTTCTAAATACAAGCTGCCTCTGTCATCTCTGGGGAAATCTATATATATAAGAGGCATCGTGATTACTCGCTAATCCCACCCCCTGCACAGTAACTCCGCCCCCCACCACATCACCACACATAATCCTGACCCCACCCCATTACCACACACAATCCCACCCCCCACAAATCCCGCCACTCCACCACACATAATCCCGCCCCCCACCACATCACCACACATAATCTTGCCCCCCCACCACATTACTACAAATCCAGCCCCCCACCACATCACCACACATAATCCAGACCCCCCACCACATTCCCACACATAATCCCGCCCCCCACCACATTTCCAAACATAATCCCGCCCCCCACACCACATTACCACACATAATCCCACCCCCCACCACATTACTACAGATAATCCCACCCCCCCACCACATTACCACACATAATCCCACCCCCACCACATTACTACAGATAATCCCGCCCCCCACCACATTACCACAGATAATCCCGCCCCCCACCACATTACCACACATAATCCCGCCCCCCACCACATTACCACACATAATCCTGCCCCCCACCACATTACCACACATAATCCCCCACCACATTACCACACATAATCCCGCCCCCCCACCACATCACCACACATAATCCCGCTACCCCACCACATTACCACACATAATCCTGCCCCCCACCACATTACCACACATAATCCTGCCCCCCCACCACATTACTACAAGTCCAGCCCCCCACCACATCGCCACACATAATCCAGCCCCCCACCACATTACCACACATAATCCCACCCCCCACCACATCACCACACATAATCCAGGCCCCCACCTCATTACCACACATAATCCCACCCCCACCACATTACCACACATAATCCAGCCCCCCACCACATTACACAGATAATCCCACCCCCCACCACATTACCACACATAATCCTGCCCCCCACCACATTACCACACATAATCACGCCCCCCCACCACATTACTACACATAATCCCGCACCCCAACACATCACCACACATAATCCCGCCCCCCAACACATCACCACACATAATCCCGCCCCCCCAACACATCACCACACATAATCCCGCCCCCACCCCATCACCACACATAATCCCACCCCCCACCCCATCACCACACATAATCCCACCCCCCACCCCATCACCACACATAATCCCACCCCCCACCCCATCACCACACATAATCCCGCCCCCCACCACATTACTACACATAATCCCGCCCTCACCACATTACCACACATAATCCCGCCCCCCCACCACATTACCACACATAATCCCGCCCCCCCACCACATCACCACACATAATCCCGCCCCCCCACTACATCACCACACATAATCCCGCCCCTCCACCACATCACCACACATAATCCTGCCCCCCCACCCCATTACCACACATAATTTCGCCCCCCACCCCATTACCACACATAATCCTGCCCCCCCACCACATCACCACACATAATTTCGCCCCCAACACATCACCACACTATTGTTATTAACTTCATTTTAAGTTAGTTTACCACCTGCGTAAGCGCTATTGAATGTTGTCATTATTTACTTTAGTTTAATCACCAGCAACGTTAATTAGATAGCAATGAGCGTGCCGAGCGTTAGCTGGCTGGAAACATCTAGTATCTACATATAGTCAGAAAACACCGAATAATATCCCTAACAGGGTCATGAAGGGTAAGATATAACAAAACCGAAAGAAAGAACCTTCACTCAAAGACCAAAAATAATTGAAAAATATATATTAATGTTTATTAAAGACAAACATACACATAAATAAAAACATAGTAGAGACCACCAGTGCAGAAACGGTGGGTCACACACGGGTCTAACCTCAGTGCAAGTATAACTTCAATAGAATACAGACATAATATACAGCCTCAGGTAGTATACATATATCATATAGGAGCTACATGTAAGACGTGTAGTTAAATACAATAAAGTGCTGGTGTGCAATAGTGCAATAAGTACCGCTATATTGTGCCAATGTGCACTGGTACAGTGAATATCACATAAGCCACTCTAGGGCATAACAACCTAGGCTGAGATAAATAACAGGAAAAGAGTCATATAGTAAATGTATACTTGGCACAAAAAGATATAATGCAATGTCTGGGTATAGTTACCAAGAGGATGAACCCGGGGACCCACCACACCCGACGTGCGTTTCGCACGGAAATGCTTCGTCCAGGGGTGGTTGGGTCCTGGCCAGATAGGGGTTTTATTTCGGTCATAACCAATGGTAGCATGGGGGTGATCAAAAGTAAAAAACCAGCACCTGGAATAGGAACGGTGCGCCGTGTGTAGAAAGCGAAGCAAGAGACAGGAACCGGAAATGGATACCCAGGTATGATGAGAGGAGCGCGCAGGCGCACAAATAGGGAAGCAACGGTTGCTAATACACTAAACTTAGGACCAAAAATGCAAACAAAAAAACAAGAAGGCATTTGCACACTATATTGCCATGGCAATCCAATAAGCCCATATCGCGATTGTTAAACACAAATGTGTACGAAACTGAGATGTCAGATTGCGTACTGAAAAAATGCAAAGCGCGCATGCGCACGCATACATCGGATAAAAGGTAAAGTGCTACACTACCAGCGCATGCCCACTGAAAAACGTACACGTAATCGTGTACTGTGCCCGTCGCGCATGCGCACATTAACAAAGATCCTCCCTATTGCAGTCGCAGAAGTAATAAGCGAATGTATAAGGGGGCAGCAGATATATAGAAGGTAACAGAACACTAGCGCACTATATTGGCATGGCAGTACATTATGCACACGTCGCAACTATTAAACAAAAATGTCCAAAAAGAACCTAAGTAGAAATTACGTACTAAAAAGGTATATGTAGGGCGCGCATGCACGCGCGTGATTAAAGGGCAGAGGTGGAGTTCTGTACTAGTAGCGAATAGCCGCTAGGAGGCATGGACCTAACCATGTGCCATAACAATCGCGCATGCGCAGATTAACCGAGCCCATTGTAACTGGCACGGAGATGTAGGTAAGTACAGAGAATCAGAATATAGTGCGGCAAGATATTTATAGGCTACCGGTACCTGTAAGAAAAACGGGAGGGCAGTGTATATACATAACAAATGTTAGTAATATACGAGGTCAATATAGATTACATGAAAGGCAAATACTATATAAGCACATATATGGACAAAGTGGGATATAGAACAGACATTAAGAGCAATGAAGACTCCTAACTAAAAATAAACACAAACAGTGCGTGGCCATCAATGACGGTGTCCGGACAACAGGATCAGGGGGTCCTCTGTCCAATGGTAGTTCGACTGTATGCTACTTCTAGTGGCCATCAAATATTCCTTTTTCCCTTTATTTATTGTTCACTTCATGTCAAGCCTGCAGGATTTGGCTTGTCACTTAATGGATGTGTCTTCACATTATGCTTTCAGAGTACTGCTATTAGGTTCCAAACTGGCATTTACAGTGTTATTGTTATAGTGGTATTATACTTCACCACACTATATACTCCGCACATTTGTTTAATTGTGTTTTATCAATTATTGAATTAAATGATGATTATTCTTGTTACACTTCACCATATCATTATTTTTGGTACTGTTATTTTTTTCACTTTATTACTTTTCACGCTATTGATTTACTATTTTCTTATTATATCCGTGGCAATTTATACTGCGGTAGATGGGGCACATTTATTTCTAATATATTTGGTATTTCCTATTCTTCCTACACCGTCATTGATGGCCACGCACTGTTTGTGTTTATTTTTAGTTAGGAGTCTTCATTGCTCTTAATGTCTATTCTATATCCCACTTTGTCCATATATGTGCTTATATAGTATTTGCCTTTCATGTAATCTATATTGACCTCGTATATTACTAACATTTGTTATGTATATACACTGCCCTCCCGTTTTTCTTACAGGTACCGGTAGCCTATAAATATCTTGCCGCACTATATTCTGATTCTCTGTACTTACCTACATCTCCGTGCCAGTTACAATGGGCTCGGTTAATCTGCGCATGCGCGATTGTTATGGCACACGGTTAGGTCCATGCCTCCTAGCGGCTATTCGCTACTAGTACAGAACTCCACCTCTGCCCTTTAATCACGCGCGCGCATGCACGCCCTACATATACCTTTTTAGTACGTAATTTCTACTTAGGTTCTTTTTGGACATTTTTGTTTAATAGTTGCGACGTGTGCATAATGTACTGCCATGCCAATATAGTGCGTTAGTGTTCTGTTACCTTCTATATATCTGCTGCCCCCTTATACATTTCGCTTATTACTTCTGCGACTGCAATAGGGGGGATCTTTGTTAATGTGCGCATGCGCGATGGGCACAGTACACGATTACGTGTACGTTTTTCAGTGGGCATGCGCTGGTAGTGTAGCACTTTACCTTTTATCCGATGTATGCGTGCGCATGCGCGCTTTGCATTTTTTCAGTACGCAATCTGACATCTCAGTTTCGTACACATTTGTGTTTAACAATCGCAATATGGGGTTATTGGATTGCCATGGCAATATAGTGTGCAAATGCCTTCTTGTTTTTTTGTTTGCATTTTTGGTCCTAAGTTTAGTGTATTAGCAACCGTTGCTTCCCTATTTGTGCGCCTGCGCGCTCCTCTCATCATACCTGGGTATCCATTTCCGGTTCCTGTCTCTTGCTTCGCTTTCTACACACGGCGCACCGTTCCTATTCCAGGTGCTGGTTTTTTACTTTTGATCACCCCCTTGCTACCATTGGTCATGACCGAAATAAAACCCCTATCTGGCCAGGACCCAACCACCCCTGGACGAAGCATTTCCGTGCGAAACGCGCGTCGGGTGTGGTGGGTCCACGGGTTCATCCTCTTGGTAACTATACCCAGACATTGCATTATATCTTTTTGTGCCAAGTATACATTTACTATATGACTCTTTTCCTGTTATTTATCTCAGCCTAGGTTGTTATGCCCTAGAGTGGCTTATGTGATATTCACTGTACCAGTGCACATTGGCACAATATAGCGGTACTTATTGCACTATTGCACACCAGCACTTTATTGTATTTAACTGCACGTCTTACATGTAGCTCCTATATGATATATGTATACTACCTGAGGCTGTATATTATGTCTGTATTCTATTGAAGTTATACTTGCACTGAGGTTAGACCCGTGTGTGACCCACCGTTTCTGCACTGGTGGTCTCTACTATGTTTTTATTTATGTGTATGTTTGTCTTTAATAAACATTAACATATATTTTTCAATTATTTTTGGTCTTTGAGTGAAGGTTCTTTCTTTCGGTTTTGTTCTACATATAGTCAGTCAACTCATCGCATTTTTTTTTTTAGTTTGTCACCACGATTGAACTGAAATTACTCTACTGTTTGATCTGATTTAAAGGAGAAATCGTCCGAACAGATTCTGCTATTTGTGTGGTTCTTTTACACCAAAAGGCCAAGTACGTTCAATCACTCATGATATTAAAAAGATGTACTTTAAGTGTCCACTTGGTGATCAAGACAAAAGCTGGGCCTCTCATGTGATATGCTCAAGTTGTTCAAATGGTCTTTGTGACTGGTTGAATATGAGGAATAGTGGCTATTTCATTTGCTGTTCCCATGATTTGGAGAGAACCCAAAAATCCTAGTGATGACTGCTACTTTTGTTTTGTCAAACTGAAGGGCTTTTCTACAAAGAACAAACATAAGATTAATTACCCTTAACTTGAATCAGCGATTAGGCCAGTTCCTGTACCACCGTTGTCTGGATTGGATGAAAATGAAGTAGAATATGAAGACTATGAAGCTGAAGCTACTGGCGAAGACATGGAAACCTCAAGTCAAGATGAGTATGTACCTGATGGAGCAGCCGAGCAGCAAGAACACTTTACTCAACATGAATTAAATGATCTCTTTAGAGACCTGTCATTGTCAAAAGAGAAAGCTGAACTTCTTGCATCTAGGTAGAAACAGAAGAATCTTCTTCATGATGATGTCAAAGTGTGTTATTACCGAAACAGAAGTAACACTTTTTTTCACAGTTGATGGACCAATGGTGTACTGTAACAATGTGAATGGCATTTTTGAAGAACTGAATCAAGAGAATTTTGTTGCAGATTGGCGATTCTTTATTGACTCATCCCAGATAAGTTTGAAAGCAGTGTTGCTTCACAATGGAAATATGAAACAATCCCTATTGCTCACTCATGTCATCTAAAGGAAAGTTATGAAAATCTGTCAGATATTTTGGATGCTATTACAATATAAGCATCATCAATGGAATATCTGTGGAGATTTGAAAGTGATTGTTCTGCTAATGGGAATGCAAGGAGGTTTCACAAAATATTGTTGCTTCTTGCATACCTCCCAACCGTCCCGATTTCAGCGTGACAGTCCCGCTTTGGCACCGGGGTCCCGCTGTCCCGCTTCGGGCATTTAAAATCCCGAATTTGCGGCCGCCGGTGAAGCCCCGCCCACTTCCGGGACGTAGAGAGAGCCCGATTAGGACTCCCGCACTCCGGGCGGGGTCAGGAAGGAGTGACGTAAGCGGCCGGCATGATCTATTGCAGTGATGGCGAACCTATGACACGCGTGTCAGTGCTGACACGCGTAGTCATTCAGTGACACGCCGGCCGCCGGCCGCGGCCCCATAGAAATTGCTTCTTTCCCAGGGTCTGAAGGAGAGGAAACTCTCCTTCAGGCCCTGGGAACCATATTAATATGTAAAATAAAGAATTAAAATAAAAAATATTGCTATACTCACCTGTCCGACGCAGCCTGGACGTCCGCGAGGGAACCGGCAGCATTGTTTGCTTAAAAATCGCGGTTTTCCTTCCTTACTTGAAGTCCCGGCTTGTGATTGGTTGCGTGCCGCCCATGTGACCGAGACGCGACCAATCACAGCAAGCCGTGACGTAATTTTAGGTCCTTCAGGATTTTAAAATTACGTTCCGGCGTTGTGATTGGTTGCGTCGCCCATGTGACCGCACGCAACCAATCACAACGCCGGAACGTAATTTTAAAATCCTGAAGGACCTAAAATTACGTCACGGCTTGCTGTGATTGGTCGCGTCTCGGTCACATGGGCGGCACGCAACCAATCACAAGCCGGGAATTCAAGTAAGGAAGGAAAACCGCGATTTTTAAGCAAACAACGCTGCCGGTTCCCTCGCGGACGTCCAGGCTGCGTCGGACAGGTGAGTATAGCAATATTTTTTATTTTAATTCTTTATTTTACACACATTAATGTTGTTTCGATACCGATACCCGATACCACAAAAGTATCGGATCTCGGTATCGGAATTCCGATACAGCAAATATCGGCCGATACCCGATACTTGCGGTATCGGAATACTAAACAATGGCATCCGATCCGATTTTTTATCGGATCGGATGCCATGCAGGAGGTCTGTGGGTCCAAACAACAGAGCTCCGGTGGAGAGCGTCTAGGCCTGGGACTTCCGGTAGGCTAGGCGCAGCTCCCGGAAGTCCCAGGCCTCTGCGTCGGATCTGTGTTGTTTGGGCGACATTGCGCTGCTCCCTGCTGCGCCGACCAGAAGTCCCAGGCTGCACTTCTGAGGCCTGAGGAGATTGCTGTCTGGACTCAGGCCCTGTGATTGCTGTCTGGACTCAGGCCCTGTGATAGCTGTCTGGACTCAGGCCCTGTGATAGCTGTCTGGACTCAGGCCCTGTGATAGCTGTCTGGACTCAGGCCCTGTGATAGCTGTCTGGACTCAGGCCCTGTGATAGCTGTCTGGACTCAGGCCCTGTGATAGCTGTCTGGACTCAGGCCCTGTGATAGCTGTCTGGACTCAGGCCCTGTGATAGCTGTCTGGACTCAGGCCCTGTGATAGCTGTCTGGACTCAGGCCCTGTGATAGCTGTCTGGACTCAGGCCCTGTGATTGCTGTCTGGACTCAGGCCCTGTGATTGCTGTCTGGACTCAGGCCCTGTGATAGCTGTCTGGACTCAGGCCCTGTGATAGCTGTCTGGACTCAGGCCCTGTGATTGCTGTCTGGACTCAGGCCCTGTGATTGCTGTCTGGACTCAGGCCCTGTGATTGCTGTCTGGACTCAGGCCCTGTGATAGCTGTCTGGACTCAGGCCCTGTGATTGCTGTCTGGACTCAGGCCCTGTGATTGCTGTCTGGACTCAGGCCCTGTGATTGCTGTCTGGACTCAGGCCCTGTGATTGCTGTCTGGACTCAGGCCCTGTGATAGCTGTCTGGACTCAGGCCCTGTGACTACTACAGCAACCATCATCCAGTGAACTGTGGGGTGTCATTGGCCATTACTGAGATAAGTGAGAGGGAGGCATCAGTGATGGCGAACCTGTGGCAGTCCAGCTGTTGCAAAACTACAATTCCCATCATGGCTGGCCATTCAAAGCAAAGGCTTTGGCTGTAAAGACATGATGGGAATTGTAGTTTTGCAACAGCTGGAGTGCCACAGGTTCGCCATCACTGGAAGAATTCCCCCTCCCCCTCACTTATCTTAGTTCACGGCACCCCACACAAGTTAAATAATAGCAAGACCAACAAAAGAAACCAACTGACAGATGAACAAAGAAGTCACTAAGCAGGTAAGTTAATTCTAATTATACATATTTGTTATTTAAACTATACATGTCGCAAAATTGTTTTTTTATCAAGGTGACACACCACCCAAGTTATGCTCGGTTTTTTGGCGAATTTTGACACACCGAGCTCAAAAGGTTGCCCATCACTGATCTATTGTCTGGTCATGCTGCTGCATCACTCCTGATCGTTTCCGGAGGTCTTGGTGGCGGGCAGCCCGTGCAGTAAGCAAAGTGCGGTGGAAGATTCTGGAGGCGGCGGAGAGGTGAGTAATGGGGAGGGGGGTCGGCAGCATACTTATTACCGCATCATGATTGCTTTGCGGTAAGCATTGCTGCCGTATTTAGCGTTTTGGGGTGGCAATAGTAATACCTTACCCCTCTAAGCATCACCTCCAGCAGAACCCGCCGCTGTGCCCCATTGCCTCTACTAGTACTGCTACTGCCCCCCCCCCACTGTGACCTCCAGCATGCCCTCATCGCCTCCAGTTGTTCACATTAATTGAAGTAGGTGGAGTGTGGGATGGGTGTGGCCAGGGGTGGGGTTATGAGGGTGGGCGGGGCTTGGTTGTCCCTCTTTCCGTTCCTGTAAAGTTGGGAGGTATGTTCTTGTGTTTATGGGACAGTAGAAATACAGTAGATCATTATGTTCGTCGTGATTGGGGACATAGAAACATCTATGCTCCAGGTAGAGACAATGTTCAGCATAATCCTTTAGTTGCGCCAACAAAAATCTTTCTTCCTCCACTTCATATAAAGTTGGGATTGATTAAAAACTTTGTGAAAGCCATGGCAAAGACAAATTCACAAGGGTTCTAGTATATTTCACAGAAATTCTCCAGCAGTTCACCAGTAAAACTGAAGGAAGGGGTATTTGTTGCTCCTCAGATCAGAGAGCTTATGAGAGATGATGTGTTTGAAGGAACTCTAAATGATAAGGAATTGAGATCTTGGAAAAGCTTCAAGTAAATCTGTGAAAACCTCTTAGGAAAAAACAAAATCTCCAGAATATGTTGCAGGTGTTGAGGAATTGCTAAATGCATAACAGTGTCTTGGATGTCGCATGTCTCTGAAACTGCACTTTTTGCACTCAGATTTAAAGTTCTTCCCTCAAAATCTTGCGGATGTAAGCGATGAACAAGGTGAGCGGTTTCACCAGGACATTAAAGTAATGGAAAACCTCTACCAGGGTTTTTGGAATGACTCAATGATGACCGTTTACTGTTGGATGTAACATAGAGACAACCCTGAAAAATCGCATAAACGATAGTATAATGTCAAGCACTTTTAATTTATGCTAGTGTGATGCCCCAGGGTCCTGGTTGTCACAGTGGCATTGTTTTCCTAACGGGGAGAGTGATGTCACTCTTGGAAGTGATGAAAGACCTCTTATCAGGTAATCATATACACACAACATGTTCCTACTCCAGGTCAGAAGGGGGAGCTCTGAACCCGGATTAAGTGGAACTTCCCTAATATATTCTGGCTGGAGGGGAAGTTAGAAGGCAGTCGGACAGTGAGTGTCAGAAAGACTGAAGGGCCGTGTAGCCAGCGCCGCTACAGCTCCTGGAGAAAGAGATACAGAAGGGAAGGACAATTTGTGGAAAGTGTGCAGGAGAGCAGAGCACAGGACTGACGCTATTTTTTCGTGACATATTGTACATCATGTTAGCGGTAAAATTTCTTCGATATAACTTGTGTTTATGAAAAAATGGAAATTTAGAAAACTTTTGAAAATTTTGCAATTTTTAACCCCTTAATGACCGCCAATACGTCTTTTAACTGACCTGTGATATTAGAGAATAGCCTCCCCATACAGGTAACAATCCCGCAGCTGTTGACTGTACACTATAGCTGACAACTTGCTGTATCAGCCACGATCAGTATTTGCACCTTCCAAATCTGTTTAACCCCTTAGATGCTGCTGTCAATAGTGACTACATCAGTATAAATAGATAACAGAGTGTGGGGGCTTCCTCTTTATCCAAACTGGTGCCCTCAGATCATGATTTTGTGGCCCTGATGTTTGCCATGGCAATTCATGGCCAAAAGCGGCCTTACAGTCTGACAGCTCTAGTAATCTGTTCAGAAGTTAGAGGCATTTAGGTGGTAACAATACACATTTTCATTTCTGTCATACCACTTTGCATTAATTCCTGTAAAGCACCTGAAGGGTTAATAAACTACCTGACTGCAGTTTTCAATACGTCAGGGGGTGCTGTTTTTAAAATGGTATCACGTTTGGGGGTTTCCCAATATCTGGGACCCCTAAAGTCACTTCAAACATGGATGATTCCCTAAAAAAATACATTTTGTAAATTTCCTTGAAAAAAATGAAAAATTGCTGCTACATTTTTAAACCTCCTAAAATGCTAACAAAATAAAATAACATTTTACAAATGGTGCTGATGTAAAGCAGACATGTGGGAAATGTTATTTATTAATGGTTTACTGTGGTATGACCATCTGGATTAAAGGGATAATCATTCAAATTTAGAAAATTGCTAATTTTTAACATTTTTCTCAAATTTTTGATATTTTTTTTAATAAATAAACACAAAACATATTGACCTAAATTTACCATTATCATAAAGTATAATGTGTCATGAAAAAACAATCTCAAAATCACTGGGATTTGTTGAAGCATTGCAGAGTTATTACCACATAAAATGATACTGATCAGATTTAAAAAAATTGGCTCTGTCACTAAGGGGTTAAACTTAAAATTTTGGTGCTCATAAATCAGATAGTCATATCGCCAAAATAGTTAATAAATAACATTTCCCACATATCTACTTTACATCAGCTTAATTTTGGAAACATATATATTTTTTGTTAAGAGGTTATAAGGGTTAAAAGTTGACCTGCGATTTCTCATTTTTCCAACCAAATTTACAAAACCATTTTTTAACCCCTTCACCCCCAAGGGTGGTTTGCACGTTAATGACCGGGCCAATTTTTACAATTCTGACCACTGTCACTTTATGAGGTTATAACTCTGGAACGCTTCAACGGATCTTGGCGATTCTGACAGTGTTTTCTCGTGACATATTGTACTTCATGATAGTGGTAAAATTTCTTCGATATAACTTGCGTTTACTTGTGAAAAAAACGAATATTTGGCGAAAATTTTGAAAATTTCGCAATTTTCCAAATTTGAATTTTTATGCCCTTAAATCACAGACATATGTCACGCAAAATACTTAATAAGTAACATTTCCCACATGTCTACTTTACATCAGCACAATTTTGGAACCAAAATTTTTTTTTGTGACGGAGTTATAAGGGTTAAAAGTTGACCAGCAATTTCTCATTTTTACAACACCATTTATTTTTAGGGACCACATCTCATTTGAAGTCATTTTGAGGGGTCTATATGATAGAAAATACCCAAGTGTGACACCATTCTAAAAACTGCACCCCTCAAGGTGCTCAAAACCACATTCAAGAAGTTTATTAACCCTTCAGGAGTTTCACAGGAATTTTTGGAATGTTTAAATAAAAATGAACATTTAACTTTTTTTCACACAAAATTTATTTCAGCTCCAATTTGTTTTATTTTACCAAGGGTAACAGGAGAAAATAGACCCCAATAGTTGTTGTACAATTTGTCCTGAGTACGCTGATACCCGATATGTGGAGGTAAACCACTATTTGGGCGCATATCAGAGCTCGGAAGGGAAGGAGCGCCATTTGACTTTTCAATGCAAAATTGACTGGAATTGAGATGGGACGCCATGTTGCATTTGGAGAGCCCCTGATGTGCCTAAACATTGAAACCCCCCTACAAGTGACACCATTTTGGAAAGGAGACCCCCTAAGGAACTTATCTAGATGTGTGGTGAGCACTTTGACCCAACAAGTGCTTCACAGAAGTTTATAATGCAGAGCCGTAAAAATAAAAAATCATATTTTTTCACAAAAATGATCTTTTCGCCCCCAATTTTTTATTTTCCCAAGGGTAAGAGAAGAAATTGGACCCCAAAAATTGTTGTGCAATTTGTCCAGAGTACGCTGATACCCCATATGTGGGTGTAAATCATTGTTTGGGCGCAGGGCAGAGCTCGGAAGGGAAGGAGCGCCATTTGACTTTTCAATGCAAAATTGACTGGAATTGAGATGGGACGCCATGTTGCGTTTGGAGAGCCCCTGATGTGCCTAAACATTGAAACCCCCACAAGTGACACCATTTTGGAAAGTAGACCCCTTAAGGAACTTATCTAGATGTGTGTTGAGCACTTTGACCCAACAAGTGCTTCACAGAAGTTTATAATGCAGAGCCGTAAAAATAAAAAATCATATTTTTTCACAAAAATGATCTTTTCACCCCCATTTTTTTATTTCCCCAAGGGTAAGAGAAGAAATTAGACCACAAAAGTTGTTGTGCAATTTGTCCTGAGTACGACGATACCCCATATGTGGGGGTAAACCACTGTTTGGGCGCATAGCAGAGCTCGGAAGGGAAGGAGCACTATTTTACTTTTCAATGCAAAATTCACTGGAATTAAGATGGGATGCCATGTTGCGTTTGGAGAGCCCCTGATGTGCCTAAACATTAAAAACCCCCACAAGTGACACCATTTTGGAAAGTAGACCCCCTAAGGAACTTATCTAGATGTGTTTTGAGAGCTTTGAACCCCCAAGTGTTTCACTACAGTTTATAACGCAGAGCCGTGAAAATAAAAATTCTTTTTTTTTTTCACAAAAATGATTTTTTAGCCCCCAGTTTTGTATTTTCACAATGGTATCAGGATAAATTGGACCCCAAAAGTTGTTGTCCAATTTGTCCTGAGTACGCTGATACCCCATATGTGGGGGGGGAACCACTGTTTGGGCGCATGACAGAGCTCGGAAGGGAAGGAGCGCCATTTGGAATGCAGACTTAAATGGATTGGTCTGCAGGCGTCGCGTTGCATTTGCAGAGCCCCTGATGTACCCAAACAGTACAAACCCCCACAAGTGACCCCATACTGGAAACTAGACCCCCCAAGGAACTTATCTAGATGTGTTGTGAGAACTTTTAACCCCCAAGTGTTTCACTACAGTTTACAACGCAGAGCCGTGAAAATAAAAAATCCTTTTTTTCCCACAAAACTTATTTTTTGGCCCCCAGTTTTGTATTTTCCCAAGGGTAGCAGGAGAAATTGGACCCCAAAAGATGATGTCCAATTTGTCCTGAGTACGCCGATACCCCATATGTTGGGGTAAACCCCTGTTTGGGCACACGGGAGAGCTCTGAAGGGAAGGAGCACTGTTTTCCTTTTTCAACGCAGAATTGGCTGGAATTGAGATCGGATGCCATGTCCCGTTTGGAGAGCCTCTGATGTGCCTAAACAGTGGAAACCCCCCAATTATAACTGATACCCTAATCCAAACACACCCCTTACCCTAATCCCAACAGTAACCCTAACCACACCTCTAACCCAGACACACCCAACCCTATTCCCAACCGTAAATGTAATCCAAACCCTAACCCTATCTTTAGCCCCAACCCTAACTGTAGCCCCAACCCTAGCCCCAACCCTAGCTCTAACCCTAGCAATAACCCTAGCAATAACCCTAGCCCTAACACTAGCCCTAACACTAGCCGTAACACTAGCCCTAGCCCTAACCCTAGCCCCAAACCTAGCCCTAACCCTAACCCCAACCCTAACCCTAGCCCTAACCCTAGCCCTAACCCTAATGGGAAAATGGAAATAAATACATTTTTTTTATTTTTTTATTTTTCCCCAACTAAGGGGGTGATGAAGGGGGGTTTGATTTACTTTTATAGCGGGTTTTTTAGCGGATTTTTATGATTGGCTGCCGTCACACACTGAAAGACGCTTTTTATTGCAAAAAATATTTTTTGCGTTAACACATTTTGAGAGCTATAATTTTTCCATATTTGAGTCCACAGAGTCATGTGAGATCTTGTTTTTTGCGGGACGAGTTGACGTTTTTATTGGTAACATTTTCGGACACGTGACTTTTTTGATCGCTAATTAAAATTCCGATCTTTGTGAGGCAGAATGATCAAAAACCAGCTATTCATGAATTTCTTTTGGGGCGTTTATACCGTTCCGTGTTTGGTAAAATGGATAAAGCAGTTTTATTCGTCGGGTCAGTATGATTACAGCGATATCTCATTTATATCATTTTTTAATGTTTTGGCGCTTTTATACGATAAAAACTATTTTATAGAAAAAATAATTTTTATTCTCAGGACTATAACTTTTTTATTTTTTTGCTGATGATGCTGTATGGCGGCTCTTTTTTTGCGGGACAAGATGACATTTTCAGCGGTACCATGGTTATTTATATCAGTCTTTTTGATCGCGTGTTATTCCACTTTTTGTTCGGCGGTATGATAATAAAGCGTTGTTTTTTGCCTCGTTTTTTTTTTTTTCCTTACGGTGTTTACTGAAGGCGTTAACTAGTGGGGCAGTTTTATAGGTTGGGTCGTTACGGACGCGGCGATACTAAATATGTTTACTTTTATTTATTTATTTTTTTTATTTAGCTAATGAAATGTATTTATGGGAATAATAAATATATTTTTTTTTCTTTATTTAGGTTTTTTTTTTTTTTTTTTTGCACACATGTGGATAATTTTTTTTTTACTTTTTTACTTTGTCCCAGGGGGGGACATTACAGATCGTTGATCTGACAGTGTGCCACCGGTAAGCCACCTCCCTCCCTGCAGGACCCGGATGCCGCGGCCATCTTGGATCTGGGACCTGCAGCGAGGAAGGAGCTAGGAGACCATCGCGTTGCTCTGGGGGTCTCAGGGAAGCCCGCAGGGAGCCCCCTCCCTGCGCGATGCTTCCCTATACCGCCGGCGCACCGCGATCATGTTTGATCGCGGTGTGCCGGGGGTTAATGTGCCGGGGGCGGTCCGTGACCGCTCCTGGCACATAGCGCCTGATGTCAGCTGCGATATGCAGCTGACACCCGGCCGCGATCAGCCGCGCTCCCCCCGTGAGCGCGGCCGATCGCGTATGACGTACTATCCCGTCGGTGGTCATACGGGCCCACCCCACCTCGACGGGATAGTACGTCTAATGTCAGAAAGGGGTTAAGGACCACCTCACATTTGAAGTGAGTTTTGGGGTGTCAATATGACAGAAAATACCCCGAAATTACACCATTCTAAAAACTTCACCCCTCAAGGTGCTCAAAACCACATTCAAGAAGTTTATTAACCCTTCAGGTGTTTGACGAGAGCTAAAGCAATGAGGAAGAAGCCACTGTTTGAGTGCATGGCAAGGCTCAGAAGGGAGGGAGAACCGTTTGACTTTTTGAACCCAAAATTGGCTGGAATCGAAGGCGGGCGCCATGTCTCGTTTGGAGACCCCTGATGTACCTAAACAGTTAAAGTGCCCCAATTCTAACTCCAACCCTAACAGAGCCCTACCCCTGATTCTAATCCCAACCCTAACTCCAACTCCAACACCACCCTAACCCCAACACCACAATAGTAACCCCAACACAACCCTAACCCTAGCCCCAACCCTAACCCTACCCTAACATTAACTGCAAAGAATAAAAAAATACATTTTTTTTATTTTATTATTTTAACCTAACTAAGGAGAGGATAAAGGGGGTTTGATTTACTATTTTTTTATTTTTATTACTGGGATAGTGTCTATCACAGTGATCAAAATGAACCAATAGGAAAAAATCTATTGTTACCTGGTGCCGGCCGGCAGATCTCGGCTGGTGTCCTGCGCATGTGTCTGCTATTTTCTTCCAGGAAGAAGACGCAGATGGTTGGGGGACAGAGACTGACGGTCCAGAGACAACGGAGGTACCGGGTGGGGCTCTGGTATGCTAGATCATATCGCAGGAGAGATAAATGAATGGGAAATCGGACTTTTTTTGTGATCACCGTTATTCGGTGAATAACGGTGATCGCAAGATTGGCACGGTAAAAACCGACCTGAATCATGTTCCGGTAGCTGAGACCCTTAAGATTTTCTGATGCTGGGGGGCGCTATAACCTTATTTCTCAGCGCCATTGAAAAGCTGCGCTGAGGAAGAAGTACCCTTAACTGCCACCATTAAAAGGCATATCGGCGGTTGTTAAGGGGTTAAAATGGAGAAAAAGAAAGGAGAATAAGAAGGAGAAAAAAGAAGAGGTTGAAGGGGAATGAATGTGGAGAAGCAGTTGCTGATCAGTTCAAGTGGAAAAGGGCCCATCTGTTATGACCTGGTGGTTACGGAGCAGCACTGATATGACCTGGTGGGTAAAATAAATCATGGACAAGCTCTGAGGAGGTGGTAGCTTTACTGACCGCAGTTCCTACTCCTAACACCAACACTAGAAATAGCCGTGGAGTGTTCCTGACTCTCCCTAGACACCTCGTCACAGCCTAAGAACTAAATACCCCTAAAGATGGAAACAGAAAACTATCTTGCCTCAGAGAAATTCCCAAAAGCAAAGATAGCCCCCCACAAATATTGACTGTGAGTGGAGAGGGAAATGACACACACATAAATGAAAACAGATTTTAGCAAAGGAGGCCAATTTCTAATCTAGATAGACAGAGATAGAAAAGGAAACTGTGCGGTCAGTACTAAAAACTAAAAATCCACGCAGAGTTTACAAAAATAGTCTCCACACCGACTCACGGTGTGGAGGGGCAAATCTGCTTCCCCAGAGCTTCCAGCTAGCCTGAATATTTCATAATGACAAGCTGGACAAAAAGATACATAACTTAAACTGAGCAGTAAATCCAAAGCAAAGGAACAACCCAAGAACTAGCAAGAACTTATCTTATGCTGAAATGGACAGGCCATCAGGGAAATCCAAGGAAAGGTCTGACTCTAACCCAGAAAACATTGACAGCTGGCATGAATTACAGACCAGAGCCAAGTTAAATAGCAAGGCCAGGGGAGCCGATTAGTGAAAGCAGCTGCTAAGGCTAAACTCAAGGAGCAGCAGTTCCACTCGAAACCACCAGAGGGAGCCCAAGGGCAGAACTCACAAAAGTACCATTCATGACCACAGGAGGGAGCCCAAGAACGGAATTCACAACAGTACCCCCACTTGAGGAGGGGTCACCGAACCCTCACCAGAGCCCCCAGGTCGATCAGGACGAGCCAAATGAAAAGCATGAACCAAATCGGCAGAATGGACATCGGAGGCAACAACCCAAGAATTATCCTCCTGGCCATAACCCTTCCACTTGACCAGATACTGAAGCTTCCGCCTCGAAAGACAGGAATCCAAAATCTTCTCCACCACATATTCCAACTCCCCCTCAACCAACACCAGAGCAGAAGGGTCAACGGAGGGGACCATGGGCACCACATATCTCCGCAACAAAGATCTATGGAACACATTATGAATGGAAAAAGAAGCCGGAAGGGCCAAACGAAAAGACACCGGATTGATAATTTCAGAAATCTTATAAGGACCAATAAAGCGAGGCTTGAACTTAGGGGAAGAAACCTTCATAGGAACATGACGAGAAGACAACCAGACCAAGTCCCCAACGTGAAGCCGGGGACCAACGCACCGACGGCGGTTAGCAAAACGTTGAGCCTTTTCCTGAGACAACGTTAAATTGTCCACCACATGAGTCCAAATCCGCTGCAACCTGTCCACCACAGAATCCACACCAGGAAAGTCCGAAGGCTCAACCTGCCCCAAAGAAAAACGAGGATGAAAACCGAAGTTACAAAAAAAAGGCGAAACCAAGGTAGCCGAACTAGCCCGATTATTAAGGGCAAACTCGGCCAACGGCAAGAAGGTCACCCAATCATCCTGATCAGCAGACACAAAGCATCTCAAATAGGTCTCCAAGGTCTGATTGGTTCGCTCCGTTTGGCCATTTGTCTGAGGATGAAACGCTGAAGAAAAAGACAAATCAATGCCCACTCTAGCACAAAAGGACCGCCAAAACCTAGAAACAAACTGGGAACCTCTGTCAGACACAATATTCTCCGGAATGCCATGCAAACGAACCACATGCTGAAAAAATAATGGAACCAAATCAGAGGAGGAAGGCAACTTAGGCAAAGGTACCAAATGGACCATCTTAGAAAACCGGTCACAAACCACCCAGATGACAGACATCTTCTGAGAAACAGGAAGATCAGAAATAAAATCCATGGAAATATGCGTCCAGGGCTTCCCAGGGACCGGCAAAGGCAAAAGCAACCCACTAGCACGGGAACAGCAGGGCTTGGCCCGGGTACAGGTCCCACAGGACTGCACGAAAGAACGCACATCCCGCGACAAGGAAGGCCACCAAAAGGACCTGGCAACCAAATCTCTGGTACCAAAAATCCCAGGATGACCAGCCAATACAGAACAATGAATCTCAGAAATTACCTTACTAGTCCATCTATCAGGAACAAACAGTTTCCCCACTGGACAGCGGTCAGGTCTATCAGCCTGAAACTCCTGAAGCACCCGCTGCAAATCAGGGGAGATGGCAGAAAGAATCACCCCCTCCTTGAGAATACCAGCCGGCTCAAGGACTCCCAGAGAATCAGGCAAAAAACTCCTAGAAAGGGCATCAGCCTTCACATTCTTAGATCCCGGAAGATACGAGACCACAAAATCAAAACGGGAGAAAAACAGAGACCATCGAGCCTGTCTAGGATTCAACCGCTTGGCAGACTCGAGGTAAATCAGATTCTTATGATCGGTCAAGACCACAACACGATGCTTAGCTCCCTCAAGCCAATGTCGCCACTCCTCAAATGCCCACTTCATAGCCAACAACTCCCGATTGCCGACATCATAATTAAGCTCAGCAGGCAAAAACTTTCTGGAGAAGAAAGCACACGGTTTCATCAAAGAGCCATCAGAACTTCTCTGAGACAAAACGGCTCCAGCCCCAATCTCAGAAGCGTCAACCTCAACCTGAAAAGGGAGAGAGACATCTGGCTGACGCAACACAGGGGCAGAAGTAAAACGACGTTTAAGCTCCTAAAAGGCCTCCACAGCCGCAGAGGACCAATTCACCACATCAGCACCTTTCTTTGTCAAATCGGTCAGAGGTTTAACCACAGTAGAAAAATTAGCAATGAAGCGGCGATAAAAATTAGCAAAGCCCAAAAATTTCTGAAGTCTCTTCACAGATGTGGGTTGAGTCCAATCATGAATGGCCTGGACCTTAACAGGGTCCATTTCAATAGCCGAGGGAGAAAAAATGAAACCCAAAAAAGAAACCTTCTGAACTCCAAAAAGGCACTTAGACCCCTTCACAAACAATGCATTAGCACGAAGGAACTGAAATACCATCCTGACCTGCTTCACATGAGACTCCCAGTCGTCGGAAAAAAACAAAATATCATCCAAATATACAATCATGAATTTATCCAGATACTCCCGGAAAAAAATCATGCATAAAGGACTGAAACACAGATGGAGCATTAGAGAGCCCGAAAGGCATCACAAGATATTCAAAATGGCCTTCGGGCGTATTAAATGCTGTTTTCCGTTCATCACCCTGTTTAATACGAACAAGATTATACGCCCCTCGAAGGTCGATCTTGGTAAACCAGCTAGCCCCTTTAATCCGAGCAAACAAATCAGAAAGCAAAGGCAAAGGGTACTGGAATTTGACCGTGATCTTATTGAGAAGGCGATAATCTATACAGGGCCTCAAGGAGCCATCCTTCTTGGCAACAAAAAAGAACCCCGCTCCCAACGGGGATGAAGACGGGTGAATATGCCCCTTCTCTAAGGACTCCTTTACATAACTCCGCATAGCGGCATGCTCTGGCACAGACAGATTGAAAAGTCGACCCTTAGGGAACTTACAGCCAGGAATCAAGTTAATAGCACAATCACAGTCACTATGAGGAGGTAGGGAACTGGACTTGGGCTCATCAAATATATCCTGGAAATCCAACAAAAACTCAGGAACTTCAGAAGAGGAGGGAGAGGAAATTGACATCAAAGGAATATCATAATGCATCCCTTGGCAACCCCAACTAGTCACAGACATAGTTTTCCAATCCAGCACCGGATTATGTACCTGTAACCATGGAAAGCCCAGCACAACAACATCATGCAAATTACACAGGCCAACAAAAAACAACTTTTTTTATGTTTCTTTGATGAAAATAGGCAAATATTACTAATTTTGGGTCGAGAAACTCAAATATACCCACAGAATTGTTTAATTAGCTCTCGTTTTTTAGATACACGCCATGGAAGTATGTGCTGTAGGTAGCGAGAAGAATTCATTACAAGAGTATAAATTGCACAGTACAGTACACATATTTAGTATCGCCGCGTCCGTAACGACCCAACCTATAAAACTGTCCCACTAGTTAACCCCTTCAGTAAACACCGTAAGAAAAAAAAAAAAAAAACGAGGCAAAAAACAACGCTTTATTACCATACCGCCGAACAAAAAGTGGAATAACACGCGATCAAAAAGATGGATATAAATAACCATGGTACCGCTGAAAACGTCATCTTGTCCCGCAAAAAACAAGCCGCCATACAGCATCATCAGCAAAAAAATAAAAAAGTTATAGTCCTCAGAATAAAGCGATGCCAAAATAATTATTTTTTCTATAAAATAGTTTTTATCGTATAAAAGCGCCAAAACATTAAAAAATGATATAAATGAGGTATCGCTGTAATCGTACTGACCCGACGAATAAAACTGCTTTATCAATTTTACCAAACGCAGAACGGTATAAAGAAATTCATGAATAGCTGGTTTTTGGTTATTCTGCCTCACAAAAAACGGAATAAAAAGTGATAAAAAATGGTCACGTGTCCGAAAATGTTACCAATAAAAACGTCAACTCGTCCCGCAAAAAACAAGACCTCACATGACTCTGTGGACCAAAATGTGGAAAAATTATAGGTCTCAAAATGCCACGTATATAAGTGCCACGTATTTAAGTGCCACGTATAAGTGCCACGTATTTAAGTGCCACGTATAAGCAAAGTAATGATGGTAAGCAGTCTTCACAAGTGGAGTAATTGGTCTTCTTTGGTTGGCAAATGTCACATAACCACACACGTAACAAAAATTGTTAACAATATTTGCACATTTACGAGGCATTTTCAAAGTGTAAATTCTCTCCACAAAATTACTGCAACAAGAGAAAGAGACTTCAATTAGTACAAACTATGCAGACACAATTTATAAAATGGCTGACATTGGTTCAACAGGTCTGTAATCAGGTTTACCAATACACATTTGTTGAAAATTCAAAATTTCCCTATTTTCCTGCATAATAATCTTAAATGACCTGTATCTCAGCAACAAGAGCTAATAATGATTTTTAAGTAACATATTCGTTTTTAGGATGCTAAAATTATTACAAACCAGCTATTTTCATTTCAGAAACATTTTCACTGTTGGCCAGTGTTATGCAAGACCAAAAAGCGAATATTTTCCTGATGTGCTGGAGCCATGTACATGGTCAACTGTGTCCAGTACTGAGGTTTATTCTTGGCCAATGACGTAGCATCAATCCCCCTCAAGGGAATAGGGCTCTGCAAAGGCTCCAAGGAAAAACCACAGCGTTTGGCAAATTCTAAGTCCATTAAGTTCAGGGCAGCGCCAGAATCCACAAATGCCATTACAGAAAAGGACGACAATGAGCAAATCAGGGTAACAGACCAGAGAAATTTAGGCTGTACAGTACTAATGGTAACAGACCTAGCGACCCTCTTAGTACGCTTCGGGCAATCAGAAATAGCATGAGTAGAGTGACCACAGTAAAAACACAGCCCATTCTGACGTCTGAATTCCTGCCGTTCTGCTCTAGTCAAAATCCTATCACATTGCATAGGCTCAGGATTCAGCCCAGAGGACACCGCCATACGGTGCACCACCTTACGCTCGCGCAGGCGCCGATCAATCTGAATGGCCAGAGACATTGATTCGTTCAAACCAGCAGGGGTGGGGAACCCCACCATAACATCTTTAAGGGCTTCAGAAAGACCCTTTCTGAAAATAGCCGCCAGGGCATCCTCATTCCATTTTGTAAGCACAGAACACTTTCTAAACTTCTGGCAGTATACTTCTGCTGCTTCCTGTCCCTGACACAGAGCCAACAAGATTTTTTCTGCCTGATCCACAGAATTAGGTTCGTCATACAGCAGTCCTTGAAAAAATGCGTCTACATTGAGCAATGCAGGATTCCCTGGCTCAAGGGAGAATGCCCAGTCCTGCGGGTCTCCACGTAGCAGAGAAATGACAATCTTCACCTGCTGAAATGGGTCACCAGATGAACGGGGTTTCAGAGCAAAAAACAATCTGCAATTATTTTTAAAGTTCAAAAACTTAGATCTATCCCCAGAAAACAAATCAGGAATAGGAATTCTAGGCTCAGAAACAGGAGTCTGAACAACATAATCTTGGATACTCTGTACCCTTGCAGCGAGATGATCGACACGCGAGGACAGACCCTGAACCTCCATATCAGCACCAGAATCCTGAACCACCCAAAGATTAAGGGGAAAAAAAAGACAAAACAAGCTACAAAGAAAAAAAAATTGACTCAGAACTTTCTTTTCCCTCTTTTGAGATGCATTTAACACATTGTGGCCAGCTGTACTGTTATGACCTGGTGGTTACGGAGCAGCACTGATATGACCTGGTGGGTAAAATAAATCATGGACAAGCTCTGAGGAGGTGGTAGCTTTACTGACCGCAGTTCCTACTCCTAACACCAACAATAGAAATAGCCGTGGAGTGTTCCTGACTCTCCCTAGACACCTCGTCACAGCCTAAGAACTAACTACCCCTAAAGATGGAAATAGAAAACTATCTTGCCTCAGAGAAATTCCCAAAAGGAAAGATAGCCCCCACAAATATTGACTGTGAGTGGAGAGGGAAATGACACACACAGAAATGAAAACAGATTTTAGCAAAGGAGGCCAATTTCTAATCTAGATAGACAGAGATAGAAAAGGACACTGTGCGGTCAGTACTAAAAACTAAAAATCCACGCAGAGTTTACAAAAATAGTCTCCACACCGACTCACGGTGTGGAGGGGCAAATCTGCTTCCCCAGAGCTTCCAGCTAGCCTGAATATTTCATAATGACAAGCTGGACAAAAAGATACATAACTTAAACTGAGCAGTAAATCCAAAGCAAAGGAACAACCCAAGAACTAGCAAGAACTTATCTTATGCTGAAATGGACAGGCCATGAGGGAAATCCAAGGAAAGGTCTGACTTTAACCCAGAAAACATTGACAGCTGGCATGAATTACAGACCAGAGCCAAGTTAAATAGCAAGGCCAGGGGAGCCGATTAGTGAAAGCAGCTGCTAAGGCTAAACTCAAGGAGCAGCAGTTCCACTCGAAACCATCAGAGGGAGCCCAAGGGCAGAACTCACAAAAGTACCATTCATGACCACAGGAGGGAGCCCAAGAACGGAATTCACAACACCCATCCAAGTTACCGGAATAAAGAGTCATAGTTGGTTGCTGCTGGATGGCAATAGCCAGAAAAATATCTAAAATGATCCAATATAGAGATGCGTGAAAAGTGTTTGCCACCTTCCCGATTTCCTATTCTTTTGCATGTTTGTCACGCTAAAATGTTTCAGATTACCAAACAAATTTAAATATTAGACATAGATAACACAAGTAATCACAAAATGCAATATTTAAATGAAGCTCTTTATTATTAAGAGAAAATGAAATCCAAACCTACAGGGCCCCGTATGCAAAAAAATTTTTACTTAGGGTACTGTCACACAGTGCAATTTTGATCGCTATGACGGCACGATTCGTGACGTTCTAGCGATATCGTTACAATCTCGCAGTGTCTGACACGCTACTGCGATCAGGGACCCTGCTGAGAATCGTACGTCGTAGCAGATCGTTTGAAACTTTCTTTCGTCGCTGGATCTCCCGCTGTCATCGCTGGATCGTTGTGTGTGACAGCGATCCAGCGATGCGTTCGCTGGTAACCAGGGTAAACATCGGGTTACTAAGCGCAGGGCCGCGCTTAGTAACCCGATGTTTACTGTGGTTACCAGCGTAAAAGTAAAAAAAAAAAAAACGTACATACTCACCATCTGATGTCCCTCAGGTCCCTTGCCGTCCGCTTCCCGCTCTGACTGTCTGCCGGCCGGAAAGTGAGAGCAGATCACAGCGGTGACGTCACTGCTGCGCTCTGCTCTCACTGTACGGCGGCTCAGTCACAGCAGGAAGCAGACGGCAAGGGACCTGACGGACATCAGATGGTGAGTATGTACGGTTTTTTTTTTTTTACTTTTACGCTGGTAACCACGGTAAACATCGGGTTACTAAGCGCGGCCCTGCGCTTAGTAACCCGATGTTTACCCTGGTTACCCGGGGACTTCGGCATCGCTCCAGCGCCGTGATTGCAAAGTGTGACCGCAGTCTACGACGCTGGAGCGATAATCATACGACGCTGCGACGTCACGAATTGTGCCGTCGTAGCGATCAAAATTGCACTGTGTGACAGTACCCTTAGCAGATAAAATGGCCAATGTATATGAGCACAACTGATACCGTCAAGGCATACCTTATAGTCAGGTCCCTGTATTGATTGATAAGACACCTCTCTTGGACTAAAAAGCCTTCAATTTATGAGTCAGGAAGGAACCAGCTAGTTAACACCACCTGAGGCCAATGGGAGTGCACATGTCACAGGAGTTTGCTGCAAACAGAAAAACTGATCAGCACAGTCAAACTGGTTAGAAGGTACACCTTGATGTTGGCAGTTGGGCTCATATACAGCTCTGGCAAAAATTAAGAGACCAACACATTAAAACCTTGTCATGGGCAGCCCAATCTCCAGACCTGAACCCCATTGAAAACCTCTGGAATGAATCAAGAGGATGATGAATAGTCACAAGCCATCAAACAAAGAAGAACTGCTTACATTTTTGCGCCAGAAGAAGTGTGAAAAACTGGTGGAAAGCATGCCAAGAGGCATGAACGCTGTGATTAAAAATCATGGTTATTCCACAAAATATTGATTTCTGAACTCTTTCTGAGTTAAAACATTAGGATTGTTGTTTCTAAATGATTATGAACTTGTTTTCTTTGCATTATTTGAGGTCTGAAAGCACTGTTTGTTTGTTTTTATTTTGACAATTTTTCTTTGTCAGAAAAAAACAAAACTAAGTTTATTGCTTGGAAATTCGGAGTTGTTGTCAGAAGTTTATAGAATAAAAGAACAATTTACATTTTACTCAAAAATATACCTATAAAGAGAAAAATGAGACAAACTGAACATTTTGCAATGGTCTTATTTTTTGCCAGAGCTGCACATTGGCCATTTTATACCTTCATTTTACTATAAATTTACCTATATCAATATTGCAGTTCCTATTTTCCGAAATTCCATATGTACACAATGTAGCACTTTCCTATTTTCTATGGCAGTAATGGAGTTCCAATTTTCTAGATTTACTATTCTTAACATTCCAGAGTGCAGTTTTTTTTTCTATAAATTAACTTTGGTTTATCACATCATTGGGAAGCTGCGTTTCAATTCCCTCATGCAGGCCTGAATATCCCACACCTCAATCAAAAAATCACTTAAATAGGAACTTTCTGACAGAGTGAAGTAGACAAATAGACCCTGAAAATCTACCTGTATCTACCAGCTACCTGTGATCGCTGATAGCTGCTACTGCACAGTCATCGGAGGTGCCATCTTCGAGGAGGAAAAAAAAATTCTCTACAAAGATGGCACCTGCGCAGAAACAAAAACAAATGAATTATACACATTACATATGCGATCAGGCTACCTGCAGAATATTTTTTTTTTCAAGAAACTGTATATATATATATATATATATATAATATTCATTATGTAAACTAGGGGGCAGGTTACTGAGGGATCAGTCACCTATCATAAGCCATGCAAATGAATACCTAAGCAGAGCACCATATGAAGACCCCCCCACAGGCCACCCGGAAGCAAGAGGATATCATTAACTCAAAACAAACAATAAAGGTTAAACAGAAACCACAGGATGGATTTTGTCAATCAACTGTGATAAATTAGGTACATTTCAAGTCTGTCTAGTCTATATTTACCTAGTTTAAGAATTAGACCGAATTGATAAATGTGCCCTAGTGACTGCCTTAATTCTGATACCCATATATGTGAGGTTGGGGAGGATCATGTTTCACCACTCTGGTAAACTCCTATTATGTATTACATTGTTGTGTGTTTTATTGTCATCCTCCTGTTAGGCTGCAATCCCTCCTAATCAGGTGTGACAAGGGTTAACTGTAGAGCCAGCCCATGGTTGTGGAGTAGCAATGGGGATCTATGGGTTAGCTTCAGTTTCTGTAATGAGTTAGTGAGAGAGAAAGGAAGAAGATAGGACACCCTCAGCGAAAGGTGATCATCACCGGGTGTGAAGAGATCAGGAAGGGGGAGTCAGAACAAGAGAATTCCAGTGGTTGCAGAGTACTCAATTAAGCAAGCAAGTCAGGGCACCCACAGCAAGAAACCTCTAGGAAGGTGACTAGGAGACTTTTGGGAACATTTTAGTCTCAGCCAGACCTTTGAAACTGGGTTCCGAGAGACCGTCAGCAAGGTTAATACATATTTAGTAAGGTGACAGCTGGAGGGGTGGCCTTACGTGATTCGCAAGAAATGTAGCTGAAGTATAGTGGTCACAGCGAAGAGCACTGCCTTAGGTAGTGCTCTACTGGGAAAGAATGGAGGTCCTCAACTGTGTCATGCTTCTGGGTTTGAACCTCTGAACCTGTCTTTTGTGGTCGGCTTCTCTGTCCGCGGAGCCACAGCAGACACACTTTTCATCTGGTGTTTAGGTTCAGTTATTCTGGCTGCAGTCTGTTTAGCATAACACAGGTGTTTTTATCTGCCCTATCACCTTTTGGGTACTGCTTTATAGTGATGAGCGAATATACTCGTTACTCGAGATTTCTCGAGCATGCTCGGGTGTCCGCCGAGTATTTTTTAATGCTCGGAAATTTAGTTTTTCTTGCCGCAGCTGAATGATTTACATCTGTTAGCCAGTATAAGTACATGTGGGAATTCCCTAGCAACCAGGCAACCCCCACATGTACTTATGCTGGCTAACAGATGTAAATCATTCAGCTGCGGCAAGAAAAACGAAATCTCCGAGCACTAAAAAATACTCGGAGGACCCCCAAGCGTGCTCGAGAAATCTCGAGTAACGAGTATATTCGCTCATCACTACTGCTTTATATTCTTCTCCCCCTGCTGGCATTTCCTGCTAGTGATAGTTTCATGTGGATGTTCAGCCATTCTGCTGTAGTTTAAAACCAGTCAATAAAATTCCAGCTAGGGTTTATGTATTTGCTGTTTCTGTTCTTTACTCTGCACTTACCTTCTGTTTCTTTTTAGGAAGTAGGCAGCATATTATCTAACAGTATGTACTTTATTTTGTATTTCATAATGTATATTACTCACTCTGGGATCTTTTCCTTTTCAGCACACTTTCCCTTTTTGTAGGTAATTTACACTCTGCTTTGCCCACCGGTTCTTTAGGAAGAACATGAATGGCAATGACCTTTTGCCATTGTTCTAGACTGTGGTTAGGGTTATATCAGCTCACAAAGGATCTACTAGGGACTGTGGGGCCAGGATATCAAGTCTGTACAGGAAGTGACAGGGGGAGTTTCAGGTTTTTTTTAACTATACCTATTTCCCCAAGTCAGTTGCAACACTAGCATAACAACCTGTAACTCTTTAGTAATTTCTATTTCACCAACGCTGTGATGCTGTCAATAACCAAAGGGAATGTGCCTCTGTATTGTACAGGAGAACATAGCGAGCTCATCTCCTGCTATTCACTGTATACAAGTTTGGCTGTTAGTAAAAAAAAAGGACTTTGTTTCTATGAGCTGGTAGGGTTTCCTTATCTTGGGGTCAAAGGGGACCAGCGCCACGCAAAGTGTGGCAGAGCTGCACTGGGAGATGTCCACAAGGGAAACATGACTGCGCACACACACCGAGTCAGGGCCCCATTTTTCTGTAGCGGGCCAGGGCGTGTAATACGAGTGCCTCACCTGTGGCTACCACCCCGAGCACCCTTACATAGACATCCCCAAATATCCAGTTTCCTCCATTAAGATGCTTTGCCAGGTAGTACAGTGTACAGCTTGTTGCCTAGATTACTACTGGCCATGCTGCAGTCCCACCCTGCCATTTTACTAGACAATGAGCGCACCAAGCAAGCAGGCTCTATGCTATACAGCCTGCTTTTGCTGCTAAGAAGTTTGCCCGATTGATGGATACGACCAGCCTCAGTCCCCGAATGAGACAGCAAACCTTAGCTGACCATAAAGGTTAAATTCTGATAATTCTATTACTGCCCAAATGTTTTATTTTTTTAAATAAATCTTAGTGACTGGTTTCCCAATTGCTAGTTGCTACTGTCAATCTAAGCAGGATACTGACAATGCTCCTGGCCCAGAGTCCTCTTCTTTCATCTTCTCAGAATTAACAAAGCTTACACAGTAAATCTTGAGTCTGTAGAACTGTTCTAGGTCATTATATTTAATCCATTCATACCTTCTGTATCAGTAAAGATTGCCTCATTTTGCTGAGTTCTATTTTCAATGTATTTTTCAGGCATATTGATTTATTGTTAAATTCAACCTGTTATGCTTTTCTGCCAGAATGAAAAAGTCTTCATATTGGAAGCAGTAAACCTAAAGTGAATTATTATCTGCACAGTAAATAGAGTATCAGAAAGTTCAAGGAGGAAAAAGTAAAACATCGGGCAAAGGACTGGATTTACGGTCTGAACACATCAATGCTATTTTGAGTGTTAAAGGATTTATCCTCGGCTGCACTTTAATAACAAATTCACTTTGCTGTTGTCAAGATGAAACATATCTAGAAATGTCTTTTTGGTTTTATCTGTGATTTTACTGTCAATTTGGATTACCGAATGCTCCAAATGTGCAGCATGTTTCTATGAACATGTAAGGTTGGATTTACACGGACATGCAATGTTAAGAATTTGTAGTGCCCTGCTGTCGGCAATCACGGTAGTCGTACATATCATTGGTTTTTCAACCCGTGACTCAAGCTATTCTAAAATAACAATGCTTAGCATATCAAGACAGACACAGGTCCAAAATTCAGCAAACTGTTTCACGTAAAAGTCACGGTGTAGCGCAAAAATGTGATTTTTGGCATTTTTTTCCTCCTCTTCCCACAATCGCATACAAGCTTTCTCTCGCGCATCCCCCTACTCTGGAACAATCTACCCCAAAATATCAGACTCTCGCCTACCATGGAAACCTTCAAAAGGAACCTGAAGACCTACTTCTTCCGACAAGCCTACAACCTGCAGTTACCACAAAACTGCTGCACGACCAGCTCTGCCCTCACCTACTATATACTCGCCCATCCCTTGTAGACTGAGCCCTCACGGCCAGGGTCCTCTCTCTTCCTGTACCAGTTGGTGACTAGTTTTGATCAAGATTATTGTATTTGTTTTTATTATGTATACCCCTTTTCCCATGTAAAGCGCGATGGAATAAATGGTGCTATAATAACAAATAATAATAATAATTTTCATGCTAGTTTCGAGAAGCTCTGTCAAAATGAGAAGAGCTGGGGAGCAGCCAAAGTAGGACAGGGTAAGGCTATGACTGTCCATCAAATTCATCAATAGTTGCAGCGTTTCTTATGTCAGAATTGTTACTCCAGTCCCTGACTAAAGTAACATTTCTGGCGATCCACATACCATTGATAAAATGCACAAAATTCATTAAGTTGCATGCACCTTTTATTATTTTATCGAATTTTGTTCCTTCACGAGTCGACCCTCATTAAGACTGGTATATGAAATACCACTATTAATGAATAGGGGACATTGTCTAAGTCATGTTGGAAGTTACCAGAAATTGCAGAACAGTTCTTTAAACATAAACTATTTAAATTGTTTGATAAAAGTTCACACTATGAACCGAAACATTGCCTAATGGGACAATAAAGTCCACTGATTTTGCACTTTGTCTCCATTTATGTGTTTTGTTTGGTAGGCTTGGCATTTGGGAGGCTTGGACATTGGACATTCTTTGTACAGCTGGTGCTGCTTGTAATATTTTCTTATATATTTAAATTGTGGCTACAAATTAATACATTCAGCAGTATACTTTAAGGGTACCGTCACACTCTGCAACTTTCCAACGATCACGACCAGCGATACGACCTGGCCGTGATCGTTGGAAAGTCGTTGTGTGGTCGCTGGAGAGCTGTCACACAGACAGCGCTCCAGCGACCAACGATGCCGAAGTCCCCGGGTAACCAGGGTAAACATCGGGTTACTAAGCGCAGGGCCGCGCTTAGTAACCCGATGTTTACCGTGGCTCCCTGCTATGATCGATGGGAACCGGCACCCCAGTGAGAGCCACTAAAATCCCTGAATGGCTCTCACTGGGCGTAAAATCCCGGGCTTCAGGAGACGTAACTCCGCCCACTCTTCAATTTAATTGGCTCTCTAAGAAGTGGGCGGAGTTTCTGCGGTAGGTGGGCGGAGTTTCGGACACCTGAACAGGTACTCAATAGGGATCTAATACGATCCAAAAAGAGCCGGTTCACGAGCCGAAAGAGCCGGCTCTTTTTGGTGAGCGGAGCCATGAGAGCCGGATCACCAAAAAGAGCCGGACTGCCCATCACTAGCTCTGACTGAGTGCCGCCATAAAGTGAAAGCAGATCACAGCGGTGCAGCGGTGACGTCACCGCTGTGCTCTGCTCCGGCCGGCAGACAGTCAGAGCGGGAAGCAGATGGCAAGGGACCTGAAGAACACCGAAATGTGAGTGAGTATGTACGTTTTTTGTTTTTTTTTTACTTTTACGCTGGTAACCACGGTAAACATCGGGTTACTAAACGCGGCCCTGCGCTTAGTAACCCGATGTTTACCCTGGTTACAAGCGAACGCATCGCTGGATCGCTGTCACACACAACGATCCAGCGATGACAGCGGGAGATCCAGCGACGAAAGAAAGTTCCAAACGATCTGCTACGATGTACGATTCTCAGCAGGGTCCCTGATCGCTGCTGCGTGTCAGACACAGCGATATCGTATGGATATCGCTGGAACGTCACAGATCGTACCGTCGTAGCGACAAAAGTGCCACTGTGAGACGGTACCCTAAGTGCTGAAATCAACTCAGTTGATAAGTCAGGAGCCAAAAGCCCCTGTGTTACATAAGAAATCAAGAGCACTGTGACCTTCACACAATGGTCTGGGGTCCTGATAATTTTCATCAAGCCTCAGATGTTATAAGACTAAAAAGGTTTTTTGTGAGCATTAGAGTGAAGGCTTCTTCTAGGAAAGCCTATCAATGTATGATAAATGGGGGGTTCTTGCCTAAAATCCAAATTAGTTTGGCTGCATGTTGAACTGCAGAAACAACAGTGAACATACTTGCCAACAGTCTACATTTTGCGTGGACAATCTCCGCATATCCAACTACAAAAGGGGAGTGGTTTAGAAAAACTGGCCATTCAGTGGCCCAAAACTGTGCATGAAAGTGCCATTCTTGGGGCTTCTATGTCCTATATTTTACTTATTAAATGTTGGAAAGTAGGAGTGAATGGGAATAAGCATGGTAGAGCCACAGTAGCTGGCACAACCACACTCTTATGCTCACAGTGATACCCTGCAACACTCCTTCGCGCTCTAAGTAAATGTTCACAGTCAGTACATTCTCGGCAAAAGTTGATCTATCCTTGCTACATTACGAAGTCTGCTGATATTATTGTGCTGCCCATAGAGGGTGTTTCCACAATAAGCACTAAACATTCTTTCACATTTACGGTGTATGACGAGATACACATGAACAGCAGACATGGTAGTGAGATCTTTTATGTGGCATTTTATTTTTTATTTAGTTGTACAGTACAAAAGCATGCAAAAAATCTCTATGAATGGTACATATTTACAAGAATCAGATACAAACTGTTATTTCATGGAGTCATATATCATGCTTTTTGTTCTAGTCCAATGACACACGGTGCTTGTAGCTCAAGGCCAAGATGTAACGTAGCACATATACATATATAAGGATACAAAGAGGGTGTAGTTGTACATCTGTAATAATGATGACATTTTATTGTTGAGTTTAGGTACTGAAGATTAGATTATTCTCTTTGTAATGACTCTATATAATACATGAGTTTCACTTTTTGTATTGAAGAACTGAAATAAATTAACTTTTTGATGATATTCTAATTTTGTGAGAAGCACCTGTATATACAATACTTTAAGATAAATATATTACAATCTATCAAAGCCACATTACATTATTTCTACACTTGAAACAACTACACAGTATACACTCACCATGCAGAGATAAGTAATTGAGACTGTAAATAGGTCAGCTTTTATTTGCCAATTATAGACTCAGATGCCATTAATTCTGTTTAAACAGCTTAAATTTAAATGAACAAAGTTATTACTGATATTAAATTAGTTGGTGCATTGGACCTGATCTCTAGATGTTTCCTCTCACATGCAGATAACACAACAATGGCAGTCAGAACTTGCAGGGCATACATTGAAGGAAATAATTATTTGATCCTTTGATTTTGTAAGTTTGCTCACTGACAATGACATGAACAGTTTATCATTTTAAGGGTAGGTTAATTTTAACATTGAGAGATAGAATAGCAAACATAAAATCCAGAAAATCACATTGTATAAATTATATATAAATTTATTTGCATTTTGCAGTGAAAAATAAGTATTTGATCCCTCTGGCAAACTAGACTTAATACTAGGACACACAAATCCACAAAAAATAAAAACAATTAAAAACATGTAAACATCATGGCAGTCCACCCGTGCCTCTCCAAGTTAAAGAGTGATGATCAGATTTTATAACCGTGTGTTGAACCAACAGTGGACAAATAACAGTTAGTAGTAAGCTATTGCAGTATCACAGAATAGCATATAGCAATCACTCATGAGGATAATAACAAAAAATACATAGCAACTACAATCAAATGTCAAGCTGACCTGTTCATGTAGACAATGTGTGAGTCGCCTGCAAGGGCAGTGGAGTACTCGGTACCGGGTCCAGTACTTAAAGGGGGATGGACCGCCACGGACCAGGTGGCGGCGACCTGGTCCGTGGCCCTGGGCGCCCAAATAAAAGGGAAAGGTCTTTTAATGGATTGTAATAAAGTTTGTGTTCGTGACGCCACCTGTGGCATTCGGTCAGTGGGGACTGACGCTGCTTAAAGGGGTCCGCTGGGGTGATGTTATGGCAGCTAAGATGGTATAACTTCCCACAGGTGAAGTAGATCCCCAGGTCTCCCGGTATGTAGGTGAAGATGGTGAGTGGTGCAGTAAAGAATGGAGGACACGGGTTTTCAGTCTCTTTATCTGGTTTACTGAAGACTAGTGTTGAGCGATACCGTCCGATACTTGAAAGTATCGGTATCGGAAAGTATCGGCCGATACCGGCAAAGTATCGGATCCAATCCAATACCGATACCCGATACCAATACAAGTCAATGGGACTCAAGTATCGGACGGTATTCCTGATGGTTCCCAGGGTCTGAAGGAGAGGAAACTCTCCTTCAGGCCCTGGGAACCATATTAATGTGTAAAAGAAAGAATTAAAATAAAAAATATTGCTATACTCACCTCTCCGAGGGAACCGGCAGCGTTGTTTGCTTAAAATTCGCGCTTTTCTTTCCTTACGTGAAGTCCCGGCTTTGTGATTGGTTGCGTCGCAGTCACATGGGCGACGCAACCAATCACAGCAAGCCGTGACGTAATTTCAGGTCCTTAAGGATTTTAAAATTACGTCCCGGCTTTGTGATTGGTTGCGTCGCAGTCACATGGGCGACGCAACCAATCACAGCAAGCCGTGACGTAATTTCAGGCCCTTAAGGATTTTAAAATTACGTCCCGGCTTTGTGATTGGTTGCGTCGCAGTCACATGGGCGACGCAACCAATCACAAGCCGGGACGTCACGGGAGGCTGGACAAGCGCGCATTTTAAAATGCGCGTGTGTCCAGCCTCCCGGCTTGTGATTGGTTGACCGCGACGCAACCAATCACAAGCCGGGACGTCACGGGAGGCTGGACAAGCGCGCATTTTAAAATGCGCACGTGTCCAGCCTCCCGGCTTGTGATTGGTTGACCGCGACGCAACCAATCACAAGCCGGGACGTCACGGGAGGCTGGACAAGCGCGCATTTTAAAATGCGCGCGTGTCCAGCCTCCCGTGACGTCACGGCTTGTGATTGGTTGCGTCGCCCATGTGACTGCGACGCAACCAATCACAAAGCCGGGACCTAACTTTAAAATCCTTAAGGGCCTGAAATTACGTCACGGCTTGCTGTGATTGGTTGCGTCGCCCATGTGACTGCGACGCAACCAATCACAAAGCCGGGACGTAATTTTAAAATCCTTAAGGACCTGAAATTACGTCACGGCTTGCTGTGATTGGTTGCGTCGCCCATGTGACTGCGACGCAACCAATCACAAGCCGGGACTTCACGTAAAGGAAAGAAAAGCGCGAATTTTAAACAAAGAACGCTGCCGCTTCCCTCGGTAAGGTGCAGGCTGCGTCGGAGAGGTGAGTATAGCAATATTTTTTATTTTAATTCTCTCTTTTACACATTTTTACATTAATGTTGTTTCGATACCGATACCCGATACCACAAAAGTATCGGATCTCGGTATCGGAATTCCGATACCCGCAAGTATCGGCCGATACCCGATACTTGCGGTATCGGAATGCTCAACACTACTGAAGACTTCAGGCAGCCACAGTCCTGGGCACCATATCACAGGTACAAGCAGGGTCCGGCCGGCTTGGAAGCGAGTTCAGAGTCCCCTTTACCAGGTGGAGTTAAAAGCCTTCCTACTAGTGCGGTGATGTAGTCCCTTGCTGCCTATGGCTTCTGACAAGGTCCTCACAGTTCACTCATCCTCCTTAAAGGTTAGTACACAAACCCATATGATAGGTGGCTCGAGCTTTTTATAGGATCTCTATCATGACCCGGGCTCTATGTGCCACTGTGCCTCCTGGGTATTAGGGTGGACAGGTTACTTGTAGTCTAGCTGTCCTGCCGGTTTCTGCTGTGCCTCCTAGAGTCTGACACAATCTCGGTCTTCCGGCTACCGGAATCTGCGTTCGGCCAGGGAGGTAGCCCAAATGCTGCTGTGCTCCCTGTTATGATCTGGTGGTAGGATCTCAAGACTGACCAGACACATATAACCAGAGTAGTAGGACGAGTCCTGGGAATGTGGAAGCTATACTGACCGCAATCCTGATCCTATCCACACACACTAAAGGTAGCCATGGAGCGTTACCTGAAAACCTAGACGCCTCTTCACAGCCTGAGAAACTGACTACCCCTAGAGAGAAAGCAAAGACCTCACTTGCCTCAGAGAAATAACCCCAAAGTTTTAGATAGCCCCCACAAATAATAACGGTGAGTTAAGGGGAAAATACAAACATAGAAATGAAAACAGGTTTAGCAAATGAGGCCCGCTAATACTAGATAGACAGGAAATAGATAGGAGTCTGTGCGGTCAGTACAAAAACTATCAAAAATAAACCACGCAGAGAATACAAGAACCCCCACACCGACTCACGATGTGAGGGGCGCACTCTGCACCCCAGAACTAACCAGCAAGCGAAAAATCACATAAAAGCAAGCTGGACTGAACTCATAATAAACTGAGAAACGTTTTCAAGGAAATCATGAGCAAAATGAACAAGCAAACTTAGCTTCTCCTAGCAGGAGACTGGTCACAAGGAATTCAGGAGAGCACTGAATCAGGACTGAATACACCGACAGCAGGCAACAAGTGAAGGTCCAGCTGAATTAAATAGGCCCCGCTTAGCAGAAAAATGAAACAGCTGAACCCAGCCAAGACCAGCCATATCACTAAAGGCCACCAGAGGGAGCCCAAGAACCAATTCACAACAGTACCCCCCCTTAAGGAGGGGTCACCGAACCCTCACCAGGGCTCCCAGGCCGATCAGGACGAGCCAAATGAAAGGCACGAACCAAATCGGCCGCATGGACATCGGAGGCGACAACCCAGGAATTATCCTCCTGACCATAGCCCTTCCACTTAACCAAGTACTGAAGCTTCCGTCTCGAAATACGAGAATCCAAGATCTTCTCCACCACATACTCCAACTCCCCCTCGACCAAGACCGGAGCAGGAGGATCAACAGAAGGGACCACAGGCACCACATATCTCCGCAACAATGACCTATGGAACACATTATGAATGGCAAACGATGTAGGGAGGTCCAAACGAAATGACACAGGGTTGAGGATTTCCAAAATCTTATAAGGACCGATGAAACGAGGCTTGAACTTAGGAGAGGAAACCTTCATCGGGACATAACGAGAAGACAACCATACCAAATCCCCCACACGAAGTCGGGGACCCACACAGCGACGGCGGTTAGCAAAGCGCTGAGCCTTCTCTTGGGACAAGGTCAAATTGTCCACCACATGGTTCCAAATGTGCTGCAACCTATCCACCACAGAATCCACCCCAGGACAGTCAGAAGGCTCAACCTGACCCGAGGAAAAATGAGGATGAAAACCAGAATTGCAAAAGAAAGGTGAAACCAAAGTAGCAGAGCTAGCCCGATTATTGAGGGCGAACTCAGCCAATGGCAAAAAAGTCACCCAATCATCCTGATCAGCAGAAACAAAACATCTCAAATAAGTTTCCAAGGTCTGATTAGTTCGTTCGGTTTGACCATTCGTCTGAGGATGGAAGGCCGACGAAAAAGACAATTCAATGCCCATCTTAGCACAAAAGGACCGCCAAAATCTGGACACAAACTGGGATCCTCTGTCAGACACAATGTTCTCCGGAATACCATGTAAACGAACCACATTCTGAAAAAACAGTGGCACCAAATCGGAGGAGGAAGGCAGCTTAGGCAAGGGTACCAAATGGACAATTTTAGAAAAACGATCACAAACCACCCAGATGACAGACATCTTCCGAGAGACAGGAAGATCCGAAATAAAATCCATGCAAATATGCGTCCAAGGCCTGATGTACTGTTATGATCCGGTGGTAGGATCTCAAGACTGACCTGACACATATAACCAGAGTAGTAGGACGAGTCCTGGGAATGTGGAAGCTATACTGACCGCAATCCTGATCCTATCCACACACACTAAAGGTAGCCGTGGAGCGTTACCTGAAAACCTAGACGCCTCTTCACAGCCTGAGAAACTTACTACCCCTAGAGAGAAAGCAAAGACCTCACTTGCCTCAGAGAAATAACCCCAAAGTTTTAGATAGCCCCCCACAAATAATAACGGTGAGTTAAAGGGAAAATACAAACATAGAAATGAAAACAGGTTTAGCAAATGAGGCCCGCTAATACTAGATAGACAGGAAATAGATAGGAGTCTGTGCGGTCAGTACAAAACTATCAAAAATAAACCACGCAGAGAATACAAGAACCCCCACACCGACTCACGATGTGAGGGGCGCACTCTGCACCCCAGAACTAACCAGCAAGCGAAAAATCACATAAAAGCAAGCTGGACTGAACTCATAATAAACTGAGAAACGTTTTCAAGGAAATCATGAGCAAAATGAACAAGCAAACTTAGCTTCTCCTAGCAGGAGACTGGTCACAAGGAATATTCAGGAGAGCACTGAATCAGGACTGAATACACTGACAGCAGGCAACAAGTGAAGGTCCAGCTGAATTAAATAGGCCCCGCTTAGCAGAAAAATGAAACAGCTGAACCCAGCCAAGACCAGCCATATCGCTAAAGGCCACCAGAGGGAGCCCAAGAACCAATTCACAACAGCTCCCCTGATGTCACTCTCCTGCCCTTTGCTCTCCTGCACACTCACTAAACACTGTTCTGTCTTCAGTATATCACTTTCCAGGAGCTGCAGCACCTCTGGCTGCACAGCCCCTCACACTGCTCTCTGCCTCAGACTGTTCCAGTCTGCTGTCTGGCACCAACTGTCTTCTCTCTCCAACTCCCTTTCCCTCCAGACCAGAATGTATTTATAGGGGAGCCACCCATAAACAGGATCAGAGCTTCCCCTTCTGGCCTGGAGTGTGAACATGTTGTGTGCTTTGTGATTACCTGATAAAAGGAATCCTTCTTCGCTTCCAAGCATGACATCACTCTCCCCATGAGGAAATCAATGCCACTGTGACAACCACGACCCTGGAGTGTCACACTCTCCCCCGTTGAATCCAGTACTCCCGGACTGGGAAAAGAAAACAACAGTACAGTTTATTAGAAGACATGAAAAAATATTTTTAAATGCTGGAAACAGGTAAAACAGGTTAATTAATGTAAACTTTGGCTTCCCTTTATGGGAGGAATTAATACTTGAACATTGCTTAAGATTTTCTTCATTTAAAGTGCAAAACAAAACATCAGCTTTACTTTTATTTTCCTACTTTCACTATAATCCTCAACACTATCTGCATATTTATTATACTAGCTCACTTCTTCTAACAACATTAATCACTTTCCTAAAGTGCAACAAATCAGCATTTTCCTGTTCAAAAGTGCAAAAACAAGCATTATCTTTACTTTCATTGACTAACCCTTACTATACTTTCTTCTGCATACTTTACTCATCAAACATATAAATTGAGGTAGTGCGTTAAATTGTGCAATTTAACATTGAATTCAATTACTCATCAACATTTCAAACAGCAGCAACAATATGGGGGACCTGTTTCGTTAACCCTCAACGTAGGTTTGGGCGGGCTGCAAGGCATGGCATCCAGACCCTGTCTTCGGCCACGCCAAATGGGTTTTCTTCAGGTCTCTGTAAAACAAATCAACTTTCACAGCAACATTAGAAACAGTTTCTTTAAAGCTTCTTTGTAAAACCAGTAGGAAGAACCTAAGTAGGTGACAACTATATATAAGAATGTTTGTGGACCATTCACCATCCATGATCCTGATGTCCTTTTAAACAAATAACTGAACTTTATTTAAATGGAAACCTGATCAGGTTAAGCAACTTTTAAACTTAAACAATTAGAACTTTCAGCAATCATTGTCTATTTCCTGTGCCAGGGTTACTCCATATGGCTGTTACTTCCTGACCGGGAAAATTCAGGGTCATAGCATTCCACTGGGACGGCACACCAGGGCCTGTTAGCTGGTTCCACCACTGGTGTCTGGGTGGATTAGTTGCATTTAATAATTGGCCTGGCCTGCTGCAGGGACTGAGATTGGTACACATCTCTTGTAGTCCAGAGCGTACCACCCCTTTTCGCCTATATGGCGGGTATAAGTTATTGAAGACTTCAGGCAGCCACAGTCCAGGGCACCAGATCACAGGTACAGGCAGGGTCTGGCCGGCTTGGAAGCGAGTTCAGAGTCCCCTTTACCAGGTGGAGTTAAAAGCCTTCCTACTAGCGTGGTGATGTAGTCCCTTGCTGCCTATGGCTTCTGACAAGGTCCTCACAGTTCACTCATCCTCCTTAAAGGTTAGGACACAAACCCGTATGACAGGTGGCTCGAGCCTTTTTATGGGGTCTCTATCATGACCCGGGCTCTATGTGCCACTGTGCCTCCTGGGTATTAGGGCAGACAGGTTACTTGTAGCCTAGCTGTCCTGCCGGTTTCTGCTGTGCCTCCTAGAGTCCGACACAACCTTGGTATTCCGGCTACCGGGATCTGCGCTCAGCCAGGGAGGTAGCCCAAATGCTGCTGTGCTCCCCTGGTGTCACTCTCCTGCACTTTGCTCTCTTTACACTCACTAAACACTGTTCTTCCTTCGGTATATCACTATCCAGGAGCTGCAGCACCTCTGGCTGCACGGCCCTTCACACTGCTCTCAGCCTCAGACTGTTCCAGTCTGCTGTCTGGCACCATCTCCTCTCTCCAACTCCCTTGCCCTCCAGACCAGAATGTATTTAAAGGGGAGCCACCCATAAACAGGATCAGAGCTCCCCCTTCTGGCCCGGAGTGTGAACATGTTGTGTGCTTTGTGATTACCTAATAAAAGGAATCCTTCATCGATTCCATGCGTGACATCACTCTCCCCGTGAGAAAATCAATGCCACTGTGACAACCAGGACCCCAGGGTGTCACATGTGTCCCAGTCAAACCCTATAGCAATGAATTAAACATGAATCAACTATATTTAGGATTGCATGGTATGGAGGTCACACACACAAAAACACAAAATCAAAACACATCAAAAAGACCAAAACAAGCATAATGCTATTCAATGCTAGTAGGGGAGAAGGCTGGAGACCTCAATAGAAATAAGCCAAAGACTGCCATAATCAGCAGTGCATAAGGAAAGAGGGGTGGGTGGTCTTTTTGATGTGCAAATTTTGTAGTTTTTTTTTGTGACCTCCATACCATGCATACCATACCTCTCTCACCAAGGCTCTTATCCCACGATTGCTCAGTTTGGCTGGATTGCCAGGTCTTGGGAGACTTCTGGTGGTCCCAAACTTCTTCCATTTAAGGATTATGGAGGTCACTGTGCTCTTAGGAACCTTGAGTACTGCTGACATTTTTTTTTAACCTTGGCCAGATGTGTGCCTTGCCACAATTCTGTCTCTGAGCTTCTTGGCCAGTTCCTTTGATCTCATGATTCTCATTTGGTCTGACATGCACTGTGAGCTGTGAGGTCTTAAGGTACCTTCACATGGAGCGACGCTGCAGCGATAGCGACAACGATGCCGATCGCTGCAGCGTCGCTGTTTGGTCGCTGGAGAGCTGTCACACAGACCGCTCTCCAGCGACCAACGATGCCGAGGTCCCCGGGTAATCAGGGTAAACATCGGGTTACTAAGCGCAGGGCCGCGCTTAGTAACCCAATGTTTACCCTGGTTACCATCGTAAAAGTAAAAAAAAAAAAACAGTACATACTCACCATCTGATGTCCGTCAGGTCCCTTGCCGTCTGCTTCCTGCTCTGACTGAGTGCTGCCGTACAGTGAGAGTAGAGCACAGCGGTGACGTCACCGCTGTGCTGTACTTTCACTTTCACTTTGCGGCGCTCAGTCAGTGTGGGAAGCAGACGGCAAGGGACCTGACGGACATCAGATGGTGAGTATGTACTGTTTGTTTTTTTTTACGTTTACGCTGGTAACCAGGGTAAACATCGGGTTACTAAGCGCGGCCCTGCGCTTAGTAACCCGATGTTTACCCTGGTTACCAGTGTAAAATATCGCTGGTATCGTTGCTTTTGCTGTCAAACACAACGATACACGGCGATCGGACGACCAAATAAAGTTCTGAACTTTATTCAGCGACCAGCGACATCACAGCAGGATCCTGATCGCTGCTGCGTGTCAAACTAAACGATATCGCTAGCCAGGACGCTGCAACGTCACGGATCGCTAGCGATATCGTTACAAAGTCGTTTTGTGTGAAGGTACCTTTATAGACAGGTGTGTGCCTTTCCAAATCAAGTCCTATCTGTTTAAGTAAACACAGCTGGACTCCAAGGAGTAGAATCATGTCAAGGAGGATCACATGGAAATGGACAGCATGTGACTTAAATATGAGTGTCTGAGCAAAGGGTCTGAATACTTATGACCATGTGATATTTCAGTTTTTCTCTTTTAATAAATTTGCAAAAATTTCTACATTTCTGTTTTTTCAGTCAAGATGAGGTGCAGAATGTACATTAATAAGAAAAAAATGAACTTTTTTGAATTTACCAAATGACTGCAATGAAGCAAAGAGTGAAAAATTTAAAGGGATCTCAATGCGTACCCACTGTATATACAGCCACACACATGTATATATATTACATAGTCTCCTTTATTATGTATATTACCATCTCTTATTACACAGTGCCCTCTCTTGTTATGTACAGCACTGTCTCTTACATATCGGATTATATAGAGCCCTGTCTTTATTACATACCATCCTCTCCTGTTAGATATACTGTATAATGCAATGACAGCTGATGGAGCATGGGAAAGCTTCTTTTCTAATGCAGGAGCTGATGGACTTGTCGTCTAGTCACCAACTGCTCCATCAGCAATCATTTTATATCTATCAAGAGAGGACTATGTAATAAAAGAGGGCACAGGTGAATAACAAAAATAACAAGAATACAGTATGTAAGCGATGGTGCTATATATAACAAGACATAATACTATGTAATAATGGGGCAGCACTGTACATAACAGTAAAGGAAGCTATATAATAAGAGACAGCACCATATATAACTAGAGAAGATGATACGTAATAAGGGGCGGTGTTATAAATAATAAAATGGGAAACTATGTAAGTAAATACAGCACTATACATAATAAGTTATTACACTATATACTAAGGAACTGTGCTCTACATAATAAGTGAGTACACTATAAACTAAGGAACTGTTCTATACATAATAAGTGAGTACACTATATACTAAGAGAATGTGCTATACATAATAAGTGAGTAAAGTATTTACTACAAGACTGCTATACATAATAAGTGAGTACACTATATACTAAGGGATTGTGCTATACATATATAAGGCTAAATTCCTATCCATGTGCAGTGTCGGTGTGCTGCCCGCTTTTACAGACGCCTTGAGCATGTCCTATTCTGATCCTCAAAATCGAATTAGTACAGGCCATTCTCTGACCCTCACGGATCTCATTCTCAGATCCGTGATTTTCATGGATGTGTGAATGGATCTATAAAACTCAATAAGTCAGTGTGCCGTCTGATGAAAAAATCTGGCAGCACACGGACATTTCACACAAATGTGATAATGTGGCATAAGGGATTTTACAGATAACATTATCACTCCATGTCACACAATGCAGATACAGACTAATATTTACACCCAGCCACTTACCACTGATGTCTCGTTTGATTAGAGTTTTCTGCTGTTTCTTCTGCATCTGGTCAGACCTTCATGTCGACATCTCCCAGCCTCGACTCATCTTGTGACGATGATCATAGCAGCTCTGAAAATAAAAAGGTCACTTATATTGTATACATACATGTGTCTCCCCCCTGAATATAGATATGTACCCCTCCATTAAAAATAGAAAGTAACAAGCAGCATTGTGTCCCCCATTAACTCTCATCTCTGCCACCCAATAATATAAATTATTCAGTCTGGGACTCTCCCCAATTACCTGTAAGGCTATGTATGTGCACACGGAAGATATGCAAGGTTTTACAGTACAAGAAAAGTGAATGAGATTCCTGAAGTCTCATGCACACGCTGCTTATTTTTTCTTTGCAGATTTGCAGCAGATTAAAATCTGCATAATTTCAATTCTTGCAGTGTATTGCACCCGTACTAATGAGTGGGGGATAATACACAAAGGTGTGCACATAGCCTTAGTCCCTGTCCTGTGCTCCCCTATTCATTATAAGTCCTTGATTGCATCATAATGAATTTACGGGTGGGAGAAGAAGCTATCAGGTACTGAGCATCCTACGCCACCTCCCAATTCATTACTAGTCCCTGACAGCATCTTCTCCCACCTTTCAATTCATTATAAAGGATCCTATGCACCTTATCCCCTCCTCTCCCCAATAAATTTTAAGTCCCCGATAGCATCATAATGAATTGTGAGATGGGGGAGGACGCTATCAGGGGCTTAGCACCCCCCTCTACCACCCAATTCATTTTACATCCATAACTAATGTCATCCTCCCCCTCCCCGTTCATAAGTCCATTATAAGTCTTCTCCTCCATCATTGCATTCTCCCCCACCTTTATCATTGTCCAATCCACCACTCACATCATTGTTTCCCCCACCTCCATCATTGCTCTCCCCACCCCCATCATTGCCTTCTCCCCCACCTCCATCATTGTCGTCTCCACCATCCACATCGTTATTCTCATCTCCCCCCCGCCCCCTGATTGTTCTGGACCTCTCCCCGGTGCATTGTTTTAAAAAAAAAAAAAAAAAAACCTCACCTCTCCTTCCGTTCCCTGCAGTATTGTCATTATGGGCAACTTTCTCTGGCACGCGCTGCTGTTTGCTGACGTCATCCAGCTGAATGCCTGTGGCAGACAGAAAGCGCTGGGCAGGAAGCAGAGGGCAGATCCTGCAGCTTCGCTGCCATTTTCTCCTGTAAACAGTGGAGCTGCAGGGATTTCTGCCCGCAGCACATGAGCGCAATCTGGCCACGGGTCCCACGGAGCCTCGGGCCCTGAGAAATAGGTGAGATTGCGCTCAATATTAGCTGCCCTGCAAGGACCCACCTGCACCTGTGGGCCCTGGTGCAGCTGCATCGGCGGTATGTCAGCCCCTGAACTGTGTCTTATACTTAAAGAGTGACAAAACTTATATTTATTTTTCAGTAATTTTGTCCAGCATGGAGCGTTAATATATTTTGCACCAGCATCTCATTAATTAGACAAGGGACATTATTTGCTTTTCCCAAAGCAACCTGGTATGCTGATGGATTGTCATGGCAGCTGGCAGCCTACCAAAGATATGCCATCTTTGTGGTTTGATGTTGGTAAACTTACAATAAATTGCAATACAAACATTTGCAGTGTTGATTATAAGTGATCAAGTGACCACATGTGCAAGACCTTTAGAACTTACAATACATATACAGTACATACCAAAAGTTTGGACACATCTCATTTAACCCCTTCACCCCCAAGGGTGGTTTGCACGTTAATGACCGGGCCAATTTTTACAATTCTGACCACTGTCCCTTTATGAGGCTATAACTCTGGAACGCTTTGACGGATCTTGGCGATTCTGACATTGTTTTCTCGTGACATATTGTACTTCATGTTAGTGGTAAAATTTATTCGATATAACTTGCATTTATTTGTGAAAAAAACGAATATTTGGCGAAAATTTTGAAAATTTCGCAATTTTCCAACTTTGAATTTTTATGCCCTTAAATCACAGACATATGTCACGCAAAATACTTAATAAGTAACATTTCCCACATGTCTACTTTACATCAGTACAATTTTGGAACCAAAATTTTTTTTTGTGACGGAGTTATAAGGGTTAAAAGTTAACCAGCAATTTCTCATTTTTACAACACCATTTTTTTTTAGGGACCACATCTCATTTGAAGTCATTTTGAGGGGTCTATATGATAGAAAATACTCAAGTGTGACACCATTCTAAAAACTGCACCCCTCAAGGTGCTCAAAACCACATTCAAGAAGTTTATTAACCCTTCAGGTGTTTCACAGGAATTTTTTGAATGTTTAAATAAAAATGAGCATTTAACTTTTTTTCACACACAATTTATTTCAGCTCCAATTTGTTTTATTTTACCAAGGGTAACAGGAGAAAATGGACCCCCAAAGTTGTTGTACAATTTGTCCTGAGTACGCTGATACCCCATATGTGAGGGTAAACCACTGTTTGGGCGTATGGCAGAGCTCGGAAGGAAAGGAGCGCCATTTGACTTTTCAATGCAAAATTGACTGGAATTGAGATGGGACGCCATGTTGCGTTTGGAGAGCCCCTGATGTGCCTAAACACTGAAACCCCCTACAAGTGACACCATTTTGGAAAGTAGACCCCCTAAGGAACTTATCTTGATGTGTGGTGAGCACTTTGACCCACCAAGTGCTTCACAGAAGTTTATAATGCAGAGCCGTAAAAATAAAAAATCATATTTTTTCACAAAAATGATCTTTTTGCCCCCAATTTTTTATTTTCCCAAGGGTAAGAGAAGAAATTGGACCCCAAAAAATGTTGTGCAATTTGTCCTGAGTACGATGATACCCCATATGTGGGTGTAAACCATTGTTTGGGCGCATGGCAGAGCTTGGAAGGGAAGGAGCGCCATTTGACTTTTCAATGCAAAATTGACTGGAATTGAGATGGGACGCCATGTTGCGTTTGGAGAGCCCCTGATGTGCCTAAACATTGAAACTCCCTACAAGTGACACCATTTTGGAAAGTAGACCCCCTAAGGAACTTATCTAGATGTGTGGTGAGCACTTTGACCCACCAAGTGCTTCACAGAAGTTTATAATGCAGAGCCGTAAAAATAAAAAATCATATTTTTTCACAAAAATGATCTTTTTGCCCCCAATTTTTTATTTTCCCAAGGGTAAGAGAAGAAATTGGACCCCAAAAAATGTTGTGCAATTTGTCCTGAGTACGCTGATACCCCATATGTGGGTGTAAACCATTGTTTGGGCGCATGGCAGAGCTTGGAAGGGAAGGAGCGCCATTTGACTTTTCAATGCAAAATTGACTGGAATTGAGATGGGACGCCATGTTGCGTTTGGAGAGCCCCTGATGTGCCTAAACACTGAAACCCCCTACAAGTGACACCATTTTGGAAAGTAGACCCCCTAAGGAACTTATCTTGATGTGTGGTGAGCACTTTGACCCACCAAGTGCTTCACAGAAGTTTATAATGCAGAGCCGTAAAAATAAAAAATCATATTTTTTCACAAAAATGATCTTTTTGCCCCCAATTTTTTATTTTCCCAAGGGTAAGAGAAGAAATTGGACCCCAAAAAATGTTGTGCAATTTGTCCTGAGTACGATGATACCCCATATGTGGGTGTAAACCATTGTTTGGGCGCATGGCAGAGCTTGGAAGGGAAGGAGCGCCATTTGACTTTTCAATGCAAAATTGACTGGAATTGAGATGGGACGCCATGTTGCGTTTGGAGAGCCCCTGATGTGCCTAAACATTGAAACTCCCTACAAGTGACACCATTTTGGAAAGTAGACCCCCTAAGGAACTTATCTAGATGTGTGGTGAGCACTTTGACCCACCAAGTGCTTCACAGAAGTTTATAATGCAGAGCCGTAAAAATAAAAAATCATATTTTTTCACAAAAATGATCTTTTTGCCCCCAATTTTTTATTTTCCCAAGGGTAAGAGAAGAAATTGGACCCCAAAAAATGTTGTGCAATTTGTCCTGAGTACGCTGATACCCCATATGTGGGTGTAAACCATTGTTTGGGCGCATGGCAGAGCTTGGAAGGGAAGGAGCGCCATTTGACTTTTCAATGCAAAATTGACTGGAATTGAGATGGGACGCCATGTTGCGTTTGGAGAGCCCCTGATGTGCCTAAACACTGAAACCCCCTACAAGTGACACCATTTTGGAAAGTAGACCCCCTAAGGAACTTATCTTGATGTGTGGTGAGCACTTTGACCCACCAAGTGCTTCACAGAAGTTTATAATGCAGAGCCGTAAAAATAAAAAATCATATTTTTTCACAAAAATGATCTTTTCGCCCCCAATTTTTTATTTTCCCAAGGGTAAGAGAAGAAATTGGACCCCAAAAAATGTTGTGCAATTTGTCCTGAGTACGCTGATACCCCATATGTGGGTGTAAACCATTGTTTGGGCGCATGGCAGAGCTTGGAAGGGAAGGAGCGCCATTTGACTTTTCAATGCAAAATTGACTGGAATTGAGATGGGACGCCATGTTGCGTTTGGAGAGCCCCTGATGTGCCTAAACATTGAAACTCCCTACAAGTGACACCATTTTGGAAAGTAGACCCCCTAAGGAACTTATCTAGATGTGTTTTGAGAGCTTTGAACCCCCAAGTGTTTCACTACAGATTATAACGCAGAGCCGTGAAAATAATTTTTATTTTTTTTCTCAAAAATGATTTTTTAGCACCCAGCTTTGTATTTTTACAAGGGTAACAGAATAAATTGGACCCCAAAATTTGTTTTCCAATTTGTCCTGAGTACGCTGATACCCCATATGTGGGGGGGAACCACTGTTTGGGCGCATGACAGAGCTCGGAAGGGAAGGAGCGCCATTTGGAATGCAGACTTAAATGGATTGGTCAGCAGCCGTCACGTTGCATTTGCAGAGCCCCTGATGTACCCAAACAGTACAAACCCCCCACAAGTGACCCCATATTGGAAACTAGACCTCCCAAAGAACTTATCTAGATGTGTTTTGAGAACTTTGAACCCCCAAGTGTTTCACTAAAGTTTATAGCGCAAAGCCGTGAAAATAAAAATTCTTTTTTTTTTTCACAAAAATGATTTTTTAGCCCCCAGTTTTGTATTTTCACAAGGGTAACAGGATAAATTAGACCCCAAAAGTTGTTGTCCAATTTGTCCTGAGTACGCTGATACCCCATATGTGGGGGGGAACCACTGTTTGGGTGCATGATAGAGCTCGGAAGGGAAGGAGCGCCATTTGGAATGCAGCCTTAAATGGATTGGTCTGCAGGCGTCACGTTGCATTTGCAGAGCCCCTGATGTACCCAAACAGTACAAACCCCCCACAAGTGACCCCATATTGGAAACTAGACCTCCCAAGGAACTTATCTAGATGTGTTGTGAGAACTTTGAACCCCCAAGTGTTTCACTACAGTTTATAACGCAGAGCCGTGAAAATAAAACATCTTTTTTTTCCCACAAAAATGATTTTTAGCCCCCCAAATTTTTATTTTCCTAAGGATAACAAGAGAACTTGGACCCCAGAAGTTGTTGTTCAATTTGTCCCGAGTACGCTGATAACACATATGTTGGGGTAAACCCCTTTTTGGGCGCACGGGAGAGCTCGGAAGGGAAGGAGCACTGTTTTACTTTTTCAACGCAGAATTGGCTGGAATTGAGATTGGACGCCATGTCGCGCTTGTAGAGCCCCTGATGTGCCTGGACAGTGGAAACTCCCCAATTCTACCTGAAACCCTAACCCAAACACACCCCTAACCCTAATCCCAACGGTAACCCTAACCACACCCCTAGCCCTGACACACCCATAATTCTAATCCCAACCCTAATCCAAACGTAAATGTAATCCAAACCCTAACCCTAACTTTAGCCCCAACCCTAACTTTAGCCCCAACCCTAACTTTACCTCCAACCCTAGCCCTAACCCTAACCCTACCCCTAACCCTAACCCTAAACGTGACTGAAATACGTGGCACTGAAATACGTGGCACTGAAATACGTGGCACTGAAATACGTGGCACTGAAATACGTGGCACTGAAATACGTGATACGTGGCACTTAAATACGTGGCACTGAAACACGTGGCACTGAAATACGTGATACGTGGCACTGAAATACGTGGCACTGAAATACGTGGCACTGAAATACGTGGCACTGAAATACGTGATACGTGGCACTGAAATACGTGGCACTGAAATACGTGGCACTGAAATACGTGGCACTGAAATACGTGGCACTGAAATACGTGGCACTGAAATACGTGGCACTGAAATACGTGGTACTAAAATATGTGGCACTGAAATACGTGATACGTGGCACTGAAATATGTGATACGTGGCACTGAAATATGTGATACGTGGCACTGAAATACGTGGCACTGAAACACGTGGCACTGAAATACGTGGCACTGAAATACGTGGCACTGAAATACGTGGCACTATGACTGTCAGAAAATGTTCATTAAACGGTTAGGGGTGAGGTTAGGGGTAGAGTTAGGGTTAGGGTTTGGATCCCTTTATCACCTTGATGGTGGTGGGTGGCTTTTCAGTGTGTTTAAATGCATGCGTTTTTAAAGCAAACAAACGCATGTGCTTAAAAACGCAAGAAAATACTGCAGGTTGTATTTCTGAAAATGAACGCATGCAGAAAAAAAACGCATGCGTTTGAAAACGCGACCAAACGCGTACAAAAAAACCGCATGCGTTTTCAATGTTAAATATAGGGAAAAAACGCATGCGTTTTTTTGTGCAAAAAACGCTGCAGACAAAAACGCAAGTGTGAAACCAGCGACGCTTTTTATAGCAAAAAAGTTTTTGCGTCTCCACATTTTGAGACCTATAATTTTTCCACATTTTGCTCCACAGAGTCATGTGAGGTCTTGTTTTTTGCGGGACGAGTTGACGTTTTTATTGGTAACATTTTCGGACACGTGACCGTTTTTGATCGCTTTTTATTCCGATTTTTGTGAGGCAGAATGACCAAAAACCAGCTATTCATGAATTTCTTTTGGGGGAGGCGTTTATACCGTTCCGCGTTTGGTTAAATTGATAAAGCAGTTTTATTCGTCGGGTCAGTACGATTACAGCGATATCTCATTTATATCATTTTTTTATGTTTTGGCGCTTTTATACGATAAAAACTAAAATATAGAAAAAATAATTATTTTCGTATCGCTTTATTCTCAGGACTATAACTTTTTTATTTTTTTGCTGATAATGTTGTATGGCGGCTTGTTTTTTGCGGGACAAGATGACGTTTTCAGCGGTACCATGGATATTTATATCAGTCTTTTTGATCGCGTGTTATTCCACTTTTTGTTCGGCGGTATGGTAATAAAGCGTTGTTTTTTGCCTCGTTTTTTTTTTTTTTTTCTTACGGTGTTTACTGAAGGGGTTAACTAGTGGGCAGTTTTATAGGTTGGGTCGTTACGGACGCGGCGATACTAAATATGTGTACTTTTATAGTTTTGTTTTTTTTATTTAGATAAAGAAATGTATTTATGGGAATAATATATTTTTTTTTATTATTATTTATTTAGGATTTTTTTTTTTTTTTTTTTACACATGTGGAAAAATTTTTTTTTAACTTTTTTACTTTGTCCCAGGGGGGGACATCACAGATCATTGATCTGGCAGTGTGCACAGCACTCTGCCAGATCGACGATCTGCTGTGCAGGGCTGCAGGCTTACCAAGTGTCTGCTCTGAGCAGACACTCGGTAAGCCACCTCCTTCCCTGCAGGACCCGGATGCCGCGGCCATCTTGGATCCGGGACCTGCAGCCAGGAAGGAGGTAGGAGACCCTCGCAGCAACGCGATCACATCGCGTTGCTCCGGGGGTCTCAGGGAAGCCCGCAGGGAGCCCCCTCCCTGCGCGATGCTTCCCTATACCGCCGGTACACTGCGATCATGTTTGATCGCGGTGTGCCGGGGGTTAATGTGCCGGGGGCGGTCCGTGACCGCTCCTGGCACATAGTGCCGGATGTCAGCTGCGATATGCAGCTGACACCCGGCCGCGATCGGCCGCGCTCCCCCCGTGAGCGCCGCTGATCGGTGATGACGTACTATCCCGTCGGCGGTCATACGGGCCCACCCCACCTCGACGGGATAGTACGTCAAATGTCGGGAAGGGGTTAAAGATTTTTCTGTATTTTCATGACTATGAAAATTGTACATTCACACTGAAGGCATCAAAACTATGAAATAACACATGTGGAATTATAAACTTAACAAAAAAGTGTGAAACAACTGAAAATATGTCTTATATTCTAGGTTCTTCAAAGTAGCCACCTTTTGATTTGATGACTGCTTTGCACACTGTTGGCATTCTTCTGATGAGCTTCAAGTGGTAGTCACGGGGAATGGTCTTCCAACAATCTTGAAGGAGTTCCCAGAGATTCTTAGCACTTGTTGGCCCTTTTGCCTTCACTCTGCGGTCCAGCTCACCCCAAACCATCTCAACTGGGTTCAGGTCTGGTGACTGTGGAGGCCTGGTCATCTGGCATAGCACCCCATCACTCTCCTTCTTGGTCAAATAGCCCTTACACAGCCTGGAGGTGTGTTTGGGGTCATTGTCCTGTTGAAAAATAAATGATGGTCCAACTAAACACAAACCGGATGGAATAGCATGCCACTGCAAGATGCTATGGTAGCTATGCTGGTTCAGTATGCCTTCAATTTTGAATAAATCCCCAATAGTGTCACCAACAAAGCACCCCCACACCATCACACCTCCTCCTCCATGCTTCACGGTGGGAACCAGGCATGTAGAGTCCATCCGTTCATCTTTTCTGCGTCGCACAAAGACACGGTGGTTGGAACCAAGAATCTCAAATTTGGACTCATCAGACCAAAGCACAGATTTCCACTGGTCTAATGTCCATTCCTTGTGTTCTTTAGCCCAAACAAGTCTCTTCTGCTTGTTACCTGTCCTTAGCAGTGGTTTCCTAGCAGCTATTTTACCATGAAGGCCTGCTACACAAAGTCTCCTTTTAACAGTTGTTGTAGAGATGTGTCTGCTGCTAGAACTCTGTGTGGCATTGACCTGGTCTCTAATCTGAGCTGCTGTTAACCTGCGATTTGAAACATATCCTCAGAAGCAGAGGTGATCCTTGGTCATCCTTTCCTGGGGCGGTCCTCATGTTAGCCAGTTTCTTTGTAGCACTTGATGGTTTTTGCAACTGCACTTGGGGACACTTTCAAAGTTTTCCCAATTTTTCGGACTGATCTTCATTTCTTAAAGTAATGATGGCCACTCGTTTTTATTTACTTAGAATTTGTATTATGGCAAGAAAAAAGCAGCTAACAGTCTATTCAGTAGGACTATCAGCTGTGTATCCACAAGACTTCTGCACAACACAACTGATGGTCCCAACCCCATTTATAAGGCAAGAAATCCCACTAATTAAACCTGACAGGGCACACCTGTGAAGTGAAAACCATTCCCAGTGACTAATAATAATAATAATAATTTTATTTATATAGCGCCAACATATTCCGCAGCGCTTTACAAATTATAGAGGGGACTTGTACAGACAATAGACAGTACAGCATAACAGAAATCACAGTTCAAAATAGATACCAAGAGGAGTGAGGGCCCTGCTCGCAAGCTTACAAACTATGAGGAAAAGGGGAGACACGAGAGGTGGATGGTAACATTTGCTTTATTTTATTTTTAAATTTTTTTGTTGTTTTTTTTTTTTGAATGGGCCACACAGGGATAGTTAGGTTAATGCATTGAGGCGGTAGGCCAATCTGAACAAATGAGTTTTTAGGGCACGCTTAAAACTGTGGGGATTGGGGATTAATCGTATTAACCTGGGTAGTGCATTCCAAAGAATCGGCGCAGCACGTGTAAAGTCTTGGAGACGGGAGTGGGAGGTTCTGATTATTGAGGATGCTAACCTGAGGTCATTAGCGGAGCGGAGGGCACGGGTAGGGTGGTAGACTGAGACCAGAGAGGAGATGTAGGGTGGTGCTGAGCCATGGAGTGCTTTGTGGATGAGGGTAGTAGTTTTGTACTGGATTCTGGAGTGGATGGGTAGCCAGTGTAATGACTGGCACAAGGTAGAGGCATCGGTGTAACGGTTAGTGAGGAATATGATCCTGGCTGCAGCATTCAGTACAGATTGGAGAGGGGAGAGTTTGGTAAGAGGGAGGCCAATTAGTAGTGAGTTACAATAGTCCAGACGAGAATGAATAAGTGAAACAGTAAGAGGTTTTGCAGAGTCGAAAGTAAGAAAAGGGCGCATTCTAGAAATGTTTTTGAGATGCAGATAAGAAGAGCGAGCCAGTGATCGGATGCGGGGGGTGAATGAAAGCTCGGAATCAAGTATGACCCCAAGGCAGCGGGCATGTTGCTTTGGAGTAATGGTGGAACCGCACACGGAGATGGCAATGTCAGGCAAAGGTAGGTTAGTAGAGGGAGAGAACACGAGGAGTTCAGTTTTTGACAGGTTCAGTTTCAGATAGAGGGAGGACATGATGTTAGAAACAGCGGTAAGACAATCACTGGTGTTTTCTAAAAAGGTCGGCGTGATAACAGGAGAAGTGTATAATTGGGTGTCGTCAGCATAGAGATGGTACTGGAAACCAAATCTACTGATTGTTTGTCCAATAGGGGCAATATACAAAGAGAAGAGAAGGGGGCCTAGGACTGATCCTTGAGGAACCCCAACAGTAAGGGGAAGGTGAGAGGAGGAGGAACCAGCAAAAGATACAGTGAAGCAGCGGTCAGAGAGATAGGAGAACCAGGAAAGAATGGTGTCCTTGAGGCCGATGGAGCGGAGCATAGTGAGGAGGAGCTGATGATCCACAGTGTCGAATGCTGCGGAGAGATCCAAGAGAATTAGCATGGAGTAGTGACCATTAGATTTAGCTGTTAGTAGGTCATTAGAGACTTTAGTGAGGGCAGTTTCAGTAGAGTGTAAAGAGCGGAAACCAGATTGAAGAGGGTCTAGAAGAGAGTTATCTGAGAGATAGTGGGTAAGACGGGAGTGGACCAGGCGTTCGAGGAGTTTGGAGATGAAGGGAAGGTTAGAGACAGGTCTATAATTAGCGGCACAGTTTTGATCGAGGGATGTTTTTTTTAAGTAATGGATGTATGATGGCATGCTTAAAAGAGGATGGAAAAATACCGGAAGTGAGAGAAAGGTTGAATATTTTTGTTAGGTGAGAGGTGACAGCCGGGGAAAGGGACTGGAGGAGATGTGACGGAATGGGGTCACTGGTGCAAGTGGTTGGGCGAGAAGATGCAAGGAGCCTGATTACTTCTTCTCTAACTGGCTCAAAGTCAGAGAGTGAACTAAATGCAGTGGGGGAGGGAGGACAGTACATGGTATGAAGAGATTTGGAGATGATTTCCTGTAGAATGTGGTCAATTTTTTCTTTGAAGTAATTGGCCAGATCGTCAGCACGGAGATCCGTAGTTGGGGCCTGCACTCTTGGGTTGAGTAAGGACTGGAAAGTGTCAAAGAGACGTTTAGGGTTATTGGACAGCGAGGTGATGAGGGTGTTGAAATAGGTTTGTTTGGAGAGGTGAAGGGCAGAGTTGTATGTTTTAAGCATGAACTTATAATGGATAAAATCTTCGGGTAGATTAGATTTTTTCCACAGACGTTCGGCGCACCTGGAGCACCGCTGCAGGAAACGTGTTTGCAGCGTGTGCCACGGTTGTCACCGTCTGTGCCGAGTTGTTCTATGTATAGGAGGTGCAGCTTTATCCAGGGCACTTTGCAGGGTTTCATTGTAATGCTTCAGAGCAGAATCAGGACATGAGATGGAGAAGATTGGGGCCAATGAGCACTGCAAGTTCTTCATAAGTTTCTGGGTGTTAATGGCCTGTATGTTTCTATAAGTGTGGAAAGTGGGGGTGACCTGAACGGGATGGCAGTTCTTGATAGAGAATGAAAGAAGGTTGTGGTCAGAGAGTGGACTAGCTCTTGACGCTCATCAAGAGAATGCCAAGAGTGTGCAAAGCAGTCATCAAAGCAAAAGGTGGCTACTTTGAAGAACCTAGAATATAAGACATAATTTCAGTTCTTTCACACTTTTTTGTTAAGTACATAATTCCTGATGTGTTAATTCATAGTTTTGATGCCTTCAGTGTGAATGTACAATTTTCATAGTCATGAAAATACAGAAAAATCTTTAAATGAGGTGTCCAAACTTTTGGTCTGTTTTATATATATATACATATATATATATATATATATATATATATATATATATATATATATATATATATATATATATATATATATAAAACTAAGATTTTAAACTAAAGTTTTTCTTCCATTCATTAGATAAAAAAAAATCTAGCAACAAAGGCGAAATGTTTTATCTTTTGCTCTATTCCATTCCATACCTAGCTTTTATACAAAAAGTGTTACATTTAGGGTATGTTTGCACCAAGTCTTCTTACCTTGGAATGTCAGGCTTGACATGTTACCCCTTGGATCCCGGTCAGACGTCTCTCAAACAGGCAAACCAGATCTCACACTTTGCACTGATGAGGAGTAGTACCCTGAAACACAGTCTCTGCAAATTGGGATTTCGGTTCTGGCTTTTATCCTAAGTCATGTGACAAGGCTCGTTAGAGAGTCGATATTGATTGTTAGGATTGCTACTTCCTACAGGTGGCACTAGAGTTCTACTACTCTTCCTCTCTGAAGAGACAATTTACACCAGTGGCTCGGTTCAGTTTATAAGCTACATCTGAATCTAGTGTGTGGTGGATGGGAATGGAAAGCAAAGGAAACTACTGACTTACAATCGGGTACCTGCACTTTTGACAGCAACATTAGCACTATTTTCCCATTAATTAACGCAATACCTGAAATCGATGTTAAATATCTCAAAGATTATGCTGTTATTTATGTTTTTGTTTTTCCTTTTTTACTATATTATGGCAAATGTAAATCTGATTTCAGTACATGATATACCTGTGCACACCGATACAGTCACATCCTTGGTTTCTAGGAAATGCATCTGTGACTCCGGGAGGCCCAGTGTGGCCGTTGTTGTGGACACTGCGGGGAATCACTGATGCCAAATCTGTTGCACATTCTCGTTTGTTACAGCTCACGGGGAGACCTCTCTCCTTAGAGGGCTCATTAGAGTGCAGTCACATGAGGTTCATAAAGGCAGGCAAGCAGTGACTGCCGGGAAAGAGCAGGTTATTGAGAAGAGAATAATGTCTGTTCTCATACAGTAATAGTACTTCCAGAGACTGAGAAAAAAAAAGAGTTGAGCCAAACGTGTGCATAATTCCGACACAATTTGAGATGCTGCAGCAGCTCAGCCGCTGTGAACTATTCATCATCTTTTCAAATAACTTCTTTGAATGAAAGTGATGTGATACTGCGACAACCGGTCTGAGATATATGCATGACGCCAGGGAAGAAATATTCACAACAGAGGAGGAATTACCCACTTTCCATGGTGCCTCTGCTTTACAACTTTCCCGCTAGTTTTCATTATCCAGCCAACAGACTTTAATTATAATCGCTATGTGTATATGATGAGCATATAAAACAAATCCTCCATAGGGCATAACTGGCATTCTGTGCCAAGATGAGAAAAGTGATTCATGTTGCCATCTTAGCATTTATACATCTGCATACATTTATAATGGATAAATGCGGTGAACATTCTGCATCCAATATTAATGGATATAGGAATTTTGGTGAGATTGAAGTATTACCAATAATCATATAAAACTAGAACATTGGATTTCAGTTGCACTGTTATTAGCGGCATATGTAAAAGCCAGGGGTAGTCCTGTAGCAAACATCAAAATGGACCGTCATTATGGTACCAATTTTGAGACCCAGGACAGAGGTGTCTGATATCTATATACCTTCACACCCTTTGCACGATCCTTGAGCCAATACCTTACCCTCGTGTTTGCTAACAAATTCTCTGGAGAGGGGTTCTCACTATGCAGTTGCAAGGGTCCCGTCTCCTCAAAAGACCCATGGCAGACATCTTATACCCGCTTGATTATTATAACATGTTTGCAATAATCCTTTTCATTTTCGGTGCCTTAAACACTTAGTAAAGTCCCTCCTGCCAGTCCCTCTCACTAACCCACTGACACCAGCCCTAATAATTAAATACCCAGAAATCCATCATTTAGCTCTGGGTCCTGGACACCAACTCCTTTTACGTGCCATGTTGCAGGATTATATGAATATGTGAGTGACAATGCCGGGACCTGGAGAACCAGCGCTGTCACTCACAGGCTCCAACCTTGGTTAAGAAGCAGCAGCCAGGACACACTGCTGACTCTGCCTAGCAGACAGTGCAGGCGAGAAATGTAAGAGCATTTGCCGTTAGTTAAACCAAACCATTATTGAAAGGAAGCTATAATCAGAAAATTACAGATTGTTTAAATCAGGCTCCTGTGTTACATGTATTTTAAAAATATTTTTGTCAATGTTTTGATGTTGCAGATTTTCTGTACCATTACTGCACCTATTAAGTAAATTAGGCTATTTGCATTTCTTTTCATTGCATTTTTTAGCGCGTTTTATTTTTACATGCATTTTTTTAATCTCTTGTTGGAATGTCATGTTATAAAAAAGCTGTTTTGTTTTTGATACTTCCTGGTATTTGGCTTTGACAAAATTTTATTGATATATTCATGTGAGGATTCCATGCGTTTTTGATGCATTTCTGCTGCAGAGACGCACTAAAAATGCATTTGCTAATTTTCTGTAAGTCTATGGGGAAAATCTGAACATAAAACTCAGTGTACCCGCAAGATAAATTGACATGTGGCAGATTGGAAACATGCACTGCAGCTCATTTTACACACAGAGGGCATAAGATTTCTTTAAATCCCATCTACTTTGATGGAACTGTAAAATACTGCGTTTTTGACGCCTCGAAATACACATCAAAAACTCACCAAAAATTCACCATGGGCACACAGTCTAAGGGGACGCTCTTTGAGCTACAAATCAGTTGGAATCGTGCATTATAATGAGCTATTGGATTGCAAAGGCCCATATATTGTTCTTGCACAGGGGCCCTCTTCAGTCTGTGTCCGCTCCTGCTCCATACTACAAGTGCTTCTCACTAAATTAGAATATCATCAATAAGTTAATTTATTTCAGTTCTTCAATACAAAAAGTGAAACTCATATTATATAGAGTCAATGCAAACAGAGTGATCTATTCCAAGTGTTTATTTCTGTTAATGTTGATGATTATGGCTTACAGCCAATGAAAACCCAAAAGTCATTATCTCAGTAAATTAGAATACTTTATAACACCAGCTTGAAAAATGATTTTAAAATCCGAAATGTTGGCCTACTGAAACGTATGTTCAGCAAATGCACTCAATACTTGGTCAGGGCTCCTTTTGCATCAATAACTGCATCAATGCGGCGTGGCATGGAGGTGATCAGCCTGTGGTGCTGCTGAGGTGTTATGGAAGCCCAGGTTGCTTTGATAGCAGCCTTCAGCTCGTCTGGTGTCTCTCATCTTCCTCTTGGCAATACCCCATAGATTCTCTATGGGGTTAAGGTCAGGTGAGTTTGCTGGTCAATCAAGCACAGTGATACTGTTGTTTTTAAACCAGGTACTGGTACTTTTAGCAGTGTGGACAGGTGCCAAGTCCTGCTGGAGAATGGAGTTTCCATCTCCAAAAAGCTTGTCAACAGATGGAAGCATGGAGTGGTCTAAAATTTCCTGGTAGACGGCTGCGCTGACTTTGGTCTTGATAAAACAGTGGACCTACACCAGATGACATGGCTCCCCAAATCATCATTGATTGTGGACACTTCACACTAGAACTCAAGCAGCTTGGATTGTGGCCTCTCCACTCTTCCTCCAGACTCTGGGACCTTGATTTCTAAATGAAATGCAAAATTTACTTTCATCTGAAAACAACACCTTGGACCACTGAGCAACAGTCCAGTTCTTTTTCTCCTTGGCCCAGGTAAGATGCTTCTGGCGTTGTATATTGGTCATGAGTGGCTTGACACAAGGAATGTGAAACTTGTAGCCCATGTCCTGGATACATCTGTGTGTGGTGGCTCTTGAAGTAATCACTCCAGCAGCAGTCCACTCCTTGTGAATCTCCCCCAAATTTTTGAATAGCCTTTTCTTAGCAATCCTTTCAAGGCTGTGGTTATACCGGTTGCTTTTGCACCTTTTTGTACCACACTTTTTCCTTCCACTCAAATGTCCATTAATATGCTTGGATACAGAACCCTGTGAACAGCCAGTTTCTTTAGCAATGACCTTTTGTGGCTTACCCTCCTTGTGGAGTGTGTTAATGACTGCCTTCTGGACATCTCTCAAGTCAGCAGTCTTCCCCATGATTGTGGAACCTACTGAAAGTGCTGTATTTTGTTAATTATTCCAATTTACTGAGATAGTGACTTTTGGTTTTTTATTGGCTGTAAACCATAATCATCAACATTAAAGGGAACCTATCACCCCCCCAAATCGAAGGTGAGCTAAGCCAACTGGCATCAGGGGCTTATCTGCAGCATTCTGGAATGCTGTAGATAAGCCCCCGATGTATCCTGAAAGATGAGAAAGAGGTTAGATTGTACTCATCCAGGGGCGGTCCCGGTTCTGTTCTGGTCTGATGGGCGTCGCGGCCTCCCATCCTCTCACGATGACGTCCTCTTCTTGTCTTCAGGCTGCGGCTCCGGTGCAGGCGTACTTTGTCTGCCCTGTTGAGAGCAGAGCAAAGTACTGCAGTGCGCAGGAGCCGGGAAAGGTCAGAGAGGCCCAGCACCTGCGCACTGCAGTACTTTGCTCTGCCCTCAACAGGGCAGACAAAGTACGCCGGAAGCTGCAGCCTGAAGACAAGAAGAAGACGTCATCGTAAGAAGATGGGAGGCCCCGGACCGCAACGCCCATCGGACCAGAACAGAACCGGGACCGCCCCTGGGTGAGTATAATCTAACCTTCTTCTCATCTTTCAGGGTACATCGGGGGCTTATCTACAGCATTACAGAATGCTGTAGATAAGCCCCTGATGCCAGTGGGCTTAGCTCACCTTCGATTTTGGGGGTGACAGGTTCCCTTTAAGAAAAATAAACAATTGAAATAGATCACTCTGTAATGACTCTATATAATATATGAGTTTTTGTATTGAAGAACTGAAATAAATTAACTTTTTGATGATATTCTGTATGGGAGGCAGTGTTATAATGAGAGATAACACATTTATACACAGCTGATAACAAAGGATTCACGATTCACAATAGGTGATCTCACAGCTGACCCTGCTCCCCAACACTTCACTATGACCTTTGCATGGTCTCTTTGGACATTTTATTGTTGGGATGCAACCATTTTGGCTATGTACACATGTTATTTCCTGAAACAACAGTAAGTTAGTCTAAAAAATCCCTAGTGGCCAGTGTGGAAATTGCAAGAATTCTATTATTGTTTCAATACAGATTGCAATATGAAAAAAATAATAATTTAAAGGGGTATTCCTATCTCAAAGTGTAATAATAATAATATTAGCAAATACATCAAATTAGAAATGTAGTATAGTAAAACGAATTTAAAAAAAATAAATGTAGTATAGTTCTTTTGATATGCTATGTTGCTTACTTTATGTGCAGGGAATTGCAGTAGCTTAGGTACGACCACTAACAAATGTCACTATATAAGTGGTCGTAACCATGGATACTTAACCTACTGCAATGCCCTGCAACATAAAAAACTATACTACATTTCTAATTGGAGGTATTGCTAATACTATTATTATTACACCTACTACATATTGGGATAGGATTTTGTAGATGGGAGTACACCTTTAATACAAATTTAAACAATAAGTCACTTTCTGATGATAGCTTCACTTTGAGTGCTTACAGATTGTAAGCTTGCGAGCAGGCCCCTTACTCCTATATAACTGTTGTCTTTAATGTCTGTATATGACCCCGCTTAACTGTAAAGTGCTGCGGAATATCTTAGTGCTATATAAATAAAATTATTATTATTAGTAGTAGTAGCAGTAAGTTAAATGCAAGAATACATTTTCCTTAAAATATTGTATGAACAAGTACTTTTGGAATATAATATTTTATGAGCGTAGCCTTTCCTATCACGTATGTATTTAAGACTGCCATCACAAACACTGGCACACACTGGTACTTAAACTGTCAAACTGCTTGATAGGGAATTACAGGCATATGACAGCTGCTGAACGCCTCTCAATTCCTATCTGGAATTTGTAGCAGTTCTGAAGATCAAAAAATGACACAAGAGTTGACACGCTCTCAAATGAAAGTAAGACGTGAAAGGCGACCTGGTAATTTGCTCATTTCGAAACTTACTGGAAAACAAAATAAAATAGATTGTAATTGTGACCAATACACAGAATATTGCCTTATTTCAACTAAACTGAAACTATGAAGTGACAAGTAGGATCTAAATTGTGATTCATCAGCCCTTTTGCTATAATGAAACAAATATTTTATTTATTTCATATTTATTGTTGTTTTGTATATTATTATAATGACAATGGGGAAAATAAGTATTTAAGTTTTCCCACCTACATAGAATGGAGAGGTCTGTGATTTTTGTCATAGGTACATTTCAACTGTGAGAGACAGAATCTTAAAAAAAAAAATAAAGAAAATCACATTGTATGATTTTTACATAATTAATTTGCATTTTATTGCATGAAAAATTATTGTATCAATAATCTAATAAGGTCAAAGAATCAAGTGAGCTAACAAATTACCCTTAAGCCATCAGATAAAATATAACTCTTAATAAACTCTTCTAATAAATATAACCATCAATTACCATACAAGCAACAGACAGTGCTAGCTGTGTTCACCCTGCACCAGTTTGCCTGAATCCAATGCCTACCTAACAGCGAAGGTTGGCACCCTAAAATAAACGCGTGATGGCGCCCCCGCTCCTCGGCGGCTATCCCTAAATCTCCTAGACAACCCTATGCTGGTGAGTCATGCAACCACTTATTGTGCATATATAGGGAAAGGAGTAAAGAGGGATGCCGTGCAAGGAAATAATAATAAAGGTAGACAGAAATAAAAAAGGATGTGCAAAAACGGTGAACAAAATCACACTAATAAAGTGACATGTGCAAAAGATTTAACAAGTACCTCGCTATACTGTTCCCTGCTGGTTAAACTCCTGCCTAGCAGCGTAGGTAGGCACCCTACTTGTCAGCGGATATGACGCTCCCGCTCGACGGCGGCTGTCCCTTGGAATCCTTATTGATACTCCAGCTCAGGACAGTTTTATAATAGATAACATAGGCAGGTAACATATAATATTAGAACAGAACAGATAAAGGTTCAAAGGCACATAACATGGAGATATCATCATGATAGCAGTAAGCATTAGAGGTACTTATGGCTTTGGATGCTTATCAGAAACCTCTACACGTTTCACCACAGCGGATCTTCAGGAGGTTGGATGTAAAATACAATAGAAAAATAAAACTTAATATTTGGTACAGAAACCTTTTGTTTGCAGTTACAGAGACAGAATATGTAGTTCTTGACCAAGTTTGCACAAACTCCAGGTGATATTTAGGCCCACTTCTCCATACAGATCTTCTCCAGATCTTTCAGATTTCGGGGCTGTCGCTGGGCAACATTGAGTTTCTGCTCCTTCCTAAGATTTTCTATTGGTTCAGGTCTGGAGACTGGATAGGCCACTGCAGGACCTTGAAATACTTCTTACTGAGCCACTCCTTAGTTGCCCTGGCTGAGTGTTTTGAATCATTGTCATGCTGGAAGACCCAGCCATGACCCATCTTCAATGCTCTTATTGAAAAAAGGAGATTGTTGGCCAAAATCTTGCGATACATGACCCCATCCATCCTCCCTTCAATATGGTGCAATAATTCTTGCTGGTTGGTAGCTGATCAAATACTTATTTCATGCAATAAAATGCAATTTAGTTATTCAAAAATCATACAATGTGATTTCCTGTTTTTAATTTTTAAATTCTGTCTGTTAGAGTTGAAGTGTACCTACAATAAAAATTACACACTTCTTCATTCTTTTGTAGGTGGGAACTCTTGCAAAACCGGCAGTGTATGAAATACTTATTTTCCCCACTGTATTTATCATATATAGGTGAAGCTCCCAAGGCAATAAGGACAATATCAAAGAACCAACTAGAGCCTATGAGCCCCAAAAAGGTACAAGACTTACTTCTTGTTTAAAGTGTGAATTTTATTAAACATGCTTTAAAAATTGTTACATAAAAATAATGTTGAAAAACAGTAACCAGTAACAGAGAATGGTAACGACACAAATATGTAATAGTCATGGCCGGCGTTAGCGGCAGGCAGACCAGGCAGCTGCCTAGGGCCCCAGCTTCCCCGGGGGCCCCCAGCCAGTGGTGTGCCGCTAATAGTGGCACATCACGTAGCCGCTATGGGGTCCGTGAGTCAGGGGGGCCCGCCTGTCGCCAGCGCCGACTCCCTCCCGCCGGCGCCACATTCAGCGCGATGGAGAAAGCGTCAGATGATGCTCCCTCTCCCATCATTCCCCTTTGCCTCTGCCACTGCGGGTGCACGATGATGTCACTTCTTCGCGCACCCACTGTTTGCCGCCGCTGAGACCGGAGCTGAGCCTGGATCAGCACGGAGCATGAGGAGAGGTGAGGATTGTTTTTTTTAAAAAATATATCAGTGAATGAGTACTGGACTGTGGGGCCATTCTCGTAGGGGGGGGCTGTATTCTATGTGGGGTACATTATATTCTATGGTGGGCTGTATTATTTTTAATGAGGGATTACAGTATATTCTATGGGTGGGCTGTATTATATTCTATGGGGGTTACAGTATATTCTATGGGGGGTTACAGTATATTCTATAAGGAGCTGTATTATATTCTATGGGGGTTACAGTATATTCTATGGGGGGCCGTATTATATTCTATAAGGGAGGATTGTGTCATACTCTTTAATGGGGCTACGTTTTATTTTATGGGGAGGTGGGCTGTATTATATTCTGTGGGGGTTACATTATAATCTGTGGGGCTGCATTATATTCTGTGGGGGTAACAGTATATTCTATGGGGGGCTGTATTATATTCTATAAGGGGGTCGTATTATATTCTATGAGGGAGGATTACGTCATACTCTTTGATGGGGCTACAATATATTCTATGGGGAGGTGGGCTGTATTATTTTCTATGGGGGGGCTGTATTATATTCTATGGGGGGTTACAGTATATTTTATGGGGGTTGTAGTATATTTTATGGGGGCTACAGTATATGCTATGGGGGGCTGTATTATATTATATGAGGGATGATTGCGTCATACTCTTTGATGGGGCTACATTATATTCTATGGCGGGGTGGGGAATTCTTGAGCAGGGAGGTGTACTTTGATTACAGCCAGCTCATTAATTTATTCTTGCTCTGTTAGCACACACACAGTGTTCACTACTGAACACTGAAGGGCATGCAATGAAAGATTATGTCCTGAAACCAGTGCCAGAGTCAAGATGTACTATGTGGGTGGAGTTTGTACGGCCCCTGAAGGATGGTATAAATATCCAAATGGCCCTTGGCAGAAAAGATTCCCCACTTCTGTTCTATGGGGAGGTGGGCTGTATTATATTCTATGGGGGTTACATTATATTCTATGGGGGGGGCTGTATTATATTCTATGGGGGGCTGTATTATATTCTATGAGGGAGGATTGCATCATACTCTTTGATGGGGCTACATTATATTCTATGGGGAGGTGGGCTGTATAATATTCTTTGGGGGCTACATTATATTCTATGTGGGTCTGTATTATATTCTATGAGGGAGGATTGAATTATACTCTTTGATGGGGCTACATTATATTCTATGGGGAGGTGGGCTGTATTATATTCTATGGGGGGCTACATTATATTCTATGGGGAACTGTATTATATTCTGAGGAAGGATTGCATCATATTCTATGAGGAGGCTACATTATACTATATGAGGGGACTACATTGTATTCTATGGGGGGCTGCATTATATTCTATGGGGGCTAGATTATTTTGTATGGGGGCTTCATTACACTCTGAGGGGGCTACATTATATTCTATGGGGGGCTGCATTATACTATATGAGGGCTACATTGTATTCTATGGAGGGGCTACATTATACTATATGAGGGGAGCTGTATTACATTCTGTGGGGGTTACATTACATCTGTGGGGGCTGCATTATATTCTATGGGGGTGTCATGTCCTCAGCCGCAGGTTCGGTCTCTGCTGCGCAGGGAGAGCTGCGCCTATTACTTGCCTTACTCACCCTGTCCGTGGCTCCAAATGATCAGCGGCTCCTTTCTCTGCTAAGAACCTGCATCCTCTTGGCAGGTCTCCTGGAAATGCTCTTAGGAGCCGCGCCCCCGCTTCCTGCACATACTTGAAACAGCAGGGCACCTGTTTGCTATTAGCGCTGTCTGTGCTATGATGCTCTGTGCATAAAAAGCATCCTCCCCTTAATGGAGGTGCCTGGGCAACGTGTTCATTCTCTGGATTGTTGCCTCTGCTTCAGGCCACGCTCTGCTGTGCTCTGCACTTTACTTTCATGTCTATTTTCACAGAGTCCTCTTCTGGCGTTTTCCATCCTGGACTCCTCTGGTCTCTTCAGTTCCCACTCCAAGTTGTCTTGCCTCTTCTCACGGAACCCTCCAGACCCTGCTACCGGTGGGATTAACCTTTCTGGATTTCATGGAGGTTCTGGGATTCTCTCCACCAGCAAGTCCAAGTATTCTACAGTATTGCTAGTTTATCAATACTGGTCGTCATCTGGTCCTGGCTTCGCGGCATTCAGGCCACCTGGTGTTGTGACGGGAGAATCCCTGTATAGGGGTACACCTTGCCCGCTGCTCCACCACTTGGTACAGTGTCGTGATCCAGAGGTTCTTCCCTCTGACACCTTTTCCCTTTTTGTTTTACCTTGTTAATAAATATCTTTTGGTTTATGAGATCCACTCTCCTGTCTTTTGAGTATTGGGTATACAGCCGCCACTGCACCATCAGTGGTCTAGTGAGTCCACTATTCCTTGTCACACCCTGTGAGCGTTACAGGGGGTTACAGTATATTCTATGGGGGGCTGTATTATATTCTATAGGGGGTCGTATTATATTCTATGAGGGAGGATTGCGTCATACTCTTTGATGGGGCTACATTATATTCTATGGCAGGGTGGAAAACCACAGACCCCAGGGCAATTTACAGCCCTCGATGAAATTTCATCAGGCCCCCGAGCAGATTCTCAGGGACCGCATTCTTGAGCAGGGAGGTGTATTTTGATTACAGTCAGCTCATTAATTTCTTCTTGCTTTGTTAGCACACACATGCAGTGTTCACTACTGAGCACTGAAGGGCATGCAATAAAAGATTATGTCCTGAAACCAGTGCCAGAGTCAGGATGTACTATGTGGGTAAAGTTTGTACGGCCCCTGAAGGATGGTACAAATATCCAAATGGCTCTTGGCAGAAAAAAAGATTCCCCACTTCTATTCTATGGGGAGGTGGGCTGTATTATATTCTATGGGGGGTTACATTATATTCTATGGCGGGGCTGTATTATATTTTATGGTGGGTTACTGTATATTCTATGGGGGTCTGTATTATATTCAGTGGGGGTTGCAGCATATTCTATGGGGAGCTGTATTATATTCTATGAGGGAGGATTGCATCATACTCTTTGATGGGGCTACATTATATTCTATGGGGAGGTGGGCTGTATTATATTCTACGGGGGGCTGTATTATATTCTATGACGGAGGATTGCATCATACTCTTTGATGGGGCTACTGTACATTATATTCTATGGGGAGGTGGGCTGTATTATATTCTATGGGGGGTTAAATTATATTCTATGTGGGGCTGTATTATATTCTATGGTGGGTTACAGCATATTCTATGGGGGGCTGTATTATATTCAATGGGGGTTGCAGCATATTCTATGGGGGGTTGTATTATATTCTATGAGGGAGGATTGCATCAGTCTTTGATGGGGCTACATTATATTCTATGGGGAGGTGGGCTGTATTATATTCTATGGGGGCTACATTATATTCTACGGGGGCTGTATTATATTCTATGAGGGAGGATTGCATCATACTCTTTGATGGGGCTACATTATATTCTATGGGGAGGTGGGCTGTATTATATTCTATGGGGGCTACATTATATTCTATGGGGGGCTGTATTATATTCTATGAGGCAGGATTCCATCATACTCTATGAGGAGGCTACATTTTACTATATGAGGGGACTACATTGTATTCTATGGGGGCTGCATTATATTCTATGGGGGGCTAGATTATATTGTATGGGGGCTTCATTATACTCTGAGGGGGCTACATTATATTCTATGGGAGCTGCATTATACTATATGAGGAGGGCTACATTGTATTCTATGGAGGGGCTACATTATACTATATGAGGGGAGCTGTATTATATTCTATGTGGGGGTTACATTATATTGTATGGTGGGACTGTATTATACTCTTGAGGGGGCTACATTATATTCTGTAGGGTGGCTGCATTATACTCTGTGGGGTGGCTGCATTATGCTAAATCAAGGACTATGGAGAATACATTATACTATATGAAGAGCTATGGGGTGCATTACACTATGGGAAATGAATTGTACTACAAAGATGACTATGGCTGTGCATTATACTATGTAGAGCACTATGAGGAGTGTATTATACTATATGGAGAACTGAGCAGTGTATTTTAATATATGGAGGACTATGAGGTGTGTATTATACTATATGGAGGACTGAGGAGTGTATTATACTATATGGAGGACTATGGGGAGTGTATAATATATGGAGCACTATGAGGAGTGTATTATACTACATGGAGGACTGAGCAGTGTATTTTAATATATGGAGGACTATGAGGAGTGTATTATACTATATGGAGGACTGAGGAATGTATTTTAATATATGGAGGACTATGAGGAGTGTATTATACTATATGGAGGACGACTATAAGAAGTGTATAATACCATATGGAGCACTGAGGAGTGTATTTTAATATATGGAGTACTATAGGGAGTGTATTATACTATATGGAGGACTATGGGGAGTATATTATACTATATAGAGGACTATGGGGAGTGTATTATACTATATGGAGGACTATGGGGCACATTATATTATATGGAGGACTATGGGGTGTGCATTTTACAAAATGGAAGACTGTGGTGCACATTATAATATATGGAGGACTATGGGGTGTATTATACTAAACAAGCAAAATGCTGCATATTCATTGAGTGATTTGATTGTTTATGCCAGAACAGAAATCATTGTTCTCAGCAGCACATCGCCGGTGTAAAACATAGATATGCTGATGATAACATGATACTGTTTGGGGACAGATTGATCGATTAGTGATTGTTCTGTTCCCATCATTCTCTCTCAGTTGGTGTAACGAGGCCGTGAAACAAGTGTCGAATGACTTCAATATTGTCAATCACACTCATAGTTATTAAGGTTGAAGGAAGACTTTAAGTCCATCTAGTTCAACCCATAGCCTAACCTAACATGCCCTAACATGTTGATCCAGAGGAAGGCAAAAAAAACCCATGTGGCAAAGAGTAAGCTCCACATTGGGGAAAAAAATTCCTTCCCGACTCCACATACAGCAGTCAGACTAGTTCCCTGGATCAACGCCCTATCAAGGAATCTAGTGTATATACCCTGTAACATTATACTTTTCAAGAAAGGTATCCAGTCCCCTGTTAAATTTAAGTAATGAATCACTCATTACAACATCATACGGCAGAGAGTTCCATAGTCTCACTGCTCTTACAGTAAAGAATCCGCGTCTGTTATTATGCTTAAACCTTCTTTCCTCCAGATGTAGAGGATGCCCCCTTGTCCCTGTCTCAGGTCTATGATTAAAAAGATCATCGGAAAGGTCTTTGTACTGTCCCCTCATATATTTATACATTAAAATAAGATCACCCCTTAGTCTTCGTTTTTCAAAACTAAACAGCCCCAAGTGTAATAACCTATCTTGGTATTGCAGACCCCCCAGTCCTCTAATAACCTTGGTCGCTCTTCTCTGCACCCGCTCTAGTTCAGCTATGTCTTTCTTATACAGCGGAGACCAGAACTGTGTACAGTATTCTAAGTGTGGTCGAACTAGTGACTTGTATAGAGGTAAAATTATGTTCTCCTCATGAGCATCTATGCCTCTTTTAATACATACCATTATTTTATTTGCCTTTGTAGCAGCTGCCTGACATTGGCCACTGAATATGAGTTTGTCATCCACCCATACACCCAGGTCTTTTTCATTGACGGTTTTGCCCAGAGTTTTCTCTGGTATTCTCTCTCAGTTGGTGTACGAGGCCGTGAAACAAGTGTCGAATGACTTCAATATTGTCAATCACACTCGTTTAGCGGCCTGAACATAGCACATGTAAATACAACAGAAATGCTTTTGTGTGATGTGCAATGTGTGAGCATTTGGGGCCCCATTTTAAACTTTTGCCTAGGGCCCCACTTTGTCTAAAACCGGCCCTGGTAACAGTACACACAGGCAGTTAGCACTGAATGATAGTAGAGAATGCATGTATAGCCACAACAGTTCAATACAAATCACCGTGGAATGCAGAATACTAATTGCCAGGGAGGGAGCTGACATAAAAATGTAAATTCTTCATATGTGAGATCCAGGGCATCTATATGTATAGTTAATAGTGACAATCTGTTATACATTAGTACCTAATGCAATGTAAGATGCAAAAGATTTCACATACTGTGATGAAAATCATTAGATAACACAGCACCATAACCTAGGCAAATGCTGCTATGGAACAGCCAGTAGCAATACAATAAAGTGTATTGTTGCTCACCCATAAAGTGCCGAAAATGCCTGTGTGCGCCAAGCCCCAACACACGTTTCACATCTGCTTCTTCAGGGGGCCTATGTGTTCTATATGTGCGGTAATATATATATATACTAGACGGTGGCCTGATTCTAACACATCGGGTATTCTAGAATATGCATGTCCACATAGTATATTGCCCAGCCACGTAGTATATTGCCCAGCCACGTAGTATATTGCCCAGCCACGTAGTATATTGCCAGTAACGTAGTATATTGCCCAGTGACGTAGTATATTGCCCAGCCACGTAGTATATTGCCCAGTCACGTAGTATATTGCCCAGTAATGTAGTATATTGCCCAGCCATGTAGTATATTGCCCAGCCATGTAGTATATTGCCCAGCCACGTAGTATATTGCCCAGCCACGTAGTATACAGCACAGAGCCACGTAGTATACAGATTTAAAATAAAAAATAAACATATACTCACCTTCCGAAGGCCCTTTGAAGTCCTGGCCCTGTGTGCGGTGCACGCTGCAGCTTCCGGTCCCAGGGTTGGTATGAGCGCAGGACCTGTGATGATGACGCGGTCACATGACCGTGATGTCATGGCAGGTCCTTCTCGCAGGACCTGTGATGACGTCGCGGTCACATGACCATGAAGTCATGGCAGGTCCTTCTCGTATACCCATATCCTTGGCACCGGAACCTGCCGCTTGCATGGAGCGGTCACCGGAGCGTCGCGAGGAGCGGGAAAGGCGGCAGAAGGTGAGTATATAATGATCTTTTATTTTTTTTATTATTTTTAACATTAGATTAGGGTTGAGCGACTTTTATTTTTATAGGATCGGGTCGGGTTTCACGAAACCCGACTTTCTCAAAAGTCGGGTCGAGTGAAATCGGCCGATCCTATAAAAAAGTCGGGGTCGGGGTCGGCCGTAACGCGAAACCCAATGCAGTGCAATGGGATACTATGGTTCCCAGGGTCTGAAGGAGAGGAAACTCTCCTTCAGGCCCTGGGATCCATATTTAAGTGTAAAATAAAGAATTAAAATAAAAAATATTGATATACTCACCCTCTGACGAGCCCTGGTAGTAATTGGCATCTTCCGTTCCTAAGAATGAGCGCGTTCAGGGCCTTAGATGACGTCACGGCTTTGTGATTGGTCGCGGCAGCCCACGTGACCGCTCAGCGACCAATCACAAGCTGTGACGTAATTCTCTCAGGTCCTAAATTCCTCATTCTAGGAATTTAGGCCATGAGAATTACGTCACGGCTTGTGATTGGTCGCTGAGCGGTCACGTGGGCCGCCGCGACCAATCACAAAGCCGTGACGTCATCTAAGGCCCTGAACACGCTCATTCTTAAGAAGGAAGGCTGCCGGAAAGAAGCAGGGCACGTACGAGGGTGAGTATATACCTAATAGGAATATACTCACCCTCGGCTTCTTTCCGGCAGCCTTCCTTCTTAAGAATGAGCGTGTTCAGGGCCTTAGATGACGTCACGGCTTTGTGATTGGTCGCGGCGGCCCACGTGACCGCTCAGCGACCAATCACAAGCCGTGACGTAATTCTCATGGCCTAAATTCCTAGAATGAGGAATTTAGGACCTGAGAGAATTACGTCACGGCTTGTGATTGGTCGCTGAGCGGTCACGTGAGCCGCCGCGACCAATCACAAAACCGTGACGTCTTCTAAGGCCCTGAACGCGCTCATTCTTAGGAACGGAAGATGCCGGTTACCAGCGGCGATGTCCAGGCTGCGTCGGAGAGGTGAGTATATCAATATTTTTTATTTTAATTCTTTATTTTACACTTAAATGTGGATTCCGATACCGATTTCCGATATCGCAAACATATCGGAACTCGGTATCGGAATTCCGATACCAGATTCAGAAGATCGCCGACCTCATGGCCGACCCCACACAGGGGTCGGGTCGGGTTTCATGAAACCCGACTTTGCCAAAAGTCGGCGACTTCTGAAAATGGTCGACCCGTTTCGCTCAACCCTAAATTACATCTTTTTACTATTGATGCTGCATAGGCAGCATCAATAGTAAAAACTTGATCACACAGGGTTAATAGCGGCGGTAACGGAGTGAGTTACCCGCGGCATAACGCAGTACCTTACCGCTGGCATTAACCCTGTGTGAGCGGTGACTGGAGGGGAGTATGGAGTGGGCACTGACTGCGGTGAGTATGGAGCGGCCACCGGGCACTGACTGCACGGGAGTAGGGAGGGACTAATCGGACTGTGGCCGTCGCTGATTGGTCGCGGCAGCCATGACAGGCAGCTGGCGAGACCAATCAGCAACTTGGATTCCATGACAGACAGAGGCCGTGACCAATGAATATCCGTGACAGACAGACAGACAGAAAGACAGACAGAAGTGACCCTTAGGCAATTATATAGTAGATATATGTACCCAAAAAATGGTGCACGTGCCGCTTCCCAGGTGCCATGCTGGTACTGTTACATTGATGACCTGTTCATCATTTGGCAGGGATATGCCAGTGATCTGCAGGAATTCATGGGTCAGCGCAATCATAATCGATTCAATATTAAATTCACTTATAAATTCCACAATAGGTAAATGGATTTCCTTGACAATCTAGTGAGAGTTCATCAGATAGGATCCACACAGAAGTCTTCCGGAGAGAGAATGTCATGATCCATTTTTGGATTTGTGTCAGCTCTGGTTCCACTCCGTTTAAATGTAGCTTTTTTTTCAGTCCATCGGGGTTAATGTCAGTTTTTCCTCCCGCTGGCAATCTGGTGTAACTGCAGTGCTGCTGGGTCAGCTGATGTGGTGGTGACCTCTCCCACCATCCTTTAAATGGTCACCTGATGCATCAGCTGACTGTTGGTGATAGTTTATCTTTGGAGACCAGCCTAGCAGGAGCAGCTCTCTGGTGTCAGCTACTTCTGGTGTTTGGAGTCCTGTTGCTGGGCTATCTGCGGTGTGGAGCTTGGCAGCGGTGTCTGGAAGCTAAGTGCTGTATTTTCCCCTTGTCCCTTTGGTGTTTGTCACTGTCCCCTGTGTGGTATTATTCTACAGTGGTGAGGCTAGTGCCCCTTGCTAGCCAGCGCACTAGCCAGCGTAGTATTAGGTGACAGCGAGGTACTTAGGTTCGTGACGGGGAGGACCCACTTAGGGTGTTAGGGGAGTGCAGGGACAGACTCAGGTTTGCGCTCAGGTGGTGACCATTCCCTATTTCCCTATCTGTAGGGCCTTCCTCTCCCCAATACCATCCAATTGTGTGTGTTGCGCCATCCGCTAACCTTCCACCCGTTGGGTCGTAATACGCATCGTGACATTATCACCATCACATTTTTCAGGTGAACCATGGCTCAATTGCAGGCCTTCACCCAACTGATCCAGACCCTTACTGATGAGCTTAAGGAGTTGCGGTCTCCAGTGGTGCAGCAACTTCAGCAGTTGTCGGGGTTCTGGGTCTTGACTCATGTGCAGGCTCAACCGGAACCCAAGATACCTCTCCCTGACAGGCTCACTGGAGGGAGAGATAAATTTGTGGTTTTTCAGGTAGTGAGGAACAGCATGTGGGGATAATATTCTCCCTTCTCAAGGGTGATCCCAATCCTGGGCCTTCTCCCTGCTGACCGATTCGTCGGTGTACGAGTTTTTTGCGGCATTGCTGCTGGTGTATGGGGATCTTGATGGTGTCTCCCTGGCTGAGTCTTGACTCCGCAAAATCAAGCAGGGGGGCCGGCCAGCTGTTGAGTACTGCTCAGAGTTCAGGAGGTGGGCCACTGACACGCAGATTGACCCTGCCCTTAGGAGTCATTATTGTCAGGGTCTGTCACCTAGGCTACACGATACTCTGGTGCAGTATGCTACTCCTGGGTCATTGGAAGCCACCATTGCCCTTGCTATCCGGGTGGATAGATGCCTCAGGGAGAGACATACACCAAGTCTGCCCCCTGTTGTCCTTTCTAGGGAGGACACATCGGTGCAGATGGATGAACCTATGCAGGTGGGAGGAGTCTCATCTCAAACAGGGTTGCCTGCGGTTCGCTGTGGTATGAGGGCAAGTTTCTTATGTGGGCAGACTGGTCATTTCATCAATGTCTGCAAAGCTCATACCAGAGTACCTTCACATCTCAAAATCCGTGTTCCCCGGTCGTGTGGAGGGAGGTGACCAGGGTGTGTATATTTCCTCCATCTTTTCATCTCAGTGTACTATTCCTGCTGAAGTGCTGGTTGGCGGGGTAACTGAGACTATACCGCTGCTTGTGTACAGTGGAGCTGGAGTCAATTTGGTGGATTCTCGCTTTGTCCAGACCCATGGTCTGAGGGGTAGGATGCTGGCGAGACTCACCCCAAAGTATATTCATCATCTCAAAAGTCGCTTCCCCTCTGGTCATGTGGAGGGAGGTGACCATAGTGCGTATATATCCTTCATCTTTACGTCTCAGTGTACTATTCCTGTTGAAGTGGTGGTTGGCAGTAATACTGAGACAGTTTCGGTGCTTGTAGATAGTACAGTGGGAGTCAATTTGGTGGATTCTCGCTTTGTCCAGACCCATGGTCTAATGGGTATGATTCTGACAAGACCCCTAAGCGTTCAGGCAATTGACTCTGTCCCATTCAGCCAGGGGAGGGTGACCTAAGTCGTAGATAATATAAATCTGCATATAGGGACTCGTCACAAAGAGTCCCTGTCATGCTACGTCTTGGAGGATATGCCAACTCCCATCGTCTTAGGCCTCCCTTGGTTGAAGAAACACAACCTGGTCATAGATTGGCAGTCCAGGGAAGTAGTTAGCTGGGACCAGTCATGTAAAGACTGCTGCCTGGGAGCTACGATCCCTGCTGTCCTTCAACCAACCCCTTCTTCTCCGGTGGGGTAGTGGAGGTGCCTGCAGGGAGTAGGGGCAAGACTCAAACCTCACCCCAAGTAAACCCTGTGTCTAGGAGTCCTCTTAGGAGGGGGGTCAGGGGAGGGTGGTGGTTCCCTCTATGGGTAGTGGGGATATGAGTTTGGTGACAGAGGGGGATGCCTCTTTTGTCGGTTCCTCAAAGAGTTCATCATCTTGTTACAAACACATGCGTGGAAATAAACGTTCAGGTCAGGACCTGTTTGTGAAGGAGTACGTGTGGGTGTCCACCAAAAACATCAGGTGGAAGTGTGCTACTGGGACCTGGAGTTCTAGGGTGATAGGGCCGTCGGGACTTTCCAGCTGGAGTTACCCCCAGTAATGCACGTACGCAACACATTCCACAGGTTGGCACTCTAGAGATTTGTGGCGCCTCCGGAGCCTACGTTATTGTCATCTCCATCGGGCTGCATTGGCCGTAAACCTGAGGATCAGGTGATTGCAGAGGTGAACTCTCGTAGATCGAGGCGTCCTCACCGTACGTCGTTTTCTGGTGAGGTCCAGTGTTTAGGGTCCAGAGGCCCCTCATTGAAAGGGGGGTACTGTCACGATCCATTTTTGGATTTGTGGCAGCTCTGGTTCCACTTTGTTTAAATGTAGCTTTTCTCCTTTCAGTTCATCAGGGGTTAATGTCAGTTTTTTCCCCCCCGCTGTCAATCTGGTTTAACTGCAGTGTTGCTGGGTCAACTGATGTGGTGGTGACCACTCCCACCATCCTTTAAATGGTCACCTGATGCATCAGCTGACTGTTGGTGATAGAGTTTATCTTTTGAGACCAGCCTAGCAGGAGCAGCTCTCTGGTGTCAGCCAATTCTGGTGTTAGGAGTCCTGTTGCTGTGCTATCTGCGGTGTGGAGCTTGGCAGCGGTGTCTGGAAGCTAAGTTCTGTATTTTCACCTTGTCCCTTTGATGTTTGTCACTGTCCCCTGTGTGGTATTATTCTGCAGTGGTGAGGCTAGTTCCCCTTGCCGGCTAGTGCACTAGCCAGGGCAGTATTAGGTGACACCGAAGTACTTAGGTTCGTGACTGCGGCGGAGAATGACCCACTTAAGGCATTAGGGGAGTGCAGGGACAGGTTCAGGTTTGCGCTCAGGTGGTGACCATTCCCCATTTCCCTATCTGTAGTGCCTTCCTCTCCCCAATTACATCCCGTTGTGTGTGTATTGCGCCGTCCACTGACCGACCACCCGTTGAGTCACAATACGTATCATAACAGAGACGTCAGTGAATGTGCTGGTTACTGTTGGACAACTGAAAAGATTTTTCAGCAAGTGGGAGAATAAGAATCGGGAATGTTTCACAAAATTAAATTGTTAGAACAACACTTATTCAAATAATGACTCTCTCTTAAGGAAGACTTATTATGAAGTAAGAAAGCAAATAGCAAATGGAAAAAAGCTGTCTCAAGTGCCATTAAGATCTCTACCCTAGAAGAAAATAGAATTACTATATATTAGCATTGATATTTGAACTAATAGCTGCAAAAACTGTTGCTGCATCAAGACAGTACTTTTGCTTATATGCAATGTACCATATAATTATTATTATTTGAACTATAAGTTACTTAAACATACTCTTCATTTTAATCACTTTTTACTTTGCAATCATTTTTTTTATTTATCATCAACAACAAAAATTTCCTTTTGTAATGTCATGCGGCAAGTTTCTATCCTTAATGAAAAGAAGAGACAATTAATTAGCAATAAATGTAATTTACAATCTTTCATTAGGACTCTATAATCATCACACTACAGCTGACACTAGAGATATTGTTTTCTTCTGCTATTTAGTGCTATTTAGTGAGAATTAGACATGCCATCCCTGCCTGTGCTCCGTAGTGATATTGCCTTTTGGCTGTTAATTCACTTTATAAATGGTATTGACATAAAAAGGTATTTCTATTATTATGCCCATAGGACTGTTTTCATGTCGGCAGTAGGTACTGTTTTACTTGGAAATATGATTGCTCAGCCTAATATTTTGATGTTACCAAGTGGATCAATCCAAAACCTTGTGAAGTTGAGTCCTGGACACAATCCAGTAACTAGATTCTACCACTTTATTATATGTTTATTTTCATACACAACATCCAGTTAAAATTCCAACTCATTTAGAAAATCTAGTTCTTATTCATGGCTTGCATACCTGCAATGAACTAATGTGTCCTATATCTTTTATAAACTTGTTCTGCGGAGGTGTTCCTTCTGGCATGACTCTCAGTGTGCAGCTGCCTTCATCATGCGATAATACTGAGGCTCAAGACAGTTGCTCGTCAGCTTGCCAAGTCATTCCTCAGCACAGCTTGTTCAGGGCACATCCACCGAAATGCAGGAGTGTCGAGAAAGAATTCACATTTTAAATCTGATACAGGAAAGATATATATCTGGGTACCGTGTTAGCCAGTAGATAAATATTTAGAATTGAGAGTCCTCAGTGGTTGATACCTTTTAATGGCTAACTGAAAAGATGGTAACAAATTGCAAGCTTTCGAGACTACACAGGTCTCTTCATCAGGCAAAGACTAAAAGAAATTCTGAAGAATCACATATTTATGCACAACATAGCACAGAAAAAAAAAAAGGAAAAACCATGGATAAGACAGGTGACATGAAGCAGAATTACCATGAGTGATAAACAGTTATGTCCATAAATATTGGGCCAGTTCTTAGATAAGGATTGTTTTATTGTCCTCTGATTGGGGTTTGGTTCTGTTGTGATGACAACATCACATCACAACAGAACCAAACCACAATCCAACAATAGGCTGGAACACAAAAATATTATTTAAACAATAAGTCACTTTCTGATAATAGCTTCACTTTGAGTGCTCATAGATTGTGTGCTTGTGAGCAGGGCCCTTACTCCTCCTGTAACTGTTGAACTGTGTTACTTTGTATTGTCTTTATTGTCTGTATATGTCCCCACTTAATTGTAAAGCGCTGCGGAATATGTTGGCGCTATTATAATAAAATGATATCACTGTTAACTGCTATAACCTTACTGATGTCACCGCTTGTCACATCAGCCTGGTTCACACGCTACTCTGAGTGCCATGGTGAATGGTAATGTTATTGATGTCACCACTCATCCCATTCTTCGAATGTGACAGAGTGAGGGGATTGTTGTGGGATGTCCATATTATGGATTTGCGACCAACCCCTGTGGATTATTTTATTTTAGGTAATAAATAGGTAAAAGAGGGTAATTGTCAGAGAGTGCTTTTTACAACTAAAGGCATTTTCTGTGCGTGTGCCCATATGGGCTATTAAATAGCTCTTTAATTTTTTCATCAATATATTGTGTGCTGCCTCTATTTTTTGGGGGCTGTATTGGAGGACTGGTATGTACATGGGAGTCTTTGCACCCTGCATTTGCTCGTGCTGCTTTTGTCACCTTCTTTCTCTATCTATCTATCCTGACTGTTCTGGCTCTGAATTTACTGTACTTGGCTGATGTAATGTGGGGTTTCCTTTGAGATGTGTGCGGCACACACATAGTCCGTATGCCATGCAATTTTTTTCTCGCACCCACTGACTTGCATCGGCCAGTCTCATCCAATATATGAGTCGACTCGTAGCATACTACTATTTTTATCACATCCAGCTGATAAAAAAAATCGCAGATTAACACTGCCTCATTGAATAACAATGGTACAATACAAGTGCAATCTGATATTTTATCAGATTTCATTCGTACGATTTATACGCAGATGAGAACGAGCCATCCTGCTTGGGAAGTGCCTTCTGACTTTGGATGTAGTGAGTAAGTCCAAGTGATTTTGCAGCTCGAGCGCCACCGGGTGTTCAGCTAATATCATAGCTGACACTTGGCACTCGCTGCCAGGAAGGGTGCCAGCACCACTCCAGGCAGTTTAACTTCCTAAATTCTGTGCGAAATAACTCTCTGGTTTAAGGGCATAAAAATTAAAAGTTTGAAAATATCCACATTTCTGATTTTTTTTCACAAATAAACGCAAGTATTATTGAACAAATGATACCACTATCATGAATTACAATATGTCCCAAGAAAACAATCTCAGAATCACTAGGATCAGTTGAAACATTCCAGAATTATTACCATTGTAAAATTTAGCCTGGTCAATAATAAAATTTGGACAAATCAATAATACATGTGAATATAAAAAAACTAATATAAAGTATTCTATCCCTGCCTCCTGAACTTGTCTTGAGCAAGATGGATTTGAGCTGGGCTTTTTTCAGTGTGTATGACAAGATGGACCGTCAGCACAATTAGGTAAACACAGTCTATTATACTCTGTGTAGAGGGGAGAAGGCATAAGAAGTAAATGAAAAAGCAAGCAGAGTAGACAAAAATGTCATGCTGAACTTCATAACAACCCTTTTCTCTCATCCCATAGCTGGATTCACATCTAAACTGCTCAGTGCTGCTGTATAATTTTCTCTGTATAGAATATTATGCAGGATGTGAATGTTTTAAAAATTCCTGAAATGTGTCCTTGTGATAAGCGTTAAATTTCCCCATGGGTGGCAGTACTAACGGTCACAAGATATCACTGTCTAGAATGTAGGTGAAAGGTGAAGCAGGCATAGAGACTGTGTGAGGGTTAAGAGCTGGCCCAGTTTTGGGAGGGGAACTGAGTTATTGCCAAGTTCAGGAAGTGACAGTTAGTTGGAAGATGTAGTGAGAAGTGACAGCAACAGTCGCAGGCAAAAGGCTGCTGGGGACTAATACTAGGAGCAGTGGATTGCCAAAGAACCCCTCCCGTGTGAATCCATCTGCTGGCCTGGGAACCTTGAGATGGATGTTGGGGCACTTGGGAGCACTGAGCCTGTGAAGCTACAAGAAAGATAGACAGGCACAGAGGTGATGCAATCTGGGTGCACTGCTAGTTGTGGAGAAGAATTCCTAGTGCTAGAGAAGTTAGCAAGAGGGATGCTCTACCTATACAGAGAACTAAGGCTGAAGTTGTGCCCAGTACCTGTGGGAAAGACAACAATCCATTGGGTCTTATCCTTTATGCCTGTTGGTAAAGACTGCCAGGTAAGTAAAAGTTTAATTGTTTTTACAAAACTTGTGTTCCCTGGTCTGATTGCTGCCAAGGTTTCAGAAGAGGAAATCCTGGAGCCAAAGGAAGCCTGCGCCAGAAGTAAACGTAATGCACCCCACACACAGCAGCACTCCGGGACGGAGACATGTGTTGTCTGTAGAGTGCCAGAACGAGTTGGAACAGCACGTCTCCCACGATTACCTCGCTTGGTCACTTTAGAATTGCATATTAAGAGATAGCATTTGCACAATGGAAAACTGGTGAAAATGCAGAACACAAGTCACATGATAGCCAAAGATATTGTTGAACACACACAGGACAGCTTATTCTGAAAAGTTACTCTTTAAAGTAAAAGTAAAGCAGAAGTCGATTTCCTCATGCCTGCACAAGAAAATGTTCTTCTCAAACACCAAATCTGATTTATGACACTTATTCCTTAGGTAGGGGCCAGGGCCAGCGTCAGCACCCGGCACACCCGGGCAAGTGCCGGGGCCCTGGCGAGATGGGGGGCCCATTTACAGTAGTAATCGTACATTACACACACACACTGATATGCTCCTGGGGGGCCCCCGCAGCCAGACTACATTCCTGTGCTGTGTCTGTGTGTGACAGTCAACTCCCAGCCAGCCAGGACTCGGAGGCGTCGAGGCGGAGCACATCCGTCATCCCCGCCTGGCAGCAAAGTGAACTGAAGCAGTGACTGAGGGTGTCTTCCACTTGGGATGTGTTATACTACATGGCTGTTATATACTACTTGGGCTGCCTGTGTTATATATGTCACGCTCACGCCCTGACTGGTGGGCGTGAGCTCGGGGGGTTTGTGGCCCCACTGTGCCACAAACCAGACTACCCTGGAAGGGGCGTGACTATGACAGCTGCCTGGGTTTTCACTGGAGCCTCTGATGGTGAGGTCAGGCTTGTGCAGCAGGCAGCTGTCAGGTGCTTCTCCAGGGTGATGTCTGGCTGTGGCTGCTGATCCTACTTGGGAGACAGGAACACCAGGATTGGTGCGGGCATCAGGCAGGACTGGCAGAAGAGCACGGCTGAAACTCAGATGAGTAGGCTGGCACGGCTGAGACACAGGGCTGGCAGAGACACGGCAGAGAACACAGGGCTGGCAGAGACACGGCAGAGAACACAGGACTGGAAGGCACGGCAGGAACGGCAGGACTGGCAGGAACACTGGATTGGAAAGCACGGCAGAGAACACAGGACTGGTTGATGTGGTTTATGAAGGAACAGGTAGGGACCTGTTCACACTGGAGGTGCAGGTACGGATATGTAGTGTGGAGAAACAGGTAGGGACCTGTTCACACAGGAGGTGCAGGAACGGATATGAAATATGAAGGAACAGGTAGGGACCTGTTCACACAGGAGGTGCAGGAAAGGAAACAAGCAGAAAGGAATGAGGTATGAAGGAACAGGTTGGGACCTTTTCTCACAGGAGATGTAAGTACAGAAACAAGCCAGAAGGAAAGGAGAATGAAGGAATAGGTTGGAACCTGTTCACACAGGAAGAGAACCGCAAGGCTGCGGATAGGAATGGTAGAGCAGCAAGAGAGTGTAGCAACAAAAGCTAAGCAGAGCAGAACAGCAAGGAATACGGAGAGGAGCTGCAGCGAGAGGTTTCTGCAGCGAGAGGTTTCTGCAGCAAAGCAGAGCGGAGCCACAAGGAATGTGGAGAGGAGCTGCAGCAAGGGATAACTGCAGCAGCAGAAGATAAGCAGAGTAGAAAGGAGCCCCCCCTATACACACAGCCATGAAGCATGCAGAGAGCAGAGACACAGAACATGGAGCTGGCATGAAACAGAAACCACATCATGACCTGGAGCAGTGGGTAAGATAGTGTGAGAGATGCGAGGCCATGCCGTGATGCCAGCAGAGTTGTTACAATATACTATGTGGCTGTGCAGTGTTAGGGTACGTTCACATTTGCGTTGTTGGGCGCAGCGTCGGCGACGCAACGCAAAACGCATGCACAACGCAGTGTTTTGTGACACATGCGTCCAACATTACAAAAATTGACACTTCACTTTTTTTTTCAAAAGACGCATGCGTCGAACAATGCAGGACGACGCAGGCACTTGCGCCCTATGCGTTTTCTATAGACACTAATGTTTTTTTTTGGCGCATTAACGACGCAAGTGCGACGCATGCTTTTTTTTAAAAAATTAGGACGCAGGAAAACTGCAACATGTAGCGTCCCCTGCGCCCTGTCTTGTGTGTCTATATGACGCATGCGTCGTAAAACGCTAGAAAACGCATACCGACGCATGTCCATGCGCCCCCCATGTTAAAGATAGGGGCGCATGACGCATGCGTCGGTATGCGTCGACGATGCTGCGCCCAACAACGCAAATGTGAACGTAGCCTTATATACTACGTGGGCTGTGTGTTATATACTACGTGGGCTGTGTTATATACTACATGGGCTGTGTGTTATATACTACATGGGCTGTGTTATATACTACTTGGGCTGTGTTATATACTGCGTGGCTGTGCTATATACAACGTGGCTGTGTGTTATACTGCGTGGCTATGTGATATACTACCTGGCTGTGTGTTATATACTAAGTGGGCTTTGCTATATACTATGTGGCTGTGTGTTATATACTACTTGGGCTGTGTTATATACTGCGTGGCTGTGCTATATACAACGTGGCTGTGCGATATACTATGTGGCTGTGTGATATACTACATGGCTGTGATATACTACGTGGGCTGTGTGATATACTACATGGGCTGTGTTATATACTACGTGGCTGTGTTATATATTACGTGGGCTGTGTTATATACTAGGTGGGCTGTGTTATATACTACGTGGGCTGTGTTAGATGCTACGTGGCTGTGCTATATACTACGTGGGCTGTGTTATATACTACGTGGGCTGTGTTATATGCTACGTGGCTGTGCTATATTTCTCTGCTGTATCTGTGCATCATGAATCGTGGTATGTGTTAAAGGGAGGGGCCCACTGAGACTCTTTCGCACGGGGCCCTCAAAAACCTGGAGCCGGCCCTGGTAGGGGCTATACTACCTGACTTTTTTTTTTAGCATAGTTCAGTATATCATAGACTTCTGGGTTCATTTTACCAAAGCTATACTGTATAAGTCATTAAAATGCTAGAAGACAGCTTTCAACTAAAATTATTGGACAACCTTATTTCTTGAAGATGGTGGAAGTTTTTATTCTCAAAGGATCATAAAAATAAGTGCCTATCCTTTTTTTTTTTTCAAACCAGGCAACAAACAGAGGCTAGTAATAGACTTGACCTTTATAAACAAACATTTAGTGAAGGAAAAGTTCAAGATGGACATAACAAGGTTTGTTAATTTTACAATTTGCTTGTTAATTTGGCCAGCATAAATATAACAGATGCATAAGTACATATTCCCATACTTCATGTCCACAAAAATTCTCATAATTGCCTTAATTCAGCTTACATTCACTAGGAAAGTAAAGAGATTTGTCATGCTACTCAGCCTCAACGATTGACTCATCAAACCTCAATTTCCAGATTGCCCCTCAATAGTTTTCTTCATCATGTGTTCAATTTCAGCCTAGAGAATTCATATCCACAACCCCATTAAAGTTTCAGTATTTGAATTTTATTTTAAATTCTTATTGATAAAATTGTTAAGCAATCAAACTTAAATTTGGCTACTAAGAAGATTTTCTGATCTATCTTCCTTCATCTTTGGTAAAAACATAAATGAAGGAAACTTTAAACATCAGAACCGATTAGCTAAGCTGCAACTCCATTCTTCTCAGATAAAAAAAAAAAAAGATTGTTCTCCCTCAGCTGGTTGTTTATTTTACCAAGAAAAATGCCAGACTACGTTAAGCTTATTTAATCATCAGGATCGACTAAAGCCCTGAAATGGTCTGTTATGTCGGTCCATGAAAGAAGGTAAATGTCACTCTTCTCTACTGGCCTTGTCAGGGCTGGTTCTCTATTACATTACCGTTTTTGAAAAACACAGAGAATATTCTTTCACAGAATGGGATCTGTCACCCAAATTCAGGCAGGCTTTACCTGATGTCTGGAGCACAAATTAAAAAAAAGCTTCTTGAATATGCAGTTTTCAGAAGATACAGTAAAAAACCCTATTTCCATTCTCAAGGTCTGTCACTAGGAAAACTTATGCCAGTATATTGGCAATTTTTCAAAATTGGTGCTTTGACAACCATATTTATGTCTTCAGTTCTACGATTTTTACAGCAAGGCCTAAATAAACATTTTAAAATCCAGTTCTGAACGTTCTGAAAATCCAGTTTTTAGCCATCAATGTAAATTTAGAAATGGATTTTCTCAAAATTTGCAAGTAAAAAGTTTTGTCAAAGTAATATAATATATTAGAGATACTGTCCATCATCCATTTTCTTCCTGATATTACCTCATGGTGCTCCTGGTGGCAATGTCCTCTATCAGAAAAAAGCAAGTACTTTCCTGCAAAGAACTTTACTTGAGAGACTAAGAAGCCAGTCTATTTCAATGAACTATGTTGAGATTTCTTGGTTCTTTGCTATTATTGCTTTTCAATCTACTCGATGCTGTAGAACATTTGGAAGAAACACAAGATGACTTCAATCTTCCTCGGTTTGGGGCTCCATACAGGATCTCGCCTCATGGGATAAGGATGTTTCTGAGAAAGGTCAGGAATCAGCCCAGAACTACACAGGAGTACTTGGACAATAACCTGAAGAGAGCTGGGACCACAGTCTCAAACATTAATGTTAGTAACACACTATGCCATCATGGATTGAAATCCTGCAGGACAAGCAAGGTTACCCTGCTCGCACATGCCGACGCTCGTTTGCAATTCGCCACTAACCATCTGTATGATCCGGAGGAGGCATGGGAGAAGGTCATGTGGTCAGATGAGACTAAAATAGAACTTTTTGGTATCAACTCCAGTTTGGAGGAAGAAGAAGGATGAGTACAACCCCAAGAACATTGTTCCAACAGTGAAGCATGGTGGGGTGAACAAAGTACCTGGAGGGTGCTTTTCTGCAAATGGGGCAGGACGACTGCACCGTATTGAAGGGAGGATGGTTGGGTCATGTATCACGAGATTTTGGCCAACACCCTTCCTCCCTCAATAACAGCACTGAAGATGGGTTGTGGCTGGGTCTTTCAGCATGACAATGACCTGAAATACTCAGCCAGGGCAACTAAGGAATGGCTCCATAGCCAGTCTTCAGACCTGAATCCAATAGAAAATCTTTGGAGGGAGCTGTAACTCAATGTTGCCCGGTGACAGCTCCAAAGCCTGAAAGATCTGGAGAAGATCAGCATGGAGGAGTGGGCCAAAGTCCATGCTGCAGTGTGTGCAAACTTGGTCAAGAACTACAGAAAACGTCTGACCTCTGTGATTGCAAACAAAAGTTTCTGTACCAAATATTAAGTTCTGTTTCTCTATTGTATCAAATACTTATTTCATGCAATAAAATGCAAATTAATTATGTACAAACCAAACACTGTGATTTTCTGGATTTTTTTTTTAGATTCTGTCTCTCACAGTGAAAGAGTATGTATGATAAAAATTAAAGACCTCTCCATTCATTGTAGGTGAGAAAACTTGCAAAATCGGCAGTATTTCAAATACTTATTGTCCTCACAGCACATGCTTTCAGATGCCCACTAGATGTGCACAGCCTCACTCAATGCAAGTGTATTGAGGGAGGCCGGATACGTCTAGTCGGAAAGTGGAAGAAAAAATATGCAAATAGCACCAGAGAATCTGCGCTCTGTGAGGATTCTTAATTCTAATAGATTCTAATTGCTGTAGACTTGTACACTAAGGGTACTGTCACACTCTGCAACTTTCCAACGATCACGACCAGCGATACGACCTGGCCGTGATCGTTGGTAAGTCGTTGTGTGGTCGCTGGAGAGCTGTCACACAGACCGCTCTCCAGCGACCAACGATGCCGAAGGCCCCGGGTAACCAGGGTAAACATCGGGTTACTAAGCGCAGGGCCGCGCTTAGAAACCCAATGTTTACCCTGGTTACCATCGTAAAAGTAAAAAAAAAAAAACAGTACATACTCACATTCCGGTGTCCGTCAGGTCCCTTGCAGTCTGCTTCCTGCTCTGACTGACTCCCGGCCGTAAAGTGAAAGCAGATCACAGCGGTGACAAAAGTGCCACTGTGAGACAGTACCCTAAGGCTGGACAACCCCTTGTTTCTAAACCCAATATATCCTGAGATGTATGGCATGAGGTGTTAGACAAACATGAAAAACAAGTATATATCCAGCAATCACTCCAAAATTAAAAAATATACATTTTTACTTGATGGCACAAGATCATATTGAATTGGTATCAAGACAAACTGTATACCAATAAATAGTCTATAAGGAACTGTAAGCTTAGCCTTTGCTATATCTACAGTGCTGTGCAAATTAATTGGGACAAAGCAAAAAAAACACATTTTCGAATATTTAATAATAAAATGTTATAATTAGTGTTGAGCATTCCGATACCGCAAGTATCGGGTATCGGCCGATATTTGCTGTATCGGAATTCCGATACCGAGTTCCGATATTTTTGTGATATCGGAAATCGGAATCGGAAGTTCCCAGTGTATGGTTCCCAGGTCTGGAGGAGAGGAGACTCTCCTTCAGGCCCTGGGATCCATATTCATGTAAAAAATAAAGAATTAAAATAAAAAATATGGATATACTCACCCCTCCGGCGGCCCCTGGACCTTACCGATGTAACCGGCAGCCTCCGTTCCTAAGAATGAGGAGTCCTTATTCTTAGGAACGGTGGCTGCCGGTTACATCGGTAAGGTCCAGGGGCCGCCGGAGGGGTGAGTATATCCATATTTTTTATTTTAATTCTTTATTTTTTACATGAATATGGATCCCAGGGCCTGAAGGAGAGTTTCCTCTCCTTCAGACCCTGGGAACCATCCAGGATAGCTTCCGATACTTGTGTCCCATTGACTTGCATTGGTATCGGGTATCGGTATCGGCGATATCCGATATTTTTTGGATATCGGCCGATCCCATCCGATACCGATACCTTTGAGTATCGGAAGGTATCGCTCAACACTAGTTATAATGCACTGTTACATACTAATTCTGAAAATTACCTTTTTCCACTGGCTAGGTGACCAAGATTTATTATATATTAAAACTGGTTTGAATCACTGATTGGTAACCAACTTACGATTTTACTTAAAAATGCTTTGTCCCAATTAATTTACACAGCACTGTATATATATATATATATATATATATATATATATATACATACACATACTGTATATATATATATATATATACCGGTATATATATATATATATATATATATATATATATATATATATATATACACTCACTGGCCACTTTATTAGGTACACCTGTCCAACTTCTTGTTAACACTTAATTTCTAATCAACCAATCACATGGCGGCAACTCAGTGCATTTAGGCATGTAGACATGGTCAAGTGTTGTGAAATTGGATTTTGGGCTCCCCCGGTGGCCACTGGTGGAATTGAACTTGTGTGCATCATCCCCTCTGTTCACCTGTTCCCATCAGGATGTGGGAGTCGCTATTTAACCTTGCTCCTCTGTCACTTCCATGCCGGTCAACATTGTAATCAGAAGCCTTTCTGTGCATGTTCCTGCTACCAGACAACTTCCAGCTAAGTCGGACTTTTGTCCTTGTTTGTTTTTTGCATTTTGTTCCAGTTCACAGCTGCAGTTTCGTTTCTGTGTCTGGAAAGCTCTTGTGATCTGAAATTGCCACTCTGATGTTATGAGTTAATACTAGAGTCTTAAAGTAATTTCAGGATGGTGTATTGATAGGGTTTTCAGCTGACCATGAAAGTACCCTTTCTGTCTTCCTGCTATCTAGTAAGCGGACCTCGATTTTGCTAAACCTATTTTCATACTACGTTTGTCATTTTCATCTTAAATCACCGCCAATATATGTGGGGGCCTCTGTCTGCCTTTCGGGGAAATTTCTCTAGAGGTGAGCCAGGACTATATTTTCCTCTGCCAGGATTAGTTAGTCCTCCGGCCGGCGCTGGGCGTCTAGGGATAAAACGCAGGCTACGCTACCCGGCTACTGTTAGTTGTGCGGCAGGTTTAGTTCATGGTCAGTTTAAGTTTCCATCCTTCCAAGAGCTAGTTCCTATGTATGCTGGGCTATGTTCTCTTGCCATTGAGAACCATAACAGTCAAGACAATCTCCTGCAGTTCAAACCGAGCATCAGTATGGGGAAGAAAGGTGATTTGAGTGCCTTTGAACGTGGCATGGTTGTTGGTGCCAGAAGGGCTGGTCTGAGTATTTCAGAAACTGCTGATCTACTGGGATTTTCACGCACAACCATCTCTAGGGTTTACAGAGAATGGTCCGAAAAAGAAAAAAAATCCAGTGAGCGGCAGTTCTGTGGGCGGAAATGCCTTGTTGATGCCAGAGGTCAGAGGAGAATGGGCAGACTGGTTCGAGCTGATAGAAAGGCAACAGTGACTCAAATCGCCACCCGTTACAACCAAGGTAGGCCTAAGAGCATCTCTGAACGCACAGTGCGTCGAACTTTGAGGCAGATGGGCTACAGCAGCAGAAGACCACACCGGGTACCACTCCTTTCAGCTAAGAACAGGAAACTGAGGCTACAATTTGTACAAGCTCATCGAAATTGGACAGTAGAAGATTGGAAAAACGTTGCTTGGTCTGATGAGTCTCGATTTCTGCTGCGACATTCGGATGGTAGGGTCAGAATTTGGCGTAAACAACATGAAAGCATGGATCCATCCTGCCTTGTATGGAGCATCTTTGGGATGTGCAGCCGACAAATCTGCGGCAACTGTGTGATGCCATCATGTCAATATGGACCAAAATCTCTGAGGAATGCTTCCAGCACCTTGTTGAATCTATGCCACGAAGAATTGAGGCAGTTCTGAAGGCAAAAGGGGGTCCAACCCGTTACTAGCATGGTGTACCTAATAAAGTGGCCGGTGAGTGTATATAATATATAGTTGTGCTCAAAAGTTTACATGTCCCGGCAGGATAATACCACCAAAACTTTTTCTACACTTATGGTTAGTGGGTGGGTGAGGCGAATTATACTCAAACTACTGTGTTTTCCCTTTTTAAATCATAATGACGACCCAAAACATCCAAATGACCCTGATCAAAAGTTCACATACCCCATTTCATAATACCATGCATTGCCCCCTCTAACATCAATGACAGCTTGAAGTCTTTTGTGGTAGTTGTGGATGAGGTTCTTTATTTTCTCAGATGGCAAAGCTGCCCACTCTTCTTGGCAACAAGCCTCCAGATCTCCCCAGAGTGGCACAATGATATTAAGGTCAGGAGACTGAGATGGCCACTCCAGAACTTTCACTTTGCTCTGCCAATAACAGGTCAACTTGGCCTTGTGTTTTGGATCGTTGTCATGTTGGAACGTCCTAGTATGACCCCTGCGCAGCTTCAGGGCTGATGAGTGCAATTTTGCCTTCAGTATTTGCTGATAACATGCTGCATTCATCTTTCCTTCAACTTTGACCAAGTTTCCTGTGCTTTGTGGCTCACACATACCCAAAACATCAGCGATCCACCGCCATGGTTTACAGTAGGAATGGTGTTCCTTTCATCAAAGGCCTTGTTTACCTCTCTCCAAATGTAACATTTATGGTTGTGGCCAAAAAGTTAAATTTTGGTCTCATCACTCCAAATTACCTTGTTCCAAAAGTTTGAGGCTTGTCTTTGTGCTGTTTTGCATATTGTAGGCGAGATACTTTGTGGCATTTGTGCACTAATGGCTTTCTTCTGGCGACTCGAACATGCAACCCATTTTTCTTCAAGTGCCTCCTTATTGTGCATCTTGAAGCAGCCACACCACTAGTTTTCTGAGAGTCCTGTATTTCAGCTGATGTCATTTGTGGGTTTTTCTTTGCACCCCAAACATTTTTCCTGGCAGTTGTGGACAACATTTTTGTTGGTCTACCTGACCGTGGTTTTGTTTGTACAGAGCCACTGATTTTCCATTTGTTAATCACAGTTTGAACGCTGCGTACTGGCATTATCAATTCCTTGGATATATTTTTGTATCCTTTTCCTGTTTTATACAATTCATCTACCTTTTCCCATGGATCTGTTGACAATTCTTTTGCTTCCCCCATGACTCACAATCCAGAAACATCAGTGGCTGGATGAAAGATGCAAGAGTCTGTCTGGATCCCAGAAACTCACTCAGCTTTTATGCACACACACTGATTACAAGCAAACAGGTCACAGGTGACAGGTACTGATGAGCGAATATTCTTGTTACTCGAGATTTCCCGAGTACGCTCGGGTGTCCTCCGAGTATTTTTTAGTGCTCGGAGATTTCGTTTTTATTGCCACAGCTGGATGATTTACATCTGTTAGACAGCATAAGTACATGTGGGGATTCCCTAACAACCAGGCAACCTCCACATGTACTTATGCTGGCGAACAGATGTAAATCATTCAGCTGCAGCAAGAAAAACTAAATCTCCGAGCACTAAAAAATACTCGGAGGACACCCGAGTATGCCACAAGAAATCTCGAGTAACGAGTATATTCGCTCATCACTAGTGACAGGCCATTCAAACCCATTTGTGTCAACTTCTGTGCATGTTATCAGGCCAAAATCACCAGGGTATATAAACTTTTGATCAGGGTCATTTGGATGTTTTGGGTTGTCATTATGATTTAAAAAGAGAAAACACAGTAGTTTGACAATAAATGGCTTCACCCAACCACTAACCATGAGTGGAGAAAAAGTTTTGGTGTTACCATTCATATTCTCTGAAAAAAAGGCCAAGAAAGCAAAATTTCTGTCGGGTATGTAAACTTTTGAGCACAACTGTACAGTGGGTACAGAAAGTTTTCAGACCCCTGTAAATTTTTCACTCTTTGTTTAATTGCAGCCACTTGGTAAATTCAAAAAAGTTCATTTTTTTTCTCATTAAAGTGCATTCTGCCCCCCTTCTTGACTGAAAAAACAAACAAAAAAAAAGTAGAAATTTTTGAAAATATAAAAAAAGAAAAACTGAAATATCACATGGTCATAAGTATTCAGACCCTTTGCTCAGACACGCATATTTAAGTCACATGCTGTCCATTTCCTTGTGATCCTCCTTGAGATGGTTCTATACTTTCATTGGAGTCCAGCTGTGTTTAATTAAATTGATAGGACTTGATTTGGAAAGGCACACACCTGTCTATATAAGACCTCACAGCTCACAGTGCATGTCAGACCAAATGAGAATCATGAGGTCAAAGGAACTGGCCAAGGAGCTCAGAGACAGAATTGTGGCAAGGCACAGATCTGGCCAAGGTTACAAAAGAATTTCTGTAGTACTCAAAGTTCCTAAGAGCACAATGACCTCCATAATCATTAAATGGAAGAAGTATGAGACCACCAGAAGTCTCCCCAGACCTGGCCGTCCAGCCAAACTGAGCAATTGTGGGAGAAGAGCCTTGGAGAGAGAGGTAAAGAAGAACCCCAAGATCACTGTGGCTGAGCTCCAGAGATGCAGTAGGGAGATGGGAGAAAGTTCCACAAAGTCAACTATCCCTGCAGCCCTCCACCAGTCGGGCCTTTATGGCAGAGTGGTCTGACAGAAGCCTCTCCTCAGTACAAGAGATATGAAAGCCTGCATAGAGTTTGCTAAAAAAACACATGAAGGACTCCTAGACTATGAGAAATAAGATTATCTGGTCTCATGAAATAAAGATAGACCTTTTTGGTGATAATTCTAAGTGGTATGTGTTTAGAAAACCAGGCACTGCTCATCACCTGCCCAATACAGTCCCAACAATGAAACATGGTGGTGGAAGCATCATGCTATGGGGGTGTTTTTCAGCTGAAGGAACAGGACAACTGGTTGCCATTGAAGGAAACATGAATGCGACGAAGTACAGAGATATCCTGGATGAAAACCTCTTCCAGAGTGCTCTGGACCTCAGACTTGGCTGAAGGTTCACATTCCAACAAGACAATGACCCTAAGCACACAGCTAAAATAACAAAAGAGTGGCTTCAGAACAACTCTGCGACCATTCTTGACTGGTTCAGCCAGAGACCTGACCTAAACCCAATTGAGCATCTCTGGAGAGACCTGAAAATGGCTGTCCACCAACGTTCACCATCCATCCTGACAGAACTGGAGGGGATCTGCAAGGAAGAATGGCAGAGGATCCCCAAATCCAGGTGTGAAAAACTTGTTGCATCATTCCCAAGAAGACTCATGGCTCTAATAGCTCAAAAGGGTGCTTCTACTCAATACTGAGCAAAGGGTCTGAATACTTATGACCATGTGATATTTTAGCTTTTCTTTTTTAATAAATTGGCAAAAATTTCTACATTTCTGTTTTTTTTCAGTCAAGCTCAGGTGCAGAGTAAATGAACTTTTTTGAATTTACCGAATGGCTGCAATGAAACAAAGAGTTAAAAATGTAAAGGGGTCTGAATACTTTCTGTACCATATATATATCTGGCAAAAAATTAAGAGGCCACTGCAAAATGTTTGTCTGATTTTTCTCTTTATAGATATATTTTTTAATAAAATGTAAAATTGTTCTTTTAGTCTATAAACTTCTGACAACATGTCTCTGAATTTCCAAACAACAAATTTTGTATTTTTTATGACAAAGAAAAATGGTCATAATGAAAAAAAACAGTGTTCTCAGACCTCAAATAATGCAAAGAAAACAAGTTCATAATCATTTAGAAACAACAATACTAATGTTTTAACTCAGGAAGAGTTCAGAAATCAATATTTTGTGGAATAACCATGATTTTTAATCACAGCTTTCATGCGTCTTGGCATGCTTTCCACCAGTCTTTCACACTGCTTCTAGCGCATAAATTTAAGCAGTTCTTCTTTGTTTGATGGCTTGTGACTATCCATCATCCTCTTGATTACATTCCAGAGGTTTTCAATGGGGTTCAGGTCTGGAGATTGGGCTGCCCATGACAGGGTTTTGATGTGGTAGTCTCTTAATTTTTGCCAGAGCTGTATATAGTGCAAATTTAAAAAAGTTTTAAAGCTTACAATAGAAAAATAATGCCCTTTTTGACAAGAGACAATATGATTTCTGTTTAGAAGTCAGACAGCTTTAGGCTTAGGACTAAAAGACAAACAATAAAAAAAATAGTGACATATGAAAAAAAAACAAATAACGTAGAACTTATTATTGAAAGAGAATCCCTAATGAAATTTCTAAACAGACTATAAAATCATACTATTAACAGTGGTTGCCCTATGTATAAGGTACTATCTTCATCATCATTTTTGAGAAAAAAAAAAATATGGCTTATTTTGGATAATGCTCAGTTGCAATTTATTTCATTTGCAGTGATAAATGCCTGCAACTTAGCTACACTGATTTTTGGACAGTTTGCTGAGAATAATCACCCTTCTGCATCATTAGTATTCATGGCGGTCTCCTATACGCTATACACTGCAGTTATACTTATTCGCATCACCTGCTCCGAAAAAGCATAGATTCACCATAGGCCAACTTTGAAATGCATAGAAACATAATTTCCTTTGCAGTAAAGGTAGAGTAGATAAATATCTATAATCTTACTGCTGTACATAACGAGGCAGAAGCGTAAACTGCTTTAATGGCCTACCTTAGGTACCATGCACAAGTTTTTGGTTTTTTTTTCATTATCATTTCTTAAAACAATGTAATAAAATTACTTTGAATCATTTTAAATGTATTTTTATTAAGATCCATAAAAAGCACCAATTCCTATTACAATGTTCAATTTGCATAATACATATATCCGCTAAACCATCTGCAGAGTCATGTAGTCATGGACTTCTTTAACACCCATAATGTCAATCCTGAATAATGTTTCCAATTTTCAAAACAAGCTAAAAATATGACAATAGTTCAAATATGAAAATATTAAAAACATATTAACAATTTATCATCTCAAGATATACTGTAAATAATATCTATGTGTAAATTATAAAAAGGCGAACACCTTGGAAATGAGGTCCACCTACAGAAGAACATTTGACTTACAGAACATTTTGGCTTTCCATTGTTTTTTGTAGCTCACCCGTTAGTAATTCTTAGCAGTACGTTAGACTTGACAATTCTTAAAGTATAAAATTCCTAAATATCTATCACATGCTCTAATTAGTAGCTGTAGCAGATCCACTGTACAATACGTTGCAATCAACAGACGGCAAACTTTAAAGATTCCAGATCTGCTCTGAATCTTTGCGTTCTGGAACATGCTTTACCGGTCACCGATAGGAATCATGACAACTCGCTGACCAGTGTGACGTATGAAATGTGGGGCGCTATGAATGAATGTATCGCAGGTGCAAAGACGAAATAGCCCTTCCTGTAGCAAATGTAAACATTTCTATACAACCCAAAACATATCTGCCTGCACTGGGGCAAGTAATGTATAAGATCTAACTAGCCAAAATAATAGAGAAAAATCATCGATCTCAGCAGCAATCATGGTTTTTTCACAATAATCCCTGTACAGTTCCCTTTATATAAATATACATCGAAATTAAATATAGATCTATGCATATAATTCTGAAGCATTGGAGAGGCCAGGAGTGAGGCTAAAACAAAGGGAAAGAAAAAAAGCTTTTGGTTTTCTAATCATAAATAAAACATTCATAGGTCAAGCAATTTTCAAGCTACACAGACTGTATCCTGCAAAAGCAAAGATGGAGATGAGGCACATTGTTCTTTGTCTCTTCGGTATATACACACACACGTACGGTATTAACCACATACATGCAGACAGACACATTTAACACATAGAAAGTGTACCTATTTTCTACAGACATTGGACATTCCCCCAATATCGGTTCATTGAGTGTTGATGATGCTATGGACGCACGAGGCACAGTGTCCCGTGCTTCAGGATGTCTCTTATTTTCTAGCATGCGAATGAAAATTGGCTCCACAGTGTACAGGCGACAGGTTCAGTTCATTGTAGACAGTCGCTATTGATAATTCTCATTCCTATATTGTAAACATTTTACAAAGAGCTGTTTGCGTTGGTTACTGACCATAAGCTTTGGTTCATGATGGTCATGTCATGGTAGTACAAGTTTGTGCAACATAGAAAAAGCCAGGGGTATAGCAGCAGGCAAAGTTTATCCAGGCATGCAAGTCCTCAAGATGTTCCATCATCCTCCTCCACGTCTGCCAGTTCGGTGTCTTTCAGTGCCTCGCCACTTGTTTGCTTTCTAAATAAATGAAATTATGATATTATAGATCAGTTGCTTGCATTATAAAACATCATTGGAAACAAATACACATCTATTATTGCAAATGAAGAGAAAATGGCTATTAGGTACTATTATAGACCTAAGCCAAGCAATAACGTCCTTGTGATGGGAGTAAGTAAGCCCTCTATTCGATATCGTACCAACAACAAAAAGGATAGATTAATAGTATGCTACAAATATATACATACCTGCCGTGTAGCACTCTGAAGACCCTGTCTCTTCTCTTATTAACCCTCTCCCTCTCACTAATTCACTCCCCTGAAGAGTCCTCGTTGGTGGGGACAAAACAAGTCAGGAGGTACTACAGAGGTATTTCTAGGAGACCACACCTGGGACAGAAGTCTTCACACGTGGCATGACTGCGGAATACTGTATCGACTCTCCTTCCTTGTCTCCTCCTGTCCCTATTGGATGGTTTTCCTTCAGTGACCGGATGGGGCGAGAACTATTTATCATACTGCACAGGTCTTTTGGGGCACTATTTTAATGGGAATACCTATATACCATTGTACTCAGTACAGTGTTATTTGTATTTGTCATATGTTTTATTAGGCTTAGTGCTTTTAATATTTATTAATAAAAGTTATGTTTTACTCCTATTCATCTATTCTTCTCTCTCTGCTGTTCATACAATCATAGATCTAAAAAGACCCCAATCTTTCAAATTAAGGCATATTTGGGACAAACTTCTTTTCAATTTAAAACAAATTGGGACAGATCCAGATGCAGAGAAAGAAAATTCCTTCATTGCTGTAAGTTTTTTTTTTTTTTTTAAACTGTAAATTTTTATTGAAGTTTTGACAAATTTTAACAAATAAGAATGATTCAAGACAAACTTTTACAATGCAGAGAATGAGAAACAAAAAGTGCTTGTCAAGAAAGAATTGATAGACCTTGCGATGAGCCGACTTGTTGACTCCAATATTTTACCTGGACATCCACCTCTGTCAACTGTCATGGCACTCACAGTAACAATGCAGTGACATAACAAGAATCTGCATAACTAATCATATACTAGATAGTCGCAAGTCAAATTTATGTATGAGATCGCCAAGATGATTGTCTATAAAATGATGATAGTCTCCTGTTTGAATCAGTAGCGGATGTGAGATGTGGAGCATAAAAGTCAAAAGGTCAAAACATTGTTATCCTTTAGGTTGTCAGTGTATTTCTCATTGAGACCTATTTTATACACTTACCTTCTGTTGTATTATATTGATTCTTGATATTAAATGACAAAGAGAATGTTGACTTGGGGACAAGTCAGGAGACTCATGTAAACCTTCTTGCCGAGCTTTAGAAGACAGTCTTACATTTTACTAGTAAAGCACTTGGTTATGTTGAGGTATTTGTGTTTGCCAATTGTGTCTGCTTATGAATGGTGGTAACACAGATAAAATACATGTAAGGCACTCCAGTTTTTCATTTTTTATCACATAAAAGCTCATATCATAAGGAAAACCAGGCTTTGTAACAATATCTTCTCAGTAGTCACAGCTGGCATTCTTTCTTCTTGGCATGATGTAGACACACATGAATACTCCAGAACACCACACTGCCAAAAGTTTTGCTTTTGTAGAGATAAGCTCAGGGTCGTACCGCGGTGGACAGAATTTGACCACTTGGCCAGCCATACATGTAGTCTCATTGTACCTATTATTGTGTGCTTGATTAGTAACATCTGTCTACCACATATTCCCATAGTTTACGCATTGTGACCTTTCGGCAGAAATGGTCCACCAGTGAAGTGACCATATCAGTGCGGCTTCCAAATTGAAAGCTGATAAAAGTTCTTTCCAGTGTTAATAGCTGTAGAGTTATGTAGCAAAACTGCTGTTTATTTCTCATCCATTAAATAGAACCTCTAAACAGATTCATGCTGCCTGAACGAAGACAGCATAAATCACAGACCGGCTCCTGGATTACAAATTTATGTGTTGTACTCTGAAAAATATAGCTGAAAGCATGGCCTGGGGGTAACTAGTTAAAGATGAATGCCCGCACTGGCTTCTCGCAGCTGCTTAGTTAGACTGATAGGTCTCTACTATACACACATAGGGACAGACTTGTCTAGAGAAGCTGAGACCTGTCTCTTGGACTAGTAACCTTTTTACTGGCTTCAATTTCACTGATACAACTTTGTGTTTCGGAGCACAACTTACAAATTTGTAAAGCAGGAGACTGTCTCTGATTCATGCCGCCCTAGGCTTGAACAGCATCAAATACCTGACAAGTTTCCTTTGTTAATATGGATAAGGTTCACACGTGGCGTTTTTGGTTAATTTTTCCATGCAGAAAAAAGCCATGCTTTACAGTAGATTTCTGAAATATCATGCACACGCTGCTTATTTTTTCCTTGCAGATTTGGACTAAAGTGTTTTTTCAAATCTGCAACATGTCAAATCTTCAACTGCAGTGTAAAGTTTTTCACCCATTCAAATGAATGTGAAAAAAAGTGTATATTTTCATACAGTAAAAAAGCTCAAAAACACCTCTAAGCTTGCTATTTCCCACTCAGTGTGTCAATATGTGCTTATTTGTTGGCGATTAATGACTACTTCTTGAAATATATTGTGGAGCGCCCCCGCTGTCGCAGGGCCGAGGGGTACCCGGTACCGGGCCTCTCTGTCTCAGTTCTGGGATTGACACGGTGGCTAGACCCGGTCCGTGACCCTACTACGGGGCGTCCAATGAAAGTTGTGATGGTGCAGGTCGCAATGAATAACGAGGACACAGGGTTGCAGTCTCTTTACCCCTTTACTGAAGGTTTCGAGATACTCAATCCAGAGCACTGCTAACAGGGCTGGCTGAGACCGGCCGGTCCAAAGGCACATCCGGAGTTCCCTTAGTAGGTGGGAATCAGTGTCTACCTTCTAGCGCCTGTGTGTTGTAGTGCTTCCCTGCTGAGCACCCTGGGATAGTCCTCACAACTGTTGTGTCAGTCTCTGATGTTCGTTCTCTCCGTCCCCCAGATGATATGGCTAGGACGCACCCGTATGACGGGGTAGGCCTGGAGTTCTTCCAGGACCCTAGAGTCGCCCCTCTCCCACAGCTGCCTCCGCTGTCTGCTTAGGTGTTTAAGTGAGACAGTCAACCTATAATTGGCTGTCCTGCCGTGGTTTGAAGTAATGCTTAGAGTCTCTTACTTTCTCGGCGTTCCGGCCACCGACTTTGCGCCTCAGAAGGATGTTGCCTCGATCTTACAGCACGACTCCTTCTGGTCCTATCACCTCTTTGCTGTATTCCCGTTTCTCACTCCTTCACAATACCCCTCGCTTCTTCTCCTTTCTTAGGAGACTGCCGCTGTAAGCACAGGCACGGCTCCGTAACGTTCTTTCTTGTTCACGAGGGCTCTGCCAGGATCCCACCCCTGACAGGTCCTCTCTCGAGCTCTTCCCAGCTCCTTTCTCTCTGACTTTCTGTCCAACCCCCAGTTTTACCCAAGTGTGAGGAGTGGTCTAATAGATAGAACCACCCCCCCTGGTGGCCGGAGTGTGAAGTGCATTGTGGGTGTGTGTTACCTGGTCAGGTGAACTCCTTTAGTGCAATCAGACGTACCATCACTCCCCTTGGTGGCAGAGCAACAGTACTGCAATGACCAGGACTCTGGGGCACTGCATATTGTGCTTCTTGTTATCATTTGAGCTTGGTTGTTTTGTTTTTTGGTTATTTGTTGTTTTTTTTTAATTTGTAATACTAAAGTATGTATAAATCTACACTGTCAATAAGGATTGCTATGTCTTTACCAATATTTTAAGTGTCTCCTTGAGGAAAACTACAGCATTTACTATCACTGCACACAGGCTAGAACATCTCAGACCCAGCAAGATAAGGTAATTGTATAAAGCCTCATCATAAATATGGACATTTGGGTTGTTTCACATAATCCGGATAGCAGAGACAAAAAATGTAAACTGAACAAAACAAGACAAGACATAAGGCAGAGATTACATAGAGTTAGAACACAAGATATGCTCAGCATTCCCTAGATATCAAGGAGAGAAAGGAAACCTGAGATGTCAGCTTGAGTGACGAACTGTATGGAGAAAATAGAACTGATTAGCTCGGAAATCACAGGCAGAATGCAGATGCTAGCCGCAGGTCGGCCAGGTTACAAAGCCAGCGGAGTAGTAGCCTGCCATTGTGTAACTTGCACAATGCTGGTTAATATTAGGTCACACATACTGTGATTGCGCTCTGTTTTATTTATAACACCCCATGAAATAAATAAGGAAACAAAAGCAAAAACTTGTCAGCATTGGTAACATAGACACATTTAGGGAGAATCAGCACTTTTTGGCAAGGACAGGGCAAGTAAAAGATTGGTTAATTTGGATGTTAGGTATTTACTATATGCACAGTGGTGAGGACTGAGGACACAACACGTCAGTGTAACTAGAGGGGGCATAACACATAAAATTACCTTAAGTAGGGATGCAATTTTAAAGATGACTTAAACTGGCTCCTGTTCCAAGACAATACAATAATACGACACAAAAAGAAAAGAAACAACAATAAAATTGTTTTGCAAATAAAATGTGCAAAGCGTTTTAACGACGGCTTATGGAATTTGATATGATATAAATACTTGGAAGTAAATTTAGGACTGCAAGGTGTATTATTCATCTGCACTCCGATTAGGGGAACATCTTATTGAAATATTAAATTCAGTACATTGGATGAGGAATGAAACCCAATGCAGCCAACAGCTTAAAAAATTTACTAAAATCAGGATGCGTGTGTGTGCGCATGTAACACATTATAATACATTACTATTCTAAAGTTTTAGACAGATGTGAAGAAAAATGCTGCAAAGTAAAAATGTTTTAAAAAATAAAAATTTTAATAATTAGTTAATTGCTAAAAATAAAATTCAAAGTGAATGAACACAAGAGAAATCTAAATCAAATCAATATTTGGAGTGACCATCCTTTGTCTTCAAAACAGCATCAGTTCTTCCGGGTACACTTACACAAAGTCAGGTCTTTTGTAGAATCATAGTCAGGTCTCTGAGTGACCAATTATACCAAACAGTTAATAATGAATATTATTTTCATATGTAGGATGGAGCCGTCCTTGACTGAAACAAAAACAGTTGTGTAGGAGGTGACAGAGTGAGGTAGAGTGAAACTCTGCTACAAAGTTGAGGTTGTGGAAGGTAGTTTCATGTCACAGGTCATACAACATGGCAAACCTAAGCATAGGAACAAGGCACAAGGCTGCACGAGCAAGGTCTCTCCCAGATAAAAATTTCACAGCAGACTAAGGTATCAAGATATGCTGTTCAAGCTCTTTTGAAGAAGTACCAATAAATGAGCAAAGTTAAGAACCGTAAACACAGTGGTCAGCCAAAGAAACTTAATGCAGCAGATGAAAGACACATCATGGCTATTTCTCTTCAAAATTGGAAGATGTCCAACAGTGCCATCAACTCAGAAGTGACAGCAATCAGCTACTCCCATATGGCCAGGAATTGTCTTCCTGAAAGAATTGTTTTATAAAACCGAAACCGTCGAAATGGAAACAAGAGCAAGCGTCTCAGCAGTGAGCAAAAACATAGAAACTGGGGTGCAGAAAAATTGTGGTACATGCTGTCTTTTGTTCATTCACTTTGCATTTGGTTAACCCATTATCTACCAATGTCCTTTTTTTGGCACGCCTAATCTTTAGCTTCTAGCAACTAAGATTTTATAATTTTTATAATTAGGTCAAATTGTTTGTGTTGTGTTTGTAAAATGAATGTTTTCAAAATAGGAAGTCATGTCATTGTCATTTTTAATTGAATATTGGGATGCCCTTTTCTGAAAAATCCGTACTTGAAATAATTTTGCAAATTATGTTTCTGATTCATTAGGTCCCAAATCATTAAAATCTGTCATTAAAAAAAAAGAAAAATAAAAGAAAATTGCTAATTTGGCAAGTAATGGGTTAATTGATTAAAATAAACACTTTTATTAACTATTTATTATTACTATTAACACTTCTATTTTTTAAAGCATTCTTATACTGTAGTATTTTTCCACAACAACCTAAAACTTTTGACTAGTACTCCATATACAGTATATATATATATATACAGTCATGGCCAAAAGTATTCACACCTCTGCAATTCTGTCAGATAATACTCAGTTTCTTCCTGAAAATGATTGCAAACACAAATTCTTTGGTATTATTATCTTCATTTAATTTGTCTTAAATGAAGAAACACAAAAAGAATTGTTCTAAAGCCAAATTGGATATAATTCCACACCAAACATAAAAAAGGGGGTGGACAAAAGTATTGGCACTGTTCGAAAAATCATGTGATGCTTCTCTAATTTGTGTAATTAACAGCACCTGTAACTTACCTGTGGCACCTAACAGGTGTTGGCAATAACTAAATCACACTTGCAGCCAGTTGACATGGATTAAAGTTGACTCAACCTCTGTCCTGTGTCCTTGTGTGTACCACATTGAGCATGGAGAAAAGAAAGAAGACCAAAGAACTGTCTGAGGACTTGAGAAACCAAATTGTGAGGAAGCATGAGCAATCTCAAGGCTACAAGTCCATCTCCAAAGACCTGAATGTTCCTGTGTCTACCGTGCGCAGTGTCATCAAGAAGTTTAAAGCCCATGGCACTGTGGCTAACCTCCCTAGATGTGGACGGAAAAGAAAAATTGACAAGAGATTTCAACACAAGATTGTGCGGATGTTGGATAAAGAACCTCGACTAACATCCAAACAAGTTCAAGCTGCCCTGCAGTCCGAGGGTACAACAGTGTCAACCCGTACTATCCGTCGGCGTCTGAATGAAAAGGGACTGTATGGTAGGAGACCCAGGAAGACCCCACTTCTTACCCCGAGACATAAAAAAGCCAGGCTGGAGTTTGCCAAAATTTACCTGAAAAAGTCCAAAACATTTTGGAAGAATGTTCTCTGGTCAGATGAGACAAAAGTAGAGCTTTTTGGGCAAAGGCATCAACATAGAGTTTACAGGAGAAAAAAAGAGGCATTCAAAGAAAAGAACACGGTCCCTACAGTGAAACATGGGGGAGGTTCCCTGATGTTTTGGGGTGGCTTTGCTGCCTCTGGCACTGGACTGCTTGACCGTGTGCATGGCATTATGAAGTCTGAAGACTGCCAACAAATTTTGCAGCATAATGTAGGGCCCAGTGTGAGAAAGCTGGGTCTCCCTCAGAGGTCATGGGTCTTCCAGCAGGACAATGACCCCAAACACACTTCAAAAAGCACTAGAAAATGGTTTGAGAGAAAGCACTGGAGACTTCTAAGGTGGCCAGCAATGAGTCCAGACCTGAATCCCATAGAACGCCTGTGGAGAGATCTAAAAATGACAGTTTGGAGAAGGCACCCTTCATATATCAGGGACCTGGAGCAGTTTGCCAAAGAAGAATGGTCTAAAATTCCAGCAGAGCATTGTAAGAAACTAATTGATGGTTACCGGAAGCGGTTGGTCGCAGTTATTTTGGCTAAAGGTTGTGCAACCAAGTATTAGGCTGAGGGTGCCAATACTTTTGTCTGGCCCATTTTTGGAGTTTTGTGTGAAATGAACAATGTTTTGCTTTTTGCTTCATTCTCTTTTGTGTTTTTTCATTTAAGACAAATTAAATGATGATAATAATAACAAAGAATTTGTGTTTGCAATCATTTTCAGGAAGAAACTGAGTATTATCTGACAGAATTGCAGGGGTGTGAATACTTTTGGCCATGACTGTATATATATATATATATATATATATATATATATATATATATATATATATATATATATATATATATATATATACAAACATATGCAAACACATATGTATAATTTACATAAATCATTGTGTTGCAAATGTCATAACATTACAACATTGTGCATGTTTTAAGAGGCATAGAGTATTTTATACACTTCTGAGCACTATAGATACTAAGATCGCAATCCAGCTTTGTTGCCATGGAAACGACTATTATTACAAAGCACCCCATCGATTATTATATATAAGGAAAATCAGACGTCATTTGAAAAATTTGCGATGCATCTATAAATTATAGTGCAACAAGCTATCTACCAACAACTGGGCAAGAAGAGGAGAAATCTAAGTAACATGTATATGGTTCTATTTATTTTTATTAATAGAAAGTGCACATAGAGTGCTCTGCAATAACCAGGTGCAAATATTCCACCTTTTAACTTCCATGCTATTCTGTGATATAAAACTTAGCTATGTTGTTAATATTACTTTAAAGAGATCTAAGAGGTAACATTTCTTCTTGTGAAGAGTGACATACCAGCTCTGGAATGCCAAGGTAAGGAGACTTATTCGCCATGCAATGCTCCTCTAGGAAATTTAATATGCCTCTTTGAAAAGGCAATTTGCATATTACATTTCCCAGAGGAGCATTGGACTGCGAATAAGTCTCCTTACCTTGGCATGCCAGAGCTGGTATGACTCTCCACAACGTTACCCCTTAGACCTCAGTCCAGAGTCTCTCACCTAGCCAGATCAGTTCTCATATTTTGCACTGACGAGGGCCAAAAGCCTGAAACTCCCTGTCTGCAAATCCTGAGTTTGCTTTTATCCCAAGTCATATTGCAAGACTCATTAAAGGGTCGATAGTGACTCTTCTAACAGATGGCGCTATTGAGTTCAAATCCCCTTCCTCTCTGAAGAGGCAAATTACACTGAGATGAAGAGTGTAGAAAATCTAACACTATACAATGGCACTATGATTGAAGGTATGTAGAACATTCATCACAGCATTCAGCAGATTTGTACATGTCATATAAGAAATAAACCTACTGGAGTGGACTTAGCATATGGCAGTGTAAGAAAATATATTGTCATGACAAAAAAGTAATGCGTCTTTTTAACTGGGACTATAAGAAATTTATCAATAGAGTAAATGTTCTAGTAGCTAGTGAAAATTGCACAATATACCGTATTTTTTCGGATTATAAGATGCACCGGACCATAAGACGCATCTAGGTTTTAGAGAAGGAAATTAGGAAAAAAAATTGAAGCAAAAAAATGGTCAATTCTGTACTGTAATATCCCCTATCCTGGTATATATGGTCCCCTCATCCCCATTCTGATACAGATGGCCCCCTCATCCCTATCCTGGTATGCATAGCCCCCTCATCCCTATCCTGGTGTGCATGGCCCCATCCTTATCCTGGTATGATTGGCACCATCCTGGTCCTGGTATCCACAACCACATCCCAGTCCTGGTATGATTGGCCCCATCACGGTCCTGGTATGATTGGTCCCATCCTTTTTCTTTTGTAATTGGCCCCATTCCGTTCCTGGTATGATTGGCCTCATCCTGTTCCTGGTATGATTGGCCTCATCCTGTTCCTGGTATGATTGGCCCCATCCTGTTCCTGGAGTGATTGGCCCCATCCTGTTCCTGGTATGATTGGCCCCATCCTTTTTCATTTATAATTGGCCCCATCCCGTTCCTGGTATCAATAGCCCCATCAGGAAAGATTAAAAAAACAAAAAACATTACTCTCACCTACACGGAGCTCCCTCGCAGCATCCTGCTTTGGTGCCAGCAGCTGCTTAATGCTTGTAAGCAGCGCATGGCAGGGATGTCAAGCGCTGATCACAAACAGTGCACAGCTGCCGGAATACTCACCAGGACCGTTCATTGCATCCATTCCTCTTCAGTAGCGTGCACTGTCAGCCAAAGACTTCCTGCTGCGGCCGGCGGTCACGTGTGCCGATACTTAAGAGAAATTAATATTCTGAATATTCATTTCTCTTAAGTATTGGCACACGTGACCACTGGCTCCAGCAGGAAGCTGAAGGTAGTCAGTTGGGCATCACCTAAATGCAGCACTTAAATGTACAGCAATAAATTAGACCAGAATTTAACATTATGTATACAGACTGCAGCTAGTTATTTGCCACCATCACACTCTAATCAGCATGTCTATTTATCTATTCTTCCTGCAGGTTTGTCACCCAGATTTTCCCAGTCTGTGATCATTCTTACCTCTCCTGCATGTATTTACTTGGTATATTTTAAACTGACCACTGCACTACCCCCTTCACAACTTTTCTTTATTACCTGCTTGTTTACTCTGCTAAAAATTAGCACAGGCCTCTCCCCTTTGCTTCACACCTGAATGTACTTGTTATCAAATATATTGTGAGCAGTAAGTCTGCATGACACAGTCTGCTGTGCATCACCTAAGTGCAGCACTTAAGTGTACTGCAATGAATTAGATCAGAAGGGAACTGAAAGTAACTGAGTACAGTCACAATAAACAATGTTTCTGTTTGTTTTCACTCTCACCCCTATAGTCCTGCACTTCCTACTAACCACCCTAATTCCTACACCCAGTAATCAACTGGTCAGCTCTCCTTCCATCCCCTCCAACCATCTCACATCCTCCTCAGAACTGTTCCTCAACATAAAATCCTATGTCTCCAAACATAGACAGCCACCTCATGCCCTCTCCTGCTCCCACTTAACACTTTCTCTGCTTCTCCTCACTACCGGAGATATCTTTCCAAATCCTGGAACTCCTCACCACATCCACACAGTTACTTCTACCTCTCATCAACGAACTATCACACATTTCCGCTACCTTTCTAACCTTATACCTATTCACACAGCTACTGCTTCCCCAGTCCCTCTAACAGGAGCTCTATGGAACGCTCGCTCTGTCTGGAACACAGCGAAATACTTCCAGGACATAGTGCGCCAGCGCATGCGCACTAAGACTTTTCAGCTTTGCCCGCAGTTGGGCAAAGCATACTGAACGTGCGCAAGGCAAGATTGCCTTGTGCAGGCGTGTTCTACGGAGGACAGCGAATCAACTTCAAGCCAATATTGCGGCCAGCGTGCAGCCAGCAGGAAAGGAAGGGGTGAATAAAACACCCTCAAAACACCGCCCATTGGACCGAAAAAAGGTCCCGCCAAATTCAGGTGACAGGTTCCCTTTAAGACTACCTCATTCTTCAAGCCGAAGATTGGTAACATCAGACAAAGGTTTGGCCAACAGTAACTACAGCCCCTCCTCATAAATACTCAGCACACCTTTGGCCTGGGACAGCTCATAGAGTCTCACGACTTTCGGTATCACCTATTTTGATGACACACAGATCTACCTCTTTGGAACCGATATCACTTCCTTACTAACTACAATCCCACAATATTTGGCAGCTATTTCACCTTCTCTGCTAGATTTCTAACACTTAACATGGATAAAACAGAATTCATCATCTTTCCCCTATTTCACTCAACCCCATCAACAGACCTTTTCTTCAAAGTCAATGGCTGCTTACTATCACTAGTCCTGCAAGCTCACTGCCTCAGGGTAACCCTTGAATCTGATCTCTCCTTCAAACCACATATCCTAGATCTTTCCACTTCCTGCTGATGCCAATTCAAAAATATTTCCCAAGATCTGCACATTCCTTAACCAAGAATAAGCAAAAACACTAGTGCAAGCCCTCATTATCTCCCGCCTCGCCTACTGCAACCTCCTGCTTTGTGACCTCCCCTCTAACACTCTTGCACTCCTCCAATCCATCCCAAACTCTACTGCCTGACTAATCCACCTGCCCCCTCCACTATTCCCTGGCCTCTCCTCTCTGTCAATCTCTTCAGAGGCTCCTCATTGCCCAGAGACTCCAGTTCAAAACCCAAACCATTACAAAGCCAACGTGTCGTCTCCATATATCTGTGACCTAGTCTCCCAGTACTTACCTGCACGCAACCTCCGATCCTCACAAGATCTCCTCTACTCCCCTCTTATCTTTTCCTCCCACAATCGCGTACAAGATTTGTTCCATGCATCCCCCCTTCTCTGGAACGCTATACCCCAACATATCAGACTCTCATCTACCGTGGAAACCTTCAAAAGGTTTCCACAGTTGGAAACCACGAAGTTAAGAAGATGGCTTCCAGTCATGCTCAGTGAGCCTCTGAAGGGGCGTACACTTGGCTTCTGAGAAGCATTGATGCTGCCGAAATGAGAGGCGCACATGCACTAGATTTGCATGAGCTGGCGACGAGGCCGGCTCATGCAAATTATGTTATCAGGTCTAGAGGGGCTTGACAACATGGAAAGCGTGCTGACTAGTCTGGGGCAGCTAGCGTCCCATCGACTAGTCAAAGTCTTCATTAGCATAGGAAACCGGGACATTTTAAGTGCTTTTTTAAAGCATTTATTTAACTGAATAATGTTATACAGGGCTGGTTAGGCAGGGAGCTAATCATGCATAGGGGAATGCTGCTGGGTTGGAGGGCATGGAGAAGCTGACAGGTTCCTTTTATAGCTAAGTAGTGAAAGATGGCATCTAAATCCTGGGTGAAAAAGCAAAAAAATGTATTCTGTCATAAAAAGTAACCACGTTTCGACCTATCAAAAGGGTCTTTATCAAATACTTGATGATGATCTTTTTGACAGATAGAACGTGGTTACCTTTTATATGGCAGAATAAACTTTGTTTTACTTCTAACCAGGGACTTGGACGCTGTCTTTCACTACTTACTGGTTTATCTTCAAGTGTTTTTTTTTACTTTGCGTCCATTGATATGAGTGCTGCTGGTTGCTTTCTTCATTCCTGTGACTTTTTGAAAGCCGTCTTTTAAATCTTGAATGGGCAAAGTGTGGCACATGAGTTTGCTGCTGCCACATATTTATTAATGTCTAAAGACACACAGTCGCCTTACAAAGGTAAAGCACATATAGGGTTAGAGCAAGATCAGAGCTTGTCTCTATTTTAGAACAGTAATTAGCATCAAAGATATTTATTATGAACTGGGCACCATTGGCCGATATCACAAAAAATACTAGCAGTTTTCCCCTGTGACATTATTAATTTATCTGCCCAAATACCTTGAATGCAGACATGATAATTCTCTAAAGGAACTTATCAGCAGGATTTACCCCTGTAGTCCACCACCAATGTTAGTATCACCCTCCTATAAAGGCTTCCTATAATCCCCAGCGCCACCAGGCTTCCATAATGGGACCAGAAAATTTAAGAATTTGTTGTCCTCTGGTGTTATCGCTTTCAATTTCAAACTATCAGTAGAAAGAAAGTCACACAAATTCATAGATTTGGAGAGTAGAAGCACACAAGCCTAAGATTACTATGTCTAATGCTAAAAGTGGACTGAAATGGCATTGGATATTGACGTGAACCCCGTCTTCTCACTTTTACTATGAATTGTACTGTAGATTGTGAGCCCAGCTGGTCACATCATTTTTTTGGGGGGGCAAAAATCAAGTTTCTCTAAAATTTCAGGAGCTGTCAGTGATTGGATAATTCTTTGAAATCAAATGGGTTTTTTTTGCAGTCATCACTAGGGGAAGCTGACTGCATATCATGTGCACGCCCCTAGTGACACCAGCAGGCAAATGCAATCAGGTTCAATACTGGATGTAAGTTTTGTTTTTGATTTCTTGAATACGAACTTTTGGTGCTGACTGCAGATCTGGCAATGATGCTGCAATATTTATGCAAATTTATTTCTATGTCTCAAGGGTATATTATATTCCATTAATAGGCGAGCGTTTGGAAATAGGTACACCCTTGACTATGTTTACAGAAAATTAATTTGAGTTGGTAGATGCTCTGGATTTATACACTGGACATCATTATTGACTCCACACAGCTGTGAGCCCTGTCTTGACACCTAAATTCTAATGAAAAATGAATTGACATTTAATGAACAAACCGCCTACGCCGCTGGTGTTGGGAAATTAATATATTCTGCCGAGTCACTGACTGCAGTGTATAACTGTGGACTAATTACTGCAGGTGGAAGGCACATGCAAAACAGATTAATACAGAAAAAGAATGAGAAGAAAATGGAAGCTGCACAGGGTTTTTATCCAGTAAGGCAATGTTTCAGTGCTCGTCAAAAAATAAATAAAAAAATAAGAATATGAAATTACTTCACCTTCAGAAACCAAAGGATCAAGTAAATACTGGCTAGCGGCTGCTGGAAGCAGCAGATTGTGAAACATTTGGGTCGTGGTGGTGTGACATTCCTACTGTGATAACAGATGGTAACTGAAGGTAGATATTAACATGGTTAAGCCTAATGTGGCTGGTCTCCAAATATTCCTTTAATGGTTCAACTTTTTTCGAAATATAACATTTTAAGAATATATTTCATGAAAAAGGAGAATAATTCATGGACAAGCTGCTGTTTTTCTGGAGGTAAGAACCATTTAATGGCAAATATATTCCAAGTGGTGTATTTTTGCAGCAAAAAAATTAATTGCGACAATTACAAGATATATTCCTATATAGGTGAAAAGTAAATCTGCGACATGTACATTGTTTGGATTTCCACACAAATTTCTTTGTCAGCAGAAATACTTTCTGATGAGCTTTCAAGTGGTTTGTAATTTAATCATAAACTAAAAACCACAACACAAATCCAAGTCCAGTAATTGCACTTGAGTTTTTCGATGCACAATTATCTAAATTTGTGGAGTATTTTTTCATCAAATGTGAATCCACCCCAAAAATCTTCCTTTCTATGCAGCTGACAGCTCCGGTCCCAAGTGCCGGCGGAAGTGCTGGGTATTGATGCGAGAGACTCACATGAGTTTCTTGCATTACACTCGCTAGTGTGACCCCGGCCTTACACTGATTAAGGCCACGTTTACATGTTCAGTATTTGGTCAGTTTTTTACCTCAGTATGTGTAAGCCAAAACCAGGAGTGGGTGATAAATACAGAAGAGGTGACATATTTCTATTATACTTTTCCTCTGATTGTTCCTCTAGTGATTTTGGCTTACAAATACTGAGGTAAAAAACTGACCAAATACTGACCGTGTGAATGAGGCCTATCTGGTATTATAGGGAAGGAAGACAGAGGAGATGAAAGCTGAAAACTGCTGGTCTTTGGAAAAATACACTTTTCACACTTCACACATCTATAACACTTTTGGATTCTGGAGCAATATGACAATTATTTTTTAATTAACAGTATACTTTAAAGACCCAGGCAAGGTACAATTCCACATACATATAAGGCCGGGATCACACACAGCGAGATACGGCCGAGTCTCGCAGGTTAAAACCAAGCTCTGGCACCGGCACTCCAGAGCGGAGGGTGCGGCCGCATAGCAATACATGGAGCCGCACGCTCCGCTCCGGAATGCCGGTGCCAGAGCTTGTTTTTAACCTGCGAGACTCGGCCGTATCTCGCTGTAGTGTGACTCCAGCCAAATAATAGTTATACTTTGTAAAACATTAAGCAGATGTCCATGAATTACATACATATTCTACCTGTGCTCTTCATGGATAGAAAAAGTACCCATTAAAGTTTATGTGGCTGTTCACATGTCTGTATTTTTTTTGCAGACTGAGTTGTCTGCAAAAAAAATAAAATAAAAATGGATACGTCCATTTTTTATCTGAGTCACAGATCAAGCTCGCTAATGCATTTCTATGGATCTGTGAAAAATCCCTTACAGGACAAGTTACCATCGGTGTGTTGTCCAGGATTACCGTAACATTGCAAAGTATAGGAGAAGCTTTGCAATTTGTTTAATTTTTTTTTTCATAAGAGAAAGTTAATGATGAATTACTAATGGAAAAACTGACACCCCGACCAAACACTGATGAAAATCGGACCATTTTTTGTTTATCAGAAAAATTTGTAGCATTTTGAACAATACTATACATTCTCGTTTCCGTAAAACCGAAAGTCAAATATTATAAGGCAAGTACTTTCACTACATTTTTTAAATAATTTGATTAGAATGTGTTTTAACTTTAAAAAATATATATATTATATTTAGCCAAAGTATTAGCTTACGTGTAGAAGGAGTTTTTAGAGCGAGATTGCAAAAATAAAAAACACGTCTGAAAAATTGCTCAAAAACCACTTGACTCTTCTTAGGGTACGTTTTTTTAAAAACGTTTTGGAGCAGCAATTAGCCGAACCCTCCTCAAAACCTCAAATCTACTCAAAAACTTGGAGTTTCTGTTTTACAACTCAATAGAAGACTCCGTGTTCACATAGCCTCAGATAGAATCTGCTCCACACTAGGCACTGATCAATCAGAAGGCTGACAAAAACGCTTCAGGAAAAATACTTTGGCAAAACACTTCAAAAACTCTTCAAAACTGCTTTAGGAAACATAAATCTTCCAAAAGAAGGAGAGGCTCCTGAAATGGACGTCACTCGAAAACTCAGTTTTTGCCTAAAAAACCTCTGTGTGCATATACCATTAGGCAATGTGCACACTGCGTCTTTTCAATCAGATTACTCCCTGAATTATTTAAAAGAAGTGACAAGATTATTCTTCAGGCGGCGTCACAGTATAGAGTATTCTATATATTCACAGTTTAAAGTAAAAGATGCCAGCGATAGAGTCCTCACAAGAACGATGTCAATGCCGCCAGTGAATGAAGCTGCCTTAGGAAAGTGACCGCCAGACCTTTCTTGAAGTGGCTTTGTCGTCGTTTAAAAGACTCTGGGTGAACATAACGTTAAGGTTACCTAAGTCTAAAAACTATATTGATATATGTTCTTTTCTGTTACTGCGGCAAAAGGGTGACTCTACATGTGGAAACTCAAAGGCTTTGAGTGGAAAAGAGTGTCAATGACAGCTTTTAAAAAAAGGGGTTGTCTTGTTTGAAAACCATTTAGAATGTTAAAATCTAACAGAATCATTTTTCCGATTCCCTGCCGATCCTGTTCCGATACTTCCCAGTCCCCAACCAGTGTCTGTATTTCTGGTTGCAGTAATGACTTTCCATTGTGTTATTGCTGGAGCCGGAAGTACAGAGAACAGTTGGAAACAGAGAAGTGTAAGACCCAGAATGTACGGGGATCAGAAAGGCAAGAATGATGACTTTCGTTTTGCTTTATAACATTATAAGCGATTTAAAAAAATATATATTTTAATGGCTAAACAACCAGTTTAATATTAGCTGACCAGCAAATACTAACCGTCATGATGAATTGTGGGAGTACAATTAGGTAAGAAAATACTTCTCTAGTAGAATTTTTACTGTAATACCTACTCTTGCCAATCGACAACAATAACCAATTACTCCAAATAATAATGAGTAATAATTCATATTTTAAAGGGAACCTGTCACCCCCAAAATCGAAGATGAGCTAAGCCCACCGGCTACAGCATTCTGTAATGCTGTAGATAAGCCCCGATGTTTCCTGAAAGATGAGAAAAAGAGGTTAGATTATACTCACCCAGGGGCGATGCCACTGCGGTCCGGTCCGATGGCCGTCACGGTCTGGTCCGGGGCCTCCCATCTTCTTACGATGACGTCCTCTTCTTGTCTTCCTACCGCGGCTCGGCGCAGGCATACTTTGTCTGCCCTGTTGAGGGCAGAGCAAAGTACTGCAATGCGCAGGCGCTGGGAAAGGTCAGATAGGCCCAGCGCACTGCAGTACTTTGCTCTGCCCTCAACAGGGTAGACAAAGTACGCCTGCGCCAGAGCGTGAAGACAAGAAGAGGACATCATCCTATGAAGATAGGAGGCCCCGGACCTGACCGTGACACCCATCAGATCGGACCGCCCCCCCAGTTAGTATAATCTAACCTCTTTTTCTCATCTTTCAGGATACATCGGAGGCTTATTTACAGCATTACAGAATGTTGTAGATAAGTCCCTGGTGCTGGTGGGCTTAGCTAATTTCGATTTTGGGGGTGACAGGTTCCCTTTGATGGCTAATAAGTCAAACTAATAATCATATTTACCTTCCCATTTGGTGTTAATTAAATATGAGAACTGTCACATCTACAGCACATTGGCACCCCATCGTTCACTTACATTAAAAGGTTTCCTGGGGCGGACATGGACCTTTCTTCTCTTCTGGCACATTCAAATGGGTTTCCAAATGAGCGCTTCCGCAGCATTGCTTTCACCAAAATCTTAATTAAGAAAAAAAGTGCTGTGTCAACCAACAAATATATATGTTAAGGAATGAGACACAAATAATACAGATACTATCGCACAACTCTATAAACACAATGGTAAATAAGTGTAAGGCAAAAATGCCAAATATGTTACATGCCAATAACACTGCTTAATGAATTTTGTCATAAATGATCAGATTGGGGAAATATGATGACCTGAAACTTTGGTGACAAAGTTTCATTATTGGTTTTTGCCTAAAGAAATTGATCTGGCATCCTCGCGCTGCCCATGGATGGCCAATTTAGTTGCCTAGCCATATAATGCTTTTCCCTGATAACTATTTTAATAATAAAAACACATTTATCTATTTATCTCCTTTTAACAATGTTTTGTTTCATGAACTACAAATCAGCAAAGTGTTAAGTTATGTAGGTATTTGCAACAGCCATAAATTATATATTTTTTCACCAATGTGCCCATATGAGGGATGGTGTCTTATTAGAAAGAGTTGTATTTTTTAATGGCATCATATTGGGACACGTCCATTGTGGTTTTTTTTGGAGGGGGGGTTGCTATAGGAAAGTATATGTAAAAATAAACGCATTCCTGCCTTTATTGGGATCTATTTTTACAGCATTTACACACTGAGATAATTATTTTTTATGGCATTCTTTTTTTTCTTTAATGTTGACATACATTTGTGTGGGATTAATCACTGCGTGAAGAGATATAGTTTTCATTAATACCATTTTGATACATGGAGTTTATTCCTTAAGATTTTTTTTTTTTACATTTATTGTGCAGATTAATTATTGTGTTGGCTTTATAGTTTATATTATTGCAGTTGCAGCACTATCAATTATGTTCGGTATGTTTCCAACATATTTTCCAGAATAATGAAAACGTGTTGTTTTTTTTACTTTGGACTTTTTTTCTACAATACACTTTACAATTTTTTTTATCACTATGAGTATATATATATGAATATATTAAATTTTGATTGCTAACATAATGCAATACTTCTGTATTTTATAGTAATATGCCAGTGGTACAGTACAAATTGTGCACAATCTGGGATGGTCCTTGCAGAGGGATAATTGTGCCTTAATATTTAGCTGTGGACAAAATCTGTGGCACTCTATATAATTTTATTATCCTTGAAGCAATACATTGATATTACTGTGCTTCCGATGCTTCACAGTCCTTATGCCTAACTATAATGGATCTATTTGGTTTCTTTTAGAATAGCTGCTATTTTAGCTAGATAAGATTTACAATGCGGCTAATACTTCTGGAACTGACAAGAGGAGAAAGTCAGAAGCAAGAGTCAGGTATTTGAGTTTTAAATCTAGATAACATATTCAGATCTCAGAGTCAGATCTCAGAGTCAGTTGTGTAAAGTGAGAAATTTGGCTTAAACTTTCAATAATCTGATGTTTGGCATCTAAATATGTCCTAACATGAACACTGGAGATGAATATTCAATAAGCTTCTCAGGACCTTGGTCTAGTAACCAGATTGGTGGTCCTTGGCCACCAACCAGGGGTTTCAAAACCTCCTTCTACCTATCTCAAGAGACTCTTCTGATTAGCAGGGCCAATACAATGTACACATGACATTGTGCTGGGCCTGCTAATCAAAAGAGGTGCTAGGGATATCGAGATGTGATTCTCAGGTCAGTGGCCATGGACAACGATGTGGATGCTGGACTAGAGTCCTACAAAACTTTTTGATCATATCTAATGGACAATATACCTGGCTGTTGTACACACTTTTGTAGTGGACATGAGGTCAGCAATAGTCTGCAGCTACCCAATCCCTTATGAAACAAGCTGTGATGCACCAAGTGCACAACTGTATCCTACCTCCTGCAGTGGTGTCTTTCCAGCGATGTTGGAGCCACTGTTCCTGGACGTGATACAAGTCATGTCATTCTCCAGGAACTCTGATGGTGACATTGCTTAAAGAAGTTGTCCACTACTATAACTTTTTTTTTTTTTTTCCATAAATCTTGCTATTATGGGCCACTGAAAACATCTACTGTGTTTATTTTAGCAATATTACCTTTTATCATGCTGTAGCAGCACATCTTCAGTGCTGGATTCAGCTCTCATAGGGTTAATCGACAACTTCCTTTCTCCTGAGTTACTGTGCTCTAATACTACAAGTTCCATGATGCATTGCACTGCTACTAAGCACGAACCTACCACACCCACTCCAAACCACACCCCAACCCCTCCCTCCTCTCCCCCCTCTATCTTCAGAAAGATTTGTGATGTCATTTCTGTCCAACCTCCTCTTTACATTTGTCCAACCCACACTCCATTACAGATAGATAGATAGATATGGGATAGACAGACAGATAGATAGATAGATAGATAGATAGATAGATAGATACAGATATATCTATATATCTATGTCTATTTCCATAGGTATGTCCATATCCATGTTTCTAAACCCCTTCACCCCTGGAGCTTTTTTGTTTTCGTTTATCGCTCCCCTTCTTTCCAGAGCCATAATTTTTCCATCAATATGGCCATGTGATCTTTTGCGTGACAAGTTCTACTTTTGAACGACACCATTGGTTTTACCATGTCGTGTAGCAGAAAATGTGAAAAAAATTCAAAGTGCAATGAAATGGCAAAAAAGTGCAATCCCACACTTGTTTTTAGCTTGGCTTTTTGGCTATGTTCACTAAATGCTAAGGCTGTGTGCACCCGTTGCGGATCTGATTGCAGATCCGCAGCGTTTTTTGCTGCACTGAATTGCATCAAATCCACAGTGTAGTGCACAACCAATGTAAGTCTATGGGAGCCGCAGACTTGTTGTGCACATGCTGCGGAAAAAGCCGCACCAAAACCACACCAAGAACTGCATCAAAACTGCACCAAAAACTGTATCAAAACCGCACCAAAACTGCACCAGGTTTTGATGCAGTTTTTGGTGCAGTTTTGATGCAGTTTTTGGTGCAGTTTTGATGCAGTTTTTGGTGCGGTTTATGCGCGGTTTTAATGCCGTTTTTGGAAATAAGTAAATAAACGGAAAATGTGCATGATTTGAATGGAAACATGCATGAAAAAACGGATTCCAAGGCCGGATTCATCATTTCACAGCTCAGTTTCATACGTTTTTTTGCCGGATCCGTCGCTGTGCGTTTTTTCGCCGGACAGAAAAAACGTTCCTCTGTATGTGTTTTCCATCCGGCGGAAACAGCTTTTTTGACGGATCCAGCAAAAAACGGATGAAACTCTATGAGAAAAAAACGGATCCGACGGAAAAAAATGGATCTGTTTTTTTCAAAACTCGCCAGATTGTGCCTCACGGCAAAAACCTGATGTGTGAAAGCACCCAAATATATGGATAGATACATCTATGTATCTATAGATATATCTATAGATAAATATATCTATAGATAGATATATCCATAGATATACAGTTAGGTCCATATATATTTGGACAGAGACAACATTTTTCTAATTTTGGTTATAGACATTACCACAATGAATTTTAAACAAAACAATTCAGATGCAGTTGAAGTTCAGACTTTCAGCTTTCATTTGAGGGTATCCACATTAAAATCGGATGAAGGGTTTAAGAGTTTCAGCTCCTTAACATGTGCGACCCTGTTTTTAAAGGGACCAAAAGTAATTGGACAATTGACTCCAAGGCTATTTCATGAACAGGTGTGGGCAATCCCTTCGTTATGTCATTCTCAATTAAGCAGATAAAAGGCCTGGAGTTGATTTGAGATGTGGTGCTTGCATTTGGAAGGTTTTGCTGTGAAGTAAACATGCGGTCAAAGGAGCTCTCCATGCAAGTGAAACAAGCCATCCTTAAGCTGCGAAAACAGAAAAAAACAAGCCGAGAAATTGCTACAATATTAGGAGTGGCAAAATCTACAGTTTGGTACATCCTGAGAAGGAAAGAAAGCACTGGTGAACTCATCAATGCAAAAAGACCTGGGTGCCCACGGAAGACAACAGTGGTGGAGGATAGAAGAATAATCTCCATGGTGAAGAGAAACCCCTTCACAACAGCCAACCAAGTGAACAACACTCTCCAGGAGGTCGGTGTATCAATATCCAAATCTACCATAAAGAGAAGACTGCATGAAAGTAAATACAGAGGGTCCACTGCACGGTGCAAGCCACTCATAAGCATCAAGAATAAAAAGGCTAGACTGGACTTTGCTATAAAACATCTAAAAAAGCCAGCACAGTTCTGGAAGAACATTCTTTGGACAGATGAAACCATGATCAACCTCTACCAGAATGATGGAAAGAGAAATGTATGGCGAAGGAGTGGTACAGCTCATGATCCAAAGCATACCACATCATCTGTAAAACACGGCGGAGGCAGTGTGATGGCTTGGGCATGCATGGCTGCCAGTGGCACTGGGTCACTAGTGTTTATTGATGATGTGACACAGGACAGAAGCAGCCGAATGAATTCTGAGGTATTCAGAGCCACACTGTGTGCTCAGATCCAGCCAAATGCAGCCAAACTGATTGGTCGTCGTTTCATACTACAGATGGACAATGACCAAAAACATAAAGCCAAAGCAACCCAGGAGTTTATTAAAGCAAAGAAGTGGAATATTCTTGAATGGCCAAGTCAGTCACCTGATCTCAACCAAATTGAGCATGCATTTCACTTGTTAAAGACTAAACTTCAGACAGAAAGGCCCACAAACAAACAGCAACTGAAAACCACCGCAGTGAAGGCCTGACAGAGCATCAAAAAGGAGGAAACACAGCATCTGGTGATGTCCATGAGTTCAAGACTTCAGGCAGTCATTGCCAGCCAAGGGTTTTCAACCAAGTACTAAAAATGAACATTTTATTTAAAATTATTGAATCTGTCCAATTACTTTTGGTCCTTTTAAAAACAGGGTGGCACATGTTAAGGAGCTGAAACTCTTAAACCCTTAATCCGATTTTAATGTGGATGCCCTCAAATGAAAGCTGAAAGTCTGAACTTCAACTGCATCTGAATTGTTTTGTTTAATATTCATTGTGGTATTGTCTATAACCAAAACTAGAAAAATGTTGTCTCTGTCCAAATATATATGGACCTAACTGTATAATAGAAAGGCCGATATTTCTATAAGGCTACTTTCACACTTGCGTTTTCCGCAATCCGTCTTTTTGGGAAAAAAACGGATCCTGCAAATGTGCTCGCAGGATGCGTTTTTTACCCATAGACGTGTATTAGTGAAGGATCGCGACTGATGGCCACACGTCGCGTCCATCGTGCAATGGATGCGTCGTGTTTTGGCGGACCGTTGGCACGTCCGTCGCGTCTGCCATTTTCTACCGCGCATGCGCGGCCAAAACTCCGCCCCCTCATCCCCAAACTTCAGAATGGGCAGCGGATGCGTTGAAAAACTGCATCCGCTGCCCACGACGTGCACAAATTTCACAACGTGCGTCGGTACGTCGGCCCAACGCATAGCGATGGACCCGTGCCGACGCAAGAGTGAAACAGGCCTTAACCCCTTCACCCCGAAGCCTGTTTTCACCTAACTGACACGGCCAATTTTTACAATTCTGACCACTGTCACTTTATGAGGTCATAACTCTGAAACGCTTCAACGGATCCTGCTGATTCTGACATTGTTTTCTCGTGACATATTGTACTTCATGATAGTGGCAAAATTTCTTTGATATTACTTGCGTTTATTTGTGAAAAAAACAGAAATTTGGTGAAAATTTTGAAAATTTTGAAATTTTCAAACTTTGAATTTTTATACCCTTGCATTAGAGACTCATATCGCACAAATTAGGTAATAAATAACATTTCCCACATGTCTACTTTACATCAGCAAAATTTTGGAACCAATTTTTTTTTGTTAGGGAGTTATAAGGGTTAAAAGTTAAACAGCGATTTCTCATTTTTGCAACAACCTTTACAAAACCATTTTTTTTAGGGACCACATCACATTTGAAGTCACTTTGAGGGGTTTATAGGATTTAAAATACCCAAAAGTGACACCATTCTGAAAACTACACCCCTTGAGGTACTCAAAACCACATTCAAGAATTTTATTAACCCTTCAGGTGCTTCACAGGAATTAACGGAATGTGGAAGGAAAAAATTAACAGTTAACTTTTTTTTCCACATAATTATCTTTTAGCAACAATTTTTTCATCTTCACAAGTATAAAAGGAGAAAATGGACCACTAAAGTTGTTGTGCAATTTCTCCTGAATACACCGATACCCCATATGTGGGGGAAAACCACTGTTTGGGCGCACGGCAGGGCTCGGAAGGGAAGGAGCGCCATTTGACTTTTTCAAACCAAAATTGGCTGGAATTGAGATCGGACACCATGTCGCGTTTGGAGAGCCCCTGATGTACCTAAACAGTGGAAAACCGCCACAAGTGACCCCATTTTGGAAACTAGACCCTTCAAGGAACTTATCTGGCTATGTTGTGAGCACTTTGAACCCCCAGGTGCTTCACAGAAGTTTAGAACATAGAGGCGTGAAAATAAAAAATCACATTTTTTCCCCAAAAATGATCTTTCAGCAACAATTTCTTTATCTTCACAAGTGTAAAAGGAGAAAATGGACCACTAAAGTTGTTGTGCAATTTATCCTGAATACACTGATACCCCATATGTGGGGGAAAACCACTGTTTGGGCGCACGGCAGGGCTTGGAAGGGAAGGAGCGCCATTTGACTTTTTCAAACCAAAATTGGCTGGAATTGAGATCGGACACCATGTCGCGTTTGGAGAGCCCCTGATGTACCTAAACAGTGGAAAACCGCCACAAGTGACCCCATTTTGGAAACTAGACCCTTCAAGGAACTTATCTGGCTATGTTGTGAGCACTTTGAACCCCCAGGTGCTTCACAGAAGTTCAGAACATAGAGGCGTGAAAATAAAAAATCACATTTTTTCCCCAAAAATGATTTTTTAGCAACAATTTCTTTATCTTCACAAGTGTAAAAGGAGAAAATGGACCACTAAAGTTGTTGTGCAATTTCTCCTGAATACACTGATACCCCATATGTGGGGGAAAACCACTGTTTGGGCGCACGGCAGGGCTCGGAAGGGAAGGAGCGCCATTTGACTTTTTCAAACCAAAATTGGCTGGAATTGAGATCGGACACCATGTCGTGTTTGGAGAGCCCCTGATGTACCTAAACAGTGGAAAACCGCCACAAGTGACCCCATTTTGGAAACTAGACCCTTCAAGGAACTTATCTGGCTATGTTGTGAGCACTTTGAACCCCCAGGTGCTTCACAGAAGTTTAGAACATAGAGGCGTGAAAATAAAAAAATCACATTTTTTCCCCAAAAATGATCTTTTAGCAACAATTTCTTTATCTTCACAAGTGTAAAAGGAGAAAATGGACCACTAAAGTTGTTGTGCAATTTATCCTGAATACACTGATACCCCATATGTGGGGGAAAACCACTGTTTGGGCACACGGCAGGGCTCGGAAGGGAAGGAGCGCCATTTGACTTTTTCAAACCAAAATTGGCTGGAATTGAGATCGGACACCATGTCGCGTTTGGAGAGCCCCTGATGTACCTAAACAGTGGAAAACCGCCACAAGTGACCCCATTTTGGAAACTAGACTCTTCAAGGAACTTATCTAGCTATGTTGTGAGCACTTTGAACCCCCAGGTGCTTCACAGAAGTTTAGAACATAGAGGCGTGAAAATAAAAAATCAAATTTTTTCCCCAAAAATGATTTTTTAGCAAGAATTTCTTTATCTTCACAAGTGTAAAAGGAGAAAATGGACCACTAAAGTTGTTGTGCAATTTATCCTGAATACACTGATACCCCATATGTGGGGGAAAACCACTGTTTGGGCGCACGGCAGGGCTCGGAAGGGAAGGAGCGCCATTTGACTTTTTCAAACCAAAATTGGCTGGAATTGAGATCGGACACCATGTCGCGTTTGGAGAGCCCCTGATGTACCTAAACAGTGGAAAACTGCCACAAGTGACCCCATTTTGGAAACTAGACCCTTCAAGGAACTTATCTAGCTATGTTGTGAGCACTTTGAACCCCAAGGTGCTTCACAGAAGTTTAGAACATAGAGGCGTGAAAATAAAAAATCACATTTTTTCCCCAAAAATGATTTTTTAGCAACAATTTCTTTATCTTCACAAGTGTAAAAGGAGAAAATGGACCACTAAAGTTGTTGTGCAATTTATCCTGAATACACTGATACCCCATATGTGGGGGAAAACCACTGTTTGGGTGCACGGCAGGCCATTTGACTTTTTCAAACCAAAATTGGCTGGAATTGAGATCGGACACCATGTCGCGTTTGGAGAGCCCCTGATGTACCTAAACAGTGGAAAACCGCCACAAGTGACCCCATTTTGGAAACTAGACCCTTCAAGGAACTTATCTAGCTATGTGATGAGCACCGTGAACCTCCAAGTGCCTCACCAAAAATTATAACGTTAAGTCGTAAAAAAAAATTAAACACATTTTTTCCACAAAAATGATCTTTTAACTACGATTTTTTTTATTTTCCCAAAGGTTATAGGACAAAATAGACAGAAAAAGATGTTGTGCAATTTTTCATGAGTACGCCGATACCCCATATGTGGGGAAAAACCACTGTTTGGGCACACGTCGGGGCTCGGAATGGAATAAGTGACGTTTTGGATTGCAGACTTTGATGGAATGGTCTGCGGGCGTCATGCTGTGTTTGCAGAGCCCCTAATGTGCCTCAACAGTGGAAATCTCCCACAAGTGACCCCATTTTGAAAACTGGACCTCCCAAGGAATTTATTTAGATATGTGGTGAGCACCGTAAACCTCCAAGTGCCTCACCAAAAATTATAACAATGAGCCTCACCAAAAATTATAACAATGAGTCGTGAAAAAAAAAAAACACAATTTTTCCACAAAAATGATCTTTTAGCTATGATTTTTTTATTTTCCCAAAGGTTATAGGACAAAATAGACAGAAAAAGATGTTGTGCAATTTTTCATGAGTACGCCGATACCCCATATGTGGGGAAAAACCACTGTTTGGGCACACGTCGGGGCTCGGAATGGAATAAGTGACGTTTTGGATTGCAGACTTTGATGGAATGGTCTGCGGGCGTCATGTTGTGTTTGCAGAGCCCCTAATGTGCCTCAACAGTGGAAATCTCCCACAAGTGACCCCATTTTGAAAACTGGACCTCCCAAGGAATTTATTTAGATATGTGGTGAGCACCGTAAACCTCCAAGTGCCTCACCAGTGACCCCGTTTTGGAAACTACACCCCTGAAGGAATATATCTAGAGGCATAGTTTTATAGTATTGATTTTAATTCTTTTGGTTTTACTGGTGTATGAATTTATAATGTGGTGTTATGTGTAAGATGTGCTCGGTACATCAGATAATAAAAGTGTGTTGTGTCAACAGGGTATAAACTAATTTTATTAATTTGTGGACGTGTGGTATGCTTTGAAGCAATCCTTAATGCAAAGGCCAGGTTTCTCAGGGCAGGTTTCACAGTGGTAGGTTGTGTCCTTTCGGATTCCCCTCTTGGAACATACTCTGCACCGTTTTTGTGATCGTCCTGTCCTCGCTGTTTGGGGAACCTGTCCTGGGAAATGTTGACCTGGGACAATACGGGCACTATCAGATTCAGAAGTACGGGGACCCTCACCTCCCTGTGTGCCAAACATTAGGGCCTTGATGACTACCTCCTGAAACTGAAGGAAGGTCCCCCCCCGTATTGCCTGTAGATCGGAACAGCACAAATGCATTGTACATTGCCATCTGTACAATGTGCACGGCCAATTTTTTGTACCATACGTAAGATTTTCGCATGGCACTGTATGGTTGGAGGACCTGATCTGAGAGATCCACACCCCCCATGTACCGATTGTAATCCAGGATACAATCTGGCTTTGTGACTTGTGTTGTGGTCCCACGAACAGTGACAAGGGTGCTGTTGTCACGGTGTATGGTGGTCAGGATAAGGACATCCCTTTTGTCCTTATACTTGACCACCAGCATGTTGTCGCTGCATTTGGCTCTGCTTTCCCCTTTTCTCAGCATTTGTCCAATTAGAGGCTTAGGGAGGCCTCGCTGATTTTTTCGCACGGTGCCACATGCAGCTGTACCTCTGGCAGAGAGGGCCTTAAAGAGTGGGATGCTGGTGTAAAAGTTATCAATGTAGAGGTGATAACCCTTATCCAGCAGTGGGTGCAGCAATTCCCACACAATTTTCCCACTCACCCCCAGGATCGGGGGGCATTCAGGAGGGTTAATCTGGGTGTCCTTACCCTCGTAGACCCTAAATCTGTGGGTGTACCCTGAGGTACTCTCGCACAGTTTGTACAGCTTTATTCCGTACCTGGACCTCTTACTAGGCAGGTACTGTCGGAATTTTAGCCTCCCTTTGAAATGAACCAGAGATTCATCAATAGCGATGTCCCTCTGGGGTGTGTACGCCTCAGCAAATTTTCTGCTGAAGTGTTCAATCACTGGCTGAATTTTATATAGACGATCAAAGTTTGGATCGTCTCGGGGAGGACACTGCGCATTATCACTGAAATGCAAAAATTTTTGGATCCCTTCAAATCGTGTCCTTTTCATGGCCATGCGGAATACCGGTGTACTGTAGAGAATTTCAGTACTCCAGTATTGCCGAAGCTCTGGCTTTTTGATTATGCCCATATGCAGCACAATTCCCCAAAATGTCATCATCTCTGCTGCATTTACGGGGGTCCATCTGGCGTGTGATGACGTGGGATTTTGGGTGAAAAATTGATGGGCATAAAGGTTCGTCTGGGCCACCATAAGATTTATTATTTCATCACTGAAAAAGAATTTGAAGAAGTCAATTTCAGTGAGGCCAGTCGTGTCAAACTGGATTCCTGAGCTGCTGCTGAAATCCGGAATGACGGGCTGAAAATTTTCAGGGGGTGCAATCCATACGGGATCGATTGCTGCAGGAGTTGCCTGGGTCCTTCGGCGCCTTGTTGGGGGTCCTTCCTCACCAGATGAGGAGGATGATGATGATGATGATGATGATGATGATGATGATGATGATGATGATGATGATGAGGAGGAGGAGGAGGAGGAATAGAGGAATGTGGGATCTTCCTCACTGGCTGTATCCGTGTCGGACGCAAGGATGGCGTAAGCCTCCTCTGGTGAATAGCGCCTTGTTGACGAATGGGCCATTTATTTTCCCAAACCCTGGGGATGTGTGTGTAAGTGGTGCTTTTACACGTGTAATGTGTGGGGCTTTTGTATAGGGTAGTCTTTATTATAACCAATCAGAGAGAAAAAACAAGTAGTGAGAAAAAATGTAGAAGAAACAAGAAAAAAAGATGAAAAGAAAAATCAGATGTAAAAAAATAAGTTTGTATAAAAAAAGTATAAATTTACCGTACGCAACTAAATCTTTTTTTTGCAAAAGAAAAAACGAACGCCACTAACAATGTGACGTACGCTCCCCTAATGAACGCGCTAAAAATTAGACGACGCAACTAATTATTCTTTTTACAAAAGAAGAGCGAACGCCACTAACAGTGTGACGTACGCTCCCCTAATGAACGCGCTAAAAATTAGACGACACAACTAATTATTCTTTTTACAAAAGAAGAGCGAACGCCACTAACAGTGTGACGTACGCTCCCCTAATGAACGCGCTAAAAATTAGACGACGCAACTAATTATTCTTTTTACAAAAGAAGAGCGAACGCCACTAACAGTGTGACGTACGCTTCCCTAATGAATGCGCTAAAAATTAGACGACGCAACTAATTATTCTTTTTACAAAAGAAGAGCGAACGCCACTAACAGTGTGACGTACGCTCCCCTAATGAACGCGCTAAAAATTAGACGACGCAACTAATTATTCTTTTTACAAAAAAAAGCGAACGCCACTAACAGTGTGACGTACGCTCCCCTAATGCACTAGAGATTATCCGGCGATAGCAGATTTTTTTTATGCAAAAAAGACGCTACCTCCCTACCTATAAAACTACTCTGTACGATTTTTTTTTCTACAAGATGATCGGTCGTCACTAACGCTGTGACGCCGGCTACACTAACACGCTACCACTAAACTACTCTGTACAATTTTTTTTTTCTCTCAAAAAAAAAAGACCGGTCGTCACTAACTCTGTGACACCAGCTAATCTACGTCTAAAACTACACTGTACTAACTACTATTATTATATTTTTGTAAAAAAAATCGGACGTCGCTTAGACTGCAATGTCCGCTACGCTAACTAGCTAAAAAAAAAAAAAAAAGTCCTGTAGCGCAGTCTCTGATCAGCAGCGATACTGATCAAAGAGCTGCGGACACAGGAAGAGCACAAAATGCTCTGCGCGGGACGCCACGCACAGGAAAAAAAGCGCAAAAAAGTGCGCTAAAAATTGAATTGGAGGGGGGAGGGGGGTACTGGAACAGGGATGGGGGGACGTCACCAAACAGTGATGCCGGCTACGCTACCTTGTTACGTCTAAAACTACACTGTACTATTTTTTTTCTAAAAAAAAAAAACGGACGTCGCTTAGACTGCAACGTCCGCTACGCTAACTAGCTAAAAAAAAGTCCTGTGGCGCAGACTCTGATCAGCAGTGATACTGATCAGAGCGCTGCGGACACAGGAAGAGCACGAATGCTCTGCGCGGGACGCCGCGCACAGGAAAAAAAGCGCAAAAAAGTGCGCAAAAAATTTCAATTGGAGGGTGGGGGAGGGGGAGGGAGGGGGTACTGGAACAGGGATGGGGGGATGGGAAAGGGGTGGGGGAGGTGCTGCTGCTGCTGCTGTGATCACAGGCCTCACACAGCAGCAGGTGGCAGCAGAGAGCACACAGCACAGGAGCACAGAGCTGGAGCAGGAGCACAAGCTGAGGCAGGAGATCGCCGGGACGATCGCACTGGCCACCAATGGAATCTTTGACTCAGGTCAGACAGAGGGGCTTAGACCACCGCTCTGCACGCCAAATCTGAGAGAAAGATGGCGTGCAGGGCAGTGATCGGTATTTTAAATTAACCCCTTTGGCGCTGATTGGCTAGAAGCTATTGTTCAGCCAATCAGCGCCATAGGGGTTAATCAGGTGAGGTGACATGGCGATCACCCCACCTACTGTGACGGCTGTGATTGGTGCGACGTCACACAGCATCAATCACAGCCTGTCACATGTTTTTTTTTTCTTAACTTTATTGTAATTTCGCTGTGATTGGCTGGTCAGAATTGACCAGCCAATCACAGCGATCGCTGATGCGGGGGGGGCGGTGCAACCCCCCGGAGCTACGTGCAGGGATGGCTGCTGTCAGGGACAGCAGCCATCGGGTCCCGATCACCGCGCGATGCGACGCGGTGACCGGAAAATGGCGGCGCCGTACTAGTACTGCGGCTGTCAGTAATGCAGTGCCGGCAGCGCAGTACTAGTACAGCGCATGTCGGGAAGGGGTTAATGAGCGTTTAATTTAATAAAAAACTGAAAAAAACGGCGTGGGCTCCCGCGCAATTTTCTGCGCAAGAGGGGGAAAGCCGACGGCCGGGGGCCAATATTTGTAGCCTGCTATGAATATCAACCCGCAGCTGTCTGCGTAGCCTTTAATGGCTATTAAAATAGGGGGACCCCCCCAAAAAAATGATGTGGGGTCCCCCTATATTTTATAGCCAGAAAGGCTACGCAGACAGCTGCGGGCTGATATTCATAGCCTAGAGAGGGGCCATGGATATTGGTCCCCCCCCCCTGCTACAAATACCAGTCCGCAGCCACCCCAGAAATGGCGCATCTGTAAGATGCGCCAATTCCGGCACTGAGGCTGGTTTCACACTTGCGTTTTTGGACGCTGCGTTTTAGCGCTTTAAAAAATGCATGCGTTTTTTTTCCTATACTTAACATTAAATACGCATGTGTTTTTTCGCATGCGTTTTGACGCGTTTTCGGCAACGCATGCGTTTTTGTACGCGCGCGTTCATTTGCAGAAATGCAACCTGTAGTAATTTTTAGCGGCGTTTTTTTGCCGCAAAAAAACGCATGCGTTTATTTGCGGCAAAAAATGCATTGCTGTCTATGTAAACGCATGCGTTTTTATAGAAAAAAAACAGAAAAAAACACTGAAACACCACCCACCACCATCAGGGTGATAAAGGGATCCAAACCCTAACCCTACCCCTAACCTCAGCCCTAACCGTTTAATGAACATTTTCTGACAGTCATAGTGCCACGATATTTCAGTGCCACGTATATAAGTGCCACGTATATAAGTGCCACGTATATAAGTGCCACGTATGTAAGTGCCACGTGCCACGTATTTAAGTGCCACGTATGTAAGTGCCACGTATTTAAGTACCACGTGACACGTATTTCAGTGCCACGGATTTAAGTGCCATGTATGTAAGTGCCACGTATTTCAATGCCACGTATTTAAGTGCCACGTATTGCAGTGCCACGGATTTAAGTGCCACGTATGTAAGTGCCACGTATTTCAGTGTCACGTATTAAAGTGCCACGTATTTCTGTCACGTTTACGGTTAGGGTTGATGTCACCGCTCTATAGGACCCTCAGTGACACACTGACAGGAGGCAATGGCTCCTGCAGTGTATCACTGAGGTTACTAAAGTTCACTGGTCTCACTTTATGGCAAAAAGCTGCATGGGAACTTTCTCATACAGCATGCCATAAAGTGAGACTAGGGACTATTTTCTCACAGGGGCGTAGGAATACATTGTGGGGAATACATTGTGGAAGGATACCTTCCTCCCCTCATTGTGTTCCTGGTGCCCCTGGTGAGTGGTTGCTTCAGCTGATGCTCCTGCTTTCCACGGGAGATCGTCGTGGGACACTCGTTTTAATTGGATTTCTGCGGATCAGGGAGTATAGTGTTTGTTTATTATTTTAATATTTTTTACAGATGACAATGGCTTCGGGGATCAAAGTGACAAGTGATGGTGAGTATGTACTCTATGTTTTATGTACTGTATGTCTATATGTATGTACTGTATGTAATGTATGTACTGTATGTCTGTATGTATGTATGTACTGTATGCGCATTTTGTCGCATGCCGCATGTCGTCGCATGTCGTCGCATGCAGCATGTCGTCGCATGGCGCATGTCGTCGCATGCAGCATGTCGTCGCATGTCGCATGTCCTGTATGTGTTCTATGTATGTATGTACTGTATATGTGTTTTTTTTTTCTTTTTTTTTTCTTTTTTACATTCAACACATTAGCCGGATGATGGGACTACTACTGTCCCATCATTGGCTAATGTGTCACTCACTGTCACTGTAGCAGGCAGAGCCCGATGAGACTTGTAGTCCCATCGGACATGCCTGCACACAGAGACAACGCCGCCGCCACCACCACCGCACAGCCACCTTCAGTACCGGCCGCAGCCGCAGCCACCGCCACTGCACCGGCCGCCGCGGCGGGGCCGGCCGTCGACGCACCAGCGGCCGCCGCCAGGGCACCGGCCGCCGACGCACCAGCCGCCGCGGGACCGGCCGCAGCCACGGGATCACCGCCGCCGCAGCACATCTCAGCAAGCAGATCTCAGCAAGCAGATCCCAGCACCAGACACCTGCAGTGCACAGCCCCGCCCGCCCCCAGCACAGCACAGCCCCGCCCACAGCCCAGTCACTCTTGAGTGACTGCTGACTGTGCGGCTGGGACACGCCTGTTACTGACGTCACGTCAATTTCCAGAGTCTGGAAATTGACGTGACGTCGGCGGAAATTAGCGGTGGCTGCAGCCTGGCGGTCACGTGACCCGGACTCAGCCACCAGCATAGCGCCGCTCACAGGGGATAAAGGCAACGCAAGGTATTTACACAATTCATCAGGGGCCCCGGGGGGATACATTGGGGGGATAATTGAAAGTAGTGGACAACCCCTTTGAGCATCCATGACCTGATTGCTGGTTAGCCAAAGGTACCTTGCTCGGACCATTTTTCATAGGTACTATTGGATGCATTCTGAATGCATTCTTACAAGAACTGCCATTTTTGGAAATGCTCTGATCCAGTCATCTAACCAAAACAATTTGGTCTTTGTCTAAGTTACTTTGTTTAAGTCTCCCAGAATGTCACTGTATAACTATACCCAAAATTTAATACAAGTATTTTCTTTAACATAATCTCACAAATCTTCTAATTTCTATAAATGTCTGATAGATTTGCTATATTACAGTAGAGTACATCTAACTGATCAGAGAAAAATGATATGTCAGAGCAATGGAGGAAACAACTAATTAAATATAGGTCATCAATCCTATCTACAGAAAAGAATTGGCTTAATTAAATTTGCATACTTAATAATGCCGATGCTGGCTATAACCTGTGGGGAAAATCTTCAACATGATTAAAATATATCACTTTTGTAAAGCTTGACTGCCTACTGCATTTTAAGATTACTCTTCAGATGGGAATAAAATAGACAAAATTTTGCATATTCCCATGGAAACTAAACACTCTATTAACCATATATGACAAGTGAACATCCTCATCCTTGGATTAGTACTGACTGGAAATTAGCAAATCTTTTAAAAATCAAATTAGCAAGCTTAGCCGAATTTTCCTCCAAAATTTGATTTGGTGCAAACCTAAACACTGCACAGCCTCTAATTGCCAAGAAAAAAAACATGTACAGTGGGTACAGAAAGTATTCAGACCCCTTTACATTTTTCACTCTTTGTTTCATTGTAGCCATTTGGTAAATTCAAAAAAGTTATTTTTTTTTCTCATTAATGTACACTCTGCACCCCATCTTGACGAAAAAAAAAAATAAATGTAGAAATTTGTGCAAATTTATTAAAAAATAAAAACTGAAATATCACATGGTCATAAGTATTCAGACCCTTTGCTCTGTATTGAGTAGAAGCACCCTTTTGAGCTAGTACAGCCATCAGTCTTCTTGGCAATTATGATGCAACAAGTTTTTCATACCTGCATTTAGGGATCCTTTGCCATTCTTCCTTGCAGATCCTGTCTAGTTCCATCGGGTTGGCTGGTGAATGTTGGTGGACAGCCATTTTTAGGCCTCTCCAGAGATGTTCAATTGGGTTTAGGTCAGGGCTCTAGCTGGGCCAGTCAAGAATGTTCACAGAGTTGTTCTGAAGCCACTCCTTTGTTATTTTAGCTGTGTTATTAGGGTCAATGTCTTGGCGGAAGGTGAACCTTCGGCAAAGTCTAAGGTCCAGAGCACTCTGGAAGAGGTTTTCATCCAGGATATCTCTGTACTTGGCTGCATTCATGTTTCCTTCAATGGCAACCATTCGTCCTGTCCTTGCAGCTGAAAATCACCCCCATAGCATGATGCTGCCACCACCATGTTTCACTGTTGGGATTGTATTGGGCAGGTGATGAGCAGTGCCTGGTTTTCACCACACATACCTCTTAGAATTATCACCAAAAAGGTCTATCTTCATCTCATCAGACCAGAGAATCTTATTTCTCATAGTCTGGGAGTCCTTCATGTGTTTTTTAGCAAACTCTATGCAGGCTTTCATATGTCTTGCACTGAGGAAAGGCCACTGGTGGAGAGCTACAGTGATAGTTGACTTTGTGGAACTTTCTCCCATCTCCCTACTGCATCTCTGTAACTCAGCCACAGTGATCTTGGGGTTCTTCTTTACCTCTCTCACCAAGGCTCTTCTACGGCCAGGTCTAGGAAGACTTCTGGTGGTCCCAAACTTCTTCCACTTAAGGATTATGGAGGCCACTGTGCTCTTAGGAACCTTGAGTACGGCTGAAATTCTTTTGTAACCTTGGCCAGATCTGTGCATTGCCACAATTCTCTCTCTGAAGTCCTTGGCCAGTTCATTTGACCTCATCATTCTCATTTGGTCTGACATGCACTGTGAGCTGTGAGGTCTTATATAGACAGGTGTGTGCCTTTCCAAATTAAGTCCTATCAGTTTAATTAAACACAGCTGGACTCCAATGAAGGAGTAGAACCATCTCAAGGAGGATCACAAGAAAATGGATAGGATGTGACTTAAATATGAGCGTCTGAGCAAAAGGGTCTGAATACTTATGACCATGTGATATTTCAGTTTTCTTTTTTAATAAATATGCAAACATTTCTACATTTCTGTTTTTTTTCAGTCAAGATGGGGTGCAGAGCGTACATTATCGAGAAAAAAATGAACCTTTTTGAATTTACCAAATGGCTGCAATGAAACAAAGAGTACAAAATTTAAAGGGGTCTGAATACTTTCCGTACCTACTATATAACACTCTGAGGTCTCCTATGACTGTATTGAGATGCTTTTGAGTATTCTTAGGGTGATTTCACATTGCGTTTGGCACCCGTTCGTTGGTCCCATCGGGGCTTATGTCTGAACCCCACTAAAACTGGATTTGAGCATATGCGCTGACAGGGCCATAGACTATTATGATGCCGACAGAGTAAATGTGTGGTCTGTTGTGCATAATTTTTGGGCATGTACGCCTACTGGAGACACACACATAGATGCAATCTACTACATCTGAGTGTCCACCTCTAGTAGGCCTGCACACCCAAAAACGATGCACAACAGAGCACACATTCGCTCTGTCATCACCATTATAGTCTATGGCCTTATCGTTGGCACATATGCCCGAATCCCGTTTTGGTTGGGGTTCGGACATAAGTCCTGACAGAACCAACATACAAGTGTCAGAACACAGTGTTAAAGCACCCTAACACATGCATAAAATTAGGACAGAGGGTTATTAAACTTCCCTCCTTGTTTGCAGAGCGTCATGCAAAAAAATGCTGCAATTTAGGTGCTACTACTGCAGTATATCACAGATCAATCAATTCACAGTCAAACTGACTATGCAGGTACAACACCTCCCTATCACTTGATACTTTCTATTATTATTCACAGATTCAGACTATCGCCCCCATAGTTGCCGTATTTTTTGGATTATAAGATACACTTTTCTCCCCCAAATTTCCAAATTTGGGGGGAAAATGGGGGTGCATCTTATAAATTGAATATACCTTATCGGCTGCGGTGGAGCAGGTTGCCAGGGTCGCTGCTGGAGGAGGCAAGAATGGAGAGTTGCTGCAGGTTGCTGCAGTTGCGGTGGACACTGGGAAAATGGCTGCCAGGGGCAGCGCATGCACAGATGGAGATCTTGGCACCAAGATCTCGGGAGATGAGATCTCAGCGCCAAGATCTCCATCTGCCCATTTTCCCGGAGTCTACCGCAAAGTAAACGATAGAAGTGCGGGGGCGCCGGGCTTTCACAGAATGTTGGCAGAGCCCCCGCACCACCGAACATCCAAACACTCCCTTCTCCCAGTCTGGGGTCCGCAGCATTGCCCCACTCCTGCCTCCACCAGCAGCGACCCTGGGACCCCACGTCACCGCAGCCACCACCCCTGGTAAGCAATAAGACGCATGGATTGTAAGAAGCACCACCATTTTATTAAAAAAAATGTTTTTTTTCCAATTTTTCTCCTTAAAATTTCGGGTGCATCTTATAAACCGCAAAATACGGTAATTTTTCTCATTCCTGTACTAGTATACCACAATCAGGGTTAGATCTTCCTCTGTCTGTAATGATGAGCTGTGTGCTCTGATCTCCTGTACCTAGGCTGTAAAATTTTGTAAAATCTTGAAATGGCTGCTTCTTTCCCTGCCTTCATCTTTTATAGTCCCTGTGATAATTCCCTCTGAAAGGCATTATGGTGAGATCATGAGCCCACTTACTGGCTGATGCAATTTTCAGCAATGTGTGAAATGTCATTAGACACCTTTTTTGGGGGGGAATTCTCGAGAATCAAATTGCACAATGTTTGACTTAGCCGGGGCCTCTGAATTTCAGGGAATCTGATATGAAGTTGATTAATTTAGGATCAATCTGCTCATCTACTACTGACTATATTGCATTTTTATATAAGTAAATTTTACAGTACATACGTGTTAATATCTCACATTGGACACATTTAAGATGATAGGGTTTAATGTTTTGGCATGCTTATGGTCTCATTCAGATGTCAATGATTTTTCATATACGGAAAAAATGATCTTTGTGTTACTAGTGTTTTTCATCCGCATTTCATCAGTGTCTGATCAGTGTGCCAGTTTTTACAATGATACAATGAGTGTTTCATCAGTGATTTTCTCGTATGGAAAAATAAATTACAAAGCTTCTCCTATCCATTACAATGTTTATCACAGACAGCACACAAATGGCACAATGATGACATCCATGTGACGTGCATGATTTTCAAAGAGCCATACACTAGTATTGGTAATTTTGATTCATGATTTTTTTGCAGACTCTATAGATTATAATGAATACGTGTTCTATCCGGGAAAACCAAAGATGGAGGGTGTACGTGAAAAACAGATCTGAATGAGGCCTTAAATGCCAAAATGAATAGCAACCACTAGAGTTACGAACACACTCATGAGAAATTTATGTGTATTCATCAACAAGAAACAGTACAGCTTGAACTTCTAGTTATTTACTGCTTCAAAAAAGAAAACTAAAGGTATATGGAGCGCCCCCACTGCCGCAGGGCCGAGGGGCACCCGGTACCGGGCTGCTACGTCTCGGTTCTGGGGTTGTCACGGTGGCTGGGCCCGGTCCGTGACCCTGCTGAGGGGCGTCCAGTGAAAGTTGAGAATGTGATAAGGTTGTGGTGCGGTGCAGGTCGCGGTAAATAACGAGGACACCAGGTTGCAGTCTCTTTACCTCTTTACTGAAGGCTTCAGGATCCTCAGTCCGGAATACGGTTAACCGGGCTGCGGGAGTCCGGCCGGTCCGATGGCACCTCCAGAGTTCCCTTTGCAGGTGGAAATCTGTGCCTACCTTCTAGCGCTTGTGTGTTGTGGTCCTCCCCTGCTGTGCTTACGGGATAGTCCCCACAACTGTTGTGTCTGTTTCTGAAGTTCCCTCACAACTCGATTTTGATGTTCTTCTTCGTCCCCCCAGATGATATGGCTAAGACGCACCCGTATGACGGGTAGGCTCGGAGCTCTTCCGGGACCCTAGTGTCGCCCCTCTCCAACTGTTGCCCCCTATGTCTTCTTAGGTGATTTGAGTGAGGCAGCCCGCCTAGAACTGACTGTCCTGCCGTAGGTTTGAAGTAAGGCCTGGAGCTCAATACTTCCTTGGCGTTTCCGGCCACTGGCTACGCGCCTCAGTAGGATGTTGCCTCGTCTGGTGTACTGGTGTTTCTCCTTGTTGCGTTGATCTCGTTTCTCACTCAGCACAATAAACCTCGCTTCTTGTCCTTTCTTGGGGTACCGCCGCGATGAAGTGCAGGCGCAGTCCCGTAACGTTCTTTCCTGTTCGCTAGGCCTCTGTCAGGATCCCACCCCTGACAGGGACCCCCCTGAATCTTCCCCTGCAACACCCTCTGCCACAGGATGTTGCCTGGTTCCGACCCAGTCAGCTTCTGACTAACTTCCTATCTAACCCCCAGTTTTACCAGATTGTGAGGAGTGGCCTAATACATAGCACCCTTAGCTCCCCCTAGAGGCCAGACTGTGAAGTGTATTGGTGTCTGTGATACCTGGTCAGGTGAACTCCTTCAGTGCCATCAGATGTACCATAGCCCCCCTTAGCGGGGGAGCATCAGTACTGCAACGACCAGGACTCTGGGGCGCTGTACTCCCCCCCCCGGTTAAACCCAGTACTCCTGGACTGGGAAGAAAACAACAATACATGTCAGCAAAAAGACATATAATTTTGAAATGCAATAACAAGTAAACTTGAACAGAGCTTCCCTTTATGGGAGGTGAGGACACTTGAATGTTACAAACATGGTTAAATATTTTAAATAACACACTCTAAATAACTTCTCTTACCCAACCGGGTATTCTACTTAGTGCAATTTCTGAACAATAATTTAACATTGCCTTTAAGGACGTACACACTGAATCCACTAAAGACCTTCTTATAAAACACTATAAGGCTAATCAACTTTTCTTCATTTTCCACCTTTACATCTGCAGGACCGCCTATCTATCTGCCCCAGGCCTACTGCCTCTCGTTCTGTTGCAGGACCGCCCCTTTCCGCCCGGGCCTACTGCCTTTCTGCTACTATACACAGTATAGAACTTATCAACCTTCTCTCAGTTCAAGATCACTGAGCCATCTCTGTATGGCTCCTAGGAGGACTCACCGACTAACCCCGTACGGGTTCACTTCCTGTCCTCATGTTCTAACACATTATTAAACATTTCTTACAATTAACTAGCTAACTACATATAACTTTTACATGTAAGCGTTATTCGACTTTAAGTGCTACCGTTGAACGTCCCCTTTAAGAAGGGACCAAGTCTCTCGGAGGTAGTGCAACTTCTCAAGCTGCAAGTTCGTGTACAGCAAGGACTCCAGTGCTGTTTCCAAGAACAGTTTCTTCGCAAAGAGTCCTTTCTTTTGTAAAACCAGTACACTGTGTTCCAAATTATTATGCAAATTGGATTTAAGTGTCATAAAGATTTAATTGTTTTGTTTTTCAAATAAACTCGTGGATGGTATTGTGTCTCAGGGCTCAATGGATCACTGAAATCAATCTTAAACACATGTGATAATTGGTTTTCCAGGTGATTCTATTTAAAGGAAAACTACTTAAAAATGATGTTCCACATTATTAAGCAGGTCACAGTTTTCAAGTAACATGGGAAAGAAAAAGGATCTCTCTGCTGCTGAAAAGCATCAAATAGTGCAATGCCTTGGTGAAGGGATGAAAACATTAGAAATTTTCCAAAAACATAAGCGTGATCATCGTACTGTTAAGAGATTTGTGGCTGTATCTGAGCACAAATGTGTTTGTGCTGATAAAGGCATAATGAGGAAGATTTCTGCCAGGCAAGTTCATCGGATTAAGAGAGCAGATGCTAAAAAGCCATTACAAAGCAGCAAATAGATATTTGAAGCTGCTGGTGCCTCTGGAGTCCCTCGAACCTCAAGGTGTAGGCTCCTTCAAAGGCTTGCTGTGGTGCATAAACCTACTATTCGGCCACCCTTAAACAGTGTTCACAAGCAGAAATGGTTGTATTGGGCCCACACATACATGAAGACTAATTTTCAAACAGTCTTGTTAACTGATGAGTGTTGAGCAACCCTGGATGGTCCAGATGGATGGAGTAGTGGATGGTTGGTGGATGGCCACCATGTCCCAACAAGGCTGCAACGTCAGCGAGGAGGTGGAGGAGTCATGTTTTGGGCCAGAATCATGGGAAACAGCTGGTAAGGCCCTTTAAGGTTCCTGAAGGTGTGAAAATGACATCTGCAAAGTATATAGAGTTTCTGACTGACAACTTTCTTCTATGGTCTAAAAAGCAGAAACATGCCTTCAGGAGCAAAATCATCTTCATGCTGACAATGCCCCATCTCATGCTGCAAAGAATACCTCTGAGTCATTGGCTGATATGGGCAGATAAACTCATGGTGTGGCCACCATTTTCCCCTGACCTCAACCCTATAGAGAACCTTTAGAGGATCAGCAAGCAAAAGATCTATGAGGGTGGGAGGCAGTTCACATCCAAACAGCTCTGGGAGGCTATTCCAACTTCATGCAAAGAAATACAGGCAGAAACTCTCCAAAAACTCACAAGTTCAATGGATGCAAGAATTGTGAAGGTGACATCAAAGAAGGGTCCTATGTTAACATGTAACTTGGCCTGTTGGGATGTTTTGGCGTTAAATAGCTTTTTTGTTCAGTGAATGTGACCTCCTAATGCTGCAAATTCCACAAATGAGCATTTTCAGTTCTTTAAAACATATCAAATGTTTAGAAATTCTACTGTGCATAATAATTTGGAACAGTGCATTTTGAGTTTTTATTCATTTTGGAGATTATACTGTTATCATTGGGAGGTTTCTTCAATAAAATTTGATGTATAATCTAACGGGTGATGACTTTTATTAGACTGACTGTCATTTGCACCGACCATTTAGGAAAATCTGATAAAAATGTAATTTGCATAATAATTTGGAACATAGTGTAGAGGGCACCTTTAATAAGGTGCGAACTATTTACAAAACAGTTTGTGAATCATTCACCGTCCATGATTCGGTAGTCTTTGTAACATTGTGGAACAAAAGCAGAAATGAAAATAAAAGCAAAAATAAAAAGCAATAGGGATCCCGGGTAAACGAAGGGATCCCTTTAAGAATAACCCTAGTCTGGTATTAGCAGCAAAACAGCAGGAAACAGACAGTTAACTATTTACAATCTTCGGTTCTCTGAGGTTTAGTTGGACGGCTTCCAGGGCTGCACCTGGCACTTAACCCTTCTTGGCCTGGGAAAAGGGAGGTCCAGGGTTACACCCAGTGCTGGACAAACGCTGTTAATCCATCTTTCATGTACGGTTAAATCATGCGCAGCGATGGAGGTCCGCGCAGCTTGAGTATGGGCATTTGCTGCAGCAGAGGTAGCGGCTGCTGCAAGATCAGTCACTGGAACGGGGTCAGCAGCTGTGGCACTAGCAGTCACTGGAGTGGTGTCGGTCGTCAGGGCAGGGTCGTCCTTCATACCTGCTTCAGACGTGGTCCCTCCGGTGCCGGTCTGCTCCGTCTCCGCTGGGGTCTGGAACGCTGGTTGCGGGGCCTTGTGCTGCGACGTTGTCATCTCTGCTTGCAGCATCCCGCTTTCCGGCAGGGCCTCGCTTTCCAGCTTCGGAGCGCTGGACCTTCTTTCCTGCCCCGGACCAAACGAGGCTGCCGACAGGCGTCTGGCGAGGCTCCCGATGAAGATCTTCTTCCACCCGGCCTCAGTGCTCAACGGCGTCCGCAGGAGTTGGTCGCTGAGCTCGTCGACTCCGGCCTGCGGGAAGTCAGAGCCAACAGGTGATGCCTGACCGCGGTATCTCTCTGGGTAGCTGGGGGAGTCCTCTGCTCCGACCCCACGCTCTGATCCTGGGCGGCTGGCCATGGCGTCTCCCACGTGGCTCACTTCTTCTTCCTTGTCCTTTTCCCGCTCTCTCCTTCGTGGGCGGTTTCGTTTTCTTTGTCTCTGCCCACCATTGAGGATCAGGAGGCGGATCTCGGCTGCTGACGGACACGTCCTCAAGGGGCCAAAATATTTAGACTGGGCAGCCATTGTCTTTCGCGCTCTTCAGCTTGTTCACGCCCACTTCCACGCCCTTCTTCTTCTCCTGCGCTCCTCTTAGCGCTGTAATGGCGACGGTTCTGGCGGGAACTTTTGGCGGCAAGTGGCAATCCACAGTCTTTGCAGTTCAAGCACAATTCAGACACAGTTCCAAGGCACACATGACCTGATTCTTCAGGCTTAAGTAGATCCTGTTCGTGACGCCAAGTTGGAGCGCCCCCACTGCCGCAGGGCCGAGGGGCACCCAGTACCGGGCCGCTACGTCTCGGTTCTGGGGTTGTCACGGTGGCTGGGCCCGGTCCGTGACCCTGCTGAGGGGCGTCCAGTGAAAGTTGAGAATGTGATAAGGTTGTGGTGCGGTGCAGGTCGCGGTAAATAACGAGGACACCAGGTTGCAGTCTCTTTACCTCTTTACTGAAGGCTTCAGGATCCTCAGTCCGGAATACGGTTAACCGGGCTGCGGGAGTCCGGCCGGTCCGATGGCACCTCCAGAGTTCCCTTTGCAGGTGGAAATCTGTGCCTACCTTCTAGCGCTTGTGTGTTGTGGTCCTCCCCTGCTGTGCTTACGGGATAGTCCCCACAACTGTTGTGTCTGTTTCTGAAGTTCCCTCACAACTCGATTTTGATGTTCTTCTTCGTCCCCCCAGATGATATGGCTAGGACGCACCCGTATGACGGGTAGGCTCGGAGCTCTTCCGGGACCCTAGTTGTTATGACCCCAATGGCGAGGGTCTCAGAGGAACAAGTAAGTCTGCGAAGTACAAAAATCCAGCTCATAGGGCAGTGGTAACTGGGTTGACCATATAACTACTCCTAACGCCAACACTAGAAGTAGCCGGGGAACATGCCTACGTTGGTCGCTAGATGTCTCGCGCCAGCCGGAGGACTAACTACCCCTAGAAGAGGAAAACAAAGACCTCTCTTGCCTCCAGAGAATAGACCCCAAAAGTCGGATACAAGCCCCCCACAAATAATAACGGTGAGGTAAGAGGAAATGACAAACACAGAGATGAACTAGGTTTAGCAAAGAGAGGCCCACTTACTAATAGCAGAATGTAGTAAGATAACTTATATGGTCAACAAAAACCCTAACAAAATTCCACACTGGAGATACAAGAACCCCCGAACCGTCTAACGGCCCGGGGGGAGAACTCCAGCCTCCCTAGAGCTTCCAGCAAGGTAAGGATACAGATTATGTACAAGCTGGACAAAAATGCAAACAAAAACAAATAGCAAAAAGCAAGAAAGCAGACTTAGCTTAATTTAGCAGGAACCAGGATCAGTAGACAAGAGTACAACAGATTAGCTCTGATTACAACGTTGCCAGGCATAGAACTGAAGGTCCAGGGAGCTTATATAGCAACACCCCTGACCTAACGACCCAGGTGAGCATACAAGGGATGAATGACATACCCAGAGTCAAATCACTAGTAACCACTAGAGGGAGCCAAAAGGTAAATTCACAACAGTACCCCCCCCTTAGTGAGGGGTCACCGAACCCTCACCAAGACCACCAGGGCGATCAGGATGAGCGGCGTGAAAGGCACGAACTAAATTGGCCGCATGCACATCAGAGGCGACCACCCAGGAATTATCCTCCTGACCATAGCCCTTCCACTTGACCAGGTACTGAAGCCTCCGCCTGGAGAGACGAGAATCTAAGATCTTCTCCACCACGTACTCCAACTCGCCCTCAACCAACACCGGAGCAGGAGGCTCAGCAGAAGGAACCACAGGCACAACGTACCGCCGCAACAAGGACCTATGAAATACGTTGTGAATGGCAAACGACACCGGAAGATCCAGGCGAAAGGATACAGGATTAATGATTTCCAATATCTTGTAAGGACCAATGAAGCGAGGCTTAAATTTGGGAGAGGAGACCTTCATAGGAACAAATCGAGAAGACAGCCATACCAAATCCCCAACGCGAAGTCGGGGACCCACACCGCGGCGGCGGTTGGCAAAACGCTGAGCCTTCTCCTGTGACAACTTCAAGTTGTCCACCACATGACTCCAGATCCGCTGCAACCTATCCACCACGGAATCCACCCCAGGACAGTCAGAAGGCTCCACATGTCCCGAGGAAAAACGAGGATGGAAACCAGAGTTGCAGAAAAATGGCGAAACCAAGGTGGCGGAACTAGCCCGATTATTAAGGGCAAATTCAGCCAACGGCAAGAAGGTCACCCAATCATCCTGATCAGAAGAGACAAAACACCTCAAATAAGCCTCCAGAGTCTGATTAGTTCGCTCCGTTTGTCCGTTAGTCTGGGGATGGAAAGCGGACGAAAACGACAAATCAATGCCCATCCTACCACAAAAGGATCGCCAGAACCTGGAAACAAACTGGGATCCTCTGTCCGACACAATATTCTCAGGAATGCCGTGCAAACGAACCACGTTCTGGAAGAACACAGGAACCAGATCAGAAGAGGAAGGCAGCTTAGGCAAAGGAACCAGATGGACCATCTTGGAGAAACGATCACATATCACCCAGATGACAGACATGCCCTGAGACACCGGAAGATCCGAAATGAAATCCATAGAGATGTGTGTCCAAGGTCTCTTCGGGACAGGCAAGGGCAAGAGCAACCCGCTGGCACGAGAGCAACAAGGCTTAGCTCGGGCACAAGTACCACAGGACTGCACAAATGACCGCACATCCCTTGACAAGGAAGGCCACCAAAAGGACCTGGCCACCAGATCTCTGGTGCCAAAAATTCCCGGGTGCCCTGCCAACACCGAGGAATGAACCTCGGAAATGACTCTGCTGGTCCATCTAGCAGGCACAAACAATCTGTCAGGTGGACAAGAGTCAGGCCTACCAGCCTGAAATCTCTGCAACACACGTCGCAGATCTGGAGAAATAGCAGACACGATAACTCCTTCCTTAAGAATACCCACAGGTTCAGCGACTCCAGGAGCATCAAGCACAAAGCTCCTAGACAGAGCATCGGCCTTCACATTCTTAGAACCTGGTAAATACGAGACCACAAAGTCAAAACGGGAGAAAAACAATGACCAGCGGGCCTGTCTAGGATTCAGGCGTTTAGCAGACTCGAGATACATCAGATTTTTGTGATCAGTCAAGACCACCACACGATGCTTAGCACCCTCGAGCCAATGACGCCACTCCTCAAATGCCCACTTCATGGCCAACAACTCCCGATTGCCCACATCATAATTTCGCTCTGCCGGCGAAAACTTCCTAGAGAAAAAGGCACAAGGCCTCATAGTAGAGCAACCAGGGCCTCTCTGCGACAAAACGGCCCCTGCCCCAATCTCCGAAGCATCCACCTCAACCTGAAAGGGAAGTGAGACGTCAGGCTGGCACAAAACAGGCGCCGAAGTAAATCGGCGTTTCAACTCCTGGAAAGCCTCCACGGCAGCAGGAGCCCAGTTAGCTACATCAGAACCTTTCTTGGTCATATCCGTCAGCGGTTTAACAACGCTAGAGAAATTAGCGATAAAACGACGGTAGAAGTTAGCAAAACCCAAGAACTTCTGAAGACTCTTAACTGACGAGGGTTGAGTCCAATCATGAATAGCTCGGACCTTGACTGGATCCATCTCCACAGCAGAAGGGGAAAAAATGAACCCCAAAAAGGGAACCTTCTGTACACCAAAGAGACACTTTGAGCCTTTTACAAACAAAGAATTTTCACGCAGAATCTCAAAAACCATCCTGACCTGCTCCACATGCGAGTCCCAATCATCAGAAAAAAACAGAATATCATCCAGATAAACAATCAAAAATTTATCCAGATACTTCCGGAAGATGTCATGCATGAAGGACTGAAAAACTGAAGGGGCATTAGAGAGCCCAAATGGCATCACCAAGTACTCAAAATGACCTTCGGGCGTATTGAATGCGGTTTTCCATTCATCGCCCTGCCTAATGCGCACAAGGTTGTACGCACCACGAAGGTCTATCTTGGTGAACCACTTGGCACCTTTAATCCGGGCAAACAAATCTGACAACAGCGGCAAAGGATACTGAAATTTGACAGTGATCTTATTTAAAAGCCGATAGTCAATACAAGGCCTCAAAGATCCGTCCTTTTTGGCCACAAAAAAGAATCCCGCACCAAGAGGGGAAGAAGAAGGACGGATATGCCCCTTCTCAAGAGACTCCTTGATATATGAACGCATCGCGGTATGTTCAGGTACCGACAGATTAAACAGTCTCCCCTTAGGAAACTTACTGCCAGGAATCAAATCTATTGCACAGTCACATTCCCTATGAGGAGGCAGTGCACTGGACTTAGACTCGCTGAAGACATCCTGATAATCAGACAAATACGCCGGAACTTCCGAAGGCGTAGAAGAAGCAATAGACAAGGGCAGGGAATCTCCATGAATTCCATGGCAGCCCCAACTTGACACTGACATAGCCTTCCAGTCCAAGACTGGATTATGGGTCTGTAACCATGGCAAACCCAAAACAACCAAATCATGCATTTTATGCAGAACAAGAAAACGTATTACCTCCCGATGTTCGGGAGTCATGCACATGGTAACCTGTGTCCAAAACTGCGGTTTATTTTTTGCCAATGGCGTAGAATCAATACCCCTAAGAGGGATAGGATTTTCCAATGGCTCAAGAACAAATCCGCAACGCTTGGCAAATGACAGATCCATAAGGCTCAGGGCAGCACCTGAGTCCACAAACGCCATGACAGGATACGATGACAGTGAGCAAATCAAAGTTACAGATAGAATAAACTTAGGTTGCAAATTACCAATGGCGACCGGACTAACAACCTTAGTAAGACGTTTAGAGCATGCTGAGATAACATGTGTAGAATCACCACAGTAGTAACACAAGCCATTCTGGTGTCTATGAATTTTCCGCTCATTTCTAGTCAGGATTCTATCACATTGCATTAAATCAGGTGCCTGTTCAGACAACACCATGAGGGAATTTGCGGTCTTGCGCTCCCGCAACCGCCGGTCGATTTGAATAGCCAGGGCCATAGAATCATTCAGACCTGTGGGAATGGGAAAACCCACCATCACATTCTTAATGGCTTCAGAAAGGCCATTTCTAAAATTTGCAGCCAATGCACACTCGTTCCACTGGGTCAGCACGGACCATTTCCGAAATTTTTGGCAATACACTTCAGCCTCGTCCTGGCCCTGAGACATCGCCAGCAAGGCTTTTTCTGCCTGAATCTCAAGATTGGGTTCCTCATAAAGCAAACCAAGCGCCAGAAAAAACGCATCAATGTCAGCCAATGCCGGATCTCCTGGCGCCAGCGAGAAAGCCCAATCCTGAGGGTCGCCCCGTAAAAAAGAAATAACAATTTTTACTTGCTGATCGGAGTCTCCAGATGAACAGGGTTTCAGGGACAAAAACAATTTACAATTATTCCTGAAATTTCTAAATTTAAATCGGTCTCCGGAAAACGGTTCAGGAATCGGTATCTTAGGTTCTGACACAGGATTTCTGATAACATACTCTTGTATGCCCTGCACACGAGCAGCAAGCTGGTCCACACTTGTAATCAAGGTCTGGACATTCATGTCTGCAGCAAACACAAGCCACTCAGAGGTAAAGGGGAAAAGAAAAAAAAATGAGAGAGAGAAAAAAAACCTCAGAACTTTCTTTCTTATAATCCCGCTTCTGCAATGCATTTAACATTTAATACTGGCCTGGCAAACTGTTATGACCCCAATGGCGAGGGTCTCAGAGGAACAAGTAAGTCTGCGAAGTACAAAAATCCAGCTCATAGGGCAGTGGTAACTGGGTTGACCATATAACTACTCCTAACGCCAACACTAGAAGTAGCCGGGGAACATGCCTACGTTGGTCGCTAGATGTCTCGCGCCAGCCGGAGGACTAACTACCCCTAGAAGAGGAAAACAAAGACCTCTCTTGCCTCCAGAGAATAGACCCCAAAAGTCGGATACAAGCCCCCCACAAATAATAATGGTGAGGTAAGAGGAAATGACAAACACAGAGATGAACTAGGTTTAGCAAAGAGAGGCCCACTTACTAATAGCAGAATGTAGTAAGATAACTTATATGGTCAACAAAAACCCTAACAAAATTCCACACTGGAGATACAAGAACCCCCGAACCGTCTAACGGCCCGGGGGGAGAACTCCAGCCTCCCTAGAGCTTCCAGCAAGGTAAGGATACAGATTATGTACAAGCTGGACAAAAATGCAAACAAAAACAAATAGCAAAAAGCAAGAAAGCAGACTTAGCTTAATTTAGCAGGAACCAGGATCAGTAGACAAGAGTACAACAGATTAGCTCTGATTACAACGTTGCCAGGCATAGAACTGAAGGTCCAGGGAGCTTATATAGCAACACCCCTGACCTAACGACCCAGGTGAGCATACAAGGGATGAATGACATACCCAGAGTCAAATCACTAGTAACCACTAGAGGGAGCCAAAAGGTAAATTCACAACACCTAGTGTCGCCCCTCTCCAACTGTTGCCCCCTATGTCTTCTTAGGTGATTTGAGTGAGACAGCCCGCCTAGAACTGACTGTCCTGCCGTAGGTTTGAAGTAAGGCCTGGAGCTCAATACTTCCTCGGCGTTTCCGGCCACCGGCTACGCGCCTCAGTAGGATGTTGCCTCGTCTTACAGCACGACTCCTACTGGTGTTTCTCCTTGTTGCGTTGATCTCATTTCTCACTCAGCACAATAAACCTCGCTTCTTGTCCTTTCTTGGCGTACCGCCGCGATGAAGTGCAGGCGCGGTCCCGTAACGTTCTTTCCTGTTCGCTAGGCCTCTGTCAGGATCCCACCCCTGACAGGGGCCCCCCTGAATCTTCCCCTGCAACACCCTCTGCCACAGGATGTTGCCTGGTTCCGACCCAGTCAGCTTCTGACTAACTTCCTATCTAACCCCCAGTTTTACAGTTTTACCAGATTGTGAGGAGTGGCCTAATACATAGCACCCTTAGCTCCCCCTAGAGGCCAGACTGTGAAGTGTATTGGTGTCTGTGATACCTGGTCAGGTGAACTCCTTCAGTGCCATCAGACGTACCATAGCCCCCCTTAGCGGCGGAGCATCAGTACTGCAACGACCAGGACTCTGGGGCGCTGCATATAATCACACTACAAAAACTTGTCTGTCACCATGAAGATGCTAAAGCCCAGCTCCCATACACATTAGACGAATGTCGGCTGCGCCCGTTGACATTAACGAGATCGGCCAAGACTCCAATGACAACTGATTGTTGGAAAAGTTGTGGATCAGAGAATGTTCAATTTTGGACTGCTGATTGCTTTCTCCTCCTGGAGATACCAAATTTTTCGGATTATAAGACACTTTTTCTCCCCCATATTTGGGATGAAAAATGGGGGTGCATCTTATAATCTGAATGCAGCTTACCAGGGATGGGGTGGCTGCAGTGCAGCGGGGTCCCAGGAGGCCGGGTCGCTGATGATCGCAGGAGTGGGACGATGCTGCGGGCCTCAGGCTCGGAGAAGGGAGTGTTCCACGGTGCAAGGCTGTGTTGGGCCCCAGGCTTTGAGAAAATGTTGATGGAGCCCACATTCTATTGTTTTCAGTGCAGTGGACTTTGGGAAATTAGCTGCCTAGGGCGGTGTATGCGTAGATTGAGAACTCGGCGACTATAAAACGCACCATCATTATATAAAAAGTCTTCCTATTTTCTCCAAAAAAATTTGTAGGAAGAGAAATCTGTGAAACTTTCTCATAGAGAACACAGGAGTGCTCAGCCAAATGTTTGCTCCTGTGTATGGGAGAAATGGCCAAGATGGCTATTGGCAAAATGATCAGAAGAAGAACCAATCAGCCAACAGTCATCTAATGTGTATGGTAGCCTATATACCTGCATAGATGCTAAAATCAAAACGATGGGAAATTATTTCTGATGATCTGGAAATAAGGTTCATTTGTAATATAAAAATATCTATAATATAAGCAGAGATGTTTCCTCCTGTCTGAAGCTTCTGGCGTCTGCGCAGTGTTGTGCAGAAGTCAGCGCATGTCACACTACGGCGTCATTATCTCCAGGACATCGGCTGTAGCAGCTTCTTCACCAGCGATGAGAGAGAGAGACATCCATTTTCATCAAGTATTCAAATACACAATCAACAGTGTGGCATACAATGGTTGAGGTGCAAACATTTACTTTATTCTCCCAGCCAGCAATTGGTTTTAGTCACCAGCTGGTGCTGGTTCAGTTCAGTTCTGAGTTCAGTTCTGAGTATAAAGAGTGGCGGCTTTAATGGCCCCTGGCCCTGACTGACAGCCAACCCTAATGCTGAGCCAGTGTCAGTCACTGCTCTGAGTATACAGAGCGGCGGCTGTAACCTCACCCCCGACCCTGACTGACAGCCGGCCTTAATGCTCAGCCAGTATCAGTCACTGCTCTGAGTATACAGAGTGGTGGCTGTAACCGCGTCCCTGGCCCTGACTGACAGCCGGCCTTAATGCTCAGCCAGTATCAGTCACTGCTCTGAGTATACAGAGTGGTGGCTGTAACCGTCCCTGGCCCTGACTGACAGCCAACCCTAATGCTGAGCCAGTGTCAGTCACTGCTCTGAGTATACAGAGCGGCGGCTGTAACCTCACCCCCGGCCCTGACTGACAGCCGGCCCTAATGCTGAGCCAGTGTCAGTCACCGCTCTGAGTATACAGAGTGGTGGCTGTAACCGCGTCCCTGGCCCTGACTGACAGCCGGCCTTAATGCTCAGCCAGTATCAGTCACTACTCTGAGTATACAGAGTGGTGGCTGTAACCGCGTCCCTGGCCCTGACTGACAGCCGGCCTTAATGCTCAGCCAGTATCAGTCACTGCTCTGAGTATACAGAGCGGCGGCTGTAACCGCACCCCCGGCCCTGACTGACAGCCAGCCCTAATGCTGAGCAAGTGTCACTGCTCTGATAATAAGACAGCGGCAGCTGGAACCATGCCACTGACCCTGACTGACACTGACTCAGCATTGGGGCCGGCTGTCAGTCAGGGCCGACGGTTACAGCTATTGCTCTCAGAGTGGTGACTGAACCAGCGCCATTGACATTGACATTGACTGTACATTGAAGCCGACTGTCAGTCAGGATTGAGGATGCAGTTACAGCTGCGCTCTGTATACTCATAGCGGTGACTGAACCGGCGCCACCCCCGCCCCCATGACTGAAACCGAATGCTAGTGGGGACAAAAAAGTTATTTTTCTCCCTGCTGCGTTCAGGCACTAGACAGCATCATAATGCTGTTAACCTGCAGACGCAAAAATGTACAAATAAAAATGCTGGCCACCCGGTTGTAGAACGGGTTCAATGGCTAGTAGCACATGCTTGCATTGGTAAAATACACTGTTGGGGGATCTTTCCAACAATACAGACATTTCCTATCCCTATTATGTGTCTGAAATATTCATAAAATGATTACTAATGAAAAGTAACATTGGAATCGAATAGTGAACACAGTACACAAAATGTCATACCACAGTTGTCAAACTTGGGATAAGCTTGACTGAATTCTTCACTTCCTCCTCAGTGACCTCCACAATCGTACAATGCTCTTCTTCAAGAGGCAATGGGTTCTCTCCATTTTTAGATATCCAGGGATGAACCTGAAATTATAATGACAATGGTGTATAGACAGAATGGAGACATTTCATATGCAGCACAGCTAATTCATATGGAAAACTAATTTTATTTTATTTGGGGTCAAGGATATAATTATTACTAATTGCATAAATGGCTTTATCTTGATTGGAAAAGAAAAATTATAAAGAAAGATAAGGGATCCTCTGTTATTTATGCATAATTATGCCATTTAAATAAGATTCATGTGCTGCAAAGTAAATGTATAATATCAAAGGATCTTCATACAACCGAATAGGACAGCAAATCCTACTTCACAAAAAGGTACACGTTTGATGTGTCTGTTGCTATGGAATTTATTGTAAAAAGTTAACACTGAAGAAATTCTAAGTGTCTTAAAAAGTAGGACAAGCATTAATTCTAAGATTTCTTTTCAAGATTTGAAACCAGTGTCTGCAAAGATAGTTTGAACTTTGAACAATATTAGTGAATTATTCGTATACTTGTCATTTATTACTTGGGATTTAAAGTGAAATGCTGGCTTGTGGCCACTTCATCACTGTGGCCTGCAGAAAATTAGATATCACAAGTATTTACTTACAAATGTCACCAGCATAATCAGTCTCAATTAGCTGTTAATGCCGTAGAACACACCAAGGCAGCTTCTGATATATATATGTATATACAGAGCCGGCGTCAGCATCTGGCGCACCCGGGCAAGTGCCGTGGCCCTGAGCAGGCAGGGGGCCCACTCGCCATCGGGGACACTGGTGCGCTATAGTGCCGGCCCCCGAGAGTGGACCCCCGCCTGCTCCTGGCCCCGGCACTTATTAATTATATATGGAGCAATAGATGGGGCCCATCAGATACTGTATGGAGAATTATATGTGGCTCACTATACTGTATGGAGCGTTATATGGGGTCAATTCCCTATGGAGCAATATATGCGGCTCATTCTTTATGGGGCACTCAGTGGTACCCATTATACTGTATGGAGCATTATATAAGGCTCATTATTCTGTACGGAGCATAATATTGGGCTCATTATTCTGTATGGAGCAATATATGGGGCTCATTATTCTGTATAGAGGACTATGTGGTGCCAATTATACTGTATGGAGCACTTTATGGGGCCATTATACTGTATGGGGCAATATATGGGGCTCATTATTCTGTATAGAGGACTATACTGTCCGGTTTCTGAGCTAATGTAGAATGCACAATAGATATCACTCATGTAATGTAAGAAGTATGTGAAATCTTCGGCATTGTACTATACCTATATTTCTCTGCCGTATCCGTGCATTCTGAATTGTGGTATGTGTTAAAGGGGCCCAACGGGACTCTTTTGCCCAGGGCCCATGAAAACCTGGAGCCGGCCCTGTATATATATATATAGATATATATATATATATATATGTGTGTATATATATATATATACACTCACCGGCCACTTTATTAGGTACACCATGCTAGTAACGGGTTGGACCCCCTTTTGCCTTCAGAACTGCCTCAATTCTTCGTGGCATAGATTCAACAAGGTGCTGGAAGCATTCCTCAGAGATTTTGGTCCATATTGACATGATGGCATCACACAGTTGCCGCAGATTTGTCGGCTGCACATCCCAAAGATGCTCCATACAAGGCAGGATGGATCCATGCTTTCATGTTGTTTACGCCAAATTCTGACCCTACCATCCGAATGTCGCAGCAGAAATCGAGACTCATCAGACCAAGCAACGTTTTTCCAATCTTCTACTGTCCAATTTCGATGAGCTTGTACAAATTGTAGCCTCAGTTTCCTGTTCTTAGCTGAAAGGAGTGGTACCCGGTGTGGTCTTCTGCTGCTGTAGCCCATCTGCCTCAAAGTTTGACGCACTGTGCGTTCAGAGATGCTCTTAGGCCTACCTTGGTTGTAACGGGTGGCGATTTGAGTCACTGTTGCCTTTCTATCAGCTCGAACCAGTCTGCCCATTCTCCTCTGACCTCTGGCATCAACAAGGCATTTCCGCCCACAGAACTGCCGCACACTGGATTTTTTTTCTTTTTCGGACCATTCTCTGTAAACCCTAGAGATGGTTGTGCGTGAAAATCCCAGTAGATCAGCAGTTTCTGAAATACTCAGACCAGCCCTTCTGGCACCAACAACCATGCCACGTTCAAAGGCACCCAAATCACCTTTCTTCCCCATACTGATGCTCGGTTTGAACTGCAGGAGATTGTCTTGACCATGTCTACATGCCTAAATGCACTGAGTTGCCGCCATGTGATTGGCTGATTAGAAATTAAGTGTTAACAAGAAGTTGGACAGGTGTACCTAATAAAGTGGCCGGTGAGTGTATATATATATAGCTCTGGCAAAAATTAAGAGACCACCACATCAAAACCCTGTCATGGGCAGCCCAATCTCCAGGCCTGAACCCCATTGAAACCCTGTAGAATGTAATCAAGAGGATGATGGATAGTCACAAGCCATCAAACAAAGAAGAACTGCTTACATTTTTGCGCCAGAAGCAGTGTGAAAGACTGGTGGAAAGCATGCCAAGACGCATGAAAGCTGTGATTAAAAATCATGGTTATTCCACAAAATATTGATTTCTGAACTCTTCCTGAGTTAAAATATTAGTATTGTTGTTTCTAAATGATTATGAACTTGAAATTCTGAACTGTTTTTCTTTTTATTTTGACCATTTCTCCTTTTCATTTAAAAAAAAAATGTATTGCTTGGAAATTTGGAGACATGTTGTCAGTAGTTTATAGAATAAAAGAAAAATCTACATTTTACTCAAAAATATACCTATGAAGAGAAAAATCAGACAAACTGAACATTTTGCAGTGGTCTCTTAATTTTTGCTAGAGATCTATATACACAGTATATTACATAAGTGAGTACACTCCTCACATTTTTGTGAATATTTTATTATATCTTTTCGTGGGACAACACTGGAGTTATAACACTTTGATAGAATGTTAGCCCCCCCGCCTAAAACATACAAAGAGATATGGCGGGGGTCTCATGGCCTCATAGACCCTAGAAATACTTTTTCCTTTGGCCGCTTCACACAGAAGGGTCAGAGAAAGGTCAGGCTATTTTTATGATTTTTCAAGAACTGTTTATAACCAGTTGTTTCTGGCTTGTTTGACGCCTCTTAACGGTTTTCATTGGTTAATAGTGTGTTTGGCGCTCTTTTTTGAAATATATAAACTCCTGCTTACAGGGTTTTTTCCCATTCCGTCGGCGTAAGAAGAAAAGAAGAGCCCGACCTCCCTCCCGTTATTTAATTTAATTTTACGGTCGTGTAGTTTACTTGTGGGTAAAATCACCCATTTATGGGTGGATTGGTGTTATTGGAGATTTTGGAATTTTGGATTGTGATATGAGTAATTAATTTATTTAATTGACATTTTAATGAAATTTTATGTAACCCAAAATAAACTGCACGGCCATTTTTATCCAACAATAAAATATGTCTCGTTATTTGTGTGAATTGGTTTTATGAGGCCATGTACAGTAATCAGTGTTCAGCTTGTATGAAGTGCTTGTGGCACACTGCACATTCACACAGTTCATTTTCTCCTGGATCAGTAGGCTTCTCAGGAGCTGGAGCTCCAGGGATCATTTATCTTTTATCCTGTGACCAGATCCCAGATGTTGACTGGGAAAATCCTGTTAAGTTTACATCTACACACACATCATGGCACAACATGAAACCAACTGGATATTTCCTGTAATATCTCATGATTCTGCTCAAGATGCTGTTTGGCATTGGGGTTTCGTAAAATGTCGGAGTCTTTTATCAATAAGCCTTAAAATACTAACATTCTACATACAAAAACACAATCTCCAAATCAAGGTTACAATATCACATATAGCAATCCTATATGTTATTAGACCTTTATTTCTGGAACGGTCATTCTGTCTTCTGGCTTCTTATCCAGCATTCTCACAATCAAGTCCTTAAGTTCATCACTAATGGCTGGCCTTTAACAGGAAAGCAATAAAAGAGACAATAAGTATTCAACTACACAACTCAACAAGGTAGGACACAATCCACGCTAACATATTGTTCCAAAGTTACATTATTTAGTGCTATGTCAGTGAGTTATGAAATCACAACCTGACAGATTGTAAAGAAAGGGTAAGGAATTAATGTAATTGAGTAAAAACAAAGACTTAGAGCCTGATTCATCAAAGTGTTTTGACAGAAATCTGGAGTAAAACACTAGAAAATTTAGGTTGCATAAACATTTTGTGCCTTTTGGTGTTTTCACACCACTTTCGGACAACTTCGTCAAAATAGGTAGAGATGAGATGGGATGGAGATAATTCAAACCGATATACAATAAAACCATTGTTAGGCATAACTCATTACATACTGTTCTGGGAACTCCACTGGTTTATGCTTTATTATGTTGTGTAGAACCAAGATGTATTCATCCATAAAGGGGCACTGAAAAAACAAATCACCAAAAAGGTTACAAATAGAGATAGATAGACAGACAGACAGACAGACAGATAGAGTTAATTGCTTTAAAGAGTTTGTGCTACACATAGATAAAATACAGTATATAACTTGAGTCTATATTGGACGCTTACCTTTCCAAAAACAAAACAATAAAGTGTGACTCCCATTGCCCAGACATCTAGTGCCTAATAACAGAGACAGACAAGAAAAGTTAGATTCTGATATCTTACGACCATGTAATAACACATACAGGATATGGAAGTGGAAATATAATTTTTCCATTACAAAGCAAATGAGACCTACGAGTTATCTGCACTTCTTCAGTTACCCGTGTGTACTGTCTACTAATCCAGAGAGTTCTCACAAGTCCATGAAACAGCACATACTATTGTGCTCGTAGCATAACTTAATAAAGGGGTTGTCTCATGAACAAAGTTCATTTTAATCAATAGATCTTGGAATAATAATAACTATCACAATTGGATGTGTGTAAATAAAATGTTCCTGTGCTGAGATAATCTTATAAATGTGCCCCTGCTGTGTACTGTGTAATGGCTGTGTCTGACCGTGCAGGAACATGGTCTGATCAAACCACAGCTCCGGGGCAGGAGAGGAAGCAAAAGGCTATACAGACATTACAGCAGTGGATCGCAAATAATTCTTTATTAGAGGTAAAACATTTTTTAAAAACAGACAGGGAAATGTTTTATCTCGCAAAAAGAATCAGCTGTGATCCCTGCTGTAATGTCTCTATACTCTCTTTTTCTTCCTCTCCTGCCCAGGAGATGTGGTATGATCAGACCATGGTCCTGTACGGTCAGACACAGCCATTACACAGTACACAGCAGGGGCACATTTATAAGATTATCTCAGCACAGGAACATTTTTTAAAATCTATCCCATTGTGGAAATTATTATTTAAAGATGTATTGATTAAAATCAACTTTAAAATGAACTTTGTTTGTGGAAACACCTTTAATAATAACACTGTGACGCTACGTTCACATTTGCGTTGTTGGGCGCAGCGTCGTCGACGCATACCGACGCATGCGTCATGCGCCCCTATCTTTAACATGGGGGGCGCATGGACATGCACCGGTATGCGTTGTACTTCGTTTTATGACGCATGCGTCATATAGACGCACAAGACAGGGCGCAGGGGATGCTACTTGTAGCGTTTTCCCTGCCCCGAAAGTCCCGATCTGTAGGATCTTATGACAACGCATGCATCGCAAAACGCTGCGTTGTGTACATGCGTTGTTGGTTGCATCGCTGCGCCCAACAACGCAAATGTGAACGTGGCGTGACATGAGTGTGTGTTGACATATGGTATTATTTTTCTAATAATCAATTTCCATTCACAAACTATCCGGCTTGATGACAGCCGAATTGCCTCTAAGTTCCTGCAATACCATCTTATCACCTATTCATCCCCTCTTCTGTCTTCAACACTTCTCTACTGCCACTTATCCTAACCTAATTTCAGCTACATCTCCATACTACAAAATGTCTGGGTCTCAAATAATAATTATTTCTGTCCTAAGGCATAATTCTTCTTTTAAACCAGATTTCATAGTTTGATATTAAATGCGGTAATATTTATTTTTACAATGTCATTTCATGCGGTTGTCCGATAAACATTTATGACCACGATAGGTAATAAATATGTAATTGCCGAGTTGCTGCTAGGGCCTCACCGATCCCAAAGTATAGGGCTAACGGAGATAGTCATTCCATCAGTACCAAGGACATGAATCGAGTCTTGATCTCGAATGTGCACTACCACTGTATTCACACAGGGGACTTTAGGAGGCTTCAAGCTTTGCTTCACGGACTCAAATAAAATAAGTTTTTGCATCACTTGAACCAAAGAGTGTGCGGTTTAAGGCTATGTGCACACGTTGCGGATTTTGTTGCGGATCCGCAGCGTTTTTCAAGCTCGGATTTGCACCAAATCCGCAATGAGTGGTCAGGCAATGTTAATCAATGGGAATCCAGAATTGGTGTGCACACGCTGCGGAAAATTCTGCACTGATTCTCAGCGTTTTATTTTCCACAGCATGTCAATTCTTTTTGCGGATTTGTAACGTTTCTGCACCAATTGACTTACATTGAGTCTGTCAAATCCGCAGCTAAACCTCAGGTGTAAAAGTTCTGCGGATTAGCTGCGGATTTGCTTGCCAAAAATGCTGCAGAAAGGAAGGAGGAAGAGTGTGTGGGTGGAGAATATGTGTGAGCGGAGAATATGTGCTGGTCTGTCCGCAGGTGTCTGTGTGTATCTGTGTGTGTGTCTCAGATGTGTGTGTGTGTCTCGGGTGTGTGTGTGTGTCTGCAGGTGTGAGTGTCTGCGGGTGTCTCAGTGTGTAACCAGGCATCGTCTGATGGGACTATTGCTCCCATCCGGCTATGTCTGCTGTCACATATAACAGTGACAGCATGAGCCGATGATGGGACAGTAGTCCCATCATCCGGTGACTGTGTTCAAGTGTTAAAAAAACAAAACACATTTACATATTCACACATTCATACTCACCAAACACCTAATTCCTCGACGCCCTCAATCTCCTGCAATAAAAATAAAATAATAAACCACCACATATTTACCTTTCCGCCATAGTCAATTTAATATTGAGTGTCCCACGGCGATCTCACGTGTAGAACAGTCACATCGGGAGATATGACCGCTCTACATGGTTCCGGAGATACACCGACAGGAGGTATCCTCCCGCAGTGTATGACTACGCCTCTGTGAGAGAGTTCACCGGAGTTTGTGCTGTCATTTGCAGCACCGCTGCATGAGAAAATTCTCACACAGAGGCGTCGTAAGTGAGAGCACGAACTCCGGTGAACTCTCAGTGTATCGCCGGAGGCTGTGTAGAGCCTCCCGATGTGACTGTTCTACATGGGAGATCGTCATGGGACACTTGCTATTTAGGACTAAGGCTATGTTCACATTTGCGTTGTGCGCCGCAGCGTCGTCGCCGCAACGCACAACGCAAACAAAAACGCAGTTGCGTTTTGAACAAAAAACGCAGCGTTTTGCGCCGCATGCGTTTTTTTTGCATTGAGTCATTCTTCATCCCCCCCCCCCCCAAAGTCTAGACAATGTTTTGCATTTTTTATTGGAAAACGCATGCGTCGTACAACGCACCACGACGCAACTACTTGCGTCGTCTGCGTTGTCAATACAAGTCAATGGGAAAAAAGGCGCATCGACGACGCAAACACGACGCAAACACGACGCATGCGTTTTTTAAAAAGTCTGCGCCGCCCAAAAAATGCAACATGTTGCGTTTGCCGCGCCCTGACAGGTGCGCCCTAACGCCACATGCGGCGTACAACGCACCAAAACGCATGACAACGCATGTACATGCGGCGCCATGCGGCCCCAATGTTAAAGATAGGGCCGCACGACGCATGCGTTTTGTTGCAGCGACGACGCTGCGGCGCACAATGCAAATGTGAACGTAGCCTTATAGACTCCTCTCCATTACTAACCTGTGGGCTTGATGTCACCGGACAATACAAAGGTGACATCAACCCCACAAATATTACCCCACTTGCCACTGCTACAGGGCAAGTAGGAAGAGCGAGATTGCCAGAATTGGCGCATCTATAAGATGCGCCATTTCTGGGGCGGCTGAGAGCTCATGTTTATAGCCTGGGGAGTGCCAATATCCATGGACCATTCCAAGGCTATTAATATCAGCCAGCAGCTGTCTGCCTAGCCTTTGTTGGTTTGATTTTATAAGTGGACCCCATGTCCATTTTTTTCTGGGGTTCCCCTGTAAACTAGCCAGTAAAGGCTAAGCAAACATCTGGGAGCTGATATTAATAGCCTGGGAACCTTTATGGCTATTGGCTCCTTCCCAGAATATTAACATCAGCCCTCAGACGTCAGCTTTCCCTATGCCGATTAATAAAATTACGTGGGAGCCAACGCAACTTTTTTTAGGATATGTTCCCACGGTCAGGAACCGGCAGCGGTTTGGACGCAGCACATGTCCGCTTCGTCCAAAGCGCTGCCGGCTTTTGAATGCAGGCGATTCCGCAAGTTTTCATTGAACCGTACGGAATCACAGCACTCAATACTTTGTACGGGGGCGTTTATCTTGTGGATACTGAGCATCTCCGCAAGATAAATAGACATACTGTGGTCTGGAAAGACGCGCCGCATGTCCGTCTTTGCATGGAAGCTGCGGGCACCGCTGCACGCATACTGGAGATGGTATTTCTTCAAATCCCATCCACTATGCTGTAACATCTTGCTGCTGTGGGTTGGACGCTGCGGATGTACACAGCATCCTTCCAGCAGAATTTACTGACCGTAGGAACATACCCTTATAAAGTTTTTGAAAATTAAACAGATATTGCGTTTCATGCAGATTGTGTGTGTTTGTGTCTTTTATTTAGCTCTTTATTTACCATTTTATTAGTGAGGGTATCTGGCTGACACCTGTTCGTTACTAAACCTCAGGCTTGGAATTATATATATATATATATATATATATATATATATATATATATATATATATATATATATATATATTTATATGTGTTTTGTGTGTAAATATGTATTTGAACATGGTATGTAATGCTATTATGGTCTTCAATGGAGAATGTAAAAGAAGGGGTTGGACTAGGAAATGACATCACAATTTTTGTTAAATAATATATCTTTATTTAGCTTGCAAATCCGCAGACAAATCCGCATCAAATCCACATAAAAAACACGCGGATTTTCAACTGCGTTTTCTGCCAAGAGAGGAAGGACCTGCTCAGATTTTTACAAGAGCAAATCCGCAACGTGTGCACATACCCTACTTTGACTACTTTGTATGCAGCAGCTGTTCAAGCATATTCATTGTCACAATTGTAACCAAACAAAATGAACTTACACCCCTGGTGTATTCACCCTTTGTATCACAGGTATCACCCTATTTGCACTATTGCTCCCTAGTTTTTTTGCTATTATTGTGATTATGTGTTTATTTTCTAAGATTTATTTATTTTAAGTTTATTCTAAGATCTATTAATAAAAATGGGCTTTTTGTTCATGGGTCAACCTCTTTAAGATTGATTCCATATGAAAAGGTTCATCGTTATATTTGAAAGCCACTGAATTTGGTGATAATAGGGCAAATGCAAAGGACATATACAATATATACATAACAACGGTCAAAATGCAGGACATGTCACAGAAACCAGTAGTCAGCAGTGTAAAGACTGCGGTCGCAGTGGTCACCGCTGTGGTCGGGCTTGACAGTTCAGGGTCCACTGACATCAGCAGAAACTTCAACTGGATGCGCATCCTCGGAAGCCCATTGAGGTGAAGTACATTGTGGCGGGCGCACAGACACATTGGGTACGCATGCCACAATACACGCTGCTGGCCAGCAGAGACCAGCAGCTGACATCCGTGTGCATGCGATGGGGCACATGACAGTGACATCACACGCTCCTGTCGCATGCCGAAGTCAGCTGCTGGCTTCACAAGAGGAAGCACGCGGTCAGGGAGTGAAGGAATAGGTGAGGTTTTAATTTTTTTAAATTAGTGGCCATATTAGCACATGAATGACTTTAGGGTGCATTATACTTTATGGATGACTATGGTGGTGCATTATACTTTATGGATGGCTATAGAGGTGTAATATAAAGTTATGGATGACTATGGGGTACATTATACTTTATGGATGACTTTGGGGTGCATTATACTTTATGAATGACTCTGGAATGCATTATACTTTATGGATCACTATAGGGTACATTATACTGTATGGATGACTATCGAGGTGCAATATACTGTATGGATGACTATGGAGGTGCATTATACTTTATGGATGACTATGGAGTTGCATTATACTTTATGTATGACTATGGAATGCATTATACTGCATTATACTTTATGGATGACTATAGGGTGCATTATACTGTATGGATAACTATGGAGGTGCATTATACTGTATGGATGACTATGGAGGTGCATTATACTGTATGGATGACTATGGAGGTGCATTATACTGTATGGATGACTTTGGAGGTGCATTATAATTTATGGATGACTATAGGGTGCATTATACTGTATGGATTACTATGGGGTGCATTATATTTTATGAATGACTATGGGATGCATTATACTTTATGGATGTCTATAGGGTGAATTATACTTTATGGATGACTATGGGAGTGCATTATACTTTATCGATGACTATGGGATGCATTATACTTTATGGATGACTATAGGCTGTGCAGTATATTATATGGATGACTATGGAATGCATTATACTATATGGAGGTCTATGGGGGGGGTGCATTACAACTTCTGCTATGGGGTCCCATGACTTCTATGTATGCCCCTGGTGAGTATAATGGTTTATTTCCTTCTATACATTAAAGAGCAGCGGTATAACAGGGGACATATACCAAGATGGGGGATATACCAGGATGGGGCCTAGGATAAGGGACATACCAGAATGTGCAATATACAGCTCTGGCAAAAATTAAGAGACCATCACATCAAAACCCTATCTTGGGCAGCCCAATCTCCAGACCTGAACCCCATTGAAAACCTCCGGAATGTAATCAAGAGGATGATGGATAGTCACAAGCCGTCAAACAAAGAAGAACTGCTTACATTTTTGTGCCAGAAGCAGTGTGAAAAGACTGGGGGAAAGCATGCCAAGACACATGAAAGCTGTGATTAAAAATGGTTATTCCACAAAATATTTATTTCTGAACTCTTCCTCAGTTAAAACATTAGTATTGTTGTTTCTAAATGATTAAGAACTTTAAGAACTTTTCTTTGCATTATTTGAGGTGTGAAAGCACTGTTTTGTTTTTTTTTATTTTGACCATTTTTCTTTGTGAGAAAAAAACCCACAAAATGTATTGCTTGGAAATTCGGAGACGTTGTCAGAAGTTTATAGAATAAAAGAAAAATTTACATTTTACTCAAAAATATACCAATATGAGGGATATATATATATATATATATATATATATATATATATACACATACACACACACAAAATTTCTTCAGGATGAAGGGGAGGCTCGGCTCAAATCCTGCACTGGGGCCCATAAGACTCTAGTTACGCCACTGCCAATAGTAAAGAGTCTCTATATATTGGACCACAAGTAGAAACATATATAAACACTGTGGAGCCACATACAACCTAAGTCCATACTCTGAGATGCAGTTAGAATAAGAGAAAGCATAGCCCACAAATCAAGTGAAAGAACTTCACAAGTATTGCTGCATGTCACAGCTTCATCAGGGGAAGTGTACAGTTTTACCTGGACGCAAATCCTGAAAACCATCTTTGACCAGGTTCCATTGCCTTCCAAGAAGCTATACTGCCCCTTAAACATACCTCCCAACTTTTGAGGAGCAGAATAAGGGACAGATCAAGTGGCACATTTTGGTCAAGAACTGGTCACACCCCCAACCCACACCCATTTACCATTTCTTTCTCCACTGGCAGGAGGAGATGTGAGAGGGGCAATGGTAGTGTTAGAAATTCAGCCCGAGATGGCAGGGTGTGGACCCAAATCCAGGACTGTCCATTGTATCCGGGTCAGTTGGGACTACAGTTGAGCATATGGATTCATGGGTCTCTGGTTCAGCGTTAATGTCAGTGGTACCTGGCAGCTGAATGGGAAGCCATAAATCTCTAACCTCCCAGTATTCCCAGCACAGCTTTAGATTAGCCAGTGCTGGTGTGACGTCATCTGTGCATCCTGCTCATCTCTAGTTGAGACCTGTGGATTTATTTTATGTTCATTCACAGTTGGAGCCGCTAGAACATTCTCATCTTTATGTAGCTTCACTATACGACATCTGGCTTTTTTGTGTCTGTAAGGCTGTGTTCATACGTTCAGAAATACTGTGTTTTTGTTTTTTTTCTGCAGAATCTGCGCCAAACTACAGAATAAAAATCGTCTTCCCCTTACCCAAACCAGAATCTCAATTTGCAGACACTGTGTTTCGGGGTACTGCCCCTCGTCAGTGCAAAGTGGAGATCTGGTTTGGCTGTGTGAGAGGCATCCGACCGATATCCAAGAAGTATTGTTTCTCCTTGCGGAGATTGACATGCTAAGCATGCCGAGATGAGGAGACTTAAAGCCGCAATGCAACTAATATTACAGGCACGAGCTGCGATAAACCACTCGCTCGTACCTGTAATCCCCGGGTGCTGAAAGGAAAGCAGGATCTGTACTTACATTGAGTCGCGGTGAGGCGCCCTCTGGTGGATGTTCTCATGAACTGCAGCCTGGGAACTTTTTCCCACGCTCCAGGTCATATGAGGACATCCACCAGGGGGCGCATCACCGCGACTGAAGGAAATGTAGGTCAATGACCTATATTTCATTCATTCGCCGGGGAATTACAAGCACGAGCACCGCTGCATTTAGCAGGGCTCCTGCCTGTAATATTAGTTAACCCCTTCAGATGGATTACTTCGTGGGACGAGACGGTTCACCAGAAGGTATGTATCTTGTGCGTTTATTATTTTTCCAAGCGAGGGTGTTCCTGATGGATTGAGAGAACAATAAATTATTACAACAACCGCTGTGTTTATTTCATTAAACTACTTTTAAATCATGTGTGTGTGTGTGTTTTTTAACCCTTTCCAACAATTGGATTAATAATGGATAGGTGTCATAATTGACGCCTCTCCATTATTAATCTGGCTTAATGTCACCTTCCAATAGCAAGGTGGCATTAACCCTTCATTACCCCATATCCCACCACTACAGGGAGTGGGAAGAGAGTGGCCAAGTGCCAGAATAGGCGCATCTTCCAGATGTGCCTTTTCTGGGGTGGCTGGGGGCAGATGTTTTTAGCCACGGGGGGGCCAATAACCATGGACCCTCTCCTGGCTATTAATATCTGCCCTCAGTCACTGGCTTTACCATTCTGGCGGAGAAAATTGCGCGGGAGCCCACACCAATTTTTTCCGCGATTTAACCCTTTATTTTAGCAGCTACAGCGGCCAAATTTTGCACATACACACTACTAACATTAGTAGTGTGGAATATGCAAAAAAAAGGGGGATATGAGATGGTTTACTGTATGTAAACCATGTCTCATATCCTGTCGGGTTTGTGAAGGAGAAATGCAAAGCCGGCAATTGAATTACCGGCTTTTCACAGATATCGCGCTGAATGAAATATAAATACAGAATATATATATATGTGTCTCAATGACATATATATATATACTGTATATATGTTTTCCCGAACATTTGAGCACATAAATCCATTAGATGTCGGTTTTGCAAGCTTGCGAGAAAATCTCGGCATACGGATGCCATATGGATGTCACACGGATCATTTGATGCGAGGAAATCGCATCCTCGCACTGCACACGGATCACTGTTTTTGAAACATTTGTGCGATTCTCGGCCGTGAAAAACGGACCGTTTTTTTATACGTTAAGTGTGTCCCCGGCCTTAAAAAGAGAAAACGCAGTAGTTTGATAATAAATGGCTTCATCCAACCACTAACCATGAGTGGAGAAAAAGTTTTGGTGTTATTCATATTCTCTGAAAAATGGCCAAGAAAGCCTGGGTATGTAAACTTTTGAGCACAACTGTATAGAAAAATACTAACTATTAAATAATGTAAAATACTGTTTGTTGAATTCTAATAGTGGGTGCATTTTTCATGAAATTATATCCACTTTGCTTGGACAGGTAAACGCAGCAGAATTTTTATGCAAAAAAAGCAGCAGAAAATACACAGCATTTACGCTGCATTTGAACAAGGTCGAAATTTCAAAGCATAATGGATATGATTCTATGAAATGTCCCCCTTCTATTGTTTGATGACGCTGCTGAACTCTGTGGTTTTAGTGCATGTTTTCTCCACAGGCTTCAAAAAACGTAAGAAAAAAACGCCGTTGCACTTTTAAGTGCAGAATCCAAACCTTTTCTGTACTATTAAAAAAAGCGTTAAAAACGCAACTTCATATCTGCCCCAAAATCTTATGAAATAAGGGGGAAAATGCATAAAAGAAAAGCAGCAAACACACAATAATCAGAGAACATTGTTACTGCGTCTGCTGCGGACACCTGCAGAAAAAAAGCAACAGAAATAACGCAGCATTTATGCTACATGAGAACACTGCCTCAGCATTACAGTTTTATTACATTTTTTATGGGTTTAATAGAGAAAAAATATCAATCACGCCATTTTTTTAACGTCATTTACCAATTCCTATAAATAATCTGATCGCTGTGTTGTGCGGGTCGTTACGATTACAGGAACTCCAAATATGTCCATGTTATTTGTAGATTAGTGATGCTTATTATTAAAAAAACACATTAAAAATTACATTCTTTTTTTATTATCAACTGTTTTTTATTATTATTTTTTAGCAATTTTATAGGATGAAAAAAGTCTCTTCTTCCCCCTCTAGAATCCAGAAGCATCCATTACATACAGCAGTGCATTCCTGTCAGTATAATCTGTCTGTAGTGAGGTCCAGGAATATAGATCAAGGGAGGGCACAAAACTCTGCTATTGACATCATTACAGCTAACGGCTCAGCAGCCTAAAGCACCTGTCTGTAAAATGTTAAGGTTGAGGGTTTAACCTTGGAGACTCACAGAAACATTTTTCATTTGTAATTGCTTATCATTTTTTATACTTTTATAGGAACACTAAACATTTTTTCTTCACCTCAGTATACAGGCACCACAAATATACACTGTTACATACAGAATGTATTTCTATGGATATGTATACTCTGTTTCTGGGTTCATTGTCTGGAATATAGAGGTCAAGATAATCAATCTCTCCTATCTCCAGTGTTGTGAGCTGTGGTTCACTGGTAAAGCAACAGCCTGTGGACACTGAGTTGTGAGATTGTATTCCTGGGGAGACTAATCATAGGAGGGAGAAGAGGCGAACATATAATTATATTTATATGATCGGCAGAGAGAAGCGGCCACACCCCCGAGGAGCTACGGGAGTGATGAAAATGTCGGCGAGGTGAGTATGGAAGCAGGAAGAACAGCTGAGATGTGACGTGATTCGGGGCTGAGCCCTCAAATTGGGGGAGGCCCGCCGAATCCGAGAAGGTTGGGAGCTATGCCTGAAGTGTGTAGTCTAATGTCTGTGTCTTCTGTGAATCTCTTTCACATTACACAGGCATCAATAAAAACTAGAGAAAAGGCACTCAGACACTCAGGAGTGTGCTATAATTCTGCAGGAATAAGATTACTAAAGGATTAAATGAAGCCATGTCAATAGTCTAAAATAATTTTTATATATGTGCCATTTTTTAAAAATATTAAATAAAAAATTATAAAAATGGACTTTAGCACAATGATCAATAGACTACCATGGAGAAATAATAATTTTCCTATCTTTTACCATGCACTGAAAGGGAGTCTGTTAAAAAAACATCATCTTTTGTGGAACTCAAGGCAAACATATATGCAGGCAAAGCAAAACATCAAATTGCATTGGTGACCATAATTATTATCAGCCCTTCTTTATTATACTGCTATTTCACTGCCATAAATGTTTGATTTCTATTTAGTGAACATTTGCACTATGTCAGTTACCAGAGAAATAACTAGTCAACTTCCATTTACATCCCTGATAATAAACTGAAATGTTTCTTTTGATAGTGTCCTGTGATATGATCTGTAAAACACATCAGACTCTACCTTTCCACTGAAGCCCCGGCCAGAATCCGAGAGAGTCTCAGGTGCCATGAACGCTGGAGTGCCAGCAGTACTTGACAGGAGAGCATCGCTGCCTTCAAACTGATTGCTTACTCCAAAATCAGCTATTTTAATATGACCATCATCTCCAAGAAGTAAATTTGACGGTTTTATATCTCGGTGAATAATCTTCTGGTAATGCACTACAAATAACACAGAAAAAATGAATTAGTTAAATATAGAGCTATACAGGGCACTAAGTATTATGTCAGTTTGTCACCCAAAATGATACTTGACAATATGTATAGAAAAAAAAAAAACAAATAAGGATTTATTGTTCCAAATTATATATATATATATATATATATATATATATATATATATATATATATATACATGTATGTGTATATATATGTATATATATATATATATATATATATATACACTCACCGGCCACTTTATTAGGTACACCATGCTAGTAACGGGTTGGACCCCCTTTTGCCTTCAGAACTGCCTCAATTCTTCGTGGCATAGATTCAACAAGGTGCTGGAAGCATTCCTCAGAGATTTTGGTCCATATTGACATGATGGCATCACACAGTTGCCGCAGATTTGTCGGCTGCACATCCCAAAGATGCTCCATACAAGGCAGGATGGATCCATGCTTTCATGTTGTTTACGCCAAATTCTGACCCTACCATCCGAATGTCGCAGCAGAAATCGAGACTCATCAGACCAAGCAACGTTTTTCCAATCTTCTACTGTCCAATTTCAATGAGCTTGTACATATTGTAGCCTCAGTTTCCTGTTCTTAGCTGAAAGGAGTGGTACCCGGTGTGGTCTTCTGCTGCTGTAGCCCATCTGCCTCAAAGTTCGACGCACTGTGCGTTCAGAGATGCTCTTAGGCCTACCTTGGTTGTAACGGGTGGCAATTTGAGTCACTGTTGCCTTTCTATCAGCTCGAACCAGTCTGCCCATTCTCCTCTGACCTCTGGCATCAACAAGGCATTTCCGCCCACAGAACTGCCGCTCACTGGATTTTTTTTCTTTTTCGGACCATTCTCTGTAAACCCTAGAGATGGTTGTGCGTGAAAATCCCAGTAGATCAGCAGTTTCTGAAATACTCAGACCAGCCCTTCTGGCACCAACAACCATGCCACGTTCAAAGGCACTCAAATCAACTTTCTTCCCCATACTGATGCTCGGTTTGAACTGCAGGAGATTGTCTTGACCATGTCTACATGCCTAAATGCACTGAGTTGCCGCCATGTGATTGGCTGATTAGAAATTAAGTGTTAACAAGAAGTTGGACAGGTGTACCTAATAAAGTGGCCGGTGAGTGTATATATATATATATATACACATACACACATACTGTATAAATACTTACACACACAGGTGCATCGCACTAAATTAGAATATCATCAAAAATATTTCAGTTCTTCAATACAAAAAGTAAAACTCATTTACTAGGTAGTCATTACAAACAGAGTGATCTATTTCAAGTGCTTATTTCTGTTAATGTTGATGATTATGGCTTACAGCCAATGAAAACCCAAAAGTCATTATCTCAGTAAATTAGAACAGTTTATAACACCAGCTTGACAAAATGATTTTAAAATCCGAAATGTTGGCCTACTGAAATGTACACACGTGGTCACATTTTAATGACATAAAACCCACAATGGTCACGTAAATAACTTGAATCTGACAAAAGTAATAATAAATAAAAGATCTATGAAAATGAACAAATGAAAGTCAGACATTGCTTTTCAACCATGGTTCCACGGAATTTTAAAAAAAAAAATCAAACTCATGAAATAGGCCTGGACAAAATGATGGTACCCATGAAAATAATGTGACAAAAGGGACACGGTAAATCAAGATGTGTCCACTAACTAGCATCACATGTGTCTATAATCTTGGAATCAGTGAGTGGGCCTGTATATAAGGCTACAGATACTCACTGTGCTGTTTGGTAACATGGTGTACATCACACTCAACATGGACCAGAGAAAGTGAAGGAAAGAGGAGATTAGAAAGAAAATGATAGACAAACATGTTAAAGGTAACATTTATAAGACCATCTCCAAGCAGCTTGATGTTCCTGTGACTACAGTTGCACATATTATTCAGACATTTAAGATCCATGGGACTGTAGCCAACCTCCCTAGAAGTGGCTGCAGGAGGAAAACTGATGACAAATCAAAGAGACGGATAATACGAATGGTAACAAAAGAGCCCAGAAAATTTTCTAAACAGATTAATTATGAACTTCAAGCTCAAGGAACATCAGTGTCAGATCGCACTATCCGTCGTTGTATGAGCCAAAGTGGACTTCATGGGAGATGACCAAGGAGGACATCATTGTTGAAAAAAAACCCATAAAAAAACCACTACAAGTTGACAAGCTACAAAGCTCCTGGGAGAATGTCCTATGGACAGTTGAGACAAAAATGGAACTTTTTGGCAAGGCACATCAGCTCTATGTTCACAGATGGAAAAATGAAGCATATCAAGAAAAGAACACTGTCCCTACTGTGAAACATGGAGGAAGCTCTCTTATGTTCTGGGGATGCTTTGCTGCATCTGGTACAAGGTGTCTAGAATCTGTGCAGTGTACAATTAAATCTTAAGACTATCAAGGGATTCTAGAGAGAAATGTGCTGCCCAGTGTCAGAAAGCTTGGTCTCAGTTGCAGGCCATGGGTCTTGCAACAGGATAATGACCCAAAACACACAGCTAAACACACCCAAAAATGGCTTAGAGGAAAACATTGGACTATTTTGAAGTGGCCTTCTATGAGCCCTGACCTAAATCCTATTGAGCATCTTTGGAAAGAGCTGAAACATGCCTTCTGGAAAAGGCAACCTTCAAACACAAGACAACTGGAGCAGTTTGCTCTTGAGGAGTGGGCCAACATACCTGTCAAGAGGTGCAGAAGTCTCATTGACAGTTACAGGAATAATTTGATTGCAGTGATTGCCTCAAACGGTTGTGCAACAAAATATTAAGTTAAGAGTAGATTTTTTATTTATTATTACTTTTGTCAGATTCAAGTTATTTCTGTGACCATTGTGGGTTTTTCTTTCATTAAACGAGGGGTACCAACAATTTTGACCACATGTGTATATTCAGTAAATAATAATAATAATCTTTATTTTTTATATAGTGCTAACATATTCCGCAGCGCTTTACAGTTTGCACACATTATCAATATAAAATAAATATAAATAAATATATAAATTGCCTCAATACTTGGTCGGGCTCCTTTGGCATCAATTACTGCATCAATGCGGCATGGCTTGGACGCGATCAGCCTGTGGCACTGCTGAGGTGTTATGGAAGCCCAGGTTGCTTTGATAGCAGCCTTCAGCTTGTCTGCATTGTTGGGTCTGGTGTCTCTCATCTTTCTCTTAACAATACCCTAAAGATTCTCTATGGGGTTATAGACAGGCGAGTTTGCGGGCCAATCAAGCACAGTGATACTGTTTTTAAAACTAGGAATTGGTACTTTTGGCAGTGTGGACAGGTGCCAAGTCCTGCTGGAGAATAAAATTTCCATCTCCAAGAAGCTTGTCGGCAGAGGGAAGCATGAAGTGCTCTAAAATTTCCTGGTAGACGGCTGCGCTGACTTTGGTCTTGATAAAACACAGTGTACCTGTTACGGTCCATTTTTGGATTCTTGGGAGCTCTGGTTCTGCTCTGATTTAAATTAAGCTTTTTTCCTTTCAGGACCAGCGAGGGTTGATGTAAGTTTTTCCCCACTGGCAATCTGCTTTAACTGCAGAGTTGCTGAGTCAGCTAATGTGGGTGGTGACCAATCCCACCATCCTTTAAATGGTCACCTTTAAGTTGTCCCTTTCGTGTTTGTCACTGTCCCCTGTGTGGTACTATCTGCAGTAGTGAGGCTAGTGTAACACCCCAGGGTCCTGGTTGTTACATTGGCATTGCTTTCCTCATGGGGGAGTGATGACACGCTTGGAGGCAAGGGAAGAGCTTTTCTATCAGGTAAACACACAAACATGCAACAGTTCACACTCCAGGCCAGAAGGGGGAGCTCTGATCCTGCTTATGGGTGGCTCCCCTATATATAAATTCTGGTCTGGAGGGAAAGTTAGACAGTTAGTGCCAGACAGTAGACTGGAGCAGTCTGAGGCAGGAAGACGTGTGAGGGGCCGTGCAGCCAGAGGTGCTGCAGCTCCTGGATAGTGACATACAGAAGGAAAGAACAGTTTGTAGAGAGCGTGCAGGAGAGCAAAGCACAGGAGAGTGACATCTGGGGAGGACAGATGCGACTGGGCTACTTCCCTGGCAGAGCGCAGACATCGGTAGCCGGAAGACCGAGGTTGTGTCGGACTAAGAGGCACAGCAGAAACTGGCAGGACAGCTGGATTAGATATCACCTGCCTGCCCTAACACCCAGGAGGCACAGTGGCACATAGAGCCCGGGTCGTGATAGAGACCCTATAAAAAGGCTCGAGTCACCTGTCATACGGGTTTGTGTCCCACCTTTATGGAGGACAGAGAGGAACTGTGAGGACCTTGCTAGAAGCCATAGGCAGTAAGGGACTACATTACCACCGCGTTATGAGGAAGGCTTTCATCTCCACCTGGTAGAGGGACTCTGAACTTGCTTACAAGCCGGCTGAACCCGGCCTATACCTGTGATCTGGTGCCCTAGACTCTGCGGATACCTGAAGTCTCCAGTAAACCAGGTAAAGAGAATTCAAACCTGTGTCCTCGTTCTTTACTGCAGTATTCACCATCTTCACCTATACACTGGGAGCCTTGGGGACCTACTTCACCTGTGGGAAGTTATACCATCTTAGCTGCCATAACATCACCCCAGAGGACCCCTCTAAGCAGCATTGGTCCCCACTGACTGAACACCACAGGTGGCGTCACGAACACAAATTTTATTCAAAACCCCTTTAAGAACATTCCCTTTAACATGGACACCCAGGGCCATGGACCAGGTCGCCGCCACTGTGATATCCCCTTGTGAGTACCGGACCCGGTATCGAGTACCCCACGGCCCTGGCGGGCAACTCGCTAGTGCCCCTTGCCTGCCAGTGCACTAGCCAGGGCAGTGCTAGGTGACAGCGAGGGTGAGGTTCTTGATGGCAGTGGGGGAAGGACCCACTTAAGGCATTAGAGGAGTGCAGGGACAGGTTTGGCTTTGAGCTCAGGTGGTGACCATCCCCCATTCCCCTATCAGTAGGGTCTTCCTCTCCCCATTTCCGTCCCGTTGTGTGTTGCGCCATCCACTGACCGACCCCCAGTTGGGTCGTGTCACATCATGACATTATCACCAACCCATATTTTTTCCCATGAACCTATGGCTCAAGCCCAGGCTTTTGCCCAGCTGATCCAGACCCTAACTGATGAGGTTAAGGAGCTGCTGTAACAGGTTGTGCAGTAGCTTCAGCAGTTGTTAGGTTTCTGGGTCTCGGCTTATGTGCAGGCTCATTTGGAACCCAATATATCTCTCCCAGACAGGTTCTCTGGAGGGAGAGATACATTTTTTGTTTTTCAGGAGGCCTGTAAGTTATATCTCGGGCTCTGCCCTCATTCTTCAGGGAGTGAGGAACAGCGTGTGGGGATTATAGTCTCCCTTCTCAAGGGTGATCCCCAATCCTGGGCCTTCTCCCTGCCGACCGATTCACCATCTCTGCGGTCAGTGGATGAGTTTTTTGCGGCATTGGCGCTGGTGTATGGAGTCCTGATGGCGTCTCCCTGACTGAGTCTAGACTCCGTAAGATTAAGCAAGGGGGCCAGCCGGTTGAGGAGTACTGCTCAGAGTTTAGGAGGTGGGCCACTGACATGCAGTGTAACAACCTTGCTCTTAGGAGTCATTTCTGTCAGGGTCTGTCAGCTAGGCCACAGGATACGCTTGGGCAGTACGCTACTCCTGGTCATTGGAGGTGGCCATGGCCCTTCCTGTCCAGGTGGATAGATGCCTCAGGGAGAGACATACACCGAATCTGCCCACTGTTGTTCTTTCTAGGGAAGAGGACACACTGTGCAGTTGGACAAACTTATGCAGGTAGGAGGAGTCTCTTCTCAAATGGGGTTGCCGGGGGCACATTTCTACTGTGGACTTACGGGTCATTATATCAATGTCCGCCCATCTCACGCCAAAGTATGTTCATCATCTCAAAAGTCACGTCCCCCCTGGTCGTGTGGAGAGAGGCGACCATAGTGTGTATATATCCTCCATCTTTACATCTCAGTGTACCATTTCTGCTGAAGTGGTGGTTGGCGGGATTACTGAGACAGTTTCGGTGCTTGTGGATACTGCAGCGGGAGTCAATTTGGTGGATTCTCTCTTTGTCTAGACCCATGGTCTAATGGGTAGGATGCTGGCAAGACCCCTTAGCGTTCAGGCAATTGACTCTGTCCCATTCAGCTAGGGGAGGGTGACCCAAGTCATAGATAATATGAACCTGCGTATAGGGACTCATCATGAGTATAGGGACTCATCATGAGTATAGGGACTCCCATCATCTTAGGCCTGCCTTGGTTGAAGAAACACAATCCGGTCATAAATTGGCGGTCCAGGGAAGACCAGTCGTGCTGATCAGCTGGGACTAGTCGTGTAAGGACTGCTGCCCAGGAGCTACTGTCTCTGCCGTCTTTCTCAAACCTACCCCTTCTTCTTTGGTGGGGGCAGCGAAGTTGCTGTCAGAGAGTAAGGGCAAGTCTCAACCCTTACAAGTAAACCCTGAGTCTCAGAGTCCTCCTAGAAGGAGGGGTCAGGGGAGGGTGATGGTTCCCTCTGTATGTAGTGAGGGTAAGAGTTTGGCAACAGAGGGATGCCTCTGCTGTCGGTTCCTCAAGGAGTTCACCATCCTGTGGCAAACGCATGCATGGAAATAAACGTTCAGGGCCAAACGTGTGTGTGATTGAATACTTGTGGAAAAACATCAGGTGGAAGTATGCTTCTGGGACCTAGAGTTCTAGGGTGATCGAACCGTATTGGGTGTCGGCCATTCTCAGTCTGGGAACTTTCCAGCTGGAGTTACCCCCAGTAATGCAGGTACACAAAGTATTCCACAGGTCAGCGCTCTGTAGATTTGTGTCGCCTCCGGAGCCTATGTTATTGCCATCTCCTTTGGGCTGCATTTGCCATAAACCTGAGGATCAGGTGACTGCAGAGCTGAACTCTAGTGGATGGAGGCTGTTGTGAACTATATTTCTTGGCTCCCTCTTGTGGTCACTAGCGGTATTACTCTTGGATCATCTTTCTCCAGGTTGGTACCCACCTGGTTCGTTAGGCCTTGGGTGTCATGATCTCTGCAGGCAGAGATCATAGCAAGCCTATAGAGGGACAAGCTCTCGGAAGATGGAACTATACTGACCATGAACTAAGCCTGCCGCGCAACTAGAAATAGCCAGGTAGCATTTCCTATTTATCGCTAGATGCCCAGCTCTGGCCTAAGACCTAAATAGCTAGCAGAGGGAAATATAAGACCTGGCTCACCTCTAGAGAAATATTCCAAAGAAGACAGTAGCCCCCCACATATAATGACGGTGAGTTCAGATGAAACAACAAACGCAGCAGGAAAATAGTCTTAGCAAATTTGAGGTCCGCTTACTAGATAGCAGAAGACAGATAGTATACTTTCATGGTCAGCAGAAAAACACTAACAAAACACCATCCAGAGATTACCTTAAACTCTGGCATTAACTCATAACGCCAGAGTAGCAATCCCTGATCAACGAGAGCTTTCCAGACACAGTAACAAAACTTCAGCTGTGAACTGGAACAAATAGGCAAAACGAAACATGGACAAAAGTCCAACTTATCTAGTAGTTGTCTAGAAGCAGGAACAAGCACTGAGAGGCATCAGATAACATTGTTGACCGGCAAGAAACCACCAGAGAAATGAGCTTAAATAGCGACACCCACTACTGATGGAACCAGGTGAAACAGGAAAGAGGATGACAAGTCCAATTCCACAAGCGGCCACCGGGGGAGCCCAGAATCCAAATTCACAACAGTACCCCCCCCTCAAGGAGGGGGCACCGAACCCTCACCAGATCCACCAGGGCGACCAGGATGAGCCCTATGGAAGGCACGAACAAGATCAGAAGCATGAACATCAGATGCATTGACCCAAGAATTATCCTCCTGGCCGTAACCCTTCCAGTTGACCAGATACTGGAGTCTCCGTCTGGAAACACGAGAGTCCAAAATTTTCTCCACAACGTACTCCAACTCACCCTCAACCAACACCGGAGCAGGAGGCTCAACTGAAGGCACAACAGGTACCTCATACCTGCGCAATAACGACCGATGAAAAACGTTATGAATGGAAAAGGACGCAGGGAGGTCCAAACGGAAAGAAACAGGATTAAGAATCTCCAATATTCTATAAGGGCCGATGAACCGAGGTTTAAACTTAGGAGAAGAGACCCTCATAGGGACAAAACGAGAAGACAACCACACCAAATCTCCAACACAAAGCCGAGAACCAACACGACGATGACGGTTGGCAAAACGCTGAGTCTTCTCCTGGGACAACTTCAAATTGTCCATAACCTGCCCCCAGATGTGATGCAATCTCTCCACCACCGCATCCACTCCAGGACAATCCGAGGATTCCACCTGACCGGAGGAAAATCGAGGGTGAAACCCCGAATTACAGAAAAACGGGGACACCAAGGTGGAAGAGCTGGCCCGATTATTGAGGGCGAACTCTGCCAATGGCAAAAAAGCAACCCAATCATCCTGGTCAGCAGAGACAAAACACCTCAGATATGTCTCCAGGGTCTGATTAGTCCGCTCGGTCTGGCCATTAGTCTGAGGGTGAAAAGCAGATGAAAAAGACAAATCTATGCCCATCCTAGCACAGAATGCCCGCCAAAATCTAGACACAAATTGGGTACCTCTGTCAGAAACAATATTCTCAGGAATACCGTGCAATCGGACAACATTCTGAAAAAACAGAGGAACCAACTCAGAAGAAGAAGGCAACTTGGGCAGAGGAACCAAATGGACCATTTTAGAGAAACGGTCACAGACCACCCAGATGACAGACATCTTCTGGGAAACAGGCAGATCTGAAATAAAATCCATCGAGATGTGTGTCCAAGGCCTCTTAGGAATAGGCAAGGGCAACAGCAGTCCGCTAGCCCGAGAACTACAAGACTTGGCCCGAGCACAAACGTCACATGACTGCACAAAGACTCGCACATCTCGTGACAGGGAAGGCCACCAGAAGGATCTTGCCACCAAATCCCTGGTACCAAAAATTCCGGGATGACCTGCCAATGCAGAAGAATGTACCTCAGAGATGACTCTGCTGGTCCAATCATCCGGAACAAACAGTCTATCAGGCGGACAACGATCCGGTCTATCCGCCTGAAACTCTTGCAAGGACCGCCGCAGATCAGGAGAAACGGCCGACAAAATTACTCCCTCCCTAAGGATACCTGTGGGTTCAGAATTACCAGGAGAGTCCGGGTCAAAACTCCTAGAAAGGGCATCTGCCTTAACATTCTTAGAACCCGGTAGGTATGACACCACAAAATTAAAGCGAGAAAAAAATAAAGACCAGCGCGCCTGTCTAGGATTCAGGCGTCTGGCAGTCTCAAGATAAACCAAATTTTTGTGGTCAGTCAATACCACCACCTGATGCCTAGCCCCCTCGAGCCAATGGCGCCACTCCTCAAACGCCCACTTCATGGCCAAAAGCTCCCGATTCCCAACATCATAATTCCGCTCTGCGGGCGAAAATTTGCGAGAAAAGAAGGCACAAGGCCTAATGACGGAGCAGTCGGAACCTTTCTGCGACAACACTGCCCCAGCTCCGATCTCCGAAGCGTCAACCTCAACCTGAAAAGGCAGATTCACATCAGGCTGACGCAACACAGGGGCAGAGGCAAAACGGCGCTTAAGCTCCTGAAAGGCCTCTACAGCATGAGGGGACCAATTAGCAACATCAGCGCCTTGTCTGGTCAAATCAGTCAGTGGTTTAACGACATCCGAAAAACCAGCAATAAATCGGCGGTAAAAGTTGGCAAAGCCCAAAAATCTCTGAAGACCCTTAAGAGAGGAGGGCTGAGTCCAGTCACAAATAGCTTGCACCTTGACGGGATCCATCTCAATGGAAGAGGGAGAAAAAATATACCCCAAAAAGGAAATTTTCTGGACCCCAAAAACGCACTTAGACCCCTTCACACATAAAGAATTAGACCGCAGAACTTGAAAAACTCTCCTGACCTGCTGGACATGAGAGTCCCAGTCATCAGAAAAAATCAGAATATCATCCAGATATATTATCATAAATTTATCCAGAAAATCGCGGAAAATATCATGCATAAAAGACTGGAAAACTGAAGGGGCATTAGAAAGACCAAAAGGCATGACCAAATACTCAAAGTGGCCCTCGGGCGTATTAAATGCGGTCTTCCACTCATCCCCCTGCCTGATCCGCACCAAATTATACGCCCCACGAAGATCAATTTTAGAGAACCACTTAGCACCCTCTATACGAGCAAACAAATCAGTAAGCAATGGCAATGGGTATTGATACTTAACAGTGATCTTATTCAGAAGCCGATAATCAATACATGGTCTCAAAGAGCCGTCTTTTTTTGAGACAAAGAAAAACCCAGCTCCCAAGGGAGAAGAAGATGGACGAATATGTCCCTTTTCCAAAGACTCCTTTATATATTCCCGCATAGCAGCATGTTCCGGCACAGACAGATTAAACAAACGACCCTTTGGATATTTACAACCCGGTATCAAATCTATGGCACAATCGCACTCACGGTGCGGAGGTAACGACCCAAGCTTGGGTTCGTCAAAGACGTCTTGATAATCAGAGAGGAACTCAGGGACTTCAGAGGGAATGGACGACGAAATAGAAACCAAAGGTAAGTCCCCATGAATACCCTTACATCCCCAGCTCAACACAGACATTGCTCTCCAGTCCAAGACTGGGTTGTGAGACTGCAACCATGGCAATCCCAGTACCAAATCGTCATGTAAATTATACAGCACCAGGAAACGAATAATCTCCTGGTGATCCGGATTGATACGCATGGTTACTTGTGTCCAGTATTGTGGTTTATTATTAGCCAATGGGGTGGAGTCAATCCCCTTCAGAGGAATAAGAATCTCCAAAGGCTCTAAATCAAAACCACAACGATTGGCAAAGGACCAATCCATAAGACTCAGAGCGGCGCCAGAGTCAACATAGGCGTCCGTGGCAATGGATGACAAAGAGCAAATCAGGGTTACAGACAAAATAAACTTAGACTGAATGGTGCCAATGGAAACAGACTTATCAAGCTTCTTTGTACGCCTAGAGCATGCTGAAATAACATGAGTAGAATCTCCACAATAGAAACACAATCCATTCTTCCGTCTAAAATTCTGTCGCTCGCTCCTGGACAGAATTCTATCACACTGCATACTTTCTGGCGTCTTTTCCATAGACACCGCCAGATGGTGCACCGGTTTGCGCTCCCGCAGACGCCTATCAATCTGAATAGCCATTGTCATGGACTCATTCAGACCTGCAGGCACAGGGAACCCCACCATAACATCCTTAACGGCATCAGAGAGACCTTCTCTGAAAGTTGCCGCCAAGGCGCACTCATTCCACTGAGTAAGCACAGACCATTTACGGAATTTTTGGCAGAAAACCTCAGCTTCGTCTTGCCCCTGAGACAGTGCCATCAAAGTTTTTTCTGCCTGAAGTTCCAAATGAGGTTCCTCATAAAGCAAGCCCAAGGCCAGAAAAAACGCATCCACATCGCGTAACGCAGGATCCCCTGCTGGCAATGAGAAGGCCCAATCTTGAGGGTCACCCCTGAGCAAGGAAATCACGATCCTAACCTGCTGAGCAGGGTCTCCAGCTGAACGAGACTTCAGGGACAAATAAAGCTTACAATTATTTCGGAAATTCTGGAAGCTAGCTCTATTCCCTGTGAAGAACTCCGGCAAAGGAATTCTCGGGTCAGATACCGGAGCATGTACCACAAAATCTTGTAAATTTTGTACTTTCGTGATGAGATTATTCAAACCCGCAGTTACACTCTGGAGATCCATTATTGTCAGGTGCACACAGAGCCATACAGAGATTAGGAGGAGAGAGAGAAAAAAGACTGCAGCAAGGCAGACTGGAGGGAAAAAAAAAAAAAAAAAATTTCCAGCAGACTTCTTATAACTCTCCTTTCTCAACCTGGGTCTTTAACACTTTACTGGCCGGTCAAACTGTCATGATCTCTGCAGGCAGAGATCATAGCAAGCCTATAGAGGGACAAGCTCTCGGAAGATGGAACTATACTGACCATGAACTAAGCCTGCCGCGCAACTAGAAATAGCCAGGTAGCATTTCCTATTTATCGCTAGATGCCCAGCTCTGGCCTAAGACCTAAATAGCTAGCAGAGGGAAATATAAGACCTGGCTCACCTCTAGAGAAATATTCCAAAGAAGACAGTAGCCCCCCACATATAATGACGGTGAGTTCAGATGAAACAACAAACGCAGCAGGAAAATAGTCTTAGCAAATTTGAGGTCCGCTTACTAGATAGCAGAAGACAGATAGTATACTTTCATGGTCAGCAGAAAAACACTAACAAAACACCATCCAGAGATTACCTTAAACTCTGGCATTAACTCATAACGCCAGAGTAGCAATCCCTGATCAACGAGAGCTTTCCAGACACAGTAACAAAACTTCAGCTGTGAACTGGAACAAATAGGCAAAACGAAACATGGACAAAAGTCCAACTTATCTAGTAGTTGTCTAGAAGCAGGAACAAGCACTGAGAGGCATCAGATAACATTGTTGACCGGCAAGAAACCACCAGAGAAATGAGCTTAAATAGCGACACCCACTACTGATGGAACCAGGTGAAACAGGAAAGAGGATGACAAGTCCAATTCCACAAGCGGCCACCGGGGGAGCCCAGAATCCAAATTCACAACACTTGGGTATTCCTATTTAGACTTCCTGGAAACTCAGTCTAGTGCCTGGAATCGATGTAGTCAGTCTATGTCTGTTTGCTCCTGACTCCTGGTCTCCTGTTCTTTGCAAGATAAGCTAAGTCCTGCTTTCTTATTTTTGTTTATTCGCTTTGCTTCTATTTTGTTCCAGCTTGTTCATAATGTGATTCCTGATTTTTGCTGGAAGCTCTAGGGGGCTGATATTCTCCCCCCACACCGTTAGTCGGTGCGGGGGTTCTTGGATATTCAGCGTGGATATTTTTGTAGGGTTTTTGCTGACCGTATAAGTCCGCTTCCTATTTTCTGCTATTAATTAGTGGGCCTCTCTTTGCTAAATCTAGTTCATTCTTACGTTTGTCTTTTCTTCTTACCTCACCGTTATTATTTGTTGGGGGCTTGTATTATAACTTTGGGGTCCTTTCTCTTGAGGCAAGTGAGGTCTTATTTTCTCTGAAAGGGTTAGTTAGTTCTCCGGCTGGTGCGAGACGTCTAGAATCAACGTAGGTACGTTCCCCGGCTACTTCTAGTTGTTGTGCTAGGATTAGATATACGGTCAGCCAAGTTACCACCTCCCTATGAGCTGGTTTTTGTGTTTGCGGACTTGGCTGGAACTTCTGAGATCCTCTACCACTAGGATCATAACAGTATTCCAGGCCCAAAAAGTGAATATTTATTGCATTGCAGAAGCGGGATTAAAAGAAAAGAAGTTCTGAGTTTTGTTTTTTTTTCTTCTTCCCCTTTTTCCTCTGAGTGGCTTGAAGCTCTGCTGCAGACATGAATGTTCAGACTCTGATTACTAGTGTGGATCAGCTTGCTGCACGAGTGCAGGGCATTCAGGATTTTGTTATTAGTAGTCCTATGTCAGAGCCTAAGATACCTATTCCTGAGCTTTTCTCTGGTGATCGATTTAAATTTGGGAATTTTAGGAATAATTGTAAATTGTTTCTATCTTTGAGACCGCGTTCGTCTGGAGACTCAGCTCAGCAAGTTAAAATTGTTATCTCTTTCTTGCGTGGCGACCCTCAGGATTGGGCTTTTTCATTGGCGCCAGGAGATCCGGCATTGGCAAATATTGATGCGTTTTTTCTGGCGCTCGGATTGCTTTATGAGGAGCCCAATCTTGAAATTCAGGCAGAAAAAGCGTTGCTGGCTATCTCTCAGGGCCAGGATGAGGCTGAAGTGTATTGCCAAAAATTTCGGAAATGGTCCGTGCTTACTCAATGGAATGAGTGTGCTCTGGCCGCAAATTTCAGAAATGGCCTTTCTGAAGCCATTAAGAATGTGATGGTGGGTTTTCCCATTCCTACAAGTCTGAGTGATTCTATGGCTCTGGCCATTCAGATAGATCGGCGCTTGCGGGAGCGTAAATCTGCTAATCCTCTGGCAGTGTTGTCTGAACGGACACCTGACTCAATGCTATGTGACAGAATTCAGACTAGAACTGAACGACAAAATCATAGACGTCAGAATGGGTTGTGTTTTTACTGTGGTGATTCTACACATGTTATCTCAGCATGCTCTAAACGCCTAACAAAGATGGTTAGTCCTGTCACCATTGGTAATTTGCATCCTAAGTTTATTTTGTCTGTAACTCTAATTTGCTCATTGTCCTCCTACCCTGTTATGGCATTTGTGGATTCAGGTGCTGCCCTGAGTCTTATGGACTTGTTGTTTGCCAAGCGCTGTGGTTTTGTCCTGGAGCCTTTAAAAAATCCTATTCCTCTTAGAGGAATTGATGCTACGCCATTGGCGGAGAATAAACCGCAGTATTTGACACAAGTGACCATGTGCATGACTCCTGAACATCGGGAGGTGATTCGTTTTCTTGTTCTGCATAAAATGCATGATTTGGTCGTTTTAGGTCTGCCATGGTTACAGACCCATAATCCAGTTTTGGATTGGAAGGCAATGTCTGTGTCAAGTTGGGGTTGTCAGGGAAATCATTGCGATTCCCCGTCGGTGTCTATTGCTTCTTCTACTCCTTCTGAAGTTCCGGAGTATTTGTTGGACTATCAGGATGTATTCAGTGAGTCCAGGTCCAGTGCCCTTCCTCCTCATAGGGACTGTGACTGTGCTATAGATTTGATTCCTGGTAGTAAATTTCCTAAGGGACGATTATTTAATCTATCTGTACCTGAGCATGCCGCAATGCGTTCTTATATAAAGGAGTCTTTGGAGAAGGGACATATTCGTCCATCCTCTTCCCCTCTTGGTGCGGGATTCTTTTTTGTAGCCAAGAAAGACGGGTCTTTGAGACCTTGTATAGACTATCGGCTTCTGAATAAAATCACGGTCAAATTTCAGTATCCTTTGCCACTATTGTCGGACGTGATTGCTCGGATTAAGGGTGCCAAGTGGTTCACCAAGATAGATCTTCGTGGTGCGTACAACCTTGTGCGCATTAAGCAGGGAGATGAATGGAAAACTGCGTTTAATACGCCCGAAGGTCATTTTGAGTACTTGGTGATGCCTTTTGGGCTCTCTAATGCTCCTTCAGTGTTTCAGTCCTTTATGCATGACATCTTCCGGAAGTATCTAGATAAGTTTATGATTGTTTATCTGGATGATATTCTGTTTTTTTCTGATGATTGGGATTCTCATGTAAAGCAGGTCAGGATGGTGTTTCAGGTTTTGCGTGATAATGCTTTGTTTGTGAAGGGCTCAAAGTGTCTCTTTGGAGTGCAGAAGGTTTCCTTTCTGGGTTTCATTTTCTCCCCTTCTACAGTGGAGATGGACCCAGTTAAGGTCCGAGCTATTCATGATTGGACTCAACCCACGTCTGTTAAGAGTCTTCAGAAGTTCTTGGGTTTTGCTAATTTCTACCGTCGTTTTATTGCTAATTTCTCTAGCGTTGTTAAACCTTTGACGGATATGACCAAGAAAGGTTCTGATGTGGCTAATTGGGCTCCGGCAGCCGTGGAGGCTTTCCGGGAGCTGAAGCGCCGGTTTACTTCGGCGCCTGTTTTGTGCCAGCCTGATGTCTCACTTCCCTTTCAGGTTGAAGTGGACGCTTCTGAGATCGGTGCAGGGGCTGTTTTGTCGCAGAAAGGCTCTGGTTGCTCTGTGATGAGACCTTGTGCTTTTTTTTTCTAGGAAATTTTCGCCTGCGGAGCGGAACTATGATGTTGGTAATCGGGAGTTGTTGGCCATGAAGTGGGCATTTGAGGAGTGGCATCATTGGCTCGAGGGAGCTAAGCATCGTGTGGTGGTCTTGACTGATCACAAAAATTTGATGTATCTCGAGTCTGCTAAGCGCCTGAATCCTAGACAGGCTCGTTGGTCGTTGTTTTTCTCCCGTTTTGACTTTGTGGTCTCATACCTGCCTGGTTTGAAGAATGTGAAGGCTGATGCTCTTTCTAGGAGCTTTGTGCCTGACTCTCCGGGAGTCTCAGAGCCAGCTAGTATTCTTAAAGAGGGAGTAATCTTGTCGGCCATTTCTCCTGATTTGCGACGTGTGTTGCAGAGATTTCAGGCTGGTAGACCTGACCATTGCCCACCTGATAGACTGTTTGTTCCTGATAAATGGACCAGCAGAGTTATCTCCGAGGTTCATTCCTCAGTGTTGGCAGGGCATCCTGGGATTTTTGGTACCAGAGATTTGGTAGCTAGGTCTTTTTGGTGGCCTTCCTTGTCGCGGGATGTGAGTTCTTTTGTGCAGTCCTGTGGGATTTGTGCTCGGGCTAAGCCTTGCTGTTCTCGTGCCAGCGGGTTGCTTTTGCCCTTGCCCGTCCCGAAGAGGCCCTGGACACACATTTCCATGGATTTCATTTCAGATCTTCCGGTGTCTCAAGGAATGTCTGTCATCTGGGTGGTGTGTGATCGCTTTTCCAAGATGGTCCATTTGGTGCCCTTGCCTAAGTTGCCTTCCTCTTCCGATCTGGTTCCTTTGTTCTTTCAGAATGTGGTTCATTTGCATGGCATTCCTGAGAATATCGTGTCTGACAGAGGATCCCAGTTTGTGTCCAGGTTCTGGCGATCTTTTTGTGCTAAGATGGGCATTGATTTGTCGTTTTCATCTGCCTTTCATCCTCAGACTAATGGCCAAACGGAGCGAACTAATCAGACGCTGGAAGCTTATTTGAGATGTTTTGTTTCTGCGGATCAGGATGATTGGGTGACCTTCTTGCCATTGGCTGAGTTTGCCCTCAATAATCGGGCTAGTTCCGCTACTTTGGTTTCGCCATTTTTCTGCAACTCTGGTTTTCATCCTCGTTTTTCCTCGGGTCATGTTGAATCTTCTGACTGTCCTGGGGTGGATTCTGTGGTGGATAGGTTGCAGCGGATTTGGAATCATGTGGTGGACAACTTGAAGTTGTCACAGGAGAAGGCTCAGCGTTTTGCCAACCGCCGCCGCGGTGTGGGTCCCCGACTCCGTGTTGGGGATTTGGTTTGGTTGTCTTCTCGGTATGTCCCTCTGAAGGTTTCCTCTCCTAAGTTTAAGCCTCGCTTTATTGGTCCTTATAAAATTTTGGAAGTCCTTAATCCGGTGTCTTTTTGTTTGGATCTTCCGGTGTCGTTTGCCATTCACAATGTGTTCCATAGGTCTTTGTTGCGGCGGTACATTGTGCCTGTGGTTCCTGCTGTTGACCCTCCTGCTCCGGTCTTGGTTGAGGGCGAGTTGGAGTACGTGGTGGAGAAGATCTTGGACTCTCGTCTCTCTAGACGGAGGCTTCAGTATCTGGTCAAATGGAAGGGCTATGGTCAGGAGGATAATTCCTGGATGGTCGCCTCTGATGTTCATGCGGCCGATTTGGTTCGTGCCTTTCACGCTGCTCATCCTGATCGCCCTGGTGGTCTTGGTGAGGGTTCGGTGACCCCTCCTTAAAGGGGGGGTACTGTTGTGAACTATATTTCTTGGCTCCCTCTTTTGGTCACTAGCGGTATTACTCTTGGATCATCTTTCTTCAGGTTGGTACCCACCTGGTTCGTTAGGCCTTGGGTGTTCCTATTTAGACTTCCTGGAAACTCAGTCTAGTGCCTGGAATCGATGTAGTCAGTCTATGTCTGTTTGCTCCTGACTCCTGGTCTCCTGTTCTTTGCAAGATAAGCTAAGTCCTGCTTTCTTATTTTTGTTTATTCGCTTTGCTTCTATTTTGTTCCAGCTTGTTCATAATGTGATTCCTGATTTTTGCTGGAAGCTCTAGGGGGCTGATATTCTCCCCCCACACCGTTAGTCGGTGCGGGGGTTCTTGGATATTCAGCGTGGATATTTTTGTAGGGTTTTTGCTGACCGTATAAGTCCGCTTCCTATTTTCTGCTATTAATTAGTGGGCCTCTCTTTGCTAAATCTAGTTCATTCTTACGTTTGTCTTTTCTTCTTACCTCACCGTTATTATTTGTTGGGGGCTTGTATTATAACTTTGGGGTCCTTTCTCTTGAGGCAAGTGAGGTCTTATTTTCTCTGAAAGGGTTAGTTAGTTCTCTGGCTGGTGCGAGACGTCTAGAATCAACGTAGGTACGTTCCCCGGCTACTTCTAGTTGTTGTGCTAGGATTAGATATACGGTCAGCCAAGTTACCACCTCCCTATGAGCTGGTTTTTGTGTTTGCGGACTTAGCTGGAACTTCTGAGATCCTCTACCACTAGGATCATAACAGGAGGCGTCCTCACCATATGTTGTTTCCGGTGACTTCTGGTGCTGCGGATCCAGAGGCCCCTCATTGAAAGGAGGGTACTGTCACGAATCATTTTTGGATTCGTAGCAGCTCTGGTTCCAAATGGCTCTGTTTTAAATGAAGCTTTTTTCCCTTCAGGACCAGCGAGGGTTAATGTCAGTTTTTCCCTGCTGGCAATCTACTGTAACTGCAGAGTTGCTGAGTCAGCTAATGTGGGTAGTGACCACTCCCACCATCCTTCTAAATGGTCACTTGATGAATCAGATGACTGTTGGTGATAAGAGTTTCTTTATGGAGACCAGCCGTGCAGTTGCAGCTCTCTGGTGTCAGCGACTTCTGGTGATTGGAGTCCTGTTTCTGTGTCATCTGCGGTGTGGAGCTTGGCAGTGGTGTCTGGAAGCTAAGTGTTGTGTTTATTCCTTGTCCCTTTCGTGTTTGACACTGTCCACTGTGTGGTTCTATCTGAAGTGGTGAGGCTAGCACCCCTTGCCGGCCAGTGCACTAGCTAGGGCAGTGCTAGGTGACAGCGAGGGACGAGGTTCCTGATGGCGGCGGGGGGGGGGGAAGGACCCACTTAGGGCATTAGGGAAGTGCAGGGACAGGCTCAGGTTTGAGATTTAGGTGGTGATAATCCCCCTATCAGTAGGGCCTTCATCTCCCCATTTCCATCCTGTTGAGTGTGTGTTGTGCCATCAGATGACAGACCCCCCGTTGGGTCGTGTCACATCATGACAGTACCTACAACAGCAGATGACATGGCTCCCCAAACCATCACTGATTGTGGAAACTTCACACTAGACCTCAAGCAGCTTGGATTGTCTGTCTCTCTACTCTTCATCCAGACTCTGGGACCTTGATTTCCAAGGTCTAGTGTGAAGTATCCACAATCAATAATGGTTTGGGGAGCCATGTCATCTGCTCGTGCAGGTCCACTGTTTTATCAAGACCAAAGTCAGCGCAGCCGTCTAACAGGAAATTTTAGAGCACTTCATGCTTCCCTCTGCCGACAAGCTTGTTGGAGATGGAAAGTTCATTCTCCAGCAAGACTTGGCACCTGTCCACACTGCCAAAAGTAGCAATTCTTGGTTTAAAAACAAAAGTATCACTGTGCTTGAATGGCGAGCAAACTCGTCTGACCTTAACCCCATAGAGAGACACGACACCCAACAATGCAGATGAGCTGAAAGCTGCTATCAAAGCAACCTTGGCTTATATAACACCTCAGCTTTGCCACAGGTTGATCGCCTCCATGCCACGCCGCATTGATGCAGTAACTTATGCCAAAGGAGCCCTGACCAAGTATTGAGTGCATTTACTGAACATACATTTCAGTAGGCCAACATTTTGTATTTTAAAATCATTTTTTCAAGCTTTTGTTATAAAGTATTCTAATTTACTGAGATAATTACTTTTGGGTTTTCATTTCATATTTTCAGTTGTTTCACACTTTTTTGTTAAGTATATAATTCCACATGTGTTAATTCATAGTTTTGATGCCTTCAGTGTGAATGTACAATTTTCATAGTCATGAAAATACAGAAAAATCTTTAAATGAGAAGGTGTGTCCAAACTTTTGGTCTGTACTATATATATATATATATATATATATATATATATATATATATATATATATATAAAACTTAATTTATATATCTATGTTTGTAACAAGACACACATTATGTATGCATATACAGCGAGTGAAGTGAGTATTGAACACGTCACCAATTTTCTAACTAAATATATTTCTAAAGGTGCTATTGACATGAAATTCTCACCAGATGTCGGTAACAACCCATCCAATCCACACAGGTAAAGAAATCAAGCTATAAATATCCATAAATGAAGTTAAGTTATGTGTAATAATGAGAAATGACACAGGTAAAGAAAGGTGCAAAAAGCCATGGAAAGCCATGACATCAGCTGAAATCTATCAGTAATTAGAAAGCAATCCTGACACTTAGTGAAAAATAATATTAATGGTTTAACTGATGGCCACTGAAAAAGGTGTCTCATTAACAAGGTGCAGCACAAGAAACATTTCATGATGGATAAAACCAGTGAGCTGTCTCAAGACCTTCGCAACCTTATTGTTTCAAAACATTGGTTATAGAATTTCTAAACTACTGAAGGTTCCAGTGAGCACTGTTGGGGCCATAATCCAGAAGTGGGAAGAACATAATTTCACCATAAACCGGCCACAACCAGGTGCTCCCTGCAAGCTTTCAGGCAAATAAGTGAAAAAAAATATCAGAAGAGTTGCCCAAGAGCCAAGAGCCACCTGTGGATAGCTTAAAAAAGATTTGAATCAGCAGGTGCAATTGTTTTTTTAAAAAAAGTAAAATATTCAACGTCTATCGTCTGTAAGCACGCTCACCATGCAAGACTCTATTGCTAAACAAAAAGCACGTTCATGCGTTTAAAGTTTGTTCTACAACATTTAGACAAGCCTGAGAAATACTGAGAGAATACAATCTGGTTAGATGAGGCCAAAACTCTTTGGATGCCATAATATACAAAAAATGCACTGCATATCACCCCAAAGCACCATAACAACAGTGAAGTTTGGAGGTGGGAGCATCATGTTTCGGGGCTGTTTTTCAGGACACAACACTGGCAAACTTCATATTATTGAAGGAAGGATGAATGGACAAAGGTACCAAGACATTCTTGATAAAAATTTGTTGCCATCTACCAGTATGATGAAGATGAAGGGGTGGACATTTTAGCAATACAATGATCCCAAACATATAGTCAAGGAAACTCTCAATTGTTATATATATATTCATATACTCTCAATAGATATATACACTCCTGAACATTGAAATTGCAACACCTAGTAGAACAAACCATACGGTTTTGCAAACTGAGAAAGTAGCAGGTGTCACTAAGATCTATAAATGATCGATTTTCCAAGCACCTTGCTGCAGTTTGTGGCATGTGGGAGGGATATTCAAGCCAGATTGAAAGCAATTTCTTTTTTATCCACATGAAACCTCAAAAATTGGATAAAGTATGGTGGGATGCTTTTTGTTCATTGGTATGCCAGTTATTGCCATTTTTTCGCAAACAGAGGGACAGTATCCTAGAATGACAAACTGGAATGACAGCAGAAAGTGCACAAAGGCAAAGCTGTTCATGGACGGGTCATCAGACTAGAAGAGTGGCACGTAGTGAACCATTACGTTCTGAAAATGAAATTAGTCATCACATACCAAGCCTAAGGCATCACATAATGTATATATTATACAGAATGTATATAGTACAGAAGGCATTTGCACGACACTGGGCTGCGAGTCAGATGTCCACCTACAGGTGTTTCATTAATCTCATGCCATTACTTTCAAAACGCAATCATGATGCAGTGCAAAACATCAATGGTGGCTGGAATGGAGGTCTGTCCTATTCAGTGATGACTTGTACCATAAATAGGCCTTCAAGTCCTACTCTCAGGATTAGTGTGGGGTAGCCGGACCCCTCTAATCTTCATTCTAGGTACAGTAACAACTTGGTTTTACATCGATTTGGTCATAGAACCAGTGGTACAGAAATTTCTTCAAAACTGCCCAATACAACATCAGCCTGCATATCGCTTGTGCTACTGTGTGCGGCCTATGTAGCCTACAGTATATGTGCTACCACAGTAAGCAGCATCTCCAATCGCGTACATCTAGGTCATCATTGGGTGGCAAATGCAAAAGGAGCTACCAGCAGCACATCGCAATGATTTGTGTGCCCAATTAGCGTGGTAGAAAAATCCCCAGACAACCATTTTTATTCTTAGGTCTGGGTCACACTAGCGTAGAATACGGACGAGTGCTATGTGAGAAAACATCGCATAGCACTCGGACCAGTGTTAATCTATGGGGCAGCTCACATCACCGTATTTTTTCTCAGGCATATTTGACATGCGTGTAAAATCGCAGCATGCTGCCATTGTACGCGTATACCATGTACCAATGGAAGCCTATGGGTGCAAGAAAAAAATCGGACACCACACGGACCATCCGTGTGACTTGCGAGAAATACGCACAGATTTTCCTCATTTCAGGCCACTGAACCAATAAATTCTATGGGGAATATCAGTGAGAAATGTAAAGCCCTACGTATGTCATATGGATGTCATACCGATACATAGGTGGGAGAAAATCGCATCCTCGCATTGCAAACGCATTACACATGGATGACCATACGGAGAACACTTGTGCGACTCTCGGCAGGGAGAATCGGACCCATTTTCCATACGTTTAGTGTGACCCCGACCTTACTGATAGCATGGCAAAGTATAGAAGTACGTATATTTCTGCTCGTGGTGCTCCTACTCGATGCTGGATAAATCGAGACATGTTGAAAATGAGGTTTCCATTTTTTCGTAATTATATTGATCATTAACATACCTAACATCCTGTGATTTCCATAATTACACAACTCTTCATTCTTGGGGTTGCAATCTCAGTTTAGAATATCCATATACATGCGCACACAATATAGAACTACCTTACAAATAATGTTTACCATATAATTTGCAGAAAGTGTTTCAGGGCCATTATAAAACAACCCACATGTGCACAAATCTATCATGCTTCATTAACAGGGTGGCTCAGTGGTCAGCACTATGTTTTCAAACTAAGGACAATATTTTCATGGAAAACGAGTGAATGATCTATAAGTGGCAGGAAAAAGAGGTGTTATAGGGTCAACGTCCTTGTTATTTTGTGTGTAACAAATAATTTTATTATTTACATCAATGAGGTTTTCATTTAATACAATAAACTCAATCTTCTGCTTTCAGTGTTCAGCATCCTTTCCTAATTCAGCAGCAGAACGATGATACTTTACAATGATGCACGGAAAATAAGTGTTCCAAGCTCATGCTATGCTCACAGAAGTAAACAGCAGGTCTGTCATTTCCATGTGCATGTCTATCTACTCCGTGGAAAGCGCCATTATTGTTAAACAGCTGTCACACATCCCCTGTCACAGACATCACCGCACAATGATAATATTAGATCATAAAATGCAGTATGGGTGAAATAAGAAAACTGCTGCAGAAATGATGCACACACATCATAATTAGCAGAAATTAGCTTTTTAAGGATAACATCTGTCAAAATGCAAGATTTGCCAGCAGCGCTTCTGTAATGACTGAGGAAACACAAAACTGGCTGCTTGACGTTCCTCCAGGAATAGTCAATCTGAACTGCACACAACACTTCATAGGTCTCAATGCACAACAGCCAAAAATCCAAGTGTACGTCTTTGTAAGAGAACATTTGTAGCCACAATCACTGTCCTCATATAACATCAAAACAACATGATGGATCTCTATCCTTGTCTAGGTAGTGGTAGGAAAAGTATTATATAGTGACATCAGATGTGACATTCCCATGTCGATCCATCAAGTCAATACATGTGAAAGAGAAGATTAGTCGATGAGCTCAGTCATACCTTCCTATATTACATCATTATCAGATCTAGTACAGAAGGTGATATATTCTATGGATAAAGACGATATAAAATGATGTAGTCCGTCAGTATATTTACATTGGGACCCTTAAGCATTATGTGCCACTGCCAAGGTTATATAATCATCCAGCACTAAACATTCACATATGCCCAGATAAGGATTGCTTACAATTATGACCTATATCGAGGGATATATCAAGGCTTTTGTGTCAGTTATCTGTCATAAAAATGTTATTGCATGTTATTTCTGCATAAAATTTGTGATTTTATGCCATTCTCGACACATTTAAAATGTGGGTGGGAAATTCAGTTTGGTTAGCTATGCAAATAGGTCTAAACTCTGAATTATGAATAGTGAATTTTTAGAAAGCTGCAAAGAGGGTCAGAAATCTCATTCCAGCAGGGAGGTGGAGTAAAGATTGCATAAAAGGTTTTAGACAGCAGCATCAGGCTATGTGCACACGATGCGGATTTTGCTGCGGATCCGCAGCAGTTTCCCATGAGTTTACAGTACAATGTAAACCTATGAGAAACCGAAAACGCTGCGCCCATGCTGCGGAAAAAACCACGCTGAAATGCAGCGGTTTACATTCCGCAGCATGTCAATTCTTTGTGCGGAATCCGCAGCGGTTTTACACCTGCTCCATAATAGAAAACTACAGGTGTAAAACCGCAGTGGAATCCGCACAAAAACCACGGTAAATCCGCAGGAAAAACGCTGTGTTTTTGCCCTGCGGATTTATCAAATCCACAGAGGACCATTCTACGTGTGCATATACCCTTATACCAAAAGATTTGCCAAATTTATCAAACGTTGTGTAACATACTTTGCAAAAACAATGAGGCGATTCATCAGTTTTTTTTGACAGATTTTTCGGGGAAAAAAAAGAGTTGAAATGTCACTATTTTTTGTGCAAAAAATTCAACTTTTGGCGTCTTCACGTCATTTTCGCCCCAGCTTCCATAAAATGAACGGAGCTTGGCCGGGACAGTGGGGCTTTTCAGGAATTCAGCAGGGGCTGAAGTAAGATTTGTGGTGAAGGACAAAGAGCGTCTCACGCCACTACACGCCTGAAGGGGTTAATTAGTGGGACAGTTTTATAGAGTGGGTTGTTCTGGATGTGGATTGGATTAATATTTTTCCTTTCTATTGCTATTTGGGGATTTATTTATTTTTTTATGACTTTTTTTCTTTTACATTGTCCCAGTATGGGACATCATCCTCATACTGGCAGATACTCTGTAATGCCTGGTTCTGACAGGCGGGATAGGAGGCATGTCAGCTCCTGCTCTGAGCAGGCACTCACAGGCCACCTTCCCTGAAGGACCTCACAGCCATCTTATGGCCAGGGGTCACTATGGAGACCATCAGTACAACGCGATTGCATTGAGTTGTGCTGATGCAAGCACTGAGGGATCTCCCTTCCTCTGTGATGCTTCTTGATTTCGTTGTCCCTATTGACAACGGCATCAGACGGGTTTAACATCCGCGATCTGTGCTAACACCGATGGTGGGCGTTGCTGCAGGGTGTCAGCTCTCATATAGAGCTGACTAGTGATGAGCGAATATACTCGTTACTCGAGATTTCCCGAGCATGCTCAGGGGTCCTCCGAGTATTTTTTAGTGCTCGGAGATTTAGTTTTTCTTGCCGCAGCTGAATGATTTACATCTGTTAGCCCGGATAAGTACATGTGGGGATTACCTAGTAACCAGGCAACCCCCACATGTACTTATGCTGGCTATCAGATGTAAATCATTCAGCTGCGGAAATAAAAACTAAATCTCTGAGCACTAAAAAATTCTCGGAGGACCCCCGAGCGTGCTCGGGAAATCTCGAGTAACGAGTATATTAGCTCATCACTAGAGCTGACACCTGCACCCGTTCATGCCCACAAGGGGTTAAAGTATAACCATTGTGCTAATTTTTATTACATAAATCAATAGTACGCGTGAAAATGAAAAAACTTTGTAATATACTTTATTATACAAATCTAATAGATGCGCCTTTTCTGGGTGGCTGCAGGCTGCTATTTTTAGGCTGGGGGGGCAATATCCATATCCCCTTACCAGTTTGAGAATACCAGTCAGATGCTGTCTGCTATAGCTTGGCTGGTTATCAAAAATACAGGGGAACCCACACCATTTTTTTTATTACTTATTTAGAACGCCGGCACCGGCTGGTGTATGCTCCCATTAGCTGCCGCCTGCTCTTGCTATTATTAGCGGCAGCAGGCGTAGGCTGATGACAGAAGTCCCACCAGTCGATGCCAATGACCAGAGGTAAACTAGCTGGGGCTCACGCTGTCATTTGACAGCGTGGGTACTGCGGCTGTCTGACCGGCGGTTATGATTTTACCGCCGATCAGAGGCAGTGTTTGTTGAGCTGTCATGCACATCAGGTGTTCGGGGGCCAAACCCGAACAGTAACATGGACTTCCTGGTGAAGTCTGTGTTCATTGTCCATGCCTGAACACTATGTGTTCGGTACATATGCCGAACTGTCCAGGTTCGCCCATCTCTATTCCCGATTAAAATTTGTATTCAGTGAAGATATACTGTTACATAACTAAGATAGGAGATGGCAGCTGATGCTAAGATTCTAGGTAGATGAGAGAGGAAATGTGGTGGGAAGAGTTCTGCCTGTAGCTCCTCCCTCTCTTCCCCTCAATCTCCCTCCTCTACACAGAATCTTATCAGTAGCAGCTGCCATCTCCTGTCTCAGTGATGTAACAATCTTCAGTAAATACAGATTTTTCCTGGGAAGTGAGAATTTTACAAATTAATTATTAGTCCTGGCAGAGTAAGAAGCAGATTTCTTCCATACTATAAATATATATGACAAAGTTTCTCATTTTTATGTGTATTATTGATTTTAGAAATACAATTAAAATGACAGTTACTCTTTAACCTCTTTCCAAAATAGGGCGTAATAGTATGCCGATGTCGGACTCCCCCTGTTTGATGCGGGCTCCGGCGCTGAGCCCGCACCCTTCCGGGCACATGTCAGCTGATCTGTACAGCTGACATGTGCCTGTAACAGCCGCAGGCATTTCCGCTACACACAGGTGATCAGATCATCTCCTGCGTGTAGCAGAGGAGATCAAAGTAGTGCAGCTTCTAGTCTCCTATGGATACTATTGAAGTATACATAAAATAAAAAAAAGTTTTTAAAAATATTTAAAAAAAAACAAACAGTTCAAATCACTCCCCTTTCACCCCATTCAAAATAAAACAATAAAAAAATCAAATATACACATATCTGGTATTGCAGAGTTCAGAATCACCCGATATTTCAATATAAAAAACAAATTAATCCAATCGGTAAACGGCATAACAAGAAAAAAATCAAAAAAATTCAAAAAATCAGAATTACATTTTTTTGGTCGCCACTACATTGCAATAAAATGCAATAACGGGAGATCAAAAGATTGTATCTACAACAAAATGGTATCAGTAAAAGAGTCAGCTCGACAAGCAAAAAATAAGCCCTCACCCAGCCTCAGATCAAGAAAAATAGAGACGCTACATGTCTTGGAAAATGGCACAATTTTTTTTTTTTATCAAACTTTGGATTTTTTTTACACCACTTAACTAAAAATGATCCTAGACATGTTTGGTGTCTATGAACTCGTAATGACCCGGAGAATCATAATGGCAGGTCAGTTTCAGCATTTAGGGAATATGGTTAAAAAAAACATCAACTGTGGAATTGCACTTTTTGAAAATGCAGTTTTCTAGTACACGATATGTTAAAACCAATGGTGTCGTTCAAAAGTGCAACTTGTCTTGCAAAAAACAAGCCCTCAAATGCCCATATTGACCAAAACAATAAAAACGTTATGGCTCCGGGAAGACAGGGAGCAAAAAACGAAAACGTAAAAACTAAAATACCTCTGGTCGTGAAGGGGTTCAGGCAGGAATATTCATACAAAACATAATGGCAAAACATAAAATTGAATTAAGTTGTCAGTCAAGCTGACTGCAGATCTGGAATGATTCATGTTGGATGGTGTAATAGTTTAATCACATAGGATTGTACATTAACCCTTAATGATTGCAGCAATTACAGCTGTGAATCAATTTCTATGGCAACTGATCATTTCACAATGTAAAAACTACTATGCTGTGAGAAGCTTTGTGTGCAATACTTCAGGTGTTCAATACTAAGGCAAATGTTTTAGCAAAGCACAATATAGAAGCTTGGGCTCTCCAATATATAAAACAATATATAATTTACTGCTAGCTGAGCCGTTTTTTTTCTTTGTGCTTCATTATTTATTTAGTTTTTTATTTATTGTCTTCATTTTTATTGTTTATTTGATAGACAGGTCCGAGGTATCACTTGTACCATATAGAAATAGCAAAATACCCCATTAGGCCGGTTTCACATGTCAGTGGCTCCGGTACGTGTGGTGACAGTTTTCTCACGTACCGGAGACACTGACACACATAGACACATTAAAATCAATGTGTCTCTGCACATGTCATTGATTTTTTGTGGACCATGTGTCCGTGTGCAAAACACGTAGACATGTCAGTGTTCGTGGGAGCGCACGGATCACATGGACCCATTAAAGTCAATGGGTCCGTGTAAAACACGTACCGCACACGGATGCTGTCCGTGTGCAGTGCAGGAGACAGCGCTACAGTAAGCGCTGTCCCCCCAGCGTGGAGCTGAAGCTGCCATTAATTTCTTCTCTCCAGCAGCATTCGCTGGAGAGAAGATATGAAAAATCTTTTTTTTGTGTGTGTGTGTTTAAAATAAAGATCCCTGTCACCACCCCCCTCCCACCACCTGTGCGCCCGCCCGCTGGAAATAAAATACTCACCCGGCTCCCTCGCTGCTTCCTCTCAGCGCCGCAGCTTCTACCTGTATGAGCGGTCACGTGGTGCCGCTTATTACAGTGATGAATATGCGGCTCCACCTCCCATAGGGGTGGAGCCGCATATTCATCACTGTAATGAGCGGTACCACGTGACCACTCATACAGGAAGAAGCTGCGGCGCTGAGAGGAAGCAGTGAGGGAGCCGGGTGAGTATTTTATTTCCAGCGGGCGGGCGCACAGGGGGTGGGAGGGGGGTGGTGACAGGGATCTTTATTTTAAACCCCCCCAAAAAATAAAAAATGATTTTTCATATCTTCTCTCCAGCGAATGCTGCTGGAGAGAAGAAATGAATGGCGGCTTCAGCACCAGATGCAGGGTACAGCGCTTATCTCTAGCGCTGTCTCCTGCACGGTCCGTGTGGTACCCAGTCGGCACACGGGCGGCACACGGCTGCCGCACGTGTGCCACACTGATGTGCCACATGAGCACACGGACACACGGACACGGATAACTCCGGTACCGATTTTTCCGGTACCGGAATTATCTGGACGTGTGGGACAGGCCTTAAAGGGGGTCACAAATTGGCTTCAATGGTCAAATGTTCATCAGTATTAGTTTTTGTTCAGACTGGCAAGTAGCCAGCGTATTTACTCGGAGGAGTGCTATCCGATGTTTCATCAGAAAGGACACAGATCAATGTGATAGTATGGAGCAGCGCCAACTAGCGTTTATTTTCTCATGCTGATTGGCAGCGTTTATCGGACGGCGTGCATCCATACAAGTCTATGGGTAGTAAGAAAACTTGGAATTTGAATGGTTAAAAGAGCATATTTTATTTCTTAGTGATAGAATAATTAATTACATGGTACAAAAAAGACAGACATATATGAGGTATTGTATATACTCAAGTATAAGCTAACCTGAGTGTAAGCTGAGACCTCTAATTTTGCCACAAAAAACTGTGAAAACTTAATGACTCAAGTATAAGCCTAGGGTAGCAAATGCAGCAGCTACCGGTAAATTTCAAAAATAAAAATAGATACCAATAAAAGTAAAATTATTTGAGACATCAGTAGGTTAAGTGTTTTTGAATATCCATATTGAATCAGGTGCCCCATATAATGCTCCATACAAAATACACCCCCTATAATGCTCCATAAAGTTTATGATGGGCCCCATAAGATGCTCCATAGAAACATTTGCCCCATATAATGTTGTACAAAAGTTGATTATGGCCCCATAAGATGCTCCATAGAAACATTTGCCCCATATAATGCTGCACAAAGGTTAATTATGGCCCCATAAGATGCTCCATAGAAACATTTGCTCCATACAATGCTGCATGAAGGTTGATTATGGCCCCATAAGATGCTCAATAGAAAATGTGCCCCATATAATGCTGCATAAAGGTTGATTATGGCCCCATAAGATGCTCCATAGAAACATTTGCCCCATATAATGCTGCATAAAGGTTGATTATGGTCCCATAAGATGCTCCATAGAAACATTTGCCCCATATAATGCTTCATAAAGGTTGATTATGGTCCCATAAGATGCTCCATAGAAACATTTGCTCCATACAATGCTTCATAAAGGTTGATTATGGCCCCATAAGATGCTCCATAGAAAATGTGCCCCATATAATTCTGCATAAAGGTTGATTATGGGCCCATAAGATGCTCCATAGAAACATTTGCCCCATATAATGCTGCACAAAGGTTGATTATGGTCCCATAAGATGCTCCATAGAAACATTTGCCCCATACAATGCTGCATAAAGGTTGATTGTGGCCCCATAAGATGCTCCATAGAATAATATGCCCCATATGCTGCTGCTGCTGCGATTAAAAAAAATGACATACTCACCTCTTGTCCTGAGCAGGCGGGGACACCGACACTTGCGATATTCACCTGTCCCCGTTCCACTTCCACGCGCCGCTGTGTCTTCCGGGTCTCTGCAGTGACTGTTCACTAAACACGTCATCGCGCCCTCTGACCTGAACGTCACAGCCAGAGGACGCTGAAGACACAGCGTGGGGGTGGAACGGGGATAGGTGAATATCACATGGCTCACCCTCCCCCGTTATACTCACCCTCCTGGTGTGGTCTGCACGTCCTTGCTTCTCTGATGGTCTCTCCGGCGTCGGCAGCTTGTTCCTGTGTTCAGCGGTCACTGGTACCGCTAATTAAAGTAACGAATATGCGCTCCACCCCTATGGGAGTTGAGTCGCGTCCATATTCATTACTTTAATAAGCGGTACCACGTGACCACTGAACACAGGAAGAGCTGCCGGTGCCCGGAGACCATCGGAAAAGCAGGGACGTGCAGAGACTGTGCCGGGAGCAGGTGAGTATGATGTGACAGCCGCCACTCCTGCCGCTCCCCCTCCCCTGCCAACCCCCTGGGACAATGACTCGAGTATAAGCCGAGAGGGACACTTTCAGCCTAAAAAAATGGGCTGAAAATCTTGACTCGAGTATATACGGTAGTTAGCATAGTATACCAACTATGCAAGCATGGAATCTCCCAAAGTCTTGACACAATGGTCAGAAATACCCACAATTTTAACACACAAGTACCATTTATAATTGATAATTTAAGGAGAGACCGGCACTTTACCCATTAGTTGGGTCAGCCTGACTTATTGCCAAAAAGAAATTGGGAAGGCCATCTCCCCTTGAGAACGCAGCGAGATGCGCGTTTGGCACTCAAATTTTTCTTTGGTAACAAGTCAGGCTGTTCCAACTAATGGGTAAGGTGGTCTCTCCTTAAATTATAAGGCAAGAAAAGACCTTTTATTATACTCACCTAAGAGGCGGTCCGGTCCAATGTATATCACTGGTCTGGTACCTCTTCTTGCGATGCCATGCTCCTTTTGTGCTTCGCTGAATTATGCGTCTTATGCCTAGCAGTGGTGGCTTGAACAAAGTTTGTCCGTGACTGCGCTTTTGCTGGTCCAATACGAGTTGCTACAGAGAAGCTATTCCTGCGCATAACATTCAGCTACCTGCCAAGTTCCAACTCTTGCATTCACCTTCAGCTGCAAGAAATGACAGACTATATTGACTTTGCTCACCCCATTCACTGAGCCAAGCTATACATCTGTCCTGCTGTGGTCTTCAGCTTGCCAAGTCCTTGCTCCCCATTTGCCTTCCTACCTGCTGCCCTAACACCTAATGTCCGTGTGCCCACAAGATTTGAGACCTTGTGAATCCACCTCACCATCCAGAAATGCTGCCATCTTCTCAGGGCCAAAGCTCACTTAAAGGGAATCTGTCACCCCAAAATTCACCTATAAGCTAAGGCCACCGGCATCAGGGGCTTATCTACAGCATTCCGTAATGCTGTAGATAAGCCCCCGATGTAACCTGAAAGATAAGAAAAACAAGTTAGATTATACTCACCCAGGGGCGGTCTCAGTGCGGTCCGGTCCGATGGGTGTCATGGTCCGGGTCCAGTGCCTCCCATCTTCATACGATGTCATCCTCTTCTTTGCTTTCAGCTGCGGCTCCTGCGCAGGCATACTTTGTCTGCCCTGTTGAGGGCAGAGCAAAGTACTGCAGTGCGCAGGCGCCGGGCCTCTCTGACCTTTCCCGGCGCTTGCGCACTGCAGTACTTTGCTCTGCCCTCAACAGGGCAGACAAAGTACGCATGCGCAGGAGCCTCGGCAGGAAGCAAAGAAGAAGACGACATCGTATGAATATTCATCACCTTAATGAGCAGTACCACGTGACCGCTCACACAGGACGAGCTGCCGGCGCTGAGAGCAGGCATCACGGGAGTTGGGTGATTATTTATCTTCAAGCGGGCGGGCGCATGGTGGGTGGGGTGTTTGGCAGGAGGTGACTCCAAACTTTAATTTAAACAAAAAAAACTTGATCTTTCATCCCTTCTCTCCTGCTAGCGCTGCTTTCAGCTGAGCAGGAGAGAAGGGATGAATGCCGGCTTCAGCACCACACGCAGGGGACAGCGCTTACTGTAGCTCTGTCTCTCTTGCGGAGGTCCGTGTGGTCCTCAGGCAGCACACAGCACGGCTGCCGCACGTGTGCCACACTGATGTGCCACGTGAGCACACGGACACACATATTTCCGGTACTGATTTTTCCGGTACCGGAAATATCTGGACGTGTGAGACTGGCCTAAAACACATACTTAATCCATGACAACAGCATGGATTCACAGAAGAAGAGTTCAGGTGATGTACCGGCCGCCTGAATGCCAGACCTTTTACCAATAGAAAACATTTAGTGTATTATGAAATGAAAAATCCTGTGAAGACCCAGGACTGTTGTGCAGCTAGAATCCTACATCAGACAATAATGGAGAACATTCCTCTCCCAAAACACCAGTAATTGGTTTCCTCACTTCTCTGATATTTACACAGTGTTCTAAAAAGATGCGGGGATGCTACACAATGGTAGATACTGTCCTGTCCCATCATTTCTGAGACATGTTGCTACCATCAATTTCTAAATTAGCTCTGTTTTTCAAGTGAAATGGAAAACGGTAAGAGTTAACTTCTGATCTGTGTTCTATTGTAAACAAAATATGGGTATAAGAGGTTTCCAGATCATTGCACTCTTGTTTTCTTTACATTTTATATAGTGTCCCAAATTTATGGAATTAGAGTCGTATTTCCAGTATTGTCTTTCGTGTACCCTAGAGACGAAACCTCAGCCCGATATTCTCATCCTCTGTTAAACATACTAAAATGGTTAGCTTTGGAAATCATTGAAGCAAATGAGAAAGTAATGTTTGTTGCTATTAATAATAAGATATGTGGGCTGGAATCTCACACTTTCCAAACACAGGAGAGTTTGTGGATGCGGACTCTATTAAAACTAGATAATGTCTTCACATCAGCGATTCTATACAGATTGTATCTAGAATGAAACAGACACAGATTTAGATACAGATTTTCTGTTTGTACTATAGTGGTTTTGTCACCTTATCATTACTGTGACTTAAGGTACTGTCACACAGTGGCACTTTGGTCGCTACGAAGGTACGAACCGTGATGTTCCAGCGATATAGTTACGATATCGCTGTGTCTGACATGCTACTGCGATCAGGGACCCCGCTGAGAATCGTACGTCGTAGCAGATCGTTTGAAACTTTATTTCGTCGTCAAGTGTCCCGCTGTGGCGGCATGATCGCAGCGTGTAACAAAGGTGTGCACGATATTCCCAATGTCCCGTATGACTTCTACATCGCAATTACGTCATGAAATTATCGCTCCAGCGCCGTGCGATAATCAAGCGACGCTGCAACGTCACGGATCGTGCCGTCGTAGCGACCAAAGTGCCACTGTGAGACAGTACCCTTATAAAACCAGCTACTAATTAGGGACATAAGCCCCGACCGAGACACTAAACAGGTGCCTGAACGCAGTGTGAAAGCCCCCTTAGATACTGAAAGTTAACAACGTTGCTCAGTGGGAAAATACATATCAGAGATCAGACATAAGACATCTTTGAGTTTAGATAAAATGGTCCAGAGATATAGAAAAAAATTGAAAAAAAAAACAGAACAGACACTGAGGGAATGTGGGCTCATTAAGTATTTGCAGTAGATTTTTGCTGCAAAAAACAGTATTGGTAGGAAAAACACTGTGTAAAATGCACATGTCTTTTAGGCCTGTCCCACACGTCCAGATAATTCCGGTACCGGAAAAATCGGTACCGGAGTTATCCGTGTCCGTGTGTCCGTGAGCTCACGTGGCACATCAGTGTGGCACACGTGCGGCAGCCGTGTGCCACCCGTGTGCCGACTGGGTACCACACGGACCGTGCAGGAGACAGCGCTACAGTAAGCGCTGTTCCCTGCTTTGGGTGCTGAAGCCGCCATTCATTTCTTCTCTCCAGCAGCGTTCGCTGGAGAGAAGAAATTAAAAATCATTGTATTTTGTTTTTTTTTGCGGTAGAAATAAAGATCTTTGTTCCCCCCCTCCCACCCCCTGTGCGCCCGACCGCTGGAAAGAAAATACTCAACCGGCTCCCACGAAGCATCCTCTCCACGCCGCAACTTCTCCTGTATGAGCGGTCACGTGGTGCCACCCATTACAGTCATAGGGGTGGAGCCGCATATTCATGAGTGTAATGGGCGGCACCACGTGACCGCTCATAAAGGAGAAGCTGCGGCGCGGAGAGGACGCTTCGAGGGAGCCGGGTGAGTATTTTCTTTCCAGCGGTCGGGCGCACAGGGGGTGGGAGGGGGGGGGGGAACAAAGATCTTTATTTCTACCACAAAAAAAAACAAAATACAATGATTTTTCATTTCTTCTCTCCAGCGAACGCTGCTGGAGAGAAGAAATTAATGGCAGCTTCAGCACCACGCTGGGGGGACAGCGCTTACTGTAGCGCTGTCTCCTGCACGGCACACGGACTGCACACGGACGGCATCATTGACTTTAATGGGTCCGTGCGCTCACACGAACACTGACATGTCTCCGTGTTTTGCACACGGACACACGGTCCGCTGACATGTGACGTGTGAAACCGGCCTTATGTGTTTTTACTTGCAGTTTTTTTCCCATTCATTGGAGGGTGTGAAAAATGCTGCAAAAATGTAGAAAGAAATGACATGCTGCAAATATGAAAAAATTATTTGAAGGGTCAGATCTGCAAGGAAAAATAAGCAGCATAGGCATAAGATTTCAGAAATCTCATTCACTTTGTGGTACTGTAAAACACTGCATTTTTTTCCGTAGCAAAAAACAACACATGAACATGCCCTTAGAGGGGGAATTGTTTCAACAGTTTATGACAGAAAACCAGCTTTTAGGCTACGTTTCCACGATGAGCTTTTGATGTTGCAGATTTTCTGTACCATTTCTGCACCCATTAGGTAAAAAAGGTTACTTACAAAAAAGAAATAATAATATAATATAATAGAAACACCTCACCATTTCTGTATTTATCACCCACTCCTGGTTTTGGCTTACAAATACTGATGTAAAATACTGACCAAATACTGAACATGTGCATGTGGACTAAGAGTGGCACAAGCTTCTATAGCTGTGCAAGAATTTTGCAACTTTTTATATTTTTTATGCCAGCTCTTCCATTTATAGGGTATGGGCACACGTAGAATGGTCCACTACGGATTTTTCCGCAGCAGATTTGATAAATCCGCAGGGCAAAAACACTGCGTTTTTTCTGTGGATTTCTCGTGGATTTACTGCGGATTTACCGTGGATTCACCGCGGTTTTTGTGCGGATTCCACTGCGGTTTTACACCTGTGGTTTTCTATTATGGAGCAGGTGTAAAACCGCTGCGGATTCCGCACAAAGAATTGACATGCTGCGGAATGTAAACCGCTACATTTCCGCGCATTTTTTTCCGCAGCATGTGCACAGCGTTTTCGGTTTCCCATACGTTTACATTGTACTGTAAACTCATGGGAAACTGCTGCGGATCCACATCGTGTGCACAGAGCCTTAATGTTTTTGAAAAGTAAGAGGAGCTTGCAAAGAGGTGATGTGGCCTAGGCATAGTCCCACAGATTTGATGTCCTGTAATTTATGCTAGAAAGTGGTATAAATTATGCAATCTTTACAGTATAACTGTTCATTTTTTTTTACCCATGATTTTACAAAAACATAGTAAGATTTGAAAATTTTAACCACATTTATGGCAGAAATGTACTTTTTTTCTTTTTTACTTTGGTGCACAAGAGGCAGAAAAAATGCACGAAATTAAGAAATTTGGGGCTCGTTCACACGGCGTATAATACGGTCGAGTACAATCCAATCTTTTATCACACAGGTCCATGGGTGCGTGTGAAACATCAGACTGCACTCGATTGTCATCTGAGTGTAGTGTGATTACCGCAGACGCCAGCAATGGGGGAGACGGAGAAATTATTTTCTCTGTTTCCCTTGCACCTGAGGTGCGATTCTCTCATGTGCGAGAATTGGAGCATTTTGTACTGACAATCGGCTCACGCTCGCAGCAGAGTTTGAGCCTAGTGTCATTTGCATAATGGGCCCAATTCTTTCACATGAGAAAATTGATGAGTCGTGTGAACCCGGTTTCAGAACGTTCTCCTGTTCGCGGTGCCGTCTGACAGGTCCTGGGAGTTCACAGCCAGTGAACTCACTTCACCTTTCGGATGTCAGTGCGAGCGCAGTGGGAAAATTTCCCACAGTACTTGCACCGACGTCACATAGATGAAGTGAGTTCATTGGCCGTGAACTTGCAGGACCTGTCAGACGGCACCGCGAACAGGAGAACTTTCTCACAATCGCAGTGCCGTCAGATAGGTAATAGGAGTTCACATAGAGACCAGTGTCAACTGGATGACAGGCTGTATGGATGCATAATACATCAATGCAGCCTGCCATCTAGATGTAACAGAGCTGGACCCGTCGTGGGACAAATGGATTAAAAGCATCTCTGCGGAAAGGTGAGAAATACTGTTATTTGTTTTTTTTATCTCATTTGCAGATGACGAGGTCATCGGGGGAATGGGCGAGGTCGTAAGTATGGTTTAATTAATAATACTAAAGGAGTTTGTGTAATTCTCTCAATTAAAGGACTATTTTCTGGGTGTCTGTTTTCTTACAATGTGACTATGGGGGTAGTAATGGGGGCGTATTATTAACGCCTCTCCATTAGGCCGGTTTCACACGTCAGTGGCTCCGGTACGTGAGGTGACAGTTTCCTCACGTACCGGAGACACTGACTCACGTAGACCCATAAAAATCAATGCATCTGTGCAGATGTCATTGATTTTTTGCGGACCGTGTCTCCGTGTGCCAAACACGGAGACATGTCAGTGTTCGTGGGAGCGCACGTATTACACGGACCCAATAGAGTCAATGGGTCCGTGTAAAACACGCACCTCACACGGACATTCTCCGTCTGGGGTCCGTGTGCGTGCAGGAGATAGCGCTACAGTAAGCGCTGTCCCCCCCACATGGTGCTGAAGCCGCCATTCATATGTTCCCTGTAGCAGCGTTTGCTGCAGAGAAAATATGAATAATAGTGTTTAAAATAAAGATCTATGTGTCCGCAGGCCCCCCGCCCCCTGTGCGCCCCCCGCTGTCCTGAAAATACTCACCCGCTCCCACGTCGGCTGTCACTCCTTCCTCTCTGCCCCGCGCCTCCTACTGTATGCGGTCACGTGGGGCCGATCATTTACAATCATGAATAGTCGGCTCCGCCCCTATGGGAGGTGGAGCCACATATTCATGACTGTAAATGATCGGCCCACTACACTAGAAGCCGCGGCCAGACCAGGAAGCAGCGAGGGAGGCGGGTAAGTATTTTCTGAACAGCGGGGGGGCGCACAGGGGGTGGGGGGCCTGCGGACAGATAGATCTTTATTTTAAACACTATTCTTCATATTTTCTCTGCAGCAAACGCTGCTGCAGGGAAGATATGGATGGCGGCTTCAGCGCGATGCAGGGTACCACACGCGTGGGTACCACACGCTCCGTGTGGTACCCACTCGCCATACGGGCGGCACACGTGTGCCGCACGTATGGCCTCCGTGAGTTCCCAGGCACACGGACACGGATAACTCCGGTACCGATTTATTCCGGTACCGGAATTATCTGGACGTGTGGGACAGCCCTTACTAACCTCTGGGCTTCATGTCACCTGACAATACAAAGGTAACATCAACTCCCCCCAACTATCACCCCACTTGCCGCCGCTACAGGGCAAGTGGGAAGAGCAAGGCTAAGGCCGTCGTAACACTAGCGTATTGCATCCGATGCGATATGCTAATGACACTCGGCTCCTGCTCGCAGCAGAGCAGGAGCCGAGTGTCATGCGTCTGTGCTCCGATTCTCTTGCACAGGGAGGATCGGAGCACAGCTGCGGAGGAGGTGGAGAAATGAATTTCTCCATCTCTTCCATTGTTGGGGTCCGCTTTTAACGCATGTCACTCGGATGATGTCCGAGTGGTGTGCGCTGTCTCACTCGCACCCATAGGCTTATATGGGTGCGAGTGAGCCCAGAGTTTTCCTCGGTCCGAGACAATCGCAGCATGCTGCGACTGTCTCGGACCGAAGAAAACGGCCGACAAAAAGTCGGCTGCTGGGAGTTGCCCCATAGCTGAACATTGGTCCGAGTGCAATGCGATTTTTTATCGCATTGCACTCGGCCGTAGAAAACGCCATTGTGACGCCGGCCTAAGTGACAGAATTGGCCCATCTTAGAGATGTGCCTTTTCTGGGACGACTGAGAGCTGATGTTTTTAGCCTGGATGGGGCAGTATCCATGACCCTTCCTAGGCTATTAATATCAGACCGCAGATGTCTGCATAGCCTTTGCTGGTTATTAATTATAGGGGACCCTACGTCATTTTTTTATAGGGTCCCACATTTTAATAGCCAGTAAAGGCTAATTATACAGCTGTGAGCTGATATTAATATTCTGGGAAGCTCCGTGGGTATTACCCCCAGGCTATAAACATCTGCCCACAGTCTTTGGCTTTCTCTCTGCTGGTTACGAAAATTGCACGGGAGCCCACGCCATTTTTTTCCAAAAAATAATGTTTTATTAATTAAATACATGTCCAGTAATTTGCACACACACTGTATTAATTGTATTTGTCACTGACATCTGTATATATCTACCTATTCCATTTGTATTTACTGTATGTAATCCATCTCTTCTATCCTGTCGGCTCCTGCAGTGATTTTACAGAAGACAGCAGATGAATTGCCTACTTTTCTTCTATCTATGTATCTATGTAATATAAATACATATACTGTATATATGTGTGTGTCACTGACATCTATATATCTATGTATTCTATGTGTATATATCTATTCTATCTATTCTATTCTATAAGTGTGATTTTACTGTATGCGGCACATGAATTGCCGGTTTTTCAAAGGACACTGGCAGGGGCGTAACTACCGCGGTCGCAGCGGTCGCCATTGCGACTGGGCCCAGCAGGTCAGGGGGCCGGCAGGTCAGAGCAGGGCTGGACTGGCCATCGGGCACTTCTGGCAAATGCCAGAAGAGCCGGTGCCAGTAGTGGGCCGCTGCACTGTTCCTCCCCCTCCCCCCGCCAGTGCCGCCGCCGCCGCATTTAACTATACCGGCGTCTGTGACGCCGGTATAGTTCAATGCAATGGGAGGAGAGAGTGTCACCTGACGCTCCCTCTCCCATCATTCCCCGCTCTGCTTCTGACAGTACACTGCAGGTGCGCGATGACGTCATATCATCGCGCACCTGCTGTGTCCTGGGCAGACTGCAGCCGCCGAGACAGGAGCAGAGGAGCAGGGGAGCAGCGCAGCAGCGCGGGCAAAAGGAAAGGTGAGGAGAGTGTTTTTTTTTTTAACTGGACTGTGGGGCCATTATCGGGGGGGGGGGAGAGATGAGATGAGGACTGTGCTCTATATATCCCTGTGTGGGCTGTGCTGTATATATCCCTGTGTGGGCTGTGCTCTATATATCCCTGTGTGGGCTGTGCTGTATATACCCCTGTGTGGGCTGTGCTGTATATACCCCTGTGTGGGCTGTGCTCTATATACCCCTGTGTGGGCTGTGCTGTATGTACCCCTGTGTGGGCTGTGCTGTATGTACCACTGTGTGGGCTGTGCTGTATGTACCACTGTGTGGGCTGTGCTGTATGTACCCCTGTGTGGGCTGTGCTGTATGTACCCCTGTGTGGGCTGTGCTGTATGTACCACTGTGTGGGCTGTGCTGTATGTACCACTGTGTGGGCTGTGCTGTATGTACCCTTGTGTGGGCTGTGCTGTATGTACCCCTGTGTGGGCTGTGCTGTATGTACCACTGTGTGGGCTGTGCTGTATGTACCACTGTGTGGGCTGTGCTGTATATACCACTGTGTGGGCTGTGCTGTATATACCCCTGTGTGGGCTGTGCTGTCTTCCTTGCCCCCTTGTGCCCTCTCCCCTGCCCCCTCGTCACCATTTGCTTGTGTCTTTCTCACTGCCCCTGTATGGAGGGGCTGCATTATACTATGAGGGGGGCTGCATTGTATTCTATGGGGGTTACATTGAATTGTATGGCGGGCGGGCGGGGGGGGGGGGGGCCCATTTGGAAGTTCGCACCGAGGCCCATAACTTTGTAGTTACGCCACTGGTGTATAAAAATCGGACAGCAATCGCATGGTCTGAGTGCTGTTCGATTTTTTTGGCACTCATAGGCTTGCAATGGCGAGCCGAGTCTCGGTGACAATCGCAGCATGCTGCGATTTTACATGTACGCTGAATACGCCTGAGAAAATAAACGGTGATGTGAGTGGCCCCATAGATTAACTCTTGTCCGAGTGCTATGCAATGTTTTCTCACATAGCACTCGTCCAAATTCTTCGGTAGTGTGACGTCAGCCTAATAGCTGTTTCTCAGCAGAGAACAGGGGACCATTTTGGGCAGGCTGTTACTCACAGCTGGGAGCTTCACACTGTTGTGTGATATAATGTTCCAGACGGGAGGGGGGAGCAGTGAGGAGCAGCTTCTGTCACACTGAATTACAAGTGTTATAAAGATAATAGAACTGGGCATCTCATCTTTATAGTTTATGAGGGCAGGGACAGTACAAACATTTTTTTATCTCCCCAAAGTACCCTTTTAAAGGGGTTGTCCCCTTTAAAAAAAATATGTGCCTGAGGAACTGTGCTGCTCACTTCCTTGCAAAAATACAAACTGCACTTTACTTACCCTCCCCTAGGTCTAGCGCTGTGTTTCCTGCCATCTACATTGACAGAGATGCTGAGCTCAGTGATCGGCTGCAGCGCTGTCGACTGATGTCACCACTGCAGCCTATACATAATCACCAAAGCAGTGTCAGACACACATTGCTGGATCGGGAAGGAGAATTTAAAGTCAGTTTTGTATTTACAGAGCAAACTAAGCTGGAAGGCAAATGTTTTCTGAAAAGAGACAAGCCATTTAAATATGGAAAAAAAAACAACATATGAAATACAAGAATGTATTCGAGATATAAATGTATACAAAGACATGAACTGTACTTATCTACATACTGCAGATTTTTCTGTATTGAATTAGAAAATATTGTGCAGAACAGATACAGGTCTGAGATGTGTAACGTTAAATACATAATGATTAGAAAGACACATGAATAAATGAGTTCAAATTAAGTGTGCTACCATTAAGCAAAACAGCTTTAGGTAAAAAAAAATAGAAAAAAAAATATGTATTTACATGGCAAAGTTTTTCTATAGCTTTATAAATATGTTAGCACGTATTTAGCCGGCTGAACTGTAGAGCGCCTGCAGACATTTGAGATGCCCGCACATGAAATTGTTTACAACAGCCAGAGCTGTAATATGCTCGAATAGAAGAGAAGCCCATTAGTGTTCAAGGGCAAACACAATCCATATGGCTCCACTGTTGTCTCTGTTTAGTATTACCCTCACATCATTCGGTAAGAAGAAATGATTTAACACTATCAAGAAAGCTGTGTCAGCATCTGCAGCCACTTCAGTGTCAGTGCGCTTTCACGTCTAGGAGCTCACGGACAATAACAAATCATAAATGTGATATATAAGTGTTTAAACTATCAATGCTTCTAATAAACAGACCTAAGTCATGGAAAATAGGTGGCTATACTGACATCAGCAGCCTAGCTGCTCGTCATTTAGGCTAAAGAAGAAGTACTTACAGAAACCCTCAAATACGAATAACCAGACCTTAAAGGGAAACTGTCAGCAGGATCAGCTCATATGAGTTACGGCCAATCTATAATGCTGGCCTGTACGAGCAGAAAAAGAAGTTTTATTATACTCACCTGCGGGGGAGGCGGTCCGGTCCGATGGGTGTTGCTGGTCTTGGTCCGGCGCCTCCTATCTTCTTGCGATGCCGTCCTCCTTCTTGGTTCATGTGGATGACGCGTCACCACGTCATCCACAGAAGTCTCCTCGGCATCGTGTTCCTGCGCAGGCGTACTCATCTGCCCTGTTGAGGGCAGAGCAAAGTACTGCAGTGTGCAGGTGTCGGGAAAGGCCAGAGACACCAGCGCCTGTGCACTGCAAGACACCTGCACAGTAGAAGAGCAACACCCCTCGTACCGGACTGCCCAGCAGGTTAGTATAATAAAAGTTATTTTTATTCTCTTACAGGTCGGGTTGGGGGAAGATATACAACATCATAGAATGCGGTATATCAACCCTGAAAGGTCGCCACCATAACTCATATTGGCCAAACCTGGTGACAGGTTCACTTTAATTCACATAATTCTGCATGGTGCATATCAGTGCTACTGGTTTAATTCAAATAAAATCTAACACTTTCATCCACTAATATTGAGCTTGATTGGAAAAATCTACTATATAATTGTCTAAGGGTCACTTCCGTCTTTCTGTCTGTCCTTCTGTCTGTCTGTCACGGAAATCCCAAGTCGCTGATTGGTCGCGGCAAAACAGCCACGACCAATCAGCCAGTGCGACCAATCAGCGACATTGCCGCGGGATTTAAATCCCGATTCGCTGATTGCTGGCGCCCAGCCGGCATGTCCAATCAGCAACATTGGCGCAGGATTTAAATCCCGTAGCAACGGCCAATCAGCGACGGGTACAGTCCGGCGGCAAAATGGCCGCTCCTTACTCCCCTCCAGTCAGCGCTCACACAGGGTTAATGGCAGCGTTAACGGACCGTGTTGTGCCGCAGTCCGTTAACGTTGCTATTAACCCTGTGTGACCAACTTTTTACTATTGATGCTGCCTATGCAGCATCAATAGTAAAAAGATCTAATGTTAAAAATAATAAAAAAATAAAAAATCATTATATACTCACCTTCCGTGAGCCCCCGGATCCAGCCGAGGTCTTTCCCGCTCCACGTGACATTCCGGTGACCGGTCCATGCATTGCGGTCTCGCGAGATGATGATGTGCGGTCTCGCGAGCCCGCTATGTCATCATCTCGCGAGACCGCAATGCACTGTTGGGACCGGAGCATCGCGAGGAGCATCGGTAAACGCCTCGGCTGGATCCTGGCGGGCCGACGAAGGGTGAGTATATAACTTTTTAATTTTAATTCTTTTTTTAACAGGGATATGGTGCCCACATTGCTATATACTACGTGGGCTGTGTTATATACTACGTGAGCTGTGCTATATACTGCATGGACTGTGTTACATACTACATCTCTGTGCTATATACTATGTGGGCTGTGGTATATATTACATGGCTGGGCAATATACTACATCGCTGTGCTATATTCTATGTGGCCTGTGTTATATACTACGTGTCTGTGCTATATACTACGTGTCTGTGCTATATACTACGTGGCTGGGCAATATACTACGTGGCTGAGCAATATACTACGTGGCTGGGCAATATACTACGTGGCTGGAAATATACTACGTGGCTTGGCAATATACTACATGTCTGTGTTATATACTACATGGCTGAGCAATATAATACGTGGCTGAGCAATATACTACGTGGCCGGGCAATATACTACGTGGCTGGGCAATATACTACGTGGCTGGGCAATATACTACGTGTCTATGCTATTTACTATGTGGGCTGTGCTATATACTATGTGGCTGAGCAATATACTACGTGGCTGTGCTGCATACTATGTGGCTGGGCAATATACTACGTGGCTGTGCTATATGCTACGTGGGCTGTGTTATATGCTACACGGGCTGTGTTATATGCTACGTGGGCTGTGTTATATACTACGTGGGCTGTGTTATATGCTATGTGGGCTGTGTTATATGCTATGTGGGCTGTGTTATACGCTACTTGGCTGTGGTATATTTCTCTCTTGTATCTGTGCATCATGAATCGTGGTATGTGTTAAAGAGGGGGGCCCACTGAGACTCTTTTGCACGGGGCCCTCAAAAATCTGGAGCCGGCCCTGACTTCACTGATTGGTCCCGCCTGGCTGCGAACAATCAGCGACAGTCGAAGTCCGCCAGCGAATTGGCGCGGGATTTGAACCACACTTCGCTAATTGGTCGCGGCCGGCCGAATCCAGTGTATAAATTGCATTATTCTGAAAACTTCATAAATAAACTACATACATATTCTAGAATACCTGATGCGTTAGAATCGGGCCACCATCTAGTACTTCTATAAACATATAGGTACAGAGGGTACTGAAAGTATTCAGACCCCTTTACATTTTTCACTCTTTGTTTCATTGCAGCCATTTTGTAAATTCAAAAAAGTTCCTTTTTTTTTGTCATTAATGTACACTCTGCATCCCAACTTGACTGGAAAATAAAAACAGAAATGTAGAAATTTTTGCAAATTTATTAAAAAAGAAAAACTGAAATATCACATGGTCATAAGTATTCAGACCCTTTGCTCAGTATTGAGTAGAAGCACCTTTTGAGCTAGTACAGCCATTAGTCTTCTTGGGAATGATGCAACAAGTTTTTCACACCTGGATTTCGTGCCATTCTTCCTTGCAGATCCTCTCCAGTTTCATCAGGTTAGATGGTGAACGTTGGTGGACAGCCATTTTCAAGTCTCTCCAGAGATGCTCAATTGGGTTTAGGTCAGGGTTCTGGCTGGGCCAGTCAAGAATGGTCACAGAGTTGTTCTGAAGCCACTCCTTTGTTATTTTAGCTGTGTGCTTAAGGTCATTGTTTTGTTGGAGCCAAGTCTGAGGTCCAGAACTCTCTGGAAGAAGTTTTTATCCAGGATATCTCTGTACTTGGCCGCATTCATGTTTCCTTCAATAGCAAACAGTCATCCTGTCCCTGCAGCTGAAAAACACCCCCATAGCATGATGCTGCCACCACGTTTCACTGTTGGGATTATATTGGGCAGGTGATGAGCAGTGCAGGGCTTTTTCCACACATACCGCTTAGAATTATCACCAAAAAGGTCTATCTTTGTCTTATCAGACCAGAGAATCTTATTTCTCATAGTCTGGGAGTCCTTCATGTGTTTTTATTAAACTCTATGGGGGCTTTCATATGTCTTGCATTGAGGAGAGGGTTCTGTCGGGGCCACTCTGCCATAAAGGCCTGACTGGTGGAGTGCTGAAGTGGTAGTTGACTTTGTGGAACTTTCTCCCATCTCCCTACTGCATCTCTGGAGCTCAGCCACAATGATCTTGGGGTTCTTCTTTACCTCTCTCACCAAGGCTCTTCTCCCACGATTGCTCAGTTTGGCTGGACGGCCAGGTCAAGGAAGACTTCTGGTAGTCCCAACCTTCTTCCATTTATGGAGGCCACTGTGCTCTTAGAAACCTTGAGAACTGCATAAATTATTATGTAACCTTAGCCAGATCTGCGCCTTGCCACAATTCTGTCTCTGGGCTCCTTGGCCAGTTCCTTTGACATCATGATTCTCATTTGGTCTGACATGCACTGTGAGCTGTGAGGTCTTATATAGACAGGTGTGTACCTTTCCAAATCAAGTCCTATTCGTTTAATTAAAGACAGCTGGACTCCAATGAAGGAGTAGAACCATCTCAAGGAGGATCACAAAGAAATGGACAGCATGTGACTTAAACATTAGTGTCTGAGCAAAGGGACTGAATACTTATGACCATGTGATATTTCAGTTTTTCTTTTTTAATAAATATGCAAAAAAATTCTACATTTCTGTTTATTTTTAGCCAAGATGGGGTGCAGAGTGTACATTAATCTGAAAAAAATGAACTTTTTTGAATTTACCAAATGGCTACAATGAAACAAAGACTGAAAAATTTAAAGGGGTCTGAATACTTTCCATACCCACTGTACATACATACATACATACATACACACACATACACATCGTCCAGTTCACCAAAAGTATGGTGAAAGGTCCTCTTTAAAGGGGTTACCCACTACTAGGACAACCCCTTCTTGATCGAAATGTTTGGCCTCCATAACATAATAGAGCCTATACTCACCTCCCGTGACAGTGCCATTCCTGCGATGTTGGCTCTCGCTCTTCCTGGGGCTCTTGTACGATATTGTGACACGTGACGCCGGCACCCAATAAGCCCTGGCATGACTGTCTCCACCTTTGCATGTTTTGAACATGAAGAGGAAGTCCGGGCTGCAGCTGATCCTCAGTTTCCTCTTCCTGCACAAAAGGTTCAAAGGCAGCGACAGTGATGTCAACGCTGTTTGGGCACCTGCGCCATGTGTCACAAGACTGCACGAGAGCCCCGGGAAGAGTGAGTGCTGACATTGCGTGAAAGGCGCCGACACGGGAGGTTAGTATAGGCTATATTTTACTATTAGGGCCAAACGAGGGGTATGAGAAAAAGTTGTCCAAGTAGTGAACAACTTGATTTATTGCTACATTATTATATGAGCGATGTCGATATTGTGTATGAATGTTATAAAGAGAACTCTAACTGTTCTTTTTTCGTTTTATAAGCACAGAATTCCTTTAAGGAAATAAATGATAGGACTGAAAACAAAACTTAATGTAAAAAAAGCAATTAAATCAGTGAATTCAAGCGAAGGCAGAGCTTAAATGTTTATTCTACTGAACATGCATTACATATTCAGCAGTATACCGTACACTACCGTTTTTTACAAGCTGTAATTTCATGAAAACAGCACGGAAACTGTGTATACATAATTTATATCTTTTGAGAGGATTTATCTAAGCCAAGGCTATGGATTCCAATTTACAAGAGAACCTCACCTTGAAAAATAAAACGAGGTGCTGGCTTTCACATAAATTGATATATACAATTGTATATACTGTATATTAGGCTTAGTGAAATGCATTTATTTACGATGTTCTTTTATAATAAAATGTTAACAGAATATAACTTACACAATATTTGAAACACAGGCAGCAGCCGTATATAGTGCAGCAAACCTGACAATGTCACAGTCAAGATTGATATCCCCAAAAAAGAGAGCTAAACTACAAACTAGATTATAAGGCTTCAAAATGTACAATAGCAATAATTGTAAAAAATGTCATTTAAAAATCCGGCTCACAACTGTTAAAACCCCATATTGTATATATACATGTCATTAAGAAATAGCTTATACAATAAAAGGGGAGACGGGACATTGCTATTAACCGCTTCGCGACCTTGCAATTTTTCATTTTTAAGTTTTCGCTTTTTGCTCCCCTTCTTCTCAGTGCCATAACTGTTTTTATTTTTCTGTCAATATGGCCATGTGAGGGCTTGTTTTTTATGCTCGTCGAACTGCATCATTGATTGTACCACGCAATGTACTGGAAAATTTGAAAAAAATTCCAAGTACTGTGTAATTGCAAAAAGAGTGCAAATCCACAGTTGTTTTTTTTTTACCATGTTCACTAAATGTTAAAACTGCCATTATGATTCTCCAGGTTATTAGGAGTTTGCAGATACCAAACATGTCTAGGTTCTTTTTTATTTAAGTGGTGAAAAAAAAAATCCAAAGTAAAAAAAAAAATGGAGCCATTTTCCGAGACCGGTAATGTCTCCATTTTTTGTGATCAGGGGCTGTGTGAGGGATTATTTTTTGTGCATCGAGCTACCGCTTTTATTGATACCAATTTGGGGTAGATACAATGTTTTTATAGCCTGTTATTGCATTTTATTGCAATGCTGCGTTTGTCAAAAAAACTGTAACTATTTTAGTAGATAGGGCATATCTGAACACAGAGATATCAAATGTGTGTTTTTGTTTTGAACGGGGCAAAAGTGGGGAAAATGGAACTTTTTTTAACCCCAACATTTTTTTAACTCAACATCTAGAGGAAAGATGGTTCAATCAAATTCAAAAGTGAGATTACAAGAACAAGGAGGGCCTGGATGCCTTCCTTGAAAAATATATGATTTATACAGGTTATTGATACTAGATTCTGTGATGAGACATTGATCCAGGAAACTAGTCTGATTGCCGTATGCAGAGTCGGGAAGGAATTTTTACCCTAATATGGGGCTTTTAGCATCTGCCCCCATAGGGATTTTGCCTTCCTTCTGGCTCAACATGTCAGATTATAGGTTAAACTCGGTGGATTTCTGTCTACCTTCAACCTTTAAAACTGAGAAGCTATGAAACCCAATTGTAAAAGAGTGTCATTCTCTCTTGACATTAATAAATCATGCTTTATAATTGGTTTTTAAGCAGGAACACTGAAATCACTCCTCAATAACAAATACACGAAAGAAATGTAATTACCCTCTGATGCTTGGTAGCTTCAGGATACAGTATGTGAGCACAAAGGCCAACAAAAAGTAATCATAAATGAAACTTCACATTTCTGAGAGATAGAACCTGGGGTAATAATCTATAATGCAGTGTAGACTCATTTAAAGTATGCATTTAATATTTAAAGACATATCTCAGTGATAATCATACTGGATCATTGTGTTTTATTATTAATATTACACTCCTTTCAACAGCTCAAACAAGACGTGTAGCAATAATATGGAGCTTTCCAGACAAGAAATACTAATAGCAATAACAAAACACAGCTACAGTAATGTTCTGTCAGTCATTACTACCACAAATCAGAATGATCTCTACACTCACAGCCTAAAATGCAAATTCCATAGTATGTCAGACTCATTAGACTATTTTGTTCAGTTGTTTTTGTTCACCTTTATTTTGAATGTATTCCTTTCATTAATTAATCACACTTTAGGACTTTATTCTGCAGTGTAGTTCCTTTTGTTATTAAGTATATTCATGGTAAGGATTTAACCCCTTCATGACAGGAGCTTTTTTCGGCTTGACGTTTTCATTTTTCGCCCCCTTCCTTCCCAAAGCCATAACTTTTTCATTTTTCCGTCAATATGGCCATGTGAGGGCTTATTTTTTGCGGGATGAGTTGTACTTTTGATCACCACCATTGGTTTTACCATGTCATGTATTCGAAAACGGGAAAAAAATTCCAAGTGCGGTGAAATTGCAAAAAAAGTGTAATCCCATATTTGTTTTTGTTTGGCTTTTTTGCTACGTTCACTAAATGCTAAAACTGACCTGCCATTATGATTCTCCAGGTCATTACGAGTTCATAGACACCAAACATCTCTAGGTTCTTTTTTATCTAAGTGGTGAAACAAAATTCCAAAATTTACTAACAAAAAAATGAAAAAATTGTGCAATTTTCCAAGATCCGTAGCGTCTCCATTTTTCGTGATCTGGGGTTGGGTGAGAGCTTACTTTTTGCGTGCCGAGCTGACATTTTTAATGATTCCACTTTGTGCAGATACGTTCTTCTGATTTCCTGTCATTGCATTTTAATGCGATGTTGCGGAGACCAAAAAACTGTAATTCTGGCGTTTCGATTTTTTCTCGCTGCGCCGTTTAGAGATAGGGTTAATCCTTTTTTTTATTGATAGCTTGGGCGATTTTGAACGCGGCTATACGAAATCTGTGTATATTTGATTTTATTTTTATTGTTTTATTTTGAATGGGGCGAAAGGGGGGTGATTTGAACTTTTATGTTTTTTTATTTTTTTCATATTTTTAAACACTTTTTTTTTTTACTTTTGACATGGTTCAATAGCCTCCATGGGAGGCTAGAAGCTGCCACAACTCGATTGGCTCTGCTACATAGAGGCGATGCTCAGATCGCCCCTATGTAGTAGAATTACAGCATGGCGCTCCTAGCAATCTGGCATCAACAACCATAGAGGTCTCAAGGAGACCTCTGGTTGTCATGCCGAGGCACCGATGACCCCCGATCATGTGATGGGGTCACCGATGCGCGCATCTCCGGCCAGATGGTCGGAAGCGCTTGTTAAATGCCGCTGTCAGAGTTTCACAGCGGCATTTAACTAGTTAATAGGCGCAGGCGGATCACGATTCCGCCCACGCCTATTGCGGACACATGTCAGCTGTTGAAAACAGCTGACATGTCACGGCTTTGAGGTGGGCTCACCGCCGGAGTCCAAAGCGGGGCTTCTGACACCGCACGTACTATCTCGTCCGACATCAGAAAGGGGTTAAAGGGAATCAGTTAGCAGGTTTCTGCAATGTAATCTGAGAGCAGCACAATGTAGGAGCAGAGACCCTGATTCCAGTGATGTGTCACTTCTTGGGGCTGTGGTTTCAATAAAAATCAGTGTTTTATCAGCAGGAGATTACCACTAGAAGACTAATTATCTCATGCTATTTAGTCCTACTCTGTGTAACTCCATCAGGACTGCCACCAGGAATTTTAGGGCCCTCTTGAGACTCTGCCCAAGCTCCTCCTCTTGAACTTCCCATAGTCCCACCGCCCACTCTTGGAAAAACTCCACTTCTGTACCACATACTCAATAATCACACAGTAACAGAGCCCATCAAACACCATATTACATATATAGCGATCAACTTTTGTTTGGGCCAAAATAATTTTTTAAGCCTGCCACAACGACAAGGTAGACTCTTTTGGCAGGGCCCTAATCTACTCTATTCAAATTTTCTGAATGGGGACCCCACAAATCACATTGCCCTCAGAATTGAGTGAAGCAGCTGATTAGGTATGCTTGCAGCTGCTCAATTGTAAGGGCCAGCTCACACAGCACATTTTCAAGCAGAATTTTGGTGCGGATAGGTCCTTTCTTGGCATGGCTGTGGCTAAAACTCGACGTTTCACAATCCTCATCACTATCTCCCATAGAGATGAATGGGAATCATGAAAAAATATGAACTGACCCTATAATTATCCCATATGTTGTGTATAGGGAATAAGTATTAAGTTACTGCAATATCCTCTTTAAGACAGGCAACTGTGCCTTATTGCAGGCAGACAGGCAGTAGGCAGTAGGGTGGAACTTAGTAGTTCGCAGGCAGGCAGCAGACAGATGGCCTCCAACTTCACACTGCACTGGCAGGGAAAGGGGCACAAGATAAGAGGGTGAGCAAATGTAAGGTTGGATCGGGGAATGGGAGAGTGGGCATGTGCACCTCATCACTTTTGGGTCAGCAGTGTCTGAAGTCACTAATGCCAGATGCGGCCAGCCCCCTCTGCTGCCACCATACAATGAAAGTAGGTGCGGCTGTGATTTACTGGGGCCCCGAGGATTAATAAAGCAAAGTAATTATCCCGGCCCCAGCATGCCATGTAGTCTGCCAGGCCCTTATACAGTAGCTCTGCTGTGCTGCCTCAGCGCAGGCTGCACAACATGTCACACTCAGGCCCCCCCCATTTTACTTATGCTCACCGGGCCCCATACATCCTTAATGGCAGTAATGCCAATCAGTGATGTGGGCGGGGTTATACAGAACTGAGCACTCAGAGAGCCGCTAGATCTGCACTGGAAAAAAACAGTGATTATATCAAAATGACAGAAGACTACTAAGTGACCCATTGCTGGAATAAGGGTCTCTGTCACTACATCATGCTGCTCTCACATTTCACAGCCTGCAAAAGCCTGGTAACAGATTACCTTTAAAAAACCCTGTGTATTATGGTAGAATGATACTCCTTTTCTTCAGTACCCTATGCTTTTGTAACATACACACAGAAGGTAAAAAGGAAGTATGGTACAAATGTAGGAGTGTAGGATTGTAGTACCAAACTACACAAGGTTTATTTGTAGTCTGTTACTATGAATATACAGGGTGGGCCATTTATATGGATACATCTGGGTGGGCCTTTTATAAAGTTGGATCCAAAATGGCCAACTTCAAAATGGCTGCCATGGTCACCACCCATCTTGAACATTTTTCCCTCTCCCATATACTAATGTGCCACAAACAGGAAGTTGATATCCCCATCCATTCCCATTTTATATAGGTGTATCCATATACATGGCCTACCAAGGTGTATCCATATAAATGGCCCACCCTGTACATAGGTCTACAGTATACATTAGCTGTAGACACAAAATATCCTATCGGTGTGTCTGGATGCAGTGATTGACAGTTCCGCTGTCCAATCTAGGGCAGGGGCATGCTTCAAAGTAGGTGATAAGGTTTGGTTATCTTTCAAAAATATTAAACTGAAAGAACCATCAGCGAAGTTGGGTCCTAAATGTATTTTCCCGTATGAGATTCTTCAGGTAGTTAATCAGGTGGCCTTCAGATTAAAACTTCCTGCGACTCTTCACAGCCCAAATATGTTACACAGATCCCTATTGAAGAGTTTTTCCTATCGGTGTTTTCTTCCTCATCTCCATCTCCTACTGTTTCTGTCGCTGGAGGTTTCGAGTAGGAGGTGCAGAGGATTGTGGAATCTCGAATGGTCAGAAATTCTCTAATTTTTCATTCTTTGGAGAGGATAAGAACCTGTTGAGATCCTGGGTTCCGGCTCGTTCTGTGAAGGCTGAACGACTGGTCAGGGCCTTCCATTGTAGGTTTCCTGGGAAACCTGGGGTCCTGTGATCAACCTAAAAGAGGGAGTACTGTCATGAATACTCCTACTGGTGTGTCTGGGCACAGTGAGTGACAGTTCAGCAGTCCAATCTATGGTAGGGATGTGCTAATCTGTCATTATGGTGATGGAAAGCTGAGAGACTGGGGCATGCTGAACTGTCAGTGTGATTGATTGACATCCCAGCTGCCCAATCAGGGCCAGGATGGAGTTTTCTCCATGTGTCTCCTGTTCAGAGTGATTACCTGAATATTTAGCTGTCTCTCTGTCTCCAGTTAGTGCCAGTTGTAGCTTTAAGCTTGGTGGTGTCTGCGTGCCTTGTATTTCTGTGCTCAGTCTCAGTTATATTATTACCAGACCTTTGACCTTGCTTCTGACCATCCTTTTGTCTAGTCCCTTTTTCTTGATCTGCTACCTTCCTGGAATGTTGACCACAGACTGTGGCCTGACAACGCCTTATTCTTACCCCTTTGTTTATGACAAGCTCTCTTGTTCTTTGACCCTGAACATCTTGACTATCTAGCCTCACAGCTTGTCCGTAAGTAGTGACTAGCATTGCAACTAGATCCTTGCAAAGTTGCTTACATTTTTATTTTGGTTTTATTGTAACAATGTCTAAAAAAAAAATCTGATTTTGGTAATTTAAAGGGCTTTCCCATGAACAAAGTACATTTTAATCATTAGAGCTGTCACAATCCATCTTTGGATGCATGGTAGCTCTGGTTCCACTATGATTTAAATGTAGCTTTTTTCCTTTCAGGCCAGCAGGCATTAATGTTAGTTTCCCTTGCTGGCAGAGTTGCAATTACAGAGTTGCTAGGTCAGCTGATGTGGGTGGTGACCACTCCCACGATCCTTTAGATAGTCACCTAATGCATCAGCTGACTGTCAGTGATAGAGCAATCTATGTTGACCAAGCCTGGAGTAAGGAGCTATCTGGTGGCAGTGGTGAATCTGCTGGTCTCGTGGAGTTCGGGGTTTGGGTGCCTTTCTTCTGCTGTGCTTTGCTTTGCAGGATAAAAGGCTATTAAGCTAAGTTTGGTGTTTTCTTCTTGAATGTCTCGTGTATGTAACTGTCCCCTGTGTTGTACCATTTGCAGTGGTGAGGCTAGCGCCCTTGCCGGCCAGTGCACTAGCCAGAGCAGTGCTAGGTGACAGCGAGGGACAAGGTTCATGACGGTGGTGGGGGAAGGACTCACTTAGGGCATTAGGGGAGTGCAGGGACAGGCTCAGGTTTGAGCAGGAGGTTACCATCTCTCATTCCCTATCCTCTCCCCATTTCCATCCCGTTGTGTGTGTGAGTCACGCCGTCTGCTGACCGACCCCCTGTTGGGTCATTACATCCTGTGACAAGAGCTTGGAATAAAAATCAGTTTCACAATTCATGTGTTACAAAATGCTCCTGTGCTGAGATAATCTTATAAGTGTGCCGCTTCTGTGTACTGTTTAATGGCTGTGCTTGACTGCAGGAACATGGTCTGAACAAACCACAGCTACTGGCCAGGAAGAAAGCAAAAGAGAGTATACAGACAGGACAACATGGGATTGCAGCTGATTCTTTCTGTGAGGTAAAACATTTTCTGCTTGATTTAAACAGGAAGATAAATGTATTACCTAACAAACTGATTCTTTATAATGTGCAAAAGTATGTTAAAGAAACATTATTTATACCCCAAAATGTTGCCACTAAAAATATAACTGGTTTGGAAAACAAATAAGCTTGCATACAGTGATGTTAATGGAAATATAAGAAATATCATGGCTCTTAAAATATGACAATGGAAAAACATTTAGTATTTTAAGTCTCATCTATGTAAAACACATTTACTATCGACCTGCCATGTCCAGAATTACTGCAGTTCATTTCACCATCAGCACCTGCATCTAGTGGTGTCATGACAGGTCAGGTATATGGTATAAGTAATTAATCCCTCTGGAAAATAGATCCACAGCATTTTGTTTATACGGTGAACCTGTAAATGCTGTGATTACATCTGTGGTCACACAATTATTATAGGGATCTGTTAATCATGTGCTTGGCACAATGTTCATTATAAATGTACGGTACTGCACTATCTTTCTATGCATATACATGTAAATGTACTTGTACACAAACACTGCAAACAGACACATCAGAGCATCTGCTGTTATATAATATGTGACAAAATTACAGTTTAATAACAGCATAACATTTAAAAAAAAACAGGTTGTTAAAATCAAGAGTATTGATTTAGTTTTGTAAATACACTAGAAAATGTCACCACTGACCTTGCATGTAAGCTAGACAGCCACAATGTGCTAGAAAGGTCAATCCGATGGATAACACTGTGAGTAAATACTTAATAAAAAAAAAGAATGAAATCCTGCCTTTTCAGCCAGCGAGGAGATAGTTTATTATATAAAAATATTGCATGCTGCATCGCATGAAAAAAATGGTGTATGACAACCAATGCATATAAGGCTAAAGTCAATGACCGTGTTTTCTCTCATCCGAGAAAATCTGTCCGATTATACTAATCTCACTGATTAGAGATTGATCAGCGTGTGATCATAGTGTGATATCATTTTCTCAGACTCCACTCTGTCTGTCCATGAAAAACGGATGTCATCTAAGTCCGGTACAATTTTTTCCACAGACTTACATGGCTGAGTGTGATCTGAATCGGATCAAAATCAGGCATGCAGGGAAAAAATCGAACATGTGCATGGCCCCATAGTATAACATTAGTAGGAGTGAGATCCGATGTTTTGTCGGATTGCACTCCGACTGAAAATACAGTAGTCTGCAGGAGACCTAAGAGACATAAGGGGCAGAAGTGGAGCGGTTACACCTGGGACTTAGTCAGACTCTTATTTGCTACTAGGCACCGGAGGTCCGATGCCTAGGACGGAGCGTTGCAGGGGGGTGGTGCCTGGGTTGAGATAAAAAAAACATACAGTATATATATATATTTTAAAAAATATCTCTCCCTCCTTCAGACTATTAAAAAAAACGGTGTCTTTCTGGAGGAGGGAGGGAGTGTGCCGCATTCATTTGTATTCGCATCTTTAAGACACAAATACAAATGATCCTTGGTGCGCTCCAGCACTTCTGGAGTCAGTGGAGCTCCAATCAGCTCCCTAACCCCACATGCGGCGGCATGCACACTCTGCTGATGTTACGGTAACGCGATGAGGAGACTTCATCACGCTGCCAACATCAATGCAGAGTGAAACGGAGGAGGAGAAGCCAGATTGTGGAGCTGGTAAGCACTCACAGAGTTGAAGATACAGCCTGGGGGCAGGGGGACGCTTCAGTATGGAGAAGATGAGGAAGGGCAAAGCACAGTATGGAGAACATGATGGGGGAAGCACAGTTTGTAGAACATGGAGGGGGAAAAACGGTAAGGAGGACATGAGTTGGGGAAGCACAGTATGGAGAACATGAGGTGGGAGGCACAGTATGGAGAACATTGAGTGTGGGAAGCAAGGTATAGAGAACATGAGGGAACAGGAAGCATGGTATGGAGAACATGAGGGGGGGAAGCACGGTATGGAGAACCTGAGGGGGGAAGCATGGTATGGAGAACATGAGGGGGGGGAGAACGGTATGGGGAACATGAGGGGGAAGCACGATATGGAGAACATGGGTGAGAACTGTATGAAGAACATGAGACTAGAAGCACAGTATAGAAAACATGGATGGGGAAGAACAGTATAGAGAACATGAGGGGGGAGGGAAGCACGGTATGGAGAATATGGGGGGAAGCACAGTATGGAAAACATGAAGGGGAAAAACACGGTATAGAGAAAATTATGGGGGAAGCATGAAATGGGGAACATGAGGGGGAAGCATGGTGTGGAGATCATGAGGGGGACTCAGTACGGAGAACATGAGGGGGGCTTGGCATAGAGAACAAGAGGGGGGAACTTGGTATGGAGAACATGAGAGGGACTTGGTTAGGAGAACATGAGGAGTAGGGGGCCTCGGTATGGAGAACATAAGGGGGAGCTTGGTATTAGAGTGATGACAACATGATGGAGGCAGTAAAGAGGGGGCTGCATGGAGTGGGGACTATGTGGAGATCATAGTTCACAAGTAAAGAAGGTGTGGTGGGTATAATTCATTATGGAGAGGACAATGTGTTAGTTTTCGTTTGAGGGGGGAGGTGTGGTTGTCATATTTTACTAGGGCAGTGTGGCGGGAATATTTTATAGGAGTGAATAGTGTGGAGACTGTACCATAAGTGAGGCAGTGTGGGGTCATTTTTTGTGCAGGTAGCACAATGAGGGGCAATGATTTATTTAGGGGTACAACATAGGGCTTATTTATTTATTATCACTGTATATTTGGTTGTTTTTGTTCAGAAACATAATCACGCTGTTGTTTTTAAGGGCACTGTGTAGGGATGTGCTGTAGAAAACTGGAGAAGATGGAAGCCTGCAGAGACGAGCTGTGGATGTGAAAAGTCATCATGGAGTCAGGTACTTAGATCTAAGGTGCATTTACATTGGTCAGTTGCAGCCTTTAAACGATCACTGACCTGCTATATGAAGCCGATCAGCAGTCGCTTAATAAGCTGTTTAGACACAACCTCACTTTCATTAACATGATTGTCCTGTGCACATAGAAAAGCATTGTCCGCAGCAGCACAGTGTACACAGGACAATCTGTTGCTGAGAATGACGATATCTACTATACAGGAAAGAAATATATCTTGGTACCGTGTTAGCCAGTAGATAGAAAAATATTTAGAACTGAGGACTCTCGATATCTACTATATAATTGTCTAAGGGTCACTTCCCTCTTTCTGTCTGTCCTTCTGTATGTCTGTCTTTCTGTCTGTCACGGATATTCATTGGTCGCGGCCTCTATCTGTCATGGAATCCAAGTCGCTGATTGGTCTCGCCAGCTGCCTGTCATGGCTGCCGCGGCCAATCAGCGACTGCCACAGTTCGATTAGTCCCTCCCTACTCCCCTGCAGTCAGTGCCCGGCGCCCGCTCCATACTCCCCGCAGACTCTGTTCACACAGGGTTAATGCCAGCGGTAACGGACCACGTTATGCCGTGAGTAACTCACTCCGTTACCGCCGCTATTAACCCTGCGTGACCAAGTTTTTACTATTGATGCTGCCTATGCAGCATCAATAGTAAAAACATCTAATGTTAAAAAAATGTAAAAAATCATTATATACTCACCTTCCGCCGCCGTTCCCACTCCTCGCGATGCTGCGGTGACCGCTCCATGCAAGCGGCAGGTTCCGGTGCTAAGGATGGTATGCGACAAGGACCTGCCATGACGTCATGGTCATGTGACCGCGACGTCATCACAGGTCCTGCGCGCCTGCACGAGAAGGACCTGCCATGACGTCACGGTCATGTGACCGCGACGTAATCACACCCTGGGACCGGAAGCTGCCGCCTGCACCGCACACAGGCGACAGAACTATAAGGGGCCCTCGGAAGGTGAGTATATGTTTATTTTTTATTTTTTAACCTGTGACATACGTGGCTGGGCAATATACTATGTAGCTGGGCAATATACTACGTGACTGGCCAATATACTACATGACTGGCCAATATACTACGTGGCTCTGTGCTGTATACTACGTCGCTGTGCAATATACTATGTGGCTCTGTGCTGTATACTAAGTCACTGGGCAATATACTACGTGGCTGGGCAATATACTACGTCACTGGGAAATATACTACGTAACTGGGCAATATACTACGTCACTGGGAAATATACTACGTGGCTGGGCAATATACTACGTGGACATGCATATTCTAGAATACCCGATGCGTTAGAATCGAGCCACCATCTAGTACTGTATAAAAGGAGTCTTTCTCCCCCAAAATGCCAATGATTCTGCATACATATTTATATAGGGGATATAGCCCAGGCATATACTGTTTAAACTTAGCTTAATATTTTATTTTGTATATGCAAATGAGGATGCGTCTGTTAGCGCTGCCTATGCCTTGGTGCATACTACAGTACTTTGCTCTGTCCTTGGCATGGCAGAGAGAAGTGCACCTGTGCAGGAGTGAGATTGGGGGACACCGTTATGATGATGTAGGATGCGTCTTCTTTAGGAAGAAGGGTAGGAAGACGATTGTAAGAGAGGAGACACCAGAGATGTCCATCGGACGGGACCACTCCGTCTGTGTCTTGCATAGGGGACTGGGTACATATCTACATATCTGTACTTTGCATGGGGAAAACCTGGTTCCCTTTCATTTTCATAGGTTACTAGTTGTGGTAAATTGGTAGACAACAATATGTTTAGTATGTAGTATCATCAATGAAAATAATATACACAGCATTAAAGAATCACTAAAATGGCTAGAACAACTACTCCTCAAAGAAACAAGAGATCAATTACTGGCAAGTAAAAATGAGATTGCTAGATTATTTAAAGAGATTGACCCGTATATAGACCACCCAGAGATCAGAAGCCTTTCAAATAGTATAAAAAAATTGTATAAACACTAAAGAAAAAGAAATAATTGAAAAAAAGAAAAAGAAATTTGGCCATGACGTAGTTTCTGTTTTCGAATCCAGACAACAGTGTAATGAATTAGAACTTGAAACAATTGACCAAATAGATGGTAGTCATTCATCTACGAACTTATCAGAAAACGATTTTTCTGTACATATCGTTCCAGAGCATAATGATGCACAGACCCCAATAAATCTCCAGGGGGAAATAGGTTCCATTGCCGCTTCCCAAACAGGGTCTATCAATACCTCTCAAATGATTCCCCTGTCTGCAACTCCTATTCTAACACAAAATCGCATTGAAATTTTGAATCCAATAGTGGAATCGCCACACACAAATGATGAAACACTAGAGCCACAAACAAGCACAACCGCAAAGATACAAACTAGAATTAGTGTAACACAACAACAATCCCAAGGTGGCCGTAAAACAATAAATCCGCTTTTTCTATTAAACTAAAGAAAAAACGTTACAGGGGCTGTGGGGGTAGGAAACTCTCCCAAAAAAAGAAAAAACGTAAAGAAGTAAATAGCGAAACGCAAAGGATTTATAATCTAAGCTAATACCCACTCAAGGACAATGAGATTTCCCTACTACAAAAAGGGTTGAAATTCGCCCTGGCGACCAAGTTTAATAAATTTCAGGCCTTCATAGGCATCAAGCAATTCATGCGCAAGTTAGCCATAAAAAAACATTTTCTCAAAAGATCTCCTACTGACACAAGTTCACCCACCCAGCACAATGATACACAGCAAGGTACATTTACTAATCTATGGTACAAGTCGAAATTCAATCCCCTGAATGAATATTCAGAAGCATTTGAAGCGTTCCAGAAAAACGTCATCAATGACATAAAAAAAAACCCAGTGAAAAAAAGTGTTCTCAGATCAGATTTAATCTTTCAAAACAAGAAAGAGGGGTTATATGGGATTTACGATAAAGGGGGGGTATTGTTGTTATGGACGAGTCCCATTATGATAGAGAATCACAACGCCTCCTGAATGATACTAGGACGTATAAGAAATTGGAGGGTGATCCCTCAACACAGTTTATAAATGACCTAAAAAAACTTTTAACCAAAGGTCTAGATGATGGGCTAATTAACAGACAAGAGTTTGAATATATCTACACACCCCATCCTAGAATGGCCATATTTTATCATCTCCCTAAAATCCACAAGGATTTGATGAAGCCCCCAGGCCATCCCATCATCTCGGGGATTGGGAGTCTCACCTCGAATCTCTCCCATTATGTGGATTGCTTCCTGCAAAGGATAGTCCCAACACTGCCAGCTTATCTAAAGGACAGCAAACACATTCTACAGATCCTAGATGAATTACAATGGAAAGAGAATTATATATTGGGGACATTGGATGTCACCTCATTGTACACAGTAATACAACACGACAAAGGGACAGAAGCAATGAGCTACTTCTTGAATGCAACACATTTATTTTCCCCAAGCAAAGCTAATTTTACTAAGGACTGTGCACTTTTTATTTTGACACATCATTTTTTTTAATATAAGGGGGACTACTATGCCCAGCAGTGGGGCACAGCCATGGGGACCAGATTTGCGCCCAGTTATGCAAATCTCTACGTAGGTAGGTGGGAGGATCTCCACATCTACCAGGGAGGTTCACTGCGCCCAGGTCTGGCCCTATGGCTGCGTTTTATTGATGATATCCTTTTTATATGGGAAGGTGATGAAAATTCACTTAATCAGTTTTTAATAGACATTAATAAAAATTACTTTTATCTTCAATTTTCAGCCACTACCAATAAAGAACACATACACTTTTTAGATATAAACATGTCTATCAATAACGGTAAAATCCAGACATGTACGCATACTAAAGCTACAGATTCAAATAGCTTTATTTCTATGGGCAGTTGCCATCTACCAAGATGGCTACTCAATGTTCCACGCAGCCAATTCATGCTACTAAACCGGAACTGCTCTAACAATCTAGATTATGATAGAGAAGCTGGGACCCTTATTAAAACATTTTTAAATAAAGGCTATGATTATAAGCATCTAACAGAAACAAGGGACAATGTGAGAGATATCCCTAGGGAACAACTCCTTTGTGACCATAAGAAGCATGACAAGTATCCGGCTAAGAATAAGGATGAGGTGTCTATTCCAATCATCACTCAATATAATTCAAATACCCAATTACTCAGAAAAATTGTCAAAAAACACTGGACACTCTTGAAAGATGACAAAGTGATTGGTGATAAACTACCTAACCATCCGAGCTTTGTATTTAGGAAAGCACGCAATCTGGGCACCATCATTGCCCCCACTGTACAGAATCCAGTTCTATCGGACAACTACGTGGGACCCTTTAAACAATTAATAAAAGGTTTCTTCCCATGTCACAAATGTAAAATATGTAAACTACTACATCTGACAAAACAAAAATCCGTGATAACCCAAAAAGGCACACAACTACAAATCACAGATTTTATTACATGCACTACACAGGGATTAATTTATGTTATTGAATGCCCCTGTAGGAAGATGTATGTAGGGCGAACCAAACGCCCCCTATGTAGCAGAATTAACAAACACCTACGCAATATAAGAAAAAAATATCACAAACATCCCTTATCCAAGCATTTTTCAACTCACCATGGGGGGTCCCTACAGGGAGTAAAGATAACTGAAATTAGGTGGTTCAAAGAGATTGGCGCAATGGCGATTACACTAAACAGATGTCCAGGGAGGAAACCCCCTATATTTTTGAGCTGGACATTCTTAAACCTAAAGGATTAAATAATGAAGTCGAACTGTTTGCATTTGACTGATATCCACATGTGGAGCCATGGGTATATAAAGCCTTTCAAAACAGGGGGAGCCAACCCTGATGAAAGAATCCGTTGTTATTCTGAAATGCGTTGGTTGTATTTTGGCTCCTACAGTGTTCCGTACTACTTACAGGGGCACCACGTGACCCATGAGTCACATGAACCGAACGCTACGCAGGTCCTGCCAGCTGCATGGAAACTAAGCATCGCGCACCATTCTCCTCACTTCCTACCGCTCGAGTGCCTGTCACCGGCCGGGACAGTGCGCTCAGGATGCATACACCAGTCTTCTACCCAGGAAGTGAAGATAAGTATATGAAAGCCTTCTTTTCATTTCCAGCAAGGTTGTTTTTACATTTTTTGGATCGAGCTACACTTGTGCCTGGACACAGGTACTGAACTTTTACATTTTAGTCTGCATTTCTAGCCACCAGTTTGCTCCATTGCACGTGTCTATTTATATATATATTTTTTAAATAGGGGAAAACGTCCTTTAGTTCTCAGCATTTACCTGTCCCCCACAGCATCTGCTTTCTCCCTTTTTGATATGTCCATCTATATACAGCAGTATACCTTCTAGTAAGTTGTCATTTATCCGAAATTTGAAATCCTCTTTTTCTAATTTTTTAGACTCCAGTTCAGATCGACATATTTCTATCCGCATTTATTTAGCGCCAAAATCCCATAAAGCTGACTCCTATTTCACAGGTAATCACATTACATTGGTGTTTAAACTATGCATTTTATATAGTGCAAGTACAGTATTTTTTTGTTAATTATTCTAATTTACTGAGATAATGACTTTTGGGTTTTCTTTGGCTCTAAGCAGTGTCGGACTGGGGTGATAAGGGTCCACCAATAACATTGACTTTGGGGGGGGCCCACTTTTGCATGCAAATATTATACTACCTTCGTTCACAAATTTACCTATATCTCTATATAATAATAAACTGGGTAGCGTGGTTAATGAATGATGAGATGCTGCTTTTTTCTGTACAGAGTGAATCAAGTGAATTTTGCCAAGTACTGCCCATACAGTGGGGTTGGGGGCCCAGATCTGCACAGGGCCCCCCCCCCCGATCCCGTTACCCTGTAGGCCAGTCCGAGCCTGTTTGTTACACGTGGAGGAAAGACAATTATGGCAGCTAAAGAGGAAAGGGTTCTTTACAGTAAGAGCAATCAGTCTGCAATACCGACAACAAGAGCTAGTAATGGCAGTTACTATAGCATCATTTAAAAAAGGTCTGGATGCTTTTTTTAACAAAACATGACATTGTGAGTTATAAATAAGCTAGCAATATAAAATATCTAACTTTGAAGATAGGTTGAACTTGATGGTCCTAGGTCTTTTTTCAACCTATGTAATTATGTGAACTGTACATTAGGAAAAGCTTTACATTTAATTCCCTATTATATTATTTTACAAGTAATTTCCCCTTATTTTTTCTGCCTAAAGTGCTAGCTATAAATCCAATATCTGGATTTAAAAAGTGCAAAACACTCCTGAAACACTTGCACGTTTAATCTGTATTTCTTATGGTGCTTAACCCCTTTCTGACCTCGGACGGGATAGTACGTCCGAGGTCAGAAGCCCCGCAAAGCCGGGACATGTCAGATGTTTTGAACTAGTTAAATGCCGCTGTCAAACGCAGACAGCGGCATTTAACTACCGCTTCCGGCCGGGTGGCCGGAAATGATCGCATCGCCGACCCCCGTCACATGATCGGAGGTCGGTGATGCTTCAGCATTGTAACCATAGAGGTCCTTGAGACCTCTATGGTTACTGATCCACGGTAGCTGTGAGCGCCACCCTGTGGTCGGCGCTCACAGCACACCTGCATTTCTGCTACATAGCAGCGAATATCAGATTGCTGCTATGTAGCAGAGCCGATCGAGTGGTGCCAGCTTCTAGCCTCCTATGGAGGCTATAGAAGCATGACAAAAGTAAAAAAAAATAGTAAAAAAAAATGTGAAAAAAATAAAAAAAAATAAAAGTTTAAATCACCCCCCTTTCGCCCCAATCAAAATAAATCAATTAAAAAAAAAATCAAACCTACACATATTTGGTATCGCCGCGTTCAGAATCGCCCGATCTATCAATAAAAAAAAGCATTAACCTGATCGCTAAACAGCATAGCAAGAAAAAAATTCTAAGTGCCAGAATTACGTTTTTTTGGTCGCCGCGACATTGCATTAAAATGCAATAACGGGCGATCAAAAGAACGTATCTGCACCAAAATGGTATCATTAAAAACGCCAGCTCGGCACGCAAAAAATAAGCCCTCAAGCGACCCCAGATCATGAAAAATGGAGACGCTACGAGTATCGGAAAATGGCGCAATTTATTTATTTATTTTTTTAGCAAAGTTTGGAATTTTTTTTCACCACTTAGATAAAAAATAACCTAGTTATGTTAGGTGTCTATGAACTCGTACTGACCTGGAGAATCATAATGGCAGGTCAGTTTTAGCATTTAGTGAACCTAGCAAAAAAGCCAAACAAAAAACAAGTGTGGGACTGCACTTTTTTTGCAAATTCACTGCACTTGGAATTTTTTCCCGTTTTCTAGTACACGACATGGTAAAACCAATGATGTCGTTCAAAAGTACAACTCGTCCCGCAAAAAAACAAGCCCTCACATGGCCAATTTGATGGAAAAATAAAAAAGTTATGGCTCTGGGAAGGAGGGGAGTGAAAAACGAACACGGAAAAACGGAAAATCCCAAGGTCATGAAGGGGTTAATTGCACGCCGAGGGACACAGACCGGGTCACTGCTGCTGTGATCACCCCTTTAAGAACTGTTCGACCCAGTTCTAAGTGCCCCATGGCCCTAGCGGGTGTTGCCCTCTCATGACAGAAGTGGCCCTGGTCTCATGCGTTGTAATACACATGTGACTTTTCTAAAAGCATAAATCAGCCTGCTCAGATGTCAGTGATGCTTTTACAGGTGTTATTGTGACCTTTCACTTCCTGAACACTTGACAGCCTTCTCTCTCAAATACTCCCTACACTGGGGTACTTGGCTTGACTGATCGCTCTGGTGTTCTTTATGAGAGTGTCACTGAAAAAGTCGAAAATCATGACAGGTCAGATTCTTCTCTACATTGACAACATCTGTCGGAGGAGATTCGATTGCATCTGACGTTAATCTAATATGTACGGGGGTCTTTAGAGCTGACTTAGATAAATATATCACATTCGAAATTTCACTAATTGTCGTAGCAAAAATCACAACAAATAGGGAATGGTGACGTTTTAAAAAATTGCAGCAAGCGCTAAAAAATATACATGATTTTCAAACTAAAAAGGTGAATAACAGTTTTACAAATCTGTTTCTGATGTATATAACATCTAGATTCTGCAGTTTTAATGGTCAAGGTCAAGAAAACAGTTTTGCTTCCCTGCAGATGATGGCCACATTATGGAACACAACCATAGAAACAGAAGTCAGAACATGTCAGAGAGTTATGACAAAAAGTCATCAAGCCTTTTGAAGAACCTGACAATTACACATGAGTAGATCCCCAAAATTTTAGTTTATCCTTGTTTATGACATAAATACCAAGGCCCCAATTAATTAAGAAGTTTTCGATAAAACTCTGGAATAAAACTAGTTGAATGGCTTTTACAATTTTTTTTTTGATTATAAAAATATCAACTAAATGCTCTCTATATTTTTTTTACATGTGCTACTATTTATTTGCTTACTACAGTGTGCCTACGCACTATTTTCATTGTAGGTTATACATGAGCATGTGCATGTCACATTTATACTAATGTATGCTGGCCCTTGTTTTGGGGTTTGCTTAAAATGTTGCACACTTTTTGTGGAAGTCGAAGTTGCATAAATATTTTGTGACATTTAAATGCCAGTCCCGGCCAACTCTGACAACTTTTTGAAAATTGGCATAAATTACCACAGAAGTGTATGCCAGATTTTGACTGGCGTATACACCACTGTATATCTGGAAGTGGTGTTTAGCAGTTGAAAGATGTGTCAAATATACTGAAAGACACACACGTCTAAATGAATTTGGCACATCTCACACAAGCACCTTCTTCATTAAGGCTGGCATACAAATGCTAGTCTTAACGAATCGAAGTCCTACTGGTATTTAACACACGAGGAGGTAAACATGTCATGCAGCATATTATGTGCATATACAGTCTAAGTGGAGTGTAAGCCCACACTTGGTCATATTACTTACTATCATGGTTTCTCAACAACTTTAATATGCTTATATAACATTCTGAGTATTTTATTGAAGCATTTTACTTTACACATTTAGTGCTAAGTGACCAGAGTTGACAGAAGTTCATCTCTTTGACTTTTCAAGTCAGAACTGAACTCTACTGTAAGAAAACTACAGAAATCAGAAACTGCCAAATCTAAACTCTGCGGCTCTTCTCCAAACAATCCTCTGAGCCAGTTTGCTGAACCATGTATGCTCACATTTAGGCCTTGGGTGCTTTAATGTAAGGGAATTTGACAGTAAGTTCTGGAAGGCACTGAAGTGCATATCTTAGACTAATGTGAGCACAAGTAAGCATTTACCGAGCATCTGAATGGTACCAATTACGTTCTGTAGTAATCCTGCAAATGCAGGCCATTGGTTTATTGATGTAAAGAAAATGTGACAAGCTAGGAGTCCAAATTGTTATATACTAATATGTTTAATTTAACAAGAGATGATTACACATATACAGTGTACATAAAAAATAATACATTTATATACATTAGACATGACATGATGTTTTAAAATTTTAGTTCATTAAGTTTCTCGAATTTGTACCAAAAATGTGATTAGCTGCAAATCAATTCGGCACAAATTGCAAATACCACAAAGCCTCTAAATGCCTGGACAAGACATGTAACACACTTTTAGAACTGTATTGAACCCATTTTAAACTCTTTTACACAAACAACCATAGAAATGTTAAAGATCTCAACACATGTGCTAAAGGTATAATGTTGATAACTGGTAATAACCAACAGACTGATTAATAACACTGCATTGACAGACTTTTACAAATTTAAAAGTGGTTAAAAAATTATCCTTTTGGGAGTAGCTGATGAATACTATGTCGGTGTTTATAGACAGGTGGTGTACATGAAAGAAGCTGTGGCATTTTGACAAACAATAGTCAAAAAATTATTTTTGTTTGGTGAGTGGCGACAATTTGTTTGGTGCTGTGTTTCACAATGAAGAAACTATAGCTTTTTAACAAGCTTCCAAAAAAATTATCCATTTTTGGGAGCAGCAATACCTTTGCTGTTTGGAAACAAAAGAATCAATTACTTTTTTTTAATAAGAGATCCAAAAATTATCCACATTTTGAGATCACTAACAGTTTTACTGTTTGAAAAATGAATGGCTCCTGAGAAAGCTGTGCAAAAACATATTCTGTTTAAGGTTAATTTGCACTGTACAGAGTAGGGTTCCCTTCAGATGACCATTATAACTCTTGAACAAAATTGCACAAGCAGAAGATATCTGCTGTCTATTGATAGTAACAATAGTCACCCAGCATAGAATATGATGGGACAAGGCAAGGAAGTGTCAAGCTGTGTAATACCAGCACTCCTGAAATGCAATTTCTGTATTCTGAGCCTTCAAGATTTCGAATGCGCTTGTTTTTTTGTCTTATTAAACTTTTTAATTATTTTCCATAATGGTTTCTTAATATTACTGGACAGTGTATTGCCATAGGGTATACGTTTTCTACAGGAATCTAGTAGTATATCCTTAAACATGCACCATTTATTTTCAGTAGCCCCAGTTACCATGACTTAGTCCTAATCTACCTGATTAAGCTCTTCCCTTAATTTCTTGAAGTCAGCTTTCCTAAAGTTCCAGGTTTTTGCATTTCCCCTTTTGAATGTCTGACTGAAAATTACACTGAAACTTACAATATTATGGTCACTGCATCCTAAATGCTCCCTAACCTGTAGATCTGAAATTGTATCTGGTCTATTTGACAGAACCAGATACAACAGATTATCTCCCCTGGTTAGTTCATCTACCAACTGTTGCTGAAATATGAACTCTGTCATACTCTCACAATCCAGAATCACCCTAACTTAGCTGCTGCATTCCTTACTTCGGCTTTCATACATGCTATGATAGTCCTTCCTGATTGGCTGCACAATACCCTATGATATGACAACTGTAAGGCATAATGGTGATGCTCTCATAGCCGCAGAAGAGATCAGTTCAGACTTCTTTGGTTGATGCATTCTTCTGCTCTATGTAAAATGGCAGGGGCCATCTTTGTGTCGATTTCCTTGAGCTGCATGGCAAATTGTTCAAATTCACAAGGCCCAGTGAACGATATATATTTTGACATGAATTAAAATCAATTTGCACATCTCCAATACATATATCCAAGTATATATTATCAAATGTCATATTAATGTACAATAAAAAAATATTGTGGTACTGTGTTAGGCTACGTTCACATTTGCGTTGTGCGCCGCAGCGTCGGCGACGCAACGCACAACGCAAACAAAAACGCAGCAAAACGCATGCACAACGCTGCGTTTTGCGCCGCATGCGTCCTTTTTTTGGTTGATTTTGGACGCAGCAAAAATGCAACTTGCTGCGTCCTCTGCGCCCGGACGAGTGCGCCGCAGTGACGCATGCGTCGCAAAACGCAAGTGCAATGCATGTCCATGCGCCCCCATGTTAAATATAGGGGCGCATGACGCATGCGGCGACGCTGCGGCGCCGACCGCAAATGTGAACGTAGACTTAGCCAGAAAGATTTAATTCATTTGTAAACCTGCCTGAAGAAGGAGCCTCTGTGCTCTGAAAACTTGCAAATATATTTTTTCTGGTTATCCAATAAATGTATCACTCCGAGGATACTTTTGTCATTTTTGGGCATAAATGTACATACGCAAATGTCATACTGAAGCACACGTTAAAAGTAAAATGTACTTCTATACAGGTAAAGAAAGTGAGCTTTCTTTATTTAAGCCTCCCTAATGATCAACTGCTCTGCCTCGCTATTAGCTATGGAACATCCTACATATGTTTGATCCACCATGACATTAAAGGTAATCTGTCAGCAGTCTTTTCTGATGTAAGCTGAAGACCGCAGTAGACAGACTGAAACACAGAATTCAGGGAGGTGTTACTTGTCAAAGTGAGTGCTGTCATTTACTAATTGTGAAGAATTTATCACTAAGAAGTTAACATTGATGAACTAGTCCAGCAATCCCCTCCTGTGATGAGCAGCTCACTGACTATGGAATTGTACATAGAGAGCCTGGTGTGGGCGGGGTTAGCTTCCTCAGCTCTGCTTTATTCTAAATCTAAAAGCTCTGATTATATCAGAACGGCTGCACCCAGGAAACTAAGTGATACATCGTTGGATTCTGCTCCTCTTTCCCTACATCATACTGCTCTCAGGTGTGGTAACAAAACCCTGCTGACAGATTTCCTTTAACAGAATATGTGGCCCATAATCAGATATTCACTAGATTGGGGTGGTCTTTCAAGGAACAGTAGCCTATTTTATTGTTATAGACTACGGGAAATCATACATTTATGAACATTACACCATCTAAAATAAAGCTAAAGCTTTTTTTTTAATCATAAATACTTGTGAATAAAAATATTGCTCTGTTTTGTGTAAAATGGCGATGGGGAATAAGAATAGTGCTACCCAGAGGCGACAATTCCCATGGATGTCAGCTGTACATGAAAGCTGACAACCTGCAGGATTGGCCCTGGCCAGTTTTGCGTCCAATCGGGCCGATTAACCTCTTAAATACTGTTGTCAATCGCGACAGCGGTATTTAAGTTGTTACAAGGGGGTCACAAGATGAGAATCGTGGGTCCCGATGGTTACAATGTGATAACCCCAGGGTACGGTGGCCTATGAGATCCAGCTATAAGTCTCACGGGCACAGTCAGTGAAACATTGACTGCTCTCATGCACTGCTATACATGAGTACAGAAGTATTAGACAAGAGATCAAAATAAAAACTTTACATGCCCCACAGTAAAAAGTGTAAGAAAGTGAAAAAAGTTACATAAAATATGTAAAAAAGAAAAAAAAAAAAAAAAGTGCACCCAAATCACGAAAATCTGTTTTGAAATTCAAAATGCAGTGTTTCTGATAAAACAAAAAAGTACACATAATCGTTATCGCTGTGTCCGGAATGACCCGCTCTATAAAACTGGCATGTTATTTATTCAAATTGGTCGAACGCCATATGAAAAAAAAACACAACAAAAATGTCCCTTTTCATCATAGTGACTCACAAAAAAGTGAATAAAAGCGATCAAAAAGACGATGTAAAAATAATGGTATAAATTAAAATGCCTAAGTGATTCGCAAAAAACAAGCCCTAACATGGCTCATTCAGCAAAAAAAAAAAAGTTACAGCTCTCAGAATAAGATGATGCAAAAACAAATTTATTTTGCTAAAATATTGTTTTTAGTGTGTAAAAATAGCAAAGCATAACAACAAATATAAATCTGGTATCGCTGTAATTGTACCGACCCGACACACAAATTGGTCTTATCACTTTTACAGCATGGCCAAAGGCGCAAAAAACATAAAATAAAAACAATAACCACGTTACTGGTATAACAAAGACTCTGGAAAGGTGACATGGCTCCCTCTCAAATAAAATCCAGTGAATTCTGCGCTCCAAAATCCAAATGCCCCCCCCCCCTCTGAGCCCCACTGTGCCCCACTGTGCCCCACTGTGCCTAAAGCACAGCAAGCGGCCACATATTTGGCATTATTGTAGTGGCGAGAGAACACTTAACAATTTGCAGGGAGCGTGTCGCCAGAAGCACAAACTGGGCACAATGTATGAAGGCGATACAGTACATGGAGGCTTTACACTGTATGGGGACACAATGCACAGATTTTCAATTCTCCACCAGAAAAAAGCATGGCATGGATGTTACAAAATAGTTACTGCAGCCGTAGATGAATTCATTGAGAAGTACAGTTTCTACAATGGGGTCAGTTTTGTTTTTTCTTGCTGTTCTGGCACCTTCGGGGTTCCGATTTTTTCACAATTAAACACAAGTGATATTGAACAAGTTTTACCACTATCATGAATTACAATATGTCATGGAAAACATTCTTAGAATCAGTGGGATCTGTTGAAGTGTTCCAGAGTTATTACCACATAAAGTCTAAGGGGTAAGGTTTCACCTTGTGGAGAGTGACATACCAGTTCTGGCTTGTCAAGGTAAGGAGGCTTATTCGCCGTGCAATGCTCCAAATCAGTTCTCATACTTCGCACTAATGAACTCCAAAAGCCCAAAACACCGTGTCTGCGAACTGAGATACTGATTTGGCTTTTATCCTAAGTCATATTGCATGGCTCGTTAAAGGGTTGATTGTGACTTGTAGGATCGCTACTTCCAACAGGTGGTGCTATAGAGTTCAAGTCCTCTTTTTCTCTGAAGAGGCAATTTGCATACCGCATAAAGTGACACTGGTCAGAATTGCAAAATTTGGCCTAGTCATCAAGGTGAAAACAGGCTTGGGGGATGAAGGGGTTAATATTTATTTTACTCACTTATATAGCGCTTTACAGTCATGGTTGCTCACTGTCGCCATTGGGACTCACAATCTAAATTCCGTATAAATGTCTTTGAGGTGTGGGAGGAAACTGGAGAACACAAAGGAAACCCAAGCAAACACAGGGAGGACATACAAACTCCTTACAGATGTTGTCCTTGGGTGGATTTCAACCTAGGACCCCAGCACTTCAATGCAACAGTGGTAATCACATATTTACACAAATTAAACATATTCTAAAATATAAGATAATGTCCAATAAGGCTCTCGTCCACCAATGCACTACCATAAACTAGTCATCTATCTGTGAAATCTTAAAATAGGCCCAATCTATATCTTTTTAATTCTGTACAGGCCATATTGGGTGGGTGAGAGGCTTGTTAAGATCTTGTTAATATGTAAAGACATTTACATGTATACAAGGAAATATAATATATTGGTACTGGAGAAGGATGTTATCAACACCATGGATGGTAAGAAAAACAAAGAAATCAATTTTGGAAGAAATCAACCCAGACATGTCACTCGAAACAAGGATCACCAAGCTATGACTTGCCTACTTTGGACACATCATACGAAGAGAGTAATTCCTGGAGAAGTATAGAAGTATAGAAGGAACAAGGCGACGAAGAAAACCAGCAACCAGACAACTTGATACTATCAAGATAACGGCGGTGAAGACCCTGGAATACCCATCTAGGATTGCACAAGATCTTCCTACAGAGTGACATCCATCAAGTCACCATGGCTTGAGGTCAAGCCGAAGGCCGTTAAAGGAAAAAGAATACATACACATTACTGACATGTCTGCAGCTTTAGATTAGTCTCAGACTCCTCTTGACTTTGACCACTTGGTTTATGACAAGAGCCTTGTTGTCCAGAGAAGCCCAAAGAAAATGTTTTTCTTTTACATCACAAACTGCTTAATTCAATGGGATGAAAATTGCTGATTTTTACTAGTGTAAGAGGATTTCAGGTAGGAAGAAAAGCCTCAGGGTCTGGCAGCCATTCTAATCAGGTGAAATGTTTCCTTTTGTGAGTGGAACGAATATCCCATGTAATTCCTGGCTATCATTCTGCTATTCCATTTCCTAATTTACAGTAGTGCTCTGATTTTTCCTGTCTGCAATGTGATTTATTCGCTGCAGCCAGGAAATATAATCCAAAGTGATGGAAGCAGGGGAAATTGTTTCTTTCGAATGTTTCCGTAATCCCAACCTGGAACAGTTCCAACATTTACATCCAGCTGCTTGTCTAAGAATAGAGAAGAGCAAAAGCCATGACATTTGTAGAGAAAGGAATAAATGAAAATAGAAATGACAGCACTTGATTACTGATATGAATTTGGTGATCTAGAAGGGAGAAAATCTTTACAGTACAAGATTACATTTCCCAGAAATATTCAGAGTTGTGCTCTAGGCTTGAGTGTCAGCCGTCTATTACAATTCTAGCAGTAAGTGAACACCTCGCGCATAGATTATTAGAGTAGTGATTTCAATTTCAATTTGCAGCACAGCTCATGGGTGCCCAAAGGATTTTACCTGTCATTATTCAAGTAAATGTAAGAAAATGACAGTAGATGAGTAATTAGTATGGCTACAGTCTCACTTTATTTCCAGTTACTTGTTTGATAAATGATTAACTCCTATCAGTGTTTGATATCACGTCTGCCTTCTGTTCTTAAACAAACCTGTGTTTTTGATTATTTTTAGATCTAATTGTATGGCATCATGGTAGATCCTTATATAAAAAGGGAACACAGAGGAACTTTCCCACAATATCGTTCTGTTATTTAAATTTTAGGACCAGAAAGAAAATTGTGTGACCTGATCTTTACCCTATTGTGCTCTATGTGTCATACCCATACCTAGATTATTGCAAGGAACTTGCAGTGCCACAGGATACAACTGAGAGCAAGGAAAGGAATTCCAGCATAAAAATCTTAAGTAAAAACACTTTTTATTAAAAAAATATTTAAAAAGTGGCAAATCTAGTACCGACGTTCACAAGCAAACACATTTAAGACTGCAATGATTGTAATGACTAAATACAGCAGTCTGAAACACATGTGCTAGTATGTGCCGGCACTGGATTTGCAACTTTTTAAATATTTCTTCAATAGTGTTTTTACTGAATATTTGGATGCTGGAATCCCCTTCCTTCCTCCAATGCCTAGATTAATGTTACACTTTTTTTTCCCATGTATACTGGTTATATTCCACCTCTGTGTCACTTTACAGCCTTATTTATGAAGTCCTTGTTGCAGATCTTCTTTTACAAAATGTACTACAAAAATTGTTTTCTCAAACTGAAGTACAAAAAAGGTCCTTCTGACAGGGTAAGCAGACCAAAGGCCCCGTCTCACTTAGCGACGCTAAAGCGATCCCGACAATGATACGACCTGTCAGGGATCGTTGCTGCGTCGCTATGTGGTCGCTGGTGAGATGTCAAACAGTGAGATCTTCCAACGATCGCTGCTGCGATCTCACTGTTTGACATCTCACCAGCGACCTGTAGCGACCTGTACAACGATGTCACATGGGAGCTATTATGACGATTCAGTGTCTGAGTCGTCAACGAGGTCGTTGGTAAGGTGTCAAACACAGCGATGTGTGCTACCCAGCGGGACCTCAACGATCAAAAAAAGGTCCAGGCCATTCCGACATGACCAGCGATCTCACAGCAGGGGCCTGGTCGCTGCTACGTGTCACACATAGCGAGATCACTACTGAGGTCGCTGTTGCGTCACAAAACTTGTGACTCAGCAGCGATCTCGCTAGCGATCTCGCTTAGTGAGACGGGGGCTTTATTGTCTCAGTGTAGTCTCGTGCTGGAAATGTAGTTTGATGAAGTCCTAAGGAAATGTAATATGATTAAGTCCTAAGGAAATGTAGTTTGATGAAGTCCTAAAGCGGAGAAGTAGGCTAAGGGTCCGTTTACACGTACTGACTGGCCGCATGATACGACCACTGGTTGGTAAACTATCTTTCAGTGTAAATGCAGCTCAACATACACTGAAATAATGACACAATGACCTGCCCACAGCTCGAACTTCCCACTACTGCCATAGTAAAACCATCGGTCAAGAAGCACCTTAGAAAATGTCACATGCTAAACATTTATCTTTGTGTAGTGTGCTAATAATTATTATTTTAACAAGATAATCCAAAATCCCCTAAATTTATAGGGTTAAAATATAATTATTAAATTGTGGGGACAGTACGTGAATCCTGACATCTCTTTAAAGGGCTTCCATGGACAGTCTTCACACTGGCCACTCCACTTAGCAGGTTCCAGGCAACACTTGATTATTTTAGACTTAAATTGGACTGCATCTGTGGAGTAACTGCTGACAGATTGAACTTTTTGGATAAGCAGGGTTAAAATGAGATAGTATCAAAATTATAAAACATGGACGAGGTCAGGAAGATAGCTGGGACAAAATCAGCATGCTATTGTGGGGTTCAGTCAGTCAAGGATCAAGTCCAAATATCAATTTGACGGGTCAGGCAGCAGTGTAGTCGATTAGGTGTCAGAATTAACAATCTGGAACATGGCACCAGGCAAGGACTCAATATCATCAGGAATTTTAAATATTGTGCCATGCAGTGTAATTAGCTGCTGAACCCATTTTGCCATTGGTTTGCTAACTGGCCCCTATGACTGGCAGTATTGAGAAACCTAATGGACATGTAAAAATGTTAACAAGGAAGGACAGGTAGCGATTCTGGTGCCCAGCTGAAGGAGTGTGTGGGTGTTTAGCTGCAAGCATGCCGCCCAGCAATGACGTCAGTGCCATATTCTCAACTGTCAGCACCACGAATGAATATGGAGCAGGTAAAGGGGCAGGTAATTATGTAACGGGTGTAAGTCATGCCTATACTTTCAGTGAAATCTGATTAATGTCTGATGCATTTCCTTACAAGAAACTTTAATATACCGTACTCAAATATTCTTTTACTCGTAGTCTGAAAATGTTTTACGTTTTAGTTTTTATAACTGTTTATTATGTTTTATAGCATTTGTACCTGATACACAGTTTGTAACAAAGCAATTTATATGAGCTGTCGTGATTATTATTCTATGTTTGAAATGCTGTACAGAGGAAATGTTCCACGTGTTGCTTGCAGTGAGATGTTTTGTCATAGTAGAGACCAATCACTGTTGTACTATGCATACATTTATAGATACAATAATCAATGTGGATTTTGAAGTGTCTAACATTGTGATTCTCCGTTGTCTGATGCTGGGATTTACCAATCCCAACATCAAAGGATCTCAGGTGCCAGCCTTTGGATAAGAGCTGACCACCTATACATAACGTTTCACAGTAATACTCAGGAGATACCAAACTGCTGAGCATGTGGTTAGGACTGGTACAACTCCTCTTGCTCAAACTCCACAAAACGTAGTATTAAGCCACAAGCCATTAAAGATGCCATTAAGTATTACAAGAAAAACTTTTTTGCAGTGAACTCCATAACTAAAATTTACTAGAAACTTTAATCCATTGACTGGAAATTAAACCAAAACTGGTTTGGACTATAGTTAGCTGTGTCCAGTGCATATTCAGATAGGATAATAGACAATAAGCCGATTGCATCAATAAAAATAAATTGTCTTCCTGAATACTGCCACAACCCATGTACCGTACCTAAAAGCCCATACTATAAGTGGGACAGATTTGTATCTGCTGGGTGTTAACAATATGAATGTTTGTAAAGAAAGACAGCAAGCGGGAAAAATTATAGGACCTTTCATTTCTAAAACCATAACACCTCCATAGGGGGAATCTGTCAGTTGAACCAACCCTCGTAAGCCGTCTATATGGGCATGTAGATCATAGGAAATGAAATAAAATGATACATTTATATCTACAATCTAATGTCTTATTAAAGAAAAATCCATATTTTTAAATATGTAAATGAGCTGTTAAGATCTATGGGTCAGACTTAGATCTCCCCGAGAATCTGCTCCGGAGCTCATTTTAAAGAAAAGTGGGTGTTTGAGACAGACAGTATGTACGGTAATGAGTGCATGTAAGGGGGTGTGTATAATGACTGACAGTCTGCTTTTCTGAGCTACATGTCTCACACTAGAAATGCCCCTTTTCACATAAAATAAGCCCTGGAGGCAGATTCTCAGGGAGATCTGTGTCCATCCCACAGATCTTACAGCTCATTTACTTATTAAAGGGAACCTATCACCAGGAATAATGATGTCAGCCTGTAGATATGCGGTTAATCTGCAGGTTAACAGCATTATGATGCTGCCCAGCGCCTGACAAATGCAGCGGGGGAGGGGGTAATGATCTTTATTCTCCCTGCCAGCATTCAGTATGTAGTCATGAAGGTGGGGGCGCCGCTTCCGTCACTGCTCTGCGTATACAGAGCAGCCGCTGTAACCGCACCCCCAGGGCCGAGGGCACGGTAACAGTGGCAGCTCTGTATTCTCAGAGCGGTGACTGAACCGGCATCGCTCCCATGACTGAAACCGAATGCTGTCGGGGAGAATAAAGATCATTTTCTCCCTGCTGCATCCGGCTATGTGCCAGCGCCGGGCAGCATCATAACACTGTTAACCTGGATATTAACCACGTTATTTCTGGTGACAGGTTCCCTTTAAGAACGTGGATTTCATTTATTCCACGATCAATAACCTGCATGCCCATATAGAGGAGAGTTGACCCTATTGACATATTATCTTTAACTCTTTCAGTGCAGGATACAGTTTTCCACAATGCCTGTTTTTTCATTTTTATCAATTTAAAGTTGAAGGTTTGTGTGGCCTACTTTCCCATACATGCCAACCACTTTCTTCCTTTCTGGTTCTACACTGTACGTGTAAGCTGTGGATTAATTGATATCCGGTTTGCTATTCATTTGATATGCTGGTTTATCTGTTATTATAAAAAAAAATATTCTGGAGAAGTGATAGACCAAGCCGGCATTTGCTTATATCTCACCACAAACATCTGGAAGCAGATAACATATCTTACATGCCTGGAGCTACATCTTGTACCTCCACAGGCTACTTTACTCCATACAGTAGTGAAATCAGATTTGAAACTAAAAAATGAATCTGAACCCTACAAAGTATAGGTGGGAGATAGAAACCTTATAGCGCATTTAAACATGCAGATTTTGGCCCGTTAATGCACAATTGATGATGAAGTTGTTCAGCACTCATGTACTACAGGTTTACATAGGCTGAGGAACAAAGAATAGGACAGAACAATTACTAACTCACGTTATTTGCAACACATACCCTGTTTACACAAGTCAATGAATACTGATAGAAACAGAACAATTGTGAATATGATCGTTCCGTTCCCATACAATATCGATGTGCTGATATGATACAATCTGATTACCTGACAAACGAGCGTTTTGTTCATTTATCAAATGATTACATTCATATTTACAATCATACAAATGTGTCTTTGTCAACTCTCTACTGGTGTAAATTCACCAGTAAAGCAACAAATGTTATGATATAAGCTTTTGGAATATGTTTTTTGACATATTTTTTTAAAAAGTTTTGCTGGATAGGGAAAAGAAAATGTGCAAAGGCAGACACAAGCAGAACTGGAATAGTAAGATGGGCACTGTAGGGTTTCAGCTCTCTAGTAGCCGTTGGATACACATTGGCACAGGGTTTTTATTTAAAAATAGCATAAAGTTTATTGTCCTTCTAAAACTTTACAGCTCCAAAACGAAAAGAACGGTTCTCCAGTACAAATGAATAACATAAACAGTTGTATTCTTCAGCAGTTTAAACACGTTCACCAAACACACCTCTGTTAAGTTTCAGCACAATTCTAACTCTGCTGAGCTTACCCAGCTGCTGTTATTAGGTCTGTAAATGTCGGGTTGAATTATGACCTTTCCCACCCAGACTCTTTTGGCTGCTCCTGAATCCCGGATCCAAAATCCAGTCGAATTAAAACCCTCTCTCAGTAAGGTTACTGGTACAGACTTAACCTTGCTGAGACCAACAAATTAGGTGACACATATCTGCCATCCAGGACCTTACTTCCTGCTTATTTCTTACAACACATGGAAATAGGACATGCAGCTATCATTAGCTAGTAATGCTGAATCTGTAGCTGCAATCTATTATGATTGCTCAAAAATATTTACATTTAAAGTAGGTTGGCAGAGAAATCACCCGCACAACAATGTCTGTAGGTTTGAGCCTGTCTATACTTTTCAAATGTGTGGGTTTAAGTTACTTTTAAAGGTATTGTCCAACACCTAAAATGTCCTTTCCAAGTATCAATTTTTAAACCCTAGCACTTTTGTAATTATTAAATAGTTCACACAGAGACACTGATTATAGGACAAATAAAAAGCAATGTAGTCAACATAATCCACAATAAAGTCTTAATCAAGTGAGGATAAAGTATAGAAGAAACTCCTGAAGGATAAAAATGAGGAAAATTGGAGTGCTGACTTCATAAAATAAACATGATTTTATTAGTACAATTATACATAACGTGACATATTAAATAAAGATGTAGAGGTAAGTGAAGGTAGGATCCACAATAAGTGTCCCTGGAATGAGAGATTAGGGTAAGAGACGATTTCACATTGTACATAGATATATGGTATTAGAAAACAATGAATACATATACTCTCACTGTGCAAATATTAAAGTTTAGCCATTCTGGTATGCAAAATCATATCTACAGTAGATATAAAGAGCTTAGGCTGAGAGATATCAGTGGGTGCTGCTGCAGTTACTTACTATAGTTTCCTTCATCATGGCTGAAGATATCCTTGATCCATGGGCTGATAGAAACTGTGGGAGAAGTGATCGCAGCACCGGACCTCTGCTTCAGTCTTTGCAGCTGCAGCTTCTAACGGTGAAACAAGATGTTGTCAAGGGGCGTAGATTGAAGCAGGGTGAGTGATACCAGAACTGCCCCACAGCTTTTATCACCACCCTCAAACAAATCCTTATCAGTGGGTGGCAATGGTGTCACTCACCGTCCTTCTATCTCTGCACCCTGCTTGTGATACATTTAAGGGTGGTGATAGAAGCTGTGAGGCAGTGCTGCTGTCATTCACCTTGCCTCTATCACTGCCCCCTGATGACATCTCATTTCATAGAAAGAAGCTGCGATGGGGGGAAAGAAGCAGAGTGTCAGTGTTGCAGTCACCATGGATCCAGGACATCTTCAGAGGGTGGATATAAAATAAACTGTAGTAAGTGATTGCTGCACCGCCCCCTGATGATGTCTTATTCCAGGAGGGTTGATAGATACTACAGGGAAGTGAGTGCAGCCCCAGTCTCCTGATAATGCAGTTAAATTCTATAATCTGGAAACAAATAGTCTGGAAATCCTGATAATTTGCCACATTAGCAGGAAAGAGCATGTTAGGCACTGAAGGTGAGTTCAGAGTCCATTCATTGCGCAACAGATACAGCATGGCAGAAGTTACAGGTCAATATTGCAATACCATAGGATCAGATGAGTGTTAACGGCTAAAGGGGCCAAGGTTAAGAATTTATCATTTAAAATGCTAAACAGTTTTGTGTTTCCAGCACACAAGTACTTGTATGCTGGTTTATTAGAATCTAATTGTTCCTACACAAACATGTATATATTAACAGACATAGCTACATACATCAAGGCAGGCTACAGCAGGGAATTGACAAAATGTAAAAATCAGGCTTAGCCCTACATTGAAAAACTGAAGAAAAATCTTGGCTATACCATAGTAAAATAGCAAAATATTACCATTTGCTACTCTAATGGTAAAATATACAGTAAATGTTTTGATCGCAAAACCTTACAATGAGTCACTCAAAAATAGTGTGAGTCAAAATGTCCATCAGGACCCAGTGATTACAAAAAGACAATCATTCAATTTCACAATGATCCAGTGCTGGTCTTGTTGCTACAAGGTTTGAGGAAGACAAAATATTCTAAAACATTTGCCCATCTATGGATGACTCTGTGGTCGCAGCAGTATCAGTATGTATGTATGTGTATATATATATATATATATATATATATATATATATATATATATATATATATATATATATATATATACACACATATATACATACACACACACACACACACACACACACACACACATACATACAGCTCTGGCAAAAATTAAGAGACCACCACTTCAAAACCCTGTCATGGGCAGCCCAATCTTCAGACCTGAACCCCATTGAAAACCTCTGGAATGTAATCAAGAGGATGATGGATAGTCACAAGCCATCAAACAAAGAAGAACTGCTTAAATTTATGCGCTAGAAGCAGTGTGAAAGACTGGTGGAAAGCATGCCAAGACGCATGAAAGCTGTGATTAACAATCATGGTTATTCCACAAAATATTGATTTCTGAACTCTTCCTGAGTTAAAACATTAGTATTGTAGTTTCTAAATGATTATGAACTTGTTTTCTTTGCATTATTTGAGGTCTGAAAGCACTGGTTTGTTTTTAATTTTGACCATTTCTTCTTTTGAGAAAAAAAAACACAAAATTTATTGCTTGTAAATTCTGAGACATGTTGTCAAAAGTTTATAGAATAAAAGAACAATTTACATTTTCCTCAAAAATATACCTACGAAGAGAAAAATCAGACTAACTGAACATTTTGAGGTGGTCTCTTAATTTTTGCCAGAGCTGTATACATACACACACATAAAATCGATCAATAGTTTGGGCACACCATCCACTTTTTGGAACGTGTACATTGCAGATTCAGCCTGAAGGCAGCAAAAGCACAAAGGAACAAAAATGGAAACAACAAGAAGAAAAGAAACACGTGAAACTAAAATGTGTTTTCAACTTTAGATTCCTCAAAATACCCCGGTCTTAGAGCTGGCTCACATGAGCGTATACAATGAACAAGTGCTATCCGATGTTTTATTGGATAGCAGTTGGACTAATGTTATACCACGTAGATCTGCACTTTCTTTCTCATGCTTTTAGTGGCTCCGCAAATCGGTTCACGCTCACCCTTCAAGCCTATAGATGCATGTAAAACATCAGACTGTGGATGTCACTAGAGAAAACGGAGAAATTAAGTTTTCTTCCGTCTTCTCTGCACCTGTGATACGATTCTCTCATCCGAAAGCATCGGATCACAGTAAACTGACACTTGGCTTAAACTCTGATCACTTTTTTTTGCCATATTCTGGCTTTCAACAGTTGTGAAATAGGCCTCTGCACTGTATGGTACCGTGTACCAACCATGCCTCTGCCCAACACAGCTCATGTTCACAAACACTTTATGAAGGAAAATGATTCCACAAATGAACCATTCCAGGTGACTACCTGATGTAGCAAGTGACAAATAAGCAACTTTAAAACACCAAAAGCTCGAAGCATGAATAATTAATAAGTAGCTAGTGAAAATGTCCCCTGCTTACTAAAGTGCTAAAACCAAAGTGCAGGAAAATGCCATTTATTTGAAAACATCAGTACTCACAGTATTCAATGCCCAGCACAATGTCTCTGAAGTAAACCCAAGCTTGCTCTTCTGAGAACGGATGGTCACTTGGCACCTCCATGACTGGCCTAAGAGAATAAAACTTTTTAGTAAAATCTACATGAAGTTTGTGGGCTGAATAAATATTTGCGGCCCTAAAACAGTGAAGGAGATAATAATGTCAGGGAAGGTTACATCTAATTTCAAAAGAAGCCAGTTGGACAGTTTACAAATGTTCAATATTATTACAACTGTAGAGAACATAATGAGTCCACAAATGGCATTACAGTGGTCTCTCAAGTTTCCAAGGCTTTGGGTTATATTTTTTCCCGATATAACATGTTGAATGGGCAACTGAAACCAAAAACCACATTCAACATATGTTACTGACTCTGCCAGGCTGCAGCATGAGAGATTGGCGGAATCTTCTAGATCTGGATCCAAATAGACATGTCACTTGTAAATCACCTGGAGTACTGAAGTGCCTGCAGAGATTGGCAGTCTAATAGTGCCTCTTCACAGTACAGACTGCCTCCACACCAGGTGAGAGTGACGTCTTGGCACTGTAGTGCCTGCAGAGATTGGCAGTGTAGTGGTGCCTCTTCACAGTACAGACTGCCTTCTACACCAGGTGAGAGTGACTTCTTGGCACTGTAGTGCCTGCAGAGATTGGCAATGTAGTGGTGCCTCTTCACAGTGCAGACTGCCTTCTACACCAGGTGAGAGTGACTTCTTGGTACTGAAGTGACTGCAGAGATTGGCAATGTAGTGGTGCCTCTTCACAGTGCAGACTGCCTTCTACACCAGGTGAGAGCGACTTCTTGGTACTGAAGTGACTGCAGAGATTGGGAGTGTAGTGGTGCCTCTTCACAGTACAGACTGCCTTCTACACCAGGTGAGAGTGACTTCTTGGCACTGTAGTGCCTGCAGAGATTGGCAATGTAGTGGTGCCTCTTCACAGTGCAGACTGCCTTCTACACCAGGTGAGAGTGACTTCTTGGTACTGAAGTGACTGCAGAGATTGGCAATGTAGTGGTGCCTCTTCACAGTGCAGACTGCCTTCTACACCAGGTGAGAGTGACTTCTTGGTACTGAAGTGACTGCAGAGATTGGCAATGTAGTGGTGCCTCTTCACAGTGCAGACTGCCTTCTACACCAGGTGAGAGTGACTTCTTGGTACTGAAGTGACTGCAGAGATTGGCAATGTAGTGGTGCCTCTTCACAGTGCAGACTGCCTTCTACACCAGGTGAGAGTGACTTCTTGGCACTGTAGTGCCTGCAGAGATTGGCAATGTAGTGGTGCCTCTTCACAGTGCAGACTGCCTTCTACACCAGGTGAGAGTGACTTCTTGGTACTGAAGTGACTGCAGAGATTGGCAATGTAGTGGTGCCTCTTCACAGTGCAGACTGCCTTCCACATCAGGTGAGAGTGACTTCTTGGTACTGAAGTGACTGCAGAGATTGGCAGTTTAGTGGTGCCTCTTCACAGTGCAGACTGCCTTCTACACCAGGTGAGAGTGACTTCTTGGTACTGAAGTGACTGCAGAGATTGGCAATGTAGTGGTGCCTCTTCACAGTGCAGACTGCCTTCTACACCAGGTGAGAGTGACTTCTTGGTACTGAAGTGACTGCAGAGATTGGCAATGTAGTGGTGCCTCTTCACAGTGCAGACTGCCTTCTACACCAGGTGAGAGTGACTTCTTGGCACTGTAGTGCCTGCAGAGATTGGCAATGTAGTGGTGCCTCTTCACAGTGCAGACTGCCTTCTACACCAGGTGAGAGTGACTTCTTGGTACTGAAGTGACTGCAGAGATTGGCAATGTAGTGGTGCCTCTTCACAGTGCAGACTGCCTTCCACATCAGGTGAGAGTGACTTCTTGGTACTGAAGTGACTGCAGAGATTGGCAGTTTAGTGGTGCCTCTTCACAGTACAGACTGCCTTCTACACCAGGTGAGAGTGACTTCTTGGTACTGAAGTGACTGCAGAGATTGGCAGTTTAGTGGTGCCTCTTCACAGTGCAGACTGCCTTCTACACCAGGTGAGAGTGACTTCTTGGTACTGAAGTGACTGCAGAGATTGGCAATGTAGTGGTGCCTCTTCACAGTGCAGACTGCCTTCTACACCAGGTGAGAGTGACTTCTTGGTACTGAAGTGACTGCAGAGATTGGCAATGTAGTGGTGCCTCTTCACAGTGCAGACTGCCTTCTACACCAGGTGAGAGTGACTTCTTGGCACTGTAGTGCCTGCAGAGATTGGCAGTGTAGTGGTGCCTCTTCACAGTACAGACTGCCTTCTACACCAGGTGAGAGTGACTTCTTGGCACTGTAGTGCCTGCAGAGATTGGCAATGTAGTGGTGCCTCTTCACAGTGCAGACTGCCTTCTACACCAGGTGAGAGTGACTTCTTGGTACTGAAGTGACTGCAGAGATTGGCAATGTAGTGGTGCCTCTTCACAGTGCAGACTGCCTTCCACATCAGGTGAGAGTGACTTCTTGGTACTGAAGTGACTGCAGAGATTGGCAGTTTAGTGGTGCCTCTTCACAGTGCAGACTGCCTTCTACACCAGGTGAGAGTGACTTCTTGGTACTGAAGTGACTGCAGAGATTGGCAATGTAGTGGTGCCTCTTCACAGTGCAGACTGCCTTCTACACCAGGTGAGAGTGACTTCTTGGCACTGTAGTGCCTGCAGAGATTGGCAGTGTAGTGGTGCCTCTTCACAGTGCAGACTGCCTTCTACACCAGGTGAGAGTGACTTCTTGGTACTGAAGTGACTGCAGAGATTGGCAATGTAGTGGTGCCTCTTCACAGTACAGACTGCCTTCCACATCAGGTGAGAGTGACTTCTTGGCACTGAAGTGACTGCAGAGATTGGCAATGTAGTGGTGCCTCTTCACAGTACAGACTGCCTTCCACATCAGGTGAGAGTGACTTCTTGGCTTTATATATAAAGACTTGTTGTATATGTTATATGCTTATTTTTCCTTAATCATATTTTGTGTTGCTTTTTTTGGAGCTTTACAATGAATCAATAGTTTTCTAAAGCGTCATTGCAATTTTAATTGACAAAAGTTGTCTTGGAACATATTAGTATTGTAAATTTAGGGACCTATGAAAATTTGGTCGATATGCAGCTGGATATCGTATGACACTATGTTGACACCATTCACACATATGAACCTGTCTTCATTGGAAATGAATGTTTAAGCAGCTATAGCATTTAGAAGTGGTTTTAGCTAGTTCCAAGAAGAAACAGAATTCTAGCAGAATCCATATTAATATATGAATTTTTTAAATAATTTTTTGTTCGGTTTTGAGAAAAAAAAGGTGCTGGTAATAAGAGAAATCTGTTATACCTATTGGAACAACAAAGCTGATTTTTGTCTATAATTAAAGCTCAACTATATTCATATCAATGGGGATATTAGACATAATAGGCACCGTTTTTTTTTTTTCATTTTAAGATAACATTAAAATACATTTTAACAGAAAATTTATTTTCTGCTAGTATTTACTGATATTGTATGCTTACATCATATGCATTAAGCGACATGATACAGGAACATTTAAAACAGAGTATAAAAAGAAAACTACATGAAAGATAGAATGAGTGAAATAATATTTCATTTCTTTGAGGTTGCAATTTTAATGGAAAAAATCTCTGTTGTGTGATGATATTAACCAGTTAGAACCAGGGTGGAACTTTATTGCATTTATTATCTTCTCTGATTGATATTATTAATAATTATGTCATTATAGCAACAAGATATTACATTGTTAAATACTGGAAATACCAGTCTTTCTCCTATTTTTTAGATTATTACGCTAGTTTTTTTTATACCTCTCCAATCTGCTTTATTTGTTAGGTCAGGAATCCATACACAGATAAAAGCAAAAATATTCAAAGTAAAAGTCAGAAGAATTTTACATTAATTTTAAATGTGAATGAAAAAGAATGAAAGGAGTAGGAGTAGTAGCAATTAACAACTAATGACCTCATGATCATTAGATCGGTGGGGGTCTGACATCTGACACTCCCACTGATCAGCAGAAAACGGCTTTTTCATTTGCGGCTCGGAATGAATGGGGATAATGTGCAGAACTTAGCAGCAAAGTACAAAGAGTCTGTGTTCTGTCTCGTATATAGTTTACATTCGGCCACTGATGGATCAGATATCGGCTGATCGGTTGGGATGCCAGATATCAGATCCCCACCAATCGCATGTTGGTGACCTATCCCATACACAGATCATCAGTTATTAAGTCCTTTAAATCTGAACTTACTGAGGCTCAAATAAACATATATTAACCTATGGGGAATAATGTTTTAGCCTAAGGATGTGCAGTTTTTCTGTTTCACTGTAAGGATAAGTAACATGTTCATTTTACTGTTTGGGGTTTTTTTTTTTTTTTTTTTTTCATTTTTTTTACAAAAATAGGGTGTTTTTACTTTTAAAAAACTTTTTAGAAAAACTATATTAAGCTTTGGAATTAAACTGTGGAACCAATAGAATGCTTTTACAATACATTGCAATACTTTTCTAGACTGACAGGCATCCTATTAGGTTTAAAGGAAACCTGACAGGAGGAGATTCAAGCTGCCCAAGCCAGAGGCAGAATATATCAGCGCCTGGCGGCATAATAGAAGCCATGTGTGTTCTATTCTGAAATGCTGCAGCATATCAGAGAAGACGTACTTTGAAAATCTGGCAAGGGACTATGTGTATTGGCTATCTAGTCCGAGGCAGGACTATATGACTGACAGATATCTCCCCATACACACATAAAAGGAGAGATCTTTTTGATGAGCTGAGCAGCTTGAAGCCAGCAACGAATTAGTCACCTAAAACACATACCGTATTTCCCGGCAAAGTTTTTAAAGTACATTTTTCTTAAACACTACAGCATTTATATTAAAGCATACATGGCTGCAAAAAAATAGCCAGTGTAGGATTCATGCTGTCCATGGTTTGGGCAGTATAAATCAGATGGCAGGTTCTCTGTAAGAGGAATTCACAGATAGCAGTCCTGGGGTCCTGTGTAAGGCCTCTACCTGCAACAGAAAGCCATCAACATCTCACTATCATGTTGTAAAGCCCTAATGGGGTGACAGAGGGAGCTTTCCTCCTTCTGTCTAATCATTAGATGCTATGGTTACTGTTAATCATGGCACTTAAGGTGTTAAACAGGATCAGAGCCAGTTCCAATCCTGGCCATTGCAGTAAGGTGTAGCTGATGTTTGTAGCCTGGGAGGGGGCCAAGATCCATGGCCCCTGCCTAGCCTATTAATATCAGCCCGCAGCTGTCTGACTAGCCTTTGCTGGTTTTAATTATAGTGGGACCCTATGTCTTTTTTTGGGGGGTCCCCCCATTTTAATAACTATTAAAGGCTTAGTATACAGCTGTGAGCTGATATTAATTGCCTGGGAAGTTCCATGTGTATTACCCCCTTCCAAGGCTATAAACACCAGCTCCTAGCTGTCCGTTTTCCCGCTGCTGGTTAATAAAATTTCGGGGATCCCACAGCATTTTTTCAGAAATATATTTATTAATTAAATACATGTACAGTAAGCTACAGACACACTGTAATAATTATATATGTGATATATATCCATCTATTCGATGTACATACATCTATTCTATCTATTCTAACTTGTCATGCTGTGATTTTACTGTATGAGGATGATTAAATGTTGGGTTTTCAAAGATGTGTAAAATCCGAGTGCCGTGCGATTTTGTTTCTCGCAACCATTGACTTCTATTGGCGATTGCGACGTGAAATTTGCATCCACTCGCAGCATGCTGTGATTTTTTTTATCAGCCCAATCGCAATCTAGTCTGATAAAAAAAATTTCCGATAAGCCCTGAATCACATTGGTGTGAATACAATCTGATTTTTTAATCAGATTGCGTTCGTTCGAGTTCATCACAAGTGGGAGCGAGCCCTAAGGCCCCCTATTCAAATTCATGCCAAAAGGTAGGAGAGGTTTGCATAGCATAATCTCTAAATGAAGAGAATGTCTCACTTCTAGAGTCAAAACTCAAATTCTACATTTTGGTATCAGCAAAAGTGGCCTCTTTGTGCAGAAAATGTAGTAATCATACCAAGAACTAATGAACTGATAGCTAATTTACTTTGTGATTTATTTTATATTACACAGAATTCAGTAGACAAATCTTTAAAATGAGACATCATTTTAAAAACATTTACAAGTATTAACCATTTCACTTATGCTCAGGCATAAATATATTTTAGGTGGTAAGACCCCAGTAACACATATACAGTAATATAGGGTCAACTGTTAAACAATGGTTTAATACAAGAATCAGTCTGTCTTGCATCTGCAACTCTGAACACATATAGTAAACATAAACCCGTGGATTATCAAATATGTGAATGTCGAAACATTGAACAGTTTACATACCCTTTGCGTAGAAGGTCAAATACTGTAAAAAAAATAAAAAAATAAAAATAAAGTTAAACAAATTATATTCTGTTAAATTTGATAATCTAAACAATTTATTTTTCTATAATGAAATTATAGTTAATACAAAAAGGTATATTAAAAATGGTCTGAATTTTCTCTATGGAAAAAAATAACTTTTAATAAAACTGGAAAATTGTTTTTAAAGTAAATACTGAATTAGTGTAAGAGCACATGTTGCGTTTTTTATTTGTTTTTGCTTTGTCTGCATGTTTTTGCTGTGGAAAAACCAAAGTATTCAGTAACAACAAAGGGAATGAGATTACTGAAATCTCATGCACACGTTGCTTATTTTTTCCTTGTAGATTTGATTTCAAATTTGAAGCCTGTACATTCTGTCAGTGTTTTTCCAGTGTTTTTCACCCATTCAAATAAAGTGGGAAAAAACACATACAAAAGGCTTGCGAAAAAAGCACCCAAAACATGCATGTTACGTAGCATTTTTCTGGGTTTATCTACAATTTGTTTTTGTTTTTACTATGGGCCTAAAAACTAACAGGAAGGTAGTTTTTTAACTACCAGCCTGTTCTAACTGGCATCGGTCACTGACTGCTCCTGCCGGCAATTCAGAGGCTTAAAGTCAACAGAGCAGCTGCTCCTCTGTGTGTGACTGCCGATGTCATGCTGATTGACAGCCGTCTCTCCGAAGTTAGACAGTGGGATGCCAGCTGTCAATTAGCATGACGTTATCAGTCATGCCGTGTCACCAGAGCAGCCCGGAAGAGAAGCCGCTGACCTGTCGACATGACATCAGCAGAAGCCGCTGAATCGCCGGCAGGAGCAGTCTGTGACGGCAGAGATTGGTGATGGGCAGAAGAGGCAGGTAGGTAGCAATTACCTGCCTCTTAGTTCTTAGGCCCATAGTAAAAAAAAAATAGCCCTGGATAAACTCTTTAACCTGTACACATACTCTTAAATATTGACTGTTGAAAAGCAATATTCAATAAATCAGTTTGCATTACAAACATACACTTACAATAATCTCTTTATTATGTACCCTATAAATAGTGGCATACGATGAGAGAACCAAAACAAGACTGACGAAGCCACCAGAGGGTGGCGATACGCGTTGGGTATCCGCATGGCCCGCACTTGACTTTGTGAGGTTCTTGTTTCTCTTATGGCATCCTGTGTATTTGGTGTTTGAGGGGTTATGTTTTGAGGCTGGCATGTTGCCAGTCCCACCTCTCCAGTTCTCAGGTTCATTTGGATCTGTGGCTGATTTACTATCTAGTGGCATTAACAGTCCTGTTGCTTTATAATATGCTATACCTGGGTGGCCCAGTGTATGGAGCTGTATGGAACTATTGATATACCTCTCTAAATATATGGCTATTACATCCTCAGGCTACCACAATGTTATCATATCTATAGGTATATGAGCTGTTTATATCTATAATATCCAAATGATGGCCATGCTGTCTATATAGGTACTAGCTATTGAACCCGTTCTACGCCCGGGTGGCGAGCATTTATATTGGTATATGGCCTCCATGCTGGTATGTGCTGCTCCCATCTTGCTCTCCCATCCTGTCATGTGCTGCTCCATCCTGTGCCCCCATCCTGTCATGTGCTGCTCCATCCTGCATCCCCATCCTGTCATGTGCTCCCATCCTGCGTCCCCATCCTGTCATGTGCTCCCATCCTGCGCCCCCATCCTGTCATGTGGTGCTCCATCCTGTGTCCCCATCCTGTCATGTGCTGTTCCATCCGTCTCCCCCATCCTATCATGTGCTGCTCCCATCCTGCGCACAGAGTGCGGGCGGCTGTGCAGAGTGCGGGCGGCTGTGCAGAGTGCGGGCGGCTGTGCAGAGTGCAGGCGGCTGCGCGTGGCTGTGCTGAGTGCGGGCGGCTGCGCGTGGCTGTGCTGAGTGCGGGCTGCTGCACGTGGCGGTGCTGAGTGCGGGCGGCTGTGCTGAGTGCGGGCGGCTGTGCTGAGAGCGGGCGGCTGTGCTGAGTGCGGGCGGCTGCGCGTGGCGGAGGTGAGTGCGGGCGGCTGCGCGTGGCGGTGGTGAGTGCGGGCAGCTGCGCGTGGCGGTGGTGAGTGCGGGCGGCTGCGCGTGGCGGTGGTGAGTGCGGGCGGCTGCGCGTGGCGGTGCTGAGTGCGGGCTGCTGCGCGTGGCGGTGCTGAGTGCGGGCGGCTGCGCGTGGCGGAGGTGAGTGTGGGCGGCTGCGCGTGGCGGTGGTGAGTGCGGGCGGCTGCCCGTGGCGGTGGTGAGTGCGGGCAGCTGCGAGTGGCGGTGGTGAGTGCGGGCGGCTGCGCGTGGTGGTGCTGAGTGCGGACGGCTGCGCGTGGCGGTGCTGAGTGCGGGCGGCTGCGCGTGGCGGTGCTGAGTGCGGGCGGCTGCGCGTGGCGGTGGTGAGTGCGGGCGGCTGCGCGTGGCGGTGCTGAGTGCGGGCGGCTGTGGTGAGTGCGGGCGGCTGTGTGTGGCGGTGGTGAGTGCGGGCTGCTGCGCGTGGCGATGCTGAGTGCGGGCGGCTGCGCGTGGCGGTGCTGAGTGCGGGCGGCTGAGTTGGCTGTGGTGAGTGCGGGCGGCTGAGCGTGGCTGTGGTGAGTGCGGGCGGCTGTGCGTGGCTCTGGTGAGTGCGGGCGGCTGTGCGTGGCTCTGGTGAGTGTGGGCGGCTGTGCGTGGCTCTGATGAGTGTGGGCGGCTGTGCGTGGCTCTTGGTGAGTGTGGGCGGCTGTGCGTGGCTCTGGTGAGTGTGGGCGGCTGTGCGTGGCTCTGGTGAGTGTGGGCGCCTGTGCGTGGCTCTGGTGAGTGTGGGCGGCTGTGCGTGGCTCTGGTGAGTGTGGGCGGCTGTGCGTGGCTCTGGTGAGTGTGGGCGGCTGTGCGTGGCTGTGCTGGGCGTCGAGTGCTGGCGGCGTGAGCGGGCGGGGACACCGGCGCGCTGGGGGGGTCAGGTGCCGGAGTCGCCGCTCGCTCAGGCCCCCGGCACTTGCTATATTTACCTGTCCAACGTTCCACTGCTACGCGCCGCTCCATCTTCCGGGTCCTCTGCCTGTTCAGTCAGAGGGCGGCGCGCATTAAGCGCGTCATCGCGCCCTCTGAACCGTTCAGTTCAGAGGGCGCGATGACGCGTTAATGCGCGCCGCCCTCTGACTGAACAGTCGCAGGCGGAGGATGGAGCAGCGCGTATCACTGGAACGGGGAGAGGTAAATATCACATACTCACCCTCCTGGCTCGTCCCTGCTTCTCCGTTGGAGATCGCGGTGTGCGTTCACTGCTTACGCATACCGCGATCTCCTCCTGGGAGCGTCACTCTGTGGGGTCCAGACTGCGCCGGCGCTTGCGCAGTCTATAAAGGCTTCGGACAGAGTGACGCTCCCAGCGTTATATTATAGATCTTACTGTCAGACTTGTTTACACTATACCTCTGAGTCACGTGCGGGCTTTAGCCTTATTAAGGGCTGTTTGTTTAGGGTTCAAATGTATTCCCTTTTTTAAATGGTTTTAAATGTTTATGTCTTGCCTCATGTTTGTAGATTCTTACGTTAATAAAGCTATGTTGAAAGTATTTGCTATATCCAAATGTCTGGTGACCCCCGTTTCTTAGACCTATTCTGTTTCTTTGTGTTATAATAAGCTTTATGTATAACTAGCTGAAGAGCCCGGCGTTGCCCTGGCATAGTAACTACTGCGGTTAGTTATAACAAATTATAATGATTATCCTCTATCCCATAGTCCCGTGCCCATATACCCTTCATACACATTGTCCATCCCATAGTCCAGTGCCCATATACCCATCATACACAGCCTCCATTCCATAGTCCCGTACCCATATACCCATCATACACATCCTCCATCCCATAGTCCCTTGCCCATATACCCATCATACACATCCTCCATTCCATAGTCCCGTGCCCATATACACATCATACACAACCTCCATCCCATAGTCCCATGCCCATATACCATCATACATATCCTCCATCCCTTAGCCCTGTGCCCATATATCCATTACACATCATCTATCCCATAGTCCCGTGCCCATATACCCATCATACATCCTCCATCCCATAGTCCCGTGCCCATATACCCATCAGACATCATCCATCCCATAGTCCCATGCTCATATACCCATCATACATATCCTCCATCCCATAGTCCCATGCCCATATACCCATCACACATCCTCCATCCCATAGTTCCGTGCCCATATACCCATTAAGAAATCATCTTCACCATGGCAACCATTCTGACATCATCATCGCCATGGCAACTTATGACATCGTCACCATGGCAACCATTATGACACAACCGTCACCATTACAACCTATTATAACATCATCATCACCATAGCAACCATTATGACATCATCGTTGATACACACATACACTCGTTTTTATATATATACAAGCTTTGTTATACTGAGAATGTCCTTTGTTGCCTATATTAACCAATCAGAGCTCAGATTAATTAACTGTAGCAAAATAGAAGCTGAGCTGTGATTGGTTGCTATTGGCAGCCTGATAAATCCCCAGCCAACAGTAAGCCCACCCCCTGGCAGTATATATTAGCTCACACATACACATAATAGACAGATCATGAGACTGACAGCTGCCGTATTTCCTATATGGTACATTTGTTGCTCTTGTATTTTGTCTGCTTATTAATCAGATTTTCATTTTTGAAGGATAATACCAGACTTGTGTGTGTTTTAGGGCGAGTTTCATGTGTCAAGTTATGTGTGTTGAGTTGCGTGTGGCGACATGCATGTAGCGACTTTTGTGAGATGAGTTTTGTGTGGCGACATGCGTGTAGCAACTTTTTGTGTGTCGAGTTGCATGTGACAGGTTAGTGTAGCAAGTTGTGTGCAGCAAGTTTTGAGCATGGCGAGTTTTATGTGTGGTGCCTTTTGAGTATGTGCAAGTTTTGTGTGAGGCAACTTTTGCATGTGTTGCAACTTTTGTGCATGTGGCAATTTTTCCGCGTGTGCAAGTTTTGCGTGTGGCGAGTTTCCTATGAGGTGAGTTTTGCACATGTGGCGAGTTTTGCGTGAGCCTAGTTTTGCATGTGGCGAATTTTGCGCGTGGCGAGTTTTGAGTGGTGACTTTTGTGTTTCGACTTTTATGTGGCGAGGTTGGTGTATGTGTGGTGAAATGTGTGCTGAGGGTGATATATGTGTTCAAGCACGTGGTAGTGTGTGGCGCATTTTGTGTGTGTGTTCATATCCCCGTGTGTGGTGATTATCCCATGTCGGGGCCCCACCTTAGCAACTGTACAGTATATACTCTTTGGCGCCATCGCTCTCATTCTTTAAGTCCCCCTTGTTCACTTCTGGCAGCTGTCAATTCGCCTCCAACACTTTTCCTTTCACTTTTTCCCCATTATGTAGATAGGGGCAAAATTGTTTGGTTAATTGGAACCCGTGGGGTTAAAATTTCGCCTCACAACATAGCCTACGATGCTCTCGGGGTCCAGACATGTGACCGTGCAAAATTTTGTGGCTGTAGCTGCGACGGTGCAGATGCCAATCCCGGACATACACATACATACATATATACACACACATTCAGCTTTATATATTAGATGGACAGTAATGCACTATAAATTAGTGTGATTCAGCCACGCATACTGATGACACATATTAAAAAGCCCCTATCTAAAAGAACACTACAATTTACCTTAAGTGTGACATTTTCAAGCTCAGGCAATTACTTTTCTTTCCTAAAGAATCCCTTTCACTGTCTGTTTTTCCCAGATGCCATTTTAAACTCACAATTAGTGGTTTAATCCTGTGTGCCCTATCAGCAGTAGGGACATTATGAGAAAAATGACATATTTCGTAAGTGTGTATTTTATTCAGAATTATCATACAATATTAAATTCACTTTAAAATGTAAGAATAGTCAGTGTTCCGTTACGCCAAATCCTGTTATTCTATCTCGTCAGATGTTGTACAAAACAAAAGAGTTTTCTGCAGATAATCACTCTACATATTAAATGAATTTTGCCTTTTTTTATCATTAACCATTAGTATTGTGCCAGAAATTCAGACATATACTAAGTTTTCTGGGACAAATATCATATTTTTCGGCGTATAAGATGACTGGGCGTATAAGACGACCCCCAACTTTTCGCTGGTCATCTTATACATCGGGTGTCGCCTTATACGACAGGCCCTGGGAACCATATTCGTGTAAAAAAAAAAGAATAAATGGATATACTTACCATCTGACAGCCCGCGGAGTTCTCCCGGTTCTCAGCGGTGCATGACGCGATGTCACAAAGGTCCTTTGCAGCGTGCAATGCATCCCTGGGAAGGAAGCCGCCGCATGCACCGCTGAGAACCGGGAGAACTCCGGGGGCCATCGGAAGGTAAGTATATCCATATTTCTTATTTTCTTTTTTTTTTTTTTTTTTACACAAATACGGATCCCAGGGCCTGAAGGAGAGTCTCCTCTCCTCCAGACCCTGGTGTCATGTCGGACGCTGTTCAGACCAGGTCGTCCGACAGACAGCGGTAATTCCGCTTTTGTCCACTATGCGCTCATTGGCGTCGGCTAGATTTTATCTAGCTGGTCCGGGGTTAATTTACCTGGTGCTCGGATTGGAAGCTGGGCCATGCCCACTGCCTTTAAATAGTTCTCCTGAACATTCGGCGTTGACGATTATAGCTTCTGTCTTGTGCGTGGTTATCTCGGTCTGGAGTGGTGAGCTAAGTAGTTGGAGTATCGTTGCTGGTGGTGTATTTCCCTTTGTCTTATTTTCTCCTTCCCATATTTGTATTTGTTTTGCCCTTTGCATTTATAGTGTATTCCTGAGTGACTGCGGCGTGGTGCTTATTTTTCCGTTATCCTTGTCTGTGCTAACTGTGGGTATTGGAGTGTGGTCTCTTCACTGGTGGGGGGGTGGTGGTTTCAGCCTAGGGTTGAAACAGGAGATAGGGCGAGGGTGGAGGCCAGACATGCACACCATCAGTGTAAACTCTGGGAGAGGGTCAGTCAGGGTTTCCCTAGTCTGAGGGAAATCGCAGGGGCCCCGGGTTATTAGCTCTTTCCTACCTAGGTCTCCCGTGACACCTGGGAACCATCCGGGACCGCTCCCTGCACCATATGCGGCAACCTCAGAGCTCCGCACATGCCGTACCCGGCGTATAAGACGACCCCCGACTTTTTAGAAGATTTTCAGGGGTTAAAAAGTCGTCTTAAAAGCGGGAAAATATGGTACATTAAAAAAAAGTTTATTTTAGCCTTGTGAAATAAAAAAAAGACTAACTGGTGTGTAACACAATGGGCTTCATTCATTGAGACTGGTGTTTTGCATGCGATTTTTAAAGCACTACTCGAGAGTTTTTCTCTTTCACCACCGGAGTGGTAATCACTAATCCATATTCCCTACTTCTAGCCTTATACTTACCTGCCACCATCTTCAGGTGTCCCCAGTGCTGTTCCGGTGCTGAGCCGTCATCTTGTGACTGCAACTTCTGACTGCCCGGAAGTCAGAGGTACTGTAACTATCACAAGCTCTCAATGTAAGTGTATGAGAGTCTCGTTCTGGCTCTCACGGTGGTATTCAAAAGTCCTGCATAGGCTTGAAGAAAACTATATCTTTTATACGTCTGTATCTACCCAGGGAAACTGGTGGTACATGCTTGTTTTTGTAATTCCTCATTGTGTGCCATACTAATTTTTGAATGTACCAAGTGTATAAATTGTTATGGTATGTATATTTTCAATGTTTTTTTACAGCATAACCTCACCTACACCAGTAAAGTATGTATAACGGTGAACAGGCTTGTAAGTTCATTAATTTCTGGTGCAAGTTCACACATAGTTACATGTTATTTTTAAGATTTATTATTTTTTTAACTTAATTCAGGGCCCTGAAAAGTCTTTCAAGTCCATCTTTGGCTTTTAAAACTTGCTTGGCCTTTGCTTTTGAGGCCTGAGCTGGCCAGTCAATAGTAGCCACCTTGTTATTTTTTAGACTGTGAAAAGGAGCATTATTATTCTAGAAGATGTAATCCCCTGAAAACAGGTGCTGAACAGAAGGCAGCATGTTCTTATGAAGGAGGTCTATGTTTTTTTGCAATAACCGTACCCTCCATAACCAGGGCTCTTGTGAACTATACTTCTTGGCTCCCTCTTGTGGTCACTATTGATTTGGCACTTGGATTGTCTTTTACCAGGTTGGTACTCACCTGCTTCGTTAGGCCTGGGGTGTTGCTATTTAAACTTCCTGGATTCTCAGTCCAGTGCCTGGCATCGTTGTAATCAGTTCATTTCTGTTTGCTCATGTCTTCAGGTCCTGGTTCTTTGCAAGATAAGCTAAGTCCTGCTTTCTTATTTTTTGTTATTTTGCTTGTTCATATTTTTGTCCAGCTTGTACAAAATGTGATTCCTGATATTGCTGGAAGCTCTAGGGGGCTGATATTCTTCCCCCTCACCGTTAGTCGGTTTGGGGGTTCTTGGATATTCAGCGTGGATATTTTGCAGGGTTTTTTGCTGACCATATAAGTCATCTTACTATTTTCTGCTATTAGTCAGTGGGCCTCTCTTTGCTAAAATCTAGTTCATTCTTACGTTTGTCTTTTCTTCTTACCTCACCGTTATTATTTGTTGGGGGCTTGTATTACTTTGGGGTCTTTTCTCTGGAGGCAAGAGAGGTCTTATTTTCCCTGATAGGGTTAGTTAGTTCTCCGGCTGGCGCGAGACGTCTAGGATTAACGTAGGCACGTTCCCCGGCTACTGTTAGTGTTTGTGCTAGGATCAGGTATATGGTCAGCCTAGTTACCACGTCCCTATGAGCTGGTATTTATGTTTGCAGACTTTGCTGTAATCTCTGAGATCCTTGCCATTGGGATCATAACAGTATGCCAGGCCATGAATAGTTAATGCATTGCAGAAGTGGGATTAAAAGAAAAGGAGTTCTGAGTTTTTTTTTCTCCTCTTTCTTCCTTCCCCTTTTTCTCAGAGTGGCTGTAAGCTTTGCTGCAGACATGAATGTTCAGACCTTGATTACTAGTGTGGATCAGCTTGCTGCACGAGTGCAGAGCATTCAGGATTTTGTTGTTAGCAGTCCTATGTCTGAGCCTAAGATACCTATTCCTGAGCTGTTCTCTGGAGATCGATTTAAATTTAGGAATTTTAGGAATAATTGTAAATTGTTTCTATCTTTGAAACCTCGTTTGTCTGGAGATGCAGCTCAGCAAGTTAAAATTGTTATCTCCTTTTTGCGTGGCGACCCTCAGGATTGGGCTTTCTCGTTAGCGCCAGGAGATCCGGCATTGGCGGATGTTGATGCGTTTTTTCTGGCGCTCGGATTGCTTTATGAGGAGCCTAATCTTGAAATTCAGGCAGAAAAAGCTCTACTGGCTATCTCTCAGGGCCAGGATGAAGCCGAAGTGTATTGCCAAAAATTTCGGAAATGGTCCGTGCTTACTCAATGAAATGAATGTGCTCTGGCCGCAAATTTCAGAAATGGCCTTTCTGAAGCCATTAAGAATGTGATGGTGGGTTTCACAATTCCTACAAGTCTGAATGATTCTATGGCGCTGGCTATTCAGATTGATCGGCGTTTGCGGGAGCGCAAATCCGCTAATCCTCTGGCGGTGTTGTCTGAACAGACACCTGTTTCAATGCAATGTGATAGAAACCTCGATCCAGCAATGCAATGTGATAGAATCCTGACTAGAACCGAACGACAAAATCATAGACGACAGAATGGGCTGTGTTTTTACTGTGGTGATTCTACACATGTTATATCAGCATGCTCTAAACGCCTAACCAAGGTTGTTAGTCCTGTCTCCATTGGTAATTTGCAGCCTAAATTTATTTTGTCTGTGACTTTAATTTGTTCATTGTCTTCCTACCCTGTTATGGCGTTTGTGGATTCAGGTGCTGCCCTGAGTCTTATGGACTTGTCGTTTGCCAAGCGCTGCGGTTTTGTCCTGGAGCCTTTAAAAATTCCTATTCCTCTCAGAGGAATTGATGCTACGCCACTGGCGGAAAATAAACCGCAGTTTTGGACACAAGTGACCATGTGCATGACTCCTGAACATCGGGAGGTGATTCGTTTTCTTGTTCTGCATAAAATGAATGATTTGGTCGTGTTAGGTCTGCCATGGTTACAGACCCATAATCCTGTTTTGGATTGGAAGGCTATGTCTGTGTCGAGTTGGGGTTGTCAGGGAATTCATTGCGATTCTCCGCCGGTGTCTATTGCTACTTCTACTCCTTCAGAGGTTCCTGAGTATTTGTGTGACTATCAGGATGTATTCAGTGAGTCCAGGTCCTGTGATCTTCCTCCTCATAGGGACTGTGACTGCGCTATAGATTTGATTCCTGGCAGTAAATTTCCTAAGGGAAGATTATTTAATTTGTCTGTACCCGAGCATGCCGCGATGCGTTCTTATGTCAAGGAGTCTTTGGAGAAGGGGCATATTCGTCCATCCTCTTCCCCTCTTGGTGCGGGATTCTTTTTTGTGGCCAAGAAGGACGGGTCTTTGAGACCTTGTATAGACTATCGGCTTCTGAATAAAATCACTGTTAAGTTTCAGTATCCTTTGCCACTATTGTCAGACTTGTTTGCTCGGATTAAGGGTGCCAAGTGGTTCACCAAGATAGATCTTCGTGGTGCGTACAACCTTGTGCGCATTAGGCAGGGAGATGAATGGAAAACTGCATTCAATACGCCCGAAGGTCATTTTGAATACTTGGTGATGCCCTTTGGGCTCTCTAATGCTCCTTCAGTGTTTCAGTCCTTTATGCATGATATCTTCCGGAAGTATCTGGATAAATTTATGATTGTTTATCTGGATGATATTCTGGTTTTCTCGGATGATTGGGATTCTCATGTAAAGCAGGTCAGGATGGTGTTTCAGGTTTTGCGTGATAATGCTTTGTTTGTGAAGGGCTCAAAGTGTCTCTTTGGAGTGCAGAAGGTTTCCTTTTTGGGTTTTATTTTCTCCCCTTCTGCTGTGGAGATGGACCCAGTCAAGGTCTGAGCTATTCATGATTGGACTCAGCCCACGTCTGTTAAGAGTCTTCAGAAGTTCTTGGGGTTTGCTAATTTCTACCGTCGCTTTATCGCTAATTTTTCTAGCGTTGTTAAACCTTTGACGGATATGACCAAGAAAGGTTCTGATGTGGCTAATTGGGCCCCTGCAGCCGTGGAGGCCTTCCAGGAGCTGAAGCGCCGAATTACTTCGGCGCCTGTTTTGTGCCAGCCTGATGTCTCACTTCCCTTTCAGGTTGAAGTGGATGCTTCTGAGATCGGTGCTGGGGCTGTTTTGTCGCAGAGAGGCTCTGGTTGCTCTGTGATGAGACCATGTGCCTTTTTCTCTAGGAAGTTTTTGCCTGCTGAGCGGAACTATGATGTTGGTAATCGGGAGTTGTTGGCCATGAAGTGGGCATTTGAGGAGTGGCGTCATTGGCTCGAGGGTGCTAAGCATCGTGTGGTGGTCTTGACTGATCACAAAAATCTGATGTATCTCGAGTCTGCTAAGCGCCTGAATCCTAGACAGGCTCGTTGGTCATTATTTTTCTCTCGTTTTGACTTTGTGGTCTCGTACCTGCCTGGCTCGAAGAATGTTAAGGCTGATGCTCTTTCTAGGAGCTTTGTGCCTGACTCTCCTGGAGTCTCGGAGCCAGCTGGTATTCTTAAAGAGGGAGTAATCGTGTCGGCCATATCTCCTGATTTGCGACGTGTGTTGCAGAGATTTCAGGCTGGTAGACCTGACTCTTGTCCACCCGACAGACTGTTTGTTCCTGATAAATGGACCAGCAGAGTCATTTCCGAGGTTCATTCCTCGGTGTTGGCGGGGCATCCGGGAATTTTTGGTACCCGAGATTTGGTGGCTAGGTCCTTTTGGTGGCCTTCCTTGTCACGGGATGTGCGGTCATTTGTGCAGTCCTGTGGGACTTGTGCTCGGGCTAAGCCTTGTTGTTCTCGTGCTAGCGGGTTGCTTCTGCCCTTGCCCGTCCCGAAGAGGCCTTGGAAACACATTTCCATGGATTTCATTTCTGATCTTCCGGTGTCTCAAGGAATGTCTGTCATCTGGGTGGTGTGTGATCGTTTTTCCAAGATGGTCCATTTGGTACCCTTGCCTAAGTTGCCTTCCTCTTCCGATCTGTTTCCTTTGTTTTTTCAGAATGTGGTTCGTTTACACGGCATTCCGGAGAATATCGTGTCCGACAGAGGATCCCAGTTTGTGTCCAGATTCTGGCGATCTTTTTGTGCTAAAATGAGCATTGATTTGTCGTTTTCATCTGCCTTCCATCCTCAGACTAATGGTCAAACGGAGCGAACTAATCAGACACTGGAGGCTTATTTGAGATGTTTTGTTTCTGCGGACCAGGATGATTGGGTGACCTTCTTGCCATTGGCGGAGTTTGCCCTTAATAATCGGGCTAGTTCCGCTACTTTGGTTTCGCCATTCTTCTGCAACTCTGGTTTTCATCCTCGTTTCTCCTCGGGTCATGTTGAGTCGTCTGACTGTCCTGGGGTGGATTCCGTGGTGGATAGGTTGCAGCGGATTTGGAATCATGTGGTGGACAACTTGAAGTTGTCACAGGAGAAGGCTCAGCGTTTTGCCAACCGCCGCCGCGGTGTGGGCCCCCGACTTCGTGTTGGGGATTTGGTTTGGTTGTCTTCTCGGTATGTCCCTCTGAAGGTTTCCTCTCCTAAGTTTAAGCCTCGCTTTATTGGTCCTTATAAAATTTTGGAAGTTCTTAACCCGGTTTCTTTTCGTTTGGATCTTCCGGTGTCGTTTGCCATTCACAATGTGTTCCATAGGTCTTTGTTGCGGCGGTACGTTGTGCCTGTGGTTCCTGCTGTTGAGCCTCCTGCTCCGGTGTTGGTTGAGGGCGAGTTGGAGTACGTGGTAGAGAAGATCTTGGATTCTCGTCTCTCTAGACGGAGGCTTCAGTATTTGGTCAAATGGAAGGGCTATGGTCAGGAGGATAATTCCTGGGTGGCCGCCTCTGATGTTCATGCGGCCGATTTGGTTCGTGCCTTCCACGCTGCTCATCCTGGTCGCCATGGTGGTCTTGGTGAGGGTTCGGTGACCCCTCCTTACTGTTGTGAACTATACTTCTTGGCTCCCTCTTGTGGTCACTAGTGATTTGGCACTTGGATTGTCTTTTACCAGGTTGGTACTCACCTGCTTCGTTAGGCCTGGGGTGTTGCTATTTAAACTTCCTGGATTCTCAGTCCAGTGCCTGGCATCGTTGTAATCAGTTCATTTCTGTTTACTCCTGTCTTCAGGTCCTGGTTCTTTGCAAGATAAGCTAAGTCCTGCTTTCTTATTTTTTGTTATTTTGCTTGTTCATATTTTTGTCCAGCTTGTACAAAATGTGATTCCTGATATTGCTGGAAGCTCTAGGGGGCTGATATTCTTCCCCCTCACCGTTAGTCGGTTTGGGGGTTCTTGGATATTCAGCGTGGATATTTTGCAGGGTTTTTTGCTGACCATATAAGTCATCTTACTATTTTCTGCTATTAGTCAGTGGGCCTCTCTTTGCTAAAATCTAGTTCATTCTTACGTTTGTCTTTTCTTCTTACCTCACCGTTATTATTTGTTGGGGGCTTGTATTACTTTGGGGTCTTTTCTCTGGAGGCAAGAGAGGTCTTATTTTCCCTGATAGGGTTAGTTAGTTCTCCGGCTGGCGCGAGACGTCTAGGATTAACGTAGGCACGTTCCCCGGCTACTGTTAGTGTTTGTGCTAGGATCAGGTATATGGTCAGCCTAGTTACCACGTCCCTATGAGCTGGTATTTATGTTTGCAGACTTTGCTGTAATCTCTGAGATCCTTGCCATTGGGATCATAACACAGGGCCACCATCAGGGCATAACTACCCTGACTGGCATATGGGGCCCGGTGGGCAGAGGGGGCCCGCTTCAGACCCCATCTAATCTGTTCACCGGGCCCCTACCCTACCGCCGCGGTGTCAGTTTAACGTTATTGACGTGCGGGTGCAGGCTCGCGCCTGCAAGTCAATAGTTAACAGCCGCCAGCCAATCGGAGGCTGGCAGCTGACGTGAGCCGTAGCACGCATTTCGCCGGCATCTGACGCCATTGTCAGCCGCCGGCGAGTGCGTGCTTCACCTGCGTGGAAGGAGGGAGCTTCGCCGCCCGCCGCAGGAGCGCAGCCAGGTAAGAACTCGTGTTTTTTTTTTTTTTCATAAAACACCGATCCAGGGGGCCCCGGGGCAGAAATGCTGGACACGCTGGGGGCAGAATTCTGGACACACTGGGGCCAGAAATGCTGGACACACTGGGGCCAGAAATGCTGGACACGCTGGGGCCAGAAATGCTGGACACGCTGGGGGCAGAATGCTGGACACGCTGGGGGCAGAATGCTGGATACGCTGGGGGCAGAATTCTGCACACGCTGGGGGCAGAATGCTGGACACGCTGGGGGCAGAATGCTGGACACGCTGGGGACAGAATGCTGGACACGCTGGGGACAGAATGCTGGACACGCTGGGGGCAGAATGCTGGACACGCTGGGGGCAGAATGCTGGACACGCTGGGGGCAGAATGCAGGACACGCTGGGGGCAGAATGTTGGACACACTGGGGGCAGAATGTTGGACACACTGAGGGCAGAATGCTGGACACACTGGGGGCAGAATGCTGGACACACTGGGGGCAGAATGCTGGACACATTGGGGGCAGAATGCTGGACACGCTGGGGTCAGTAGACACTGGGGGCAGGACTGGAGACATAGGGTGCAGAATGGAGATACGGGGCAGAATGGAGATACGGGGCATGATTGGAGACACGGGGCAGAATGAAAGACATGGGGGCATGATTAGAGACACTGGGGGAAGGATTGGAGACGGGATCGTGCAGGATGGATACGATGGAGACAGATGGGGCAGGATGGGGAGATCATATGGAGCAGGATGGGGAGATCATATGGGGCAGAATGGATACTCATGAGGGCAGGATGGGAGAACATATGGCTGGAGCCAGGAATGAGACACACGGGGGCTAGGATGGGGAATATTATTACCATAGGGGCTAATTAAGGGATATTATTACTGCAGTGATGTATTTATTTTATTTTTTGAGTATACTGTCTTAAAATGGGGGGCGGTCCTGTTACTGTGTAGAGTGATACTATGTTGCTTTTTTACTTCATGTGGTGTAATGTAGAAGTTGGGAAAAATTAAGTAATGTGTTCTGCAAGGGGAGCTCGAGATAACTGTATTATTTCCTGCAGAAACAAGTCCTGGCTGGAAGAAGTGGCGGCAGTCTGTGCTGGATGAAGGTTGAAAGATGAACTATTTCACCTAGAGACATCACTGGTGAGTCAGTGTGTTACCTATACACTAACACTATACACTGTATACCAGAGGTGTCAAACTGCATTCCTCGAGGGCCGCCAACAGGTCATGTTTTCAGGATTTCCTTAGCATTCCACAAGGTGCTGGAATCATTCTGTGCAGGTGATTAAATTATCACCTGTGCAATACAAGGAAATCCTGAAAACATGACCTGTTGGCAGCCCTCGAGGAATGCAGTTTGACACCTCTGCTGTATACTATATACAGAGGTATATGTTTATAATGTCACCAGTGATCACTGTATAACCTATACATTATATACAGAGCTCCTGTGTATAATATCACCAGTGATCACTGTATTACCTGTACACAGACACTGCATACTAAGTACAGATCTCCTGTGTATAATGGCACTTATGGTGATAGTATTTTTTTTTTTTATTACTGATCAGTATTGTAGTATTCAGTCACTATGTGGTGGTAATATGTGGTCTGGACATGGTGTGGTGGTATTTGTCCCTTGTATGTGCTATTTGGTCACTATGTGGTAGTAATAGGTGGTCTGGTCATGGTGTGGTGGTATTTGTTCCTTGTATGTGATATTATTCGGTCACTGGTGGTAATATGTGGTCTGGACATGGTGCGGTGGTATTTGTCCCTTGTATGTGCTATTTGGTCACTGTGTGGTTACTAATATGGTGTCTGGTCATGGTGTTGTGGTATTTGTTCCTTGTATTTGATATTATTTGGTAACTGGTGGTAATATGTGGTCTGGACATGGTGTGGCAGAATTAGTTCCTTGTATGTGGTATTACAGGTCACTTTGTGGTGGTAATATGTGGTCTGGACATGGTGTTGTGGTATTTGTTCCTTGTATGTGATATTATTGGTCTTTTTAAAAATTGAAAAATAAATAAAAATATACCTAAATTATATTGCATATTTTAACAAATATTTAATAGGTTACAGCAGAGTATGGCCCGGCCAAAAGTGTCTACCGTGTTATGTTGGCGGCTTAAAAAAATCTTTTGGCCAAAACAAAAGCTGCCGGCTATATGTGTGATCTAGTGATGGGAACTGTTAATGTGTGATAGGTGAGAAGTGGAGTTTTTCCAAGAGAGAGCAGTGGGACTGTGGACAGTTTGAGGGGTGGAGCGTGGAGGCGGGGCTGGGGTGGAGCCTGGGCGGAGTCTCAAGGGGCCCCGAAAAATTTGCCAGTATGGGGCCCCTGAAATTTCTAGTGGCAGCCCTGTTCATAACGCAAAGCCTTCCAACACCATCAGCTATCATATATCCCCAAACCATTACTTTTATCAGATGTTTCACAGGTAAGTTCAAACACTGTGGATTGTACTCTTCATGTGGGAACCTTCTCCCTTAAGACTTGCCATAATTTCCCAAAATGCAAAAAGTGCTTTTATCACTAAATAGCACATTCTCCGACTCCTCCTTTCTCCATTTTGAATATTTAAATTCCCACAATTTTCACCTTTGTATTTATATGGCTGTCATCAATGGCTTCTTTTGGGCCTTACACCCTCTCAAACCTGCTTCCAAAACATCTATTTCTAACAGTTGATGTTGCTACCTTAACATTTCACTTTTTTTGCCATTCTCGCAGAAGCTGAGAAGAGGTGAACTTTTGATTGGCAAGGGATGTTCTTAATAGTACTCTGTCGTCCCTGACTTTCTGGGCCGACCAGATCTGGGCCTATCCTGAGATATTGCATGCTGCTTATGTTTCTGCAATATTCCTACAACTGTTCTCAGATTACAGCCAAGCTTCACTGCAATTTGTGGGCCAGAACAACCCTCTTAATGCAGTACCATAACTCAAAAACAATCCTCCTCTGACAAAAATCTGAAGGCTCGCAGCATAATCAGTTGACTTCTCTTAACTCACCGACAAATAAAACAAAGATTAAAACAGCAGATGTGATGCAATGTGATTGGCTACCACATCGGCCTTATGATTAGTCACGTGCATTATTTGTGATTGGTTAATTTTGGATCTGAATTTGTATAATATTTAATTGTGCTTTTAATTCCCATATTGAAGCAAAACTGCTTCAAAAGCTAAAAATATTACAGGGAGAAAATGTAAAATTGAATTCTGAACAAAACTATATACAGTATAATACTGTATGTCATATTAGTGTCGAAGATATTTGACAGAAACGTTTTAAACTAGTGCTCGGATTAAGTGTTATCCGAGCATGCTAGTGTGCTGAGTGTCTTCGTTGTGCTCAAAAATATGTTCGAGTCGCAACACATGCAGGAATTGCCTGTTTATTAGGCAATCCCTGCATGCGTTGCATCTGTCGAACAGCCGCGAGACATACAGCTGCGGGGACTTGAGCATCTAATTCGAGCACGCTGAAGTCGCGTGGTTGGCACCCGAGCATGCTCGGACAGCATCTTATCCAAGCACGATTGTTCATCACTAAACACCACTTGTATATTGGGGAGTAACCTCCATCTCGCTCAGCGAATACTGGAGCAATCTGGCAGGTGACAGACTGCAGAAGATGACCAGAAAACTGAAGATGATGGCTGGTAAGTATATTACTAGAGGCAGAGAATTTACATTAGTGACATCACTGCAGGGGTAAAATAAAACAAAACGCTGGAGTGGTACTTTAATGAAGGCACTGTTGGCACAAGATGCAAATAAATTCATTAAATGGCGCCTTTTTTCCCGTAGCAACAAGGACTGAGCCATACATTATGTTTTTGTTTTCCCGTTAGGCCAGGAAGGCCGAGTTTGTTTTTGCTAATGTTGTACTGTTTATGCAGTACTTTTAATAAACCAGTGGAAGATTTAAAGAAACTGTTCCTGTGCAGCCAAGTGAGCCGATCTACCACCTCACAATAACAGTAATTTTGACCAAGGGTGCACAAACTTTTACATGCCACTATATATGCACACACAAATATAGAGGTGAAACAGTTTTGTGAGGAAAAAAAGAGATGAGCAACAACTTACCCATATAAAGATTATCTTCAGCCGGATCATCCAGCACCTGTGAAGTAAATAAACTGTAGATGAATTACACCTTGAAAAAGACCATACAGGTTGAAATGTTGCATCTTCTGCACTTATATTGTTTCATAGTTTTAACCCCTTAGTGACAGAGCCAATTTGGTACTTAATGACCGAGCCAATTTTTACAATTCTGACCACTGTCACTTTATGAGGTTATAACTCTGGAACGCTTTATCGGATCCCGCTGATTCTGAAACTGTTTTTTCGTGACATATTGTACTTCAAGTTAGTGGCAACATTTCTTCGATATTACTTGCGATTATTTATAAAAAAAAAAGGAAATATGGCGAAAATTTTTAAAATTTTGCAATTTTCAAACTTTGTATTTTTATGCCCTTAAATCAGAGAGATATGTCACGAAAAATAGTTAATAAATAACATTTCCCACATGTCCACTTTACATCAGCACAATTTTGGAAACAACATTTTTTTTTGTTAGGGAGTTATAAGGGTTAAAAGTTGACCAGCAATTTCTCATTTTTACAACACCATGTTTTTTTTTTAGGGACCACATCACCTTTGAAGTCATTTTGAGGGGTCTATATGATAGAAAATAACCAAGTGTGACACCATTCTAAAAACTGCACCCCTCAAGCTGCTCAAAACCACATTCAAGAAGTTTATTAACCCTTTACGTACTTCACAGGAACTGAAACAATGTGGAAGAAAAAAATTAACATTTAACTTTTTTTTGCAAACATTTTACTTCAGAACCATTTTTTTTAATTTTCACAAGTGTAAAAACAGAAATTTAACCACAAATTTTGTTGTGCAATTTCTCCTGAGTACGCCGATGCCCCATATGTGGAGGTAAACCACTGTTTGGGTGCACCGCAGAGCTTGGAAGTGAAGGAGCGCCATTTGACTGTTTCAATGCAGAATTGGCTGGAATTGAGATCGGACGCCATGTCGCGTTTGGAGAGTCCCTGATGTGCCTAAACAGTGGAAAACCCCCACAAGTGACACCATTTTGGAAACTAGACCCCTTAAGGAACTTATCTAGATGTGTGGTGAGCACTTTGAACCCCCAAGTGCTTCACAGAAGTTTATAACGTAGAGCCGTGAAAATAAAAAATCGCATTTGTTTTCACAAAAATGATTTTTTCCCTAACAAATTCTTATTTTCACAAGGGTAACAGGAGAAATTAGACCACAAAAGTTGTGGTGCAATTTCTCCTGAGTACGTCGATACCCCATATGTGGTGGTAAACCACTGTTTGGGCGCACCGCAGAGCTTGGAAGTGAAGGAGCACCGTTTGACTTTTTCAATGCAGAATTGGCTGGAATTGAGATCGGATGCCATGTCGCGTTTGGAGAGCCCCTGATGTGCCTAAACAGTGGAAACCCCCCACAAGTGATACCATTTTGGAAACTAGACTGCTTAAGGAACTTATCTAGATGTGTGGTGAGCACATTGAACCCCCAAGTGCTTCACAGAAGTTTATAACGTAGAGCCGTGAAAATAAAAAAATCGCATTTTTTCTACAAAAATGATCTTTTTGCCTCCAAATTTTTATTTTCACAAGGGTAACAGGAGAAATTAGACCACAAAAGTTGTTGTGCAATTTCTCCTGAGTACGTCGATACCCCATATGTGGCGGTAAACCACTGTTTGGGCGCACCGCAGAGCTTGGAAGAGAAGGAGTGTCGTTTTACTTTTTCAATGTAGAATTGGCTGGAATTCAGATCGGACGCCATGTCACGTTTGGAGAGCCCCTGATGTGCCTAAACAGTGGAAACACCCCACAAATGACACCATTTTGGAAACTAGACCCCTTAAGGAACTTATCTAGATGTGTGGTGAGCACTTTAAACCCCCAGGTGCTTCACAGAAGTTTATAACGTAGAGCCGTGAAAATAAAAAAATCGCATTTTTTCTACAAAAATCTTTTTGCCTCCAAATTTTTATTTTACCAAGGGTAACAGGAGAAAATGGACCCCAGAAGTTGTTGTACAATTTGTCCTGAGTACGCCGACACCCCATATATGGGGGTAAACCACTATTTGGGCGCATGGCTGAGCTCGGAAGCAAAGGAGCGCCATTTGACTTTTCAATGCAAAATTGACTGGAATTGAGATCGGACGCCATGTCGCGTTTGGAGAGCCCCTGATGTGCCTAAACAGTAGAAACCCCCCAAAAGTGACCCCATTTTGGAAACTAGACCCCCCATGGAACTTATCTAGATGTGTAGTGAGAACTTTGAATGCCCAAGTGCTTCACAGAAGTTTATAATGCAGAGTAGTGAAAATAAAAAATATATTTTTTTCCCACAAAAAAAGACTTTTTAGCCCCCAAATTTTTTTTTTCACAAGGGTAACAAGAGAAATTGGACCCCAAAAATTGTTGTCCAATTTGTCCTGAGTATGGTGGTACCCCATATGTGGGGGTAAACCACTGTTTGGGCGCATGGCTGAGCTCGGAAGGGAAGGAGCGCCATTTTGGAATGCAGGCTTTGATAGAATGGTCTGCGGGTGTTATGTTGCGTTTGCAGAGCCACTGATGTACCTAAACAGTAGAAACCCCCCAACAAGTGACCCCATTTTGGAAACTAGACCCCCTAAGGAACTTATCTAGATATGTGGTGAGAACTTTGAATGCCCAAGTGCTTCACAGAAGTTTATAATGCAGAGTAGTGAAAATAAAAAAATATTTTTTTTCCCACAAAAAAGAATTTTAGCCCCCAAGTTTTTATTTTCACAAGGGTAACAGGAGAAATTGGACCCCAAAAGTTGTTGTCAATTTATCCCGAGTACGCTGATGCCCCATATGTGGGGGTAAACCACTGTTTGGGCACACGGCAGAGCTCAGAAGGGAGGGAGCACCATTTGACTTTTTTAGCGCAAAATTTCTGTCGTGTTTGGAGACCCCCTGATGTACCTAAACAGTGGAAACCCCCCAATTCTAACTCCAACCCTAACTCCAACACACCCCTAACCCTAATCTCAACCCGATCCATAATCCTAATCACAACCCTAACGATAATCACAACCCTAACCCCAAAACAGCCCTAATCTCAACTCTAACCATAACCCTAATCAAAACCCTAAATCCAACACACCCCTAACCCTAATCTCAACCTTAACCTCAAACCTAACCCTAATCCCAATACACCCCTAACCCTAATCCCAACCCTAACCTTAACCCTAATCCCAACCCTAACCCTAATCCCAACCCTAATCCCAAACGTAACCCTAATCCCAACCGTAACCCTACTACCAACCCTAATCCAAACCCTAACCCTAATCCCAACTCTATCCCTAACTTTAGCCCCAACCCTAACCCTAATTTTAGCCCCAACCCTAGCCCTAACCCTAACTTTAGCCCCAATCCTAACCCTAAATTTAACCCTAACCCTAGCCCTAACTTTAGCCCCAACCCTAACCCTAAGGCTACTTTCACACTTGCGTCGTGTGGCATCCGTCACAATCCGTCGTTTTGGACAAAAAACGGATCCTGCAAATGTGCCCACAGGATGCCTTTTTTGCCCATAGACTTGTATTACCGACGGATGGCCACACGTCGCGTCCATCGTGCACTGGATCCGTTGTGTTTTGGCGGACCGTCGTCACAAAAAAAGTTCAATGTAACCTTTTTTTTGTATGTCGCGTCCGCCATTTCCGCGCATGCGTGGCCGTAACTCTGCCCCCTCCTCCCCAAGACAGACTGGGCAGCGGATGCGTTGAAAAACTGCATCCACTGCCCACGTTGTGCACAATTTTCACAACGTGCGTCGGTACGTCGGGCTGACGCATTGCGACCGCCCCGTACCGACGCAAGTGTGAAAGAAGCCTAAGGCTACTTTCACACTAGCGTCGTACTCGGCCCATCGCAGTGTGTCGGGCCGACGTACCGACGCTAGTGTTGTAAGTGCCGCACAATGGGTGCAGAGGATGCTGTTTTTTCAACGCATCCGCTGCCCCATTGTGAGGTGCGGGGAGGTGGGGGCGGAGTTCCGGACAAGTCGCACAAAAAAAGTTACATGTAGTGTTTTTTTGTGCCGACGGTCCGCCAAAGCACTACGCATCCGTCGCACGACGGATGCGACGTGTGGCAATCCGTCGCAATGTGTCGCTAATGCAAGTCAATGGAGAAAAAAACGCACTTTTGCAGGATGCGTTTTTTCTCCAACGACGCATTGCGACGGAAGCCAAAAAACGCTAGTGTGAAAGTAGCCTAACCCTAACCCTAGCCCTAACCCTAAATTTAGCCCCAACCCTAGCCCTAACTTTAGCCCTAACCCTAGCCCTAACCCTAACCCTAGCCCTAACCCTAACCCTAGCCCTAACCCTAATTTTAGGGGACACCGGGTGAGTATGATAGGGTCCCCGAATCCCCCTATTTCTCTGTCCTCTGATGTGCGATCACATCAGAGGACAGAGAATTACAGATCGCTTTTTTTTTTTTGCGGTCGCCGGTAAACATTTAATTACCGGCGATCGCAAAACAGGGGTCGGTAAAAACCGAACCCGATCATGTTCTTTGGGGTCTCAGCTACCCCCGGCAGCCGAGACCCCAAAGATCTTCCGGGTGCCGGGCGGCGGGCGCACTGCGCATGCGCCCGCCATTTTTTCCCGGAAAAAAGATGGCGGCGCCCATCGGGAGCCACGAGGAGCACCGGGGGAGATAGGTGAGTATTGGAGGGCTATTGGTGGCCATCGGGGACACTATTTCTCTGTCCTCCGATGTGCCATCACATCGGAGGACAGAGAAATTAAATGGCAAATCGCGTTTTTTTTTTTTTGTTGCGACCGCCGGTAAACGGTTAATTACCGGCGATCGCAACTCAGGGGTCGGTAAAAACCCCCAGAATCATGTTCTCTGGGGTCTCGGCTACCCTTGGCAACCGAGACCCCAGAGAAAATCCGACTCTGGGGGGCGCTATTCACTTTTTCCACAGCGCCGTTAATTAACGGCGCTGTGGTTTAAGTACCCTTAGCGGCCGCCGTTAAAAGGCATATCGGCGGTCGTTAAGGGGTTAAGGTTGAAGGTAGACTTAAGTCCATAGAGTTTAACTTATAGCCCAACATGTTCATCTAGACTCTAGAGGAAGGTAAAAACCTCATCGGTCAGACAGAGCAATACCTACATGTAGGGGGAAAATTAATTCTCGACTCCATTCAGATCAACTTCCATCACAGGATCTAGTGCCCATAAACTGTAATATTATATTTATCAAGAAAGACGTCCAGGCCCTTCTTGAATTTTAGCACTGAATCACTGAGTTCCATAGTCTCACTGCTCATACAGTAAAGAATCTGTCTCCCTGATTATGGTTACACCTTCTTTCCTACAGATATAGAGGAAACCCCCTTGTCCTCGTCACGTGCCTAAGTGTAAAATGATCATTAGAAAGATCTCTGCACTGTTCGCTCATATATTTGTAAATTGTAATCACATCATTCCTAAGCCTTCGTTTTTCCAAACTGAATAAATGAGTTTGATAACCTGTCTGGGTATTGCAGTTCAGTCATTCCATGAATAACCTTGGTCGCTCTTCTCGAACTCATTCTAGTTCACCCAAGTCTTTTTCAGTGACCGTTTCACCTAGTGTTTTACAATTTAGTACATAACCTTACATTTATCCACATTAAACTCTAATTGCCATTTCTCAGCCCAAGCCTCCAAATAGTTTTGCAATATTAGAGAGTGTTTAGACATACTCTGTGACCTGTGCAGAGGTTGTAGGCAGGCTTGGACTGGCCTACAGGAGAATCCTCTAGTGAGCTCCTGTACAAGAGTGGGCCACCACCCTGTTATACTGTATAAGCAGTACATGGCACAATATAATTGAATCACTATGTACAGACAATGGCAGCGTCCTATTCATTTAACAATCTACCCAGTTCATTGTTATATAAATTTGTGATAGAGGATAATGTCACACTTGCATGTAGTTGAAAAGTTGAGCCCTGAAGTTGGTTACTGGTGGGTCCTTGAAACCCCAGTCCGACACGGTTTATAGGTGATCCTTTGCGTTGCAATTTTGTGATAATAATGAGATGACTAATGAAATAATTACCTTTAATATTTTTCTAAGATAAAAAGAAAGCATTGGGTCACTACAAAGAGATTTTTCAAAATAACCTTTGAATCACATTTTGATTTTCTATATTGCATCAAGTCAAAAAGTTCTACCTTTAAAACTAAAAATCCTACGCATATTACATAATATTCAGATGATTTAACTGTTTACACCTACCTCAATCAATCTGACAATATTAATATGGTCTAACTTTTTCAAAATTGCTATCTCTTGATAAACTCTGTCCAATGGAGCCATTGGCTTTGCTTGATCACCAGATGCAGTTTTTGATCCTCTGGGGGGTGGTCGACCTACCAAAATAAGAAGGGATACAAAAATAAACATTTTGAGAGAAGACAAGGACTGATATAAAATATGAATGAACAAATGTAAGGACTTTTTTTTACAATTGACATTTGTATCTCATTCCGTGTTACCACAAGTTTCCATCAACCTCTATGACAGTGGGAAGTTATGTACTTCTACAAGATGCTAGTTATACATATCATTTACTGTAGTTTCATCTACAGCTCTGGCAAAAATTAAGAGACCACTGCAAAATCTTCAGTTTGTCTGATTTTTCTCTTTATAGGTATATTTTTGAGTAAAATGTAAATTGTTCTGTTATTCTATAAACTTCTGACAACATGTCTCCGAATTTCCAAGCAATACATTTTGTATTTTTTTTCTGAAAAGGAGAAATGGTCAAAATTTAAAAAAAAAATGCTTTCAGACCTCAAATAATGCAAAGAAAACAAGTCCATAATCATTTAGAAACAACAATACTAATGCTTTAACTCAGGAAGAGTTCAGAAATCAATATTTTGTGGAATAACCATGATTTTTAATCACAGCTTTCATGCGTCTTGGCATGCTTTCCACCAGTCTTTCACTCTGCTTCTGGCGCAAAAATGTAAACAGTTCTTCTTTGTTTGATGGCTTGTGACTATCCATCATCCTCTTGATTACATTCCAGAGGTTTTCAATGGGGTTCAGGTCTGGAGATTAGACTTGCCATGACAGGGTATGGATGTGGTGGTCTCTTAATTTTTGCCAGAGCTGTATTTGTTGTAATAATGTAATAAATCATGCATGGACTTAATATCATGTGACCTTCAATCACATATCGGAAGTGCACAGAAATCTATTTCACGTCAGAGAAATAACCCTACACCGAGCATTGTTTTACTAGTTAGAAGGAACAACATAATGACTGTAACAGTAGTAAGTAAATTATTTTTTCAGAAATCCAATATTTTACAAATTCTGAATATGCAGGCTCTAAAACAAAAGCAAAAGTGTCAATTTATTTAGTTAGGATGGCATTTTGTTGCAGTGTACCCCAACAAGAAACTTGTGAAATGCCAGCTATGTCTTTACTTAGACAACTACGGTAACTTAAAATGAATACATTTTCCATCTTTGTACTATGGGTTTAACATGAAGAGTTTTCATCTCTCTGCTGATTTTTACACTTTTGAGAGATTGAATGAATATAATTTAAGTTGTTTTTTTCTACAAATATTGACATCCCGCCAACGGCAGTACAGGTACGGCGCATCGATCGCGCAACCTCACGCTGAGCGCTATGGTGATCGGGTGCGGATGTCAGCTCTGTGTGACACCCCGCAGCATCGCCCACGATCGGTGCTAGCACCGATCGCGGGCATTTTACCCCTCTGATGCCCCTGTCGGCAGTGATAACGGCATAGAGGAGCATTGCAAAGGAAATTAGTTCCGATGCAATCGTGTTGTCCTGGTGGTCTCCATGGAGACCCCTAGCCCCAAGATGGCCTTGGGGTCCTTCCGGGTCCTGCAGGAAAAGTGGCTTGCGAGTGCCTGCTGAGAGAAGGCGCTGACATGCCTCCTTCCCTGCCTGTCAGATGCTGATGTGATGCTCTGCAGTGCAGAGTATAAGATCAGTATCTGACACCATACAGTAAAAAAATAAATATTAAAAGTGTATTATTCCAATAAATACATTTATTTATGTAAAAATAAATAAAACGTACACATTTGGTATTGCCACGTCCAAAACAACCTGGTCTATAAAACTATCCCACTAGTTAACACCATAAATAAATAAAAAACGAGGCAAAAAACAATACTTCATCATACCCCAGAACAAAAAGTGCATTAAAACGCGATCAAAAAGACAAATGTAAATAAAAATGGTTCCATTGAAAACGTTATTTTGTTCTGCAAAAAAACAGGCCATCATACAGATCCATCAGCAGAAAAATTTAAAAAATTTATAGCGATGCAAAAATAATTATTTTTTCTATAAAATAGTTTTTATTGTGAAAAAGCACCAAAACATAAAAAAATATATAAATTCAGTATCGCTGTAATCGTACTGACCTGAAGAATAAAGCTGCCTTACCAATTATACCACACGCAGAAGGGTATAAAAAAAATGCAATTCCTAAATTGCTGGTTTTTGTTCATTGTGTCTCCCAAAAATCGGAATAGAAAGAGATGAAAAAATAGTCACATGTCCAAAAATGGTACCAATAAAAAGTCAGCTCGTCCCGCAAAAAACAAGTTATAATATGACTCTGATGGTAGAAATATGGAAAAATTATAGCTCATAAACATAAAAAACCCAATATAAATCTGGTATCGCTGTAATTACACTGACCTGAAGAATAAAGTCGCCTAATCACTTATACCGCACGAGGAATGTCATAAAAAATACATATAATCAATCAATTCTTCACATGCTGTTGATTTTTCCTTCTGCTTCCCAAAGATCACAGTAAGGCTCGGCACACATTTATCCTGCGCTCTGCGCTGAGTGCTTACACCGGGGTTTCCGTGTAAATCTCTGAAATATGTGGTTCAGATGGATCCTCTGGCAGAAGATTCCCTATAATGAGGCAGATGGAGACACTGTGGACGCCATAGGACCTGTGATCTGGCGGTGTCCGTCTTCTAGGACTGCATGAAAATGCCGTCAGCCACAGTTTTGTGCACTCCTGAAAAGAAGGACACCGCTAAAAAAAGGCCAGATGGAGTACAGAGTAGCTCTGATGCCTTATCATAGTGAATTAATCCATTGGGGGCAGGGCCGGACTGGCCATCGAGCAGTTCTGGCAAATGCCAGAAGGGCCAGTGGCAGTAGTGGGCCGCTCGAGTGTGCCGCTGTCGGCACACTCCCACTGCTGTCGGCACACTCCCACTGCTGTCGGCACACACCTCCCGCTGTCGGCACACTCCCCCTGCTGTCGGCGCACTCCCCCCGCTGTCGGCGCAGTCCCCCCGCTGTCGGCACAGTCCCCACCCCGCATTCAACTATACCGGCGTCATAGACAGTTGAATGCAATGATGGAGGAGAGAGCGCCTGCTGACGCTCCCTCTCCCATCATTCCCCGCTCTGCCTAGTGCTGATACTGCGTGTGCGCGATGACGTCATATCATCGCGCACCTGCCGTGTGTCGGGCGGGCAGACTGCAGCTGCTGAGACCGGAGCCAGGAGCAGTGCGGGGCAAGAGGAGAGGTGAGTAGAGTTTTTTTTAAATTATATATATATATATATATATATATATATATATATATATATATATATATATATATATCAATGAGTGATAACTGGATTGTGGGGCTATTTTTTTGGGGGGGCTGCATTACATTCTATGGGGCTCTGTTGCATTACATTCTATGGGGGCTGTGCTGCATTACATTCTATGGGGCTGTGCTGTATTACATTCTATGGGGGCTGTGCTGCATTACATTCTATGGGGGCTGTGCTGCATTACATTCTATGGGGCTGGGCTGTATTACATTCTATGGGAACTGTGCTGTATTACATTCTATGGGGCTCTGCTGCATTACATTCTATGGGGGCTGTGCTGTATTACATTCTATGGGGGGCTGTGCTGTATTACATTCTATGGGGCTGTGCTGTATTACATTCGATGGGGGCTGTGCTGTATTACATTCTATGGGGGCTGTGCTGCATTACATTCTATGGGGGCTGTGCTGTATTACATTCTATGGGGGCTGTGCTGTATTACATTCTATAGGGGCTGGCTGTATTACATTCTATGGGGGCTGTGCTGCATTACATTCTATGGGGCTGTGCTGTATTACATTCTATGGGGGCTGTGCTGCATTACATTCTATGGGGGCTGTGCTGCATTACATTCTATGGGGCTGGGCTGTATTACATTCTATGGGAACTGTGCTGTATTACATTCTATGGGGCTCTGCTGCATTACATTCTATGGGGGCTGTGCTGTATTACATTTTATGGGGGGCTGTGCTGTATTACATTCTATGGGGCTGTGCTGTATTACATTCGATGGGGGCTGTGCTGTATTACATTCTATGGGGGCTGTGCTGCATTACATTCTATGGGGGCTGTGCTGTATTACATTCTATGGGGGCTGTGCTGTATTACATTCTATGGGGCTGGGCTGTATTACATTCTATGGGGGCTGTGCTGTATTACATTCTATGGGGGCTGTGCTGTATTACATTCTATGGGGCTGTGCTGTATTACATTCTATGGGGGCTGTGCTGTATTACATTCTATGGGGGCTGTGCTGCATTACATTCTATGGGGTCTGTGCTGCATTACATTCTATGGGGGCTGTATTACATTCTATGGGGGCTGTGCTGTATTACATTCTATGGGGACTGGGCTGTATTACATTCTATGGGGGCTGGCTGCATTACATTCTATGGGGGCTGTACTGTAATGCTGGATACAGCTGTGATTATATGTTATATAGTCGTGTTACACTCCCCTCGCTTCTTGTAACCTACAAGTGTACAAAGATATTATACAGTCACCAGGCGACAAGTGGGCCTGTGTAACTTCAAATGCCAGGGCTGAATTTTAGTCCCAGTCCGGCCCTGATTGGGGGTTTCATCTGTCACGTCACTTGGAGATTTAGATGGAAACCCCAATGTAAGTGCTCAACGTAGAGCGCCGGATAAATGTGATCATAAATGTTATGTAAAATGTTCCCAACAATAGCTTCAACTCAATCCACAAAAAAAGCTAGCCCTCACTCAGGTTTGTCATCTGTTAACGGAAAAATAGGGGGCTTCCATGTTACTGGTAGCATAAAGGCTCTAGAAAGGCGAAATGGCTCCTCGCCCCCAAAATAAATTCAGCAAATTATCCGATCTCAAATCCAAATGTCCATCCTCCCTTCTGAGCCCCAGTGTGCCTAAACCACATTTAGTACCCACAGGTTTGGCATTTCTGTAGTGATGAGAGCTCGCCTAATTTACAGGTGCATGTCTCCAGAAGCATGAGCTGGGCATAATGTACTGGTCACTATAACGGTAATTTGCAATTTTCACTCAGCAAATCCACTGCTGCTTGTTTCTGGAAAACAACCATTGAGTCAAAATCATCACTACAGCTGTAGATAAATTCCCAAAGGGGTACAATTTCCAAAATGGGGTCACTTGAGGGAGGGATTCTGCTTTTTTAGCACTTAGGGGCTCTTTATATGGAATCCGCAAACTCTTCTGGGAAAATCTGCAATCCAGGAGGCAAATAGAATATGGTGTGCACACCCAACAAGATGATAACTATAAATACAGTAGTAACCTTTATTGGACACTTTAACTATAACAAACATTAAACAGCATAGAGAATAAATTTAAAATATAACCTTTAATTATATCTATTAAAACTACCTTATAGAAAATAGTGACCAAGTGTAAAAAAAAAAAAATATATAAAAACTCACTTATCCACTATATGTCCAATCGGACCAAGCAATATAGGTATATCAATGTCTCCTATAATAGACACCCTATATCGTATAATAGTGACCAATTCCAATCAACATTTAGATTGGATAACAAATCACATACATTTATGGACCGTGAGGCTAAATCAAAGGATCCTAATGACATATGCGATACTTGATCCATAGAGCACTTATCACGATCTCCATGTGGACTTGCTTGCTTAGGTGCATATATCAATTTCCACAGTGTTTAACAAAAAATAATTAGGAAAGATCTCACCCATCAGCAGTTCAGGTACCGACCATTACTTCCTCATTTTCCAGGCAGCCGGTCTCCATGCACAGGAGTGGGGCACTCTCAACCTGTTATGCCCTGTAAAGGCTAATACGGCCCTGTCCCCATTAACTCCCGCCCTTACAAGGGCAGTCCACAGCTGACCCTTACAACATCAGCCCTACTTGTCCCTGTGTGTCCCAACACGTTTCATCAATTCTTAGACTCATCAGGGGAAATTCACACTCTGTTAGGGTACATAGCTATTTACAGAAAAAACGGGGGTTCTCTCTCTTTGACTCTCGGGCTCTCAATGGTCATGAAATGCATTGGGACACACAGGGACAAGTAGGGCTGATGTTGTAAGGGTCAGCTGTGGACTGCCCTTGTAAGGGCGGGAGTTAATGGGGACAGGGCCGTATTAGCCTTTACAGGGCGTAACAGGTTGAGAGTGCCCCACTCCTGTGCATGGAGACCGGCTGCCTGGAAAATGAGGAAGTAATGGTCGGTACCTGAACTGCTGATGGGTGAGATCTTTCCTAATTATTTTTTGTTAAACACTGTGGAAATTGATATATGCACCTAAGCAAGCAAGTCCACATGGAGATCGTGATAAGTGCTCTATGGATCAAGTATCGCATATGTCATTAGGATCCTTTGATTTAGCCTCACGGTCCATAAATGTATGTGATTTGTTATCCAATCTAAATGTTGATCGGAATTGGAATTGGTCACTATTATACGATATAGGGTGTCTATTATAAGAGACATTGATATACCTATATTGCTTGGTCCGATTGGACATATAGTGGATAAGTGCGTTTTTATAATTTTTTTTTTTTTTTACACTTGGTCACTATTTTCTATAAGGTAGTTTTAATAGATATAATTAAAGGTTATATTTTAAATTTATTCTCTATGCTGTTTGATATTTGAAGGAGAGAGAATCTTGGGCTTTGACTCTATATCACGTTGTTGGTTATCTATAACAAACATTAAAATCAATTAAAAACATGTACAAGAACATGGTGGATAAACAACACCCCCGACAGATAGAACCATATGGGACAATTATTAGAGCTCCACAATAGAAAAATAATAATTAAGTAAATACCCGTATATACTCGAGTATAAGCCGACCCAAGTATAAGCCGAGACCCTTAATTTTTCCACAAAAAACTGGGAAAACATAATGACTCGAGAATAAGCCTAGGATGGGAAATGCAGCAGCTACTGGTAAGTTTCAAAAATAAAAATACCGTAGATACCATTAACAGTACAATTAATTGAGACATCAGTAGGTTAAGTGTTTTTGAATATCCATATTGAATCAGGAGCCCCATATAAAGCTCCATAAAGTTCATGATGAGCCCCATAAGATGCTCCATAATAAAATATGCCCCATAAAGTTTATGATGGGCCCCATAAGATGGTTCATACAAAAATATGCCCCATATAATGCTGCAGAAAGGTTGATTATGGCCCATAAGATGCTCCATAGAAATATTTGCCCCATACAATCCTGCATAAAAGTTGATTATGGCCCCATAAGATGCTCCATAGAAAATGTGCCCCATATAATGCTGCATAAAAGTTGATTATGGCCCTATAAAATGCTCCATAGAAAACATTTGCCCCATATAATGCTACATAAAGGTTGATTATGGCCCCATAAGATGCTTCATAGAAACATTTGCCCCATATAATGCTGAACAAAGGTTGATTATGGCCCCATAAGATGCTCCATAGAAACATTTGCCCCATATAATGCTGTATAAAGGTTAATAATGGCCCAATAAGATGCTCCATAGAAACATTTGCCCCATGCAATGCTCTATAAAAGTTGATTATGGCCCCATAAGATGCTCCATAGAAAAATTTGCCCCATATGCTGCTGCTGCGATTAAAAAAAAATGACATACTCACCTTTTGCCCTGAGCAGGCGGAGACACCGGCACTTGCGATATTCACCTGTCCCCGTTCCACCGCCATGCGCCGCTCTGTCTTCCATCTCTCTGCAGTGACTGTTCAGGCAGAGGGCGGCGCGCACACTAACCACGTCATTGCGCCCTCTGACCTAAACGTCACAGCCAGAGGACGTGGAAGACGGAGTGGCGCACAGTGGTGGAACGGGGACAGGTGAATATCGTAATGCTCACCCTCCCCCGTTATACTCACCCTTCCGGAGCGGTCCCTGCGATAGTCTCCGACCTTGTTCCTGTGTTCAGCTGTCACTTGTACTGCTCATTAAAGTAATGAATATGCGCTCCACCCCTATGGGAGTGGCGTCCATATTCATTACTTTAATGAGCGGTACCACGTGACCACTGAACACAGGAAGATCTGCGGGCGCCGGGGAAGCAGGGACATGCAGAAAAGCACCAGGAGCAGGTGAGTATGATTTGATAGCTGCCGCTCCCCCCCCCAATCCCCTGGGACAATGACTCAAGTATAAGCCGAGATGGGCACTTTCCGCCTAAAAAAAATGGGCTGAAAATCTCAGCTTATACTGAAGTATAAGATATATTGATACACCGCACACTCTATTGGTAATTGTATGCAAAAAATAGTAAAGTTTAATTCACATAATGTTAGGGTTGGCGGAACGCACAGAGTATATATATATACACTCACCGGCCACTTTATTAGGTACACCTGTCCAACTTCTTGTTAACACTTAATTTCTAATCAGCCAATCACATGGCGGCAACTCAGTGCATTTAGGCATGTAGACATGGTCAAGACAATCTCCTGCAGTTCAAACCGAGCATCAGTATGGGGAAGAAAGGTGATTTGAGTGCCTTTGAACGTGGCATGGTTGTTGGTGCCAGAAGGGCTGGTCTGAGTATTTCAGAAACTGCTGATCTACTGGGATTTTCACGCACAACCATCTCTAGGGTTTACAGAGAATGGTCCGAAAAAGAAAAAAAATCCAGTGAGCGGCAGTTCTGTGGGCGGAAATGCCTTGTTGATGCCAGAGGTCAGAGGAGAATGGGCAGACTGGTTCGAGCTGATAGAAAGGCAACAGTGACTCAAATCGCCACCCGTTACAACCAAGGTAGGCCTAAGAGCATCTCTGAACGCACATTGCGTCGAACTTTGAGGCAGATGGGCTACAGCAGCAGAAGACCACACCGGGTACCACTCCTTTCAGCTAAGAACAGGAAACTGAGGCTACAATTTGTACAAGCTCATCGAAATTGGACAGTAGAAGATTGGAAAAACGTTGCTTGGTCTGATGAGTCTCGATTTCTGCTGCGACATTCGGATGGTAGGGTCAGAATTTGGCGTAAACAACATGAAAGCATGGATCCATCCTGCCTTGTATGGAGCATCTTTGGGATGTGCAGCCGACAAATCTGCGGCAACTGTGTGATGCCATCATGTCAATATGGACCAAAATCTCTGAGGAATGCTTCCAGCACCTTGTTGAATCTATGCCACGAAGAATTGAGGCAGTTCTGAAGGCAAAAGGGGGTCCAACCCGTTACTAGCATGGTGTACCTAATAAAGTGGCCGGTGAGTGTATATATGTATTATTAGGTGCGTTCACAACCCGGGGTCCACCGTGCAGGAGAGGAACCTGCTGCTGGCAAATGGTGGTGCTATATGGCGGTATAAGCGAACTCTGTTAACTCCACAGAGTCGCTAGGAACAAGATGCTTTGCCCTGTTAACCTCACAGAGGTACACAGCTACCAACCAGAGCAAACTGTGGTCATGCAGTCAGAGAAAACAGACAAACAACTCCTCACCGGAGGTGCCGGTATTTTAGCGGCTTATTTCAGGCAAACCCTAACCGCATCCAAACATGACCACACTGGCGCTGAGCTCATAGACATTGGTTTGATACTAGCGCATGGCCGTGCGGCCATGCAAACCTTTTATAGCTGCAGAAACTTCAGGACCTTCCTAGAGGACCAATGAGAGCTGCTACAGTACCTGAGCAACTTCAGGACCTTCCTAGAGGACCAATGGGAGCTGCTGCAGAATCTGAGCATGTGAGTCCCGACCTCCAATGAGAGGTCTTACCCTGGGCATGTTCAGAAGGGGAAAAGCAGGACTTAGTCTCAGAGACATCTGCTCGTTGCTGACCAGTACTGGCTACAAAGGCAGAGCCTGGAAGAACAGTAGAAACCAGTCGCCCAGTATCAGCCTGAGTCAGACGCTGGGACCGACGTCTGCAGAGGCGGGAACTCGACACCTAACACATAACATCAATATGGGAGCAAAATATGTACAATGAGCGACCAAATAAATTTTTGACGTTTCGACCCTCCCGAGTCTTACTCATAAGTCGCTTCAATAGTAGAATGTAGGTTTATTGTGAAACCCTAAATGGGTATAAGAGTTGCTGCTGGTATGCAGTAGTAGTGTGGATACAGAAGGACAATGTCCAATAAGTAGGGGACCTGATCTGTGCTGATGCTGAGCAGCGCTCCCGCGCCTTGCTGCTGGTGGCGTGCTATATGTACAGTATATATGGTAACTAGACCAGGCAAGTAATAAAGGCACATGTGGACGTGAAAGTACAAAGCCACCACAATGCAACATGCATGGAGTACGCATTTACAAAATACAATTACCACTAGGAACAAGATGGTATTATATTTCAGTATGATTAGCCATGCATTGGAAGAGATGCACATACACAACACATTAGTTACAAAAATCAATTATAACATACAGATGTTTATAACATTTTTTACAAATTTCTTTTTTTTTTCACAAATAAACGCAAGTCATATCAAAGAAATTTTACCACTATCATGAAGTACAATATGTCACAAGAAAACATATTTGGAATCAGAGGGATCCATTGAAATGTTCCAGAGCTATAACTTCATAAACTGTCAGTGGTCAGAACTGTAAAAACTGGCCTGGACAGTAAGGTGAAAACAGGATTCGGGGTGAAGGGGTTAATGCATCCACGACTAAAGCTTGAGAATACAGTGAAAATAAGATGCTCTAAATGATCTCATAACTTATCGCTGACATACAGTATTTCAGTATTATAATGTAGTTCAATGTGAAGAATGATTACACTTTCATCCCCTAATCCATTACAGTGTGAAGAATAAAACCTGCAGTATTATCCAAAAAGCTAAAACTCATTTGTACAAATCTCATTTAGGCTGGGCGTAAAGGTACCTTCACACGAAGCGACGCTGCAGCGATAGCGACAACTATGTAGATCGCTGCAGCGTCGCTGTTTGGTCGCTGGAGAGCTGTCACACAGACCGCTCTCCAGCGATCAACTATGCCGAGGTCCCCTGGTAACCAGGGTAAACATCGGGTAACTAAGCGCAGGGCCGCGCTTAGTAACCCGATGTTTACCCTGGTTACCAGCGTAAAATCTAAAAAAAAAAAACAGCACATACTTACATTCACGTCCCCCTGCGTCCACTTCCTGACTGACTGAGCGCCGTACAGTGAGAGCAGAGCGGTGACGTCACCGCTGTGCTGCTTTCACTTTCACTTTGCGGCGCTGAGTCAGAGGAGGAAGCAGACTGCAGGGGACGCAATGTGAGTATGTGCTGTTTGTTTTTTTTACATTTTACGCTAGTAACCAGGGTAAACATCGGGTAACTAAGCGCGGCCCTGCGCTTAGTAACCCGATGTTTACCCTGGTTACCAGTGTAAAATATCGCTGGTATCGTTGCTTTTGCTTTCAAACACAACGATACACAGCGATCGGACGACCAAATAAAGTTCTGGACTTTATTCAGCGACCAGCGACATCACAGCAGGATCCTGATCGCTGCTGCGTGTCAAACGAAACGATATCGCTAGCGAGGACGCTGCAACGTCACGGATTGCTAGCGATATCGTTATAATGTCGTTTCGTGTGAAGGTACCTTAAGCTGAGAGGTCTAACTAAACCTCCTGTAAACCCACTTAGTAAATAGGAAGTTATTCATTTGAATAGAGCAAGTTGGGTATTTGTTCTGTAGATATTGCAATTCAAAAATAACACTTATTCAGTACTAGTCAAATATTGGATGGTAAAACAATGGTCATCTTCTGAATTGAAGATCTGAATTTTGTCTGGTGAAATTGAAGCGAATTCTTCTATTTTATAGACAGTCATGGTCGAAAGTGCTAGCACTCTTAACATTTTTACTGAAAATGAAGCATTTCTCTCAGAAAATTATTGCAATTACACATGTTTTGTTATAAACACTTTATTTCCTTTCTGTGTATTGGAACAACACAAAAAAGAGGAAAAAAGGGAAATTGGACATAACTTCACACAAAAATCCCAAGATGGGCTGGACAAAATTGTTGCCACCTTTCCAAAATTTGGGTAAACAACTTTGTTCCGAGCATGTGATGCTCGTTTAAACTCGCCTGTGGCAAGTAAGAGGTGTGGGCAATATGAAAATCACACCTGAAACCAGATAAAAAGTGAAGAAGTCGACTTACCGTAATCTTTGCATTGTGTGTCTGTGTGCCACACTAAGTATGGAGAACAGAAAGAGAAGAGAACTGTCTGAAGATTTGAGAACCAAAATTGTTGAAAAATATCAACAATCTCAAGGTTATAAGTACATCTCCAGAGATCTTGATGGTCCTTTGCGTGCAACATGATTTAGAAGATTACAACCCATGGCACTGTAGCTAATCTCCCTGGACTTAGACGGCAGAGAAAAATTGGTGAATAGTTCAATCGCAGTATAGTGAGTATGGTAGATAAACAGCCCCAATCAAGTTCCAAAGAAATTCAAGCTATCCTGCAGGCATCATGTGTTCCAATACACACAAGGAAATTAACTTGTGTAAAACAAAACATGTGTAATGGCATCAATTTAATACTTAAATTTCTGGAATAATTTCAAGGGTGCCAACACTTTTGGTCGTGACTGCAGTGGCGTAGGAAGAGGGGGCGGGGGGGGGGGGCGGGCGGCCCCGGGCGGCACAATGCGGGGGGTGGCCGGGTCACCCGCACGTCAATAGTTAACAACAGCCGCCAGCCAATTGGAGGCTGGCAGCTGAAGTCGGCCGCAGCGCACACGTCGCCGGCATCTGACGTCATTGTCAGTCACCGGCGAGTGTGCGCTGCTGGAGGGAGCTCGCCGCCTGGAGCGCTGGTCAGGTGAGGAGACTCTGTTTGTTTTTGTTTTTTTTTTTGTTTTTTTTTGATAAGCTAACGGTGGACACACTGGGGGCAATGCTGGAGGACACACTGGGGCAATGCTGGAGACACTGGGGCAATGCTGGAGACACTGGGGCAGATTGCAGGACACACTGACTGGGGCAATGCTGGAGACACTGGGGCAGATTTCTGGAGACACTGGGGCAATGCTGGAGACACTGGGGCAGATTACTGGACACACTGACTGGGGGCAATGCTGGAGACACTGGGGCAGATTGCTGGAGACACTGGGGCAATGCTGGAGACACTGGGGCAATGCTGGAGACACTGGGGCAGATTGCTGGACACACTGGGGCAATGCTGGAGGACACACTGGGGCAATGCTGGAGACACTGGGGCAATGCTGGAGACACTGGGGCAGATTGCTGGACACACTGACTGGGGCAATGCTGGAGACACTGGGGCAATGCTGGAGACACTGGGGCAATGCTGGAGACACTGGGGCAATGCTGGATACACTGGGGCAGATTTCTGGACACACTGACTGGGGGCAATGCTGGAGACACTGGGGCAGATTTCTGGAGACACTGGGGCAATCCTGGAGACACTGGGGCAGATTACTGGACACACTGACTGGGGGCAATGCTGGAGACACTGGGGCAGATTGCTGGAGACACTGGGGCAATGCTGGAGACACTGGGGCAATGATGGAGACACTGGGGCAGATTGCTGGACACACTGACTGGGGGCAATGCTGGAGACACTGGGGCAGATTGCTGGAGACACTGGGGCAATGCTGGACACACTAGGGCAATGCTGGAGACACTGGGGCAGATTGCTGGAGACACTGGGGCAATGCTGGAGACACTGGGGCAGATTGCTGGACACACTGGGGCAATGCTGGAGACACTGGGGCAGATTGCTAGACACACTGGGGGCAATGCTGGAGACACTGGGGCAGATTGCTGGACACACTGGGGGCAATGCTGGAGGACACACTGGGGCAGATGATTGCTGGAGACACTGGGGCAATGCTGGAGACACTGGGGCAGATTGCTGGACACACTGGGGCAATGCTGGAGGACACACTGGGGCAGATGATTGCTGGAGACACTGGGGCAATGCTGGAGACACTGGGGCAGATTGCTGGACACACTGGGGCAATGCTGGATACACTGGGGCAATGCTGGAGACACTGGGGCAATGCTGGAGACACTGGGGCAAATTGCTGGACACACTGGGGGCAATGCTGGAGGACACACTGGGGCAGATGATTGCTGGAGACACTCGGGCAATGCTGGAGACACTGGGGCAGATTGCTGGACACACTGGGGGCAATGCTGGAGGACACACTGGGGCAGATGATTGCTGGAGACACTGGGGCAATGCTGGAGACACTGGGGCAGATTGCTGGACACACTGGGGGCAATGCTGGAGGACACACTGGGGCAGATGATTGCTGGAGACACTGGGGCAATGCTGGAGACACTGGGGCAGATTGCTGGACACACTGGGGGCAATGCTGGAGGACACACTGGGGCAGATGATTGCTGGAGACACTGGGGCAATTCTGGAGACACTGGAGCAATGCTGGAGACACTGGGGCAATGCTGGACACACTGTGGGCAATGCTGGACAATTGGACATACTGGGGCAGATTGCTGGACACACTGGTGGTAATATACTGGACACACTGGGGCAGATTGCCGGACACACTGGGGCAGATTGCTGGACACACTGTCTGGGGGCAATGCTGGACACACTGGGGGCAATATGCTGGAGTCAGACACTGGGGCAGATTGCTGGAGACACTGTCTGGGGCAATGCTGGACACTGGGGCAATATGCTGGACATACTGGGGCAGATTGCTGGACACACTGGGGGTAATATGCTGGACACACTGTGGGTAATATGCTGGACACACTGGGGGCAGGACTGGAGGCATGGGCAGAATGTAGACACGGGGCATGATTGGAGACACGGTGCAGAATGAAAGACATGGGGCAGGATTGGATCATGGGGCAGGATGGATACGATGGAGACAGATGGGGCAGGATGGGGAGATCATATGGTGTAGAATGGATATTCATGAGTGCAGGATGGGAGAACATATGGCTGGAGCCAGGAATGAAACACACGGGGCCAGGGTGGGGAATATTATTACCATAGGGGCTAATTAAGGGATATTATTACTGCGGTGATGTATTTATTTTTTGAGTATACTGTTTTAAATGGGGGGGCGGTCCTGTTACTGTGCAGAGTAACACTATATCGCCTTTTTTTCTTCATGTGGTGTAATGTAGAAGTTGTGAAATGGATGAAAGATGAAGGACTTCACCTAGAGACGTCACTGGTGAGTCAGTGTTACCTATACACTGACACTATACACTGTATACTATATACAGAGGTCCTGTGTACAATGTCACCAGTGATCACTGTATTACCTATACATTATATACAGAGCTCCTGTGTATAATGTCACCAGTGATCTCTGTATTACCTCTACACAGACACTGCATACTAAGTACAGATCTCCTGTGAATACTGGCACTTATGGTGATAATATTGTTTTTTTTTTTTTTTAAATACTGATCAGTATTGTAGTATTCAGTCACTATGTGGTGGTAATATGTGGTCTGGAAATGGTGTTGCGGTATTTGTCCTGTTGTGAAATTGGATTCTGGGCTCCCCCGGTGGCCACTTGTGGAATTGTACTTGTGTGCATCATCCCCTCTGTTCACCTGCTCCTATCTGGATGTGGGAGTCGCTATATAACCTTGCTCCTCTGTCAGTTTCATGCCGGTCAACAATGTAATCAGAAGCCTTTCTGTGCATGTTCCTGCTACTAGACAACTCCCAGCTAAGTTGGACTTTTGTCCTTGTGTGTTTTTGCATTTTGTTCCTGTTCACAGCTGCTGTTTCGTTACTGTGTCTGGAAAGCTCTTGTGAGCGGAAATTGCCACTCTGGTGTTATGAGTTAATGCTAGAGTCTTTAAGTAATTTCTGGATGGTGTTTTGATAGGGTTTTCTGCTGACCATGAAAGTGCCCTTTCTGTCTTCTTGCTATCTAGTAAGCGGACCTCGATTTTTGCTAAACCTATTTTCATACTACGTTTGTCATTTCATCTAAAATCACCGCCAATATATGTGGGGGCCTCTGTCTGCCTTTTGGGAAAATTTCTCTAGAGGTGAGCCAGGACTGTCTTTTCCTCTGCTAGGATTAGGTAGTTCTCCGGCTGGCGCTGGGCATCTAGGGATAAAAAAACGTAGGCATGCTACCCGGCCACTTCTAGTTGTGCGGCAGGTTTAGTTCATGGTCAGTATAGTTTCCATCTTCCAAGAGCTAGTTCTCATATATGCTGGGCTATGTTCTCTCGCCATTGAGAATCATGACAGTTTGACCGGCCCAAAAAAAAGGGTTAAATTACTGGCTGAGAAAGGAGAGAAAAAAGAAGTCTGCTACAATTTTTTTTTTTTTTTCCTCTAGTTCTGAGTGTGCTCTTAATTGAATCACTTGCTAGTCTGCCTATACTGCAGCCTTCCTCTCTTTCTCTCCTTCTTATCCTTGAATGGCTCTGTGTTCACCTGTTTCAAATGGATCTTCAGAGTGTAGCTACAGGTTTGAATAATCTCGCCACAAAGGTACAAAATTTGCAAGATTTTGTTGTTCATGCACCTATGTCTGAGCCTAGAATTCCTTTGCCTGAATTCTTCTCGGGGATAGAATTCTGTCCAGAAGCGAGCGGCAGAATTTTAGACGAAAAAATGGGTTGTGCTTCTATTGTGGTGATTCAACTCATGTTATATCAGCATGCTTTAAGCGTACTAAGAAGCCTGACAAGTCTGTTTCAATTAGCACTTTACAGTCTAAGTTTATTCTATCTGTGACCCTGATTTGTTCTTTGTCATCTATTACCGCGGACGCCTATGTCGACTCTGGCGCTGCTTTGAGTCTTATGGATTGGTCCTTTGCCAAACGCTGTGGGTATGATTTGGAGCCATTGGAGGCTCCGATACCTCTGAAAGGGATTGACTCCACCCCATTGGCTAGTAATAAACCACAATACTGGACACAAGTGACTATGCGTGTTAATCCGGATCACCAGGAGGTTATTCGCTTTCTGGTGCTGTATAATCTACATGATGTTTTGGTGCTGGGATTGCCATGGCTGCAATCTCATAACCCAGTCCTCGACTGGAGAGCTATGTCTGTGTTAAGCTGGGGATGTAAAGGAACTCATGGGGACGTACCTTTGGTTTCCATTTCATCATCTATTCCCTCTGAGATTCCTGAATTCTTGTCTGACTTTCGTGACGTTTTTGAAGAACCCAAGGTTGGTTCACTACCTCCGCACCGGGAGTGCGATTGTGCCATAGACTTGATCCCGGGTAGTAAATACCCTAAGGGTCGTTTATTTAATCTGTCTGTGCCTGAACACGCGGCTATGCGAGAATATATAAAGGAGTCCTTGGAAAAGGGACATATTCGTCCTTCGTCATCTCCCTTAGGAGCCGGTTTTTTCTTTGTGTCTAAGAAAGACGGCTCTTTGAGGCCGTGTATTGATTATCGACTTTTGAATAAAATCACGGTTAAATATCAATATCCGTTACCACTGCTTACTGATTTGTTTGCTCGTATAAAGGGGGCCAAGTGGTTCTCTAAGATTGATCTCCGTGGGGCGTATCATTTGGTGCGAATCAAGCAGGGGGATGAGTGGAAAACCGCATTTAATACGCCCGAGGGCCATTTTGAGTATTTGGTGATGCCTTTTGGTCTTTCAAATGCCCCTTCAGTCTTCCAGTCCTTTATGCATGACATTTTCCGCGATTATTTGGACAAATTTATGATTGTGTATCTGGATGATATTCTGATTTTTTCGGATGACTGGGACTCTCATGTCCAGCAGGTCAGGAGGGTTTTTCAGGTTTTGCGGTCTAATTCCTTGTGTGTGAAGGGTTCTAAGTGTGTTTTTGGGGTTCAAAAGATTTCCTTCTTGGGATACATTTTTTCCCCCTCTTCCATCGAGATGGATCCTGTCAAGGTTCAGGCTATTGGTGATTGGACGCAACCCTCTTCTCTTAAGAGTCTTCAGAAATTTTTGGGCTTTGCTAACTTTTATCGTCGATTTATTGCTGGTTTTTCTGATGTTGTAAAACCATTGACTGATTTGACTAAGAAGGGTGCTGATGTTGCTGATTGGTCCCCTGATGCTGTGGAGGCCTTTCGGGAGCTCAAGCGCCGCTTTTCTTCCGCCCCAGTGTTGCGTCAGCCTGATGTTGCTCTTCCTTTTCAGGTTGAGGTCGACGCTTCTGAAATCGGAGCTGGGGCGGTGTTGTCGCAGAGAAGTTCCGACTGCTCCGTGATGAGACCTTGTGCTTTTTTTTCCCGTAAATTTTCGCCCGCCGAGCGGAATTATGATATTGGGAATCGGGAGCTTTTGGCCATGAAGTTGGCTTTTGAGGAGTGGCGTCACTGGCTTGAGGGGGCCAGACATCATGTGGTGGTATTGACTGACCACAAAAATTTAATTTACCTTGAGTCTGCCAGGCGCCTGAATCCTAGACAGGCGCGCTGGTCGTTGTTTTTCTCTCGGTTTAATTTTGTGGTGTCTTACCTACCGGGTTCTAAGAATGTTAAGGCGGATGCCCTTTCTAGGAGTTTTGAGCCTGACTCCCCTGGTAATTCTGAGCCCACAGGTATCCTTAAAGATGGAGTGATATTGTCTGCCGTTTCTCCAGACCTGCGGCGGGCCTTGCAGGAGTTTCAGGCGGATAGACCTGATCGTTGCCCACCTGGTAGACTGTTTGTTCCTGATGATTGGACCAGTAGAGTCATCTCTGAGGTTCATTCTTCTGCGTTGGCAGGTCATCCTGGAATCTTTGGTACCAGGGATTTGGTGGCAAGGTCCTTCTGGTGGCCTTCCCTGTCACGAGATGTGCGAGGCTTTGTGCAGTCTTGTGACGTTTGTGCTCGGGCCAAGCCTTGTTGTTCTCGGGCTAGTGGATTGTTGTTACCCTTGCCTATCCCGAAGAGGCCTTGGACGCACATCTCGATGGATTTTATTTCGGATCTGCCTGTTTCTCATAAGATGTCTGTCATCTGGGTGGTGTGTGACCGTTTCTCTAAGATGGTCCATCTGGTTCCCTTGCCTAAGTTGCCTTCTTCTTCCGAGTTGGTTCCTCTGTTTTTTCAAAATGTTGTTCGTTTGCATGGTATTCCGGAGAATATCGTTTCTGACAGAGGGACCCAATTCGTGTCTAGATTTTGGCGGGCATTCTGTGCTAGGATGGGCATAGATTTGTCTTTTTCGTCTGCTTTCCATCCTCAGACTAATGGCCAGACCGAGCGGACTAATCAGACCTCGGAGACATATTTGAGGTGTTTTGTGTCTGCGGATCAGGATGATTGGGTTGCTTTTTTGCCTTTGGCGGAGTTCGCCCTCAATAATCGGGCCAGCTCTGCCACCTTGGTGTCCCCGTTTTTCTGTAATTCGGGGTTTCATCCTCGATTTTCCTCCGGTCAAGTGGAATCTTCGGATTGTCCTGGAGTGGATGCTGTGGTGGAGAGGTTGCATCAGATTTGGGGGCAGGTGGTGGACAATTTGAAGTTGTCCCAGGAGAAGACTCAGCTTTTTGCCAACCGCCGTCGTCGTGTTGGTCCTCGGCTTTGTGTTGGGGACTTGGTGTGGTTGTCTTCTCGTTTTGTCCCTATGAGGGTTTCTTCTCCTAAGTTTAAGCCTCGGTTCATCGGCCCGTACAAGATATTGGAGATTCTTAACCCTGTGTCCTTCCGTTTGGACCTCCCTGCATCCTTTTCGATTCATAATGTTTTTCATCGATCATTGTTGCGCAGGTATGAGGTACCGGCTGTGCCTTCCGTTGAGCCTCCTGCTCCGGTGTTGGTTGAGGGTGAGTTGGAGTACGTTGTGGAAAAGATCTTGGACTCTCGTGTTTCCAGACGGAAACTCCAGTATCTGGTCAAATGGAAGGGATACGGTCAGGAGGATAATTCTTGGGTCACTGCCTCTGATGTTCATGCCTCCGATCTTGTCCGTGCCTTTCATAGGGCTCATCCTGATCGCCCTGGTGGTTCTGGTGAGGGTTCGGTGCCCCCTCCTTGAGGGGGGGGTACTGTTGTGAAATTGGATTCTGGGCTCCCCCGGTGGCCACTTGTGGAATTGTACTTGTGTGCATCATCCCCTCTGTTCACCTGCTCCTATCTGGATGTGGGAGTCGCTATATAACCTTGCTCCTCTGTCAGTTTCATGCCGGTCAACAATGTAATCAGAAGCCTTTCTGTGCATGTTCCTGCTACTAGACAACTCCCAGCTAAGTTGGACTTTTGTCCTTGTGTGTTTTTGCATTTTGTTCCTGTTCACAGCTGCTGTTTCGTTACTGTGTCTGGAAAGCTCTTGTGAGCGGAAATTGCCACTCTGGTGTTATGAGTTAATGCTAGAGTCTTAAAGTAATTTCTGGATGGTGTTTTGATAGGGTTTTCTGCTGACCATGAAAGTGCCCTTTCTGTCTTCTTGCTATCTAGTAAGCGGACCTCGATTTTTGCTAAACCTATTTTCATACTACGTTTGTCATTTCATCTAAAATCACCGCCAATATATGTGGGGGCCTCTGTCTGCCTTTTGGGAAAATTTCTCTAGAGGTGAGCCAGGACTGTCTTTTCCTCTGCTAGGATTAGGTAGTTCTCCGGCTGGCGCTGGGCATCTAGGGATAAAAAAACGTAGGCATGCTACCCGGCCACTTCTAGTTGTGCGGCAGGTTTAGTTCATGGTCAGTATAGTTTCCATCTTCCAAGAGCTAGTTCTCATATATGCTGGGCTATGTTCTCTCGCCATTGAGAATCATGACATTGTCCTTTGTATGTGCTATTTGGTCACCAAGTGGTGGTAATATGTGGTCTTGACATGGTGCGGTGGTATTTGTTCCTTGTATGTGATATTATTCGATCACTGTGGTTGTAATTTGTGGTCTGGTCATGGCGCGGTGGTATTTGTTCCTTGTATGTGATATTATTCGATCACTGTGGTTGTAATTTGTGGTCTGGTCATGGCGCGGTGGTATTTGTTCCTTGTATGTGATATTATTGGTCAAAATATACCTAAATTGTATTGCAGATTTTAACAAATATTTAATAGGTTACAGTAGAGTAGGGCCTGGCCATTTTTCTGGAATAATCTGGTTCGGGTATAACATGACCCCCGTCACATGACCCCCGTCACATGACCGGGGGGGGGGGGCCCACAGTGTCTGAACAGCCCGGGGCCCTGGCTACCCTTAATCCACCCCTGGTCCCAGCGTGCATGTCGCCGGCGTCTGATGTCATTGTCAGTCGCCGGCGAGTGCACGCTTCAGCTGCGTGGAGAGAGCAGGAGCGCGGTCAGGTAAGCAGAACTTGTTTTTTTTTGCAGTCCCGATCATGCGTGTTGTCCTGACTATTTTTGGTAACCTTTGTGTGTATTGAGCCGACGGGGGGGGGGAACGCCAAACTCGGGAACAGCCCTGGGCGGCAAAAGCTCTAGCTACGCCCCTGCGTGACTGTAACTATTCCATAGCCCTGTTTTGTAGACATGTATTCACAGTTTTCCATGGCCAAGCATGACGTATTTTCCAGGTGGCTATTCAACAGACATTAGGGGAGCAAAGAATGGGTACCCACTTTCATGACTTATCTTATTCACAATTCAGAGTATCAAAGGAGGGCGGCACAGGACACTTCCTTAACGAACGCCTGAGCAGCCCTTGATATTAGAGCTATAATGAAGACACAAGCATTAGCGCCTTAGCCTTTCGACATGCGGGGCTTTCAGATAAAAAAAAAAATCTAACAGATAAGGTCTTTATACATGGAATAGACTTCCACAGGGATCACTAGCTAGACGCCATGCTTCCATTTATATTTGTTTGGCTGAACTAAAATAATAAAACTAATTATTTTATCTATATCCAGAGATTCCTTTAATGTTATTTATGATAATGTAAGAGATTGATTAAATACGTACGTGGGAAACCATATTGCTTCAATAATCTCTTCTTTGAAAGTACTTTCATAGCCTAAGAAAAATAACATATGGGTAAGTTATAAAATGCAAGCAGAACCCATTACACAATTCTTCAGGTACTAATTCAGTGCATATAATCGGTGAGGCTGATAAAATATATTTGTTACTGTATTTTTAAAACATCATGGTACCAATTAATTAACACTGGGATTTTGTACGCGAGTGGCTGGCATGACTAAGTTGTGCAGAATGTTTGGCACAATTTATCAGTAATGTGTGCCTCCTCATGATTCACTAGAAATATTACTCCAGTCATGGACTGGAGCAACATTTCTGGGGTAAAAACTCTGCCACCATTGATTAAAGAGTATATGGTGGGCATAGCCACTCCTACCCCAGCTTCATTTTGGTGGTTCTGCCCTAAACACCAAAAGTCTCAAAATTTATGCACATCTACATGTTGCTTTTTAAAGCATTTTCCACCAGTTTTATGGTATAAACACTTTAATGAATCGGGGACCAGGTGTTTTACCTGTAGTGTAATGTAGTATAAAAGCTGTTCATTTGCACCCCAACAACCCCCTTCAGCTCTCTATATTGTTCAAGGAATTAGGTTTGATAAGTCGTTGTATCCAAAACTTGTTCTTATATATTCTTGTGTTGGTAAACATCCTAATTGTGACCATCATAAAAAGTCACAAAGCTAAAATCAGAGATATATATGCATACATTTTATACAGTGGCATTTAAAAGTTTGGACATCCTCACTTGACTGCAAAAGACTTTCAGAAAGATTTATCAGATTCTGGTGTTGTGGTACAATGCTCTACTCTTTATACAGGAAAGAAATATATCTTGGTACCGTGTTAGCCAGTAGATAGAAAATGTATGTAGTCTCGAAAGCTTGCAATTTGTTACCATCTTTTCAGTTAGCCATTAGAAGGTATCAACCACTGAGGACTCTCAATTCTAAATATTTTTCTACTCTTTATAAACAACTGCACAAATATGGCCTTCATGGAAGAGTTATCAGAAGAAAACCTCTGCTGCGTCCTCACCATAAAATTCAGTGTCAGAAATATGAAAAAGAACATCTAAACAAGCCTGATGCATTTTGGAAACAAGTCCTGTGGACCAATGAGGTTACAATAGAACTCTCTGGCCACATTGATCAAAGGTATTTGTGGAGAAAAAAGGGCACAGAATTTCAGGAAAAGAACATCCATGACAATCATTAAGTATAGGGTGCATCAATCATGGTTTGGGGTTGTGTTGCAGTCAATGGTACAGAGAACATTTCATGGGTAGAGCAAAGAATGGATTCAATGAAACTTTAAATAATTCTTGATGCAAACTTAACACAATCTGTAAAAAAACGCTGAAGTTGAAAAGATGAAAAGAGGATGGCTTCTACAAATGGATAATGATCCTAAACAGATGTCAAAATCCACAATCGACTACCTCAAAAGGCTCAAGCTGAAGGTTTTACAATGACACTCACAGTCCTCTGATCTGAACATCATTGAAAATGAGGGTTGGCCTCAAAATAGCAGTGCATGCAAGATGATCAGGAATCTCACAGAACTGAAAGAATGGATGAAAATCCCTCAAACAAGAATTGAAAGACACTTGCCTGGCTACAAAAAGTGTTTACAAGCAGTGACACTTTCAAAATGAGGTTCTACTAACCATGCAGGATGCCCAAACTTTTGCATCAGCTCATTTTCCTTTTTGCAATTTTTAAAATGTAAATGAATATATATGTCGCCTAAAAAAAAAAGCGAATGTGTCATCTTTGACTTTAGCCCTTTTAGAGATCATTTCATCTTCAGCTTAACTGTTCATAATAACAGCAATTTCGACCAGGGGTGTCCAAACCTTTACATGCCACTGAACATGTAAAGCACTTAGATTGTTAGATATCAAACAATGCAATTTTATCGCATGCTATGGATTACAACTGCAATTTTCTTTTTCCAACTTGATTTGAAAATAAAAAACGAAAATAGGACAATACTGAAAATGAGGAAGAGCAGACCCATCAATTGTTTTTTTTTTAATCACAATAGGTTTTATATAGATGATTGCATTTTCATTATTCAAGCAGTTTTAAAGCACAACTTCAGAGCTTTTTTATTGCAGAGCTGGAGTGGTGCTACTAATCTAAGTTACCTGCACTCAGTCTCATACTTACCAGCCACCATTTTCATCTTTTATCCACGCTGGTTGGTCTCCTAGTCTGTGACCTGCTGGATCGCTACAGTGTTTGCTGGGCAATCTGGAATTCCTAGCTAAATGTATGTTTATGTGAACAGAACAAGACCAGAACTATGCTCTCGTGGGCTTTCAATGAGACCTTGTGAGTGTGACCGTTACCTCTGACTTCTGTTGAGGCAGAGGTTGTGGTCACAAGATGGCAGCGCAGGAACAGAGCGGTGCTGGGAAGAGGTAATGACAGCGGCTGGTAAGTATAAAACTAGGGTTGGGGAACTTACATTAGGTGCAGTACTACTGAAGGAAAAAAAAAAAAAAGCTGGAGTTGTGCTTTAAGCTTTTTCCTGAGTAGTGTAACATTCATTTTTATTTCTTTTTAACTATTTATTAAAGTTGCATTGACTTGACAACAAAAGTACATATATTTTATGGAAAAAAATCAGCTTCTAGTGTAAAGAAATGTTAAGCAGTAGCTTAAGTGTAACGACAGGAAGCAGGTGTGTTTTTTTTTTTTTACCCTGGAAAATAATTTGTGATGACAACGTAAGGCCACGGCACACATTGAGTATTTGGTGAGTGTTTTACCTCAGTATTTGTAAGCCAAAACCAGGGTTGGAACAATGGCGTCCTCCCACCCCCAAGAAAAGGAATAGCTAAGGGACTAAGGTAACAGGACTCTTAAAACACATCTCTCCTTCGCCTCTGATGGGTTAGGTAGCAAACTCTAATGACCACTTCCACTAGAATTGTTACTTTTTCACAAAAAAGGTCACCAAAACTAAACAATGTGGTGTACTTTAGGGATGTGACTTAACAGGGAGCGCAATATTTCACAGTTACTGTAATGCCAGCGTACCTGTGTGCTGCCTCCTCCTCCTGGCAGGTACGCCAGCATACTCACCACTCCTGGTCATTCTGTAAGCTCCCTGTCCTCTGCATGTTTCCTGGCAGCATGCTTAGCGCACTCAAGTGTGAACTTCCTGGTTCGTAAAAATAGAGTGTGTGCACTCCTAAAATGTCCCTGGGAAGCATCTGGTACTTAAGGCACCCCCATATTGGGAGGTGAATGTTCAACAACTTGGACTTTAGTGTCTAGCTTGTCTGTAAGCCACTAAGTCCGTTGTCAGGTCCACTCTTTGCCCGAACCTTTGTCCACCACCCTGGGGCTGATTACCAACGCCCGAACCCTGAACCTGTATCTGTTCTTGTCTCAACCTGTGTCCCTGGGTCTGTATGCCCAGGCCTGAACCTGTGTCTGAATTAGGACCTGACTCTTATCCTGTTTGTATCCAGTCTGTATCTTTCACTGAATTTACTGTGTAAGTATTTGAACCTGTCTCTGTATCCTTGTGTTTGGATCAGCACCTGTTTTTGCACCAGCTGTGTTAATTTATTTCCTTCTTCCAAACCTGTTGTTTGAATTAGTCCCTATCCTGGTTTCAATTAAGCTGTCCAACATTTGGCAAATACCCTAATGGAAAATAAACAGACCCATCATAAATAAAAGGATATGTCTGATGGTTTTTGCGTCTGTCAAGCGACAAATACAGCTTGCATAAAACTGGTGTTGTATCCCGGTTTTGGTGACATATTCATGTAGTGATGGTTGTTCTGCTGCTGTATTCATGTAGTGATGAGGATTCTGGTGATATATTCATCACCAGAACCATCATCAGTACATGAATATGAAACCAAAATCTTCATCAGTACAAAATTAGAGCAGTGAGAGCCATCAATAGTATATGAATATGGCACCAGAAACATCAACAGTAAATAAATACATCACCAGAACCACCATCAATACATGATTACCGGAACCATCATAAGCACATAAATACATGACCAGAACCAAGAGTACTAGTATCCAAGAATCAAGCTTAGTACAACAATCAAGTCAGCCCCATAAACAATTGTATCACATTAACCTACAACCCTACAACTCCCAGTATGTCCTTAACAATGATAAGGAGATACTGGGAGTTGTTATTAACAGCCATCATCAGACTGTGGAATACAGAAACCACAGTACTGGTGAGAATTAGTCAGTATCACAAATAAACATTTACATCCAGGTATCTTACAGATTACATCTTCACTGGAGTTGTCTCTTTCTTTTCACATCCACAGCTAGTCTCTGCAGACCTCCCACTTCTCAATTTTTTGCAGCACATTTCAACACACTGCCCTTAAAAATAACAGTGTCATTGAAATGCCCTCTGCATAAAATATCTTTTATATTGTAACCTAAATAAGTGTCCTTTGGTATATGCCCTCCAAACTGTCTATGATTATCAGCTACTAGATGGTGGCCCGTTTCTAACGCATTGGGTATTCTAGAATATGCATGTATGTATATAGCAGCCATATAGTATATAGCACAGGCCACGTAGTATATAGGAGCCATGTAGTATATAGCAGACAAATACTACGTGGCCTGTGCTATATACTATGTGGCTGCTATATACATACATACATACATATTGTAGAATACCCAATGCGTTAATACAGGCCACGCAGTATCTAACACAGCCCAAACAGTATCTAACACAGCCCACGTACTATATAACACAGCCCACGCAGTATATAGCAGCCACGCAGTATATAACACAGGCGACGTAGTATATAAGACAGGCCACGCAGTATATAACACAGTCCACGCAGTGTTGTGAATTTGGTTTCTGGGCTCCCCCGGTGGTTTCTGGTGGTACTGCACTTGTGTGCTTCATCTCCTCTGTTCACCTGTTTCCATCAGGATGTGGGAGTTTTCTATTTAACCTTGCTCCTCAGTCATTTCTATGCCGGCCAACAATGTTACCAGAAGCCTTTCTGTTGCATGTTCCTGCTCCTAGACTACTATCAGCTAAGTTGGACTTTTAGTCCTAAGTTTGTTTTGCATTTTTGTTCCAGTTCTCTGTGATTGAATATTTCTGAGGCTGGAAGCTCTTGTGATCTGAAATTGCCACTCTGGTGTCATGAGTTGATATTAGAGTCTTAAAGTAATTTCAGGATGGTGTTTTGAAAGGGTTTTCAGCTGACTGTGAAGTTCCCTTTTCTGTCTTCCTACTATCTAGTAAGCGGACCTCAATTTGCTAAACCTATTTTCATACTTCGTATGTCAATTTCCTCTTAAATCACCGACAATATATGTGGGGGCTACTGTCTGCCTTTTGGGGAAAATTTCTCTAGAGGTAAGCCAGGTCTGTATTTTCCTCTTCTAGGGTCAGTCAGTCCTCCGGCTGGCGCTGGGCGTCTAGGGATAAAACGTAGGCACGCTACCCGGCCACTGTTAGTTGTGCGGTAGGTTTAGCTCACGGTCAGCTTGAGTTCCCATCTTCCAAGAGCTAGTCCTTTTTTATGCCTTACTACGTTCTCTTGCCATTGAGAACCATGACAGTTTGGCCGGCCAAGGGTTAAAATAATTGGCAGAAGAAAGGAGAGAAAAGAAGTCTGCAGAGAATTTTTTTATTTTTTTTTCTGAGTTTGCTCATTAGTTGATTCACTTGCATCTCTGCTTACTGCAGCCTTCGTCTCTCTCTCCTTCTAATCCTTGAATGGTTCTGATTTCACCTGATTAAAATGGATCCTCAGAGTTTAGCTACAGGTTTGAATAATCTCGCTATGAAGGTTCAAAGTTAACAGGATTTTGTTATTCATGCTCCTATATCTGAACCTAGAATTCCTTTACCTGAATTTTTCTCCGGGGATAGATCTCGCTTCCAGAATTTCAAACATAATTGTAAATTATTTTTGTCTCTGAGATCTCGCTCCGCTGGAGATCCTGCACAGCAGGTCAGGATTGTAATTTCCTTGCTCCGGGGCGACCCTCAGGATTGGGCATTTGCTTTGGCACCAGGGGATCCTGCGTTGCTCAGTGTGGATGCGTTTTTCCTGGCTTTGGGGTTGCTTTATGAGGAACCTCATTTAGAGATTCAGGCTGAAAAAGCCTTAATGGCCCTGTCTCAAGGGCAAGATGAGGCTGAAATATACTGCCAAAAATTTCGTAAGTGGTCTGTGCTTACTCAGTGGAATGAGTGCGCCCTGGCGGCGAATTTCAGAGAGGGTCTCTCTGATGCCATTAAGGATGTTATGGTGGGGTTCCCTGTGCCTACAGGTCTGAATGAGTCCATGACAATGGCTATTCAGATTGATCGGCATTTGCGGGAGCGCAAACCTGTGCACCATTTGGCGGTGTCTACTGAGAAGGCGCCAGAGATTATGCAATGTGATAGAATTCTGTCCAGAAGCGAACGACAGAATTTTAGGCGAAAAAATGGGTTATGCTTCTATTGTGGTGATTCAACTCATGTTATATCAGCATGCTCTAAACGTACTAAGAAGGTTGATAAGTCTGTTTCAATTGGCACTTTACAGTCTAAGTTTATTCTATCTGTGACCCTGATTTGCTCTTTATCGTCTATTACCGCGGACGCCTATGTCGACTCTGGCGCCGCTTTGAGTCTTATGGATTGGTCCTTTGCCAAACGCTGTGGGTTTGATTTAGAGCCTCTGGAAGTTCCTATACCTCTGAAGGGTATTGACTCCACGCCATTGGCTAGTAACAAACCACAATACTGGACACAAGTAACTATGCGTATTAATCCGGATCACCAGGAGATTATTCGCTTCCTTGTGTTGTATAATCTACATGATGTGTTGGTGCTTGGATTGCCATGGCTGCAATCTCATAACCCAGTCCTCGACTGGAAAGCAATGTCTGTGTTAAGCTGGGGATGTCAGGGGACTCATGGGGACGTACCTTTGGTTTCTATTTCGTCATCTATTCCCTCTGAGATTCCGGAATTTTTATCTGATTATCGTGACGTTTTTGAGGAGCCTAAAATTGGTTCACTACCTCCGCACAGAGAGTGCGATTGTACTATAGATATGATTCCGGGCAGTAAGTTTCCAAAGGGTCGTTTATTTAATCTATCTGTGCCTGAACATGCTGCTATGCGGGAATATATTAAGGAGTCCTTGGAAAAGGGACATATTCGTCCTTCGTCATCTCCCTTAGGAGCCGTTTTTTTCTTTGTATCTAAAAAAGATGGCTCTTTGAGGCCGTGTATTGATTATCGGCTTTTGAATAAAATCACGGTTAAATATCAGTATCCTTTGCCACTGCTTACTGATTTGTTTGCTCGAATAAAGGGGGCCAAGTGGTTCTCTAAGATTGATCTTCGTGGGGCGTATAATTTAGTGCGAATTAAGCAGGGGGATGAGTGGAAAACCGCATTTAATACACCTGAGGGCCATTTTGAGTATTTAGTAATGCCTTTTGGTCTTTCAAATGCCCCTTCAGTCTTTCAGTCCTTTATGCATGACATTTTCCGTGAATATTTGGATAAATTTTTGATTGTATATCTGGATGATATTTTGATTTTTTCGGATGACTGGGACTCTCATGTCCAACAGGTCAGGAGGGTTTTTCAGGTTTTGCGCTCTAATTCCTTGTGTGTAAAGGGTTCTAAGTGCGTTTTTGGGGTTCAAAAGATTTCGTTTTTGGGGTACATTTTTTCCCCCTCTTCCATTGAGATGGACCCTGTCAAGGTTCAGGCTATTTGTGATTAGACGCAACCCTCTTCTCTTAAGAGTCTTCAGAAGTTTTTGGGCTTTGCTAATTTTTATCGTCGATTTATAACTGGTTTTTCTGATGTCGCTAAACCGTTGACTGATTTGACTAAGAAGGGTGCTGATGTTGCTGAGTGGTCTGTCATGATCTCAATGGCAAGAGAACATAGCATAAGCATATATAGGAACTAGCTCTTGGAAGATGGGAACTGAGCTGACCATGAACTAAACCTAACGCACAACTAGCAGTGGCCGGGTAGCATGCCTACGTTGATTCTAGATGCCCAGCACCAGCCGGAGGACTAAATAAAGCTAGCAGAGGAAAATATTAGTCCTAGCTCACCTCTAGAGAAATACCCCGAAAGGAGACAGAGGCCCCCCACATGTATTGGCGGTGAGTTGAGATGAAATAACAAACGTAGTATGAAAATAGGTTTAGCAAATTTGAGGTCCACTTACTACATAGCAGAAGACAGAAAGGACACTTTCATGGTCAGCTGAAAACCCTATCAAAAACACCATCCAGAAATTACTTTAAAACTCTGGCATTAACTCATAACACCAGAGTGGCAATTCCTGTTCACAAGAGCTTTCCAGACACAGTAACGAAACTACAGCTGTGAACTGGAACAAAAATGCAAAAACAAACATGGACAAGAGTCCAACTTATCTAGTAGTTGTCTAGGAGCAGGAACAAGCACAGAGAGGCTTCTGATAACATTGTTGACCGGCAAGAAACTAACAGAGCAGCAAGGTTATATAGCGACTCCCACATCTTGATGGGAACAGGTGAACAGAGAAGATGAAGACACCAGTTCAATTCCACCAGTAGCCACCGGGGGAGCCCAGAATCCAAATTCACAAAAGTACCCCCCCCTCAAGGAGGGGGCACCGAACCCTCACCAGAACCACCAGGGCGATCAGGATGGGCCCTATGAAAGGCACGAACCAGATCGGAGGCATGAACATCAGATGCATTCACCCAAGAATTATCCTCCTGGCCGTATCCCCTCCACTTGACCAGATACTGGAGTCTCCGTCTGGAAACACGAGAGTCTAAGATTTTCTCCACAACGTACTCCAACTCACCCTCAACCAACACCGGAGCAGGAGGCTCAACGGAAGGCACAACCGGTACCTCATACCTGCGCAATAATGACCGATGAAAAACGTTATGAATAGAAAAGGATGCAGGGAGGTCCAAACGGAAGGAAACAGGGTTAAGAATCTCCAATATCTTATACGGGCCGATAAACCGAGGCTTAAACTTAGGAGAAGAGACCCTCATAGGGACAAAACGAGAAGACAACCACACCAAATCCCCAACAGAAAGCCGAGGACCAACACGACGGTGGCGGTTGGCAAAAAGCTGAGTCTTCTCCTGGGACAACCTCAAATTGTCCACCACCTGCCCCCAGATCTGATGCAATCTCTCCACCACAGCATCCACTCCAGGACAATCCGAAGATTCCACCTGACCAGAGGAAAATCGAGGATGAAACCCCGAATTACAGAAAAACGGGGACACCAAAGTGGCAGAGCTGGCCCGATTATTGAGAGCGAACTCCGCCAATGGCAAAAAAGCAACCCAATCATCCTGGTCAGCAGACACAAAACACCTCAGATATGTCTCCAGGGTCTGATTAATCCGCTCGGTCTGGCCATTCGTCTGAGGATGGAAAGCGGACGAAAAAGATAAATCTATGCCCATCCTAGCACAGAATGCCCGCCAAAATCTAGACACGAATTGGGTCCCTCTGTCAGAAACGATATTCTCAGGAATACCATGCAAACGAACAACATTTTGAAAAAACAGAGGAACCAACTCGGAAGAAGAAGGTAACTTGGGCAGAGGAACCAAATGCACCATCTTAGAAAAACGGTCACACACCACCCAGATGACAGACATCTTCTGAGAAACAGGCAGATCTGAAATAAAATCCATCGAGATGTGCGTCCAAGGCCTCTTAGGAATAGGCAAGGGCAACAATAATCCACTAGCCCGAGAACAACAAGGCTTGGCCCGAGCACAAACGTCACAAGACTGCACAAAGCCTCGCACATCTCGTGACAGGGAAGGCCACCAGAAGGACCTTGCCACCAAATCCCTGGTACCAAAAATGCCAGGATGACCTGCCAACGCAGAAGAATGAACCTCAGAGATGACTCTACTGGTCCAATCATCAGGAACAAACAGTTTATCAGGTGGGCAACGATCAGGTCTATCCGCCTGAAACTCCTGCAAGGCCCGCCGCAGGTCTGGAGAAACGGCTGACAATACCACTCCATCCTTAAGGATACCTGTGGGCTCAGAGTTACCAGGCGAGTCAGGCTCAAAACTCCTAGAAAGGGCATCCGCCTTAACATTCTTAGAACCCGGTAGGTATGACACCACAAAATTAAACCGAGAGAAAAATAATGACCAGCGCGCCTGTCTAGGATTCAGGCGCCTGGCGGTCTCAAGATAAATCAAATTTTTGTGGTCAGTCAATACCACCACCTGATGTCTGGCCCCCTCAAGCCAATGGCGCCACTCCTCAAAAGCCCACTTCATGGCCAAAAGCTCCCGATTCCCAACATCATAATTCCGCTCAGCGGGCGAAAATTTACGGGAAAAGAAGGCACAAGGCCTCATCACGGAGCAGTCAGAACTTTTCTGCGACAACACTGCCCCAGCTCCGATCTCAGAAGCGTCGACCTCAACCTGAAAAGGTAGAGCAACATCAGGCTGACGCAACACAGGGGCAGAGGAAAAACGGCGCTTAAGCTCCCGAAAGGCCTCCACAGCATCAGGGGACCAATCAGCAACATCAGCACCCTTCTTAGTCAAATCGGTCAATGGTTTAGCAATATCCGAAAAACCAGCAATAAATCGACGATAAAAGTTAGCAAAGCCCAAAAATTTCTGAAGACTCTTAAGAGAAGAGGGCTGCGTCCAATCACAAATAGCTTGAACCTTGACAGGATCCATTTCAATGGAAGAGGGGGAAAAAATATATCCCAAAAAGGAAATCCTCTGTACCCCAAAAACACACTTAGAACCCTTCACACACAAAAAATTAGACCGCAAAACCTGAAAAACCCTCCTGACTTGCTGGACATGAGAGTCCCAGTCATCCGAAAAAATCAGAATATCATCCAGATACACAATCATAAATTTATCCAAATAATCGCGAAAAATATCATGCATAAAGGACTGGAAAACTGACGGAGCATTAGAAAGACCAAAAGGCATCACTAAATACTCAAAGTGGCCCTCGGGCGTATTAAATGCGGTTTTCCACTCATCCCCCTGCCTGATTCGCACCAAATTATACGCCCCACGAAGGTCAATCTTAGAGAACCACTTGGCCCCCTTTATGCGAGCAAACAAATCAGTCAGCAACGGCAATGGGTATTGATATTTAACAGTGATTTTATTCAAAAGCCGATAATCAATACATGGTCTCAAAGAGCCGTCTTTTTTTGACACAAAGAAAAAACCGGCTCCTAAGGGAGATGACGATGGACGAATATGTCCCTTTTCCAAGGACTCCTTTATATATTCTCGCATAGCAGCATGTTCAGGCACAGACAGATTAAATAAACGACCCTTTGGGTATTTACTACCCGGGATTAAATCTATGGCACAATCGCACTCTCGGTGCGGAGGTAACGAACCAAGCTTGGATTCTTCAAAGACGTCACGATAGTCAGACAGGAACTCAGGAATTTCAGAGGAAATGGATGATGAAATGGAAACCACAGGTACATCCCCATGAGCCCCCTTACATCCCCAGCTCAACACAGACATAGCTCTCCAGTCGAGGACTGGGTTGTGAGATTGCAGCCAAGGCAATCCTAGCACCAAATCATCATGTAGATTATACAGCACCAGAAAGCGAATAATCTCCTGGTGATCCGGATTAATACGCATAGTTACTTGTGTCCAGTATTGTGGTTTATTATTAGCCAATGGGGTGGAGTCAATCCCCTTCAGAGGAATAGGAGTCTCCAAAGGCTCTAAATCATACCCACAGCGTTTGGCAAAGGACCAATCCATAAGACTCAAAGCGGCGCCAGAGTCGACATAGGCGTCCGTGGTAATAGATGACAAAGAGCAAATCAGGGTCACAGATAGAATAAATTTAGACGGTAAGGTGCAAATGGAAACAGATTTACCAAGCTTTTTAGTGCGCTTAGAGCATGCTGATATAACATGAGTAGAATCACCACAATAGAAACACAACCCATTTTTCCGTCTAAAATTCTGCCGCTCGCTTCGGGACAGAATTCTATCACACTGCATACTCTCTGGCGACTTCTCAGTGGACACCGCCAGATGGTGCACTGGTTTGCGCTCCCGCAAACGTCTATCGATCTGAATAGCCATTGTCATGGACTCATTCAGACCCGCAGGCACAGGGAAGCCCACCATAACATCCTTAATGGCATCAGAGAGACCCTCTCTGAAAGTCGCCGCCAGGGCGCACTCATTCCACTGAGTAAGCACAGACCATTTACGGAATCTTTGGCAGTAAATTTCCGCTTCATCTTGCCCCTGAGATAGGGACATCAAAGTTTTTTCTGCCTGAAGCTCCAAATGAGGTTCGTCATAAAGCAACCCCAAGGCCAGAAAAAACGCATCCACATTGAGCAACGCAGGATTCCCTGGTGTCAATGAAAAAGCCCAGTCTTGAGGGTCGCCCCGGAGCAAGGAAATCACAATCCTGACCTGCTGTGCAGGGTCTCCGGCAGAGCGAGATTTCAGGGACAAAAATAATTTGCAATTATTTCGAAAATTCTGAAACCCGGATCTATTCCCCGAGAAAAATTCCGGCAAAGGAATTCTCGGCTCAGATACAGGTGCATGACAAACAAAATCTTGCAAATTTTGTACCTTCGTGGCGAGATTATTCAAACCTGCAGTTACACTCTGAAGATCCATTACAAACAGGTGGACACAGAGCCATTCAAGGGTTAAGAGGAGGTAAGAAGCAGCTAGACAGCAATTAAGGGCTAGGCAGCAAAACTCTGAGGGGGGAAAAAAAAAAAAAAAATTCCCTTCAACACTTCTTTTTCTCCTGCTTCAGCCCAAACAATTAACACTTTGAAGGCCGGTCAAACTGTCATGATCTCAATGGCAAGAGAACATAGCATAAGCATATATAGGAACTAGCTCTTGGAAGATGGGAACTGAGCTGACCATGAACTAAACCTAACGCACAACTAGCAGTGGCCGGGTAGCATGCCTACGTTGATTCTAGATGCCCAGCACCAGCCGGAGGACTAAATAAAGCTAGCAGAGGAAAATATTAGTCCTAGCTCACCTCTAGAGAAATACCCCGAAAGGAGACAGAGGCCCCCCACATGTATTGGCGGTGAGTTGAGATGAAATAACAAACGTAGTATGAAAATAGGTTTAGCAAATTTGAGGTCCACTTACTACATAGCAGAAGACAGAAAGGACACTTTCATGGTCAGCTGAAAACCCTATCAAAAACACCATCCAGAAATTACTTTAAAACTCTGGCATTAACTCATAACACCAGAGTGGCAATTCCTGTTCACAAGAGCTTTCCAGACACAGTAACGAAACTACAGCTGTGAACTGGAACAAAAATGCAAAAACAAACATGGACAAGAGTCCAACTTATCTAGTAGTTGTCTAGGAGCAGGAACAAGCACAGAGAGGCTTCTGATAACATTGTTGACCGGCAAGAAACTAACAGAGCAGCAAGGTTATATAGCGACTCCCACATCTTGATGGGAACAGGTGAACAGAGAAGATGAAGACACCAGTTCAATTCCACCAGTAGCCACCGGGGGAGCCCAGAATCCAAATTCACAACAGTGGTCCCCTGCTGCTGTGGAGGCCTTTCGGGAGCTTAAGCGCCGCTTTTCTTCCGCCCCTGTATTGCGTCAGCCTGATGTTACTCTTCCTTTTCAGGTTGAGGTCGACGCTTCAGAAATCGGAGCTGGGGCGGTTTTGTCGCAGAAAAGTTCCGACTGCTCCGTGATGAGACCTTGTGCGTTCTTTTTTCGTAAGTTTTCGCCCGCTGAGCGAAATTATGATATTGGTAATCGGGAGCTCTTGGCTTTGAAGTGGGCTTTTGAGGAGTGGCGTCATTGGCTTGAGGGGGCTAGACATCAGGTGGTGGTATTGACCGACCACAAGAATTTGATTTATCTTGAGTCCGCCAGGCGCCTGAATCCTAGACAGGCGCACTGGTCGTTATTTTTCTCTCGGTTTAATTTTGTGGTTTCTTACCTACCGGGTTCTAAAAATGTGAAGGCGGATGCCCTTTCTAGGAGTTTTGAGCCTGATTCCCCTGGTAATTCTGAACCTACAGGTATCCTTAAGGATGGAGTGATATTATCTGCTGTTTCCCCAGACTTGCGACGGGCCTTGCAGGAGTTTCAGGCGGATAGACCTGATCGTTGCCCGCCTGGTAGATTGTTTGTTCCTGATGATTGGACCAGTAGAGTCATCTCGGAGGTCCAATCTTCTGCGTTAGCAGGTCATCCTGGAATCTTTGGTACCAGGGATTTGGTGGCTAGGTCCTTCTGGTGGCCTTCCCTGTCGCGAGATGTGCGAGGTTTTGTGCAGTCTTGTGATGTTTGTGCTCGGGCCAAGCCTTGTTGTTCTCGGGCTAGTGGATTGTTGTTATCCTTGCCTATTCCGAAGAGGCCTTGGACTCACATCTCCATGGATTTTATTTCTGATCTCCCTGTTTCTCAGAAGATGTCTGTCATCTGGGTGGTGTGTGACCGTTTCTCTAAGATGGTCCATTTGGTTCCCTTGCCTAAATTGCCTTCCTCATCCGAGCTGGTTCCTCTGTTTTTTCAAAATGTGGTGCGCTTGCATGGTATTCCGGAGAATATCGTTTCTGACAGGGGAACCCAATTCATGTCTAGATTTTGGCGAGCGTTCTGTGCTAGGATGGGCATTGATTTGTCTTTTTCGTCTGCTACTAATGGCCAGACCGAGCGAACTAATCAGACCTTGGAGACTTATTTGAGGTGTTTTGTGTCTGCGGATCAGGATGATTGGGTTGCCTTTTTGCTCTTGGCGGAGTTTGCCCTCAATAATCGGGCTAGTTCTGCCACCTTGGTTTCTCCTTTCTTCTGTAATTCGGGGTTTCATCCTCGTTTCTCTTCCGGTCAGGTGGAGTCTTCGGATTGTCCTGGAGTGGATGCTGTGGTGGAGAGGTTGCATCAGATTTGGGGGCATGTGGTGGACAATTTGAAGTTGTCCCAGGAGAAGACTCAGCATTTTGCCAACCGCCGTCGTCGTGTTGGTCCTCGTCTTTGTGTTGGGGACTTGGTGTGGTTATCTTCTCGTTTTGTCCCTATGAAGGTTTCTTCTCCTAAGTTTAAGCCTCGGTTCATCGGCCTGTACAAGATATTGGAGATTCTTAACCCTGTGTCCTTTCGTTTGGACCTCCCTGCATCTTTTTCTATTCATAATGTCTTCCATCGGTCATTGTTGCGCAGGTATGAGGTACCGGTTGTGCCTTCCGTTGAGCCTCCTGCTCCGGTGTTGGTTGAGGGTGAGTTGGAGTACGTTGTCGAGAAGATCTTGGACTCCCGTGTTTCCAGACGGAGACTTCAGTATCTGGTCAAGTGGAAGGGCTACGGTCAGGAGGATAACTCTTGGGTGACAGCCTCTGATGTTCATGCCTCCGATTTGGTCCGTGCCTTTCATAGGGCTCATCCTGATCGCCCTGGTGTTTCTGGTGAGGGTTCGGTGCCCCCTCCTTGAGGGGGGGGGGGTACTGTTGTGAATTTGGTTTCTGGGCTCCCCCGGTGGTTTCTGGTGGTACTGCACTTGTGTGCTTCATCTCCTCTGTTCACCTGTTTCCATCAGGATGTGGGAGTTTTCTATTTAACCTTGCTCCTCAGTCATTTCTATGCCGGCCAACAATGTTACCAGAAGCCTTTCTGTTGCATGTTCCTGCTCCTAGACTACTATCAGCTAAGTTGGACTTTTAGTCCTAAGTTTGTTTTGCATTTTTGTTCCAGTTCTCTGTGATTGAATATTTCTGAGGCTGGAAGCTCTTGTGATCTGAAATTGCCACTCTGGTGTCATGAGTTGATATTAGAGTCTTAAAGTAATTTCAGGATGGTGTTTTGAAAGGGTTTTCAGCTGACTGTGAAGTTCCCTTTTCTGTCTTCCTACTATCTAGTAAGCGGACCTCAATTTGCTAAACCTATTTTCATACTTCGTATGTCAATTTCCTCTTAAATCACCGACAATATATGTGGGGGCTACTGTCTGCCTTTTGGGGAAAATTTCTCTAGAGGTAAGCCAGGTCTGTATTTTCCTCTTCTAGGGTCAGTCAGTCCTCCGGCTGGCGCTGGGCGTCTAGGGATAAAACGTAGGCACGCTACCCGGCCACTGTTAGTTGTGCGGTAGGTTTAGCTCACGGTCAGCTTGAGTTCCCATCTTCCAAGAGCTAGTCCTTTTTTATGCCTTACTACGTTCTCTTGCCATTGAGAACCATGACAGTTTGGCCGGCCAAGGGTTAAAATAATTGGCAGAAGAAAGGAGAGAAAAGAAGTCTGCAGAGAATTTTTTTATTTTTTTTTCTGAGTTTGCTCATTAGTTGATTCACTTGCATCTCTGCTTACTGCAGCCTTCGTCTCTCTCTCCTTCTAATCCTTGAATGGTTCTGATTTCACCTGATTAAAATGGATCCTCAGAGTTTAGCTACAGGTTTGAATAATCTCGCTATGAAGGTTCAAAGTTAACAGGATTTTGTTATTCATGCTCCTATATCTGAACCTAGAATTCCTTTACCTGAATTTTTCTCCGGGGATAGATCTCGCTTCCAGAATTTCAAACATAATTGTAAATTATTTTTGTCTCTGAGATCTCGCTCCGCTGGAGATCCTGCACAGCAGGTCAGGATTGTAATTTCCTTGCTCCGGGGCGACCCTCAGGATTGGGCATTTGCTTTGGCACCAGGGGATCCTGCGTTGCTCAGTGTGGATGCGTTTTTCCTGGCTTTGGGGTTGCTTTATGAGGAACCTCATTTAGAGATTCAGGCTGAAAAAGCCTTAATGGCCCTGTCTCAAGGGCAAGATGAGGCTGAAATATACTGCCAAAAATTTCGTAAGTGGTCTGTGCTTACTCAGTGGAATGAGTGCGCCCTGGCGGCGAATTTCAGAGAGGGTCTCTCTGATGCCATTAAGGATGTTATGGTGGGGTTCCCTGTGCCTACAGGTCTGAATGAGTCCATGACAATGGCTATTCAGATTGATCGGCATTTGCGGGAGCGCAAACCTGTGCACCATTTGGCGGTGTCTACTGAGAAGGCGCCAGAGATTATGCAATGTGATAGAATTCTGTCCAGAAGCGAACGACAGAATTTTAGGCGAAAAAATGGGTTATGCTTCTATTGTGGTGATTCAACTCATGTTATATCAGCATGCTCTAAACGTACTAAGAAGGTTGATAAGTCTGTTTCAATTGGCACTTTACAGTCTAAGTTTATTCTATCTGTGACCCTGATTTGCTCTTTATCGTCTATTACCGCGGACGCCTATGTCGACTCTGGCGCCGCTTTGAGTCTTATGGATTGGTCCTTTGCCAAACGCTGTGGGTTTGATTTAGAGCCTCTGGAAGTTCCTATACCTCTGAAGGGTATTGACTCCACGCCATTGGCTAGTAACAAACCACAATACTGGACACAAGTAACTATGCGTATTAATCCGGATCACCAGGAGATTATTCGCTTCCTTGTGTTGTATAATCTACATGATGTGTTGGTGCTTGGATTGCCATGGCTGCAATCTCATAACCCAGTCCTCGACTGGAAAGCAATGTCTGTGTTAAGCTGGGGATGTCAGGGGACTCATGGGGACGTACCTTTGGTTTCTATTTCGTCATGTATTCCCTCTGAGATTCCGGAATTTTTATCTGATTATCGTGACGTTTTTGAGGAGCCTAAAATTGGTTCACTACCTCCGCACAGAGAGTGCGATTGTACTATAGATATGATTCCGGGCAGTAAGTTTCCAAAGGGTCGTTTATTTAATCTATCTGTGCCTGAACATGCTGCTATGCGGGAATATATTAAGGAGTCCTTGGAAAAGGGACATATTCGTCCTTCGTCATCTCCCTTAGGAGCCGTTTTTTTCTTTGTATCTAAAAAAGATGGCTCTTTGAGGCCGTGTATTGATTATCGGCTTTTGAATAAAATCACGGTTAAATATCAGTATCCTTTGCCACTGCTTACTGATTTGTTTGCTCGAATAAAGGGGGCCAAGTGGTTCTCTAAGATTGATCTTCGTGGGGCGTATAATTTAGTGCGAATTAAGCAGGGGGATGAGTGGAAAACCGCATTTAATACACCTGAGGGCCATTTTGAGTATTTAGTAATGCCTTTTGGTCTTTCAAATGCCCCTTCAGTCTTTCAGTCCTTTATGCATGACATTTTCCGTGAATATTTGGATAAATTTTTGATTGTATATCTGGATGATATTTTGATTTTTTCGGATGACTGGGACTCTCATGTCCAACAGGTCAGGAGGGTTTTTCAGGTTTTGCGCTCTAATTCCTTGTGTGTAAAGGGTTCTAAGTGCGTTTTTGGGGTTCAAAAGATTTCGTTTTTGGGGTACATTTTTTCCCCCTCTTCCATTGAGATGGACCCTGTCAAGGTTCAGGCTATTTGTGATTGGACGCAACCCTCTTCTCTTAAGAGTCTTCAGAAGTTTTTGGGCTTTGCTAATTTTTATCGTCGATTTATAACTGGTTTTTCTGATGTCGCTAAACCGTTGACTGATTTGACTAAGAAGGGTGCTGATGTTGCTGAGTGGTCTGTCATGATCTCAATGGCAAGAGAACATAGCATAAGCATATATAGGAACTAGCTCTTGGAAGATGGGAACTGAGCTGACCATGAACTAAACCTAACGCACAACTAGCAGTGGCCGGGTAGCATGCCTACGTTGATTCTAGATGCCCAGCACCAGCCGGAGGACTAAATAAAGCTAGCAGAGGAAAATATTAGTCCTAGCTCACCTCTAGAGAAATACCCCGAAAGGAGACAGAGGCCCCCCACATGTATTGGCGGTGAGTTGAGATGAAATAACAAACGTAGTATGAAAATAGGTTTAGCAAATTTGAGGTCCACTTACTACATAGCAGAAGACAGAAAGGACACTTTCATGGTCAGCTGAAAACCCTATCAAAAACACCATCCAGAAATTACTTTAAAACTCTGGCATTAACTCATAACACCAGAGTGGCAATTCCTGTTCACAAGAGCTTTCCAGACACAGTAACGAAACTACAGCTGTGAACTGGAACAAAAATGCAAAAACAAACATGGACAAGAGTCCAACTTATCTAGTAGTTGTCTAGGAGCAGGAACAAGCACAGAGAGGCTTCTGATAACATTGTTGACCGGCAAGAAACTAACAGAGCAGCAAGGTTATATAGCGACTCCCACATCTTGATGGGAACAGGTGAACAGAGAAGATGAAGACACCAGTTCAATTCCACCAGTAGCCACCGGGGGAGCCCAGAATCCAAATTCACAAAAGTACCCCCCCCTCAAGGAGGGGGCACCGAACCCTCACCAGAACCACCAGGGCGATCAGGATGGGCCCTATGAAAGGCACGAACCAGATCGGAGGCATGAACATCAGATGCATTCACCCAAGAATTATCCTCCTGGCCGTATCCCCTCCACTTGACCAGATACTGGAGTCTCCGTCTGGAAACACGAGAGTCTAAGATTTTCTCCACAACGTACTCCAACTCACCCTCAACCAACACCGGAGCAGGAGGCTCAACGGAAGGCACAACCGGTACCTCATACCTGCGCAATAATGACCGATGAAAAACGTTATGAATAGAAAAGGATGCAGGGAGGTCCAAACGGAAGGAAACAGGGTTAAGAATCTCCAATATCTTATACGGGCCGATAAACCGAGGCTTAAACTTAGGAGAAGAGACCCTCATAGGGACAAAACGAGAAGACAACCACACCAAATCCCCAACAGAAAGCCGAGGACCAACACGACGGTGGCGGTTGGCAAAAAGCTGAGTCTTCTCCTGGGACAACCTCAAATTGTCCACCACCTGCCCCCAGATCTGATGCAATCTCTCCACCACAGCATCCACTCCAGGACAATCCGAAGATTCCACCTGACCAGAGGAAAATCGAGGATGAAACCCCGAATTACAGAAAAACGGGGACACCAAAGTGGCAGAGCTGGCCCGATTATTGAGAGCGAACTCCGCCAATGGCAAAAAAGCAACCCAATCATCCTGGTCAGCAGACACAAAACACCTCAGATATGTCTCCAGGGTCTGATTAATCCGCTCGGTCTGGCCATTCGTCTGAGGATGGAAAGCGGACGAAAAAGATAAATCTATGCCCATCCTAGCACAGAATGCCCGCCAAAATCTAGACACGAATTGGGTCCCTCTGTCAGAAACGATATTCTCAGGAATACCATGCAAACGAACAACATTTTGAAAAAACAGAGGAACCAACTCGGAAGAAGAAGGTAACTTGGGCAGAGGAACCAAATGCACCATCTTAGAAAAACGGTCACACACCACCCAGATGACAGACATCTTCTGAGAAACAGGCAGATCTGAAATAAAATCCATCGAGATGTGCGTCCAAGGCCTCTTAGGAATAGGCAAGGGCAACAATAATCCACTAGCCCGAGAACAACAAGGCTTGGCCCGAGCACAAACGTCACAAGACTGCACAAAGCCTCGCACATCTCGTGACAGGGAAGGCCACCAGAAGGACCTTGCCACCAAATCCCTGGTACCAAAAATGCCAGGATGACCTGCCAACGCAGAAGAATGAACCTCAGAGATGACTCTACTGGTCCAATCATCAGGAACAAACAGTTTATCAGGTGGGCAACGATCAGGTCTATCCGCCTGAAACTCCTGCAAGGCCCGCCGCAGGTCTGGAGAAACGGCTGACAATACCACTCCATCCTTAAGGATACCTGTGGGCTCAGAGTTACCAGGCGAGTCAGGCTCAAAACTCCTAGAAAGGGCATCCGCCTTAACATTCTTAGAACCCGGTAGGTATGACACCACAAAATTAAACCGAGAGAAAAATAATGACCAGCGCGCCTGTCTAGGATTCAGGCGCCTGGCGGTCTCAAGATAAATCAAATTTTTGTGGTCAGTCAATACCACCACCTGATGTCTGGCCCCCTCAAGCCAATGGCGCCACTCCTCAAAAGCCCACTTCATGGCCAAAAGCTCCCGATTCCCAACATCATAATTCCGCTCAGCGGGCGAAAATTTACGGGAAAAGAAGGCACAAGGCCTCATCACGGAGCAGTCAGAACTTTTCTGCGACAACACTGCCCCAGCTCCGATCTCAGAAGCGTCGACCTCAACCTGAAAAGGTAGAGCAACATCAGGCTGACGCAACACAGGGGCAGAGGAAAAACGGCGCTTAAGCTCCCGAAAGGCCTCCACAGCATCAGGGGACCAATCAGCAACATCAGCACCCTTCTTAGTCAAATCGGTCAATGGTTTAGCAATATCCGAAAAACCAGCAATAAATCGACGATAAAAGTTAGCAAAGCCCAAAAATTTCTGAAGACTCTTAAGAGAAGAGGGCTGCGTCCAATCACAAATAGCTTGAACCTTGACAGGATCCATTTCAATGGAAGAGGGGGAAAAAATATATCCCAAAAAGGAAATCCTCTGTACCCCAAAAACACACTTAGAACCCTTCACACACAAAAAATTAGACCGCAAAACCTGAAAAACCCTCCTGACTTGCTGGACATGAGAGTCCCAGTCATCCGAAAAAATCAGAATATCATCCAGATACACAATCATAAATTTATCCAAATAATCGCGAAAAATATCATGCATAAAGGACTGGAAAACTGACGGAGCATTAGAAAGACCAAAAGGCATCACTAAATACTCAAAGTGGCCCTCGGGCGTATTAAATGCGGTTTTCCACTCATCCCCCTGCCTGATTCGCACCAAATTATACGCCCCACGAAGGTCAATCTTAGAGAACCACTTGGCCCCCTTTATGCGAGCAAACAAATCAGTCAGCAACGGCAATGGGTATTGATATTTAACAGTGATTTTATTCAAAAGCCGATAATCAATACATGGTCTCAAAGAGCCGTCTTTTTTTGACACAAAGAAAAAACCGGCTCCTAAGGGAGATGACGATGGACGAATATGTCCCTTTTCCAAGGACTCCTTTATATATTCTCGCATAGCAGCATGTTCAGGCACAGACAGATTAAATAAACGACCCTTTGGGTATTTACTACCCGGGATTAAATCTATGGCACAATCGCACTCTCGGTGCGGAGGTAACGAACCAAGCTTGGATTCTTCAAAGACGTCACGATAGTCAGACAGGAACTCAGGAATTTCAGAGGAAATGGATGATGAAATGGAAACCACAGGTACATCCCCATGAGCCCCCTTACATCCCCAGCTCAACACAGACATAGCTCTCCAGTCGAGGACTGGGTTGTGAGATTGCAGCCAAGGCAATCCTAGCACCAAATCATCATGTAGATTATACAGCACCAGAAAGCGAATAATCTCCTGGTGATCCGGATTAATACGCATAGTTACTTGTGTCCAGTATTGTGGTTTATTATTAGCCAATGGGGTGGAGTCAATCCCCTTCAGAGGAATAGGAGTCTCCAAAGGCTCTAAATCATACCCACAGCGTTTGGCAAAGGACCAATCCATAAGACTCAAAGCGGCGCCAGAGTCGACATAGGCGTCCGTGGTAATAGATGACAAAGAGCAAATCAGGGTCACAGATAGAATAAATTTAGACGGTAAGGTGCAAATGGAAACAGATTTACCAAGCTTTTTAGTGCGCTTAGAGCATGCTGATATAACATGAGTAGAATCACCACAATAGAAACACAACCCATTTTTCCGTCTAAAATTCTGCCGCTCGCTTCGGGACAGAATTCTATCACACTGCATACTCTCTGGCGACTTCTCAGTGGACACCGCCAGATGGTGCACTGGTTTGCGCTCCCGCAAACGTCTATCGATCTGAATAGCCATTGTCATGGACTCATTCAGACCCGCAGGCACAGGGAAGCCCACCATAACATCCTTAATGGCATCAGAGAGACCCTCTCTGAAAGTCGCCGCCAGGGCGCACTCATTCCACTGAGTAAGCACAGACCATTTACGGAATCTTTGGCAGTAAATTTCCGCTTCATCTTGCCCCTGAGATAGGGACATCAAAGTTTTTTCTGCCTGAAGCTCCAAATGAGGTTCGTCATAAAGCAACCCCAAGGCCAGAAAAAACGCATCCACATTGAGCAACGCAGGATTCCCTGGTGTCAATGAAAAAGCCCAGTCTTGAGGGTCGCCCCGGAGCAAGGAAATCACAATCCTGACCTGCTGTGCAGGGTCTCCGGCAGAGCGAGATTTCAGGGACAAAAATAATTTGCAATTATTTCGAAAATTCTGAAACCCGGATCTATTCCCCGAGAAAAATTCCGGCAAAGGAATTCTCGGCTCAGATACAGGTGCATGACAAACAAAATCTTGCAAATTTTGTACCTTCGTGGCGAGATTATTCAAACCTGCAGTTACACTCTGAAGATCCATTACAAACAGGTGGACACAGAGCCATTCAAGGGTTAAGAGGAGGTAAGAAGCAGCTAGACAGCAATTAAGGGCTAGGCAGCAAAACTCTGAGGGGGGAAAAAAAAAAAAAAAATTCCCTTCAACACTTCTTTTTCTCCTGCTTCAGCCCAAACAATTAACACTTTGAAGGCCGGTCAAACTGTCATGATCTCAATGGCAAGAGAACATAGCATAAGCATATATAGGAACTAGCTCTTGGAAGATGGGAACTGAGCTGACCATGAACTAAACCTAACGCACAACTAGCAGTGGCCGGGTAGCATGCCTACGTTGATTCTAGATGCCCAGCACCAGCCGGAGGACTAAATAAAGCTAGCAGAGGAAAATATTAGTCCTAGCTCACCTCTAGAGAAATACCCCGAAAGGAGACAGAGGCCCCCCACATGTATTGGCGGTGAGTTGAGATGAAATAACAAACGTAGTATGAAAATAGGTTTAGCAAATTTGAGGTCCACTTACTACATAGCAGAAGACAGAAAGGACACTTTCATGGTCAGCTGAAAACCCTATCAAAAACACCATCCAGAAATTACTTTAAAACTCTGGCATTAACTCATAACACCAGAGTGGCAATTCCTGTTCACAAGAGCTTTCCAGACACAGTAACGAAACTACAGCTGTGAACTGGAACAAAAATGCAAAAACAAACATGGACAAGAGTCCAACTTATCTAGTAGTTGTCTAGGAGCAGGAACAAGCACAGAGAGGCTTCTGATAACATTGTTGACCGGCAAGAAACTAACAGAGCAGCAAGGTTATATAGCGACTCCCACATCTTGATGGGAACAGGTGAACAGAGAAGATGAAGACACCAGTTCAATTCCACCAGTAGCCACCGGGGGAGCCCAGAATCCAAATTCACAACAGTGGTCCCCTGCTGCTGTGGAGGCCTTTCGGGAGCTTAAGCGCCGCTTTTCTTCCGCCCCTGTATTGCGTCAGCCTGATGTTACTCTTCCTTTTCAGGTTGAGGTCGACGCTTCAGAAATCGGAGCTGGGGCGGTTTTGTCGCAGAAAAGTTCCGACTGCTCCGTGATGAGACCTTGTGCGTTCTTTTTTCGTAAGTTTTCGCCCGCTGAGCGAAATTATGATATTGGTAATCGGGAGCTCTTGGCTTTGAAGTGGGCTTTTGAGGAGTGGCGTCATTGGCTTGAGGGGGCTAGACATCAGGTGGTGGTATTGACCGACCACAAGAATTTGATTTATCTTGAGTCCGCCAGGCGCCTGAATCCTAGACAGGCGCACTGGTCGTTATTTTTCTCTCGGTTTAATTTTGTGGTTTCTTACCTACCGGGTTCTAAAAATGTGAAGGCGGATGCCCTTTCTAGGAGTTTTGAGCCTGATTCCCCTGGTAATTCTGAACCTACAGGTATCCTTAAGGATGGAGTGATATTATCTGCTGTTTCCCCAGACTTGCGACGGGCCTTGCAGGAGTTTCAGGCGGATAGACCTGATCGTTGCCCGCCTGGTAGATTGTTTGTTCCTGATGATTGGACCAGTAGAGTCATCTCGGAGGTCCAATCTTCTGCGTTAGCAGGTCATCCTGGAATCTTTGGTACCAGGGATTTGGTGGCTAGGTCCTTCTGGTGGCCTTCCCTGTCGCGAGATGTGCGAGGTTTTGTGCAGTCTTGTGATGTTTGTGCTCGGGCCAAGCCTTGTTGTTCTCGGGCTAGTGGATTGTTGTTATCCTTGCCTATTCCGAAGAGGCCTTGGACTCACATCTCCATGGATTTTATTTCTGATCTCCCTGTTTCTCAGAAGATGTCTGTCATCTGGGTGGTGTGTGACCGTTTCTCTAAGATGGTCCATTTGGTTCCCTTGCCTAAATTGCCTTCCTCATCCGAGCTGGTTCCTCTGTTTTTTCAAAATGTGGTGCGCTTGCATGGTATTCCGGAGAATATCGTTTCTGACAGGGGAACCCAATTCATGTCTAGATTTTGGCGAGCGTTCTGTGCTAGGATGGGCATTGATTTGTCTTTTTCGTCTGCTACTAATGGCCAGACCGAGCGAACTAATCAGACCTTGGAGACTTATTTGAGGTGTTTTGTGTCTGCGGATCAGGATGATTGGGTTGCCTTTTTGCTCTTGGCGGAGTTTGCCCTCAATAATCGGGCTAGTTCTGCCACCTTGGTTTCTCCTTTCTTCTGTAATTCGGGGTTTCATCCTCGTTTCTCTTCCGGTCAGGTGGAGTCTTCGGATTGTCCTGGAGTGGATGCTGTGGTGGAGAGGTTGCATCAGATTTGGGGGCATGTGGTGGACAATTTGAAGTTGTCCCAGGAGAAGACTCAGCATTTTGCCAACCGCCGTCGTCGTGTTGGTCCTCGTCTTTGTGTTGGGGACTTGGTGTGGTTATCTTCTCGTTTTGTCCCTATGAAGGTTTCTTCTCCTAAGTTTAAGCCTCGGTTCATCGGCCTGTACAAGATATTGGAGATTCTTAACCCTGTGTCCTTTCGTTTGGACCTCCCTGCATCTTTTTCTATTCATAATGTCTTCCATCGGTCATTGTTGCGCAGGTATGAGGTACCGGTTGTGCCTTCCGTTGAGCCTCCTGCTCCGGTGTTGGTTGAGGGTGAGTTGGAGTACGTTGTCGAGAAGATCTTGGACTCCCGTGTTTCCAGACGGAGACTTCAGTATCTGGTCAAGTGGAAGGGCTACGGTCAGGAGGATAACTCTTGGGTGACAGCCTCTGATGTTCATGCCTCCGATTTGGTCCGTGCCTTTCATAGGGCTCATCCTGATCGCCCTGGTGTTTCTGGTGAGGGTTCGGTGCCCCCTCCTTGAGGGGGGGGGGGTACTGTTGTGAATTTGGTTTCTGGGCTCCCCCGGTGGTTTCTGGTGGTACTGCACTTGTGTGCTTCATCTCCTCTGTTCACCTGTTTCCATCAGGATGTGGGAGTTTTCTATTTAACCTTGCTCCTCAGTCATTTCTATGCCGGCCAACAATGTTACCAGAAGCCTTTCTGTTGCATGTTCCTGCTCCTAGACTACTATCAGCTAAGTTGGACTTTTAGTCCTAAGTTTGTTTTGCATTTTTGTTCCAGTTCTCTGTGATTGAATATTTCTGAGGCTGGAAGCTCTTGTGATCTGAAATTGCCACTCTGGTGTCATGAGTTGATATTAGAGTCTTAAAGTAATTTCAGGATGGTGTTTTGAAAGGGTTTTCAGCTGACTGTGAAGTTCCCTTTTCTGTCTTCCTACTATCTAGTAAGCGGACCTCAATTTGCTAAACCTATTTTCATACTTCGTATGTCAATTTCCTCTTAAATCACCGACAATATATGTGGGGGCTACTGTCTGCCTTTTGGGGAAAATTTCTCTAGAGGTAAGCCAGGTCTGTATTTTCCTCTTCTAGGGTCAGTCAGTCCTCCGGCTGGCGCTGGGCGTCTAGGGATAAAACGTAGGCACGCTACCCGGCCACTGTTAGTTGTGCGGTAGGTTTAGCTCACGGTCAGCTCGAGTTCCCATCTTCCAAGAGCTAGTCCTTTTTTATGCCTTACTACGTTCTCTTGCCATTGAGAACCATGACAACGCAGTATATCACACTGCCCATGTAGTATATAGCACAGCCCATGCAGTATATCACACAGCCCACGCAGTATTTAGCAGTGTGGGCACCATATCCCTGTTAAAAAAAATAATTAAAATAAAAAATAGTGATATACTCACCCGCCGGGATCCACCAAAGCTCTGGCGATGTGCGCGTGGCTGCCGCCATCATCCGTTCCCAGGATGCATTGTGAAATTGCCCAGAAGACTTAGCGGTCTCGCTAGACCGCTAAGTCTACTGGGTAATTTCGCAATGCATCTCTGGGAACGGAAGATGGCGGCAGGCGCGAGCGCATCGTCGGACGACGGAAGGTGAGAATAGCAGTTTGTTTTTTTTTTATTATTTTTAACATTGCATCTTTTTACTATTGATTCTGCATAGGCAGCATCAATAGTAAAAAGACACACAGGGTTAATAGCAGCGGTAACGGAGTGCGTTACCCGCGGCATAACACTGTCCGTTACCGCTGGCATTAACCCTGTGTGAGCGGTGACCAGAGGGGAGTATGCGGGCGCTGGGCACTGACTGCAGGGGAGTAGGGAGGGCCTAATCGGACTGTGCCCATCGCTGACTGGTTGCGGCAGCCATGACAGGCAGCTGGCGAGACCAATCAGCGACGCGGGATTTCCGTGACGGAAGTTGCAGACAAAAAAAAACAGGAAGTACCCCTTAGACAATTATATATATATAGAATAGATGGTAGCCCGATTCTAATGCATCGGTTATTCTAGAATATGTATGTAGTTTATTTATGAAGATTTTAGAATAATACATTGAATACACAGGATTCGGCCAACCGCGACCAATTAGCGAAGCGCGGTTCAAATCCCGCGCCAATTCGTGGCCGGACTGCAACTGTCGCTGATTGTTCATGGCCGGCCACGTAGTATATACCACAGCCATGTAGTATATAACAGCCCACGTAATAAATAGCACAGCCACGTAGTACATAGCACAGCCACGTAGTATATTGCACAGCCACGTAGTATATTGCACAGCCACGTAGTATATAGCACAGCCAAGTAGTATATAGCACAGCCACGTAGTATATAACACAGCCCACGGAGTATATAGCACAGCCCACGGAGTGTATAACAACCCACATAGCATATAACACAGCCACGTAGTATATAACAGCCCACGCACGCAGTATATAACACTACCCACAGAGTGTATAACACAGCCCATGTAGTGTAAAACACAGCCCACGTAGTATATAGCACAGCCCACGTAGTATATAGCACAGCCCACGTAGTATATAACAGCCCATGCAGTATATAACACAGCCACGTAGTATATAGCACAGCCACGTAGTATATTGTACAGCCTTGTAGTATATTGCACAGCCCACGTAGTATATTGCACAGCCCACGTAGTATATTCCACAGCCCCCGTAGTATACTGCACAGCCCACGTAGTATATTGCACAGCCCACGTAGCACATTGCACAGCCCACGTGGTATATTGCACAGCCCACGTAGTATATTGCACAGCACACGTAGTATATTGCACAGCACACGTAGTATATTGCATAGCCCACATAGTATATAGGAATGTGGGCATCATAACCCTGTTAAAAAAAAAGAATTAAAATAAAAAATAGTTATATACTCACCTTCCGTTGGCTCCCGGATCCAGGCAAAGCGTTTACCGATGCTGCTCGCGTGCTCCGGTCCCAAGAGTGCATTGCGGTCTCACGAGACCGCTACGTCATCATCTCGCGAGATCGCAATACAAGGAGCGGTCAGCGGAGCATCGCGAGGAGCAGGAAAGGCCGGTTCTGGATCCGAGGGGCCGACGGACGGTGAGTATATAACTATTTTTTATTTTTATTATTTTTAACATTAGATCTTTTTACTATTGATGCTGCATAGGCAGCATCAATAGTAAAAAGTTGGTCAGACAGGGTTAATAGCAGAGTTAACGGAGTGCGTTACACCGTGGTATAATGCGGTCCGTTAATGCTGCCATTAACCCTGTGTGAGCGCTGACTGGAGGGGAGTATGGAGCGGGCACTGACTGCAGGGAGTAAGGAGCGGCCATTTTGCCGCCGGACTGTGCCCGTTGCTGATTGGTCATGGCTGTTTTGCCGCGACCAATCAGCGACTTGGGATTTCCGTTACAGACAGACAGAAAGACAGACAGAATGACGGAAGTGACCCTTAGACAATTATATAGTAGATAACCGGCACTCCATCCACCCTTATGAACCACGGTCTATACCATGGCTGTCCCCAGTCTAATTTCCCATTACACTTTCTATATCTCCACACTGCCCCCTACCATGCTAATTCCTCTCTGCACATCTCGTATCTTCACAGCATAGACAATTGCCTTCAGATGACTCCAAAGATAAAAGTCTAAGGGGCTCAGATCGGGAGACCTTGGTGGCCATTCAACTGGCCCACGACGACCAATCCACTTTCCAGGAAACTGTTCATGTAGCAATACTCGGACCTGACACCCATAAAATGGTGGTGCACCATCTTGTTGGGAAAACTGTTGTGAATTAGACTTTTTTGATTCCCTCTTGTGGTCACTAGTGATATGACTCTGGGATTGTCTTTCCTCAGTTTGGCACCCACCTGGGTCGTTAGTCCAGGGGTGTTGCTATATAAACTTCCTGGTTTCTCAGTCCAGTGCCTGGCATCGTTGTAATCAGTTCATTTCTGTTTGCTCCTGTCTGCTGGTCTTGGATCTTGCAAAATTAAGCTAAGTCCTGCTTCCTTGTTTTTTTGGTTATTTGCTTTGCTCTTATTTTTTGTCCAGCTTGTACTAAATGCGATTCCTGATTTTGCTGGAAGCTCTAGGGGGCTGGTGTTCTCCCCCCGGGCCGTTAGACGGTTCGGGGGTTCTTGAATATCCAGCGTGGAAATTTTGATAGGGTTTTTGCTGACCATATAAGTCATCTTTCTATATTCTGCTATTAGTCAGTGGGCCTCTCTTTGCTAAATATCTAGTTCATTCTTACGTTTGTCTTTTCTCCTTACCTCACCGTTATTATTTGTTGGGGGCTTGTATCCAACTTTTGGGGTCTTTTCTCTGGAGGCAAGAAAGGTCTATCTTTTCCCTTCTAGGGTTAGTTAGTTCTCCGGCTGGCGCGAGACGTCTAGAACCAACGTAGGCACGTTCCCTGGCTGCTGCTATTTGTGGTGCTAGGATTAGATATATGGTCAGCCCAGTTACCACTGCCCTATGAGCTGGTTTTTTGTGTTTGCAGACTTGGTATGTACTTTTGAGACCCTCTGCCATTGGGGTCATAACAGTATGCCAGGCCAAGGTTGAATGTTTAATGCATTGCAGAAGTGGGATTACAAGAAAGGAAAGTCTGAGTTTTTTTTTTTTTTTCTTTCCTCTCTTTTTTCCTCCCCTTTACCTCTGAGTGGCTTGTGCTTGCTGCAGACATGAATGTCCAGACTTTGATTACAAGTGTGGATCAGCTTGCTGCTCGTGTGCAGGGCATACAAGATTTTGTTACCAGTAGTCCTATGTCTGAACCTAAAATACCTATTCCTGAACTGTTCTGTGGAGACCGATTTAAGTTTAGGAATTTCAGGAATAATTGTAGATTGTTTCTATCTCTGAGACCCCGTTCATCTGGAGACTCAGCTCAGCAAGTAAAAATTGTTATCTCTTTCTTACGGGGCGACCCTCAGGATTGGGCCTTCTCGCTAGCGCCAGGAGATCCGGCATTGGCAAATATTGATGCGTTTTTTCTGGCGCTCGGATTGCTTTCAGGCAGAAAAAGCCTTGCTGGCTATTTCTCAGGGTCAGGATGAAGCTGAAGTGTATTGCCAAAAATTTTGGAAATGGTCCGTGCTTACTCAGTGGAATGAGTGTGCTCTGGCCGCAAATTTCAGAAATGGCCTTTCTGAAGCCATTAAGAATGTGATGGTGGGTTTCTCCATTCCTACAGGTCTGAATGATTCCATGGCCCTGGCTATTCAAATTGACCGGCGTTTGCAGGAGCGCAAAGCCGCGAATCCCCTGGTGGTGTTGTCTGAACAAACACCTGATTTAATGCAATGTGGTAGAATTCAGACTAGAAATGAACGGAAAAATCATAGACGTCAGAATGGGTTGTGTTTTTACTGTGGTGATTCTACACATGTTATATCAGCATGCTCTAAACGCCTAACTAGGGTTGTTAGTCCTGTCGCCATTGGTAATTTGCAACCTAAATTTATTTTGTCTGTGACTTTAATTTGCTCATTGTCCTCCTACCCTGTTATGGCGTTTGTGGATTCAGGTGCTGCCCTGAGTCTTATGGATCTGTCGTTTGCCAAGCGCTGTGGTTTTGTTCTTGAGCCGTTGGTAAATCCTATCCCTCTTAGAGGTATTGATGCTACGCCATTGGCGGAAAATAAACCGCAGTTTTGGACACAGGTAACCATGTGCATGACTCCTGAACATCGGGAGGTGATTCGTTTTCTTGTTCTGCATAAAATGCATGATCTGGTCGTTTTGGGTCTGCCATGGTTACAGACCCATAATCCAGTCTTGGATTGGAAGGCAATGTCTGTGTCAAGTTGGGGCTGTCAGGGAATTCATGGTGATTCCCCGCCGGTGTCTATTGCTTCCTCTACTCCTTCGGAAGTTCCTGAGTATTTGTCTGATTACCAGGATGTATTCAGCGAGTCCAGGTCCAGTGCTCTTCCTCCTCATAGGGACTGTGACTGCGCTATAGATTTGATTCCAGGTAGTAAATTTCCTAAGGGAAGATTATTTAATCTGTCTGTACCTGAGCATACCGCAATGCGTTCGTATATCAAGGAATCTCTGGAGAAGGGGCATATCCGTCCATCCTCTTCCCCTCTTGGTGCGGGATTCTTTTTTGTGGCCAAGAAGGACAGATCTTTGAGACCTTGTATTGACTATCGGCTTCTGAATAAAATCACTGTTAAATTTCAGTATCCTTTGCCTCTGTTGTCGGACTTGTTTGCCCGGATTAAAGGTGCAAAGTGGTTCACCAAGATAGATCTTCGTGGTGCGTACAACCTTGTGCGCATTAAGCAAGGAGATGAATGGAAAACTGCATTTAATACGCCCGAAGGTCATTTTGAGTACTTGGTGATGCCTTTCGGGCTCTCTAATGCTCCTTCAGTGTTTCAGTCCTTTATGCATGATATTTTCCAGAAGTATCTGGATAAATTTATGATTGTTTATCTGGATGATATTCTGTTTTTTCTGATGATTGGGACTCGCATGTAGAGCAGGTCAGGATGGTGTTTCAGGTTTTGCGTGAGAATGCTTTGTTTGTCAAGGGCTCAAAGTGTCTCTTTGGAGTACAGAAGGTTCCCTTTTTGGGTTTTATTTTTTCCCCTTCTGCGGTGGAGATGGACCCAGTCAAGGTCCGAGCTATTCATGATTGGACTCAACCCACGTCAGTTAAGAGTCTTCAGAAGTTCTTGGGTTTTGCTAACTTCTACCGTCGTTTTATCGCTAATTTTTCTAGCGTTGTTAAACCTTTGACGGATATGACCAAGAAAGGTTCTGATGTTGCTAACTGGGCTCCTGCAGCCGTGGAAGCCTTTCAAGAGTTGAAGCGCCGGTTTACTTCGGCGCCTGTTTTGTGCCAGCCTGATGTCTCACTTCCCTTTCAGGTTGAAGTGGATGCTTCTGAGATTGGGGCAGGGGCCGTTTTGTCGCAGAGAGGCCCTGGTTGCTCTGTAATGAGACCATGTGCTTTTTTCTCTAGGAAGTTTTCGCCTGCTGAGCGGAATTATGATGTTGGCAATCGGGAGTTGTTAGCCATGAAGTGGGCATTTGAGGAGTGGCGTCATTGGCTCGAGGGTGCTAAGCATCGTGTGGTGGTCTTGACTGATCACAAAAATCTGATGTATCTCGAGTCTGCTAAACGCCTGAATCCTAGACAGGCCCGCTGGTCATTGTTTTTCTCCCGTTTTGACTTTGTGGTCTCGTATTTACCAGGTTCAAAGAATGTGAAGGCTGATGCTCTTTCAAGGAGCTTTGTGCCTGACTCTCCTGGAGTCGCAGAACCAGTTGGTATTCTCAAAGAGGGAGTTATCCTGTCAGCCATTTCTCCGGATTTGCGACGTGTGTTGCAGAGATTTCAGGCTGGTAGACCTGACTCTTGTCCACCTGACAAGACTGTTTGTTCCTGATAAGTGGACCAGCAGAGTCATTTCCGAGGTTCATTCCTCGGTGTTGGCAGGGCATCCGGGACTTTTTGGCACCAGAGATCTGGTGGCTAGGTCCTTTTGGTGGCCTTCCTTGTCACGGGATGTGCGGTCATTTGTGCAGTCCTGTGGGACTTGTGCTCGAGCTAAGCCTTGCTGTTCTCGTGCCAGCGGGTTGCTCTTGCCCTTGCCTGTCCCGAAGAGGCCTTGGACACACATTTCCATGGATTTAATTTCAGATCTTCAGGTGTCTCAGGGCATGTCTGTCATCTGGGTGGTATGTGATCGCTTTTCCAAGATGGTCCATTTGGTATCTTTGCCTAAGCTGCCTTCCTCTTCCGATCTGGTTCCTTTGTTCTTTCAGAATGTGGTTCGTTTACACGGCATTCCTGAGAATATTGTGTCTGACAGAGGATCCCAGTTTGTTTCCAGGTTCTGGCGATCCTTTTGTGCTAAGATGGGCATTGATTTGTCGTTTTCGTCTGCCTTTCATCCTCAGACTAATGGACAAACGGAGCGAACTAATCAGACTCTGGAGGCTTATTTGAGGTGTTTTGTTTCTGCAGATCAGGATGATTGGGTGACCTTCTTGCCGTTGGCTGAGTTTGCCCTTAATAATCGGGCTAGTTCCGCTACTTTGGTTTCGCCATTTTTTTGCAACTCTGGTTTCCATCCTCGTTTTTCCTCGGGACATGTGGAGCCTTCTGACTGTCCTGGGGTAGATTCCGTGGTGGATAGGTTGCAGCGGATCTGGAATCATGTGGTGGACAACTTGAAGTTGTCACAGGAGAAGGCTCAGCGTTTTGCCAACCGCCGCCGCGGTGTGGGTCCCCGACTTCGTGTTGGGGATTTGGTATGGCTGTCTTCTCGATTTGTTCCTATGAAGGTCTCCTCTCCTAAATTTAAGCCTCGCTTCATCGGTCCTTACAAGATATTGGAAATCCTTAATCCTGTGTCCTTTCGCTTGGATCTTCCGGTGTCGTTTGCCATTCACAACGTGTTCCATAGGTCTTTGTTGCGGCGGTACGTTGTACCTGTGGTTCCTTCTGTTGAGCCTCCTGCTCCGGTGTTGGTTGAGGGCGAGTTGGAGTACGTGGTGGAGAAGATCTTGGATTCTCGTCTCTCCAGGCGGAGGCTTCAGTATCTGGTCAAGTGGAAGGGCTATGGTCAGGAGGATAATTCCTGGGTGGTTGCCTCTGATGTGCATGCGGCCGATTTAGTTTGTGCCTTTCACGCTGCTCATCCTGATCGCCCTGGTGGTCTTGGTGAGGGTTCAGTGACCCCTCCTTAAAGGGGGGGTACTGTTGTGAATTAGACTTTTTTGGCTCCCTCTTGTGGTCACTAGTGATATGACTCTGGGATTGTCTTTCCTCAGTTTGGCACCCACCTGGGTCGTTAGTCCAGGGGTGTTGCTATATAAACTTCCTGGTTTCTCAGTCCAGTGCCTGGCATCGTTGTAATCAGTTCATTTCTGTTTGCTCCTGTCTGCTGGTCTTGGATCTTGCAAAATTAAGCTAAGTCCTGCTTCCTTGTTTTTTTGGTTATTTGCTTTGCTCTTATTTTTTGTCCAGCTTGTACTAAATGTGATTCCTGATTTTGCTGGAAGCTCTAGGGGGCTGGTGTTCTCCCCCCGGGCCGTTAGACGGTTCGGGGGTTCTTGAATATCCAGCGTGGAAATTTTGATAGGGTTTTTGCTGACCATATAAGTCATCTTTCTATATTCTGCTATTAGTCAGTGGGCCTCTCTTTGCTAAATATCTAGTTCATTCTTACGTTTGTCTTTTCTCCTTACCTCACCGTTATTATTTGTTGGGGGCTTGTATCCAACTTTTGGGGTCTTTTCTCTGGAGGCAAGAAAGGTCTATCTTTTCCCTTCTAGGGTTAGTTAGTTCTCCGGCTGGCGCGAGACGTCTAGAACCAACGTAGGCACGTACCCCGGCTGCTGCTATTTGTGGTGCTAGGATTAGATATATGGTCAGCCCAGTTACCACTGCCCTATGAGCTGGTTTTTTGTGTTTGCAGACTTGGTATGTACTTTTGAGACCCTCTGCCATTGGGGTCATAACAGAAAACTCAGGGAACGTGCCAAAGAGGGCACCACATCATCATGATGGTTGTCGTGGGTCATCAAGGTCTCCCGATCTGACCCCCTTAGACTTTTATCTTTGGGGTCATCTGAAGGCAATTGTCTATGCTGTGAAGATACAAGATGTACAGCATCTGAAACAACGGATACTGGAAGCCTGTGCTAGCATTTCTTCTGCGGTGTTGCTATCAGTGTGTCAAGAGTAGGAGAAGAGGGTTGCATTGACAATCCAACACAATAGGCAGCACTTTGAACACATTTTATAAGTGGTCATAAACTTGTAAATAACTCATGAAAGAATAAAGTTACATTAAAACCAAGCACACCATTGTTTTACTTGTGAAATTCTCAATAAGTTTGATGTGTCACATGACTCTCTTCCCATTGAAAAAATAAAGTTGGATCCAAAATGTCTGACTTCAAGATGGCCGCAATGATCACCACCCATCTTGAAAAGTTTTCCCCCTCCCATATACTAATGTGCCACAAACAGGAAGTTGATATCACCAACCATTCCCATTTTATTTAGGTGTATCCATATAAATGGCCCACCCTTCAGTTGTTAATTAGTGACAGATCCACCTCTTGTATTTAGTAGGAGGTTGCATAGCATCACAGAGTACTGGAAAGTAATCTAAGCCTCAACCAAAATTCATAATGCAATTCAGTTACGAAAGGTCACAATTCCAATTAAAAGATGAGGAGAAATCCAATATTGTGACATACAGCCCCACTGAGACATGACAGGATAAAGAATACTAGCTAGAAAACCAGCTACACTAAATTACTTTTTTTTAATGCAATTCAAAACATCGTCTCACAAAATGACTATGCGCCACACATTTGTCATAAGTCTGTACTAAACTCCTCTAAATGACAAAATACTTTATGCAAAAATGTAATGGAATAACGATTTATGGTTTTTTTCTGTCTACCCAATCAACTGGAGTAAATTTACACTGACAGTTTCGTTTACACAGCTTCCTATGTTACTACCCTGAATGGCTTCAGCTGGGTACTGAGATTACTAGTTCACGCAAAGTGGATGTGATGCCATGAAAAATCATGCTCATTGTGCATTTAAAGATGTGGTGGGTTATTTTTTTCCCCACAAGCTTGGAAAAAAAACTGCATGTAAAAAAATTACATTTTTAAATACGGAACTTCACAGTTTCTGCGTGAAAAGACACATACAAAAAAATCTACAATAAATCTGTCCCATAATGCATGAGACCATGTTCACACATAGTATAAATGCTGCTTTTTATTGTCATGTTTTCTGCAGGTGTTCACACCAAATTCTGCAATAGGAATCGTCTCCGATTATTGTGTTTTTGATGTGGGTTTTTTTGTGTATTTTCTCCTTCATTGATGTGTTTTTGGTGCAGAGTTGAAGCAGCATTTTAATGCATTTTTTGGGACAGAATAACATAAATTTTGCACTTAAAGAGGTTGTCTGGCCATAGGGTACAAGTCTACATTCATTCTATGTGACTGAAGACTTGTGAATCCTCCAGCGCTGGCACTGGGAGCGTGTCCACAAGTATATGATTTGCATATATGTGATCACATGCTGACTAGACGTGTGTAGCCATGCCAATGCAAGTGTAGTGAGTGAGGCTGGAAACGTCTAGTTGGAATGTGACCAGAAATATGCAAATCAAATACTTGTGGTCATATTACTATCAGTTCCCTGTGCCAGCACCAGAAAATCCACACAGCACACAGTGCATGCGCTGTGAGGATTCACAAGTCTGCAGTCACATAGAGTGACTAAGGATAGAAAAAAAAAAAACATTAAAAATGAAATTGCATTTTTTATATACATTTTTTTTTCAGGATTGCCCCAGAAGCCTATGGAGACAAATTGCAGCAAAAATGCACAGTTTTTTTCAGACTGAAAAGCTTTGATTCTGCACCTAAAAATGCAACTCTGATTTGTACGTGTTTTCTTCAGGCTTACCATATAAGATTATAGATAGAACAACCAATTATCCCACCGTTAAATAGCCGTAAAGCAAAAACATATTATAGAGACGCCAAAAAAGAAAACTTTACAAAAGGCCAGGGTATAAATATTTTAAAAATATGAAATTTATTAGACACATTAAAAACAATAAATAAAAAGAGCACCCCAGGTTACAGGAAGAGGGTGAGTACACCCAGATAATGTAAAACATAAATGTGGCACCCCCAGGAGTCCGGTTGCCACTGGCATGGCCTCCCTCACAGGGTGATGTCATGCCTGGAAGCAAGGAGGGGTCCCCTTACCAGGTGATACCAGCATCCAACACTTTCCTTACTCCAGACCAGAAGGGGAAGCTCTAACACCTGGTTTCAGGGGAGCTTCCTATAAGTTCTGGCCTGGAGGTGGAGTTAGTGAGTCTTAGACAGAGTCTGAGAGAGAGAGTGAGGGAAGAGGGGATAAGTTGAGGAGAACCTAGGGAGTGGAGCTGCAACCAATCTCACCCCAGAACTGAGCACCAGAAACCGGACACCAGAGTCCGTGGTTGTGTGGGTACTGAAGTCCCTGCAGCTAAATCCGGAGGGCAAGAGACTACAGGTCTCCTGGCCCCATCTGACACCCGGAGGCACAGCAGCATACCAGACAACGGAGTCGCCACGAGGGAGTGACAGCTGTAACAGGCTCAAGCTGCCTGCTATGCGGGTAATGTCCCATTTAATGGACAGACTATGAGAGGGACTTGAGCAGAGAATAAAGCAACAAGGACCCAGAGAACAGCGCAGTAGGAAGGCCTCCAAACCCACCTGGCTAGGTGGATTCTGAATTGCTTCCAGGCTGCCCGGATCTCCATTACCACCTGTTACCCGTGCCCCGGACTGCACCTTTAACCAGGGATTAAAGGTAAAGAAAACTGCAGCCCTTTTGTCTTCTAGTCATTTCCCGCACCCCCAGTGCTGCACCCCAACGTCCAAGATCCCATTACAAAACTGTACAGGTAGACCTGGGGCCTCGCTCCACCTGTGGGGAGCATAACCATCCCAGCTGCATCACCATCGGCACCAGCGGTCTCCTTAAGCAGTATCGGCCATCTATAGCCGAACACCACAGGTGGCGTCACGTTAAAACCCCTATAACCTTTCCTTCCTCATTTTTATTGCACGACCAGTACCCCACGGCCCTAGTGGGCGTTGCATAAACAAGTACTCAAAAATTATTAGTATAGAGTATTCGCATGGACCCTAAGGCCTGTTTCACACATTAGTGGCTCCGGTACGTGTGGTGACAGTTTTCTCACGTACCGGAGACACTGACTCACGTAGACACATTAAAATCAATGTGTCTCTGCACATGTCAGCGTGTTTTCATGGACCGTGTGTCCGTTTGAAAAACACGGAGACATGTCAGTGTTCGTGGGAGCGCAGGTATCGCACGGACCTATTAAAGTCAATGGGTCCGTGTAAAATACGTACCGCACACGGATGCTGTCCGTGTGCCGTCTGTGTGCCGTGCAGGAGACAGCGCTACAGTAAGAGCTGTCCCCCCAGCTTGTGGTGCTGAAGCCGCCATTCATTTCTTCTCTCCAGCAGCGTTCGCTGGAGAGAAGTAATGAAAAATCATTTTTTTGTGTGTTTAAAATAAAGATCCTTGTCTGTTGTGAACTCTATTTTTGGGCTCCCTCTAGTGGTCACAAGCGGTACTGTGTAGTGATGTCTTTCTGCAGGTTGGCTTCATCACCTGGTTCGTTATCCTTGGTTGGTTTCCTATTTAGCTCACCTGGATACTCAGTTCCTTGCCTGCTATCAATGTATTCAGTGCTCTTCAGATTCCTGGTGACTACCTTGCTCCCAGTCTCTCCAAGACAAGCTAAGTTTTTGTTTGTTCAGTTTCTGATTATCAGCGTTCATCATGTTTTTTGTCCAGCTTGTTAAAATGTGATTTCTTACTTGCTGGTTGCTCTAGGGGACTGAGTTTCTCCCCTCACACCGTTAGTTGGTGTGGGGGTTCTTCAAATCTCAGTGTGGATATTTTGTAAGGGTTTTTTACTGACCGCATAGACCCCTTTTCTATTTTCTGCTATCTAGAATTAGTGGGCCTCTTTTGCTGAATCTGCTTTCACCCCTGTGTATGTGCCTTCCTCTTACCTCACAGTTATTATCTGTTGGGGGCTTCTATATCTTTTGGGAATTATTTCTCTGGAGGCAAGAGAGGTCTTTCTTTCTCTCTAGGGGTAGTTAGTTCCTCAGGCTGGCTTGAGACGTCTAGGATTTTAGACACGTTCACCGGCTGCCTCTAGTGTGGTTGGATAGGTTCAGTTTTGCGGTCAGTCCAGTTTTCCACCTCCCTAGAGCTTGTCCTATGTTTAGTCACCTTGCTGGAGTAATTTGTGATCCTCAACCACTAAGGATCATAACAGTATAGCAGGCCAAAAAGTGTTTTATGCATCGCAGAAGTGGGATTAAAAGAAGACCTGAGTACATTTTTTTTTTTTGTGCTGCAGTCTGTCTAGCTTCTTTCATCCCCTTGAACTCTGAGTGGTTTTGAGCTCAGCTGCAGACATGGATGTTCAGACTCTGACTTCTAGTGTGGATCGTCTTGCTGCACGGGTGCAAAATATTCAGGATTTTGTTATTCATAGCCCTATGTCAGAACCAAAGATACCCATTCCTGAGTTGTTTTCTGGAGATAGATCTAGGTTTCAGAATTTTAAGAATAATTGTAAGTTATTTCTATCTCTGAGACCTTGTTCCTCTGGTGATTCCGCTCAGCAAGTAAAAATTGTTATCTCCTTGTTGCGTGGCGACCCGCAGGATTGGGCTTTCTCTCTGGCGCCAGGAGATCCTGCATTGCTTAATGTGGATGCGCTTTTTCTGGCTCTTGGATTGCTTTATGAGGAGCCTAATCTTGAGAATCAGGCAGAAAAAGCGTTGCTGGCCCTCTCTCAAGGGCAGGATGAAGCAGAGGTGTATTGTCAAAAATTTCGGAAATGGTCAGTGCTTACTCAATGGAATGAGTGTGCCCTGGCTGCAAATTTCAGAGAAGGTCTCCTGCGGCCGTGGAGGCCTTTCGGGAGCTTAAGCACCGGTTTTCTTCAGCTCCAGTCTTATGTCAGCCAGATGTCTCTCTCCCCTTCCAGGTCGAGGTTGATGCTTCTGAGATTGGAGCAGGGGCTGTTTTGTCGCAGAGAAGCTCTGAGGGCTCTGTGATGAAGCCGTGTGCTTTATTTTCAAGAAAGTTTTCGCCTGCCGAACGAAATTATGATGTTGGTAATTGGGAGTTGTTGGCTATGAAGTGGGCATTTGAGGAGTGGCGACATTGGCTCGAAGGAGCTAAACATCGTGTGGTGGTCCTGACTGATCACAAAAATCTGATTTACCTCGAGTCTGCCAAGCGCCTGAATCCTAGACAGGCTCGTTGGTTGTTGTTTTTCTCCCGTTTCAACTTCGTGGTCTCGTACCTGCCTGGTTCGAAGAACGTGAAAGCTGATGCACTTTCTAGGAGTTTTGTGCCTGACTCTCCGGGAGTTTCTGAGCCGGCTGGTATTCTCAGAGAGGGAGTGATTTTGTCTGCCATTTCTCCAGATTTGCGACGAGTGCTGCAGAAATTTCAGGCGGATAGACCTGACCGTTGTCCACCAGAGAGACTGTTTGTCCCGGATAGATGGACTAGCAGAGTTATTTCCGAGGTTCATTCTTCGGTGTTGGCGGGTCATCCTGGGATTTTTGGTACCAGAGATTTGGTGGCTAGGTCCTTCTGGTGGCCTTCCTTGTCGCAGGATGTGCGTTTTGTTGTGAATTGTATTTCTTGGCTCCCTCTTGTGATCACTAACGGTATGACACTTGGATTGCCTTTCTCCAGGTTTGTACCCACCTGGGTCGTTAGGCCTTGGGTGTTCCTATTTAGACTTCCTGGAAACTCAGTCTAGTGCCTGGAATCGATGTAATCAGTCTATGTCTTTTGGCTCCTGTCTCCTGGTCTCCTGCTTTTTGCAAGATTAGCTAAGTCCTGCTTCCTTATTTTTGTTTATCCGCATTATTGCTATTTTGTTCCAGCTTGTTACAATGTGATTCCTGTTTTTTGCTGGGAGCTCTAGGGGGCTGATATTCTCCCCCCACACCGTTAGTCGGTGCGGGGGTTCTTGGATATTCAGCGTGGATATTTTTGTAGGGTTTTTGCTGACCGCATAAGTCCTCTTTCTATTTTCTGCTATTAATTAGTGGGCCTCACTTTGCTAAATCTAGTTCATACTTATGTTTGTCTTTTCTTCTTACCTCACCGTTATTATTTGTTGGGGGCTTGTATCATACCGTTGGGGTCCCTTCTCTGGAGGCAAGTGAGGTCTTATTTTCTCTGAAAGGGTTAGTTAGTTCTCCGGCTGGTGCGAGACGTCTAGAATCAACGTAGGTACGTTCCCCGGCTACTGTTAGTTGTTGTGCTAGGATTAGATATTCGGTCAGCCAAGTTACCACCTCCCTATGAGCTAGTTTTTGTGTTTGCGGACTTAGCTGGAACTTCTGCGATCCTCTACCACTAGGATCACAACAGCGTTCCTTTGTGCAGTCTTGTGGGATTTGTGCTCGGGCTAAGCCTTGCTGTTCTCGTGCCAGCGGTTTGCTTTTGCCTTTGCCTGTCCCGAAAAGGCCTTGGACGCACATTTCCATGGATTTTATTTCGGATCTGCCAGTATCTCAGAAAATGTCTGTCATCTGGGTGGTGTGTGATCGTTTTTCCAAGATGGTCCATTTGGTGCCCTTGCCTAAGCTGCCTTCCTCCTCCGATTTGGTTCCTCTATTTTTTCAGAATGTGGTTCGCTTGCACGGCATTCCTGAAAATATTGTGTCTGATAGAGGATCCCAGTTTGTGTCCAGGTTTTGGCGAACTTTTTGTGCTAAGATGGGCATTGATTTGTCTTTTTTGTCGTCCTTCCATCCTCAGACTAATGGCCAAACCGAGCGAACTAATCAGACGTTGGAGACTTATTTGAGATGTTTTGTTTCTGCTGATCAGGATGATTGGGTGACTTTTTTGCCATTGGCCGAGTTTGCCCTTAATAATCGGGCTAGTTCTGCTACCTTGGTTTCGCCTTTTTTCTGCAATTCTGGTTTCCATCCTCGTTTTTTCTCGGGTCAGGTTGAGTCTTCTGACTGTCCTGGGGTGGATTCTGTGGTGGATAGGTTGCAGCAGATTTGGAGCCATGTGGTGGACAATCTGAAATTGTCACAGGAGAGGGCTCAGCGCTTTGCCAACCGCCGCCGCGGTGTGGGTCCCCGACTTCGTGTTGGGGATTTGGTGTGGCTGTCTTCTCGGTATGTTCCTATGAAGGTTTCATCTCCTAAGTTTAAGCCTCGCTTCATCGGTCCTTATAAGATCTTGGAAATCCTTAACCCGGTGTCTTTTCGTTTGGATCTCCCGGCATCGTTTGCCATCCATAATGTGTTCCATAGGTCTTTGTTGCGGAGGTATGTGGTACCTGTGGTTCCTTCTGTTGAGCCTCCTGCTCCGGTGCTGGTTGAGGGCGAATTGGAGTACGTGGTGGAGAAGATTTTGGATTCTCGTATCTCTAGACGGAGACTTCAGTATCTGGTTAAGTGGAAGGGCTATGGTCAGGAGGATAATTCCTGGGTTGTCGCCTCTGATGTTCATGCGGCCGATTTGGTTCGTGCCTTCCACGCAGCTCGTCCTGATCGCCCTGGGGGTCTTGATGAGGGTTCGGTGACCCCTCCTCAAGGGGGGGTACTGTTGTGAACTCTATTTTTGGGCTCCCTCTAGTGGTCACAAGCGGTACTGTGTAGTGTTGTCTTTCTGCAGGTTGGCTTCATCACCTGGTTCGTTATCCTTGGTTGTTTCCTATTTAGCTCACCTGGATACTCAGTTCCTTGCCTGCTATCAATGTATTCAGTGCTCTTCAGATTCCTGGTGACTACCTTGCTCCCAGTCTCTCCAAGACAAGCTAAGTTTTTGTTTGTTCAGTTTCTGATTATCAGCGTTCATCATGTTTTTTGTCCAGCTTGTTAAAATGTGATTTCTTACTTGCTGGTTGCTCTAGGGGACTGAGTTTCTCCCCTCACACCGTTAGTTGGTGTGGGGGTTCTTGAAATCTCAGTGTGGATATTTTGTAAGGGTTTTTTACTGACCGCATAGACCCCTTTTCTATTTTCTGCTATCTAGAATTAGTGGGCCTCTTTTGCTGAATCTGCTTTCACCCCTGTGTATGTGCCTTCCTCTTACCTCACCGTTATTATCTGTTGGGGGCTTCTATATCTTTTGGGAATTATTTCTCTGGAGGCAAGAGAGGTCTTTCTTTCTCTCTAGGGGTAGTTAGTTCCTCAGGCTGGCTCGAGACGTCTAGGATTTTAGACACGTTCACCGGCTGCCTCTAGTGTGGTTGGATAGGTTCAGTTTTGCGGTCAGTCCAGTTTTCCACCTCCCTAGAGCTTGTCCTATGTTTAGTCACCTTGCTGGAGTCATTTGTGATCCTCAACCACTAAGGATCATAACACTTGTCACCACCCCCTGTGCGCTCGCCCGCTGGAAATAAAATACTCACCCGGCTCCCTCGATGCTTCCTCTCAGCGCCGCAGCTTGTCCTGTATGAGTGGTCACGTGGTGCCGCTCATTACAGTGATGAATATGCAGCTCCACCTCCCATAGGGGTGTAGCCGCATATTCATCACTGTAATGAGCGGTACCACGTGACCGCTCATACAGGAAGAAGCTGCGGCGCTGAGAGGAAGCATCGAGGGAGCCGGGTGAGTATTTTATTTCCAGCGGGCGGGCGCACAGTTGGTGGGAGAGGGGAGGTTGCCGGGAACTTGATTTTAACCACAAAAAAAATAAAAAAACAATGATTTTTCATTCCTTCTCTCCAGCGAACGCTGCTGGGAAGAAGGAATGAATTCCGGCTTCAGCACCAGATGCAGGGGACAGCGCTTATCTCTAGCGCTGTCTCCTGCATGGTCCGTGTGGTCCTCAGTGCCACGTGAGCACACGGACACGGATAACTCCGGTACCGATTTTTCCGGTACCGGAATTATCTGGACGTGTGAGACTGGCCTAATACATGTGTAATAATTCCAAAGAGGGGATAAGTGTAATTATGAAGAAAGTGCAATTAATGTTGCCATTATGTGCATATCAAAGTGCTATACAGATGAAGAATATATAGAATAACAAATTCTAAGTGTGCACGTACAAAGCTGGCAGCTTCACATCAAAGCCAAGGTAGAACCGTAGAGGGCAAAGGTGCCATAGAAAATATACATTGGCAAGATGTGAGGCTATCAGGTCAGCAGCAAAAGGGTATGCAGAGAATACAGCTACCATCTTTGATGTATAGTACCTATCACCATGTACCTGTACTCTTTAATTGCTTGAAACTGTTTGTATTCCCTGCATACTCTTTTTATATATACTCTTTTTTATATACTGTTTTTAATGTATCTAATAAACTTCATATTTTTTAAATATTTATACCCTGGCCTTTTGTAAAGTTTTCTTTTTTGGCGCCCATATAAGTGTATAGAGACAAACTGCAGTAAAATTATAAAGCTCAACATCCACTATAAATGCACAGTAGTAATAGGTATTCATAAAATCACATCCACCTTGCTTGGACATATAAACACTTTAGATTTTCTGCACAACAACAAAATACAGCCAGTATTTATGCTATGAGTGAATATGGCCTCAAGAAAAGGGAAAGAAACATAAAAAAACCTCCAAAAGAAAATAATGAGAGCAGATTGCTAATGTGTAATTCGTAGCAGATAAAACCCAGAGAATTCACAATTAGGAATATGGCCTAATAATACTACAAATTACAAATATTGCTAATACAATGTATTTATGTGTTTCTTTAGGAAATGTAATTTTCAGGTATTTAGAATGTGTCTGTTTTACAGATATATGATAAAGACAATCTAAAACTAAATGTTTTAAAGCAGCGGCAGAATAGTTGTTGGTGGAAAGAAAGATGAGAATTCCTAAATCACCTGCACACTGGATTATCTAGATTACTGTATAATGCTACTATATGCGTTTCCCACTGGGATTATTTTGAATCACTTTTTATACTCAAATAATAATGTCAAGCGAATAACACTAAGGTATAATTAGACTAAAAATGGTGGGTAGAATTATCTATATAACAGGATGGAACACATCCACGGCATAGAAAATACCTAACAAATAGCAGTACAAAGTGCCAAAATTAATATACATAGAGAGAGAGAGAGGGAAGTCTCACATTATATCCAATAAAGTGCCGAGTGCATATTGATAATAATAGCTGTAAGGTCCCTATATATAAAAAAGGTTACAGCCAAGATAAAGACATAGTGCTCCTCAGATTGTTCTATAAGGTATGCATGCCATGTAATGAAAGACAGAAGGGTAGATGACCACAATAGAATGCCATGAGGGTAAACAAACCTTAAGTGGACGTGGAAAGAGAACTCCAACACGCGTTTCGCTGTGTAGCTTCCTCGGGGGGCTTACCCTCATGGCATTCTATTGTAGTCATCTACACTGTCTTTCATTACAAGGCATGCATACCTTATAGAACAATCTGAGGAGCACTATGTCTTTATCTTGGCAGTAACCTCTTTTATATATAGGCACCTTACAGCTATTATTATCAATATGCACTCGGCACTTTATTGGATATAATGTGAGCCTTCTCTCTATCTACCGGTATATATATTAATTTTTGCACTTTGTACTGCTATTTGTTAGGCATTTTCTATGCCGTGGATGTGTTCCATCCTGTTATATAGATAATTCTACCCACCATTTTTGGTCTGCCTGCTACTAACTTTATATATCTATACACCTTCCATTGTGGACGTGGCACCCAATGGTGTCACAATCCCCTTCTCTTTTTTTCTTTTTATTTTTTATTTATTTTTCGTATTATTTCTATTACAATTTTAATGTACGTTCCTAATAAAAACTTGTATTATTCAGATCTTATATTGCTCTTTGGTCCATATTTTTTTGTCTTGGTTTTCTAAGGTATAATTAGAGTAGATAACCTTCTAATAAAATACCGTATCTAAACTTTAAGGATTAAATATTTTAGCGCACTGTAGTAGTCCCATATTGCTTTATGTAAGTAATGTGTGAGTCACAAAAAAAGATAAATGTCTGCCTGCATCGAGCACTATATTGGCATTGTGATCAGGTTTTGGCATAGTTTTCTGTGATGTTAAATCCCGGGCACAGCTTTAACTCAAGCCACTAAAACACAAAACAGACATTGGCCACTGTGAATGATGTGGGCATCCTGCTGAGATTTCCATTTTTCTGTTCTATTGAAGGAAGAAGAACTTATAACAAAAATGGATCTACCCCAGGATAGACACAAACAGTGCCACAATGAAAATTATGGGGAAAAACAATGAGTGGATTACGCCAAATACTTTATTGATAACACATTACAAAAGCAAACAGGCTGATCTGAAGAAGAGAGTAATCTGCTCTTCAAACGCGGTGTTAATATATCCTATAGCTTAATCCACTGGCGCTATCTGAGCATTGTGTTTCCATAATCTCCACTATTGTAACATGGTGAGTTTGTGATTTTTTTTAATGTATCTTTATTTAACAAATTTTACATACAATACAAAAAGCACATACCACCGTAATACACAGAAGGAAAATAACAAGAAACAATACAAGTATTATACACTCCCATCTCCAAGACTTCTCCCGCGCTACACCAATCCTCTGGAATGCTCTACCCCAAGAAATTAGGACCATTCACAATTTGCATAGTATTAGGCGCGCCCTCAAAACATATTTGTTCAGAGCGGCCTATCGTGTTCCCTAATCAAACTCATTTTATGTTTGTGTGTGTGTGTAACCCATTCACTATCTCCATCTACCCCCCACCCCCTGAAGATGGCTGGACCATCATTGTAAATACATCATTGTAAATACACACCTGTACTTTGTATCTCCCCCACCTCATTGCAGATTGTAAGCTCTCACGAGCAGGGTCGTCTCATTGTGCTTTAAAAAATTGTATTGTTAACATTGTTACTTATGACTTGCGTTTGAAACTGTTAAGCTGTAAAGCGTGGCGGAATATGTTGGCGCTATATAAATAAAGATTTTTATTATTATTATTACATCATCATGAATATAGAATATTATCTTGAAATAGAGATCAGGATGACAAACCATGACTATTGAACAAGCTGTATATTATAGGAATCAGTTATAGAATCCCCTGATGTTTCACAGTGGGTGAAATTCCATAACAAGCAAGTTCTAGAAGAACAAGGAAGAGAGGAGACATGCGAAAAACCAGGACGGACGAAAGAAGGAGAAAAAAAGAGGAGGGGTAGGGGGATAAAATGGGGAGGAGGGAAGGGGTAAGTGAGATCCCATAACTGCGAGCTCAACCTCCCCAGCAAGGGTTGGATACTCCACAAAGGATCTGAACTCCATCCAATAATACCAAGTGTGACGACACAGCATTTCTTCTTAATTATGCCAGACGTAAATTGTGTAGGCCCAGAATCTGTCTGAAGTATTGACTTTTCTTGTAGGATGAACATTTACCTCTAATATTATCTCTTACAGTTTATTTTCTGTTATCTTTGCAAAACAGTAATGCATGGCCACTGAACAATGATGTTTGCTGATATGTTGTTTACATACATTGTCCATGCTAGACAGTTTGTTGGCATTCACAAACAGAGCAGGAAAAACTATGCAAATAGATTGCATAATCAAACAAGGCAGGTTGGCCTTATTCACATTTCTCTCTGAACTCTGGATGGTGGTTGAAGGCCTGTTGTGAATTATATAAAGAGAATTTTTCTTCTGGTCCATCTGACTCTAGAGATCAGCTTAGGGGACTACAGCCCCGGCTGGAAGAACACAGGACTGCTTCTTTGACCATCCCTGACACCCCAAAGACATCTTAAAGAATCCAGGTTGGGACAATCGGGTCACATGGCCACATACCTCACTGCTGTCATTTAGCTTCCTAAGCTTGTCATTACCTCCTAGCTGTGAGGCCCCACCAAAAGTGGGGAGCCGCTGGTATGTGGCATTGGAAGCAGCACTAATCCCGGCGAGTCAGCCGAAGGGTGAGACCCTGTAATTTGCACCATCTTGGGTATTTGGTAGGACTGTTCTGTATTGCTATTGCGTGTTGGTGGTTCAATAAATTATTGCCACAATGTTTTACCCTCACCCTGTGTTGTATGAGTAGTGTTCTCTCCACGGGGAGAGAGATCGAGGGCGTTCAGTGGTATGAGCCCTGGTCCATACAGTCTTTCTAAAGATAGCCGGGCCAGCAGACGAGAGCACCCGCTGATCCCCGTGTCTTCACACCAAGTCTTATAAAAACTTTAGTAGGAGTTATTAACTGGAGAAGTCGAGTTGCCCCATTAACATAACTTTACTCATTTTTGAAAACCGATGGTGAGTAGTGTTGAGCATTCCGATACTGCAAGTATCGGGTATCGGCCGATACTTGCTGTATCGGAATTCCGATACCGAGATCCGATATTTTTGTGATATCGGGTATCGGTATCGAAACAACATTAATGTAAAAATGTGTAAAAGAGAGAATTAAAATAAAAAATATTGCTATACTCACCTCTCCGACGCAGCCTGCACCTTACCGAGGGAAGCGGCAGCGTTCTTTGTTTAAAATTCGCGCTTTTCTTTCCTTTACATGAGTCCCGGCTTGTGATTGGTTGCGTGCCGCCCATGTGACCGGCACGCAACCAATCACAGCAAGCCGTGACGTAATTTCAGGTCCTTCAGGATTTTAAAATTACGTTCCGGCGTTGTGATTGGTTGCGTCGCAGTCACATGGGAGACGCAACCAATCACAGCAAGCCGTGACGTAATTTCAGGTCCTTAAGGATTTTAAAATTACGTCCCGGCTTTGTGATTGGTTGCGTCGCAGTCACATGGGAGACGCAACCAATCACAAGCCGTGACGTCACGGGAGGCTGGACATGCGCGCATTTTAAAATGGGCGCGTGTCCAGCCTCCCGTGACGTCACGGCTTGTGATTGGTTAATGGCGGCCATGTTGCCGGGACGCGGACCAATCACAGCAAGCCGTGACGTAATTTCGTCACGGCTTGCTGTGATTGGTCCGCGTCCCGGCAACATGGCGCCGTGACCAATCATAAGCCGGGACGTCACTGGAGGCTGGACACGCGCGCTTTTTAAAATGGGCGCGTGTCCAGCCTCCCGTGACGTCCCGGCTTGTGATTGGTTAATGGCGGCCATGTTGCCGGGACGCGGACCAATCACAGCAAGCCGTGACGTAATTTCGTCACGGCTTGCTGTGATTGGTCCGCGTCCCGGCAACATGGCCGCCCTGACCAATCACAAGCCGGGACTTCACGTAACCAAGTAAAAGCGCAAATTTTAAACAAACAACGCTGCCGGTTCCCTCGCTGAGGTCCAGGCTGCGTCGGAGGGTGAGTATAGCGATATTTTTTATTTTAATTCTTTCTTTTACACATTTATATGGATCCCAGGGCCTGAAGGAGAGTTTCCTCTCCTTCAGACCCTGGGAACCATCAGGAATACCGTCCGATACTTGAGTCCCATTGACTTGTATTGGTATCGGGTATCGGTATCGGATTGGATCCGATACTTTGCCGGTATCGGCCGATACTTTCCGATACCGATACTTTCAAGTATCGGACGGTATCGCTCAACACTAATGGTGAGTCTTTTTTTTCCCAAAGTAGAGTAATGCACACTCTTGTGGTCACAATTAAATGTGTTAATATGGAGTGTCTATACAATCTTAGCGAGATATCGCAGTGATGGAGAAAGACAAAACTTGGGTTTAGGTGAGTTTATGAATTGACTGGTTTGACGAAGAGCTGCCTCGCACTGGATAGAGTTGTGCCAATCCGTTTGCACAACCCCACAAAGTGAGCAGGGTACCTTAACCACTTCATGACCCAGCCTATTTTGACCTTAATGACCTGACTGTTTTTTGCAATTCTAACTAGTGTCCTTTTATGAGGTAATAACTCAGGAACGCTTCAACGGATCCTAGCGGTTCTGAGAATCTTTTTTCATGACATATTGGGCTTCACGTTAGTGGTAAATTTGGGTCGATAATTTCTGCGTTTATTTGTGAAAAAAAACTGAAATTTTCACATTTTGAATTTTTATTCTGTTAAACCAGAGAGTTATGTGACACAAAATAGTTAATAAATAACATTTCCCACATGTCTACTTTACATCAGCACAATTTTGGAAACAAGATTTTTTTTTGCTAGGAAGTTATAAGGGTTAAAATTTGACCAGCGATTTCTCATTTTTACAACAAAATTTACAAAACCATTTTTTTAGGGACCACCTCACATTTGAAGTCAGTTTGAGGGGTCTATATGGCTGAAAATACAAAAAAGTGACACCATTCTAAAAACGGCACCCCTCAAGGTGCTCAAAACCACATTCAGGAAGTTTATTAACCCTTCAGGTGCTTCACAGCAGCAGAAGCAACATGGAAGGAAAAAATTAACATTTAACTTTTTAATCACAATAATGATCTTTTAGCAACAATTTTTTTAATTTCCCAAGGGTAAAAAGGGAAACTGGACCCCAAAAGTTATTGTACAATTTATCCTGAGTATGCCGATACCCCATATGTGGGGGGGGGACCACTGTTTGGGTGCACGACAGGGCTCGGAAGGGAAGGAGCACCATTTGACTTCTTCAATGAAAAATTGACACCTTGTCGTGTTTGGAGAGCCCCTGTGTGACTAAACATTGGAGTTCCCCCACATGTGACCCCATTTTGGAAACTAGATCCCCAACGGAGCTTATCTAATCTTTATCTTTTTTAATGAAAAAGTACTTTTTTTCCACACAAAATTTCTTTTATCCTCAATTTTTTCATTTTCACATGGGCAACAGGATAAATGGATCCTAAAATGTGTTGGGCAATTTCTCCTGAGTACACCGATACCTCATATGTGGTCACAAACCACTGTTTGTGCACACGGCAAGGCTCGGAAGGGAAGGAGCGCCATTTGACTTTTGAATGAAAAATTAGCTCCAATCGTTAGCGGACACCATGTCGCGTTTGGAGAGCCCCTGTGTGCCTAAACATTGGAGCTCCCCCACATGTGACCCCATTTTGGAAACTAGACCTCCCATGGTACTAATCTAGATGTGTGGTGAGCACTTTGAACCCCCAAGTGCTTCACAGAAGTTTATAACGCAGAGCCGTGAAAATAAAAAATCATTTTTCTTTCCTCAAAAATTATCTTTTAGCCCGCAATTTTTTATTTTCACAAGGGTAACAGGAGAAATTGGACCACAAAAGTTGTAGTCCAGTTTGTCCTGAGTACGCTGATACAACATATATGGGGGTAAACCACTTTTTGGGCACACGACGGGGCTCGGAAGGGAAGCAGTGACTTTTGAAATGCAGACTTTGATGGAATGGTCTGCAGGCGTCACGTTGAGTTTGCAGAGCCCCTGATGTGCCTAAACAGTAGAAACCCCCCACAAGTGACCCCATTTTGGAAACTAGACCCCCCAAGGAACTTATCTAGACATGTGGTGAGCACTTTGAACCCCCAAGTGCTTCACAGAATTACTGGATTGTAATATTTCACCACTTTTCATAGGTGAAATATTACAAATTGCTCTGATTGGCTGTTTCACTTTCAACGGCCAAGCAGGGCGATCATAGCCACGGGGGGGGGGGGGTGTTTGCGAAGCCACCCCCCTTGGGCTGAAGTACCACTCCCCCTGTCCCTGTAGGTTGGGTGAAATTGGAGTTAACCCTTTCACCCGATCTGCAGGGACGCGATCATTCTGTGACACAGCATATGCGTCACAGGTTGGATTGGCACCAACTTTCATGACGCATACGCTGTGTCACAGGTCGGGGGGGGTTTAAAGTAGTGAGGGTGCTTGGCATGCATCACAAATGTAGTATTCTATGGGAGCGCTGCTCTTTCCTTTTATCTTTGAAATTATCCTGGTTTCTCTTTGGATGTCCTTAATTGTAACAGAAAAAAAATTGAGGTGAAGTCTTTGATGCAAATGTAAACCTTGTGAACAATGAAAGATGACTTGATACTTGATACTTGATACCACTACATGCCACTATAAATTGATCATCTGATCCGCTTCAATTTCATAAGGGATTGTCTTCATATTAGAAACAATAGAGAACCATAGAGTGGATTAATTCTTCTAGGCAAATCCAAGTTAAACATCTTTGTAATTTGAAGTTTGACTATAATGTTTCACAATATTATGACTTTATTACAAAATGCCACAAAAGCTACAAAAAAGTACTAGCAAATGCTACAGTATTTCAATTGTCTCTGCTGTTTTCTTAGATTTCTAGTACTAAACTTTCTTCAATCTCATTTACCAACAGCAGAATAAGCGCAAAATGAAGATGATTAAATTATGCCTGGCAGAACAATATCATGGCACTGTAGCATTGTTCATTCCAACAAGGCAGCCACTGAATTGGTGTACATGAGCGCGGGATCTAATTTTCGCAAACAGTTGAGAACAAAATTAACTAATTCTTGCTCAATCTCCATGGTTTAACTTAATTCCTACACAATTTGGCTTGTAAAAAATATAACAGGGTGTAGGAACACCAACTGAAAGCACCAGTGCTTAGTTTGTACATGTGATACAAGTCTAAATTTTGTGTTGAGAAACTGATAAATAAAATGAGCCTCATCTGAGGCCCCACCACACTTCTGCCTCACTCTTTTGAAAGACAATATATCTCGCTAGTATTGCAACACTCAGAAAACTTATCAAACCCTACTACCCTAAAAGGGTCCAAGCACAAAAATAGATGCCCACAACAAAAGAATTGCAGCATAGAAAGGAAGGCATTGTTTTACATTAAAAAGGACTTAATTCTTAAATGGGTTGTCTGGGCTTAAGATACAAGTCTGCAGTCACTCTATGTGACTGTAGACTTGTGAATACTAACATTGCACGCCCTGTGTGGATTTTCAGGGGCTCGCGGTCATGTGGCCTCAAGTGTGTGATATGCATACTCCCGGTCACATTCCGACTAGATGGGTGAAGTCTCGGTCAATGCAAGTGTATTGAGCGAGGCTGGAAACAGTCTAGTTGGAGTGTTGCCAGGAGAATGCATATCACATACTTGAGGCCACATGACTAATGCTCCCAGTGCCGGAAAAACCCTTATAGTGTGCACTGCGTGAGATGCGAGGATTCACAAGCTAACAGTCAAATAGAGTGACAGCAGACTTGTAGATTGCCTTTAGACTGGGGTGTAACGTCCTGATGACAGGTTCCATTAGGTTGGTTCCTCAACTGCAGAGTATACACTAATGCTTTCAATTATTGTGATGTAATCACTTCTGGATATTCTATATATTGCTATAACAGAAAACTTTTTATTTTATTTTAATTACAACCAGGTAGAAATTGTTTGGTATGTATATTTATAGTCAAGGTTTTCCCTAAATCTACACTCAATTTTAAAGCATTTTCCAATGTATATTTTATGACTCTTCTGTCTCACATTTCTACCAGGTTTGTGACAGGTTCTTTGTGAACCCATTCTATCAGTACAGTATAATACCATAAAGGATGCACTCAGCAAACAACAGTCATATAATATAACTTGGTGAGCCAGAAAAGGAGCTTTATGCGATTTTACAAAAGTTACAGTAGAATGCTATAAAAGAAAGGAATGACATTACATATCTATTCAATCCCTGACATTCTGGAGGTCTTTTCTTCTCCTGCAGTGGTGACATTCCACCACAGCACCAGATCACTAGCCTCAGCAGGGACATTTGCATGTATGGCCATGATCTCTGAGGCCTGTCTTTGTATCCAGCAGTCACATGAGTGATGATCGAGACAACTTCACTGCAAAACCAGTAGGGTGTGCTGGGGTGGCAAGAGATTCATTGGGCAAGGTAAGATTCTTTTCTAAAAAAGCAGTCCCATTCAAATTTTTATGTGCTAAACCTGCGTGAATGTTAATGTAGTGTAATATAGGTGCTTTAATACACTCATAGATCACCCTCTTACCAGATTTCCATCTCCGGTCCTCTTCTGAGTCACGTGGAGTTCCACCTCTCCAGATCCATGTGTGAGCTGAATGTCGCTTTTACAATGTAAGCCTATCGAGAGTCAGGCTTTCCTTGTAAAAGTGACTTCCGGCTCTCACAGACCCCTGGCTGATCTGGAGTTTGGGAACTTCAGTCGGTGACTCAGAAGACGACCGAAGCAGCGTTGGAAACCAGAGGAGATGGCGATCGGTGAGAATATTAATGCATCTACACTACACAACATATTTAACGGTCGTGCTTCTTCAATCAACAACAGTCCCCAACTCTTGGTAAAGTTTTGCAAAATCCTGGAAAATCCGTACAACAGTGTGCAGTGGTCTTCAATTACTGGACACACACGTAATTTGCTTAAACACTGTTGTAGTGAAGGAAAGAAATGTTATTATTTCCCAGCCTCCAAACATTGTTTATTCAGCCAAGCAGGACCATCAATAACAATTGCTATTATTACATAATTACTAAACTAAACAGAGAAGGCCCAAAATAGTACAGTGTTATATGATCACATATTTTATTCACCCTGTCATGTGAACTAACTGCCATACATAAGAACTTCACTAAATACTTTGCTTTTCCAGATACTGCAGTAACCTAAGCTGCCCTCCTGGTCACATGATCTCTGGGGGAGAGTCCACTGATGTCATATCAAAATCTCCTTGAATTCGGAGCTTCGGAAACTGACAGCTGGGCGTGGCTTGCCATGTGGGTGGGGCTCCATTCAGTACAACTCTCACTGCTTCTGCTGCAGACACAGCCCTTCCTGCAGACCCAACCCCATTTAATTTGTATGTACGCAGAAGGGTGTATATACATGTAAACACACTGCTGTATACCCAGTGTAATGTATATACACTGTTATGGACCTGGTGGTTAGGTGCACAAGGAATGACCTGATAGTAAAACACGGAATCAGGACGAGCTCTGGGGAAATGGGAACTCTGACCGCAAACCCTACTCCCATCAACACAACCAGAAATACCCGTGGAGCGTGCCTGACTCTGCCTAGACGCCTCTTCACAGCCTAAGAGCTAACCACCCCTAAAGAAAGGAAACAAAGCCTCACTTGCCTCAGAGAAATTTCCCCAAAGGTAAAAGCAGCCCCCCACAAGTATTGACTGTGAGATAAGAGGAAATCACAAACACAGGATGAAATAGGTTCCAGCAAAGAGAGGCCAGTCTAACTAAACAGATTGAGGATAGAAAAGGGATCTTTGCGGTCAACACAAAAAGCTACAAAAACCACGCAGAGTGTGCAAAAAATACCCCCGCACCGACTCACGATGCGGTGGTGCCACTCTGCACCCCCAGAGCTTCCAGCTAGCCAGGTAGTTTCATGATAGCAAGCTGGACTAGAACTTAGCAAGAAAAACCATATGTAACAAATGAACAAGCAGGAACTTAGCTTCTGCTGGAGTAGACAGGTCCTCAGAAAGATCCAGGAGAGATCTGAACCAGTACTAGAACATTGACAGCTGGCATGGAGTAACGATCTGAGTGGAGTTAAATAGAGAATCCAGCCTAGCCCTAAACGAGGGCAGCTGGAGATGGAATCTCAGAACCAGCAGCTCCACTCACAGTCACCAGAGGGAGTCCACGGACAGAACTCACTGAAGTACCATTCATGACCACAGGAAGGAGTTCGAGAACGGAATTCACAACAATACACCATGATGTATTATTATATTATACTAGCTGTTTCCAGCCAGCTAACACTCGGCATGCTCACTGCTATCCAATTAACGCTGCTAGTGATTAAACTAAAGTAAATAATGACAACATTCAATAGCGCTTACTCAGGTGGTAAATTAACTTAAAATGAAGTTAATAACAATAACAATAATTAAAAATCAGAATAATACTTATACATTTTATTCACAGTGTAAAATCAAAAGCAAACTGGATTCGTGTGGTAATGTGTGGGAACAGAGCCTCGTGTGGTAATGTGTGGGGACACAGCCTCATGTGGTAATGTGTGAGGACGGAGCCTCATGTGGTAATGTGTGAGGACGGAGCCTCGTATGGTAATGTGTGGGGATAGAGCCTTGTGTGGTAATGTGTAGGGATGCAGCCTCATGTGGTAATGAGTGAGGACGGAGCCTCGTGTGGTAATGTGTGGGGACGGAGCCTCGTGTGGTAATGTGGAGGGACGGAGCCTCATATGGTAATGTGTGGGGACAGAGCCTCGTGTTGTAATGTGTGGGGACAGAGCCTCGTGTGGTAATGTGTGAGGACGGAGCCTCGTATGGTAGTGTGGGGACAGAGCCCCATGTGGTAATGTGTGGGTACGGAGCCTCGTGTGGTAATGTAGGGGGCGGGATTATGTGTGGTAATGTGTTGGGGGTGCGGGATTATGTGTGCTAATGTGGTGGGGGGTGGGATTGTGTGTGGTAATGTGGAGGGGGGCGGGATTGTGTGTGGTAATCTGGTGGGGGCGGGACTGTGTGTGGTAATCTGGTGGGGGGCGGGATTGTGTGTGGTAATGTGGTGGGGGCGGGATTGTGTGTGGTAATGTGGTGAGGGGGCGGGATTGTGTGTGGTAATGTGGTGGGGGGCGGGATTGTGTGTGATAATGGGGTGGGGGACGGGATTATGTGTGGTGATGTGGGGGCGGAGCTGCTGTGCAGGGGCGGGATTAGCGAGTAATCACGATGCCACTTATATATATAGATGAATACATTTGTAGATTTCTCCCCATTCAATTTATCAATTCTATCTATCTATTTATCTATTAATTTATCTATCACAGCATTCCATCCATTCATGTATCCCATCCATCCGTCATTGAGGGGAGTAGGGGATAATCTTCATTGTCAGGGCTGGTGTTCTGCTGGTTTGTTTTGTGCATTACTTATACTCCCTTCAAACAGTGCACAGTACAGGAGATTGTGCTGATGCTGTGTGAGATGCTGGAGGAGTAATGGGTGAGGTTTAAGAGGATTTACCAGGGATGTGCTCACTGCTGGCTTGCAGCTTAGCACAAAGAATGATGGGAAATGTAGTCAGAAGGAAAGCAGAGGTATCTGAGGAGGAAGTGATGTTTGTGACTGCAGATCTAATATCAGGGCACAGGAAACAAAGCAGAAATGCATCAAATAACATTATCCTTGAAATAAAAGGTATATGCCGAACTCGAGGGGCATTTTTGTTAAGCACTTATGAAACCAGTAAAAGGTTAGAGTACTAGACAATCTTTTTAAGGGATCGGAATATACCGTAAGTTGCTTTTGTGCGTTTTTTATGGAGTACAAATGATTCTAACAATTACTTTTTTTATTTGTGCTTTATTCATTAACTTTACTTGGCTTCATCTGTGTTTTTTTGTTTGGTATTATGGCTGATATTAGCTATACAAATAATTTAGCCCAATTTATAATTTGCAACTAGAGTTGAGCGACTTACTTTTTTAGGATCGAGTCGGGTTTCGTGAAACCCGACTTTCTCAAAAGTCGGGTCGGGTGAAATCGGCCGATAATTGCGAAAAGTCGGGGGCCGACTGAAACACGAAACCCAATGCAAGTCAATGGGGAATCAAAGTCGGCAGTGAGTGGAGGACAGGAAAACACCTAAAGTGCCCATTTTAATGCCAAAAACATCAATTCTTATTACTTAAAGGGAACCTGTCACCCCGTTTTTTCAGTATGAGATAAAAATACCGTTAAATAGGGCTTGAGCTGTGCTTTACAATAGTGTATTTTTTGTCCCCTGATTCCCCACCTATGCTGCTGAAATACCTTACAAAAGTTGCCTGCCAATCACGTTGGTCTGGTCAAAAGGGCGTGGTGAAATGGCTGTTTCTCCCCCACCTCTTGCTTATCTTCCCAGCGTGGCGTAGTGGTTAGCTCATGCGCAGCAGCCGAATGCACTATGCAACGGCCGAAAAAGAGCGCGATCTGTGCTATTCCCCTGGTTATCGGTGGGGGGCGGCCATCTTCCTGAGGCCGCGCTTGTGCAGATGGAGTGCTCTGCTTCCCGGGGCTTCAGGAAAATGGCCGCGGGATGCCACGCGTGCGCAGATGGAGATCGCAGCGGCCATTTTCCTGAAGCCGAGTTCAGTGGAGGACAACTGTAAGGAGTGGCTGACACAGTTACTAGGCCCAAATAAGTAATAGCAACCAAAATCCCATGTACATACTTAGAGACCAGGGTGGCAGAGAATATCTGTCTGCAAACCCAAATCAAAAATCAGCTCCAAACAGTATCAGATAACAGCAGGAGGACAAAAAGAGCAAACTGATTATATCCAAAAGATATCATATCATTTTTACTATATCAAAGAAAAGGTAAAATGTCACAACAATATATAGAACACCAAAAAACAATGCAGACTGTTATGAACCCCACCCACACCTATCCCCACCCCACATATACACTTCAATCCCTGGAAAAAATAAATAAATAAAGGTCCAAAGACCGTAACTCAGGGAAAAGATAGTGCATCCAAACATGGACATCAGGGAAGCAGCATGCATGAACCAGATGATCGGGAATAAAGTTACACCCGTCTATCTAACATCTAAGGTGCAATAGTGCATGGCAAGAAATGCAGCGCTTACCAACAGATGAGTGGAAACAAGGAGGGGGGTGGATGGAGGGTCCCGACGCACGTTTCGCGGCAGCTAGAGGTCGCTTTCTCAAGGGGGTGTGTCTCATGTCCCTGCAGGACCTTCTAATAACCCCATGAACTTAGTCACATGGCCTGAAACGGCCAATCAGGACGGCTAGAGTCGGCACATGCGCACTGCGGCCGTCAGGTCCTGAACTGCAGATAGGGCATCACGGGAAGTGCACACACACCAGGGGAGAGCCCACCAAGCAGTGCACACACCATAAAGACGCCCACCCGCAGACAGGAAACAATAGGTCGCAGTGAGAGCATGTATGAGGACAATTAACTGGATGAAAAGAAAAAAAAAATTGCTGTGTAACAACATTGCTGCATATAACTATAACATCACAAAATATATACAAATTACAAAAGTTGAAATCATCCAAAGTCGCTGAGATGGCTGTAATTTTCCCATATAATGAGATGAAGTCCAGGGTCATTTTCAGTCCGAAAGGGGGGCCCAGTAGGAGAAAATACGGGGGCGCAATAAATCAGCAGAGTCACAAACACTAAATAAAAAAATAAAGTTAAAAAAGTTAAAAACACATCCACGGGGTTGATAAACATGGGGGCATGTGGGAACAGGAGCCTAGGAAACCAAATATCAGGAGGACTACAAAAACGGGGCAAAGCTTAAATATTCATTGAGGCCTTTTGGTATCATGGTATCTAATTGGACGATCCACCTTGTCTCGATTTGGGCAAGAAGTTTTTTATTGCTCTACTGACTCTAAATTTGAGGCACCGGCCTCAGACCTTAAACAACGCTTTCTAGCTCGAGGCTATAGCCGTAGATGTATCAAAACTGGGTATGATCGTGCAAGGAAAACCTCATGTACTAGTTTGCTACATCCAGTGAAGAGATGCAAAAGTGTAGGTAGGGATGGACCTATTCGGTTCATCTCTACCTACAATCACGAATGGCACAACATGCGAGCCTTTCTAAACAAACATTGGCCTGTTTTGGGAGTTGATCCCGCCCTGAGGGCCTCCCTGGGCAGCTTTCCTTTGATGACCCCTAAAAAATCCAAAAATCTTCGTGACTTGCTGGTTAGGAGCCACTATGTGCCGGCTCCAAGCAATCCCTTTGGCACTAGTGGTCCTCAGTTTGGATCCTTTTCATGCGGGCACTGTCTTGCTTGCGCCAATGTCCTACGCTGTTCTACCTTTGCCTCATCAGATGGGTCAAGGGAATTTAAAATCAGACAACGTATCTCTTGTGGTACTTCTAATGTTATATACTATGCCACCTGTTCGTGCCCCAAAATATATGTGGGCCTTACCACAAGAGAATTAAGAATACGGGTACGTGAACATGTGCGGGGCATTGGCGCAACCAAGACAGTGTCCGATACTTCGGAATTGGATACTATTCCTCGTCATTTCAAGTTACATCACAATTGTGACTACAGTATTTTGAAAGTGAGGGGGATTGATGCCCTCCATCTTGGTATAAGAGGGGGCGACAATAAAAAACTTCTTGCCCAAATCGAGACAAGGTGGATCGTCCAATTAGATACCATGATACCGAAAGGCCTCAATGAATATTTAAGCTTTGCCCCTTTTTTGTAGTCCTCCTGATATTTGGTTTCCTAGACTCCTGTTCCCACATGCCCCCATGTTTATCAACCCCGTGGATGTGTTTTTAACTTTTTTAATTTTATTTTTTTATTTAGTGTTTGTGAATCTGCTGATTTATTGCGCCCCCGTATTTTCTCCTACTGGGCCCCCCTTTCGGACTGAAAATGACCCCGGACTTCATCTCATTATATGGGAAAATTACAGCCATCTCAGCGACTTTGGATGATTTCAACTTTTGTAATTTGTATATATTTTGTGATGTTATAGTTATATGCAGCTATGTTGTTACACAGCAATTTTTTTTTTCTTTTCATCCAGTTAATTGTCCTCATACATGCTCTCATGGCTGTGCGCATCGCACTGCGACCCATTGTCTCCTGTCTGCGGGTGGGCGTCTTTACGGTGTGTGCACCGCTTGATGGGCTCTCCCCTGGTGTGTGTGCACTTCCCGTGATGCCCTATCTGCAGTTCAGGACCTGACGGCCGCAGTGCGCATGTGCCAACTCTAGCCGTCTTGATTGGCCGTTTCAGGCCATGTGACTAAGTTCATGGGGTTATTAGAAGGTCCTGCAGGGACCTGAGACACACCCCCTTGAGAAAGCGGCCTCTAGCTGCCGCGAAACGTGTGTCGGGACCCTCCATCCACCCCCCTCCTTGTTTCCACTCATCTGTTGGTAAGCGCTGCATTTCTTGCCATGCACTATTGCACCTTAGATGTTAGATAGACGGGTGTAACTTTATTCCCGATCATCTGGTTCATGCATGCTGCTTCCCTGACGTCTATGTTTGGACGCACTATCTTTTCCCTGAGTTACGGTCTTTGGACCTTTATTTATTTATTTTTTCCAGGGACTGAAGTGTATATGTGGGGTGGGGATAGGTGTGGGTGGGGTTCATAACAGTCTGCATTGTTTTTTGGTGTTCTATATATTGTTGTGACATTTTACCTTTTCTATGATATATTAAAATGATATGATATCTTTTGGATATAATCAGTTTGCTCTTTTTGTCCTCCTGCTGTTACTTGCCCAAATAAGTAAGGAGGCTGAATGCAGTTCAAAACTGGTAACAGGAGTACACAGGCGGCATAGCTTTGTTCAGTGGAGGACAACTGTAATGGGAGGCAGACACATTTAGTAGGCCCAAATAAGTAAGGAGGCTAAATGCAGTTCAAAATAGGTAAGAGGAGTGCACAGGCGGCATAGCTTTTTTCAGTGGAGGACAACTGTAAGGACTGGCTGACACAGTTACTAGGCCCAAATAAGTAAGGAGGCTAAATGCAGTTCAAAATTGGTAACAGGAGTACACAGGCGGCATAGCTTTTTTCAGTGGAGGACAACTGTAAGGACTGGCTGACACAGTTACTAGGCCCAAATAAGTAAGGAGGCTAAATGCAGTTAAAAATTGGTAACAGGAGTACACAGGTGGCATAGCTTTGTTCGGTGGAGGACATCTGTAAGGACTGGCTGACACAGTTACTAGGCCCAAATAAGTAAGGAGGCTAAATGCAGTTAAAAATTGGTAACAGGAGTACACAGGCGGCATAGCTTTGTTCAGTGGAGGAGAACTGTAAGGACTGGCTGACACAGTGAGTAGGCCCAAATAAGTAAGTAGGCTAAATGCAGTTCAAAACTGGTAAAAGGACTAAACAGGTGGCATAGCTTTGTGCAGTGGAGGACAACTGTAATGGGAGGCAGACACAGTTAGTAGGCCCAAATAAGTAAGTAGGCTAAATGCAGTTCAAAACTGGTAAAAGGACTAAACAGGTGGCATAGCTTTGTGCAGTGGAGGACAACTGTAATGGGAGGCAGACACAGTTACTAGGCCCAAAAAAGTAAGTAGGCTAAATGCTGTTCAAAATAGGTAACAGGAGTAAACAGGTGGCATAGCTTTGTGCAGTGGAGGACAACTGTAATGGGAGGCAGACAGTTAGTAGGCCCAAAAAAGTAAGTAGGCTAAATGCAGTTCAAAACTGGTAAAAGGACTAAACTGGCGGCATAGCTTTGTGCAGTGGAGGACAACTGTAATGGGAGGCAGACACAGTTAGTAGGCCCAAATAAGTAAGTAGGCTAAATGCAGTTCAAAACTGGTAAAAGAACTAAACAGGCGGCATAGCTTTGTGCAGTGGAGGACAACTGTAATGGGAGGCAGACACAGTTAGTAGGTCCAAAAAAGTAAGTAGGCTAAATGCAGTTCAAAACTGGTAAAAGGACTAAACAGGCGGCATAGCTTTGTGCAGTGGAGGAAAACTGCAAGGAGTGGCGCAGACAGACACAGGTAGTAGGCCTAAAATAAAAAAGTAGGCTAAATGCAGTTCAAAATTGGTAACAGGAGTACACAGGCGGCATAGCTTTGTTCAGTGGAGGACAACTGTAAGGACTGGCTGACAGTTACTAGGCCCAAATAAGTAAGGAGGCTAAATGCAGTTCAAAATTGGTAACAGGAGTACACAGGAGGCATAGCTTTGTTCAGTGGAGGACAACTGTAATGGGAGGCAGACACAGTTAGTAGGCCCAAATAAGTAAGGAGGCTAAATGCAGTTCAAAATAGGTAAGAGGAGTAAACTGGTGGCATAGCTTTGTTCAGTGGAGGACAACTGTAAGGACTGGCTGACACAGTTACTAGGCCCAAATAAGTAAGGAGGCTAAATGCAGTTCAAAATTGGTAACAGAAGTACACAGGCGGCATAGCTTTGTTCAGTGGAGGACAACTGTAAGGACTGGCTGACACAGTTACTAGGCCCAAATAAGTAAGGAGGCTAAATGCAGTTGAAAATTGGTAACAGGAGTACACAGGTGGCATAGCTTTGTTCGGTGGAGGACAACTGTAAGGACTGGCTGACACAGTTACTAGGCCCAAATAAGTAAGGAGGCTAAATGCAGTTCAAAATAGGTAACAGGAGTAAACTGGCGGCATAGCTTTGTTCAGTGGAGGACAAATGTAAGGACTGGCTGACACAGTTATTAGGCCCAAATAAGTAAGGAGGCTAAATGCAGTTCAAAATAGGTAACAGGAGTAAACTGGCGGCATAGCTTTGTTCAGTAGAGGACAACTGTAAGGACTGGCTGACAGTTACTAGGCCCAAATAAGTAAGGAGGCTAAATGCAGTTCAAAATTGGTAACAGGAGTACACAGGTGGCATAGCTTTGTTCAGTGGAGGACAACTGTAAGGACTGGCTGACACAGTTAGTAGGCCCAAAAAAGTAAGGAGGCTAAATGCAGTTCAAAATTGGTAACAGGAGTACACAGGTGGCATAGCTTTGTTCAGTGGAGGACAAATGTAAGGACTGGCTGACACAGTTACTAGGCCCAAATAAGTAAGGAGGCTAAATGCAGTTCAAAATTGGTAACAGGAGTACACAGGTGGCATAGCTTTGTTTGGTGGAGGACAACTGTAAGGACTGGCTGACACAGTTACTAGGCCCAAATAAGTAAGGAGGCTAAATGCAGTTCAAAATAGGTAACAGGAGTAAACTGGCGGCATAGCTTTGTTCAGTGGAGGACAAATGTAAGGACTGGCTGACACAGTTACTAGGCCCAAATAAGTAAGGAGGCTAAATGCAGTTCAAAATAGGTAACAGGAGTAAACTGGCGGCATAGCTTTGTTCAGTAGAGGACAACTGTAAGGACTGGCTGACACAGTTAGTAGGCCCAAATAAGTAAGGAGGCTAAATGCTGTTCAAAATAGGTAAGAGGAGTAAACTGGCGGCATAGCTTTGTTCAGTGGAGGACAACTGTAATGGGAGGCAGACACAGTTAGTAGGCTGTTGTGAATTTGCTTTTTGCTCCCTCTAGTGGTTACTAGTTTTTTGACTCTGGTTTTTCTGTCATTCCTTTTATCCGCACCTGGGTCGTTAGTTAGGGGTGTTGCTATTTAAGCTCCCTGGACCTTCAGTTCAATGCCTGGCAACGTAGTTATCAGAGCTAGTCTGCTGTGCTCTTGTCTACTGATCCTGGTTCCAGTTATATCAGCTAAGTCTGCCTTTTGCTTTTTGCTATTTGTTTTGGTTTTGTATTTTTGTCCAGCTTGTTCCAAATCTATATCCTGACCTTTACTGGAAGCTCTAGGGGGCTGGTGTTCTCCCCCCGGACCGTTAGACGGTTCGGGGGTTCTTGAATTTCCAGTGTGGATTTTGATAGGGTTTTTGTTGACCATATAAGTTACCTTTCTTTATTCTGCTATCAGTAAGCGGGCCTCTCTGTGCTAAACCTGGTTCATTTCTGTGTTTGTCATTTCCTCTTACCTCACCGTCATTATTTGTGGGGGGCTATCCAGCTTTGGGGTCCCCTTCTCTGGAGGCAAGAAAGGTCTTTGTTTTCCTCTACTAGGGGTAGCTAGATTCTCCGGCTGGCGCGTGTCATCTAGAATCAACGTAGGAATGATCCCCGGCTACTTCTAGTGTTGGCGTTAGGAGTAGATATATGGTCAACCCAGTTACCACTGCCCTATGAGCTGGATTTTTGTATTCTGCAGACTTCCACGTTCCTCTGAGACCCTCGCCATTGGGGTCATAACAGTTTGCCAGGCCAGTATTAAATGTTTAATGCATTGCAGAAGAGGGATTATAAGAAAGAAGATTCTGAGTTTTTTTTTTTTTTTTTCTCCTTCCCCTTTACCTCAGAGTGGCTATGCTTGCTGCAGACATGAATGTCCAGACCTTGATTACAAGTGTGGACCAGCTGGCTACTCGTGTGCAGGGCATACAAGACTATGTTATCAGAAATCCTAGGTCAGAACCTAAAATACCGATTCCTGAACTGTTTTCCGGAGACAGGTTTAAGTTTAGGAATTTCGTGAATAATTGTAAATTGTTTTTGTCCCTGAGACCCTGTTCATCAGGAGATTCTGCTCAGCAAGTAAAAATTGTTATTTCGTTCTTACGGGGCGACCCTCAGGATTGGGCTTTTTCGCTGGCGCCAGGAGATCCGGCATTGGCTGATCTTGATGCGTTTTTTCTGGCGCTCGGTTTACTTTATGAGGAACCCAATCTTGAGATTCAGGCAGAAAAGGCCTTGCTGTCTATGTCTCAGGGGCAGGACGAGGCTGAAGTGTATTGCCAAAAATTTCGGAAATGGTCCGTGCTGACACATTGGAACGAGTGTGCACTGGCCGCTAATTTTAGAAATGGCCTTTCTGAAGCCATTAAGAATGTTATGGTGGGTTTTCCCATTCCCACAGGTCTGAATGATACTATGGCACTGGCTATTCAAATTGACCGGCGGTTGCGGGAGCGCAAAACCGCAAATTCCCTCATGGTGTTGTCTGAACAGACACCTGATTTAATGCAATGTGATAGAATCCTGACTAGAAATGAGCGGAAAATTCATAGACGCCGGAATGGCTTGTGCTACTACTGTGGTGATTCTACACATGTTATCTCAGCATGCTCTAAACGTATAGCTAAGGTTGTTAGTCCTGTCACCGTTGGTAATTTGCAACCTAAATTTATTCTGTCTGTAACTTTGATTTGCTCACTGTCATCTTATCCTGTCATGGCGTTTGTAGATTCAGGTGCTGCCCTGAGTCTCATGGATCTCTCATTTGCTAAGCGCTGTGGATTTACTCTTGAACCATTAGAAAATCCTATTCCTCTTAGGGGTATTGATGCTACACCATTGGCAGCAAATAAACCGCAGTATTGGACTCAGGTTACCATGTGCATGACTCCTGAACACCGCGAGGTGATACGTTTCCTGGTTTTACATAAAATGCATGATTTGGTCGTTTTAGGGCTGCCATGGTTACAGACCCATAATCCAGTCCTGGACTGGAAGGCTATGTCAGTCTCAAGTTGGGGCTGTCGTGGTATTCATGAGGATTCTCTGCCTGTGTCTATTGCTTCTTCTACGCCTTCGGAAGTTCCGGAGTATTTGTCTGATTATCAGGATGTCTTCAGTGAGTCTGAGTCCAGTGCACTGCCTCCTCATAGGGACTGTGACTGTGCTATAGATTTGATCCCAGGCAGTAAATTTCCTAAGGGAAGACTGTTTAATCTGTCGGTACCTGAACATACCGCTATGCGTTCATATATCAAGGAGTCTCTGGAAAAAGGACATATTCGTCCGTCTTCTTCCCCTCTTGGTGCGGGATTCTTTTTTGTGGCAAAAAAGGACGGATCTTTGAGACCTTGTATTGATTATCGGCTTTTAAATAAGATCACTGTCAAATTTCAGTATCCTTTACCGCTGTTGTCTGACTTGTTTGCCCGGATTAAGGGTGCCAAGTGGTTCACCAAGATAGACCTTCGTGGTGCGTACAACCTTGTGCGCATTAAGCAAGGTGATGAATGGAAAACCGCATTCAATACGCCCGAAGGTCATTTTGAGTACTTGGTGATGCCTTTTGGGCTCTCCAATGCGCCTTCAGTTTTTCAGTCCTTTATGCATGACATTTTCCGGAAGTATCTGGATAAATTTTTCATTGTTTATCTGGATGATATTTTGGTTTTTTCTGATAATTGGGATTCGCATGTGGAGCAGGTCAGGTTGGTCTTTAAAATTTTGCGTGAAAATTCTTTGTTTGTCAAGGGCTCAAAGTGTCTCTTTGGTGTACAGAAGGTTCCCTTTTTGGGGTTCATTTTTTCCCCTTCTGCTGTGGAGATGGACCCAGTCAAGGTCCGAGCTATTCTTGATTGGACTCAGCCCTCGTCAGTTAAGAGTCTTCAGAAGTTCTTGGGCTTCGCTAACTTCTACCGTCGTTTTATCGCTAATTTTTCTAGCATTGTGAAACCTTTGACGGATATGACCAAGAAGGGCTCCGATGTAGCTAACTGGGCTCCTGCTGCCGTGGAGGCTTTCCAGGAGTTGAAACGCCGGTTTACTTCGGCGCCTGTTTTGTGCCAGCCTGACGTCTCACTTCCCTTTCAGGTTGAGGTGGATGCTTCGGAGATTGGGGCAGGGGCCGTTTTGTCGCAGAGAGGCCCTGGTTGCTCTGTTATGAAACCTTGTGCCTTTTTCTCTAGGAAGTTTTCGCCTGCCGAGCGAAATTATGATGTGGGCAATCGGGAGTTGTTGGCCATGAAATGGGCATTTGAGGAGTGGCGTCATTGGCTCGAGGGTGCTAAGCATCGTGTGGTGGTCTTGACTGATCACAAAAATCTGATGTATCTCGAGTCTGCTAAACGCCTTAATCCGAGACAGGCCCGCTGGTCATTGTTTTTCTCCCGCTTTGATTTTGTTGTCTCGTATTTACCAGGTTCAAAGAATGTGAAGGCCGATGCTCTTTCTAGGAGCTTTGTGCCTGATGCTCCTGGAGTCGCTGATCCTGTTGGTATTCTTAAAGATGGAGTTATCTTGTCAGCTATTTCTCCGGATCTGCGACGTGTGTTGCAGAGATTTCAGGCTGATAGGCCTGAGTCTTGTCCACCTGACAGACTGTTTGTCCCGGACAAGTGGACCAGCAGAGTCATTTCCGAGGTTCATTCCTCGGTGTTGGCAGGTCACCCGGGAATTTTTGGCACCAGAGATCTGGTGGCCAGGTCCTTTTGGTGGCCTTCCTTGTCAAGGGATGTGCGGTCATTTGTGCAGTCCTGTGGGACTTGTGCTCGAGCTAAGCCTTGCTGTTCTCGTGCCAGCGGTTTGCTCTTGCCCTTGCCTGTCCCGAAGAGACCTTGGACACATATCTCCATGGATTTCATTTCTGATCTTGCGCTATCTCAGGGCATGTCCGTTATCTGGGTGATATGTGATCGCTTCTCCAAGATGGTCCATTTGGTTCCTTTGCCTAAGCTGCCTTCCTCTTCCGATCTGGTTCCTGTGTTTTTCCAGAACGTGGTTCGTTTGCACGGCATCCCTGAGAATATTGTGTCAGACAGAGGATCCCAGTTCGTTTCCAGGTTCTGGCGATCCTTTTGTAGTAGGATGGGCATTGATTTGTCGTTTTCGTCTGCTTTCCATCCTCAGACTAATGGACAGACGGAGCGAACCAATCAGACTTTGGAGGCTTATTTGAGGTGTTTTGTCTCTGCTGATCAGGACGATTGGGTGACATTCTTGCCGTTGGCTGAGTTTGCCCTTAATAATCGGGCTAGTTCCGCCACCTTGGTTTCGCCTTTTTTCTGCAACTCTGGTTTCCATCCTCGCTTTTCTTCGGGTCATGTGGAGCCTTCTGACTGTCCTGGGGTGGATTCTGTGGTGGATAGGTTGCAGCAGATCTGGAATCATGTGGTGGACAACTTGAAGTTGTCACAGGAGAAGGCTCAGCGCTTTGCCAACCGCCGCCGCGGTGTGGGTCCCCGACTACGCGTTGGGGATTTGGTGTGGCTTTCTTCCCGCTTTGTTCCTATGAAGGTCTCCTCTCCCAAATTTAAACCTCGTTTTATTGGGCCTTACAAGATATTGGAAATCCTTAATCCTGTATCTTTTCGTCTGGATCTTCCTGTGTCGTTTGCTATTCACAATGTATTTCATAGGTCCTTGTTGCGGCGGTACATTGTGCCTGTAGTTCCTTCTGCTGAGCCTCCTGCTCCGGTGTTGGTTGAGGGCGAGTTGGAGTACGTGGTGGAGAAAATCTTGGATTCTCGCCTCTCCAGGCGGAGGCTTCAGTACCTGGTCAAGTGGAAGGGCTATGGTCAGGAGGATAATTCCTGGGTGGTCGCCTCTGATGTTCATGCGGCCGATTTAGTTCGTGCCTTTCATGCCGCTCATCCTGATCGCCCTGGTGGTCGTGGTGAGGGTTCGGTGACCCCTCACTAAGGGGGGGGTACTGTTGTGAATTTGCTTTTTGCTCCCTCTAGTGGTTACTAGTTTTTTGACTCTGGTTTTTCTGTCATTCCTTTTATCCGCACCTGGGTCGTTAGTTAGGGGTGTTGCTATTTAAGCTCCCTGGACCTTCAGTTCAATGCCTGGCAACGTAGTTATCAGAGCTAGTCTGCTGTGCTCTTGTCTACTGATCCTGGTTCCAGTTATATCAGCTAAGTCTGCCTTTTGCTTTTTGCTATTTGTTTTGGTTTTGTATTTTTGTCCAGCTTGTTCCAAATCTATATCCTGACCTTTACTGGAAGCTCTAGGGGGCTGGTGTTCTCCCCCCGGACCGTTAGACGGTTCGGGGGTTCTTGAATTTCCAGTGTGGATTTTGATAGGGTTTTTGTTGACCATATAAGTTACCTTTCTTTATTCTGCTATCAGTAAGCGGGCCTCTCTGTGCTAAACCTGGTTCATTTCTGTGTTTGTCATTTCCTCTTACCTCACCGTCATTATTTGTGGGGGGCTTCTATCCAGCTTTGGGGTCCCCTTCTCTGGAGGCAAGAAAGGTCTTTGTTTTCCTCTACTAGGGGTAGCTAGATTCTCCGGCTGGCGCGTGTCATCTAGAATCAACGTAGGAATGATCCCCGGCTACTTCTAGTGTTGGCGTTAGGAGTAGATATATGGTCAACCCAGTTACCACTGCCCTATGAGCTGGATTTTTGTATTCTGCAGACTTCCACGTTCCTCTGAGACCCTCGCCATTGGGGTCATAACAGTAGGCCCAAATAAGTAAGGAGGCTAAATGCAGTTCAAAATTGGTAACAGGAGTACACAGGCGGCATAGCTTTGTTCAGTGGAGGACAACTGTAAGGACTGGCTGACACAGTTACTAGGCCCAATAAGTAAGGAGGCTAAATGCAGTTCAAAATTGGTAACAGGAGTACACAGGCGGCATAGCTTTGTTCAGTGGAGGACAACTGTAAGGGCTGGCTGACACAGTTACTAGGCCCAAATAAGTAAGGAGGCTAAATGCAGTTCAAAATTGGTAACAGGAGTACACAGGCAGCATTGCTTTGTTCAGTGGAGGACAACTGTAAGGACTGGCTGACACAGTTACTAGGCCCAATAAGTAAGGAGGCTAAATGCAGTTCAAAATTGGTAACAGGAGTACACAGGCGGCATAGCTTTGTTCAGTGGAGGACAACTGTAAGGGCTCGCTGACACAGTTACTAGGCCCAAATAAGTAAGGAGGTTAAATGCAGTTCAAAATTGGTAACAGGAGTACACAGGCGGCATAGCTTTGTTCAGTGGAGGACAACTGTAAGGACTGGCTGAAACAGTGACGAGGCCCAAAATAAGTAAGTAGGCTAAATGTCTGCCAAAAAAAGTTCATAAATAAACAGGTGGCATAGCTAGGTACAGGGGTGGGCTCCTCTGCTGAGTAGCAGACAGTGGTAGTTGGCGCAAAGTATTAACTGGTCTAAATGGAGGCCAGGGCCCCTGTATATTTTAACTATCATCTATCATTTCAACAAATTTGTATTGGCAGTGCCATTGAAGGATTTAACTGCACAGACTACACAGTGGTGGAGCAGGGAGAGGTAAGTATTGCAAGTGGTAGAGCACTGTTCGAGCTGGGGGGGAACTCTCTCATGGGCTGCGGTACTTGCACAGGGCCCCTCATATTACGACGGTGTGTCTGACGTTGGTTGTGCACCACCACCGTCAGAGACACTTCATTGTACTATGAGGGACCCTGTGCCAGTGCTGTCGCCCAAGAGTGGGCACACCCACCTGTCCAGGCAAACGGCACGGGTGGTTGCGCCAAGTGGTGACCACGGCCCTGTGGGGGGGGAGTCAGCCCATTTAGGGAGGTATAAAAATGGCCTATGGTGGACATTCAGCAGCTGCAAATGGAGGAATTGGAGCAGTCAGTAAGAGGAGGCCAAAAGCAAGACATTTTTCAGGTAAGCTACGTGTCAGCAGGGGAAGGTGGGGCAAAATAATTTGAAATCCATGATTGGTTCATTTTAATGAAGGTTAGATTATCAACATTTCGGGTAGCCAGACGTGTCCTTTTTTCGGTCAGTATTGAACCAGCAGCACTGAAGACTCTTTCTGATAGCACACTAGCAGCTGGGCAAGCGAGCTCCTGTAATGCATATTCTGCCAATTCAGGCTAGGTATCTATTTTAGATGCCCAATAATCAAAGGGGAATGACCTGTGAGGGAAAACATAGATAAGGGAGGAAAAATAGTTCGTAACCATACTGGACAAATGCTGTCTCCTGTCACTTTGAATCGATGCAGCAGTACCTGTCGTGTCTGCGGTCATTGTGAAATCACTCCACAACCTGGTCATAAAACCATTCTGTCCAACGCCACTTTGCATTTGTGCACCTCTAACACCTCTGCCATGTTGCCCCCTACAGCTCGTGTGAGAACCATCACCGCCGCTGTGTGCTGGGAATGCCTGAACCAAACGGTCTACAAGAGTTGCTTGTTTGGTAGCCAATATTTGCTCAAGGTTCTCATGTGGCATGATATTTTGTAATTTTCCTTTATATCGTGGATCCAGGAGGCAGGTCAACCAGTAATCGTCATCGGTCATCATTTTGATAATGCGGGGGTCCCTTTTTAGGATACGCAAGGCATACTCAGCTATGTGGGCCAATGTTCCAGGTGTCAATTCACTGCTTGTGCTGGGTTGAGGAGCACTTTCTTGCAAATCAACATCACTTGTGTCCCGCAAAAACCCTGTACCTGACCTTGCAACGCCACCAGTTACTATTGCCCCCTGAGAAGCATCCTCCTCCCATAAATATTCATCCCCATCATCCTCCTCCTCTTCCTCTTCTTCCGCCACCTCGTCCAGGAGAGTTCCCTGAGCAGACCATGGCTGTCATCAAGGCTTCCCTCCTCCTCGGCTGTAGACGCCTGCTTCTTAATATGCGTCAAACTTTGCATCAGCAGACTCATTAGTGGGATGCTCATGCTTATAATGGCGTCGTCTGCACTTACCAGCCGTGTGCATTCCTCAAAACACTGAAGGACTTGACAGAGGCTTGTAGCTTCGACCACTGCACACCAGACAACTCCATGTCTGCCATCCAACTGCCTGCCCGTGTATGTGTATCCAACCACAAATAAATTACAGCACGCCTCTGTTCGCACAGCCTCTGAAGCATGTGCAGTGTGGAGTTCCACCTTGTTGCAACGTCGATTATTAGGCGGTGCTGGGGAAGATTCAGCGATCGCTGATGGTTCAGCATATGGCTGGAGTGTACGGGCGACCGGCGGATGTGCGAGCAAAGTCTTCGCACCTTCAGGAGCAGGGCTGGTAACCCTGGATAATTTTTCAGGAAGCACTGCACCACCAGGTTCAAGGTGTGAGCCAGGCAACGTATGTGTTTTAGTTCTGAAAGGGCTATGGCAGCCATAAAATTCCTTCCGTTATCACTGACTACCTTGCCTGCCTCAAGATGTACACTGCCCAGCCATGACTGAGTATCTTGCTGCAAGTACTCGGCCAGAACTTCCGCGGTGTGTCTGTTGTCGCCCAAACACTTCATTTGCAACACAGCCTGCTGACACTTACCACTAGCTGTTCGATAATGGGATACCTCCTGTGCAACACTGGCAGCTGCGGATGGAGTGGTCGTACGACTGCGCTCTGTGGATGTGCTTTGGCTTCTGGAGGAGGAGGGGGAGGAGGAGGGTTGGCGAACGCCTACAGCCAACTGTTTCCTAAACCGTGGGCTAGGCAGAACTGTCCCACTATGGCTGTCCCCTGTGGACCCTGCATCCACCACATTAACCTAGTGTGCCGTGATGGACACATAACATCCCTGGCCATGCCTACTGGTCAATGCATCTGTTGTGAGGTGCACCTTTCCACTGACTGATTGCCTCAGTGCATGGACAATGCGGTCTTTGACATGCTGGTGGAGGGCTGGGATGGCTGTTCTCGCAAAGTGCCGACTGGGTAGGTCATAGCGTGGTACTGCGTAGGCCATCAGGTCTTTGAAAGCTTCGCTTTCAACCAACCGGTAGGGCATCATCTCTAACGAGATTAGTCTAGCAATGTGGGCGTTCAAACCCTGTGTACGCGGATGAGAGGATGAGTACTTTCTTGTCCTAATGAGAGTCTCTTGTAGGGTGAGCTGGACTGGAGAGCTGCATATGGTGGAACAAGCGGTGGTGGTGGTGGTGGACATGGTGGATTGAGAGAGGGTTGGTGATGGTATTCTTGATGTTGACCTACATAGTGTTTCCTACCAAAAACCTTGTGATTCAATGACTGCTTGCTTTAGCCTTGCGACGATACCTCCACATTTGCTGCTGGTGGTGTCCTAACCGGTGGGCTTACAGTGAAGGAAGCAATGTAGCGTTGCTGACTACCTTCATTCTGAGCAGGTGCACCAACGGTACGGGACGTCTGGTAGTTAGTCCAGGCTTGCAAGTGCATGCTGGTTAAATGTCTACACATGCACGTTGTATTTAAATTTTGGGGATTCTTCCCTCTGCTAAAGGTCTTTGAGCATTTCTTACAGATAACTTTTGACACTCCACTATTCCTACTATGGAATACTTTTTCAGGCATTGCACGCTGTGCTACTTTCACCGGATGGCCACGCTGTCCTAAAACTGTTTTTTTTTTATGTTGACAAACGTTTTTGGCCTGAGACGGGCCTGCCAGATGAAAGCTTTTGCGATGTAGATGGCTGCTGCGGATCATCCTCCTCTGCTTCTGAGCTACTGTCAGCGGCACCCTCTTCACCCAATGACTGCCAATCTGGGTCAACAACTGGGTCATCTATCACCTCCTCTTCAATGTCATGTGCACATTTGTCTGTGTCACCGTGTAAGGTGCCATAGCGTTCGGGACGGGGCGCCATAGTCTCATCAGCGTCAGATTCTGGCTCAGTGCACTGCGAGGGCAATGTAGTGATCTGCGTCAATGGAACAGCATAATAATCTAGCTGTGGCTGTGCATCTGTGCACTCCATGTTCGATTCATCTTGTAATGGGCTGTTAACAATTTCCCTTTCTAACCAAGGCACGGTATGTGTAAAGAGCTCCATGGAGTAAACTGTAGTGTCGCCTGTCGCATCCTTCACTTTTGGTTTGGGTGAAGGACAAAAGGAAGCGACTTGTTCCTGACGGGGAGCATCCACTTACGACTCGCTGGTTTTATATTTCAAACTTTCGGAAGAGGAGGCGAAAGAGCTAGAGGCTGAGTCAGCAAGGAAAGCCAAAACTTTTTCCTGCTGCTCTGGCTTTAAAAGCGGTTTTCCTACTCCCAGATAAGGGAGCCTTCGAGGCCTTGTGTAGCCAGACGATGACGCTGGCTCAACACCTCGAGACTTAGGTGCTAGTTTGCTTTTCCCACTACCAACAGATGCTCCACCACCACCACCACCACCATCATTACCAGCTGGCAACGACCGCCCACGGCCTCTTCCACCAGACTTCCTCATTTTTGGGAACATGTAACCAAAATAACGACCGTTATATGGTACTGTAAAACAAGGTAGAAGGTGTATATAAACTTGTTGAGAATTTAAATCTCCCTTTTTTGGGGGGGAGACTGCACCGAAACTCAGGCCCAGTGTATTACACTACACAATGTAAGTGGCAGAACGTGGCTGGAAGATATACGACAAACTAACAGAACTGACGTAGATCTACTTAGCGGCAATTTAAATCTCCCTTTTTTTGGGGGGAGACTGAACCACAACTCAGGCCCAGTGTATTTTACAACGCAATGTGAGTGGCAGCAAGTGGCTGGCTGATACACAACAAACTAAGAGGACTGAGGTATTTCCACTTTGTGAGAATTTGAATCTCACTTTTTTTCGGGGGGAGACTGAACCACAACTCAGGCCCAGTGTATTTTAGCCCAGTGTATTTTACAACGCAATGTGAGTGGCAGCAAGTGGCTGGCTGATACACGACAAACTAAGAGGACTGAGGTACATCCACTTTGTGAGAATTTGAATCTCACTTTTTTTGAGGAGAGACTGAACCCAAACTCAGGCCCAGTGTATTTTAAAATGCAATGTGAGTAGCAGCAAGTGGCTGGCTGATACACGACAAACTAAGAGGACTGAGGTATTTCCACTTTGTGAGAATTTGAATCTCACTTTTTTTCGGGGGGAGACTGAACCACAACTCAGGCCCAGTGTATTTTACAACGCAATGTGAGTGGCAGCAAGTGGCTGGCTGATACACGACAAACTAAGAGGACTGAGGTACATCCACTTTGTGAGACTTTGAATCTCACTTTTTTTGGGGGGGAGACTGAACCACAACTCAGGCCCAGTGTATTTTACAACGCAATGTGAGTGGCAGCAAGTGGCTGGCTGATACACGAGAAACTAAGAGGACTGAGGTATATCCACTTTGTGAGAATTTGAATCTCACTTTTTTTTGGGGGGGAGAATAAACCACAACTCAGGCCCAGTGTATTTTAAAACGCAATGTGAGTGGCAGCAAGTGGCTGGCTGATACACGACAAACTAAGAGGACTGAGGTACATCCACTTTGTGAGAATTTGAATCTCACTTTTTTTTGGGGGGGACTGAACCACAACTCAGGCCCAGTGTATTTTAAAACGCAATGTGAGTGGCAGCAAGTGGCTGGCTGATACACGACAAACTAAGAGGACTGAGGTATATCCACTTTGTGAGAATTTGAATCTCACTTTTTTGGGGGTTGAGAATGAACCTAAACTCAGGCCCAGCGTATTTTACAACGCAATGTGAGTGGCAGCAAGTGGCTGGCTGATACACGACAAACTAAGAAAACTGAGGTACATCCACTTTGTGAGAATTTGAATCTCACTTTTTTTGAGGGGAGACTGAACCCAAACTCAGGCCCAGTGTATTTTAAAACGCAATGTGAGTGGCAGCAAGTGGCTGGCTGATACACGACAAACTAAGAGGACTGAGGTATATCTACTTTGTGAGAATTTGAATCTCACTTTTTTTTTTGGGGGGGAGACAGCACCACAACTCAGGCCCAGTGTGTAACACAACACAATATAAGTGGCAGAAAGTGGCTGGAGGATATCTGAAAAAATCTAAGGACTGTAGTACAATTTCAATCTCCCTACAATGATCTCAGGACAAGTATGGCAGCAACAAAAAGGACTGCTGCACACAAAAGTGTGGACAAATAAACAAGATAACTGCAGAAAGGAGCAACAGGATTTTTGCTTTTAACCCCTTCGTGACATGCGCCGTACTAGTACGGCGCTGCCGGCACTGCATTAGTGCCAGCCGCAGTACTAGTACGGCGCCCCGATCACCGCGGTCTCACGCTGAGCGCCGCGGTGATCGGGTGCGGGTGTCAGCTGTATATGACAGCTGACACCCCGCAGCAATGCCCACGATCGGCGCTGTCGCCGATCGCGGGCATTTAACCCCTCTGATGCCGCTGTCAATAGTGACAGCGGCATAGAGGGGGATCGCGCAGGGACGGGGGCTCCCTGCGCTCTCCCACCGGAGCAGCGCGATGAGATCGCGCTGCTCCGGTGACCTGGAAGGAGTCCCCGGATCCAAGATGGCCGCGGGACTCCTTCCGGGTCATAAGATGACCCTGCTTGCCGGCGTCTGCTGAGAATCCTCATAGCAGGCGCCGGCAAGCCTCTGTTACGTGCCTGTCACATCGGTGATCAGACCGAGTGCTATGCACACGGTCTGATCACCGATCTGTGATGTCCCCTCCTGGGACAAAGTAAAAAAGTAAAAAAAAAATTTTTCCAAATGTGTAAAAAAAAAAAAAAAAAAAAATTCCTAAATAAAGAAAAAAAAAATAAATATATTCCCATAAATACATTTCTTTATCTAAATAAAAAAAACACCACACAATAAAAGTACACATATTTAGTATCGCCGCGTCCGTAACAACCCCACCTATAAAACTATATCACTAGTTAACCCCTTCAGTGAACACCGTAAAAAAAAAAAAAAAAAAACGAGGCAAAAAACAACGCTTTATTCTCATACCGCCAAACAAAAAGTGGAATAACACGCGATCAAAAAGACGGATATAAATAACCATGGTACCGCTGAAAACGTCATCTTGTCCCGCAAAAAAAAAGCCGCCATACAGCATCATCAGCAGAAAAATAAAAAAGTTATAGCTCTCAGAATAAAGCGATGCAAAAACAATTATTTTTTTATATAAAATAGTTTTTATTGTGTAAAAGCGCCAAAACATAAAAAAATTACATAAATGAGGTATCGCTGTAATCGTACTGACCCGAAGAATAAAACTGCTTTATCCTTTTTACCAAACGCGGAACGGTATAAACGCCCCCCCTAAAAGAATTTCAGGAATTGCTGGTTTTTGTTCATTCCGCCTCCCAAAAATCGGAATAAAAAGCGATCAAAAAATGTCATGTACCCGAAAATGGTACCAGCAAAAACGTCAACTCGTCCCGCAAAAAACAAGATCTCACATGACTCTGTGGACCAAAATATGGAAAAATTATAGCTCTCAAAATGTGGTGATGCAAAAACTATTGTTTGCAATAAAAAGCGTCTTTTAGTGTGTGACGGCTGCCAACCATAAAAATCCGCCCAAAAAACGCTATAAAAGTAAATCAAATCCCCCTTCATCACCCCCTTAGTTAGGAAAAATAATAAAATTTTAAAAAATATATTTATTTCCATTTTCCCGTTAGGCTACTTTCACACTAGCGTCGGTACGGGGCCGTCGCTCTGCGTCGGCCCGACATACCGACGCATACTGTGCAAGCGCCGCACAACGGGGGCAGCGGATGCTGTTTTTCCACGCATCCGCTGCCCCATTGTGAGGTGCGGGGAGGTGGGGGCGGAGTTCCAGCCGCGCATGCGCGGTCGGAAATGGTGGACCGTCGGCACAAAAAAAGTTACATGTAACGTTTGTTGCTGCCGGCTGTCCGCCACAACACGACGCAACCGTCGCACGACGCTTGCGACGTGTGTCAATACGTCGCTAATGTTAGTCTATGGGGAAAAAACGCATCCTGCAGATGACTTTGCAGGATGCGTTTTTTCGCCAAAACGACGCATTGCGACGTATGCAAAAAAACGCTAGTGTGAAAGTAGCGCTAGGGTTAGGACTAGGGTTAGGGTTGGGGTTAGGGTTTCAGTTAGAATTGGGGAGTTTCCACTGTTTAGGCACATCAGGGGCTCTCCAAACGCGACATGGCGTCCGATCTCAACGCGTTTGTTTGCGTTAAAAACGCATGCGTTTTTATAGAAAAAAAACAGAACACACTGAAAAGTCACCCACCACCATCAAGGTGATAAAGGGATCCAAACCCTAACCCTACCCCTAAACTCATCCCTAACCGTTTAATGAACATTTTCTGACAGTCATAGTGCCACGTATTTCAGTGCCACGTATTTCAGTGCCACGTATTTCAGTGCCACGTATTTCAGTGCCACGTATTTCAGTGCCACGATATTTCAGTGCCACGATATTTCAGTGCCACGATATTTCAGTGCCACGTATTTAAGTGCCACGGTATTTCAGTGAAATATGTGGCACTGAAATATCGTGGCATTTACGTGAAATACGTGGCACTTAAATACGTGGCACTTAAATACGTGGCACTTAAATACGTGGCACTTAAATACGTGGCACTTAAATACGTGGCACTTAAATACGTGGCACTTAAATACGTGGCACTTATATACGTGGCACTTAAATATCGTGGCATGTACATGAAATACGTGGCACTTATATACGTGGCACTTATATACGTGGCACTTATATACGTGGCACTTATATACGTGGCACTTATATACGTGGCCACTGAAATATCGTGGCACTTATATACGTATATACGTATATAAACGTATTTCAGTGCCACGTATTTCAGTGCCACGTATTTCAGGTTAGGGGTAGGGGTAGGGTTAGGGGTAGGGTTAGGGTTTTTTGGTTTTTTCTTGTTTTCTTGTGTTTTTCTATAAAAACGCATGCGTCTAAAAAAACGCATGCGTTTTACCGCGATTACATGCGTTTTTTCACACATGCGTTTTTAAAAAAAACGCAAGTGTGAAACCAGCCTTATCCTTGGAAAAATAAAAACATGGGGGCTAAAATATAATTTTCGTGGAAAAAAATATATTTTTTATTTTCGCGGCTCTGCGTTATAAACTGTAGTGAAGCACTTGGGGGTTCAAAGTTCTCACAACACATCTAGATAAGTTCCGTGGGGGGTCTAGTTTCCAATATGGGGTCACTTGTGGGGGGTTTCTACTGTTTAGGTACATCAGGGGCTCTGCAAATGCAACATGACACCTGCAGACCAATCCATCTAAGTCTGCATTTCAAACGGCGCTCCTTCCCTTCCGAGCTCTGCCGTGCGCCCAAACAGTGGTTTATCCCCATATATGAAGTATCAGCGTACTCAGGACAAATTGGACAACAACTTTTGTTGTCCAATTTCTCCTGTTACCCTTGGGAAAATAAAAATGTGGGGGCTAAAATATAATTTTCGTGGAAAAAAAAAAATTTTTTATTTTCATGGCTCTGCGTGATAAACTGTAGTGAAACACTTGTTGGTTCAAAGTTCTCACAACACATCTAGATAAGTTCCGTGGGGGGTCTAGTTTCCAATATGGGGTCACTTGTGGGGGGTTTCTACTGTTTAGGTACATCAGGGGCTCTGCAAATGCAACATGACACCTGCAGACCAATCCATCTAAGTCTGCATTTCAAACGGCGCTCCTTCCCTTCCGAGCTCTGCCGTGCGCCCAAACAGTGGTTTATCCCCATATATGAAGTATCAGCGTACTCAGGACAAATTGGACAACAACTTTTGTTGTCCAATTTCTCCTGTTACCCTTGGGAAAATAAAAATGTGGGGGCTAAAATATAATTTTCGTGGAAAAAAAAAAAAATTTTATTTTCATGGCTCTGCGTGATAAACTGTAGTGAAACACTTGTTGGTTCAAAGTTCTCACAACACATCTAGATAAGTTCCGTGGGGTGTCTAGTTTCCAATATGGGGTCACTTGTGGGGGGTTTCTACTGTTTAGGTACATCAGGGGCTCTGCAAATGCAACATGACACCTGCAGACCAATCCATCTAAGTCTGCATTTCAAACGGCGCTCCTTCCCTTCCGAGCTCTGCCGTGCGCCCAAACAGTGGTTCCCCCCAATGTATGGGGTATCAGCGTACTCAGGACAAATTGGACAATAACTTTTGTGGTCCAATTTCTCCTGTTACCCTTGGGGGAAAAAAAATTGCGGGCTAAAACATCATTTTGTGGAAAGAAAAAATGATTTTTTGATTTTCACAGCGCTACATTCTAAACTTTAGTGAAACAACTGGGGGTTAAAAGTGCTCACCACACATCTAAATAAGTTCCTTAGGGGGTCTTCTTTCCAAAATGGTGTCACTTGTGGGGGTTTCCACTGTTTAGGCACGTCAGGGGCTCTCCAAACACGACATGGGTTCCGATCTCAATTCCAGCCAATTTTGCATTGAAAAGTCAAATGGCGCTCCTTCCCTTCCGAGCTCTGCCATGCGCCCAAACAGTGGTTTATCCCCATATATGAAGTATCAGCGTACTCAGGACAAATTGCACAACAACTTTTGGCATCCAATTTATCCTGCTACCCTTGGGAAAATAAAAAATTTGGGGCAAAAAGATCATTTTTTGTGAAAATTAATATTAATTTTTTTTACGGCTCTACATTATAAACTTCTGTGAAGCACTTGGAGGTTCAAATTGCTCACCACACATCTAGATAAGTTCCTTAGGGGGTCTTCTTTCCAAAATGGTGTCACTTGTGGGGGTTTCCACTGTTTAGGCACGTCAGGGGCTCTCCAAACACGACATGGGTTCCGATCTCAATTCCAGCCAATTTTGCATTGAAAAGTCAAATGGCGCTCCTTCCCTTCCGAGCTCTGCCATGCGCCCAAACAGTGGTTTATCCCCATATATGAAGTATCAGCGTACTCAGGACAAATTGCACAACAACTTTTGGCATCCAATTTATCCTGCTACCCTTGGGAAAATAAAAAATTTGGGGCAAAAAGATCATTTTTTGTGAAAATTAATATTAATTTTTTTTACGGCTCTACATTATAAACTTCTGTGAAGCACTTGGAGGTTCAAAGTGCTCACCACACATCTAGATAAGTTCCTTAGGGGGTCTTCTTTCCAAAATGGTGTCACTTGTGGGGGTTTCCACTGTTTAGGCACGTCAGGGGCTCTCCAAACACGACATGGGTTCCGATCTCAATTCCAGCCAATTTTGCATTGAAAAGTCAAATGGCGCTCCTTCCCTTCCGAGCTCTGCCATGCGCCCAAACAGTGGTTTATCCCCATATATGAAGTATCAGCGTACTCAGGACAAATTGCACAACAACTTTTGGCATCCAATTTATCCTGCTACCCTTGGGAAAATAAAAAATTTGGGGCAAAAAGATCATTTTTTGTGAAAATTAATATTAATTTTTTTTTACGGCTCTACATTATAAACTTCTGTGAAGCACTTGGAGGTTCAAAGTGCTCACCACACATCTAGATAAGTTCCTTAGGGGGTCTTCTTTCCAAAATGGTGTCACTTGTGGGGGTTTCCACTGTTTAGGCACGTCAGGGGCTCTCCAAACACGACATGGGTTCCGATCTCAATTCCAGCCAATTTTGCATTGAAAAGTCAAATGGCGCTCCTTCCCTTCCGAGCTCTGCCATGCGCCCAAACAGTGGTTTACCCCCACATATGGGGTATCAGCGTACTCAGGACAAATTGCACAACAACTTTTGGGGTCCAATTTATCCTGCTACCCTTGGGAAAATAAAAAATTTGGGGCAAAAAGATCATTTTTTGTGAAAATTAATATTAATTTTTTTTACGGCTCTACATTATAAACTTCTGTGAAGCACTTGGAGGTTCAAAGTGCTCACCACACATCTAGATTAGTTCCTTAGAGGGTCTACTTTCCAAAATGGTGTCACTTGTGGGGGTTTCCACTGTTTAGGCACGTCAGGGGCTCTCCAATCGCGACATGGGCTCCGATCTCAATTCCAGCAAATCTTGCATTGAAAAGTCAAATGGCGCTCCTTCCCTTCCGAGCTCTGCCATGTGCCCAATCAATGGTTTACCCCAACATGTGGGGTATCGGCGTACTCAGGACAAATTGTACAACGACTTTTTTGGTCCAATTTCTCTTGTTACCCTTGGTAAAATAAAACAAATTGGATCTGAAGTAAAAATTTTGTGAAAAAAAAGTTAAATGTTCAATTTTTTTTAAACATTCCAAAAATTCCTGTGAAGCACCTGAAGGGTTAATAAACTTTTTGAATGTGGTTTAGAGTACCTTGAGGGGTGCAGTTTTTAGAATGGTGTCACTTTTGGACATTTTCTGTCATATAGACCCCTCAAAGTCACTTCAAGTGTGAGGTGGTCCGTAAAAAAAATGGTTTTGCAAATTTTGTTGCAAAAATGAGAAATCGCTGGTCAACTTTTAACCCTTATAACTCCCTAACAAAAAAAAATTATGTTTCCAAAATTGTGCTGATGTAAAGCAGACATGTGGGAAATGTTGTTTATTAACTATATTATGTGATATAACTCTCTAATTTAAGGGCATAAAAACGAAAAATTTAAAAATTGCTAAATTTTCATAATTTTCGACAAATTTCTGTTTTTTTCACAAATAAATGCAAGTCATATCGAAGAAGTTTTACCACTATCATAAAGTACAATACGTCACGAGAAAACAATCTCAGAATCACCAGGATCCGTTGAAGCGTTTCAGAGTTATGACCTCATAAAGTGACAGTGGTCAGAATTGTAAAAATTGGCCGTGTCACTTAGGTGAAAACAGGCTTTGGGGTGAAGGGGTTAAAAAAGCAGTTGGTTTGCACAGCAGCGTGCAAACAGCAATGCAGCTATCAGGGAGCCTTATAAGGCAGCCTAATAAGCTACAGAGCTGATGCACAAAGATATAGCCTCCACTGTCCCTGCAAACAAAAGGTGGTGTTGGACAGTGGAAATCGCTACAGCACAAGCGGTTTGGGGGTTAATCTTCCCTCACTAACTATATCCCTGCTTCTGACGAAGCTGCAGCAACCTCTCCCTATGCTGTGTTCGGCAGAAGTAAGATGGCGGTCGGCGTGCACACCCTTTATACCCCCTGTGACGCCGCAGAAAGCAAGCCAATCACTGTCAAGCCCTTCTCTAAGATGGTGGGGACCGAGACCTATGTCATCACGCTGCCCACACTCTGCATCCTCCTTCATTGGCTGAGAAATGGCGCTGAACGCGTCATACGAAACGCGACTTTGGCGCGAATATCGCCGACCGCATGGCCGATCCCACACTAGGATTGGGTCGGGTTTCATGAAACCCGACTTTGCCGAAATTTGGCGATTTTTGAATTTGTCCGATCCGTTTCGCTCAACCCTATTTGCAACTTTTTAAAATGCCTTAAAAAATTGTTCACAATTGTACTCTAGTACTGTAGTTGAATACAAAATCTGTCTCATGTTTTTACATGGTTGAAGACATTGTTAGTCTAAAAATATGCTAACAAGGAAAAACATAAAGGCTCTTTGGATAGGTGCCAATTCATCAAACATTGTGTGGCAGTTTTGATGAATTTGGAGTAACAGAGCAAAATGCATAAAAAAAATCAACACCCCAAAATATGATATTTTCTCTGTATTGTTATATATATATTTTTTACATATTTATGAACTGCATGTGTGTGCCAGAATTTAGATTTTCAGCGCCTGATCAGTAATTATTACTCCCCTCATAACAGAGTTACTTCCTGGCATATTCACAATTTTTAACTTTGAATTTTTAAACAGTCACAAATAAGTGTGAATGTTCCCACCAGTGAAGGCTCATCTCCGGCCACATAGAGACAGTAGTGCTATTAAAAAAAAAAGTGCCAAATTTACCCATAATTGTGCAGCCACATTTATCAATTTGGTGCTAAGAAAGATTCTTTTCATGATTATTCTCCCCCAATAGCTGGTATAATTGGTGTACCTCTTCCTTGTCTAACATTGCCCATTAAATCACATACAGTCATTGTGGCAGTGTTATTACTATGCACACAAAGAAACAAAAACAATATGGTTCGAAAAGCAAATACAATTTTCTGAGAGAAAAGAACGCATTAACCTCATTACCATGTTCCTGCCTCAGATTTACAGCTGCTAGCTTGGCAAATATTTTGAGCAGTAATAGGATAGTAAACTACATAATAATGATCATTTCTGTGCAAAGTAGAGAATCATGCCAGAGGCACATAGAGGAACTGCCTATGAAATCTCACCCCCTGAATGTGCAGAAGAACAATAGCAACCCTATATCTAGAACTTCAGTGCGTCATCAGACATACGTCCATACTAATGTTGGAAACAATATCTGTTTATGGATCTTCTTCACGTAACATTTTAAAGGAAATCTGTCACCCCCCAGGACTTATATGACCTATTAATATGGTCATACAGGTAATAGAAATGTTGCACTAGTCCTACCTGTGTGCCTCATATTAACAGGGGGTGCGACAGATTCTCTTTAAACTGAATGTAATGGTTACTTATGTTTTTTGGGAAGGTAAATGTTTCCAATGATGAATATATATCAAGTAATGCTGGTTTAACACATCCATGTTTCATGACCCAAACTTGTTAGCCTAATGGGCATATATGAATTTGTCAAATTCGGGTCAGGAGATCTGTGGCCAGTCCGTGCATCGCAGTCTGTACTCAAAGCATGTATGAAAACGGCCTAAATGTTGTAAGACGCAGATGGGAACAGGATATAAGATGGGTCTGGACAACTTTCAAGGACCATCTCGGTCCTGAGCCTCTCTGAATAGAGAGTTAAATTAAAGAGGACATAGTTGACTGGCTGTTTTCATGGTACTTCCAATCAGTAAGAGGTGGAGAGGAAGCAGTGAGACGGCATAGATCAGTTAATTACATGCACCCTTTACTTTGAAACTATGGCTGATATTATAAAAGAAGCACTCCCAACAAAAATGTTATCCCCTAAAGCTTTTTAGATATGTGTGTAGTGTTGGTGCATTAAAATACTTACAGATTGCTGTCTTCCCTAGTTTACAGCGCAGTTCTAGTCCTCTACTGACTAACATGACTTTAATTCTGACTAAAAGGATCACAGGGTTACTATGTGTGAACAAGAAGTCTCTTTCACAATGGTAGCACCATAGACTTCCACTGTAAAAGCAACTTCCGACTCCCAAATGAAACCCCAGTGTGATCCGAATACTGGGTATTTCAATCATGTGTGTGAGAAGAGGACCAGAGTTATGCTGAAAACAGTGGAATACTTATACACACACATATTTAGAAAGGTTTAGAGAATACACTTTTGCTTGGGAGTGCTTCTTTAAAGATGTATAGGGTTTTAAGTGGGCCTGCATACAAACTTGGAGCCTGTAGATTACACTTTATAAGATAGGAAATGTGTCATCTTAGAAGACAAACTGTTTAATTCAGGTTTTGATGTTAAATGTATTTAAAAAAACAAACAAACATTTTGACAATTTTTTTACCATATCACAATCTAATCTGAAATATTGTAAATTCTCATTTGCCATCAGACCTAATACTAGACTTGATTGTTAAAGTCATCTGAACCACAGAAAGCATGAATGAGAGTCTAGTTGCACCATTGCAGCCATGTATGTGTATGCATAGGGATAGCTCTGTCAGTCAAAGGCATAAGGGCAAGGAGAAGCCGCTGGGTACCTACCTTGATTTTGTCAGCCAATACACATAATGCCAGCTTTTCAAAATATATTATCTCTGAAACGCTGTAACGTTTCAGAGTAAAACTGGCCCAGCTCCAATCATGCATTCAAATTATGATTTATACTGGCTGGTGTTCAAGCAGCATGAATAATATGACAGGTTCCCTCTAAATTGAGCTGTAAGTTTCAAGTCATTTTTGTAGTTAGAGGTACTCCGGGAACATAAAAAAGAAATTGTACTCACCCTCATAAACTATAAAGATGAGATGCCCAGTGCAGTTCTATTACTTTATAACACTTGTAATTCAGTGTGACAGGAGCTGCTCCTCACTGCTCCCCTCTACTGTCTGGGATGTTATATCAACGAGCAGTGTGAAGCTCGCCGCTGTAACAGCCAGTCTGAGAAGAGGGGGCATGTCCATGCCCCCTGTTCTCTGCAGTGAAACAGGTTTTATCAGGAGACAGGCTGATATTAACAGCATGGAGCTCCACACTGATGTAACGTCCCAGACAGAATGGGTGAACAGTGAGGAGCAGCTCCTGTCGTGCCAGGCCCCTGATCTTTTCTTGCCTGCAGTCCAAGGTGAGGGGGCGTGGCCTGTCCGAATGTCTAGTAGCAGCTAGCCACCTGACAGTGTCTACGTCACTGCAGTCCGAGGTGAGGGGGTGTGGCAGTGGTGTGGCTTGCTCATGGTTTCTGATAGCAGCCATCCCCCTGATAATGTTAGCCCCCCCACCTAAGACATAAGAGGAAATATGGCGGGGGTCTCATAGCCTCATAAACCCTGATATCACTTATTCTTTGGACCGTGTTTCAGAGAAAGGTCAAAGAAAGGTCATGGTTTCTTCTAAGGGAGTCTCAGAAAGCAGTTATAACCAGTTTATTCTGGTTTCTTGGCGCCTGTTTTACCGGTTTCTTATTGGCTAATAACGTGCTTGGCGCTCTTTTTTGAACTATTTAAAGCCCTGTTTTTAGGGTTTTTTCCCATTCTGTCGGCGCAAGAAGAAAAGAAGAGCCCACCCTCCCTCCCTCCCATTATCATTTATTTAGTTTGTCGTGTAGTTTACTTGTGGGAAAATCACCCATTTATGGGTGGATTGTTTTTTTTATTGAATATTCTGGAATTTTGGATTGTTATATGAGGAATTTTACTTATTGGACATTTTAATGAGTTTTTTTATGTAACCCAAAATAAACTGCACGGTCATTTTTGTCCAACAATAAATTTGTGATGTCTCTTTATTTGTATGAATGGGTTTTGTGAGGCCATGTCTCCTTCACTGAAGGGCTACTAGCAGGGAGCAGGCCACGCACCCTGCTAAATGAACAGTAACAGCCCTGGGGCTGGCGGTGTGCTGCTCCACGTGGGGAACATGGATCTTTTCTCCTTTGCTGTATGCATCTTTTAAACTGTATAGACACCCTCATTCTAAACTTACCCTAGAGCTGACATTGTTTTTTTAACTGAGAAACTTTACATTCGGTATATATCAGCATTCTTAGTATATGAGGTAGGATGCATCTAACAAGGGTGTTACTGTCCATTTAAGCACTGGCACTTTATATGTGTTTTTATTCCTAATTTACTCCCCCACCCCTAATATTTATTAGTGGATGAGCCTGTCCTGAAAGGGAACCTGTCACCCCCCTCAGGCGTTTGTAACTAAAAGAGCCACCTTGTGCAGCACTAATGCTGCATTCTGACAAGGTGGCTCTTTTAGTTATGCTCCCTGCACAAGCTGAAATAAACGTTTATAAAATGTGCCCCCTCTTACCCTGAAATCGCCAGGGAGGCGGGATTTTCCCCCCTAATCAGACGCAGCCCAGCCATCACTCTGGGCCTGTGCGTGCCGGGCGCCGCCTCCTCTTGCTGCATTATCGTTCCCGGCGCCTGTGCTGTAAGTCCAAAGGGCAGCGCAACTGCGCATGACCGAAAAAAAATTAATGCACAGGCGCCAGGGATGATAATGCTGCAAGAGGAGGCGGCGCCCGGCGCGCACAGCTCCGGAGTAACGGCTGTGCTACATCTGATTAAGAAGGAAAGTCCCGCCCCAGGACGATTTCAGGGTATGAGGGGGCACATTTTATAAACATTTATTTCAGCGTGTGCAGGGAGCATAACTAAAAGAGCCACCTTGTCAGAATGCAGCATTTGTGCGGCACAAGGTGGCTGTTTTAGTTACAAACGCCTGAGGGGGGTGACAGGTTCCCTTTAATACCTGAGTCTGACTATTAACTGTAATTGTGTATACTTATTTGTATGCCTATTTTCTTACATCTTTAATAAATGTTGTCATGTTTATAGTGGACTATTTACTCCATGTTTTTTGTACTTGCGTGTGCAGCTCCATGTTGTTACTATCAGCCAGTGTCCTGATAATAGCAGTTTCTCTGCCGAGAACAAGTGGCATGGCCATCCCCCCCTTCTCAGACTGCCTGTAAGGGTACCGTCTCACAAAACGATTTACCAACGATCACGACCAGCGATACGACCTGGCCGTGATCGTTGGTAAGTCGTTGTGTGGTCGCTGGGGAGCTGTCACACAGACTGCTCTCCAGCGACCAACGATGCCGAAGTCCCCGGGTAATCAGGGTAAACATCGGTGACGTCACCGCTGTGCTCTGCTTTCACTTTACGGCCGGGAGTCAGTCAGTGCGGGAAGCAGACGGCTAGGTACCTGACGGACACCGGAATGCGAGTATGTAGTGTTTGGTTTTTTTTACATTTACGACGGTAACCAGGGTAAACATTGGGTTACTAAGCGCGGCCCTGCGCTTAGTAACCCAATGTTTACCCTAGTTACAAGCGAACGCATCGTTGGATCGGTGTCACACACACCGATCCAACGATGACAGCAGGAGATCCAGCGACGAAAGAAAGTTCCAAACGATCTGCTACGACGTACGATTCTCAGCAGGGTCCCTGATCGCTGCTGCGTGTCAGACACAGCAATATCGTATGGATATCGCTGGAACGTCACGGATCGTACCGTCGTAGCGACAAAAGTGCCACTGTGAGACGGTACCCTTACTCACATCGGGGAGATTCACACTGCTGTGGGACGTAAGTAGAACACATGATATCTATGAGGGGTTTATTTATGATTTGGGTCTTTCTTTTTCATTGTTCTGTTGCTTGCTGTTCCAAGGCTTTAGGCTTATCAGACCTGTGCACTTAGGCATATCAACATGACGAGCCGCAGAATTTTAGAGCAGCAGGCTAACAACAGTGAAACTCTATACAGTATATTAAAAATGGAAAATAACAAATGAGTCCATGTGAGCTGTTTGGCTCAACAGTCTCATGATGAAGACCTTACTCTTTATTTTAAGATGAATTATAGGATTAATGTTTTTTTTTTGTTCAATCAAATTAATTATAATAGTAATAATCTCTTTATTTATATAGCGCCAACATATTCCGCAGCGCTTTACAGTTTTGCACACATTATCATCGTGGTCCCTGATGGGGCTCACAATCTAAATTCCCTATAAGTATGTCTATGGAATGTGGGTGGAAACCGGAGTACCCGGAGGAAACCCACGCAAACACAGGAAGAACATACAAACTCCTTGCAGATGTTGTCCTTGGTGGGATTTGAACCCAGGACTCCAGCTCTGCAAGGCAAATACATTTTTTTTCTATTAAAATTCTATTTGGAATATTTTAGAATTATACACAATGTATTATTACTTTCATCAATTGGGCATTGTCTAGTCTCCATCAGGGATTGCAAGTGTTATGCAGCTGTCACCACAAGTGTGCAAAACAGATGGAGCGAAACATTATTTTGTCAGGTAGTTGAGCTCTACTTTGCTTTTACAACATAAACCCCCATTTTTAATACTGATAGATCTCCTGACAAAGGGCAATAAGTGTCGAAAAAACTTTTGAGGTGTTCTGTGCTCTCAAAGTCTAACCCAACTTAGATTAATATGTCCTAAGATAATCAATATCATAATAATCTATAGAAATTATTTTATTTGCACTGATGCCTTGCTTATTTATTGTGGCTATTCCATCCCCTATTTCTGGGGAATTATAATCAATTGTGAATATACCTTGTTTTTAATAATTACATATATTTAGACGAATAATAATATGCAGAGGTCTGTTTGTGATCCTTGGACTACTACATTTTATAAGTATTATACAATAATTATGGTATATCATTCAGTGGTTTACTAATTTGGTTTGGCCCAATATCACTTCATATGAACTTTATAGTCCACTAGTTTGTCACACATTTAGGGAGCTATTTCGATACGTATCTCTTGATATTGTTCTTTACTTGGTTTTCACTGTATTTGCCTACAATGTCCATGCTGTATGCTATCTTTCATCTTTTGAGATTGGTGCTCTGACTTTGGAAGTGGAGAATGAGAAGGGCTGTGGCCTTATGGGATTTTTTCTTCTTGACCATTTTCTTGGTCCCCCAACTTGTATTATTTTTTTAACTGGTGTTCTCACATTGTCTATGATGTTTTTGTATATATGGGCAATGAATTAACTTTTTGATATGCTCAACAAAAGTAACAATAATATACCGTATTTTCTGGTGTATAAGACGACTGGGCGTATAAGACGAACCCCAACTTTTCCATATAAAATATGGAATTTGGGATATGCCTGCTGTATAAGACGGGGGTCATCTTATACGCCCAGTCATCTTATACGGCGTGTGGTTCCCAGGGTCTGAAGGAGAGGAGACTCTCCTTCAGGCCCTGGGATCCATATTCATGTAAAAAATAAAGAATAAAAATAAAAAATATAGATATACTCACCCCTCCGAGAAGCCTGGCTGTCACCGCTGCAAGCGTCTGCCTCCGTTCCTAAGAATTGCAGAGCGTGAAGGACCTTCGATGACGTCACGGTCTTGTGATTGGTCCGTGACCGCTCATGTGACCGGTCACCTGACCGTGACGTCATCGAAGGTCTTTCACGCTCTGCAATTCTTAGGAAAGGAGGCAGACGCTTGCAGCGGTGACAGCCATGCTTCTCGGAGGGGTGAGTATATCCATATTTTTTATTTTTATTCTTTATTTTTTACATGAATATGGATCCCAGGGCCTGAAGGAGAGTTTCCTCTCCTTCAGACCCTGGGAACATCCAGGATCGCTCCCTGCACACGCCGTACCCGGTGTATAAGACGACCCCCGACTTTTGGGACAATTTTTAGGGGTTAAAAAGTCGTCTTATACGCCGGAAAATACGGTATTTATACAATACAGTATATTCACCTTATCTCTTTTGTGTCTTATAGTAGGGTTATTGTCATTATATCTTTCTGTTGTGTTTTGGTATGCTAATTCTAGACTCATACTTATGTATGTACTTCATAATTCTGTACAGAAAACTTTTCAGCAGTCTTACTATCATAACACACAAGATTACCATGATAAAACCTCTACAACACAGGATTGACAATAGTTAATGGTCAGAGCTTACCTCCTCTTTCTCCCTTCTCAATGACCTTTCCTAGTCAGAGCATACCCATAGAACCTTTCTGTAGAAAGTCAAGAGCTATAGCTAATTTATTGCAGCCTGTGTCAATGGGGCTGCTTGTACAGAGCAGGAAATAAGTCTATTATTAGGCTTAGTGGCCAATGACAAAATAGCAAGATGTGTATTATTTTTTTTTACAATAGTGATATGAAAACTAAAAAATCATAATCAGTTGAGCCCTCGCGGGCAGGGTCCTAACTCCTTCTGAACCAGTCGTGACTTGTATTGTTTAAAGGGAACCTATCACCCCGTTTTTTAAAGATTAGATAAAAATAGTGTGAAATAGGGGCAGAGCTGGGCTTTACATTAGTGCCTTTTTGGTGCCTTTACACCCCCGTTAGGCTGCCCAAATACCTTTGTGAAGTGGCCGTTTTGTCCTGTCACTCAAGTTGGTCAGGTCGGATGGGCGTGGTCACAGCGCTGTTTCTCCCCCAGATCAGGCTCATCATTACGTTGGTGGCGTAGTGGTGTGCGCATGTCCAAGGTCCTGAATCCTGCACAGGGGAGTGAAAATAGCAGCGATGTCCGTTATTTCATTGGTGGTCGGTGGGCGCGGCCATCTTGCTTTGGCCGCGCGTGCGCAGAAGCGGCGCTCTGCTGGCCGCGGCTTCAGGAAAATGGCCGCGGGCATCCGCGCGTGCGCAGATGGCTATCGCGGCGGCCATTTTTGTGAAGCCGAGATGCGAACTCTGCTTCACGAAAATGGCCGCCGCGATAGCCATCTGCGCACGCGCGGATGCCCGCGGCCATTTTCCTGAAGCCGCGGCCAGCAGAGCGCCGCTTCTGCGCACGCGCGGCCAAAGCAAGATGGCCGCGCCCACCGACCACCAATGAAATAACGGACATCGCTGCTATTTTCACTCCCCTGTGCAGGATTCGGGACCTTGGACATGCGCACACCACTACGCCACCAACGTAATGATGAGCCTGATCTGGGGGAGAAACAGCGCTGTGACCACGCCCATCCGACCTGACCAACTTGAGTGACAGCAGAAAACGGCCACTTCACAAAGGTATTTCGGCAGCCTAACGGGGGTGTAAAGGCACCAAAAAGGCACTAATGTAAAGCCCAGCTCTGCCCCTATTTCACACTATTTTTATCTAATCTTTAAAAAACGGGGTGATAGGTTCCCTTTAAGATTATTATACTTGTTTTTTATTGTGTATACCCCTTATCACATGTAAAGTGCCAAAGAATAAATGGCGCTATAATAATAATAAATAATAATTAAAAAACAAAAAACATTCTTTTTATAAACACATCAGATTTAAACAATAGATCATTTTCTGCTGACACATTACCAGATTCCATGGAGGTGACAATGTTTTGCTTCAATTTCTATTTAAAAAAAGCACTCATGTCAAAGTTTTTATCCTCTTAATATTTTTCAATCATTACATTATATAGCCCTGTTACCTACAATTGCTCATTTTGCCTTTCTACCCAGCTAAACATTCTCTGATCATTGTAGAAACAGGAAATCTCTTGTCCCTGCATTTATCATTCCCCTCTTCAACTCTTAACCCAGCTGCTCCCTCATCCCCATGCCAGGAAAGTTTGCAGTGACTCATGACTCGTACAGGGAAAATTGACCTCGTATTTCTACATAGCTCTTAGAAATATTCCGCTAGTCAGTTTTTAATCACATGACATCATAAACCTAATGGAAAAGAGAATAATTAGCTTGGTGTAAGACCAAAATTAGCAGTACACAAAACAATATGATATGATGATTGCAATTTATTAAAAGGATAAAAATGTTGATGCTACTGCTTCTTTAAATACAAGATAGTAAAAAAATCATCTAGGTGTGGCCATGCCAACCTGCTGTGTTTGATGTAAGTGGACAATGGACCCAGCAGTGCACATAAATACACTTCAGGACACTAAACACATGCTTAATAACACTTTTGGACAACACTAAAGGTCAATTTTACCAAATAAATCATCATCACAGAAGGAAAATGTAATTCTAACATTTTAAGCAAACCAATAACCTCTTCCGATTGTGCATCATTTTATTTTTCTCAAAGCAAACAACATTTCTTCATTCATTGTAATTCTTGAACTTTAGAAGGATAGTATTAACAGACAATATAAGGCGCTACTTACATAATATTTGTCGTCACTTTGATTGTAAGCCAGTTTCACGACGCCGTATGAGCCCTAGAAATAAAAAGATATTTAATATGGCTGCATATCACATTCCAAACACAATGGGATCACAGAACAGATGTATAAGATAATGCCAGGTTTACACAAGACTGATAGCTGAAAAAGCTGATACTAGACAAATCTACAGAGGTTCCCAATATTCACACAGGCTGATCCTGATAGTTATATCTATTTCAAATGTAACTGCATATATACACATAAACACAAGCAGAAAATCAATGCTATTTAACTTGGCATTATCATAGGATACCATATTGTTATACAAGTCACTTTGGAAATTGGAAACTTTCTGTGTCACTGGTCCAGCACCAATTATGGTAAGTGCAATCACCGTGACCTGAAAAACTATGCAAGACCATAAATCATAGAAGCCAAAGAATGGGACTACCGAGTGTTCAAGAACATAGAATATAAAAAGTCTGTTGCTGCACTTACTAAACCATAGCATGCTCCTGAAAGTACCGAACCCTCTACAACCAAGCGCTGAACAGATAGAACGCAAAGTTCCAATGGTGACTATGTAAGGAATTATAAATTAGGCTGGGCTGCTTGTATCCATTGAAGGAAAATCTTAATTCTTATAAACACATTCTAGACAATTGTATTTTCTAAATGATTTGGGGAAAGATTCTTTTGGTATTTTAGTGCCACAATATATTTGATCTACAAAACTGGTCTGTTAAATTTGCAATAGAAGGCCTGTACAAAGCACTAATTGAACCTCATTAAACACCTTTTGAATGAATTGGGAGACTAATTATGAATCAATGTTCACATGTCCAGTAGTGATCCGTTAGAACAGATCCAGCAAGAGTCCATTGGCAAGAAAAGTTGTGCAGACACAACTTTTTAGGGTGTTTTTAAATAACTGATCTCTTCTGGATCCGTTTTTTTACCATTGATGGATCCATTATTGAGCGATCCGTTTACCTTTCACTTGTAACGGATCTGTTTTCTTTCTTACTGGATCCGTTACGAATCAAAGAAAAATTGATGACTAATTAATTGATCCATTTTCCATAGACTTCAATGTTAAAAAATCCTACTGAAATAAGTTTTTTTTTAACCAGACAAAAAAAGTTGTATCTGCACAACGTTTTCATCAATGGATTGCTGCTGGATCCGTTCTAACAGATTATTACTGGACATGTGAACATTAAATACAGACCAAATTTTGTCTTATCTTGGGCAAACCTTTTAAATTCCTTTTATTGTAAACATCCAGTTGAAATCTCATCTACTTGCATAAACAATTTACAACTAAATATGGATTGGCAAGCCAAATAGTGGAAAGGGTTAATGGAATTACAGCAAGTGGCTGCATGGTGAACCGAGGATAAGGTACTTAGCGGTAAGACACATACCCCTGTAGGCAAACTAAATATAGTGAGAAAATTCTACGACTCATACTGTTCCCTAAATTTAAAAATAATTCAGCAATCTTAAAGAAAAATTTAAAAAATAGTGAGACTTTGAAACTCTCTGTCACAACATGTTGTAATGGTCAATTCATTAAAGTTCAAGAAGGTTACCTTTCTAAAAAAAAAAAAAAAAAAAAGTATTACAGGCCCCTTTCACATGTCAGTGTCTCCAGTACGTGTGGTGACAGTTTTCTCACGTACCGGAGACACTGACACACGTAGACATATTTAAATGAATGAGTCTATATACATGTCAATGTTTTTTCACGGACCATGTGTCCGTGTGCAAAACATGCAGACACATGCACACGGACCGCAAAACGTGCCGCACACGTGCACACGGAGAACAGTGTACACGGCCGACGAACAGGGGAGAGTAATGACAGCCGGCTTCAGTACCACACGCAGGGGAACAGCGCTTACTGTAGCACTGCTTCCCCGTGGACGTCCGTGTGGTACTGATGCGGCACACGGTTGCCACACGGATGTGTCACACGGACATCTCTGGTACAGTTTTTTCTGGTACTGGAAATATCAGGAAGAGTGAAAGAGGCCTTATGGGACCATTGGTGTCTGCCTCATTGTGGTTTTTGCCTTCCTGTGGATCAACAAAAAATAAATTAAAGGTTGAACTCATTGGACTAGTGTTTTCTTGTAACTTTAAAACATGGGAAAAAAATAGACCCATTTCACGAGAGAACTACTAGGGTATGATTGCATGTAGATTTTTAATGTATTTTTTTCTGCATGAAACATGCAAACTATTGCCAGAAAACCACAGTAGAAATTATGCACATACTCAATATGGGTTTTGGTGGCTTTTTTATTATATTTTTTCTGCTAATTAATTTTGAAGTCAATGGGGAAGACTGCAGAAAAAAGTTGAAAGGACAAAATGCACTTAAAAAAAAATGTACCGCAAGTCAAAAACGCAAGGGAAAAATAAAAAAATTACCATGTGAATGAGATTTTGGAAATCTCACTTATTTTGTTCTTACAGTGAAACGCTGCATTTTTTCAGCACAATCATAAAACACAGAAAAAAAATGCATAAAAAATGCAATGTGTGAATATGCTCTTACACAGCTTTCTACTGATTATACTTGTCTTCCCTTTACATTAGAACAAATTGGTAACTATTGCACACACTTTGCATTTCCATTCTTCTTTTTTCAACTTAGCATAAAAGGAACAATTGAACTTGTCTAGCTTTATATTCATAACTTTACTGTACATGGAAGTCCATTAAAACTGTCTGCATTCAAAACCCTTAGGGAGTCGGGCACCAGTTCATATAGTCCATTGCCATGTAGTAAAGACAACTAGATTCAAGGACTGTAAGAAATTTGAAATTAGCGATGCAACAAAAAAAATGTACAACCATAGTGTGGGGGAGAACTATGTTCTTTAAATGTGTTCTATTATGAGCCACCTCTTTTGGGCTCCTAGAATAAGTGGGACTGTGGGTAGGGTCTTTGGTTTTGCCATGGCCCCTCTGCTGTCTTCCACGGCAAAGCTGAAGACCCAACCGACAGTCCCGTCCCACTGCACGGAAACCAAAATTTCTAATGATGATTTTATAAAACCAGGCTATGGATTTCTTCACTGAAAGTATGTATTCATTCAGTATACCAGCGCCATTATCGCAATGCCTTTAGTTTAATATGTATAACCCTGATGACAGTTTTTTTTAAATGCTTCCAGCATGATACATGTAACATCTAACACAGTTTGTCAAAATATAATTGTGTATTACGCGCAATATATTTTCCTGTTCACATTTATTTTATAAGGTCATAAGTAATTGAATACATAGAGACCTGACCCAATCCAAAATTTGAAAAAAGACATTGCCCGTAATATGTGTTTCCATTTGCCCATAATATTTGTTTTCCATTTGCGATACATCTATTCATCATGCACCCATTAGGCTCTGTTCATATGAGTGGATGAGCAATTATAAAGATCTGATTATGTCATTTTTCAAGAAAGAAACAGCACAGCATGCTACACGATTGTTTCCAGAAAATGTCAGAAACCTTAAGCATCCTATTATACGCAATGGGGTCCACCGGGCGCCATTCGTGTCTGTCACAAGATGCCTCTATCCACTGTATACATTTGATCCATACAATGGAACAGAAAAACATTATTTCTAATGTAGATGTGAATATAGACTTAGTTATAGATTTTTGGATCTTTTTTGAAGAATATAGTTGAATATACTTAAAGGGAATCTGATAGTAGGATTTCAGACCCCAAACTATTTGTATGTACATGTAGCTCTTTCAATGATAAATGCAGCAATACCCTTACATGGCCAGTCCATTCCTCTGTTACTGAGAAATCAGCAATTGCGTTGATAAGCAAATGAGGCTGTAGATCTGAAGCCTCTGTCTCTCCAGCTCTATTCTCCGCTTAGCACCTCCTCGTCTTATATGCCCGACAGCCTCAATGCGATGTGATTTCAGGAAAAGGAACTCTCAGTCAAGTGATTGTGACACTAACATTAGGAATTACAGCAAGCTGCTGAGATCAGGTTGTCTCTATTACTAAAAACCATCTTACTGGAAACCATCAGTATTATAAAGGAAGATGTAGATTGGCCTCTAATGTGGTCAATGAAGAACTAAAGTTGACAACCCCAGTAAATAGCCCTTATTAGGCCATAGGCCATCTCTTGGGACCTGACCTTCTACATATTGCATGAAGAGTAGTTAATTTACTGTATATCACTACAATCATTACTACTCTTTGCCTTTAGTGACCATAGTAGGAAAATTAATAGATGACCTCAACTTCAACCCAGCAAAACCATCACAAAATAATTAAAAAGGTTGCCTGGAATTATATAATCCCTTTAAGACATCGATGAAAACATTTAAATAGAGCATAAAGATCAATCTATGAAGACGTGGATAACACATTCTTTCAAATAATTATTAGCTTCCAAGTGGCAGCAGAAAGCAGGCAAATTAAAGGGAATGGTAGTGATGTCATAAACCAAGAAGAGAAGCATTATTTAACTGTTAAAGTCCCTACCCATCCAGCACGCCTCCTGCTGGTGCTCACCACTGGCCATTATTTACTTACTGCTGTAATGACTTTCCGTTTACATACAAAATGTCATGATCCAGGTTTTGCTTCCTTCCTGTCCTGGTCAGGACTGTGTTAATTTTATCCACCTCTCAGTGGTTCCGGGGCGGCTATTTAGTGCTGTCTCTGCCTAGGTCCGGTGTCGCTGATAGTTCCGGTCTCTCGGCTTGAGCAGCTGACCTAGGTTTATCCGTGTGATTCTCCTGTCCCCTCTGCTCCTTGTTAGGTGTCTGCCCCGCTTTCCCTGTGCCCCTGTCCTACGTCTTTGTTTATGCTTGGCTTATAATAATAATCTTTATTTTTATATAGCGCTAACATATTCCGCAGCGCTTTACAGTTTGCACACATTATCATCGCTGTCCCAGATGGGGCTCACAATCTAAATTCCCTATCAGTATGTATTTGTAATGTGGGAGGAAACCGGAGTACCCGGAGGAAACCCACACAAACACAGAGAGAACATACAAACTCTTTGCAGATGTTGTCCTGGGTGGGATTAGAACCCAGGACTCCAGCGCTGCAAGGCTGCAGTGCTAACCACTGCGCCACCGTGCTGCATGGCTTCCACATGCATGAGCAGGCTCGGTTTAATGACTTATCTTCCCGCCTTCTGATTTTGTACCCCTCTGGCTTCTGACCCTCTGCTCACTCTCGACGTTGCCTTCAGCCTCATCCTTTTGTATATCCATTCCCAGCTCGGTTTAATGACCTATCTTCCAGTCTTCTGATTTTGTACCCCTCTGGCTTCTGACCCTCTGCTCGCTCTCGACATTGCCTTCAGCCTCATGCTCTTGTATATCCATTCCGGGCTGGTCCCCAACCCCTGGCCAGTTACTTACCTACCTTCCGTCTCTTCCCCTCAGCTGTCGCGCACTACTGCAGGTCTCCGGTGGCTTGGTTCTGGTTGGGCGCGCTCTCGTCCCAGGTTCAGGTCCCGGACTTCGGTGCTCTCCCCACCGGCCGGATCGCGCCTCGGACATCGGCGCTCTCCTCACCGGCCGGGTCACGCTGCACGCTTACAGTGTCGTCCCTGCTCCCCGGCAGGACCATGTTCCGTAGACTCATCTGTTGGAGCCACCACGCCACCTTGTGGTCACTGCCATATCGCATCCTGTATGACGCAACATTATCGCCAACCGTAAAATTTGTTTAGGGAAATCTGCCCACTGCCACAGTAATGGATTCGCTCCGTTCTTTGTCCGATCAGATTACCAATCTGACCCAGATGATGCAAAATGGGTCTGTGGATCAGAGAGTCTTGGCGGTGTACCATCAGCATGTCCAAAGGGATTTGGCGGAAACAGCCAAATCTATTAGGACTGTGTCTCCGTCGGCGAGCAGTAAAAATGCTCGTGTTTCTGATGTTTCCTTACCCTCCCACGAGCCCACTGTCAAACTCCCTGACACCTTTTCTGGGGAAAAGGGGAAATTTTCGGGTATTTACAGAGGGTTGTAAACTATTGTTTTCACTTCTTCCTCGTTCCTCGGGTGATGAGAATTGAAGGGTGGGGATAGTCATGTCTTTGCTTTCTCCCTACTCCCTGTCGCCCCTGAGAGAAAGTCTGTTGATCTGTTCTTTGAAGCTCTGGGGCTCATTTATGATGAACCTGATCATATGGTATTGGTAGAGGATACTATTATGAGTCTTTCTGTGGGGAAGCTCTCAGCCGAGTGGTAGTGTTCCGAGTTTAGGCGATGGTCCCCAGAGGTGCCTTGGAATGACTCTGCACTCAGGTATCTGTTCCGAAAGGGATTATCTGAGCATTTAGAGGATGCTCTGGCTTTGCACCTGCCACCAGATTCTCTAGAAGAGGCGATGACACAGGCAGTCCGCATGGATTGTCGACTGCGGGAAAGAGGAAAGGTACAATGGCATACACCCTTGTTTTCGGCTAAACATGAGTCTTTACCACCCGTCGAGTCCATGGAAGTGGGGGGCCATCTCCATTAAGGAAAGAGAGAGGAGACACCGAAGGGAGAATCAGCTCTATTTTTACTGTGGTGCCCGGAGGTTTTACCACCGCACCGCCCATTCGATTGTTCCATTGACCTGATGCCAGACATCAAATTGCCCAAAGCCCATTTGCATAATATTTTCGGTCCTGAGCGGGCCACTATGAAAGAGTACAGGTCCTTCTCAAAAAATTAGCATATAGTGTTAAATTTCATTATTTACCATAATGTAATGATTACAATTAAACTTTCATATATTATAGATTCATTATCCACCAACTGAAATTTGTCAGGTCTTTTATTGTTTTAATTCTGATGATTTTGGCATACAACTCCTGATAACCCAAAAAACCTGTCTCAATAAATTAGCATATCAAGAAAAGGTTCTCTAAACGACCTATTACCCTAATCTTCTGAATCAACTAATTAACTCTAAACACATGCAAAAGATACCTGAGGCTTTTAAAAACTCCCTGCCTGGTTCATTACTCAAAACCCCCATCATGGGTAAGACTAGCGACCTGACAGATGTCAAGAAGGCCATCATTGACACCCTCAAGCAAGAGGGTAAGACCCAGAAAGAAATTTCTCAACAAATAGGCTGTTCCCAGAGTGCTGTATCAAGGCACCTCAATGGTAAGTCTGTTGGAAGGAAACAATGTGGCAGAAAACGCTGTACAACGAGAAGAGGTGACCGGACCCTGAGGAAGATTGTGGAGAAGGACCGATTCCAGACCTTGGGGAACCTGAGGAAGCAGTGGACTGAGTCTGGTGTGGAAACATCCAGAGCCACCGTGCACAGGCGTGTGCAGGAAATGGGCTACAGGTGCCGCATTCCCCAGGTAAAGCCACTTTTGAACCATAAACAGCGGCAGAAGCGCCTGACCTGGGCTACAGAGAAGCAGCACTGGACTGTTGCTAAGTGGTCCCAAGTACTTTTTTCTGATGAAAGCAAATTTTGCATGTCATTCGGAAATCAAGGTGCCAGAGTCTGGAGGAAGACTGGGGAGAAGGAAATGCCAAAATGCCTGAAGTCCAGTGTCAAGTACCCACAGTCATTGATGGTGTGGGGTGCCATGTCAGCTGCTGGTGTTGGTCCACTGTGTTTCATCAAGGGCAGGGTCAATGCAGCTAGCTATCAGGAGATTTTGGAGCACTTCATGCTTCCATCGGCTGAAATGCTTTATGGAGATGAAGATTTCATTTTCCAGCACGACCTGGCACCTGCTCACAGTGCCAAAACCACTGGTAAATGGTTTACTGACCATGGTATTACTGTGCTCAATTGGCCTGCCAACTCTCCTGACCTGAACCCCATAGAGAATCTGTGGGATATTGTGAAGAGAAAGTTGAGAGACGCAAGACCCAACACTCTGGATGAGCTTAAGGCTGCTATTGAAGCATCCTGGGCCTCCATAACATCTCAGCAGTGTCACAGGCTGATTGCCTCCATGCCACGCCGCATTGAAGCAGTCATTTCTGCCAAAGGATTCCCGACCAAGTATTGAGTGCATAACTGAACATTATTATTTGATGGTTTTTTTGTTTGGTATTAAAAAACACTTTTATTTGATTGGTCGGGTGAAATATGCTAATTTATTGAGACAGGTTTTTTGGGTTATCAGGAGTTGTATGCCAAAATCATCAGTATTAAAACAATAAAAGACCTGACAAATTTCAGTTGGTGGATAATGAATCTATAATATATGAAAGTTTAATTGTAATCATTACATTATGGTAAATAATGAAATTTAACACTATATGCTAATTTTTTGAGAAGGACCTGTATATTGCCAAGAGTCTCCGCAAGGGACATATTCGCCCCTCTGTTTCTCCTGTGGTGGCAGGTTTTTTTTTTTTGCTAAAAAGAAAGACGGTGGCCTTCGTCCATGCCTCGATTTTCGAGAACTCAATAAGATTACTGTGAGAAACACATACCCTCTCCCACTCATTCCTGATTTGTTTAACCAGTTGTCTGGGGCCAAGTGGTTTTCAAAGCTGGATTTGAGGGGAGCGTATAATGTAATTTGGGTGCGGGAGGGGGATGAATGGAAGACTGCGTTTCTCACTTCTGAGGGGTTGTTTGAAAACCTTGTCATGCCCTTCGATTTGACTAATGCTCCAGCAGTCTTTCAGAATTTCATCAATTATGTGTTCTCTGATTTCATTGGGTGTTTTTTGGTTGTGTATTTAGACGACATACTTACCTACTCATCTCCAGAGACTCCAGAGACTCTGGGAGAGCTTGCTTTTTGCTAAGTTAGAGAAATGTTGATTTTTTGTGCAGGAATTGCCTTTTCTAGGGTTCATTGTGTCTGGTGACGGTTTTCATATGGAACCTAAGAAGGTCCAAGCCATTGTTGATTGGGTGCAGCCCTGAGATTTGAAAGGTCTTCAACACTTCTTGGGGTTCGCCAATTATTATCGGATGTTTATCAAGGGGTTCTCGCAGGTGGTTAAACCTCTCACCGATCTGACTCAAAAAGGGGTTGATATCAAGAATTGGTCAGCCTCAGCGGTAGTGCCGTTTTTGTCATTAAAATAATCTTTCATGTCCGCTCCGGTTGTGATTCAGCTGGATCCGTCTAAACCTTTTATCGTTGAGGTGGATGCTTCGGAGGTGTGGGCAGAGTTGTCTCAGGGGCCCGCCACTTTGACCAACTTGATACTCTGTGCCTTTTTCTCCAGGAAATTTTCCTCTGCAGAGAGGAACTATGATGTTGGTAATCGTGAATTTTTGGCCATTAAACTGGCGTTTGAGGAATGGAGGCATTTTTTGGAGGGGGCAGTTCATCCTATTACCGTGGTTACAGACCACAAAAACGTGGCTTATATCGAGTCTGCTAAGAGGTTGACACCGAGACAGGCTAGTTGGTCACTTTTCTTTTCTCGGTTTCAGTTCTCGATCACTTTTCAGCCAGGGTCCAAAAATATTAAAGCTGATGCCTTGTCCTGTAGTCTGGATCCAGAGTCTTCCCCCGAACCTCCTTCCTCCATTCTTCAACCGGGGGTAGTGGTGGCTGATGTTTTATCTGGTTTGGAGCGGGAGATTCGGGAAGCTCAGACGCAGGCTCCCCCATCCAAACCTGTGAATAAGTTGTTTGTACCCGTTCAGTTGCACCTCAGGGTCTTCCGGGAATTCCACGACTCTGCACTTAGTGGGCATCCTGGGATTTTGGCTACCCATAGGGCTGTTGCCCGGGTATTTTGGTGGTCTTCGCTTTACTCAGATGTGGGGAGGTTTGTGTCTGCCTGTGAGGTTTGTGCCCGCGCTAAAGGTTCTCATAACCGGCCAGCCGGGGAATTGGTGCCTCTGCCAATTCCTGAAAGGCCATGGACTCATTTGTCACCAAACTTCCTGCTTCTAAGGGTAATACTATCATTTGGGTGGTGGTGGACAGGTTTAGTAAACAAGCACATTTTGTACCTTTAATGGCCTTACCCTCTGCAGAAACATTGTCCAGATTGTTTGTGGAGCATGTGGTGCATTTGCATGGGGTACCCTTGAATGTGGTGTCTGATAGGGGGGTACAGTTCGTGTTTAGGTTTTGGAGGGTATTTTGTGGAAGGTTGGGCATTACTCTCTCCTTTTCATCCGCTTATCATCCAGAGACCAATGGTCAGACTGAGCGGACTAATCAGTCCCAGGAGCAAATATTACAGTGCCTGTCCACCGCTAGACATGATGATTGGTGTGCTGCCTTGCTTGTAGCTGAGTTTGCGTTTAACAACTGTATTAATCAATCTACGAGGACATCTCCCTTTTTCTGCAATTACGGGTTCCATCCACATTTTGGGGAGTTCTCCTGGGTGCCCTGGGGCAGATGGGGCGGTCCAGCTCTTAGGGAGATTGTGGTGGGAGGTCCAAAGAAATATTGGGGGTTGCTCACAGGAAATATAAGTTACTTGCAGATAAAAGATGGGTTGTGGGGCCTGTGGTCCAAGCTGGGGATAAAATTTAGTTGTCCACTAGGAACATTAAACTCAGAATCCCTTCTGTCAAACTTGGGCCTAAGTTTATTATCCCCTATGAGATCACGGAAATGGTGAACCCTGTGGCATTCCGTTTACGTCTCCTGCTGTCTTTTCGGATTCCCAATGTTTTCCACAAGGCCCTTTTGAAACTGTTGGGGTCTGTGGAGGAGGGCTCTTTGTCTGCCCCACCAGCGGTCATGGTGGAGGGCCAAACTGAGTACAAGGTGGAACGCATCGTGATTTCCAGGATGGTCCATCATGCACTTCAGTGCATTGAAAGGGTTACGGCCTGGAGGACCGGTCTTGGGTTCCAGCCCGATCGATTCATGCGGATCGGTTGGTCCAGGCTTTTCATGCCAGATATCCTGGGAAGTCTGGGGGTCTGGAGGCCCCCCATTGAGAGGGAATACTGTCATGATCCAGGACGGGGTTTTGCTTCCTTCCCATGCTGGTCAGGTCTGGGTTAATTTTATTTGCCTCTCTTTGGTTCTGGGGTGGTTATTTAGTGCTGTCTCTGCCTAGGTCCTGTGTCATGATAGTTCCGGTCCCTCAGCTTGAGCAGCTGACCTAGGTTTATCCGTGTGATTCTCTTGTCCCCTCTGCTCCCTGTTAGGTGTCTGCCCCGCTTTCCCTGTGCCCATGTCCTAAGTCTTTGTTTATACTTGGTTTCCATGTGTATGACCCGGCTCGGTTTATTGACTTGCCTTCCCCTCTTCTGATTTTGTACCTCCCTGTCCTCTCTGGCTTCTGACCCTCTGCTAGCTCTCGACATTGCCTTCCACCTCATCCTCTTGTGTATCCGTTCCCGGCTGGTTCCCGACCCCTGGCTAGTTACTTACCTCCATTCCGTCTCTTTCTCTCGGCTGTCGCGCACTCCCGCAGGTCTCCAGCGGCTTGGTTCTGGTTGGGTGCGCTCTCGTCCCCGGTTCAGGTCCGGGACTTCGGCGCTTTCCCCACCAGACAGATCGCCCCTTGGACATCGGCGCTCTCCTCACCGGCCGGATCGTGCTGCACACTTGCAGCATCGTCCCTGCTCCCTGGCAGGTCCACGTTCCGTAGACTCACGTGGTCACTGCCATATCGCGTCCTGTACGACGTGACACAAACAGTTGTAGCAAATCATCAATTGACTGCAATGGTCACATGTGTTGATGGGATGGTAGCAAAGATTTTTTTTTTGTAGATAAGCCCCTGATGCCGGTGGGCTTAGCTCAACTTCCACTTTGGGGCTGACAGGTTCCCTTTAATAGTGGAGATAAAGCCTCATAATAAGGTTGTTGCATAACCATGCAGAACATTTTCTGTTACTGGGAGCAACAAAAAAAATATTTTTTTTTTATATGGCGCAGAGCCAAGGTGACTGGAATGCCCCATTTGGAGAAGTTCTTGCTGTATATTTGTCGAGTCAGTAATTATTCGCAGAGCTTTCCAAAGTAGTAGCATCTTGAGAATGGATTGCTAGCTGGTTATCCTAATTACCTAGGAAGCTTGATGAAAATTCCAGATCTAAATGAGAGCACAGACAGAAACAGACAAGATCATTCAGATTCAAAGCGGTTTAGCAATTTTCATTGTTTTTAAATGAAGAAAAAGCAGGAACAGATGTAGAGACAGACGAATTATCGCATCCAGATCTACATCATCATGGCACTAACACTCCTATGCATTCATTGCCTTTCAATAGCAGAACAGACAACCATTATACTTTTTTACTCTTTAGCCATGTATTGTCAATCTGACTGCTTCACCTTTTGGTTATACTGTTAGTAATTTTACACCATCCTGGTGAATTGATTTCATTAACTGTATTGTCATCATCAATTTTTTTAGTCAGTTTATTAAGGTAAAGAGTGAAAAAGTAAAATGCTGTTACTATCTGGGAACAGTCAATAAGCTGATGTTGATAGTCCTGCTTTTCTTAGGCTAGATTCACACATCCGTGTACATTTTACCACTCATTAAAAATCGACCAATATTTTTTAATGTGTCATCCGTGTTGCCTCCATGTGGTATCCTAGTTACTTCTGTGTTGAATCAGTTTTTCTCTCATGTATTTTTTTTTTCACTGAAGGAGTATCTTGTCCCCAAGCCAATAATAAGAGAATCAGATGTAAACTGGAAGCCTTTGAATTTGCATCCATGTTTCACAGATCCCTATTGACTTGAATGGCCAAGTCTGATCTGCAAACACGGATTAAAATAAGACCTGTTCCTAGTGTCAAGGATCTCCTACATTAGGGGTCCCCAACCTGTAGCTCAGGAGCCACATATGGCTCGTGGTCTCATGAATTGTGACTCGCAGCTGTCTGCCAGCTTGGTGCATTAGCTCCAGGTCTAGCAAACAGGTATGAAGACAAGAGCACATTTCAAAATAGTGAATTTTATGAATAGCCCTGTACAGAAGAGCAGATCTGGATGCACATATACTGGTCTTAGGGTATGTTTCCATGGTCCGTATCGCCAGCGCTTTGGACGCGGCTCCGTCCAAAGCGCTGCTGGCTTTTGTATGCGTGGTGATTCCGCATGTGTTCACTGAACCATGCGGAATCACCGCATCCTATACATTGGACAGTGATATTTATCTTGCGGAGACTAAGCGTCTCCGCAAGATAGATAGACATGCTGCGGTCTAGAAAGACGTGTCGCATGTCTGGTTATGCAGAGAAGCCAGAGGCGTCCCTGCACGCATAGTGGAGATGGGATTTCATAAAATCCCATCCACTATGCTGTAACATCTGGCCGCTGCAGATTGGACACTGCGGCTGTATGCAGCATCCAATCTGCAGCGAATACTGACCATGGAAACATACCCTTAGGGGTTTAGAGATAGTTTACGCATGGTAAGCTGGAGAAAGCATGACACTACCTGTCAGAGGAGGTGCTTGAAGCTGGATGCGACAGTGTGTTGGGAGTGCTTTATGGAAGAATACCGAATGGGTGATTTGTGGGAACCACTCGATCTTGGTATTCTGCTTCAGGGTGGTTTCTGTGTAAAAGCTTTCGTTATCATTATACCCATAGTGGGAGCTTTGGTAGCCACTACTGTGAGGAGTGGGAGCTGGATATGGCTTACGACCCTCCCTTAGAATTGAATGTGGTTTGTGAACCTGTCTCAGAGCTGAATGTGGCTCGTGACCCTCTCAGAGAGCTGAATGTAGCTCGCGGCCCTCTCTCAGAGCTAAATGTGGCTCATGACCCTCTTGTGAAATGTGTGTCGGCTCACCAGGGTGGTATAATTGAAGAGAAATGTAATTGTACTCACTTCTGAATAACCTTTGTACTTGTTGTCAATAGATTTGTTTCTTTATAGTTAATGTTGTTAACTGGCCACAAGATGTCGCTGATGTTTAAACATGGTTAAGAGACTGTGATATGTTTGTAAGATATGAAAGGGAGGGTTTTTATAAAAGTGAAAGACAGGAAGAGGAAGCGTGCCCATCTTGGGCAGAGTCTGCAGGAATGAGGAGTGTATGAGGCTGTACTGGAGAGGGATATGGTGACATCCCATTGTGACATCACACGACTGAGTAAAGAGCAGCAGCAGATTGAAGCTGAACTGAACTGGTATCTAAACCTGTCCGGATGCAAGGGAATTCCTGCTGGAAAAGCTGTTAAAAAACAGAAGGGGCCCAGGACCTGTGAAGTTAAAGGTGCCGCATCCTGTGGAAGCGTTATAGCACAAGCCTCCTCAGTATTGCTCACCGTCTGGAAGAACTCTGCATCAACCTGCATGTCCTGATTGTGTCGTTCGAAGCAGACGCGGCAATAGGTAAACTTGCACGCATCACAATATATTTTGGTGCCAAGAGACACAAGGCTAGAAGAAAACCAATAGTTAGTTAGTTAGGTATAATGACTCTATGGACAACGTTTTCCTACTAGAATCAACTGCCAGAAATCCTTGTCACTACGTTTTCAGTAACTAAGGATTCTATACTACATTTAGGTGCTGACTCAGAACACAGTGAACTCTAAGAAGGACTTGTGTTTTCCTCTCTCTTCTGCTGGAAGAGGAGTCTCTCTGTGGGACAATACAAGGCGGAGCAGTGATTCAGCTCCAACAGACTTTGACCACGGCACCTTCTCTGATGTATATATACACTGCTCAAAAAAATAAAAGGAACACTAAAATACCACATCCTAGATATCACTGAATGGAATATTTCATTTGTAAATCTTTATTCATTACATAGTGAAATGTGTTGAGAACAATAAAACATAAAAATGATCAATGTAACTCATAATGAATATCACATGGAGTCTGGATTTCGAATAGTACTCAAAATCAAAGTGGAAAATCAAATTACAGGCTGATCCAACTTCAGTGGAAATGCCTCAAGACAAGGAAATGATGTTCAATTGTGTGTGTGTTGCCTCCACGTGCCTGTATGACCTCCCTACAACGCCTGGACATGCTCCTGATGAGGCGGCGGATGGTCTCCTGAGGGATTTCCTCCCAGACCTGGACTAAAGCATCCGCCAACTCCTGGACAGTCTGTGGTGCAACGTGACATTGGTGGAATGTGCGAGTGATGATGTCCCAGATGTGTTCAATCGGATTCAGGTCTGGGGAATGGGCGGGCCAGTCCATAGCTTCAATGCCTTCATCTTGCAGGAACTTCTGACACACTCGAGCCACATGAGGTCTGGCATTGTCCTGCATTAGGAGGAACTCAGGGCCAACTGCACCAGCATACAATCTCACAAGGGGTCTGAAGATCTCATCTCGGTACCTAATGGCAGTCAGCCTACCTCTGGTGAGCACATAGAGGGCTGTGTGGCCCTACAAAGAAATGCCACCCCACACCATTACTGACCCACTGCCAAACCGGTCATGCTGAAGGATGTTGCAGGCAGCAGATCACTCTCCAAGGCATTTCCAGACTCTGTCACGTCTGTCACATGTGCTCAGTGTGAACCTGCTTGCATCTGTGAAAAGCACAGGGCACCAGTGGCGAAATTGCCAATCCTGGTGTTCTGTGGCAAATGCCAAGTGTCCTGCACGATGTTGGGCTGTGAGCACAACTCCCATCTGTGGAAGTCAGGCACCCAGACCATCCTCATGCAGTCGGTTTCTAACCGTTTGTGCAGACACATGCACATTTGTGGACTGCTGGAGGTCATTTTGCAGGGCTCTGGTAGGGCTCCTCCTGTTTCTCCTTGCACAAAGGCTGAGGTAGCGGTCCTGCTGCTGGGTTGTTGCCCTCCTATGGCCCCCTCCACGTCTCCTGGTGTACTGGCCTGTCTTCTGGTAGCGCCTCCAGCCTCTGGACACTATGCTGACAGACACAGCAAACCTTCTTGCCACAGCTCGCAATGATGTGCCATCCTGGACGAGCTGCACTACCTGAGCCACTTGTGTAGGATGTAGAGTCCGTCTCATGCTACCACGAGTGTGAAAGCACAACCAACATTCAAAAGTGACCAAAACATCAGCCAGAAAGCATTGGTACTGAGATGTGGACTGTGGTCCCCACCTGCAGAACCACTCCTTTATTGAGTGTGTCTTGATAATTGCCAATAATTTCCATCTGTTCTCTATTCCATTTGCAAACAGTGTTGCTTCCTAAGTGGACAGTTTGATTTCACAGAAGTTTGGTTTACTTGGAGTTATATTCTGTTGTTTAAGTGTTCCCTTTATTTTTTTGAGCAGTGTATATATTTGGTTAATTTTGTAATACTCTCCATATAGTCGAGGATGGACTTTTCCTCTAGTTCCTTGAGTTTATACAGAGACGGGAGGGGAACATTTGATTCGGAAATAGAAATATATATACTGTATATCTATTCATAAGATTGTGAACCACTGTGCTATACCGCAGGCGAGTTCGTGCTTTGCACTCATTTAATTAAACTAGTTTTTTCTCAGGGTGTAATAAGGTAACGGTGGCAGGTTCAGACAGGCACGCCAACAGGTAAATTCCCATAGAGAAAATAGCAGAAACAGTTCTCTTGGGTGCCGAGCTGTCCAGCACAGTAAGTATAGCCTTTTGGTAAAATGTTTGATGTGTTTTCTTTGTGCGTTTATCAAAACTGGGTAGGAATATCTTCATTCCTAAGTAAAATAGTTACTGACAGTGGACTGTGTGTAAATTTGTTATTTTCTGTGATTCCGCTATATCTGGAACAACACCCTCGGTGCATGATTTACACTATCTCAGAGCTGAATGTGGCTTGTGAACCTCTTTCAGAGCTGAATGTGGCTCTAAAGGTTAGAAAGGATGGGGACCACTGTCCTATACCAATCTGTGTTTTCCACACATACGTTTAAATCGAAGAAACTCTATGGGTCCATGTGCCTTTCATGAAAAAAACACATGGATGTGTGTCTTACAGTTATATCCTGCAGTGATTGTCCGATTGGCTCATATAGACTACCTTAAAGGGGTATTCATAAATTTGACAGTTATCCCCTATCCTTAGGATAGCAGATAACTTTCTGATTGCTGGGTATCCGACTGCAGGGGTTTCAGGCAATCTAGAGAACTTGGGCTCTAAAGAGACCGGCATCAATGGAGCAGTGGTTGATTAATAGCACTGTTATTCCATTTATTCTAATGGGAATGTCAAAGATTAGCTAGCCCTTCAATCTCCAGAGGTCCCATCCAGAATGAATGGAGCGGTAGTACGCATGATTCAACATCACTTCATTCACACAGGACTTTTCAAAGTCCCAGTTATCAGGATTGATGGGTGCCCCAGAATACAGACCCTTAACCCCTTCACCCCCGGAGCTTTTTCCGTTTTTCCGTTTTCGTTTTTCGCTCCCCTCCTTCCCAGAGCCATAACTTTTTTATTTTTCCGTCAATTTGGCCATGTGAGGGCTTATTTTTTGCGGGACGAGTTGTACTTTTGAACGACATCATTGGTTTTAGCATGTCGTGTACTAGAAAACGGGAAAAAAATTCCAAGTGCAGTGAAATTGCAAAAAAAGTGCAATCCCACACTTGTTTTTTGCTTGCCTATTTTGCTAGGTTCACTAAATGCTAAAACTGACCTGCCATTATGATTCTCCAGGTCACTACGAGTTCATAGACACCTAACATGACTAGGTTATTTTTCACCTAAGTGGTGAAAAAAAATTCCAAACTTTGCAAAAAACAAAACAAAACAAAATTGCGCCATTTTCCGATACTCGTAGCGTCTCCATTTTTCGTGATCTGGGGTCAGGTGAGGGCTTATTTTTTGCGTGCCGAGCTGGCATTTTTAATGATAGCATTTTGGTGTAGATACGTTCTTTTGATCGCCCGTTATTGCATTTTAATGCAATGTCGTGGCGACCAAAAAAACGTAAATCTGGCGTTTCGAATTTTTTTCTCATTACGCCATTTAGCGATCAGGTTAATGCTTTTTTTTAATTGATAGATCGGGCGATTCTGAACGCGGCGATACCAAATATGTGTAGGTTTTTGGTTTTTTTTATTGATTTATTTTGATTGGGGCGAAAGGGGGGTGATTTAAACTTTTATGTTTTTTTTATTTTTTTCACATTTTTAAAAACTTTTTTTTTTTACTTTTGCCATGCTTCTATAGCCTCCATGGGAGGCTAGAAGCAGGCACAGCCCGATCGGCTCTGCTACATAACAGCGATCATCAGATCGCTGTTATGTAGCTAAAATGCAGGTGTGCTGTGAGCGCCGACCACAGGGGGGCGCTCACAGCCACCGGCAATCAGTAACCATAGAGGTCTCAAGGACCTCTATGGTTACAATGGAGGAGCATCGCCGACCCCCGATCATGTGACAGGGGTCGGCGATGCGCTCATATCCGGCCGCACGGCCGGATGCGGTAGTTAAATGCCGCTGTCTGCGCTTGACAGCGGCATTTAACTAGTTAATAGCGGCGGGTGATCGCGATTTCACCCGCCGCTATTGCGCGCACATGTCAGCTGTAAAAAACAGCTGACATGTCGCGACTTTGAAGTGCGCTCACCGCCGGAGCGCACATCAAAGCGGGGGTCCCGACATGTGACGTACTATACCGTCACATGTCGGGAAGGGGTTAATGATCACAAAGTTATTCCCTATCCCACACATAGGGAGTAATGTTAAAATTTGAGAATATCACTTTAACATACTATGAAGTCCTCTTCATTGCTAGTGAGAATTCATATGCTAATCTTACTTTAATGGGTTGATCTGTTAATTAAGATTAAGTGTTTATCTGCTATAGAGACAGACTGTACCGGGTCTGCACATCCCACATTACATTAGCTAGAGAAAGTATTCCCCTTCTTGGCTTTTTACTTTGTTACATTATATCCTATGTTTAAATACTTTTGTAATCCAAATTGTGTGCGATGCATCAGCACTAAATAGTCGAAGTTGGTGAAGTGAGAAAAATATTGGCATAAATAAAATGTATGGGATCACATAACTAAAAATTGGCATGTGCATTTGCATTCACCACTTTTGCTATGAAGCCCCTAAAAATTTCTGGTGCAAGCAATTACCTTCATAATTCACATGCTTAGTGAAAGGAAGTCCACCTGTGTGCAGTCTAAGGCTACGTTCACATTTGCGGTCGGCGCCGCAGCGTCGGGCGCCGCAGCGTCGCCGCATGCGTCATGCGCCCCTATATTTAACATGGGGGCGCATGGACATGCGTCGCACTTGCGTTTTGCGCCGCATGCGTCCCTGCGGCGCCCGCGTCCGGGCGCAGAGGACGCAGCAAGTTGCATTTTTCCTGCGTCCAAAATCAATGAAAAAAAGGACGCATGCGGCGCAAAACGCAGCGTTGCGCATGCGTTTTGCTGCGTTTTTGTTTGCGTTGTGCGTTGCGGCGCCGACGCTGCGGTGCACAACGCAAATGTGAACGTAGCCTAAGTGTCACATGGTCTGTCAGTACATACATACCTTTTCTGGAAGGCCATAGAAGCTGCAACACTATTAAGCAAGAGGCATGCATCACTAACCAAACAACAACATGAAGACCAAGGAGATCTCCAAACAATTCAGGGACAAAGTTGTTCTGAAGTTCAAGTCAGGGTTAGGTTATAAAAAAATATCCCAATCTCTGATGATCCCCCAAAGCACCATCAAATCCTTTATCACCAAATAGAAAGAACATGGTACCACAACAAACTTGCCAAGGGAGGGCCACACACAAAAATTCTCAGCACAGGCAAGGAAGGCATTAATCAGAGGCAGCACAGAGACCAAAGGTAACATTTAAGGATCTGCAGTGTTCCCAAACAGAGACTGGAGTATCAATTCATACGACCACAATAAGCCATACACTCCATAGATGTGGCCTTCATGGAAGAGTGGGCAAAAAAAAGCTTTTACTTACACAAAAAAATTGTAAGGCTCATTTTGTGTTTGCCAAAAGAAATGTGGGAGACGCCTCAAATATACGGAGGATGTATGCTTAGATGATACCAAAATTGATCATTTTGGCCACCAACGTAAACGCTATGTCTGGCGTCAAACCAACACAGATAATTAACCCAAGAACACCATCCCCACAGTGAAACGTCATGGTGGGAACATCATGCTGTGGGGATGTTTTTCGGCAGCAGGAACAGGGAAAATGGTCCAAGACACAATTGTTGAAAAGTACCAGTCTGGATTGGGTTATAAAAAAAATCCCAATCTCTGATGATCTCCCAAAGCACCATTAAATCCATTATCATTAAATGGAAAGAACATGGTACCACAACAAACCTGCCAAGACAGGGTCGCCCATCAAAACTTTAAGCTCAGGCAAGAAGGGCATTAATCAGAAAGGCAGCACAGAGACCATAGGTAACCTCGAAGGAGCTGCAGAGTTCCAAACCAAAGACTGGAGTATTTATCCATACGACCACAATAAGCCGTACACTCCATAGAGGTTCCCTTTATAGAAGAGTGGGCAGAAAAAAATATTTTACTCACACACAAGAATTGTAAGGCTTGTTTTGCGTTTGCCAAAAGACATATGGGAGACTCCCTATAAACCTATGGAGGAATTTGCTGTGGTCAGATGAGACCAAAATTGAACTTTTTGGCCACCAAAGTAAGGCTACTTTCACACTAGCGTCGTGCACTGCACGTCGCAATGCATCGTTGTGGATAAAAAACGCATCCTGCAAAGTTGCCCGCAGGATGCGTTTTTTCTCCATAGACTTTTATTAGCGACACATTGCGATGCAGTGCCACACGTCGCAACCGTCGTGCGACAGTTGCGCCGTGTTTTGGCGCACCGCCGCCACAAAAAAAGTTACATGTAACTTTTTTTGTGCGTCGAGACTGCCATTTTCGACCGCGCATGCACGGCCGAAACTCCACCCCCTCCTCCCCGGACCTTGCAATGGGGCAGCGGAAGCATCGTAAGACTGCATCCGCTGCCCACGTCGGGCATTTTTTGCACAGTATGCGTCAGTACGTCAGGCCGACGCAGCGCGACGGCCCCGCACCGACGCTAGTGTGAAAGCAGCCTAAATGCTATGTCTGGCGCCAAACCAACACAGCTCACCACCCCAAGAACACCATCCCCACAGTGAAGCATGGTGGTGTCAGCATCATGATGTAGGGATGTTTTTCGTCAGCAGGTACAGGGAAAATTGTCAGATTTGAGGGGAAGATGGATGGTGTGAAATACAGGGATAATCTTAATCAAAACCTGTTTCAGTCTGTCAGTGATTTGACTCTGAGACAGAGGTTCACCTTCCAACAAGGTAATGACCCAAAGCATACTGCTAAAGCAATACTCCAGTGGTTTAAGGGGAAACATGTAAATGTTTTGGAGTGACCCAGACCCAGTCAAACCCAGACATTAATCCAATTGAGAATCTGTCGTCAGGCTTGAAGGTTGCGGTTCACCAGAGGAAACCATCTAATTTGAAGGTGCCGGAGAAGTTAGCCTTGAGGAAAGGGCAAGTGGCAAGATGTGGAAAGTACATATAGATTTATCCAAAATGACTTGCAGCTGTAATTGCAGACAAAGGAGGCTCTACAAAGAACTGACTTTAGGTGGGTGAATAGTTACGCACACTGAAGTTTTTAGTTATTTTGTCCTGTATGTTGTTTGCTTCACAATAAAAAGAAAACCAAATGTTGACAGTTGTAGGCATGTTCTTTACATAAACTGATGCAAACCTTCAATAAAAAGTTTGCAAGCCACTGTATATTATTAAAATAAATACAGTCATTTTCTGAAACGGGTTGTCCACGTTATTTTTACTTTAACAAATGAGTAGAAACACAATTTTCTAGCACCTAATAATATTTAAGTGTTACAAGTTCTCCTTCTGCATTTGTTTAGTACAACCTTCCTCATAGATGACAGTTGTGAGGCAGTGATGGTTATTATGTGGAAGGGATGGTATGTATCCCCAGGATGCGCATAGAAGAGTATTAAGGCCGCTGGAGTGCATTGCAGTCACATATAAACCTTTGGTTGCAGTGCAGAATAAAAGTAAGTTTGGTCTTGGACAAGCTATTTGCCCAAGGCAGATTTAAGAAAACCCAGCATGGGCTTTTATTTTTGGAACCAACTACAGGATGGTAGTGGTGCGGTTCACTCCCTCCAGTCGGGTCTTACAAGTGGCCCATGGCCACAGATTCCATTTAAAAACCCTGCAACAAAGGGTAGGATGAGTCAGTCCTGGTTTGCCAACTGCAGAGCAGATGACTCTGCAACATCCGTCTTGTGTTAATTAATACAGAGCCAAGGGAAGCAAAAACGCCTGGCACCCTTCAGCATGACATGGTGGTGCAGTCATCCACGACAACTGGTCTCGGATACGGACTGTCTTGACGCCCCGGCTGTTATCCGAAGGATACAATTTGCTTTCCATTTGTGAGTTTCTTTGAACATTAAAGACATTTGCTTTAAACTTTTATGTGGTCCCTGCCTATCTGTTGCACTACACCAACCCCACTGCACTACACAGTGTACATGATCCTCCATGAGCAGATACATTGAGAATAGGAGAATTGTGTGGAAATCTGCACTAAAATACATGAACAGACCGGCATGGGGGGGCCCCCTATTTTTGATAACAAGCACAAGTAAGCAGACCGCTTCAGGCTGCAGCCCTCAGCTGTCTGATTTATCTTAGCTGGCTATCAAAAAATAGAGGGGCCCCATGCCGTTTTTTTTATATTTAAATAAATAATTTTAAAAAGTGGCATGGGGTTCCACTCATTTTTGATGTTTTTGATAACCAGCCAAGTGTAAGCAGACAGCAAGGTGCTGGTATTCTCTAATATCTAATCTGTATCTTCTCCATTTCAGTTTCACTCCATTGCTTCTTGCACATGACCATTTCCGCCTATTAATATCAGCCCCCAGCTGTATGCTTTGCCTTAGCTGGTATTTAAAAATAAGGGGGAGCCCCTTTTTTTTTTTTTTTTTAGGGTCTCCCATTTTTAATAACCAGCAAAGACAAAGCAAACAGCTAGGAGCTGATATTAATAGGTTAGGAAGGTTCACGATTATTGGCCCCTTCCCAGAATAATAAGAAAAGTTCACAGCTGTCTGCTTTCCCTTGGCTGGTTATCAAAAATAGGGGGGACCCCACAAAGTTTTTTTCATTGTCTAATTTATTAACACGTACAGTAAAATATGCACGTAAGGTAACTTTACTTCACAGCCTCGAGGTGTTCCAGCAGCTGGAAACTCAAATAACCTTAAAGGCTCCCTTAAAGTTTTTGGGCCTCACAGCTGCCGGGAGACTCAGTGAACTGTAAACATATAAGATTACCTGAGATCACAGCCACTGGGTGTCGCGGCAGCTTGAGTGCAAGACTAATGAATGCTGGAGCTCATCAGTACAGCACTCAAGCTGCCCTTGTGAGAACTGGGCACTCTGAACTGAGATTATATCAGTAAGGTTACCTCAGTTCACAGCGGTGCTGCCCTCGTGAGAATTGTTTTTATTTATTTTTTGTGCCGTGTCCAAATGATTACACTACTCTATTCTTCAAGTCAGTATGATTACAGTGATACGAGATCTATAGCGGGGTTTTTAATGCTTGGCTGCTGTCATGCAGTAAAAGTTTTTGCACTGCCATATTTTCAGAGCTGTAAATTCTCCTAATTTCTGCTGACAGAGTCAAGTGAGGGCTTGTTTTATACAGGACAAGTTGACATTTTTATTGGTATCATTTTTGGTCACAAAGTTTTTTTTAATCACTTTCTATTCCGATTTTTTGGGAGACAGAATGAACAAAAAGCGGCAATTCATGAATTGTTTTTTTTTTTATGCCATTTGTAATATAAATTTATCGTTTGGGCCAGTACGAATACAGTGACACCACAATGATATAAATTTTTGGCGCTTTTCAACAATAAAAATTATTTTCTGGAAAAAATAATTGTTCTTGCATCACTTTATTCTGAGAGCTATAACTTTTATTTTAGCATTTATGGGGTTATATGATGGTTAATTTTTTTGTGGGACAAGATGACATTTTCAGCAATACCATTTTTATTTACCTTTGACTTTTTGATCGCATTTTATTCCACATTTCGTTCATCGGAATGATGAAGAGGCATAGTTTTCTTATTTTATGGTATTCACAGAATGGGTTAATTAGTGTGACAGTTTTATAGGACAGGTCATTCCTGACGCGGCAATAACAACTATGTGTACTTTATTTGTTTATTTTTGTTTTTACATTAATAAATGTATTTATTGGATTCATATTTTTCTTTTTTTCCGTTCTGTATTTTGTGATTTGTTATTAAATAGTGTTTAACATTTTTAAAAAAAATTTCTACTTTTTTACCTTGTCCCAGGATGGGACTTTAACTTTTCCTGCCCTGATTGCTGATCTAATACTCTGCAATACTCCGCGTATCGCAGGCAGAGAGGAGGCATGTCAGCTCTTGCTCTGAGCAAGAATTTACAGGCCACCATTCCTGGGTGACCCTGCAGCCTTTGTTCGGCCCGGGGGCACCATGGATACCATTGGCAAATGCGATCGCAAACACGTTGTGCCGATGGGAGCAGAGAGGGAGATCCCTCCCTCTGCGATGCTCATTAATGTTGCTGTAACTATTGGCAGTGGCATCAGAGGGGTTAAACGCCAGCAATTAAAATGGTTTTGTAAATTTTGTTGGAAAAATGAGAATATTTGTTTTAAAAATGAGGCAGATGTAAAGTAGACATGTAGGAAATGTTATTTATTAACTATTTTGTGTGACATAACTGATATAAGGGCATAATAATTATAAGGGTATGTGGGCACGTTGCAAATTTGCTGTTGTAAAAATCTGCGTGGATTCTTCCTCTCTTGGCAGAAAATGCAGTTGAAAATCTGTGTAGATTTTCATGCGGACTTGTACGCGTTTTTGTGAGCTAAATAAAGATATATTATTTAACAACAAAAAAAGAACTGTGATGTAATTTCCTTGTCCACCTTCTTCTACATCTACATTCTCCATTGAAAACCATAATATCATTACATACCATGTTCAAATATAATATTTAAACACACAAAACAAATATAAGTGAATAATATATATATATATTAAATATATATTATTTATATCTATCTATCTATCTATCTATCTATCTATCTATCTATCTAGTTAGAAAAAATGGAACAGCACTAAAAGTTAAATGGGTGCAAAGTCTCCCAGCAATCAATCCATACTTGCCAACATATAGTAGCAAAAAACGTAAGGCAGCACTCCAAAAAGTAGTTTCAAAATAAGGTGGACTTTATTAGGTCCACAGGGCGTGGCGACATTTCGGCTAAAAGCCTTTTTCAAGCTCATTGGTAAAACGGTACACACACAACGCACACACACGAAATCTACATGAAATGCAATATCTGGTTATTTAAAAAAAAAAAAAAAGTTGTGTGGGCTCCCGCATAATTTTCATAACCAGCAGAGGGAAAGCCGATGGATGATGTTAATATTCTGGGAAGGCGCCAATAGCCATAAAGTTTCCCAGGCTATTAATATCAGCTCACAGCTGTTTGCTTAGCCTTTACTGGCTAGTTTACAGAGGATCCCCAGAAAAAATTGACATGGGGTCCTCCTATAAAATCAAACTAACAAAGGCTAGGCAGACAGCTGCGGGCTGATATTAACCCCTTTACCACCAAAGGTGGTTTGCAAGTTAATGACCGGGTCAATTTTTACAATTCTGACCACTGTTGCTTTATGAGGTTATAACTCTGGAATGCTTCAAGGGATCCCGGTAATTCTGTTTTCTCGTGACATATTGTACTTCAGGATAGTGGTAAAATTTATTTGATATTACTTGCGTTAATTTATGAAAAAATGGAAATTTGGCAAAAATTTTCCAACTTTGAATTTTCATGCCCTTAAATTACAGAGATATGTTACACAAAATACTTAATAAGTAACATTTCCCACATGTCTACTTTACATCAGCACAATAATTTTGGAACCAAAATTGTTTTTTGTTAGGCAGTTCTAAGGGTTAAAAGTTGACCAGCGATTTCTCATTTTTACAACACCCTTTCTTTAGGGACCACATCATATTTGAAGTCACTTTGAGGGGTCTATATGATAGAAAAAATACCAAAAAGTGACATCATTACAAAAACTGCACCCCTCAAGGTGCTCAAAACCACATTTAAGAAGTTTATTAACCCTTCAGGTTCTTCACAGGAATTTTTGGAATGCTTGAAAAAAAAATTAACATTTAACTTTTTTTCACAAAAAAATTAGTCAGATCCAAATTGTTTTATTTTACCAAGGGTAATAGGAGAAATTGGACCCCAAAAGTTGTTGTACAATTGGTCCTGAGTACGCCGATACCCCATATGTGGGGGTAAACTACTGTTTGGGTGCATGGCAGAGCTCGGAAGGGAAAGAGCGCCATTTGATTTTCAATGCAAAATTGGCTGGAAATGAGATAGGACGCCATGCAGCGTTTGGAGAGGCCCTGATGTGCCTAAACAGTGGAAACTCCCCACAAGTGACACCATTTTGGAAAGTAGACCCCCTAAAGAACTTATCTAAAAGTGTGGTGAGCACTTTGAACCCCCAAGGGCTTCACAGAAGTTTATAATGTAGAGCCATAAAAATAAAAAATCATATTTTTTTCACAAAAATGATTTTTTGACCCTAATTTTTTATTTTCCCAAGGGTAACAGGAGAAAATGTACCCCAAAAGTTGTGCAATTTGTCCTGAGTACGCTGCTACCCCATATGTGGGAGTAAACCACTCTTTGGGCGCATAGCAGAGCTCGGAAGGGAAGGAGCACCTTTTGACTTTTTCAACGCAGAATTGGCTGGAACTGAGATCAGACGCCATGTCGCGTTTGGAGAGCCCCTGATGTGCCCAAACAGTGGAAACCCCCCACAAGTGACCCCATATTGGAAACTAGACCCCCCAAGGAACTTATATAGATGTGTTGTGAGAACTTTTAACCCCCAAGTGTTTCACTAAAGTTTATAATGCAGAGCTGTGAAAATTAAAAAAAAAATTTCCCCACAAAAATTATTTTTTAGCCCCCAAATTTTTATTTTCCCAAGGGTAACAGGAGAAATTGGACCACAAAGGTTGTTGTCCAGTTTGTCCTGAGTACGCCGATACCCCATATGTGCGGGTAAACCACTGTTTGGGCGAACGTCGGGGCTCTGAAGGGAAGAAGTGGAGTTTTGGAATGCAGACTTTGATGGAATGGTCTGTGGGTGTCACATTGCGTTTTCAGAGTCCCTGATGTGACTAAACAGTGGAAACCCCACAATTCTAACTCCAACCCTAACCCCAACACACCTCTAACCCTAATCCCAACCCTAACCACACTCGTAACACCAACACACCCCTAACGCTAATCCCAACCCTAACCATAACCCTAACTGTTGTGAATTTGCTTTTGCTCCCTCTAGTGGTTACTAGTTTTTTGACTCTGGTTTTTCTGTCATTCCTTTTATCCGCACCTGGGTCGTTAGTTAGGGGTGTTGCTATATAAGCTCCCTGGACCTTCAGTTCAATGCCTGGCAACGTAGTTATCAGAGCTAGTCTGCTGTGCTCTTGTCTACTGATCCTGGTTCCAGTTATATCAGCTAAGTCTGCCTTTTGCTTTTTGCTATTTGTTTTGGTTTTGTATTTTTGTCCAGCTTGTTCCAAATCTATATCCTGACCTTTGTAGGAAGCTCTAGGGGGCTGGTGTTCTCCCCCCGGACCGTTAGACGGTTCGGGGGTTCTTGAATTTCCAGTGTGGATTTTGATAGGGTTTTTGTTGACCATATAAGTTACCTTTCTTTATTCTGCTATCAGTAAGCGGGCCTCTCTGTGCTAAACCTGGTTCATTTCTGTGTTTGTCATTTCCTCTTACCTCACCGTCATTATTTGTGGGGGGCTTCTATCCAGCTTTGGGGTCCCCTTCTCTGGAGGCAAGAAAGGTCTTTGTTTTCCTCTACTAGGGGTAGCTAGATTCTCCGGCTGGCGCGTGTCATCTAGAATCAACGTAGGAATGATCCCCGGCTACTTCTAGTGTTGGCGTTAGGAGTAGATATATGGTCAACCCAGTTACCACTGCCCTATGAGCTGGATTTTTGTATTCTGCAGACTTCCACGTTCCTCTGAGACCCTCGCCATTGGGGTCATAACAGTTTGCCAGGCCAGTATTAAATGTTTAATGCATTGCAGAAGAGGGATTATAAGAAAGAAGATTCTGAGTTTTTTTTTTTCTCTTCTTCCCCTTTACCTCAGAGTGGCTATGCTTGCTGCAGACATGAATGTCCAGACCTTGATTACAAGTGTGGACCAGCTGGCTACTCGTGTGCAGGGCATACAAGACTATGTTATCAGAAATCCTAGGTCCGAACCTAAAATACCGATTCCTGAACTGTTTTCCGGAGACAGGTTTAAGTTTAGGAATTTCGTGAATAATTGTAAATTGTTTTTGTCCCTGAGACCCTGTTCATCTGGAGATTCTGCTCAGCAAGTAAAAATTGTTATTTCGTTCTTACGGGGCGACCCTCAGGATTGGGCTTTTTCGCTGGCGCCAGGAGATCCGGCATTGGCTGATCTTGATGCGTTTTTTCTGGCGCTCGGTTTACTTTATGAGGAACCCAATCTTGAGATTCAGGCAGAAAAGGCCTTGCTGGCTATGTCTCAGGGGCAGGACGAGGCTGAAGTGTATTGCCAAAAATTTCGGAAATGGTCCGTGCTGACACATTGGAACGAGTGTGCACTGGCCGCTAATTTTAGAAATGGCCTTTCTGAAGCCATTAAGAATGTTATGGTGGGTTTTCCCATTCCCACAGGTCTGAATGATACTATGGCACTGGCTATTCAAATTGACCGGCGGTTGCGGGAGCGCAAAACCGCAAATTCCCTCATGGTGTTGTCTGAACAGACACCTAATTCGGTGCAATGTGATAGAAAAACCGCAAATTCCCTCATGGTGTTGTCTGAACAGACACCTGATTTAATGCAATGTGATAGAATCCTGACTAGAAATGAGCGGAAAATTCATAGACGCCGGAATGGCTTGTGCTACTACTGTGGTGATTCTACACATGTTATCTCAGCATGCTCTAAACGTATAGCTAAGGTTGTTAGTCCTGTCACCGTTGGTAATTTGCAACCTAAATTTATTCTGTCTGTAACTTTGATTTGCTCACTGTCATCTTATCCTGTCATGGCGTTTGTAGATTCAGGTGCTGCCCTGAGTCTCATGGATCTCTCATTTGCTAAGCGCTGTGGTTTTACTCTTGAACCATTAGAAAATCCTATTCCTCTTAGGGGTATTGATGCTACACCATTGGCAGCAAATAAACCGCAGTATTGGACACAGGTTACCATGTGCATGACTCCTGAACACCGCGAGGTGATACTTTTCCTGGTTTTACATAAAATGCATGATTTGGTTGTTTTAGGGCTGCCATGGTTACAGACCCATAATCCAGTCCTGGACTGGAAGGCTATGTCAGTCTCAAGTTGGGGCTGTTGTGGTATTCATGGGGATTCCCTGCCTGTGTCTATTGCTTCTTCTACGCCTTCGGAAGTTCCGGAGTATTTGTCTGATTATCAGGATGTCTTCAGTGAGTCTGAGTCCAGTGCACTGCCTCCTCATAGGGACTGTGACTGTGCTATAGATTTGATCCCAGGCAGTAAATTTCCTAAGGGAAGACTGTTTAATCTGTCGGTACCTGAACATACCGCTATGCGTTCATATATCAAGGAGTCTTTGGAGAAAGGACATATTCGTCCGTCTTCTTCCCCTCTTGGTGCGGGATTCTTTTTTGTGGCAAAAAAGGACGGATCTTTGAGACCTTGTATTGATTATCGGCTTTTAAATAAGATCACTGTCAAATTTCAGTATCCTTTACCGCTGTTGTCTGACTTGTTTGCCCGGATTAAGGGTGCCAAGTGGTTCACCAAGATAGACCTTCGTGGTGCGTACAACCTTGTGCGCATTAAGCAAGGTGATGAATGGAAAACCGCATTCAATACGCCCGAAGGTCATTTTGAGTACTTGGTGATGCCTTTTGGGCTCTCCAATGCGCCTTCAGTTTTTCAGTCCTTTATGCATGACATTTTCCGGAAGTATCTGGATAAATTTTTGATTGTTTATCTGGATGATATTTTGTTTTTTTCTGATAATTGGGATTCGCATGTGGAGCAGGTCAGGTTGGTCTTTAAAATTTTGCGTGAAAATTCTTTGTTTGTCAAGGGCTCAAAGTGTCTCTTTGGTGTACAGAAGGTTCCCTTTTTGGGGTTCATTTTTTCCCCTTCTGCTGTGGAGATGGACCCAGTCAAGGTCCGAGCTATTCTTGATTGGACTCAGCCCTCGTCAGTTAAGAGTCTTCAGAAGTTCTTGGGCTTCGCTAACTTCTACCGTCGTTTTATCGCTAATTTTTCTAGCATTGTGAAACCTTTGACGGATATGACCAAGAAGGGCTCCGATGTAGCTAACTGGGCTCCTGCTGCCGTGGAGGCTTTCCAGGAGTTGAAACGCCGGTTTACTTCGGCGCCTGTTTTGTGCCAGCCTGACGTCTCACTTCCCTTTCAGGTTGAGGTGGATGCTTCGGAGATTGGGGCAGGGGCCGTTTTGTCGCAGAGAGGCCCTGGTTGCTCTGTTATGAAACCTTGTGCCTTTTTCTCTAGGAAGTTTTCGCCTGCCGAGCGAAATTATGATGTGGGCAATCGGGAGTTGTTGGCCATGAAATGGGCATTTGAGGAGTGGCGTCATTGGCTCGAGGGTGCTAAGCATCGTGTGGTGGTCTTGACTGATCACAAAAATCTGATGTATCTCGAGTCTGCTAAACGCCTTAATCCGAGACAGGCCCGCTGGTCATTGTTTTTCTCCCGCTTTGATTTTGTTGTCTCGTATTTACCAGGTTCAAAGAATGTGAAGGCCGATGCTCTTTCTAGGAGCTTTGTGCCTGATGCTCCTGGAGTCGCGGATCCTGTTGGTATTCTTAAAGATGGAGTTATCTTGTCAGCTATTTCTCCGGATCTGCGACGTGTGTTGCAGAGATTTCAGGCTGATAGGCCTGAGTCTTGTCCACCTGACAGACTGTTTGTCCCGGATAAGTGGACCAGCAGAGTCATTTCCGAGGTTCATTCCTCGGTGTTGGCAGGTCACCCGGGAATCTTTGGCACCAGAGATCTGGTGGCCAGGTCCTTTTGGTGGCCTTCCTTGTCAAGGGATGTGCGGTCATTTGTGCAGTCCTGTGGGATTTGTGCTCGAGCTAAGCCTTGCTGTTCTCGTGCCAGCGGTTTGCTCTTGCCCTTGCCTGTCCCGAAGAGACCTTGGACACATATCTCCATGGATTTCATTTCTGATCTTCCGCTATCTCAGGGCATGTCCGTTATCTGGGTGATATGTGATCGCTTCTCCAAGATGGTCCATTTGGTTCCTTTGCCTAAGCTGCCTTCCTCTTCCGATCTGGTTCCTGTGTTTTTCCAGAACGTGGTTCGTTTGCACGGCATCCCTGAGAATATTGTGTCAGACAGAGGATCCCAGTTCGTTTCCAGGTTCTGGCGATCCTTTTGTAGTAGGATGGGCATTGATTTGTCGTTTTCGTCTGCTTTCCATCCTCAGACTAATGGACAGACGGAGCGAACCAATCAGACTTTGGAGGCTTATTTGAGGTGTTTTGTCTCTGCTGATCAGGACGATTGGGTGACATTCTTGCCGTTGGCTGAGTTTGCCCTTAATAATCGGGCTAGTTCCGCCACCTTGGTTTCGCCTTTTTTCTGCAACTCTGGTTTCCATCCTCGCTTTTCTTCGGGTCATGTGGAGCCTTCTGACTGTCCTGGGGTGGATTCTGTGGTGGATAGGTTGCAGCAGATCTGGAATCATGTGGTGGACAACTTGAAGTTGTCACAGGAGAAGGCTCAGCGCTTTGCCAACCGCCGCCGCGGTGTGGGTCCCCGACTACGCGTTGGGGATTTGGTATGGCTTTCTTCCCGCTTTGTTCCTATGAAGGTCTCCTCTCCCAAATTTAAACCTCGTTTTATTGGGCCTTACAAGATATTGGAAATCCTTAATCCTGTATCTTTTCGTCTGGATCTTCCTGTGTCGTTTGCTATTCACAATGTATTTCATAGGTCCTTGTTGCGGCGGTACATTGTGCCTGTAGTTCCTTCTGCTGAGCCTCCTGCTCCGGTGTTGGTTGAGGGCGAGTTGGAGTACGTGGTGGAGAAGATCTTGGATTCTCGCCTCTCCAGGCGGAGGCTTCAGTACCTGGTCAAGTGGAAGGGCTATGGTCAGGAGGATAATTCCTGGGTGGTCGCCTCTGATGTTCATGCGGCCGATTTAGTTCGTGCCTTTCATGCCGCTCGTCCTGATCGCCCTGGTGGTCGTGGTGAGGGTTCGGTGACCCCTCACTAAGGGGGGGGTACTGTTGTGAATTTGCTTTTGCTCCCTCTAGTGGTTACTAGTTTTTTGACTCTGGTTTTTCTGTCATTCCTTTTATCCGCACCTGGGTCGTTAGTTAGGGGTGTTGCTATATAAGCTCCCTGGACCTTCAGTTCAATGCCTGGCAACGTAGTTATCAGAGCTAGTCTGCTGTGCTCTTGTCTACTGATCCTGGTTCCAGTTATATCAGCTAAGTCTGCCTTTTGCTTTTTGCTATTTGTTTTGGTTTTGTATTTTTGTCCAGCTTGTTCCAAATCTATATCCTGACCTTTGTAGGAAGCTCTAGGGGGCTGGTGTTCTCCCCCCGGACCGTTAGACGGTTCGGGGGTTCTTGAATTTCCAGTGTGGATTTTGATAGGGTTTTTGTTGACCATATAAGTTACCTTTCTTTATTCTGCTATCAGTAAGCGGGCCTCTCTGTGCTAAACCTGGTTCATTTCTGTGTTTGTCATTTCCTCTTACCTCACCGTCATTATTTGTGGGGGGCTTCTATCCAGCTTTGGGGTCCCCTTCTCTGGAGGCAAGAAAGGTCTTTGTTTTCCTCTACTAGGGGTAGCTAGATTCTCCGGCTGGCGCGTGTCATCTAGAATCAACGTAGGAATGATCCCCGGCTACTTCTAGTGTTGGCGTTAGGAGTAGATATATGGTCAACCCAGTTACCACTGCCCTATGAGCTGGATTTTTGTATTCTGCAGACTTCCACGTTCCTCTGAGACCCTCGCCATTGGGGTCATAACACCTAACCACACCCCTAACCCGAACACACCCCTATCCCTAATCCCAATCCCAACACACTCCTAACCCCAACACACCCCTAACCGTAATCACAAACCTAACCAAAACCCTAACCACACCCCTAACCCTCACACACCCCTAACCCAACTGTAAACGTAATCCAAACCCTAACCCCAACTCTAGCCCTAACCCTAACTTTATCCCCAACCCTAACCCTAAGGCTAGGTTCCCATTGCGTTAATGGGATAGCGCTAACGGACAGCGTTGCACGGCGAAATTAACGCCGTGCACCGCGTCCGTTAGCGCTCCCATTGCCGGCAATGTTAGAGCGCATTGCTAGCGCGTGTCATTTTCGGCACGCGCTAGCGATGTGCCGGTCTTTTGTAGCGCGCCTCGGACGCTGCTTGCAGCGTCCGCGGCGCGCCAGAGGTCCGTTCCCCGCTCTCGCAGATCGGGGATCTGCGAGAGCGGGGACGTTAACGCGACCCCTGAACGCGGCCCTGAAAAAGACATTGCGTTAGCGCAATCCGCTAGCGCTCGCGCTAAACGGATTGCACTAACGCAATCTGAACCTAGCCTAACTTTAGCCCCAACCCTAACCCTAATGGGAACATGGAAATAAATACATTTTTTTGTATGATAAAGGGAGGTTTGATTTACTATTTATAGCGGGTTTTTATAGCGGATTTTTGTTTTGCTGCTGTCACACACTAAAAGATGCTTTTTATTGCAAAAAAAAAGTTTTTGCGTCTCCACATTTTGAGAGCTATAATTTTTCCATATTTTGGTCCACTGAGTCATGTGAGGTCTTGTTTTTTGCGGGACGAGTTGACGTTTTTATTGGTACCATTTTCAGTCACATTACTTTTTTTAGCGCTTTTTATTCCCATTTTTGTTAGGCAGAATGAACAAAAACCAGCAGTTCATGAATTTCTTTTGGGGGGGGGGGGGGGGTTTATACCATTCCGCGTGTGTTAAAATTGATAAAGCAGTTTTGGTCCACAAAGTCATGTGAGGTCTTGTTTTTTTTCCGATTTTTGTTAGGCAGAATGAACAAAAACATAAATTTCTTTTGGGGGGATGTTTATACCATTCCACGTGTGGTAAAATTGATAAAGCAGTTTTATCATTCGGCTCAGTACGATTACAGCGATACCTCATTTATATCATTTTTTTATGTTTTGGTGCTTTTATACAATAAAAACTATTTTATATAAAAAATAATTATTTTTGCATCGCTTTATTCTGAGGGCTGTAACTTTTTTTTTTCCGCTGATGACGCTGTATGGCGGCTCATTTTTTGTGGGACAAGATGACGTTTCAGCGGTAATATGCTTATTTATATCCGTCTTTTTGATAGCGTGTTATTACACTTTTTGTTCGGCGGTATGATGATAAAGCATTGTTTTTTGCCTTTTTTTTTTTTTACGGTGCTCACTGAAGGGATTAACTAGTGCGACAGTTTGATAGGGTGGGTCGTTACGGACGTGGCGAGAAATGTATTTATTGGAACAATATTTTTTTTTTCTTTATTTAGGAATTTAAAAAAATATATTTTTACACATTGTAATTTTATTTTTTTACTTTTTTACATTGTCCGAGGGTGGGACATCACTATATATTGTCAGATTGCGGATCTGACACTTTGCACAGCACTGTGTTAACTCAGCGATCTGACAGGCAGTGCTGGAGGCGCTCGCAAGCCACCTCCCTGCAGGACCCGGAAGGAACCCTGCAGCCATCTTGGATCCGGACCTGCAGGGAGGAGAACCTCGGAACAACGCAATCACTTTGCGTTGTTCTGAGGGTCTCATGGAAGCATGCAGGGAGCCCCCTCCCTGCGCGATGCTTCCATATGCCATTGGAACGCTGCGATCATGTTTGATCGCAGTGTTCCGGGGGTCAATGTGCCGGGAGCAGTCCATAACCGCTCCATAGTGCCGGATGTCAGATGTGAGTCCAGCTGATCGCATATGATGTACTATCCTGTTGATGGTCATACGGGCCCGGGTCGCCTCCAAGGGATAAACACTGCGGATCCACAAAAGATTCTGCAACATGTGCACATAGCCTAAGTTTGAAAACTGTGACATTTTCTAAATATTCGCCTAATTTCCAAAATTTTCACAAATAAAACGCAAGTCATATCGAACAGATCTCAGAATCACCAGGATCCGTTGAAGCGTTCTAGAGTTATTACCAAATGAAGTGACAATGGTCAGAATTGTAAAAATGGGACTGATAATGAAGGTGAAAACAGGCTCGGGGGTCAATGCGTTAAAGAATTAAAATTCATCTGAGCACGTATGAGCTAAAAATGTAAATGACTAGTGCATTATAGGTCACCATATCGCCCAAAAGATGAAGCCTGGTGTAATTGTATTACTTAATACCTTAATATTCTCAGCCTCTATCTGGCATTGATGTTGTTACCATCACAAGGCATCATCTGATAAAAGGAGATGATTTGACATAAAAGCTCATTCTGCCAGAGAGTCGGTCTACGCTTCATATGTCTGTTTTCCAACAATCATCAAACAAGCCATCTACTTCAAAATACAGCAGACAGAATTACAGCGTGTTCTTGTTTTATTCATGAATTCATTTTGATACAAGATGCAAACAAGCATTATGTGTAATGCCTTGGGATGGAGAAGACATAAATGCAGATTTGTTCAGCTTCAGTCTTGTGAAACTTTTTTTTCTTAAAACAAGACAGTACAAATTAATGGTAATTATTTCTGATTTAAAGGATGTAAGCTTCTGATTTTTTCCCCGATTTCACGAATATAACTGAAAAAGAAAAGATGTGTTTTATCATCTCTGTACGTAATAAGAGATATGTAAGACATAAATGGCCATAACCCAATGCTTAAACTTTACCTTCTGTTTCAAGGATAGTCGCATGTGTACCATTATATGACTTGCATTTTTATCAGTTTTTGCCTTTGCAGAGTCCATCCCTAATTTTAAGTAATGTTTACGCAACAGAATGTAGACAAACTACAATGATATCTCTTATACACAGTACACACAGACATGATTCCTGCTCTGTTATCTATGTAGAACATGTTTAGAAGCAGCAGAGGCATTGCGGACATTCTACCGCAGTACTGAGCAGTGTAGCTATGAATCCAGTTCTGAGATAAGATTAAAAAAAGTAGAATATAAGCACTATCTCTGCCTCTTTCTCTTTCACTCTGCCCCCCATTCACAGACTTCAATAGGCAGCTGTAATCTGATTAATTAATGAGCAGGCAGCCTGTGTTTTCCCAAACAAGACAGATTTTACCTGTATTTAATAGTAAATTATGACTTCAGTAGGCAGGAAGAAGTAGTAACAGCTCTTCAGTAGAGAAAGGAGCGCTGGAATATTACAGCTCTGCAAAATGTTCAGTTTGCCTGATTTTTCTCTTTATAGGTGTTACGCTCGCACCGACAGGTTGGCGCGAGCGTGGAGGGTGTGGCCCCACTGTGCCACAAACCAGACTACCCTGAAAGGGGTGTGACTAAGCAGCTACCTTGGTGTTCACTGGAGCCTCTGATGGCGAGCTCAGGCTTGTGCGGCAGGCAGCTGCCAAGTACCACTCCAGGGTGGTGTCTGGCTGTGGCTGCTGATCCCACTGGGGGATGGAGCGCTAGGACAGGAGCAGGCAACAGGCTTGACTGGCAGGCACAGCAGACACTGGCAGGCGGGCACGGCAGAGACACTGGCAGGCGGGCACGGTAGAGAAACTGGCAGGCGGGCACGGCAGAGACACTGGCAGGCGGGCACAGCTGAGACACTGGCAGGTGGGCACAGCTGAGACACTGGCAGGTGGGCACGGCTGAGACACTGGAAGGCGGGCACGGCTGAGACACTGGCAGGCAGGCACGGCTGAGACACTGGCAGGCGGGCACGGTTGAGATACTGGCAGGTGGGCACGGCTGAGACACTGGCAGGCAGGCACGGCTGAGACACGCAGGCGGGCACGGCTGAGACACTGGCAGGTGGGCATAACTGAGACACTGGCAGTTGGGCACGGCTGAGACACTGGCAGGTGGGCACGGCTGAGACACTGGCAGGCAGGCAAGGCTGGCACTCTGGCAGGACAGGCGGGCATGGCTGGTACTCTGGTGGGACAGGTACTGACTTGGTAGGGGCAGGAATACAGGCAGGTATATGGAAACAGGTAGGGGCCTGTTCAGACTGGAGGGTATATGGTACAGGTAGGGACCTGTTCAGGCTGGAAGGTATATGGGAACAGGTAGGGACCTGACCCACAGGTTGCTGAATGGAAGTAGAGCAGGACCGCAAGGTTGCGGAGCAAGGCAGAGCCGCAAGGAGCGGAGCAAGGCAGAACCGTAAGGAGTGGAGCAAGGCACTACCGCAAGGAGCGGAGCAAGGCAGAACCGCAAGAAGCAGATGCAAGGAAGAACCGCAAGGAGTGAATGCAAGGCAGAACCGCAAGGAGCGGATGCAAGGCAGAACCGCAAGAAGCAGAGCAAAGACCAGAACCGCAGGAGGCCGGAGCAAAGACCAGAACCAAAGGAGGTGGAGCAAAGACCAGAACCAAAGGAGGCGGAGCAAAGACCAGAACCGCAGGAGGCAGAGCAAAGACCAGAACCACAGGAGGCGGAGCAGAGTCGAAGGAGGTGGAGCAAAGAGGAGCGAACACAAGGAAACACACAGCGCAATAGGAAAGGCTACAGACATGGATACAAATGAACACAGGTATAGGACTAGGTTCAGACAGGGTCAGGAACGGGACAAGGCACAGACACAAGGACTTAGACCAGGGAACTAAGCCCCACTGGGTGGCCTAAACAAGAAACACAGGTACAGGCCAGGGTACGAAGCCCCTCTGCGTGGCTGACACAAGAGAAATAGCAAGACAGGACCTGCACCTCAGCAGCAAGACACTAAGTTGCTCAGGCATCCTCCCATGGGCAGAGATGCCTTAAGTACCTGAGGCCTCTTGACAATTGGCTGGGGACACCTTAGGAAGATGCACACTGACTCAATAAGAGCCAGGGAGTGCCAGCGCTGCCCCCCCTATGCACACAGCCAGGAAGTTTGCAGAGAACAGGCAGGACAAATGAAGGCACCCATCATGGAGCCAGCAGAAGGCAGAATTTATCTCATGGGCCGGAGTAGTGTGTAAGTTGGTGTGTAAGGCAGGTGGGGGATGGGAGGCCAAGCAGTGGCAGAGTTGTTACAATAGGTATATTTTTGAGTAAAATGTAAATTGTTCATTTATCCTATAAATTTCTGACAACATGTCTCTGAATTTCCAAGCAATAAATTTTGTATTTTTTTCTTAAAAGGAGAAATGGTCAAAATTTTAAAAAAAATTGCTCTCAGACCTCAAATAATGCAAAGAAAACACGTTTATAATCATTTAGAAACAACAATACTAATGTTTTAACTCAGGAAGAGTTCAGAAATCAATATTTTATGGAATAACCATGATTTTTAATCACAGGTTTCATACGTCTTGGCATGCTTTCACCAGTCTTTCACACTGCTTCTGGCGCAAACATTTAAGCAGTTCTTCTTTGTTTGATGGCTTGTGACTATCCATCATCCTCTTGATTACATTCCAGAGGTTTTCAATGGGGTTCAGGTCTGGAGATTGGGCTGCCCATGACAGAGTTTTGATGTGGTGGACTCTTAATTTTTGCCAGAGCCGTATTTCTTTGTTTGCTTTTGGATCGCCCCCCTAGGGCAGTGGGGTACTCCGGAGCCGGGTCCTTCGGCTCTCGGCGGGGATGTCAAGGTGGCTGACCCGGTCCGTGGCCCTAGGGACGTCCGTTATAAATGGGGGAAAGGTCTTTAAAGGGATAATGCTCGTGACGCCACCTGTGGTATTCGGTCAGGGTGACCGACGCAGCTTAGGGTTCCGCTGGGGTGATGTGATGGCAGCTAGATAGTACACCTTCCCACAGGTGAAGTGTATCCCCAGGGCTTCCCAAAGTGTAGATGGTGGATGGTGTGAGGCGCAGTGAAGAGCGAGGACACAAGGTTGCAGTCTCTTTACCTTTACTAAAGGCTTCAGTGTCCACAGTCCAGGGTACGGACCACAGGGTAGGCAGAGTCCGGACGGTCTGAAGGCAAATCCAGAGTCCCCTTATCCAGGTGGAAATCAGTAGCCTTCCTCTAGAGCCTGGGTGTTGTAGTACCTCCCTGCTGAGCTTCTCGGTAAGGTCCTCACAACTATTGTAGATGTTATGTCTCTTTCTCTCTGTCCCCCTGATGGATAGGATAGGACAAACCCATATGACTGATGGCCTGAGGCTTTTTACAGGGACTCTATCACGCCCCAGCCCCCACAAGTTGCCACCATGCCTCCTGGGTATAAGGTCAGGCAGCTAACATGGAATTAACTGTCCTGCCAGTCTCTGAAGTAAAGCGTAGAGATCCTTACTCCCTCGGTGTTCTGGCTACCAGATTCCTGCGCCTCAGAAAGGAGGCAGCCTTTTACAGGGCAGAACTCCTTCTGGATTCCTCTCCTTTTTGTTATGATCCTTAGTGGTTGAGGATCACAAATTACTCCAGCAAGGTGACTAAACATAGGACAAGCTCTAGGGAGGTGGAAAACTGGACTGACCGCAAAACTGAACCTATCCAACCACACTAGAGGCAGTCGGTGAACGTGTCTAAAATCCTAGACGTCTCGAGCCAGCCTGAGGAACTAACTACCCCTAGAGAGAAAGAAAGACCTCTCTTGCCTCCAGAGAAATAATTCCCAAAAGATATAGAAGCCCCCAACAGATAATAACGGTGAGGTAAGAGGAAGGCACATACACAGGGGTGAAAGCAGATTCAGCAAAAGAGGCCCACTAATTCTAGATAGCAGAAAATAGAAAAGGGGTCTATGCGGTCAGTAAAAAACCCTTACAAAATATCCACACTGAGATTTCAAGAACCCCCACACCAACTAATGGTGTGAGGGGAGAAACTCAGTCCCCTAGAGCAACCAGCAAGTAAGAAATCACATTTTAACAAGCTGGACAAAAAAACATGATGAACGCTGATAATCAGAAACTGAACAAACAAAAACTTAGCTTGTCTTGGAGAGACTGGGAGCAAGGTAGTCACCAGGAATCTGAAGAGCACTGAATACATTGATAGCAGGCAAGGAACTGAGTATCCAGGTGAGCTAAATAGAAAACCAACCAAGGACAACGAACCAGGTGATGAAGCCAACCTGCAGAAAGACAACACTACACAGTACCGCTTGTGACCACTAGAGGGAGCCCAAAAATAGAGTTCACAACAGTACCCCCCCCTTGAGGAGGGGTCACCGAACCCTCATCAAGACCCCCAGGGCGATCAGGACGAGTTGCGTGGAAGGCACGAACCAAATCGGCCGCATGAACATCAGAAGCGACAACCCAGGAATTATCCTCCTGACCATAGCCCTTCCACTTAACCAGATACTGAAGTCTCCGTCTAGAGACACGAGAATCCAAAATCTTCTCCACCACGTACTCCAATTCGCCCTCGACCAGCACCGGAGCAGGAGGCTCAACAGAAGGAACCACAGGTACCACATACCTCCGCAACAAAGACCTATGGAACACATTATGGATGGCAAACGATGCCGGGAGATCCAAACGAAAAGACACCGAGTTAAGGATTTCCAAGATCTTATAAGGACCGATGAAGCGAGGCTTAAACTTAGGAGATGAAACCTTCATAGGAACATACCGAGAAGACAGCCACACCAAATCCCCAACACGAAGTCGGGGACCCACACCGCGGCGGCGGTTGGCAAAGCGCTGAGCCCTCTCCTGTGACAATTTCAGATTGTCCACCACATGGCTCCAAATCTGCTGCAACCTATCCACCACAGAATCCACCCCAGGACAGTCAGAAGGTTCATCCTGACCCGAGGAAAAACGAGGATGAAAACCAGAATTGCAGAAAAAAGGCGAAACCAAAGTAGCAGAACTAGCCCGATTATTAAGGGCAAACTCGGCCAATGGCAAAAAAGTCACCCAATCATCCTGATCAGCAGAAACAAAACATCTCAAATAAGTCTCCAACGTCTGATTAGTTCGCTCGGTTTGGCCATTAGTCTGAGGATGGAAGGCCGACGAAAAAGACAAATCAATGCCCATCTTAGCACAAAAAGTTCGCCAAAACCTGGACACAAACTGGGATCCTCTATCAGACACAATATTTTCAGGAATGCCGTGCAAGCGAACCACATTCTGAAAAAATAGAGGAACCAAATCGGAGGAGGAAGGGAGCTTAGGCAAGGGCACCAAATGGACCATCTTGGAAAAACGATCACACACCACCCAGATGACAGACATTTTCTGAGATACTGGCAGATCCGAAATAAAATCCATGGAAATGTGCGTCCAAGGCCTTTTCGGGACAGGCAAAGGCAAAAGCAAACCGCTGGCACGAGAACAGCAAGGCTTAGCCCGAGCACAAATCCCACAAGACTGCACAAAGGAACGCACATCCCGCGACAAGGAAGGCCACCAGAAGGACCTAGCCACCAAATCTCTGGTACCAAAAGTCCCAGGATGACCCGCCAACACCGAAGAATGAACCTCGGAAATAACTCTGCTGGTCCATCTATCCGGGACAAACAGTCTCTCTGGTGGACAACGGTCAGGTCTATCCGCCTGAAATTTCTGCAGCACTCGTCGCAAATCTGGAGAAATGGCAGACAAAATCACTCCCTCTCTGAGAATACCAGCCGGCTCAGAAACTCCCGGAGAGTCAGGCACAAAACTCCTAGAAAGTGAATCAGCTTTCACGTTCTTCGAACCAGGCAGGTACAAGACCACGAAGTTGAAACGGGAGAAAAACAACGACCAACGAGCCTGTCTAGGATTCAGGCGCTTGGCAGACTCGAGGTAAATCAGATTTTTGTGATCAGTCAGGACCACCACACGATGTTTAGCTCCTTCGAGCCAATGTCGCCACTCCTCAAATGCCCACTTCATAGCCAACAACTCCCGATTACCAACATCATAATTTCGCTCGGCAGGCGAAAACTTTCTTGAAAAGAAAGCACACGGCTTTATCACAGAGCCCTCAGAGCTTCTCTGCGACAAAACAGCCCCTGCTCCAATCTCGGAAGCATCAACCTCGACCTGGAAGGGGAGAGAGACATCTGGCTGACATAAGACTGGAGCTGAAGAAAACCGGTGCTTAAGCTCCCGAAAGGCCTCCACGGCCGCAGGAGACCAATTAGTCACATCAGAGCCCTTCTTGGTCAAATCCGTCAAAGGTTTAACCACACTAGAAAAATTAGCGATGAAACGACGGTAAAAATTAGCAAAACCCAAGAACTTCTGAAGACTCTTAACAGACGTGGGCTAAGTCCAGTCATGAATAGCCTGGACCTTGACTGGGTCCATCTCCACAGTAGAAGGAGAAAAAATAAAACCCAAAAAGGAGACCTTCTGTACTCCGAAGAGGCATTTTGAGCCCTTCACAAATAAAGCATTAGCATGCAGGACCTGAAACACCATCCTGACCTGCTTCACATGGGACTCCCAATCATCAGAAAAAAACAAAATGTCATCCAGATAAACAATCATAAACTTATCCAGATATTCTCGGAAAATGTCATGCATGAAGGACTGAAACACAGAAGGAGCATTAGAGAGTCCAAAAGGCTTCACCAAGTACTCAAAATGGCCTTCGGGCGTATTAAATGCTGTTTTCCATTCATCTCCCTGCTTAATGCGCACAAGATTATACGCACCACGGAGATCTATCTTGGTGAACCAACTGGCACCCTTAATCTGAGCAAACAAATCAGACAATAGTGGCAAAGGATACTGAAATTTGACTGTGATTTTATTCAGAAGGTGATAATTTATACACGGTCTCAAAGAACCGTCCTTCTTGGCCACAAAAAAGAATCCTGCACCAAGAGGGGAAGAGGATGGGCGAATATGTCCCTTCTCCAAAGACTCCTTTATATAACTCCGCATCGCGGCATGCTCTGGTATAGACAAATTAAAAAGTCGTCCCTTAGGGAATTTACTACCAGGAATTAAATTTATAGCACAGTCACAATCCCTATGAGGGGGCAGGACACTGGACCTGGGCTCATCAAATACATCCTGGTAGTCAGACAAAAACTCAGGGACCACAGAAGGAGTGGAAGAAGCAATAGACACCAGTGGAGTATCGCCATGAATTCCCTGACAACCCCAACTAGACACAGACATAGCTTTCCAATCTAAAACTGGATTATGAGCCTGCAGCCATGGCAGACCCAAAACGACAATATCATGTAAATTATGCAGAACAAGAAAGCGAATCACCTCCTGATGAACGGGAGTCATGCACATGGTCATTTGCGTCCAATACTGAGGTTTATTCTCAGCCAATGGCGTAGCATCAATTCCCCTCAGAGGAATAGGAAATTCCAAAGGCTCCAGGACAAAACCACAGCGCCTGGCAAATGACAAATCCATCAGATTCAGGGCAGCACCCGAATCCACAAAGGCCATAACCGAGTAGGGCGACAAAGAACAAATCAAAGTAACAGACAAAATAAATTTAGGCAGTATAGTACCAATGGTGACAGGTTTAGCAACCTTTTTTAAGCGTTTAGAGCATGCTGAGATAACATGAGCAGAATCACCACAGTAAAAGCACAACCCATTTTGACGTCTATGACTTTGTCGCTCAATTCTGGTCAGAGTTCGATCACATTGCATAGACTCAGGTCCCTGTTCAGAAAATACCGCCAAAGGATGAGCAGATTTGCGCTCCCGCAAACGCCGATCAACCTGAATGGCTAAAGCCATAGAATCACTCAGACTTGTAGGGGTGGGGAACCCCACCATAACATCCTTAATGGCTTCAGAAAGACCTTCTCTGAAATTTGCAGCCAGGGCACACTCATTCCATTGAGTAAGCACTGACCATTTCCAAAATGTTTGACAATACACCTCTGCTTCATCCTGCCCTTGAGAGAGGGCCAGCAATGCTTTTTCTGCCTGATTCTCAAGATTAGGCTCCTCATAAAGCAATCCAAGAGCCAGAAAAAACGCATCCACATTAAGCAATGCAGGATCTCCTGGCGCCAGAGAGAAAGCCCAATCCTGCGGGTCGCCACGCAACAAGGAGATAACAATTTTTACTTGCTGAGCAGAATCACCAGAGGATCGAGGTCTCAGAGATAGAGATAACTTACAATTATTCTTAAAATTCTGAAACCTAGATCTATCTCCAGAAAACAACTCAGGAATGAGTATCTTTGGTTCTGACATAGGGCTATGAATAACAAAATCCTGAATATTTTGCACCCGTGCAGCAAGACGATCCACACTAGAAGTCAGAGTCTGAACATCCATGTCTGCAGCTGAGCTCAAAACCACTCAGAGTTCAAGGGGATGAAAGAAGCTAGACAGACTGCAGCACAAAAAAAATGTACTCAGGTCTTCTTTTAATCCCACTTCTACGATGCATAAAACACTTTTTGGCCTGCTATACTGTTATGATCCTTAGTGGTTGAGGATCACAAATTACTCCAGCAAGGTGACTAAACATAGGACAAGCTCTAGGGAGGTGGAAAACTGGACTGACCGCAAAACTGAACCTATCCAACCACACTAGAGGCAGCCGGTGAACGTGTCTAAAATCCTAGACGTCTCGAGCCAGCCTGAGGAACTAACTACCCCTAGAGAGAAAGAAAGACCTCTCTTGCCTCCAGAGAAATAATTCCCAAAAGATATAGAAGCCCCCAACAGATAATAACGGTGAGGTAAGAGGAAGGCACATACACAGGGGTGAAAGCAGATTCAGCAAAAGAGGCCCACTAATTCTAGATAGCAGAAAATAGAAAAGGGGTCTATGCGGTCAGTAAAAAACCCTTACAAAATATCCACACTGAGATTTCAAGAACCCCCACACCAACTAACGGTGTGAGGGGAGAAACTCAGTCCCCTAGAGCAACCAGCAAGTAAGAAATCACATTTTAACAAGCTGGACAAAAAAACATGATGAACGCTGATAATCAGAAACTGAACAAACAAAAACTTAGCTTGTCTTGGAGAGACTGGGAACAAGGTAGTCACCAGGAATCTGAAGAGCACTGAATACATTGATAGCAGGCAAGGAACTGAGTATCCAGGTGAGCTAAATAGAAAACCAACCAAGGATAACGAACCAGGTGATGAAGCCAACCTGCAGAAAGACAACACTACACAGTACCGCTTGTGACCACTAGAGAGAGCCCAAAAATAGAGTTCACAACACCTTTTGCTATGACTTCGTTTCTCACTCTCTGCAACACAATTCCCTTCTGATGTCTCTTTCTTTGGATGCTGCCGCATGTGGGGCAGGCGCAGCTCCGTGGCCTTCTGTCTTGGCCTCTGACAGGATCCCACCCCTGTCAGGGACCCACTACCTGAGCGGAGCCCAGATAGCAGCTCACTAGACTCAGCCCAGCCAGCCTCCGCCAGACTGGTGCTGACTGGGTGAAACCCAGCTCGCTTCTGCCTAACTTCCTGTCCAGACTCCCAGTTTTACCTAATTGTGAGGAGTGCCCTAATAGATAGAAGCATAGCTCCCCCTTGCGGCCTGGAGTGTGAAGTGTGTTGTGTGGTTTGTGATACCTGGTAAAGAGATCTCCTTTATTGCCCTCAAACGTAACATCACTCCCCCTGGTGGAAGAATAACATTACTGCAACGACCAGGACTCTGGGGCGCTGCACTTTTATTATTGATTTATGCAAAATGTATTATGATAGTAAACATTTAAATATGCTGGTAATTATTCATATATAGAGCACAAAAGTGTACTAATAAACTGTCATGTCGGACGCTGTTCAGACTAGGTCGTCCGACAGACAGCAGTAATTCCGCTGTTGACCACTATTTGCTCATTGGCGTCTGCTAGATTTTGTCTAGCTGTTCCGGGGTTAATGTACCTGATCTTCGGATTGGAAGCTGGGCCATTCCCATGGCCTTTAAATAGTTCTCCTGTTCATTGGGCGTCGCCGATTATAGCTTCTCTCTTGTGCATTGTTATCTCGGTCTGGAGTGGAGAGCTGGTTTGGAGATTCGTTGGTGGTGGTGTATTTTCCTCTGTCTTATTTACTCCTTCCTATATTTGTATTTATTTTGCCCTGCACATTTATAGTGTATTCCTGAGTGACTGCGGCGTGGTGTATATTTTCCTTTATCCTTGTCTGTTCTATCTGTGGGTATTGGAATATTACCTCTTCACTGGGTGGAGGGCGGAGGTATCAGCCTAGGGTTATTACAGGAGTTAGGGTGAGGTTCAAGGCCTGGACATGCACACCATCAGTGTAAACTCCAGGTAGAGGGTCAGTCAGGATTTCCCTAGTCTGAGGGAAACTGCAGGGGCCCGGGTTTTTAGCTCTCGCTCACCTAGTTCCCCCGTGACATAAACACTGTAATCTTATAGGATTACAGAGCAGTAAGGTGCGTGTAAATGTTTGCAGCCAAATATTCATATTCACTGAAACGTGCTTCAAAAATATCTGCTCACTTTAGACTCTCCACACTATTCTACATTTATTAAAATTTCCATGAATGAATTAATCACTATTTCCTAATTTTATTGTGGGTCTGCAGGCTAATCCTAGGCTCTTTTCACAAGGAGTTGAAAAGTCACAGATGATGGTATATGTTGGATGGATTCCGAAGCGTAACTGCGACAGATGCCCCTACATAGACATACAGTGGTATCTGTGCCAAAGGATAAAAAGAGATGTTACTGGACATCATGGTAAGAAACAAAATCACAGTCTACACTAGTTTTATGCCATATATTGGCTTACAATGTGTAAATGGGGGCTACATACAAATTTTACATATCCGCTGGAAGTTTTCCTGGCATATTCAGCAGGCTCAGCAAATACAGTGAAGTACCGGTAATAGTTGAAATCTCTTCTTAGGAGAGGCTCATCTTGCAGAGATTGCAATTTGCCTGTATGAATCTTTATCAGCTTTACACACATGGATACTTTAGCTTCTTCTGTGCAGCTTGTCAAAACTGTTCACACTTTTAATTTGTATGGGGAATGAAAAGTTATTTTTAAGTCCAAGAGCAAATTCCCAGTTGGCCAAGAGGTATTAACAATGATCTGGCCACGCAAGGAATTTTCCGAGTTAGAAATCATGATGAACAGTGTAAATAACTGAAGTGATCCTTCTTTATAAAATGATGTTCTAGAAAATGTGGCAGATCTAAAGTCAGACAACCTTATCTACACCTACTACAATCAGCCAAGACCTTATCAAAGACTTTCAAGCAAGCAGTTATGTGCTTACAAGTACTGTCCAAAACTGAATTCTCCAATATTATATCTATGTTCTCTGTGACAGCATCTCATACAGAGACTATCAGGGAAGGCCAGTGTTACCACGGAAGTGTTTGGGTGTTTGGTTGGGTTTTTGTTCATGTGATCTGCAGTGGCAAGTGTCATAGAGAAAAATTAAAATACATACAGAGATCTCCAGGCAAGGGACATGTTCCCTTGACATTGAACATATAGGGAACTGAGAAAAACTAATCATAACAGGGGAAGAGAGAAAGAGCTAACACCCCCATCTCCATTAAAGTAGAGTCTCCCTGCAGTGACCAGGTAATTACAACAAGGAGATTTGCTAGGAAGAAGGCCCAAAAGGCTGAGATTCAGTTACACAAAGACATAAGCTTCCTGTGATCACAGATCTTTCATAGCCCAGTCGGTGCCAGTGATCTGTGATGAATATTGGGGTGTGCATTGAACCGATATTTATGGGAGATATATTTTTGGCGTTGTAGTGAAGGGATGAACAAAACGAATTCACTCAGATCACTGGAAGACCATTCGAACCCCTACAACTTAACAATGGTGCGATTGATGATGCTATCCAGGTCATGTTTGATCTCTATATAAAGGTAAAATTGCAATAAGGAACATGATGACAATATCTACCACCTGGGACCTCAAGGAACAAAAATATCCTGTAAGGTGGGGATCACATAAAATTCCAAAAGACTTGGCAAATCCCACAATCAGCCCCCACACCAGTTCATTAAGGGGAGGTATCTGGGCACAGCCTTGAGCTAATAAAAATTAAAGTTTGGGTCTCCTGTCTTTGTTCATTCTGGAAGTCAGAAGTTCACTGTGAGAGTGTTCCATTTTCCCAAAACGGAGTACTTCCCTCTGCTAAGCTCTGAGCCATTTCCATGACGTCAGGTTTAGCAATACTCTTTTGTTAGTCCTTTTAATTTCATGTAATTGTATATATCGTATTGTTTTGTTTCTATTTTGTATCATTTTTGTATATTTCTTATAAACTTTGCTTACCTTTCTGCATTAAATATATAAAACGTAATAGCTCTGTTCCTTTTGGTTTGTAAACCACACCCTTGAAGCCATATGCTACCCATAACGGGCTTCCAATCAGCCTGCACAACCGATTGGTGGTGGCAGCTAGTAGCAATTCAATTATTTTTGATATTGTGAAGTTGGCAGTTACCGTACTAGGGTGTATATATTATATATTATATATATATATATATATATATATATATATATATATATATATATATATATATATATTCACTGCGTTGGAATCGGAGGTGTGTATACCACATGCTCACTGGGAGATCCCCAATAATTTTGACAAACTGGTAGCAGTGGTGGGATTTGCGTGACCTCTCCTGGCTGTTATCCTTGACAACCGTTGGCAGTGGTGGAATATGAGAGACTCCTGGATGTTATTCTTGACAGCAAGCTAAAGAAAAGTTTGTGTCTATTTGCCGCTGCAGAGTTTCCTGAGGCCTCTCACAGATTTGCTGCAGAAATCTGGTACATGTGAACCAACCCTAAAATACAAATAGCCTCTTCAGAGAGGAAGCAGATAGGAACTTTAGTGCCATCTATTGGAGGCAGTGATTCTAAAACTCAATATCAATTTAAAGATTCTTGCTGCATGACTTAAAGAGTTATTTTCAAGTTGTTTCTTAAGCAGCACACAGCTTTCCAGTCGTTCACTTCCTGGTTTGTGCCAGGACGGCACTCCTCCTCATGTGACAGTTCTGGTGAAAAACAGAGCTGTAGTATTAGTCCGAAGTAACACTACCATAGAATACGGACGAGTACTGTGCGATAAAACATCGCATAGCACTCGGCCCAGTGTCAATTTATGGGTCAGATCACATCTGCGATTATTTTCTCATGCCAAATCGGCATGCGAGAACAATCGCAGCACGCAGCGATTGGCACCGAGACTCGGTCTATGGGTGCGAGTGACACAACACACATCACTAGCTATCATCTGAATGCGGTACGATATACGACGAAGCTGACAGCGGAGGAGATGGAGAAATTACTTTTTCCGCCTTCCCCGCAGCTGTGTTCCAATCCTCTCAGTGCTGAGATCTCATCTCCCGAGATCTTGGTGCCGAGATCTCCATCTGCGCATGTGCCCCCCCCGCTGGACATTTTCCCGGAGTCCATCGCACAAGGAAACCAAGGAACTGCAGGGGCTCTGGCCTTTCACAAAATGTTGGCAGAGCCCCACCCCCCGCAGCACTGGAGACACCTGCAGCACCACCGAACACCCCAGCAGCACCGCCGGGCACCCCCACAGTACCGTACACCCGCAGCAGCATCAGACACCCGCAGCGGCGCGACGCACATCGGAACACCCCCTCATCCCAGCCTGCAGCATCACCTCACTCCAGCCACCTCCAGCAGCAACCCTGCTTCACCGCAGCCACCACCCCCGGTAAGCAATAAGACGCATGGATTATAAGAAGCACCTCCATTTTATTTAAAAAAAAAAAATCCTATTTTTCTCCTCAAAACTTGGGGTACGTTTTATAATCCGGAGCGTCTTATAACCTGAAAAATACGGTAAATTCCCAGAGAAGAATTGAAAGGCCTGTATGTCTCCAGTTTGGTGCTCTGCACAAGGAAAAACTTTGCCCTTTAGACCAATTTTCAACTCTACAAACAGCTACATCCTTTAAAAACATAAGAGGCATATACCAGTCATATATTCTAGCTAATATGCCGAGTCCGAGCCTATTCAGTCAACTTGTTAACCAAAAAGGACCATAAAATTAAGGACTCTTTTCCACAAAAGAAAAAAAGAAATATAAATTAAATAAACAAAGGGAACTCGGCCAACAACTGATTGTTCAAAGTGAATTGAAAATTGTTATTAAGATACCCCACATGGTAAATAATTGTCAGCCACAAAACTGTCTAGACAAATTATTTTTTACTATTCATCCAAGTTAGAATACACAAAATAAACAATATTGTATACTTACTTTACCAATTTCGCTCTGAAGTTTGTACTGGTTCAACTGTACACAATCCTAAAAAAAAAATGAAAAAAGTAATTGTAAAGCAAGTTAAAGTATTATTCCTCATCCATAAAGAGATCCAGTGGGCAACCGATCTGAGTATATAAAGCCGCTTACACATCACATTCATACACAAAGGTGTGAACTGAAAAGGGTTAATTTAATGACTTGGTTGGATTCTATCACTTTAAAATAAATTCTTAGTTTAAGCTTTGATTTATTCTTTCAGAAGGGAGGTATCAAGAAATGCCAGGTACATGGTCACTTACCCAACTTGTTTCTTCACAACTGGTTTTGATTCCAGAAATGTCTATGACCATTTAGAATTGAGAGTCCTCAGTGGTTGATACCTTTTAATGGCTAACTGAAAAGATGGTAACAAATTGCAAGCTTTCGAGACTACCCAGGTCTCTTCATCAGGCACAGACTAAAACAAATTCTGAAGAATCACATATTTATGCACAACATAGTATAGGAAAAAAAAAAAAAAGGGTGAGGGGAAAAAAGCCCATGGATAAGCCAGGTGACATGAAGCAGAATTACCATGGGTGATAAACAGTTACGTCCATAAATATTGGGCCAATTCTTAGATAAGGAATGTTTTATTGTCCTGTGATTAGGGTCTGTTGTGATGACCATTTTAGCTTTCTTCCCAGAGACATGAGGTGGGCCAAGTGGTGAATACAAAAGTAAAGATTAGACAAACAGTTGTGCCTAGATGAAGTTGTAGGATACAATGACTACTTTTTTGTCTGGGTCCCTGCTGTATGTGGGGAGTGGAGTGCTGAGTATAAGGGCAGGTGCAGACGAGCGTATTTTTGGTCCAAGTGCAATCCGACAAAACATTGGATCACACCCGGACCAATGTTAAACTATGGGGCCGTGCACATGTGCAAGAGATTCTTTGGACAGAGACCGTCTAAGAAAAAAATATAATTGTATGCCCAAGTTTGATCCGATATTCGGCCATGGAAAAAAACGAGTCAGTGGAAAACATCGGACAGCACTTGGATGTTATCTGAATGCAGTCCGATTTTCGCATACCGAAAGAATGGAGAAGAAGTTTTTTTTTCTCCATCTTCTCCTGATCCAAGAGAATGGATCACACTATGCTCACACTCTGATTCCAGTTTGATCAGAGTGTCTTTTGCATAATCAGCCTGATTCTCTTGACTTGGAGAATCTGCAGTCGTCTGCATCTGCCCTAATACAGTGGCGAGCAAAAGAGTAACAATGTAACTTCACTTTCAGGCTCCATAGCTCACTATCCACTACTGCTTTTAAGTTGAGACTACCATCTACTATATAATTGTCTAAGGGTCACTTCTGTCTTTCTGTTTGTCCTTCTGTCTGTCTGTAACGGAAATCCCAAGTCGCTGATTGGTCGCGGCAAAACAGCCACGACCAATCAGCGATGGGCACAGTCCGGCGGCAAAATGGCCGCTCCTTTCTCCCCGCAGTCAGTTGCCGCTCCATACTCCCCTCCAGTCAGCGCTCACACAGGGTTAATGGCAGCGTTAACGGACCGCGTTATGCCGCCGTGTAACGCACTCCGTTAACGCTGCTATTAACCCTGTGTGACCAACTTTTTACTATTGATGCTGCATATCATAAATAGTAAAAAGATCTAATGTTAAAAATAATAAAAAAATAAATAAATCATTATATACTCACCTTCCGGATCCAGCCCAGGCCTTTCCCGCTCCTCGCGACGCTCCAGTGACCGATCCATGCATTTCGGTCTCGCAAGTTGATGACGTAGCGGTCTCGCGAGACCGCAATGCACTCTTGGGAGCAACGGGGACAGTTTGGTCGCTCCCTACTCCCCTGCAGTCAGTGCCCCCTCTATACTACCCCCCGAGTCAGCGCCCACCGCCCACATAGCGTTGTAGCAGTCCGTTAAACCGACTGCGTTACACCGCGGCATAACGCGGTGTAACGCAGTCTGTTAATGCTGCTATTAACCCTATGTGACAAACTTTTTACTATTGATGCTGCCTATGCAGCATCAATAGTAAAAAGATATAATGTTAAAAATAATTAAAAAAAATAAAAAATCGTGATATACTCACCTTCCGTCGCCTCCGCAGCAGCTTTTCCTGCAGCTCGCGATGCTCCAGTCCCACCACTTCGCTGATTGTTCGCGACCAGCTGGCGCGACCAATCAGCGACATTGGCGCGGGATTTAAATTCCGCTTCGCTGATTGCTCGCGCCCATTTGTCGCGACCAATCAGCGGCATTGCCGCGGGATCTAATGTTAAAAATAATTTAAAAAATAAAAAATCATTATATACTCACCTTCCGGATCCACCCCAGACCTTTCCCGCTCCTCGCGATGCTCTGATGACCGGTCCATGCATTGCGGTCTCGCGAGATGATGACGTAGCGGTCTCGCGAGACCACTACGTCATCATCTCGCAAGACCGCAATGCAGTCTTGGGACTGGAGCGTTGCGAGCAGCATCGGTAAATGCCTCGGGTGGATCCGGGGGCCGACGGAAGGTGAGTATATAACTATTTTTTATTTTAATTCTTTTTTTTAAGAGATATGGTGCCCACATTGCTATATACTACGTGGGCTGTGTTATATACTACGTGGGCTGTGTTAGATACTGCGTGGGCTGTGTTATATACTACATATCTGTGCTATATACTACGTGGCTGGGCAATATACTACGTGGCTGGGCAATATACTACGTGGCTGGGCAATATACTACGTCGCTGGGCAATATACTACGTCGCTGGGCAATATGCTATGTCGCTGGCCATGATCAAAGCTCCCAGCACAAGGACCCGAACCAATGAGAACAAGACAGGGAATATTAGTAATTTAGTTTATTGATAGATAGCAATAGTGACAATCATTTATTGATAACAATAAAATAAACAATAATTAAAATACATATATTAATAATTTACAAGAAGTTGTGCACATTAAAAACCGCAAGATCATAGGGCAAGCCAAATACTATAAAAATACATATGGCAATTGATCCCAATATACATACTAAGAAGGAATTAGAAAAAAGGAAAAAAAAAAAAAAAAAAATGTATATATAAAATAAAAAATAAAAAATAAAATTATGTGTAGTGATAAAATATCATAAAACACAGCAATTAATTCACTCACAAATCTCAGGGTGGTCACAAGAAAAAATATAATGTATATAAAGTGCTATGTGCAACAATTCACCACCAAAAACTCATAAAGTATAAAGAGATGGCCAAAAGGCCAAAGAAGTGCAATGTGCCAATGTAAATGGGAAAATGCCAGAAGGCCAAAAAAGTGCAATGTGCCAAGGTAATTAGATATCAATTACTTACAATGATAAATAGAGGGAATGACCCCAGGCTGCCAGCGGTTTGATATTGTGCACCCCGACGCGCGTTTCAGACACGCAGTCCTTCGTCAGGGGTAATGACATTTGACATTACCCCTGACGAAGGACTGCGTGTCTGAAACGCGCGTCGGGGTGCACAATATCAAACCGCTGGCAGCCTGGGGTCATTCCCTCTATTTATCATTGTAAGTAATTGATATCTAATTACCTTGGCACATTGCACTTTTTTGGCCTTCTGGCATTTTCCCATTTACATTGGCACATTGCACTTCTTTGGCCTTTTGGCCATCTCTTTATACTTTATGAGTTTTTGGTGGTGAATTGTTGCACATAGCACTTTATATACATTATATTTTTTCTTGTGACCACCCTGAGATTTGTGAGTGAATTAATTGCTGTGTTTTATGATATTTTATCACTACACATAATTTTATTTTTTATTTTTTATTTTATATATACATTTTTTTTTTTTCCTTTTTTCTAATTCCTTCTTAGTATGTATATTGGGATCAATTGCCATATGTATTTTTATAGTATTTGGCTTGCCCTATGATCTTGCGGTTTTTAATGTGCACAACTTCTTGTAAATTATTAATATATGTATTTTAATTATTGTTTATTTTATTGTTATCAATAAATGATTGTCACTATTGCTATCTATCAATAAACTAAATTACTAATATTCCCTGTCTTGTTCTCATTGGTTCGGGTCCTTGTGCTGGGAGCTTTGATCTTCACCTTCTAATGGTTTTCCATTACAATTAGCACACAGGGGGTGATCCATTAACTATGGTATATGGTATATATTACATTTAATTTTATAATATTAATTTTATAATATTATTAATTTAGAGTTTGGTGTCACTACTGTGTTTTTCTAACTAATATGTCGCTGGCCAATATACTACGTGGCTGGGCAATATACTACGTGGCTGGGCAATATACTATGTGGCTGGGCAATATACTACGTGTCTGTGCTATTTACTACGTGGCCTGTGCTATATACTATGTGGCTGTGCTATATACTACGTGGGCTGTGCTATATACTACGTGGCTGTGCTATATACTACGTAGCTGTGCTATATAGTACGTGGCTGTGCTATTTACTACGTGGGCTGTGCTATATACTACGTGGCTGTGCTATATACTACGTGGCTGTGCTATATACTACGTGGCTGTGCTATATACTACGTGGCTGTGCTATATAGTACGTGGCTGTGTTATATACTACGTGGGCTGTGTTATACGCTACTTGGCTGTGCTATATTTCTCTGCTGTATCTGTGCATCATGAATCGTGGTATGTGTTAAAGTGGGGGGCCCACTGAGACTCATTCGCCGGGGCCCTCAAAAACCTGGAGCCAGCCCTGGCTTCACTGATTGGTCACGCCCGGCTGCGAACAATCAGCGACAGTCGCAGTCCGCCTGCGAATTGGCGCGGAATTTGAACCATGCTTCGCTAATTGGTCACGCCCGGCCGGCTTAATCCTGTGTATAAATTGCATTATTCTGAAAACTTCATAAATAAACTACATACATATTCTAGAATACCCGATGCGTTAGAATTGGGCCACCATCTAGTTCTTTTTATAAACTTTCATATCTCATTTATAAACTAGACTTCCTTTTTTTAAACATATGATTAATGATACAGATTCTTGTCATGTCACTGCATTGTTACTGTTTTGCTCCTCGGGGTGGAAAAATCTTTTTCTTCCTCTATACTATGAAATACAACCTGTACTCACATTCCCTAACAGCTCAATGTATTATTAGGTTGATTTCCAAGCAAAGGGGCACTAGTTCGAATATAGAAGACGATTTCCCAAGAAAAAAGAAACAGCATCATCCAGCTCATCAATAGCTGTAGCTCGCCCAAGAAAATTGCCAAACTGCATCATGTAAATGCCATGATAGTTGGAAAAATATAAAATGAAGTCCGTCCATCTATTCAACATGTTGGCTCATAATAAGGTCTATCAGTTGTGGTGCAACAAACACGGCAGTGGAGGTGGCTCGTATGCTTAGTAATAGTGAGATCACAGACATCCATGCAAGCGCCGTGCAACGCACGCTACACAAGTCTATAATCGTGGCTCAAAAAAAGATGATAAAACCTTGACTTCAATATCATCATTAGAATAGTTGGCTCGAGTTTGCAAAAAAGTACAAAAGGTGAACAGTAGAAGATTGGAAATGGGTGATTTGGAGCGATGAAACGAAAGTCAATAGACTACGCTCTCATGGATGCAAATGGGTCTGGAAGAAAAAGTGGCTAAAGGAACGAAAAATTAAATGAACTGTCAAGTTCAGTGGAGGAAGCCTGATGATATGGGTTTGTTTCACAGCCAAAGGAATTGGATACTTGACCAGAATCGATGGTGGTTTCAATGCTCAGCTGTATCTGAGTATCCTACAAGATGAGTTACTTCATACACTAGGGTACTATGGGTATGAAAAGGAGGACTTAATGTTCCAGAAGGATAACGACCTGAAGCATACTTCGAGAGTGGTGAAAAAATGGGTCAATGACAATGAAGTAGAGGTGTTGAATTGGCTCCTACAGTCCCCAAACTTCAACCCAATCGAACACTTGTGGGTAGAGTTGAAGGAAAAAACTGTATACATACATAAGTGAGTTGACCAGTATGCAGCAACTTTGGGAAAATATAGAAGAGACTTGGGATCAGATTTTGGTCAAGAAATGTTTGAATCTGATGGAGAGCATGCTGACAATTTCTGTAAACGTTAAAAGCGCAAGATACTTAGTTAGCGTTTTTGATCAAAAAGTGAAAAAGTATTTAGGTACACCTTGACGTAGTTGGATGTTTTTTGCGCTCATTGATGTAAAAAAACAATCACCAAATACCTTACTTTATAATGTTTACTTTAATATTGGAGCTCATGTATTCATTAATGGCAGTTTGCTGACACATCATGTATGTATATGTTTGTATATTGGTCACATAGCATATTTGTGCACATTTCATTAATACTGAAGGTGTGCGGGCCCTATTTGTTTGTAGTATACATTGGAGGATGTGGCCCCTTCTAGGACTGAGCACCTTTATCTATATATCGTTCCCAGACAAGGTCAAAATTGCAAGCTATGCCTGTTTTTTTTTTTCACTTCCCATTCAGATGAGGCCTGGGTTGGCACATGAATAGGTAGGATATGAGTGATAGGGACCATCCAGATTTAGGTACAAAATACAAACATACATACAGTTAGGTCCATATATATTTGGACAGAGACGACATTTTTCTAATTTTGGTTATAGACATTACCACAATGAATTTTAAGCAAAACCATTCAGATGCAGTTGAAGTTCAGACTTTCAGCTTTCATTTGAGGGTATCCACATTAAAATTGGATGAAGGGTTTAGGAGTTTCAGCTCCTTAACCCCTTCACCCCCGGAGCTTTTTCCGTTTTTCCATTTTCGTTTTTCGCTACCCTCCTTCCCAGAGCCATAACTTTTTTATTTTTCCGTCAATTTGGCCATGTGAGGGCTTATTTTTTGCGGGACGAGTTGTACTTTTGAACGACATCATTGGTTTTAGCATGTCGTGTACTAGAAAACGGGAAAAAAATTCCAAGTGCAGTGAAATTGCAAAAAAAGTGCAATCCCACACTTGTTTTTTGCTTGCCTATTTTGCTAGGTTCACTAAATGCTAAAACTGACCTGCCATTATGATTCTCCAGGTCACTACGAGTTTATAGACACCTAACATGACTAGGTTATTTTTCACCTAAGTGGTGAAAAAAAATTCCAAACTTTGCAAAAAACAAAACAAAACAAAATTGCGCCATTTTCCGATACTCGTAGCGTCTCCATTTTTCGTGATCTGGGGTCAGGTGAGGGCTTATTTTTTGCGTGCCGAGCTGGCGTTTTTAATGATAGCATTTTGGTGTAGATACGTTCTTTTGATCGCCCGTTATTGCATTTTAATGCAATGTCGTGGCGACCAAAAAAACGTAAATCTGGCGTTTCGAATTTTTTTCTCATTACGCCATTTAGCGATCAGGTTAATGCTTTTTTTTTATTGATAGATCGGGCGATTCTGAACGCGGCGATACCAAATATGTGTAGGTTGGGTTTTTTTTTTATTGATTTATTTTGATTGGGGCGAAAGGGGGGTGATTTAAACTTTTATATTTTTTTTATTTTTTTCACATTTTTAAAAACTTTTTTTTTTTACTTTTGCCATGCTTCAATAGCCTCCATGGGAGGCTAGAAGCAGGCACAGCCCGATCGGCTCTGCTATGCAGCAGTGATCATAAGATCGCTGCTACACAGCAGATTTGCAGGTGTGCTGTGAGCGCCGACCACAGGGTGGCGCTCACAGCCACCGGCAATCAGTAACCATAGAGGTCTCAAGGACCTCTATGGTTACCTTCCTGACACATCGCCGACCCCCGATCATGTGACGGGGGTCGGCGATGCGCTCATATCCGGCCGCACGGCCGGATGCGGTAGTTAAATGCCGCTGTCTGCGCTTGACAGCGGCATTTAACTAGTTAATAGCGGCGGGTGATCGCGATTTCACCCGCCGCTATTGCGCGCACATGTCAGCTGTAAAAAACAGCTGACATGTCGCGACTTTGATGTGCGCTCACCGCCGGAGCGCACATCAAAGCGGGGGTCCCGACATGTGACGTACTATACCGTCACATGTCGGGAAGGGGTTAACAAGTGCCACCCTGTTTTTAAAGGGACCAAAAGTAATTGGACAATTGACTCCAAGGCTATTTCATGGACAGGTGTGGGCAGTCCCTTCGTTATGTCATTCTGAATTAAGCAGATAAAAGGCCTGGAGTTGATTTGAGGTGTGGTGCTTGCATTTGGAAGGTTTTGCTGTGAAGTAAACATGCGGTCAAAGGAGCTCTCCATGCAGGTGAAACAAGCCATCCTTAAGCTGCGAAAACAGAAGAAATAAAACATCCGAGAAATTGCTACAATATTAGGAGTGGCAAAATCAACAGTTTGGTGCATCCTGAGAAAGAAAGAAAGTACTGGTGAACTCATCAATGCAAAAAGACCTGAGCGCCCACGTAAGACAACAGTGGGGGATGATCGCAGAATAATCTCCATGGTGAAGAGAAACCCCTTCACAACAGCCAACCAAGTGAACAACACTCTCCAGGAGGTCGGCGTATCAATATCCAAATCTACTATAAAGAGAAAACTGCATGAAAGTAAATACAGAGGGTTCACTGCACGGTGCAAGCCACTCATAAGCATCAAGAATAAAAAGGCTAGACTGGACTTTGCTAAAAAACATCTAAAAAAGCCAGCACAGTTCTGGAAGAACATTCTTTGGACAGATGAAACCAAGATCAACCTCTACCAGAATGATGGAAAGAGAAAAGTATGGCGAAGGCGTGGTGCAGCTCATGATCCAAAGCATACCACATCATCTGTAAAACACAGCGGAGGCAGTGTGATGGCTTGGGCATGCATGGCTGCCAGTGGCACTGGGTCACTAGTGTTTATTGATGATGTCACACAGGACTGAAGCAGCCGAATGAATTCTGAGGTATTCAGAGCCATACTGTGTGCTCAGATCCAGCCAAATGCAGCCAAACTGATTGGTCGTCATTTCATACTACAGATGGACAACGACTCAAAACATAAAGCCAAAGCAACCCAGGAGTTTATTAAAGCAAAGAAGTGGAATATTCTTGAATGGCCAAGTCAGTCACCTGATCTCAACCCAATTGAGCATGCATTTCACTTGTTAAAGACTAAACTTCAGACAGAAAGGCCCACAAACAAACAGCAACTGAAAACCACCGCAGTGAAGGCCTGGCAGAGCATCAAAAAGGAGGAAACACAGCGTCTGGTGATGTCCATGAGTTCAAGACTTCAGGCAGTCATTGCCAACAAAGGGGTTTCAACCAAGTACTAGAAATGAACATTTTATTTAAAATTATTTAATCTGTCCAATTACTTTTGGTCCCTTTAAAAACAGGGAGGCACATGTTAAGGAGTTGAAACTCCTAAACCCTTCATCCAATTTTAATGTGGATACCCCCAAATGAAAGCTGAAAGTCTGAACTTCAACTGCATCGGAATTGTTTTGTTTAAAATTCATTGTGGTAATGTCTATAACCAAAATAAGAAAAATGTTGTCTGTGTCCAAATATATATGGACCTAACTGTATACACGATGTGTCAGCACACTGCGATTATTGAATATATGAACTCCAATATTGCTGTGTTAAAAACAAATGGTACATGGTTAGTGTTTTTTGATCAAAGAGCGCAATACCCTACATTCTTAACGTTTACAGCAATAGTGGAGTTCAAGTATTCATTAATTGCAATGTACTGACTCATAGTTTATGTATATGTTAAAGAGAATGTATCATCAGAAAATGACCTTTGATTAACCCCTTTACCCCCAAGAGTGGTTTGCATGTTAATGACCAGGCAAATTTTCACAATTCTAACCACTGCCCCTTTATAAGGTTATAAGTCTGGAACGCTTCAACGGATCCAGATGATTCTGACACTGTTTTCTCGTGACATATTGTACTTCATAATAGTGGTAACATTTCTTTGATATTACTTGTGTTTTTTTGTGAAAATTTTGCAATTTTCCAACTTTTAATTTTCATGCCCTTAACTCAGAGAGATGTTATACAAAATACTTAATAAGTAACATTTCTCACATGTCTACTTTACATCAGCACAATTTTGGAAAAAAAATTTTTTGTTACGAAGTTATAAGGGTTTAAATTTGACCAGTGATTTCTCATTTTTACAACATCATTTTTTTTTAGGGACCACATCACATTTCAAATCACTTTGAGGGGTCTATATGATAAAAAATACCCCAAAGTGACACCATTCTGAAACCTGCACCCTTCAAGGTGCTCAAAACCACATTTCAGAAGTTTATTAACCCTTCAGGTGCTTCACAGGAATTTTTGGAATGTTTAACCCCTTCATGACCGTGGGATTTTTCGTTTTTCCGTGTTCGTTTTTCACTCCCCTCCTTCCCAGAGCCATAACTTTTTTATTTTTCCATCAATTTGGCCATGTGAGGGCTTATTTTTTGCGGGACGAGTTGTACTTTTGAACGACATCATTGGTTTTACCATGTCGTGTACTAGAAAACGGGAAAAAAATTCCAAGTGCGGTGAAATTTCAAAAAAAGTGCAATCCCACACTTGTTTTTTGCTTGGCTTTTTTGCTAGGTTCACTAAATGCTAAAACTGACCTGCCATTATGATTCTCCAGGTCATTACGAGTTCATAGACACCTAACATGACTAGGTTATTTTTTACCTAAGTGGTGAAAAAAATTCCAAACTTTGCTAAAAAAAAAAATAAAAAATTGCGCCATTTTCCGATACTCGTAGCGTCTCCATTTTTCATGATCTGGGGTCGGTTGAGGGCTTATTTTTTGCGTGCCGAGCTGGCATTTTTAATGATTCCAATTCGGTGCAGATACGTTCTTTTGATCGCCCGTTATTGCATTTTAATGCAATGTCGCGGCCACCAAAAAAACGTAATTCTGGAGTTTCGATTTTTTTTTCTCGTTACGCCGTTTAGCGATCAGGTTAATGCTTTTTCTTATTGATAGATCGGGCGATTCTGAATGTGGCGATACCAAATATGTGTAGATTTGATTTTTTTTTTATTGATTTATTTTGATTGGGGTGAAAGGGGGGTGATTTAAACTTTTATATTTTTTTTATTTTTTTCACATTTTTTATAACTTTTTTTTTAACTTTTGCCATGCTTCAATAGCCTCCATGGGAGGCTAGAAGCAGGCACAGCAGGATCGCCTCTGCTACATAGCAGCGATCTGCTGTTCGCTGCTATGTAGTAGAAAATCAGGTGTGCTGTGAGCGCCGACCACAGGGTGGCGCTCACAGCTACCGGCGATCAGTAACCAGAGGTCTCAAGGACCTCTATGGTTACAATGGAGAAGCATCGCCGACCTCCGATCATGTGACGGGGGTCGGCCATGCCGTCATTTCCGGCCGCGTCTGTCTGCGTTTGACAGCGGCATTTAACTAGTTAATAGCGGCGGGTGAATCGCAATTTCACCCGCCGCTATTGCGGGCACATGTCAGCTGTTCAAAACAGCTGACATGTCCCGGCTTTGATGCGGGCTCACCGCGGAGCCCTGCATCAAAGCAGGGGAGCTGACATCGGACGTACTATCCCGTCCGATGTCAGAAAGGGGTTAAAAAAAAATGAACATTTAACTTTTTTTCACAAAGAAATTACTAAAGATCCAATTTGTTTTATTTTACCAAGGGTAACAGGAGAAATTGATCCTAAAAGTTGTTGTACAATTTGTCCTGAGTACGCTGATACCCCATATGTGGGGGTACACCACTATTTGGACGCATGACAGAGCTCGGAAGGGAAAGAGCACCGTTTTAGTTTTGAATGTAAAATTGGTCGGAATTGAGATAGGACGCCATGTCACGTTTGGAGAGCCCCTGATGTGCCTAATCAGTGGAAACCCCCCACAAGTGATACCATTTTGGAAAGTAGATCCCCTAAAGAACTTATCTAGATGTGTAGTGAGCACTTTGAACCCCCAAGTACTTCACAGAAGTTTATAACGTAGAGCCATAAAAATAAAAAATATTTTTTTTCACAAAAATGATCTTTTCGACCCCAATTTTTTATTTTCTCAAGGCTAGCAAAAGAAATTGGACCCCCAAACGTTGTTGTCCAATTTGTCCTGAGTACGCTGATACCCCATATGTGGGGCTAAACCACTATTTGGACGCATGGCAGAGCTCGGAAGGGAAGGAGCACCTATTGAGATAGGATGCCATGTCGCGTTTGGAGAGCCCCTGATGTGTCTAATTAGTTGAAAACCCCCACAAGTGGCCCCATTTTGGAAACTAGACCACCTAAGGAACTTATCTAGATGTGTTGTGTGCACTTTGAACCCCCAATTGTTTCACTAAAGTTTATAATGTAGAGCTTTGAAAATTAAAAAATCATTTTTTTCCACAATTTTTAATTTTGCCAAGGGTATCTGGAGAAATTGGACCCCAAAAGTTGTTGTACAAATTGTCCTGAGTACTCTGATACCCCATATGTGCGGGGGAACCACTGTTTGGGCGCATGGCAGAGCTCAGAAGGGAAGGAGTGCCATTTTGGCATGCAGATTTTGATGGAAAGGTCTGCGGGCGTCACGTCAAACAGTAGAAACCCCCTCACAAGTGACCCCATATTGGAAACTAGACCCCCAAAGGAACTTATCTAAATGTGTTGTGAGAACTTTGAACCCCCAAGTGTTTCACTAAAGTTTATAACGCAGAACCGTGAAAATAAAAAAAATAATTTTTTTCCCACAAAAATGATTTTTTAGCCCCCAAATTTTTATTTCACAAGGGTAACAGGAGAAATTGGACCGTGAAAATAAAAATCTTTTTTTTTTCCACAAAAATGATTTTCAGCCCCCAGTTTTGTATTTTCCCAAGAGAATCAGGAGAAATTGGACCCCAAAAGTTGTTGTCTAATTTGTCCTGAGTAAGCTGATACCCCATATGTGGGGGGGAACCACCGTTTGGGCTCATGGCAGAGCTCGGAAGGGAAGGTGCGCCATTTGGAATGCAGACTTAGATGGATTGGTCTGCAGGCGTCACATTGCATTTGCAGAGCCCCTGATGTGCCTAAATAGTAGAAACCCCCCCACAAGTGACCTCATATTGGAAACTAGACCCAAGGAACTTATCTAGATGTGTTGTGAGAACTTTGAACCCCCAAGTGTTTCACTAAAGTTTATAACGCAGAGCCATGAAAATAAAAAATAATTTTTTTCCCACAAAAATGATTTTTAGCCCCCAAATTTTATTTTCACAAGGGTAACAGGAGAAATTGGACAGCAAAATTGTTGTCCAATTTGTCCTGAGTACGCTGATACCCCATATGTGGGCGTAAACCACTATTTGGGCTCACGGCAGAGCTCGGAAGGGAAGGAGCACCGTTTTACTTTTTCAATGCAGAATTGTCAGGAATTGAGATCGGACGTCATGATCGGCCCCTGATGTGCCTAAACAGTGGAAACCCCACAATTCTAACTCCAACCCTAACCCCCAACACACCCTTAACTCTGATCCCAACCCTAATTACACCCCTAACCCCAACACACCCCTAACCCTAATCCCAACCCTAACCACATCCTTAACCCTAATCCCAACCCTAACCACACCCCTAACTCTAATCCCAACCCTAACCCTAACCACACCCTTAACCCTGACACACCCCTAACCCAACCGTAAATCCAAACCCTAACCCCAACTCTAGCCCCAACCCTAACCCTAACTTTAGACCCAACCCTAACCCTAACTTTAGCCCCAGCCCTAACCCTAACTTTAGCCCCAACCATAACCCTAACTTTAGCCCCAACCCTAACTTTAGCTCCAACCCTAACCCTAACTTTAGCCCCAACCCTACAGGGAAAATGGAAATAAATACATTTTTTTATTCTATTATTTTTCTTAACTAAGGGGGTGATAAAGGGGGGGTTTGATTTACTATTTATAGTGGGTTTTTATAGCGGGTTTTTATGTTTGGCAGCTGTCACACATTAAAAGACGCATTTTATTGCAAAAAATAGTTTTTGCATCACCAAATTTTGAGAGCTAAAATTTTTCCATATTTTGGTCCACAGAGTCATGTGAGGTCTTGTTTTTTGTGGGACGAGTTGATGTTTTTATTAGTAGCATTTTCGGGCACATGACTTTTTTTTATCGCTTTTTATTCCGATTTTTGTGAGGCAGAATGAACAAAAAACAGCACTTCATGAATTTATTTTTGGGGGGCGTTTACACCGTTCCGCGTTTGGTAAAATTGATCAATCAGTTTTATTCTTCGGGTCAGTACGATTACAGCGATACTATATAGTGTCAGATCGCTGATCTGACATTTTGCACAGCACTGTGTCAGATCAGCGATCTGACAGGCATTGAAGGAGGCTTGCCGGCGCCTGCTCTCAGCAGGCGCTGACAAGCCACCTCCCTGCAGGACCCGGAAGGACCCCACAGCCATCTTGGATCCGGGGTCTGCAGGGAGGAGACCATAAAAGACCCTCGGAACAACGTAAACACATCGGATTGTTCTGAGGGTGTCAGGGAAGTACGCAGGGAGACCCCTCCCTGCGCGATGCTTTTCTATGCCACCGGAACGCTGCAATCTTGTTTGATCGCAGTGTTGCGGGGTTAAAGTGCCGGGTGTCAGCTGTGATAATCAACTGGCACCCGGCCGCGATCGGCCGCGATCCCCATGGGAGCATGGCTGATTGAATGTGACATACTATTCCGTCCATGGGAATTAGGGCCCGGGTCACATGGACGGAACAGTACGTCCAATGGTAGAAAGGGGTAAAATGCGGTTTCCCTGTTAAATATATTTAACCCTTTCATGACATGCTAAGTACTAGTATGGCGCATGTCGTGTCTCACCCTTTGATGTGGGCTCCGGCAGTGAGCACACATCTTTCCCGGCACATGTCAGCTGTTTTGAACAGCTGACATGTGTCTGTAACATCCGCCCGTGGAATCTCGATCCAACCGCGGCTATTAACCCGTTAAATGCAGTTGGCAAACACTGACGACGGCATTTAACATGCGCTTCCGGCAATCGCACCAGAAATACGCCCATCGGTGACCCCGTCACGTGATCACGGGTCACAGATGGGTTGGCATGATAACCAGAGGTCTCCTGGACACCTCTATGGTAGTCACTGCTGGATTGCTATGAGCACCGCCCGATGGTCCGCACTCATAGCAAGTGAGGTATTCCGCTACATGAAGGTGATCTGATAATCGTCTGTATGTAGCAGAGTTGATCTGGTTATGGCAGCTTCTAGTCTCTATTTTGGCCAAGATATGCAAGCTCAAAACCCAACATCAAGGGTACTCACGCTTGCGAGTCCTATCACTAATATAGTAGCAAAGCCACAAAAGAGGACTGAAAATCCTCTAAAAAGTAAAAAATGCAGCTGAAAAAGGGGCAGCACCGCTTACCTGCCCAGGTCTCTGAACAAATGCACTACAGGATGCAGCCAGCCCATGTTGAAAAGATGTTGGCAACACAGGTGCAAAATACCAAACAGACAGCCACTCACAGCCTACCAATTAATGGAGGGGGTGACTGCTTGGTCTCCCATGGAGACTACTGAAGCATGCCAAAAGTAAAAAAAAAAAATTAAAAAATATTAAAAAAATTAAAAAATAAAAGTTTAAATCACCCCCCTTTCAAAATAAAACAATTAAAAAAATCAAACATACACATATTTGTTATCGCCGTGTTCAGAATCGCCCGATGTATAAAAATAAAAGAATTAGAATTAACCCAACCGCTAAATGGCGTAACGAGAAAAAAATGAAAATGCCAGAATTACGTTTTTTGGTCGCCGCAATTGCATTAAAATGCAAAAATGGTATCATTAATAACATCATCTCGGCATGCAGAATATAAGACCTCACCCAACTCGAGATCACGAAAAATGGAGACGCTATGGATATCAGAAAATGGCGCAATTTTTATTTTTTTTTTACAAATTTTTGAATTTTTTTCACCACTTAAATAAAAAAGAACCTAGACATGGTTGGTGTCTATAAACTCATAATGACCTGGAGAATCATAACAGCAGTTCAGTTTTAGCATTTGGTGAACATGGTAAAAAAACAATTTAAAAAAATGTTGTGGAATTGCACTTTTATTGCAATTTCACAGCACTTGGAATTGCTTTCCCGTTTTTGAGTACATGATATGGTAAAACCAATAGTGTAGTTCAAAAGTACAACTTGTCCTGCAATAAACAAGCCCTCACATGGTCATATTGACGGAAAAATAAAAAAGTTATGGCTCTGGTAAGAAGGGGAGAGAAAAACAGAAACACAAAAACGAAAAAGGGCTTCTTCTCAAAGAGGTTACAAAAATGTTGTAAATGTTTTCTTCCCACATTACAATCTTTAATAAAGATAAAAATTAGTAATCTTGCAATTTTCACATGGCCACAGGAGCTTTTTTAGACTCGTACTCCTCGTTGTTTCGGGAAATCCACATGTACTGCAGCCACAATGAATAGACTCCGACCCAATCTTTTATACTAAAGCAGCTAACAAGAGTACGCAAAGGCCATTGTGAACGAATGATGAGCAGGGTCAGCTGTGACAGAACATATTGTGATTGGAGGATCCTGTGTTATCAGCTGAGGACAGAGGTATTATCTGTCGTTGTAAGACTGCCTCTGATGATAAACTGCTGTAATCTCTTTCTATATGTACATATGAGCAGAGATGCTGCCTTTGTCTGTACATAGTGATTCATGTATAGCTTGCCAAGTACTGCTCATATAAGAGTGTGGTGGCCCATTCTTGCACAGGGGCCCACCAGAGGATTCCCCTGATCTCCTGTGGGCCAGTCCAAGCCTGTGTAAGAGTCTAAAAAAGCCTTAGTAGTTAGTGTGAAAATTAGAAGATTACTAATTTGATATTATAGTAAAAACCATGATTTGAAACAAAAAAGCAAAATTTTAAAATGAAAATACATATAACACAGAAATGTAGTTTAAACAATAAGTCATTTTCTGATGACACATTCTCTTAAATCATATGTTTTTCTGACCCATTTAATTTTCCGAATTTTATTTTACAGCATAACATGTTTTGACACAAGTACTCTACATAATCTTATTTTTGGCCTTAAATCACCTGTTTGGTGAAAGGTGCATCAAAGGACAAATTTTGCAAGATTTCTTCTTAATATGGGTTTATGCACTGCAATAACTGCATGTGGCTATAACCCTGGTCATATGTGATGGCTAATAGCTACATAATACTGAGGATAATACCTCCATTTTACAAACACAATCATGAGGCCAGTGGCTGTGGCACCTCTGCGAGATTTTGGACATATGTGGCTATTACAGTGAGAAAACCCAGAAGATATCAGTTCAGGTATGTAATTTGTAATTTATGTGGATTAAATAAAACTATAGGGCAGTTTACAAAAAGATATTCACAGTTTAGGTCATGTTTGTTCAAATATAGTTGTATATAATTTAGAAAACTCATTTTAAGTGCTATATTAAGGAATCCTAAGTAAATATATGAGGTCCCTTGGTTAAAGAATCTGCTGGTTATGCTAAAAGCTACAGTTTCTTATCCACAATTCAGGACAGTTATCTCACTCAGCTGGTAGATGAACCAAACAGGGGAGGTAATCTGCTGGATCTAGTTCTGTCAAATAGACCAGATACAATTTCAGATCGACAGGTCAGGGAACATTTAGGAAGCAGTGACCATAAGGCCTCTTTCGCACATCCGTGTCTCCGGTACGTGTGGTGACAGTTTTCACATGTACCAGAGACACTGACACACGTAGACCCATTCAAATGAATGGGTCTGTGTACATGTCAGTGTGTTTCCACGGACCATGTGTCCGAGGGCAAAACACGATGACATGTCTGTTTTTTACCGTCAGCACGGGTGGCAAAATATCCCGCACACGTGCACACGGAGAACACACATGGATGTCATCCATGTGACACGCATCGGCGCCAGGAAAGAAGCACTACAGTAAGTATTGTTGCTCGGCGCCGGGTGCTGAAGACGGCTCTCATCATTCTCCCCTGCTCTGCTGGCGATCGGAGCGAGCTGATGTAAAGTAGACATGTTGGAAATGTTATTTATTAACTATTTTGTGTGATATGACTCTCTGATTTAAGGGCATAAAAATAAAATTTTGAAAATTGCAAAATTTTCAACATTTTTGCCAAATTTCCATTTTTTCCACAAATAAACGCAAGTCATATCAAATAAATTTTGCCACTATTATAAAGTACAATATATCACGAGAAAAGAATCTCAGAATCTCTGGGATCCGTTGAAGGGTTCTAGAGTTATAACCTCATAAAGTGACAGTGGTCAGAATTGTAAAAATTGGCTTGGTCAGGAAGGTGAAAACAGGCTTCGGGTGAAGCGGTTAAAAAAGGGCTGGGCGATTTCCTTGATACACATAACATTGCGGGTTATACACTGCTCAAAAAAATAAAGGGAATACTAATATCCCACATCCTAGATATCACTGAATGAAATATTCCAGTTGTAAATCTTTATTCATTACATAGTGGAATGTTTTCAGAACAATAAAACATAAAAATTATCAACGTAAATCACAACTAATATCCTAAGGAGGTCTGGAGTTGGAATGATGCTCAAAATCAAAGTGGAAAATTAAGTTACAGGCTGATCCAACTTCAGTGTAAATGCCTCAAGACAAGGAAATGATGCTCAGTAGTGTGTGGCCTCCACGTGCCTGTATGACCTCCCTACAATGCCTGGGCATGCTCCTGATGAGGCGACAGATGGTCTCCTGAGGGATCTCCTCTCAGACCTGGACTAAAGCATCCACCAACTCCTGGACAGTCTGTGGTGCAACGTGACGATGGTGGATGGTGCGAGAAATGATGTCCCAGATGTATTCCATCGGATTCAGGTCTGGGGACAGGCGAGCCAGTCCATAGCTTCAATGCCTTCATTTTGCAGGAACTGCTGACACACTCCAGCCACATGAGGTCTGGCATTGTCCTGCATTAGGAGGAACCGAGGGCCAACCGCACCAGCATATGGTCTCACAAGGGGTATGAGGATCTCATCTCGGTACCTAATGGCAGTCAGGCTACCTCTGGCAAGCAGATCACTCTCCACGGCGTCTCCAGACTCTGTCACATGTGCTCAGTGTGAACCTGCATTCATCTGTGAAGAGCACAGGGAGCCAGTGGCCAAGTTTGCCAATCCTGGTGTTCTGTGGCAAATGCCAAGCGTCCTGCATGGTGTTGGGCTGTGAGCACAACCCCCATCAGTGGACGTCAGGCACTCAGACCATCCTCATGGAGTTAGTTTCTAACCGTTTGTGCAGACACATGCACATTTGTGGCCTGCTGGAGGTCATTTTGCAGGGCTCTGGCAGTGCTCCTCCTGTTCCTCCTTGCACAAAGGCTGAGGTAGCGATCCTGCTGCTGGGTTGTTGCCCTCCTACGGCCCCCTCCACATCTCCTGGTGTACTGGCCTGTCTCCTGGTAGCGCCTCCAGCCTCTGGACACTACGCTGACGGACACAGCAAACCTTCTTGACACAGCTCGCATTGATGTGCCATCCTGGATGAGCTGCACTACCTGAGCCACTTGTGAGGGTTGTAGAGTCCGTCTCATGCTACCACGAGTGTGAAAGCACAACCAACATTCAAAAGTGACCAAAACATCAGCCAGAAAGCATTGGTACTGAGATGTGGTCTGTGGTCCCCATCTGCAGAACCACTCCTTTATTGAGAGTGTCTTGATAATTGCCAATAATTTCCATCTGTTGTCTATTCCATTTGCACAACAGCATGTGAAATTGATTGTCAAACAGTGTTGCTTCCTAAATGGACAGTTTGATTTCACAGAAGTTTGATTTACTTGGTGTTATATTCTGTTAAGTATTCCCTTTATTTTTTTGAGCAGTGTAGTTAAATTAGTGATGTACAATTCATGGAGAAAAGTTGAATTTGATGGACCTAGGTCTTTTTTCAACCTGTGTAACTATGTAACAATGTAACTAAAGATACTCATCTCCTGGCAAGATTAGAGAGCTCTTACACAGAACTTTTCTCTTTCTAAAGGCCTGGTCCTGCATAACATAAATTACGGTACTTTGATAGTTTCCTTTGGTGGCGCTCCTGGAAAATGTAGCAGTTGTTGCCAGTTATTATGTAATTGTTTTAACTAGAAGAACTCCTAAAGAGATTTTATACTAAAAGAGTAATACATTAGTTATAGTCACAGGGGTACAAGAATTAATAGTGTTCTTTTGATGCTTGACAATAAGAAGGATTTATTAACTCCTTTGTGAGCACATAATGTAGATATATGTTATATAGGTACATGGGATGTATGGATCGGGCTCAGGAAATTAGCCTGTACCATAACCGGAAGATCCCCGAGGCTAACATAGTGGTCCCTAAGTAGAATTAAAAAAAAGAATAAAATAAAAAAAGGTTTAAAAATTATAATAAAAAATATGCAAAAGTGTAAATCACGTTATTTCAATTAAAAAAAATAAATAAAAAATAAACATATTGGGCAATGCAGTGTGCATAAAAACAATAAAGAAATGGAAGCATTTAAACTGAATAGTATGGGCTGAAAAGAAAAAAAAATTAAAGTGCCAGAACTGACTTCTTCTGTCGCCTCACTTTCATCCATAAAAATTCAATGAAAAGCTATCAAAACATCATATGCACCTGAAAATAGTATCAATTACAATGTCAACTTGTCATATAAAAAAGCCCTTGCACAGCTCCATAGAGAGAAAAATCCAAAATTTATAGGTCACACAAAATGGCAACACAAACCCTTTTTTTTTTTTTTTTTTTTACAAAGTCATGATTTTTTTAACACTAAAATATATATATATATAAAAAACCTTTTAAGTTTCGTATTGGCATACTTGTTCTAACCTTATGTATTATATTACTAGGTTACTTTCACCATACAATGAATGCCTTAAAAACAAAATACAAACAACAATGACACTATATGGTAAAATAAATAGTGTTACTCAAAACTGCAACTCGTTCCACAAAAAAATCATCATAATACTGTTGGCCAAACCTGCTAATATCGTTGGGTTTGGCCAATAGTCTAATGTGTATGGGAGCCACAGACAATTTATATCGATCCCTCATGTCTTATTTTGGATTGCTGATCATATTGTCTCATGGAAATAAGCCCTGACCAGACATATTTGGCGACAGGTCTTTCATACGGAATACGGTAAGATCAGATGAATGACGGCTTCTATGTATGGGAGAGACGGCCGAATGATCAGCCAACCCATCAACTGGCTGACAAATATCAAATATGTATGCCGAGGTTAGTTGGAAAGATAAAAGCAAAGACATTGTAGGTATTACAACGGTGAAGCAATTACGTATCACTTTTATTACGAAGAATGAACGTGATACATAGCAGAGTTTCTCATTAACATACTATTTTCAGGTTATTGCAAAAAAGCTTTTATAAACTACTAATTATCATAGGCAAATTATAATTAAGACAATCTGGCTAATGCTCGTGGCTCTGGGGGCCCCTGGACAGATTGCTCTCACTATAATGTTTTGTGCGTTGCCATCGGCGTCACTAAACCCCGGGCAGGGAGCTTTCCTGGAGCTCTGCTGCCAGCAATACAGAGTTGAAGCGCAGCTCCAGGGGAGCTCCTGTCACTGTTTCTGTGATGTACGCGCCAACCACAAGAAGAAATAGAACCCGGAGTGCCAGGTGAATGGGAGCGAGGTGAGTATGCGTTGTTGTTTTTTATATATATATATATATATATATATATATATATATATATATATATATATATATATATATATATATATATATGTGTGTGTATGGGATATGTGCCCATACATAGGAGGCTATGGGGGCACATGCTGTATATAGGAGGCTATGTGGGGGCTCATACTGTGTATAGAAGGCTATGTGGAGCTCATATTGTATACAGGAGGCTATGCAGTGGCTCAAACTGTATACAGTGAGGCTCTGTAAGGGCTCATACTGTATATAGGGAGGCATGCAAGGGCTCATATTGAATATAGAGGCTATGTGGGGCTCATATTGTATACAGAGTGGCTATAAGGGGGCTCACACTGTATATAGCTATATAGCAGGCTATGTGGGGACTCATACTGTATATAGGAGGCTATGTGGGGGCTCACACTGTACATAGCAGGCTATGTGGGGACTCGTACTGTATATAGAAAGCTATGTGGGGGCTCTTCATACTGTATATAGGAGGCTATGTGGGGGCTCACAATGTATATAGCAGGCTATGTCGGGACTCATACTGTATATAGGAGGCTATATGGGGGCTCATTCTATATATAGGTATCACAGAGATACCGCAACAGAGAGAGGTCAGAAAGAACATGCACGGAGTGAAAGGACCCATCTAGAGACGTCAAGGAGCACGGGGCAGCACAGAGCAAGTTTCAGGAGTTGCCCTTCCTATCTCTCCCTAGGGGCAGTACTTCCCTTCCCAACCATCTCGCCATGTGGCTCCTTGGTGGAGCATGACAATAGATGGCGGTGGGTGTACTCGTTCGGTATATAAGGGGATGTCACTAAACTTAATTCTGCTCATTATTAAGCAATATAAATAATATTAATCTAAAATAATAATCCAAAATAATATGTTAATATTAATATTGATTAATTAGGTTCAGCCTATTGGATCGACCTCTATAACAGTCACGTTCTCTCATGTGGCTCCTTAGGAAAACTAATTTCCCATTCCTGCTCCATTATGTATGGTGTTATGTTATGAATAGTGCTGTACATAAGGGAAAAATTGCATAATATATTAGTTGGTACCCACAAAAAAAGGGCAAGACTTGTGGGTGCCCGAGGCACATTGATGGGCATAGGGGGTGAAGGATATTTTGTCTGGGTGAATCAGACAAAAATAGCTACTGTAGCACAATTTGCTGAAAAAGTTAATACTGGCTATGATAAAAAAAAAACTTTAGAAATTGACCATGGAGCAATAATCGAAGGTGATCTGGGTCTGAGTAATGAAATCTTTTTTACATCACGTGAGGAGCAGATGTGTGTGGACTTTTTACCAGAATAGGTGAGACAAAAAAATGCACTAAAGTATCTACTGGGCAATGTTCTGCTGGGAAACCTTGGGCTCTCCATCATTCACATGGATGTTGCTTTCACACGTACAATCCACCTAACATTCTTGCAGAGCGAATAGACCCCTTCATTTCATATGGTTTGAGGAACATGATAAAAGAATTCAAGGTGTGGACTTGGCCTCCAAATACCCCACAAGTCAATCTGATTAAGCATCAGTAGGAGGTGCTGGAAAAGTAAGTATGACTTACCTTGCAATTTACAAAATGGACATACTGTAATCTGATGCTAATGCCTATGTGCCAAAAAACACAGAAACCATCTCATGGTCTTCCCTCTCTCAAACCCTGATCCACATCGTTTTGGGTCCTGTATTTACTTAAAAAATCTTAGCCTTCTACCACTCACCCGTATCCCAGATAAAGATTAACGGCTCCCTTTACTATAAAGAATGGTACTCAGCAAGGTTGCCCCCCTCTTCCCAATGTTGTATATCCTGATAATAGAGCATCTTATGGAGGCCATATGTGGTAATCCTGACATACAGGGAATCAAAATAGAGGGCTCAGAGTATAAGCGCTCTGCATTTGCTGATGACCTGCTAATTTATTTAACTAATCCATATAGCTCGCTTCCTTTCCTGATGTCTGAGCTGGCACGTTTTAGTAGTTGGTCCAATTTTAAGATCAATCTAGAAAAATCTGAAGCCATGAATATTTCCCTACACTTGCAAATGTTGAATATTCTGAAATCTAATTTTTAATTTAAATGGCCTTCAGCTAATCATATTGGGCACCCTTATTTCGGCAGATTTATCAGAGCTGTTTGACTTGAACTTTGGCCAATTTTTGTCACCTTCTTCAGGCCACTAAGGTGGTAATTCCATGACACTGGAAGTCTTTAGACCCACCTTCACTAGAGGACTCGTTTGGGGTGGTGGCTAGAGTTCACCGGATGGAATCCCTGATAGCCCATACACAAGATGCAGCTAACAAGTGGGATTCCTTTTTATCCTCACCAATGTACCAAAATATGCTAAGATAATTTCAATCTTATCCTTCTATGATATTCGATATGCCGGTATCATAGTAATACTCCGTCTGCCTTAGTGATTTGTCCTCATGGTCCCTATAAACATTTTTTCTCTTTTCTCTTTTTGTTATTTAGTTTAACAGGTTGTCTGTCTTTTGCAAACTACTGTTGATACCCTATGGAGTTGTTTGTTTTCATGTAACTAAACAATTCTCTATTTCAGTAGCTAATATGCCATACGGTGTGTTCATATGAACCTCTTGATATGATTGTTTTGGCTCTGTATTATAAAACAATAAAAAAAATTGGAATGAGGAAAAAACCACAAAAACTTTCAGAGGTCTTGATGAAGCTTCAAAAGAATGGAGGTGTGTCGGTAGCAAAATGAGGACCAACACAATATTTGGCAAAGATATTTAATGTTATGAGTAGCTCTACAAAGTTTCTAACAGATATAAAAGAAAAAAAATAGCTGCAAGGAATCTATCAGGCAATTCATGCTGGCCAAACTTCAGGCAGCATAAATTGCAGCCTGGCAGTATGAATGCAGCCACATATATTATTCCCTGAAACGCTCTGGTGTTTTACAAAGTATACTTTGGAGATCCCTCGTATGTATATAGAGAGAGACCTGTTAATCAGCTGCAGCTACTCTTTGAAGAGCCAAATCTTCAAAGAATATTTATTTCTGACATGCCGAAGCGTTTCAGAGAAAATACTTGGCTGCAATTATGCTGCCAGGTAACGATTGATGCTGCTGGAGGTTTGGGCACCATGATTTGCCTGACAGGTTCCCTTTAACTATTTTCTTTTTTTTACATGTGTTACAAACTATATAAAAGGGCACAACATAGATTATATACAGATTACGGCAGTCATAACATTAAAATCTCCTGCTTAATATTATGTCATCCCCCTTTTGTCTTCAAAACAGCTCCATTCTTTTGAAGCTTGGATTCTTCAAGATCTCTGAAGGTCCCTGTGGTTTTGGTACACAGACATTAGGGTCTCTTTGGGTATGTGCACACGATGTCTTTATCAGGCTAAGTTGTCCACTAAGTTGTCCATTAAGGTACCGTCACACTCAGCGACGCTGCAGCGGTATAGACAACGAGCCGATCGCTGCAGCGTCGCTGTTTAGGTCGCTGTAGAGATGTCAAACACAGCAGCTCCAGAACGATGCAGGAGCGATCCTGTGACGTAACGGTGACTCACTTATCGTTCTCACAGGTCTTTAGCTCCATGTAAAATATTGCTGGCATCGTTGCTTTTGCTGTCAAACACGACGATACACGCCGACCTGACGACCAAATAAAGTTCTGGACTTCTAGCTCCGACCAGCGATATCACAGCGGGATCCAGATCGCTGCTGCGTGTCAAACACAACGAGATCGCTATTCAGGACGCTGCAACGTCACGGATCGTTGTCGTTCTCGTTGTAAAGTTGCTGAGTGTGAAGGTACCTTAAGTTGTCCACTCTCTGTACTTAACAGTATAGAATAAAAGACGCTGGCGGCTGAGCCGCTGCAAGAAAGATAGCAAAACTGCCAATGAGGCCGCTTCAGGAAAACAAAGGGTTTCCTGAAGAAGCTTTGCCAAAGAAAACTCAGCGGCTGCACTGGCGTCTAAAAGGTGCCATATGGACATAGTCTTAAATAGCATTTACAGGCTGTTCTGAGTAGAGCTATTAGTGATGTGCATATTTATTAATTTGAAAACCTATCAGAAAAACCCTACAGTGGTGGAAGAGTTGTCCTAATACATTGTATTTTCACATTATAATAAAGGAAAATTACTGTTCAAAATGCTGAGGATACAGCCATATATGTAAATATTGACCAACAAATTCTTGTGGAAAACAAGTTATTATATAAAGTCTAGACATTATACGGTAGATAATATTGGTGGTCAACATCCTCAGTGTGTACATATCAAATGAAAAGCTAAGTCTACATTATTACATTTTTCAAAAAGTCATTTTAGCATAATTAAAAAAAGTCACAAAAGGTTACAACTTAATATTATTTCATAGTATAAAATCTTTAAACGCTGAGTAACTGGAATAACTTCTTATTGTTCAACTGATCATCATCATCAGTTGAATGTTGGCATTCACAGAAAAATTATGATTGGAGAACCAGAAAAACTTCATGTCTCTGGGCCATAAAGGTCTAGCGGGTTTATATGTGAATAACTTTTTTATTTATAAATCTGGCTCAATTGGTTTTGCAACTTTCAATTTTCCATTTGAACATAGAAGTATCTACTATACCACATATGCGGAGAATAGCATAGAGGAATGAGCCTCTCTACTCTAGGGCCTCTTTTATGTTGAACTTTAACATGGGGCAAGCACTGGAGACACATCGAGTTACATGACAGAAGAAAGTACTGCATTTAAAAATGCCATTGTGTAAAGTTGGAGGCTTTACTTCCAAGAGCCAGAAGACTGACAGAGGACAAGAGCAACTTACATCTGAGTCAGAGATAGAGACCCGGTTGGATTCAATCGTTGGCCTTCGGACTATTCGTGGTGAAATGTGCGATGCTGGACCAGTTGCATATGGACCATATCCCTGGTTCTGGGAGGGCAGGCAACCCCCTGTAGGCCTTTCCTGGAGGGAGAATTTTCTGTTTGAAAGTGTAGGTCGAGAAGCGGCTTTTTGGAAACAGCTGAAGTCCCTCTGATCTTGGGAAGAAAGAAACACATCCTCACTAGTTGCAGAGCTCATGCCGTTATTTGTCATGCTGTGCATATCTTCAGAAAAGAGAACATCTGGCCCTTTAGCTTGTTCCTCCACATCTATAGCTGCAACTCTCTCAGCAAGCTCAGTCTGAGTGTCTTTACTTGGGCCACAATCACACTCCATTGCGTCAGTGTGGGAAAATTCCAGCACAGTCTCTAGGGGGCAATACACGAGTTCCCAACTCAGATCAACAGATCTTCTTAATTAAGGCTTTGTGTCCACACAGATTCTGCAATAAAAACGTAAATGTCAATTAGTGACAGCATGATAAAAGAAAACTCTCATTATTAACACAACTAAAATATAAAGCCAATATACAGTCATGATACTTTAGGAGAATTTCCTCCCAAAATATTGCACGATAGGGACCACAATGTACCGCGTTGAAGAAAATATGGAATTAAAGCTGCTGGGATTCAGAGCGTGAGTTTTCATAATACAAGTTCATATACTGTACATATTATCTTAAGCACATTTAAAGCACATGTAAAGACCGTTGTCCACTACCCTGACTTAGTTACTGGTCTTGCATTAAATGCCTAAGCATAATGTCCCTAAACAACCCCATATACCTTTTCTAACAAATGTCATGTAGTTTTAAGCATTTCTGCTTCACTTTCTGACCAATCCTATCAGATCTGCTATCACAGCCATCAATTCCTCTTCAGAATCCTCTGCTCTGTTCTGACTACATTTCCCATTATCCCTTGTTCTTGGCTACAAGCCAGCAGTGAGCAAACTCCCTGTACGTCTGTCTACACCCGTCCCACTCCTCCTCCAGCTTCACACACAAATTCAACATAATGTCAAAGCCCCCAATACCCTTAGTTTGGGTGACACAGTGACGGGGACTGAAAAGTGCGGGAAGTTCAAAGGTTTTTCAGGCCAATCTTCAGCACTCTGGGCAACAAGTCAGAAAAAAACTTTTTATGGGTCATAAATTCATTGATTAATCATTTATTTATTTTTTATTGATGAATTCTTAATGTTTTTTTAATTATGTATTATTAAATTAATATGTATATGGTATCCTTAAGAAATATTGCAGCCTACTTTAATGAATTTGTCGGTGTCTTTTTTTTGGTTACCACTTTATTTATTTATGTAAATTCAATTGGGTCCTGTGCCTCCATGTCCTGTCCAAAAGACTGCTACAGTCAAATCACTGATAAAGTGCACAGAAGCAACACAAAGCACCAGAACATCAGCCCTGGTAATAAAGATTATTTTCTACCCTCTTACCCTCACTGACTAAATATATTCTAATGTTCTACCATAACAGGATGGATGGGGAGAGAGAGATGTATGATTAGTATATAAAAAATAGAGAAAGTACAGCAGGGCGTATATAGATTACACAGGGTATAGAGCAGGGTGTGTGTGCGTGGTGTGTGTGTATATACATATACCGTATATATATATATATATATATATATATATATATATATATATATACAGTGCCTACAAGTAGTATTCAACCCCCTGCAGATTTAGCAGGTTTAATAAGATGCAAATAAGTTAGAGCCTTCAAACTTCAAACAAGAGCAGGATTTATTAACAGATGCATAAATCTTACAAACCAAAAAGTTTTGTTGCTCAGTTAAATTTTTATAAATTTTAAACATAAAAGTGTGGGTCAATTATTATTCAACCCCTAGGTTTAATATTTTGTGTTATAACCTTTGTTTGCAATTACAGCTAATAATCATCTTTTATAAGACCTGATCAGGCCGGCACAGGTCTCTGGAGTTATCTTGGCCCACTCCTCCATGCAGATCTTCTCCAAGTTATCTAGGTTCTTTGGGTGTCTCATGTGGACTTTAATCTTGAGCTCCTTCCACAAGTTTTCAATTGGGTTAAGGTCAGGAGATTGACTAGGCCACTGCAACACCTTGATTTTTTGCCTCTTGAACCAGGCCTTGGTTTTCTTGCCTGTGTGCTTTGGGTCATTGTCTTGTCGGAAGATGAAATGATGACCCATCTTAAGATCCTTGATGGAGGAGCGGAGGTTCTTGGCCAAAATCTCCAGCTAGGCCGTGCTATCCATCTTCCCATGGATGCGGACCAGATGGCCAGGCCCCTTGGCTGAGAAACAGCCCCACAGCATGATGCTGCCACCACCATGCTTGACTGTAGGGATGGTATTCTTGGGGTCGTATGCAGTGCCATCCAGTCTCCAAACGTCACGTGTGTGGTTGGCACCAAAGATCTCGATCTTGGTCTCATCAGACCAGAGAACCTTGAACCAGTCAGTCTCAGAGTCCTCCAAGTGATCATGAGCAAACTGTAGACGAGCCTTGACATGACGCTTTGAAAGTAAAGGTACCTTATGGGCTCGTCTGGAAAGGAGACCATTGCGGTGGAGTACTTATGGTATTGACTGAAACCAATGTCCCCACTGCTATGAGATCTTCCCGGAGCTCCTTCCTTGTTGTCCTTGGGTTAGCCTTGACTCTTCGGACAAGCCTGGCCTCAGCACGGGAGGAAACTTTCAAAGGCTGTCCAGGCCGTGGAAGGCTAACAGTAGTTCCATAAGCCTTCCACTTCCGGATGATGCTCCCAACAGTGGAGACAGGTAGGCCCAACTCCTTGGAAAGGGTTTTGTACCCCTTGCCAGCCTTGTGACCCTCCACGATCTTGTCTCTGATGGCCTTGGAATGCTCCTTTGTCTTTCCCATGTTGACCATGTTTGAGTGCTGTTCACAAGTTTGGGGAGGGTCTTAAATAGTCAGAAAAGGCTGGAAAAAGAGATAATTAATCCGAACATGTGAAGCTCATTGTTCTTTGTGCCTGAAATACTTCTTAATACTTTAGGGGAACCAAATAGAATTCTGGTGGGTTGAGGGGTTGAATAATAAATGACCCTCTGAAAAAACTTTTCCCAATTTCCCAAAAAAATAAACAAAGAAATAACATTCTTTTTTGCTGCAGTGCATTTCACACTTCCAGGCTGATCTACAGGCCAAATGTCACAATGCCAAGTTAATTCCAAATGTGTAAACCTGCTAAATCTGCAGGGGGTTGAATACTACTTGTAGGCACTGTATATATATATATATATATGTATATATATATATATATATACACACAGTACAGACCAAAAGTTTGGACACACCCTCTCATTGGAAGATTTTTCTGTATTTTCATGGCTATGAAAATTGTACATTCACACTGAAGGCATCAAAACTATGAATTAACACGTGGAATTATATACTTAACAAAAAAGTGTGAAACAACTGAAAATATGTCTTATATTCTAGGTTCTTCAAAGTAGCCACCTTTTGCTTTGATGACTGCTTTGCACACTCTTGGCATTCTCTTAATGAGCAACGTTCAATCCATCAAACAAAAATGGAAGGAATATGACACAAATACAAACCTGCTAAGACATGGCAGTCCACCTAAACTGACATCCCAAGCAAGGAGAGCACTAATTAGAGAAGCAAGGTTCTTCAAAGTAGCCACCTTTTGCTTTGATGACTGCTTTGCACACTCTTGGCATTCTCTTAATGAGCAACGTTCAATCCATCAAACAAAAATGGAAGGAATATGACACAAATACAAACCTGCTAAGACATGGCAGTCCACCTAAACTGACATCCCAAGCAAGGAGAGCACTAATTAGAGAAGCAGCCAAGAGGCCTATGGTCACTCTGGAGCAGCTGCACAGATCCACAGCTCACCTCAAAGCCGCGACGTGTCAGCTGCTATCAACAGCTGACATGTGGCCGCAATGGGCGCTAGCGGAATTGCAATCCACCCACACTCATTAACTAGTTAAATGCAGCTGTCAATCTCTGATTTAACAAGCGCCGTCACATGATCGGGGGTCATCGGTGCATTGCCATGACAGTTGGTATACGTGAATCCCCATGAGTTTCTCTACCCACCTTTTTTTACTCCTCATTTTTACCCTTCAACCAAACGGCCCGACCGCTTTATCTAAAATAAAAAACTGACCACAATGGTATTTGGATAAGTTGGCCACAGCAGCCGTTTATTAACACATAATAACAAACAGTTTATTTATTAAACATTAACCACGGGGAGGGTGGTCCTCGAAGCCCCAAAATGTAATAAACTTGGCCTCCAGACCATAAAAACTTGTCTTCCATAACCGTAAAACTTGGCCTCCAGGTCACGTCTTGCCTCTAGCCGCTACGCTCCAGCTCAGAGACGCCCATAGACTCACCCGGCCAATTTCCTCCAAAATTACCCATATATCCTAATTATCACCTCCATGTGATCTTTTTGTTCCATTCCAAATTTGTTCACCCACGGGGGAGTCCAGGACCTTAGAGATCCCCCCCCCCTCCGATCCACCATTTCCATCACCACCAACCTCGAGGACCTCCCCCCCCACGCCTTGCTGCCGCGACAAAACAACAGAAAACATAACGCAATAATTCGAGCAATACAACGATAATAACCCCTTTTTCTTAACGACCTTGACATCACCTATGAACGTTTCCAAAGCCACCAACAAAAAAGGGAGGGTGGGTGGGAGCTTGTTTCTAGTACGGTGGGGGACCTAAAATGGTTGCCCCACTGAGATGGCCGTTGCCCCTTATACTGCCCGCCCTTACTCCGCCTCTTCTCCCCATTCCCCCTCCCCCTAGCCATACATCATTCCCCTGATTCAAATTTATTAACCCTTCCCCACCCAAAATTCCCTCAACCCAATGCTTTCTCATGTATTATCACTTAACCCTGTCATGGCGTCCTCCCTTTGAAGGCCTGCGGCCCAGTACGGCCTTACTTAACAACCTCTATGGTTGTTGATGCCGGATTGCTGTGAGCAATAAGTACATGTGGGGGTTGCCTGGTTGCTAGGGAATCCCCACATGTACTCAGCCTGCCTAACAGATGTAAATCATTCAGCTGCGGCAAGAAAAACTAAATTTCCGAGCACTAAAAAATACTCGGAGGACACCTCGAGTAATGAGTATATTCGCTCATCACTAGTAGGGATGTTAAAATGTTTTTCTTCAGCAGGGACAGGGAAGATGGTCAGATAGAAGATGGACAGAGCTAAATACAGGGCAATCCTGGAGAAAAAGATGTAAGAAAGAGGCTGCAAAAGACTTGAAACAGTTCAACTTCCAGCAGGACAATGACCCTAAACATGCTGTCAGAGCTGTAATGGAATGGTATGGATGAAAGCATTTTCCTGTGTGTGAATGGCCCAGTCACAGTCCAGACCTAAAGCCCATTAACAATCTGTGGCAAGACTTGAAAGTTGCTGTTCACAGACATTCTCCATCCAATCTCCATGAGCAAGAGCTAGTTTGCAAAGAATGGGGAAAAATGTCAGCCTCTATATGTGCAAGTCTAATAGAGCTAGTAGAGACAAACCCCAAAAGACTCGCAGCAGTAATTTCAGTGAAGTGGTTCTACAAAGTATTTACACAGAGGGGCTGAATACAAATGCACATCACAATTTTCAGATTTATATTTTTAAACTTTTTTTCTGCCCACTCTTCCATAAAAGGCACCTCTACGGAGTGTACGGCTTATTGTGGTCGTATGGACAGATACTCCATTCTCTGCTTGGGAACTCTGCAGCTCCTTCAGGGTTACCTTTAGTCTCTATGCTGCCTCTCTGATTAATGCCCTCCTTGCCCGGGCTGAGGGTTTATTGGGCAGTCCTCTCTTGGCAGGTTTGTTGTAATACCATGTTATTTGCCTTTGATGATAATGGATTTGATGGTGCTCCGGGGGATCATCAGAGAGTGGGCTATTTTTTTATAATCCAACCCTGACTTGTACTTCTCAACAACTTTGTCCCTGACTTGTTTGGAGATCTCTTTGATCTTCATGGTGTTTAGCTAGTGGTGCCTCTTGCTTAATGGTGTTGCAGCCTCAGTGGCCCTTCAGAAAAGGTGTGTACATACTGACAGACTATGTGACATTTAGATTGCACTCAGGGACTTCCTTTCATTAGGCATGTGACTTATGAAGGTAATTGCTTGCACCACAAATTTTTAGGGGCTTCATTGCAAAAGTGGTGAATACATATGCACATACCAATTTGTAGTTATTTGATCCCACAAATTTAATTTATACCTATATTTTTCTCACTACACTTCGCCAACTTAGACTATTTAGTGCTGATGCATCACACAAATCGGATTACAAAAATATTTAAACACAGGTTGCAATGTAACAACACAGGTAAAAAACTATGGGGGCAAATACTGTCACAGGCCACTGTATATTACATGGGGTTGTAGAGATCAGACTGAACCAAAGAATCCATTTTGTCTTCCTCCTGAGAAATCTGATAGATACAGCAAGAAGTATATTTCTGCAAACTTGACATCTTCTTTGTTTTGTTAGTAATCACGCGCGCATTCCTCCTTGAAATTGTAGCTTTTTTATCCACATACCAAATAATTGTAACTCTACACTAGAATAGACTTGCTTTGTAAGTGATTATGAAATATGAGCGCTTATGCGCATGTCTGAAAAATGTCTAAACTTTTTATCTATATAAAGAAGGGATCGTGCCCAGTGAGGAGAGGCGTGCTCTGAGGCCATCCCTATGTATGAACACACAACCTTTGTGCTGCGTGTCATTTATTTGGATCCCATCCAGGAAGCCAGGGACGGAGAGGACTCAACATTCTTTGGCGCCTGAACAGGGACCCGAGGCGAGAGTATCTACTCAAGATTCACCTGTGGATACGGACAACGGAGATCTGGGATAATGGACGGCAAATGAACTGAAAAACCTGGCCAGGTAAGAGACATTATTAGTTCTCTTTTATCTGCCCTGTATTATCCGAAAGATCTCTATGAGCCGTGTCACGCTGGGTTAGTCTAGTAGTGAGTAGATACCTATAAAACTCGGGTTACCATATTGTATAGATTTATAAGTCCTGTCCCTGGCAGTGTGTGAACAGTGTGAAGGTTGTGGCATGTTGTGAAAGAAGAGCAAAAGTACGTAGAAAATAAGCCGAAATAGTTGGGGTATAAGCCTTATACACGGAAGTCAGCCTAACTGGGTCATGTGCTTGCGTCCTTTCGAGGAGACCTCCGCCCATGCTTGACTATTCATTAAGTGCTTAACCTCCTTCATTTCTGGATAAGGTTTGATAGAATGAGCCCAGGACGCGGTTTCATGAGCCTGGGACAAGTATGCTAACTGAGACAGAAAGTTTTGTGATCTGTATGGTGTTGCTGAGTCTGTTTGCATGTGCAATAGCACTCAAGTACGTCCTGCATATTAGAAGAAACGGAGCAGACGAGCCTTTCAATATTTTAGCTCCCTAGGAGAGAAGGCAACGAGACATCACCACAGAGTAAGTGGTTGTCCAAACGTCACCTAGGGTAGTCATAGCTAATATTGAAAAGAAAAATGGGAAATAAACAGACAAAAACTGTCTTAGGACAAGTGGAAGCAGCAGATATCATACAGGAAAGATGTGGGAAGACAGTCAGAAGACAGATTAGAAGGGTAAGAGAAAAATTGGGAATTTCAGAAGCACTTGTGTTCAGCACAGAATGGGAAAGAATGAGCAAGGAACGAGGTAATAGATGGATTTTTGTAAGTTTGATTGTCTAGACAAAGGAAATTGTTAAGTTGCTGGAAGATTATTTCTTTTTGGCGCAAAGCCAATTTTTTAGAAATCCTTATAACTTTTTGTCTGAACATAATTTTGAAGTTCTGTTTTTATCAAAGTGATATGTTTTGATTGATAATTCTTCGTGCAAAAAATTAGCATTTGGCATTTTGCCAAGTTTTTGTTACAATGTTTGAGAAACAAAAGGAAAAGTTCAAAGCCGCTACTCCAGACTGGAGGACGTTAGAACAACCAAATATTGTGAAACAACGATGTTTAGGAATAGCCATGGATATAAAAGAAAATCATAAGCCTGTCAGAATAGCTGAGGGTTATGATGGGGTAATTCGAACACTGCCATATACTGTGCCCCTAGAGGTCTCATTAGGACCTAAATGTTTTGCATCCAGATTTTTGTATGCCAGAGGTGCCCCAACATGTTTGTTGGGAACTGATGTCCTAAAGAAATTAGAAGCTAATATCAATTTTAGGAAAGATGGCACAGTTATGTTGACTATCCCTGATGATGCAGAATCATTAGAACAATATGTCAGAATTCAGGCTTTTGAGGATTTTACGGAAGAGAAAGAATACACCACAGATCTAGACCTCTCAATGATCCCAGAAACACTGTGGGCACAGGGTGACACTGATGTGGGATTATTGCATATCTCTCCTGTAAAATTATCTGTGCAACCAGGAACTGTTCTCCCACAGCTCAGACAATACCCTGTGAGTGCCCAACAGGAACTAGCGATTACAAAACAGATAGAGGAATACAGAGAGAAAGGAGTTTTGGTAGAGATACAATCACCTGCTAACACTCCTCTGTATCCAGTCAAGAAGAGAACTCTTGATAAGAGTTCTACACCCAAATATCGTATGGTACATGATCTAAGAGAAATAAACAAGGTTCTAGATCCAATCACCCCAGTTGTACCCAATCCTCATACGTTATTATCACAGATACCAGTCAGATCTCAAGTATTTACTGTAATAGATCTTTCAAATGCATTTTTCTCGGTTCCTTTACACCAAGATAGTTGGCATTTGTTTGCATTTACATTTAAGGGCAAACAGTTGGCGTGGACACGCCTTCCACAGGGAATGATACACTCCCCTACTCTTTATTCAAATGCCCTACAAACAGTCCTTCAGAGGTTTGAACCTGAACCACAGGTAGTAATTTTGCAGTATGTGGATGACATACTACTTTGCTGCCCAGATCTAGAAACCGCAGAAAGGTCCACTGTAAGTTTACTATGTTTTCTAGAAAAAGAAGGGTGTAAAGTGAATAGACAAAAGCTACAAGTTTGTCGGATCAAAGTGGTCTTTCTAGGTCATTGCATTTCTCAAGGTAAAAAGCATCTTACACCTCAAAGAACTGAAGCAATAAGACAGATGAATGAGCCTAGAAATCATAAACAGCTACGAGCATTTCTAGGAATAGTGTCTCATTGTAGACAATGGATTATACATGCCAGTCAACTAATGCAACCACTGTATGACTGTGTAAAAAGTGAACCTTATTTGTTGACAAAAGAAGGTCAGATTTCGTTCCAACAATTAAAAGATGCCCTTGTTTCAGCTCCAGCGTTAGGGCTACCAGACTACACCAAACCATTTCAGCTTATGGCTGCAGAAATTGATTCTCATGCTACAGGAGTTCTTACTCAGAAGCATGCAGGGAAACAAAGACCAATTGCATATCTTTCAGCAAGGTTAGATCCAGTAGCTAGGGCAGCGCCAACCTGTGTACGTGTAGTTGTTGCTGTCTCACTATTGTTGGACAAAGCATCAGAAATTGTCCTAGAGTATCCACTCACAGTTCAAACTACACATGATGTTTATGGGATATTAAACCAGGTCCAACCAAAACACATTTCCATGGCCAGACATTTGCGGCTACAGTGTTCTTTGCTGCTCCCCTCTACTATCACATTTGCAAGGCTTCAGACTCTTAATTTAGCAACACTGCTACCTCTCGAGTCTGAAGGGGGGAATAAGGACACTGATCCACACGCAAATTTTTTCCCTACAGACACACATGATTGTACAGAGCTCATTTTACAAGAAACGGTAGGCTTACCCAATGTATCCGAAACACCACTTCAAAATCCAGATTTAGAGCTGTTTATAGATGGTAGTAGGTTTGCAGATGACACAGGTAACTTCCATACAGGGTATGCAGTTGTGTCAGAATCTGAAACTCTCAAAGCAGAACCGCTTCCACCGAAACAGTCTGCACAAGAAGCAGAACTAACAGCATTGATTGAAGCACTAAAAATAGCTGAGAATCAGACAGCTAATATATACACTGATTCTAGGTATGCACATGGTATTGTGTTTGATTTTGGAGTAATCTGGAGAGCTAGAGGTTACATGACAGCGTCAGGACAACCTGTAAAACATGCTTCTCTGATCAAACAGATCTTAGAGGCTGCACAAGAAACAAAAGAAGTAGCAGTAATTAAGGTAGCTGCACATGTGAGACTCGACACTAGGGAATCTAGGGGAAATGATAGGGCTGACAAAGCAGCCAAAGCAGCGGCAGTTAAACCCTTACAACAGGTCCATACTGTAAACCCCACAGAAAATACTGAAGATAGACTAAGACAAGCACAGGAAGATGCAGGAGAAGAGGAGAGGGACAGGTGGAAAAAGGAAGGGGCAGAAGAACAAGCAGGAATTTGGAAGAAAGATGGACTAATATGTCTACCTAGAGCCTGGTACCCGATTGTAGTTGGTGGACTGCACCACCCTACTCATGTGTCTGCAAATGCAATGACACTGCTGGCAAAGCAAGTCTGGTTGGCTCCAGGTTTTGGCAACTATGCAAGAGACTATTGTGCTGCATGCGCTATATGCCTGGCACATAATCCCGGACAGACAACAAAGACCCCTATGAAGCACCACGTCCGACCTCTCTACCCGTTCCAGCGATTACAGATAGACTTTATCCAGCTGCCAAAAAGTAATGGGTATGAGTATGTGCTGGTGTGTGTGGACATGTTCTCAGGGTGGCCAGAGGCCTATCCAGTTCGGAAGGCTTCAGCTAAAAACACTGCTGTAAAGCTAGTTGCCGAACTGATACCCCGTTACGGTCTCCCTGAAGTGATCGAGTCAGATAGGGGTACTCATTTTACTGGAGAAATATTTCAAAATGTACTGAAAATGTTGGGTGTTGAAAGTCAGTTACACACTCCGTATCATCCTCAAAGTTCTGGTAAGGTGGAACGCATGAATGGAACTTTAAAATTAAAAATACAGAAAGCCATGGCTGAAACAGGAAAGCCTTGGACAGAATGCCTTCCACTGGCCCTGTACTCAATACGCAATACCCCAAGGGGTAAGACTAAACTGTCTCCATATGAAATTTTATTTGGCAGGACTGCCAATTTAGGATGTTATTTTCCACAACAACTTGTATTAAATATTGAGTCATTGACTTCTTATGTACAAAATCTTCAGAAACAATTAACTAAGGTGCATGCACAAGTTTTTGCTTCCCTTCCAGATCCTGACAACACTGAAGGAAGTCACAAGTTGGAACCAGGTGATCAAGTCTATGTAAAAAGACACACCAGAAAGGCTCTTGAACCAAGATTTGACGGACCCTTCCAAGTCCTGTTGACAACACCTACATCAGTCAAGCTTGAAGGAAAGGCATCATGGATACATGCAAGCCATTGCAAAAGAGCAGTATAAAACTCATGATATTGATGTTAATAGTATTAACCACAACGAAGGCATGGGAAAGACTAAATTCTCTAACCCCTTTGAACAATAGATTCGTACAACATCATAGAAAATTAGTGCATGATTTGTTAAATAATATGCAACCTTTGGCAGATTGTTGGCCTAACACCGGCTACTTTCATAATTTCAAATAAACAAGTGAATATGCAAGCCGTGCCCAAGCACACACTGTATAAAAGAGCTGCAGACAATTCACCACGTCCTTCGGGAAGGCCACATATAGTACAGATGGGAATTTCTAACAAAATTGCTAGTACCATTTTTATTTATCCTATGTTAACACAAATGTGGGATAAATTAGTTAGAGCCACGGATTATCTAGATGATCAAATTTGGGATATATTGGATATACTAAACACTAGTATAGCTGTACAGAATCAGCTTATAATAGTCATCAACCAACATACTCTGGTATTGGATTACCTAACTGCCTCACAAGGGGGTATGTGTCAAATCATTGGACCCACCTGCTGTCATTATATAGACCCGAATAGTATTATGAGTATGACATTTAAATTAAAAGACGTACAACGGCTCAGAGATCAGTATGACAAAGACAATGACCAGAACAAGGATAGCTGGTGGTCTGATACCTTCTCATTTCTTAACCCAGCCAACTGGTTCAGAGGGATCAGTGGGTGGATTGCTGGGATTATGCAGAGCATAATACATATAGCTATAATTATTGTAATTATATATGTATTATTCAAGATTGTGCTCAAGGGTATCTCAGTATGCACAGATAAATTTTGTGTAATAGATGCAAGAGTATAAATTTTCTTCTTTATTCTTATGTTATCCTCTAGTGATTCTAATTAATATTACCGTACTAATTTTTGTTTTTATATTTTAGTATACTGCTAAAGAAGAAAATAATTTGCGATAGAAGAATTACTACTAGATTTGATTCTCTTATTAAAATATAAGCGTATATATGTGTAATACCAAAAATAAAGGCTTTGTCTTTGGCCCTGTGGTAATATATAAAAAGAATATGTCAAAGGGGGGAATTGTAGAGATCAGACTGAACCAAAGAATCCATTTTGTCTTCCTCCTGAGAAATCTGATAGATACAGCAAGAAGTATATTTCTGCAAACTTGACATCTTCTTTGTTTTGTTAGTAATCACGCGCGCATTCCTCCTTGAAATTGTAGCTTTTTTATCCACATACCAAATAATTGTAACTCTACACTAGAATAGACTTGCTTTGTAAGTGATTATGAAATATGAGCGCTTATGCGCATGTCTGAAAAATGTCTAAACTTTTTATCTATATAAAGAAGGGATCGTGCCCAGTGAGGAGAGGCGTGCTCTGAGGCCATCCCTATGTATGAACACACAACCTTTGTGCTGTGTGTCATTTATTTGGATCCCATCCAGGAAGCCAGGGACGGAGAGGACTCAACAGGGTATAGAGCAGGATATGAGTACATCTTTAAACACTTTGCTGTATACATACAAGGGAGAGCTCTTCAGGGAGAAATGTTAAGAGCGACGGGAGAGCTGTGTATCCAACCTTATGTATAGAAATAGTGAGTGAGCTCTGCTGGAAAGAGCCTCACTTACCCACAGAATATGGAAGTCACATGATTGTAATGTGACATCAGATTTCAGAGCCGGGAACTCAGGGAGAATCTGATGTGACATCATAAGATGTAAAAGGATTCTCAGAGATTATAGGGAGCAGTTCAGATTACAGAAGTTCACATGAAAGGGACTTGGACTAAAGTAGTGTCCAACCCCTTTAATCTAACTGGACTTGTGCTAGAGAGTAATAGTGTTGAATTAGAACTCTACTTTTTTTTTAATTAAAGTATATGGGCTTCATGATATATGGTCTATACAAATAATCCCATAAACATCCGGTTTATTTCCAGAAAACAGTCCTTTTCTAGGTTCATATAAACCTTTATAATCAATTAGATCTCATTATCACCCTTGTTGAGAAGAACAGGCAATTAGTGCTCCTCTAGTGAGCTTGTGAAATGAACGTCATACAGATTCCTGCAATTATTACTCTTTATTATCATAACCCCAAGATGATACATTAGCGGTTATACTTACCTCCAATGGAATACAACAGTAAATTATACAAGCAGCTTCAGTGCTGACACAAACCATCTATAACCTTATAACACAAGGCTTCGAGGAGCCTGGAAATATCCCTGCCCCTAAGTGCATTTATATATATTATATAGGGATAGTCAAGGCAATAATATCATTCATGTCACTCCTGTCTTGTCAGCATACTTATATAGTCCAAAGCCTTCTACAGAAATTCATGGAAATTGTATTTATATTAGTAATTGTAATACTATGCTGGTACTATGCAGGCAAACACTTATTATGTATACCAACATTATGTATGCAAGCCGAAATTTATGTCCTCGCATACAGTATGGAAAAATCAAACGCTTAGCTTTATAGGCACATTTAACACTGTTCTTGAGAAAGAAAAATAAATTTTCAAGGAACAGTGTTTATTTTACACATATTGGGCAGATTTACTAATTATGTAATTTTTTAGACAGTCTAAGTTTACAGTAGACAGTCTAAAAATGCACCAAATTATCAGTGACTAATATGGTGTGATAATTTGGGTGTATCTTAGAGACTGCATACATATGCACTGTACACCAAAAATACGGTCAATTTAGCACGCGGTGTTGCATTTTAATTCAATAGCACTTTACAAGCAAGACACACACATTTCTACCAGGGAAGGACTCCATGACAAAAATATTACAAGTCAAAAGTGACGCACTCCTATAATGGAAGGGTGGTGCACTGAAGGAACATGCAACAGTGGTAAGAAGAACATAATCTTCGGCACTCAACTAAGTCAATGAAGAATTGTAGTTTTATTCACAGTTGACTAGTCAGGAAACAACAGAAAATATAAATTCAACGTTTCGACAACATTGACTTTGTTAAGGATATCTGTAGATGAATCGGTCGGCGGGATACAGGTGATTCAGTTCTGCTTGGAACTGTAGCGGGAACTGTATAGTGCATGTTTGCTGTGTGGAAGAGACTGGAGAGAAACCAGGTCAGGTGATAGCTGTGCCGCAGGTGGAAATTATAAAAGGTCCAGGAGGGCAGAGGAGGGGAGGAGTCGACAGCTGAACCTGTGTCAGGACAAGCATATGGAAGTAGCTGAGCTGGCTTAAAGTCACAACCACTAGCACGGGCCAGACCAGTAAAGTAATACCTCATGAGGAAGAGGGATCCAAGAGACAGAGCCGACCAGAGGAATTGAGACAACCCGAAAAAAAGAGCTGACCAGTGAAATTGAGACAACCCAAGAAGAGAGCTGATCAGAGGAACTGAGAGTGGGAGCCGACTAGAATGATTTGAAAGCAGACCGGAGAAATCGAGATGACCTGAGAAAGAGCTGATCAGAGGAATCGAGAGAGATAGCTGACCAGAGGAACTCAGGCGACTGTGGTGTAAATTACAGTACCGTGCTTCAGGAAACAGAGGCAAACAAAGTAAAGGCAACACTGAAGGGACTAGTTGATAAGAGACTTGCGGCCCAACCACTGACTCCCTTTAGGACCTGCACTGTTACTTTTCACTTTTATTGCCCAGATGTAGTACTTTGCATTTTTCCCTGTTAAAAACCATTCTATTAGTTGCGGCCCCCTGCCCCAGTTTATTTATATCTTTTTGAATCCTCTCTCTCTCTTTTCCAGTATTAGCTATCCCTCCTAGCTTTGTGTCATCAGCAAATTTAATCAGTTTACTCTCAATTCCTTCATCTAAATCATTGATAAAGATGTTCAACAATACAGGGCCAAGGACAGAGCCCTGTGGTACCCCACTTGAGACATTCTTCCACCTAGATGTGCAGCCATTTACGACCACTCTTTGGGTCCGATCACTAAGCCAGTTATGAATCAACCTAGCAGTTGCCTTGTCCATTCCATACTTAGTCATTTTTTCAATAAGGATTGTGTGAGATACTTTGTCAAATGCTTTGCTGAAGTCAAAATATACTATATCTACAGCATTTCCCTGATCCACCCAGTCAGTGATTCTGCCATAGAAGGAAATTAAGTTAGTCTGACATGACTTATTAGTTACAAACCCATGCTGACACTGTTTAATCACTTCATTCTTATCCAGGTACTTACATACATGTTGTTTAATAATTTGTTCAAAGATCATTCCTGGTATAGACGTCAGACTCACTGGCCTATAGTTCCCTGGGTCCACCTTCTTCCCCTTTTTGAAGATAGGAACAACATTTGCTCTTCTCCAGTCTTCTGGGACTTCTCCAGTTCTCCAAGAATTTTCAAAGATTATGGAAAGTGGTTCAAAAATTTCTTCTGCTATCTCCTTCAGTACTCTGGTGTGTAATTCATCTGGACCTGGAGACTTGAATTCATTTATGCTAAGTATTTCCTCACTATCTTTCTGTTCATAGATATCCTGGATTCTTCTATTCCCTTAATAGGACAGTGAAAATCAGTTGATGTTACATTTACTTTCTGAGAGAAAACAGATGCAAAATAGGAATTTAAAAGTTCGGCCTTCTCAACATCCTTTCTTACCATTTCATAATTTCCATCCTGTAAAAATCCTATAGCATCTTTGACTTTTCTTTTACTTTTGACATATCCCCAAAATCCTGTTTTATTGCTTTTGATGTCTCTTGCAAGCCTTAATTCATTGTCAGCTTTAGATAATCTGATTCGTGCCCTGCAGGTTCTGCAGACAGCATTATATTCATCTTTAGATATGCCTCCCTCTTTCCATTTGATAAGTATTTATTTCTTCCTTTTTAGCATGTGTTTAAGTTCTGTGTTCATCCATCCTGGTTTCCTTAAATGCTTCCTATTCTTCCCTCTTCTCGGCATTGTTAACAATTGTGCTTTGAGAATCTCATTTTTCATGATTTCCCATCCTTCCTGGACATTTTTGTCCTTAAGGATATCCAGCCATTGGATCCCTCCTATTCTCTTTCGGAGTCCCTTAAAATCTGCCTTTCTGAAGTCTAACCTAGAAGTCAGAGTCTTCACAGGTCTTCCTCCTCTAGTTATCCAAAATTCTAAAATAGCATGGTCACTACCTCCTAGGGTCCCAGCCACTCTTACCTCCTCAACCATTTCCTCCCTGTTTATCCAACGTAGCAGATTCCCTTGTTTTCTCCGCTATCTTTTGGAAGATAAAATTGTCAGCAAGAGAGGATAAGAATTTGCTTGACCTGTTAGTTTTGCCTGAGAGAGATTCCAAACAAATGTCTGGATAGTTGAAATCTCCCATGACCACTATGTCATATTTTTTGGAGAACTTGGCCATTTGATGCATAAAGAGTTCATCCATATCTTCAGCTTGCACAGGCGGCCGGTAGTAAATGCCTACAATCATGTCCTTTCCATTGTTCTGTCCCTGTATTCTTACCCAAACAGTTTCCACAGATCTCCCAGTCTCTGAAGCTTCAATCTCTGTGCAGATATACTGTATGCTTTTCTAACATACAATGCGACACCTCCTCCTCGTTTATTAAGTCTGTTTCTTGCAAATAAGTTGTATCCTTCTAGCCTTGTATTCCAATCATGTGTATTGGCCCACCAATTTTCAGTGATTCCAATGACATCATATTTATTTTCCTGCGTTAGTAGTTCCAATTCTCCTTGTTTGTTTCCCATGCTTTGTTTCCTTAGGCCTCTTTCACACTTCCGTCTTTTAGCTCCCATCGAAATCCGTCGATTTTTGAGAAAAAGGAACGTTTTTTCTGCACGTCAGAAAATTGCTCAGTGACTAACTGTCAAGAGCAGGAATCCAGCGACGGGTTCCGTCTTTTGAAACTGAGCATGCGTGGAAGAATTTCCAGTTAGGGAATTTCTCTCTCGCTTACTCTCTCTCTCTTTTTTTACTATTGATGCTGCCTATGCAGCATCAACAGTAACAAGATATAATGTTAAAAATAAAAAAAAATTAAAAAAATCGCAATATTCTCACCTTCCGGCGTCCTGCGCAGCGTTAACGATGCTCGCGATGCCCCCAGCAGCTAGCGTTCCCATGGATGCATTGCGAAATGACCCGATGACATCGCAGTCTCGTGAGACCGCACGTCATCAGAGGTCATTGCACGCAAGGCATTACTGGGAACGCTAGCTGCCGGGAGCATTGCGAGCATCGGTAACGCTGCGCGGGACGCCGGAAGGTGAGAATATTGCAATTTTTTAAAATTATTTTTAACCTGGGTTTACTTGTGTATGCGTTTTCGCAGTGGAAAACCGCTGCGAAGGCGCATACGCAACAGTTGCACATAGCCTCGACGGGTCCGTCAAAAAAACGGGCCCACTGCACCCGTTTTTTACAATCTGCACAGGATCCGTCATTTCAACATTTTGATCCTGTGCAGATTGTAAAAACGGAAGTGTAAAAGAAGCCTTACGTGTCCTATCAACTCCTTATGGTAATATTTCCTGTACTTTCAACACTTTTTTTCTTCCTTTTTCTTTTTGTCTTCCAAGCCTCCCTTTGAATTTGAACTCCAAACCTTCAGAGACGTTTTTTCCTCTTCCTACATTTCGTGTCTTCCAGGCCTCCTTTTGAATTTGAACCCCAACCCACCCCTCAGTGGGTGATACCATTGGCTTCTTGGTGCTCATTTTTGTTTATTAATATCTCCACGTACCAGTGTGTGTAACCTATTTTTTTTTGTTTACACTTCATAAAGATTCCAGCACGGCATTGAAACACATTTAGTGGTGCGGCAGTTGAAAAATCTGTGGAGTCTCAGCTAACCCTGGAGAACTTGATCAGGGTCGGTTTTTACAGTTCCCTGTCACGTGATCGCTGATATTCACTGAATAACAGCATTCACAAAAAAAAGTCAGATTTAAAATTAATTTCTCTCTAGTCTGATATGATCTAACATATCCCATTGTATCTAACATATCCCATGATCCTTCCTGCTCCATCCCCGGCCCTCCATGTCCTCTTGCTGTAAAAAAATGGCATCTTTCTGGAAAAAAATGGCGAGCACATGTGCAGTGCGCCCGCGGAGATCTGCTGGATGGTGTACGGCAACAATAGGGAGTTTTTCATATTGGTTCCTTTTGATTACTGTGATAGACACTATAATGGGCCCCACAAACTCCTTCATACAGTGTAATGGGCCCCACATAGTCCTCCATACAGTCTTACAGGTCCCATACAGTCATCCATACAGTGCAATGGGACTAACATAGTGCTGTATGGAGTATAATGGGGCCCTGCATTGCTTTCCATACAGTATAATGGGCCCACATAGTCCTCCATATAGTATAATGCACCCATAGTGCTCCATACAGTATAATAGGACCAACATAGTGCTGTATGGAGTATAATGGGGCCGTACATTGCCTTCCGTACAGTAAAATGGGCCCAGAGAGTCCTCCACACAGTATAATGTTTTCACTTAGTGCTTAATACACTATAATGGCCCCACATACTGCTCCATACAGTATAATGGCCCCACATAGAACTCCATACAATATAATGGCCCCACATAGTGCTTCATATAGTATAATGGCCCTACAAAGTGCTCCAAACAGTATGATGACCACACACAGTGCTCCATACAGTATAACGGCACCACATAGTGCTCCAAACTGTATAATGGCACAACAAAGTGCTCCATACAGTATAGTGGCCGTGTCCCAACATGATGCTTCATACATTATAATGGCCCCACATGATGCTCTATACTTTATAATGGCCCCACATAGTGCTCCATACAGTATAATGGCCCCACATGATGCTTTATATGGTATAATGGCCCCACATGATGCTCCATACAGTATAATGGCTCCACACAGCCCTCCATACATTATAATGGCTCCACATAGTACTCCATGCAGTGTAATGGCCCCACATGGTGCTTTATACAGTATAATATGCCCACATAGTGCCCCATACAACATAATGTCACAAAATAAAAATAAAAAAACCCACTCATTTCTGCCAGTTCCCCCACTGCTACGGACTCTTCAAATATCATAGTCCTACATGTGGGCACGTGTGATATCTCCTCAGTACTACCACCGCCGCCACTCTCCTCTGCAAGCGCGCTATCCCCTCAGTACTACTACCACCACCCTCACCCTCCTCAGCATGTGCGTGGCGAGCATGCAGAGGAGAGTGGAGGCGGGCTAGTGATCATGGGAATGTCACATGTGCAGAGGAGAGTGGCGGTGGTAGTGCTGAGGAGATGGAGTATGGGCCTCTTAGGTAATAAGGTTACAGTGTGTCTTAAATGCAGGGTGAATTTACCTATAACTATTGGCGATAAGGCTATCTACTGTCTTGTAATATATATACTGTTATATAATCTTAACTAATTAAAATACATTCATTTGGAGCTGTGAACTTTTGAAAAAAAACAGTGTCTCTCTGTTCCTAATATCTCCTGCCACCATTTAGTGCCACCTTTTGAACCTCTTTAGGTACAACTTTAGAACCTAGTAGATCCCAAAGAATTGGGAGACACCTCTTAATCATTGAATTCAGGTTTTTAATTCTGTCTCATTCCCATGGGAGTATAAAATCCAGTCTCTAGTCAGGCAGTCTGCTTGTTCACACACTTGTAAAAGTAATGGGTCTTTATAAAGAGCTCAGTGAATTCGAGTGTGGTGGTATAATAGGTTGCTATCGTTGTCAGTTCCTAAAATCCCTTCTTTCCTAAATAATCCACGATCAAGTGTCAATGATGTTACTGGAAAGTTGCAGCATTTAGGAACCACAGCAACTCAGCCACAAACTGGTACACCATGTAAAGTTACAGCCCGGTGGCTGAGTGCTGAGGCACATAGTGCACAAAACAACAACGCTCTGCTGACTCACTAACTGCAAAGTTCTAAACCTTCTTTGGCATTAACATCAGCACAAAACCATATGTCAGGAGCTTCACGGCATGAGTTTTAATGGCTGAGAAGCCAGCTGCATGCAAGTCTTAGGCTACTTTCACACATCAGTTTTTTTGCATCAGGTACAATCCGGCGAATGTTGTAAAAAACGGATTTGGCGCAGATTGTGAAAAACTTATGCTACGGATCCATTTTTTCGAAGGATCCGACTAGCATATCCAGATAATAGGGTAGAAAAAAAAATTTGGCGCATGCTCAGTTTAAAAAAACGGAATCCGTCATTTTTTGCATCCGGCACCTTCCGGCTCCCATAGGCTTCCTTTCTAGCAAACAGCTGGAAGCCAGAGACAAAAAACGTTGCTATGGACGTTTTTTCCAGAAACGGCAGATTTGCCGGATCCGGCAAAAACCAGACGAAACTCAAGGTCATCCAGCGCAATCCGGCACTAATATAAGTCTATGGGAAAAAAACGGATCCGGCGGCAACCTTCGCCGGATCCGTTTTTTTGAAAATTAGCCGGATTGCGCCTGATGGCGAAAACCTGATGTGTGAAAGTAGCCTTACATCACCAAGCATAATGTAAAGCATTGGATGGAGGTGTGTACATCATGCCTCTACTGGAATCTCGGAATTGCGAATGCAAAAGAGAACGTTACCTGCCTGACTGTACGGTACCATCTAAAAATGTTTTGTGGAGAAGGGATAATGCAGCTATGGCATGGTTTTTCAGGGGTTGACCTAGGCCCCTTAGCTTCAGTGAAAGGAAATCTTAAAGGGAATCTGTCACCTAATTTTTCGCCTATAAGCTAAGGCCACCGCCATCAGGAGCTTATCTACAGCATTCTGTAATGCTGTAGATAAGCCCCCGATGTAACCTGAAAGATAAAAACAAGTTAGATTATACTCACCCAGGGGCGGTCCGATGAGCGTCGCGGTCCGGCACCTCCTATCTTCATACAATGACGTCCTCTTCTTTGCTTCCTGTCGGGCTTCTGCGCAGGGGTACGTTGTCTGCCCTGTTGAGGGCAGAGCAAAGTACTGCAGTGCGCAAGTGCCGGGAAAGGTCAGAGAAGCATGGCGCCTGCGCACTGCAGTACTTTGCTCTGCCCTCAACAGGAAGCAAAGAAGAGGACGACATCACATGAAGATGGGAGGTGCCTGGTCTGGACCGCGATGCCCATCAGACCGGAACGCACTGGGACCGCCCCTGGGTGAGTATAATCTAACTTGTTTTTCTTATCTTTCAGGTTACATCGGGGGCTTATCTACAGCATTAAAGAATGCTGTAGATAAGCCCCTGATGCCGGTGGCCTTCGCTTATAGGCGAAAAATGGGGTGACAGATTCCTTTTAATACTGCATCATACCAAGAAATGTTGGAAATTGCACACTTCCATCATTGCATATGGATATGACTGGACATACTTTGATGTTATGGTTAAGAATTAGTATGCTTTGTAAGAACAGTTTTGGAAAAGATTTTTTCTGTTTCAGCATGACAGAGCCCCAGTTCAGAAAACAAGATCCATAAAGTAATGGTTGGGAGAGGTTGGTGAGGAAGAGGTTGGCGGGTGCACAAAGTCCTGAACGAAACATGATCAAACATCTTTGGGATGAACGACATGGAAGACTGTGAGCCAGGTCCTCCAACAACACTGCCTGACCTTCCAGGTCCTCTCATTCATCAACACCATCTGACCTGCCAGGTCCTCTCATCCATCTGACCTCACAAATGCTCTTCTGGATAACTGGACAAAAGTTCCTGCAGACACATTCCAGAAAAAGCCATGCCGAAGTACGGAAGCTGTTTTAGCTGTAAAGGGGATCATGTCTACATTAAGAACTATGGATTTAGAATAGGATATCGTAAAATCTCCTGCAGATGTCCCGATGCTTTTGCCCACTTAGGGTTTTAGCCCATTGTTGGACTTATCAAAGGAACAGTGGACAGATATGGAAACGTTAATAGCTGTTGTTCTCTTCATAGCAGCATAGAAAAGAGAGTTGAACTACAGACATCAAACGTGTTTAAAAAAAATGACATAAAAAGTTGTAATCCAGTTCAAGCATATTTGCTTTTAGAAAATATGCTTGAACTGGGATAACCTAAGTAGAGAATATGATTATGACGCATTAGTATATTGGAAAAGTAACTGGCTCTTGTTTATTCGTAGTGCAGTTTCTGTTTTCTCCCTTTGTCATACCCAGGAATAAAATAAAAAGAATGACTATTACAATGAATCATGAAAAGAATGATGTCATTGATTGCAACATTGTAAAAAAAGAAGCAATATCATTTATCTTTACTGTGTATATCAACTTCCAAGTCAGTTTATTATAGATAAATTAATTGACTTCTCTGTGGTGGTGTCTGATAAAATTATGAAAGTCTACAAAATTATACATTTTACAAATGTTACAATGCAGGTAGGGCTGCACCTAGACTTTTGAATACCCCCAGGTCTATTCAAAGGTTCTTACTAGTGGGTCGGTGGCAATAAACAAAAAAAATCCTTTTAAAAAAAAGTCAAACATGGCCTGATAAGTGACCATAGCTTACTTGGATAATGGCCATACTGGATGGAGAGTGATGCCCAACTTGTCTCTGCAGAATTCCCCATAGGTGTTCAGTTGGGTTCTGATCAGGTGACATACTTGGCCACCGAGTCACTTTCACCCTGTTCTTCAGAAATGCAACAATGGCCTTAGATGTGTGTTTTGGATCATTGTTAAGGGCGGCACGGTGGCTCAGTTGTTAGCACTGCAGCCTTGCAGCGCTGGGGTCCTGGGTTCAAATCCCACCAAGGACATCATCTGCAAGGAGTTTGAATGTTCTCCCCGTGTTTGCGTGGGTTTCCTCCGAGTTCTCCGGTTTCCTCCCACACTATAAAGACATACTGATAGGGAATTTAGATTGTGAGGGACTGCGATGATGGTGCTATATCAAAATAAAGATTATTATTATTGTTATGTTGAAAAACTGCACGTCTACCAAGAGCACAGAGTGATGGTAGCATCTTCTCTTTCAATATAGAACTGTATACCTGTGAATTCATTAAACCATACCATCCATGAAGTGTAGCTCCCCGGCATCAGCAGAACTCATGCAGCACCCCCCCCCCCCCCTCACCATCAGGACACTGCCACCACCAAGGAACTTGCATCTCAATAGTCTCTCCAGGCCTTCACCTAGATAAAATTCTTTTACATTGTATTCTGTAGCCTATATATTAGCTTATCTGCCATCTGTGACTGCAGACTGGACACTTCCCACACTCATGCATTAAGGTACCTTCACACTAAGCAACTTTACAACGAGAATGACAACGATCCGTGACGTTGCAGCGTCCTGGATAGCGATCTCGTTGTGTTTGACATGCAGCAGCGATCTGGATCCCGCTGTGATATCGCTGGTCGGAGCTAGAAGTCCAGAACTTTATTTGGTCGTCAGGTCGGCGTGTATCGTCGTGTTTGACAGCAAAAGCAACGATGCCAGCAATGTTTTACATGGAGCTAACGACCTGTGAGAACGATAAGTGAGTCACCAATACGTCACTGGATCGCTCCTGCATCGTTCTGGAGCTGCTGTGTTTGACGTCTCTACAGCGACCTAAACAGCGACGCTCCAGCGATAGGCTCGTTGTCTATATCGCTGCAGCGTCGCTGAGTGTGACGGTACCTTTAGTCTACTCCACTTTGTTTATATATTGCTGATCTTTGCAACACTCACTGGTATGCATACACTTGGTCTTAACAATGTCATTACAGCTTATTCCAGGTTACCCTCTTAGGTAGACCACTGTTGTGAATTTGGATTCTGGGCTCCCCCGGTGGCTACTGGTGGAATTGAACTTGTGACATCATCTTCCCTGTTCACCTGTTCTGATTAGATCTGGGTGTCGCTATATAACCTGGCTTCTCTGTTAGATGCTTGCCGGTCAACAATGTTATCAGAAGCCTCTCTGTGCTTGTTCCTGCTCCCAGACATCTACTAGATAAGTTGGACATTCGTCCATGTTTTGTTTTTGTATTTTGGTTCCAGTTCACAGCTGCAGTTTCGTTACTGTGTCTGGAAAGCTCTTGTTGATCAGGAATTGCCACTCTGGTATTATGAGTTAATGCCAGAGTCCTAAAGTAATTTCTGGATGTGTTTTGTTAGGGTTTTCTACTGACCATGAAAGTATGCTTTCTGTCTTCTGCTATCTAGAAAGCGGACCTCAAATTTGCTAAAACTATTTTCCTGCTGCGTTTGTTGTTTCATCTCATATCACCGCCAATATATGTGGGGGGCTTCTGTCTCCTTTTGGGCATTTCTCTAGAGGTGAGTCAGGTCTTATATTTCCCTCTGCTAGCATTATTTAGTTCTCCGGCCGGCGCTGGGCATATAGGGATAAAAAGTAGGACATGCTACCTGGCTACTTCTAGATGATGCGGTAGGTTTAGTTCATGGTCAGTACAGTTACATCTTCCAAGAGCTTGTTCCTATAGAGGCTTATGCTAGTTCTCTGGCCATGGAGATCATGACAGTTTGACCGGCCCACTAAAGGGTTAAAATCCTTGGCTGAGAAAGGAGAGAAATAAGAAGTCTGCTGAGAGTTTTTTTTTTTTTTTTTTTTCCTCTGTGCTCTTAATTGGATCACTTGCCAGTCTGTCTATGCTGCAGTCTTTCTTTTTTTTCTCTCTCCTTATAATCTTTGAATGGCTTTGTGTTCACCTGTTAATAATGGATCTTCAGAGTGTAACTGCAGGTTTGAATAATCTCACCACGAAAGTACAAAATTTGCAAGATTTTATTATTCATGCTCCGGTATCTGAGCCGAGAATTCCTTTGCCGGAATTCTTCTCAGGGAATAGATCTAGCTTTCAGAATTTTAGAAATAATTGTAAGCTATTTTTGTCCCTGAAATCTCGTTCTGCTGGAGACTCTGCACAGCAGGTTGGGATTGTGATTTCCTTGCTCCGCGGCGACCCTCAAGACTGGGCTTTTGCATTGGCACCAGGGGATCCTGCGTTGCGCAATGTGGATGCGTTTTTTTTGGCCTTGGGCTTGCTGTATGAGGAACCTCATTTGGAACTTCAGGCAGAAAAAACTTTAATGTCCCTATCGCAGGGGCAAGATGAAGCTGAAATTTACTGCCAAAGATTCCGTAAATGGTCTGTGCTTACTCAGTGGAATGAGTGTGCCTTGGCGGCTACTTTCAGAGAGGGTCTCTCTGATGCCATTAAGGATGTTATGGTGGGGTTCCCTGTGCCTGCGGGTCTGAATGAGTCCATGACAATGGCCATTCAGATCGATAGGCGTCTGCGGGAGCGCAAACCTGTGCACCATCTGGCGGTGTCCACTGAGAAGACGCCAGAAAGCATGCAGTGTGATAGAATTCTGTCCAGAAGCGAGCGGCAGAATTTTAGACGGAAAAATGGGTTGTGTTTCTATTGTGGGGATTCTACTCATGTTATATCAGCGTGCTCTAAGCGTACTAAAAAGCTTGATAAATCCGTTTCCATTGGCACTTTACAGTCTAAATTTATTTTGTCTGTGACCCTGATTTGCTCTTTGTCATCTATTACTACTGACGCCTATATCGACTCTGGCGCCGCTTTGAGTCTTATGGATTGGTCCTTTGCCAATCGTTGTGGGTATGATTTAGAGCCTTTGGAAACTCTTATTCCTCTGAAGGGGATTGACTCCACCCCATTGGCTAATAATAAACCACAATACTGGACACAAGTGACTATGTGTATTAATCCGGATCACCAGGAGACTATTCGTTTTCTAGTGCTGTATAATCTACATGAGGATTTGGTGCTGGGATTGCCATGGCTGCAGTCTCACAACCCAGTCCTTGACTGGAGAGCTATGTCTGTGTTGAGCTGGGGATGTAAGGGGACTCATGGGGACGTACCTTTGGTGTCCATTTCATCATCTATTCCCTCTGAAATCCCTGAGTTCCTGTCTGATTATCGTGACGTCTTTGAAGAACCCAAGCTGGGTTCACTACCTCCGCACCGTGAGTGCGATTGTGCTATAGATTTAATTCCGGGTAGTAAATACCCAAAGGGTCGTTTATTTAATCTGTCTGTGCCTGAACATACTGCTATGCGAGAATATATAAAGGAGTCCTTGGAAAAGGGACATATTCGTCCATCGTCATCTCCCTTAGGAGCCGGTTTTTTCTTTGTGTCAAAAAAAGACGGCTCTTTGAGACCATGTATTGATTATCGGCTTTTGAATAAAATCACGGTTAAATATCAATACCCATTGCCGTTGCTGACTGATTTGTTTGCTCGCATAAAGGGGGCCAAGTGGTTCTCTAAGATTGATCTCCGTGGGGCGTATAATTTGGTGCGGATCAGGCAGGGGGATGAGTGGAAAACCGCATTTAATACGCCTGAGGGCCACTTTGAGTATTTGGTGATGCCTTTTGGTCTTTCTAATGCCCCTTCAGTCTTCCAGTCCTTTATGCATGATATTTTCCGCGATTTTTTGGATAAATTTATGATAGTGTATCTGGATGATATTCTGATTTTTTCGGATGACTGGGACTCTCATGTCCGGCAAGTTAAGAGGGTTTTTCAGGTTTTGCGGTCTAATTCTCTGTGTGTCAAGGGTTCTAAGTGCGTTTTTGGGGTTCAGAGAATTTCCTTTTTGGGATATATTTTTTCTCCCTCTTCCATTGAGATGGATCCTGTCAAGGTTCAAGCTATTTGTGATTGGACGCAGCCCTCTTCTCTTAAAAGTCTTCAGAAATTTTTGGGCTTTGCCAACTTTTATCGTCGATTTATTTCTGGTTTTTCGGATGTCGTTAAGCCATTGACCGATTTGACTAGACAGGGTGCTGATGTTGCTAATTGGTCCCCTGATGCTGTGGAGGCCTTTCAGGAGCTTAAGCGCCGTTTTTCTTCTGCCCCTGTGTTGCGTCAGCCTGATGTGACTCTTCCTTTTCAGGTTGAGGTCGACGCTTCTGAGATCGGAGCTGGGGCAGTGTTGTCGCAGAAAAGTTCTGACTGCGCCGTGATGAGGCCTTGTGCCTTCTTTTCCCGTAAATTTTCGCCCGCTGAGCGGAATTATGATGTTGGGAATCGGGAGCTTTTGGCCATGAAGTGGGCGTTTGAGGAGTGGCGCCATTGGCTCGAGGGGGCCAGACATCAGGTGGTGGTATTGACTGACCACAAAAATTTGATTTATCTTGAGACCGCCAGGCGCCTGAATCCTAGACAGGCGCGCTGGTCATTATTTTTTTCTCGGTTTAATTTTGTGGTATCGTACCTACCAGGTTCTAAGAATGTTAAGGCGGATGCCCTTTCTAGGAGTTTTGAGCCTGATTCACCTGGCAACTCTGACCCCACAGGTATTCTTAAGGAGGGAGTTATCTTGTCAGCTGTTTCTCCAGACCTGCGGCGGGCCTTGCAGGAGTTTCAGGCGGATAGACCGGATCGTTGTCCGCCTGATAGGCTGTTTGTTCCTGATGATTGGACCAGTAAAGTCATCTCTGAGGTGCATTCTTCTGCGTTGGCAGGTCATCCTGGAATTTTTGGTACCAGGGATTTGGTGGCAAGATCCTTCTGGTGGCCTTCCCTGTCACGAGATGTGCGAGGCTTTGTGCAGTCTTGTGACGTTTGTGCTCGGGCCAAGCCTTGTTGTTCTCGGGCTAGTGGATTATTGTTGCCCTTGCCTATTCCTAAGAGGCCTTGGACACACATCTCGATGGATTTTATTTCAGATCTGCCTGTTTCTCAGAAGATGTCTGTCATCTGGGTGGTGTGTGACCGTTTTTCTAAGATGGTTCATTTGGTTCCCCTGCCCAAATTGCCTTCTTCTTCCGAGTTGGTGCCCCTGTTTTTTCAAAATGTTGTTCGTTTGCATGGTATTCCTGAGAATATCGTTTCTGACAGAGGAACCCAATTTGTGTCTAGATTTTGGCGGGCATTTTGTGCTAGGATGGGCATAGATTTGTCTTTTTCGTCTGCTTTTCACCCTCAGACTAATGGCCAGACCGAGCGGACTAATCAGACCCTGGAGACATATCTGAGGTGTTTTGTGTCTGCTGACCAGGATGATTGGGTTGCTTTTTTGCCATTGGCGGAGTTCGCCCTCAATAATCGGGCCAGCTCTGCCACCTTGGTTTCCCCGTTTTTCTGTAATTCGGGGTTCCATCCTCGATTTTCCTCCGGTCAGATGGAATCCTCGGATTGTCCTGGAGTGGATGCGGTGGTGGAGAGATTGCATCATATCTGGGGGCAGGTGATGGACAATTTAAAGTTGTCCCAGGAGAAGACTCAGCTTTTTGCCAACCGTCACCGTCGTGTTGGTCCTCGGCTTTGTGTTGGAGATTTGGTGTGGTTGTCTTCTCGTTTTGTCCCTATGAGGGTCTCATCTCCTAAGTTTAAGCCTCGGTTCATCGGTCCGTATAAAATATTGGAGATTCTTAACCCTGTTTCCTTCCGTTTGGACCTCCCTGCATCCTTTTCTATTCATAACGTTTTTCATCGGTCGTTATTGCGCAGGTATGAGGCACCGGTTGTGCCTTCCGTTGAGCCTCCTGCTCCGGTGTTGGTTGAGGGTGAGTTGGAGTACGTTGTGGAAAAAATCCTAGACTCCCGTGTTTCCAGACGGAGACTCCAGTATCTGGTCAAGTGGAAGGGATACGGCCAGGAGGATAATTCTTGGGTCACTGCATCTGATGTTCATGCCTCTGATCTGGTTCGTGCCTTTCATAGGGCCCATCCTGATCGCCCTGGTGGTTCTGGTGAGGGTTCGGTGCCCCCTCCTTGAGGGGGGGGTACTGTTGTGAATTTGGATTCTGGGCTCCCCCGGTGGCTACTGGTGGAATTGAACTTGTGACATCATCTTCCCTGTTCACCTGTTCTGATTAGATCTGGGTGTCGCTATATAACCTGGCTTCTCTGTTAGATGCTTGCCGGTCAACAATGTTATCAGAAGCCTCTCTGTGCTTGTTCCTGCTCCCAGACATCTACTAGATAAGTTGGACATTCGTCCATGTTTTGTTTTTGTATTTTGGTTCCAGTTCACAGCTGCAGTTTCGTTACTGTGTCTGGAAAGCTCTTGTTGATCAGGAATTGCCACTCTGGTATTATGAGTTAATGCCAGAGTCCTAAAGTAATTTCTGGATGTGTTTTGTTAGGGTTTTCTACTGACCATGAAAGTATGCTTTCTGTCTTCTGCTATCTAGAAAGCGGACCTCAAATTTGCTAAAACTATTTTCCTGCTGCGTTTGTTGTTTCATCTCATATCACCGCCAATATATGTGGGGGGCTTCTGTCTCCTTTTGGGCATTTCTCTAGAGGTGAGTCAGGTCTTATATTTCCCTCTGCTAGCATTATTTAGTTCTCCGGCCGGCGCTGGGCATATAGGGATAAAAAGTAGGACATGCTACCTGGCTACTTCTAGATGATGCGGTAGGTTTAGTTCATGGTCAGTACAGTTACATCTTCCAAGAGCTTGTTCCTATAGAGGCTTATGCTAGTTCTCTGGCCATGGAGATCATGACAGACCACATGCTTTACTTGATTTACCGACTTGCAGGTTTCCTTTGTGCGGAGCTCTCCGCTATATATTTTATTACCCGTTAGGATTATTTATGCTTATGATTTTTTGCACCATTTCCTCCATTTGATTTGTGCCTTTTATCTAGCTTTTGCCCACTATACACCATTTTGCTTGTTCAGTAATATTTTTCTACTTTTTCATCATATGATTGATTGACTTATCGTTTTTCTGTGCTCCCCCCATGGTTTATTGTTCTCTCACCAATTAGTTTCCTTTGCATCGCAGTCCATTATTTATATGGAAACCTATTATAGATCATACACGTGCGACACCCTGAGTCTTAGTAACTTACCAACGTGACTCTGATTTCTATGTGTGCATATATTTAATTGTTTTTCTTCCTTTGTCCCCTGTAATTTTTTTTAGCTAACTGCATTAAACTTGCATTTAGATTTTCTTCAACCCTTCTCATCAGAAGACGCTCCTTTTTAGGTGTTAACGAGGTCGGTTTTTACGTCTCTGTGAAATGGTTGCAGTTCCATCAATTTTTGTATCACTGTTCCTACAGAATTCTGACTGATTAAAGCATTGCGTGTTTTCAATGATTCAGCAAAAAAAGACGTTTTTACAGAACAGAGTACCGACCTTTCCTCTCTTTGAAGATTCACGAAAATCTTGCATTTCGTGAAGAACCCAGAGTTCCTGAAAAATCGCGAGGTGTGTGTCATTAGCCTTTCAAGTCGTGTTAGTTATGAACAGTGCCATTTTTTTCTCATTTTCGCACATTGACCTTCTTGTAGCCTTCACCTTTCTTGTGTAAATAAATTATATTCTTTCTCAGGTCTCGTGACATTTCTCTTCCACATGGTGCCATTGCTGACTTTATGAAATGGGTAGAGGTTTTCTTTATTACGTAACATCCTTTTGTAGCCAACTGTCAGCGGGACACCTGTTTAATGAACAGAGTTAACTGTGGTTGAATTCTTGTTAATTAGAATTTTGTAGTCTAAACTTTGTGTCACGATTCCACCACTTAGTGTCCTAAGAATGCTATGAGTGATAGCTCAGCCACCCTATATGATCAGGAACGTGCTGGGCTGTCAGTATTCTGAGTGACAGCCCAGCTTCTCAATCAGAGGTAGGGCATGCTGGGCTCTGAGTATTATGAGTCACAGCTCAGCTGAGCTGCCCAATCTAGCCAGGCCTGATGGGTTTCCTCCAGGTTTCGGTCAGGGTGATTACCTGGCTATTTAGCTGTCTGGCAATAGTCAGACCATTGCTAGTAATAACCTTGTTTGGTGGTGTGTTTGCTCTGTGCTCTGTGTTCTGATCTTTGCTGCCAGATTTGCCTTTTTGACTACTCGTTTGTATTACCCATTTTGCCTTTGATGTACTCTGACGTTTGCTTCCTGACCCCGGACTTTGCTTTTGACTATTCGTTTGTCTTATCCCTTTTGTCTTTGAGATACTTTCCTGGCATTTGACATCAAACTCCCCTTCATGGCTTGTCTGTGAGAAGTGACTCAGCATCACATTTTGCTGCTAAGACTTTTATTGGAGTGTACTCACTTTTACAACATGGTCTTGGATGAATTTGTTAGGCTACGTTCACATTTGCGTTGTGCGCCGCAGCGTCGGCGCCGCAACGCACAACGCAAATAAAAACGCAGCAAAACGCATGCACAACGCTGCGTTTTGCGCCGCATGCGTCGTTTTTTTCATTGAATTTGGACGCAGCAAAAATGCAACTTGCTGCGTCCTCTGCGCCCGGACGCGGGCGCCGCAGCGACGCATGCGGCGCAAAACGCAAGTGCGCCGCATGTCCATGCGCCCCCATGTTAAATATAGGGGCGCATGACGCATGCGGCGCCGCTGCGGCGCCCGACGCTGCGGCGCTGGCCGCAAATGTGAACGTAGCCTTAGGAAAATTATTTTCTTGATTGTGTAAAATAACAAATCTTACTTACAATCAATTGGCCAGATTTGTGAGAGTATTTTGTAAAATGGTATGCCACAGAAAATGTGGATTCAGAAAGAAAACTACCGTATTTTCCGGCATATAAGATGACGGGGGTTGTCTTATACGCCGGGTACGGCGTGTGCAAGGAGCGGTCCTGTATGGTTCCCAGGATCTGGAGGAGAGGAGACTCTCCTTCAGGCCCTGGGATCCATATTCATGTAAAAAAAAAGAATAAAAATAAAAAATATAGGATATACTTACCCTCCGACGGCCCGCAGCTCTCAGCGGTGCAAGCAGCAGCCTCCGTTCCTAAGGATGCATTGAGCGAAGGACCTTCGATGACGACACAGTCACGCGATCGGCCATGCGACCGCAACGTCATTGACGGTCCTTTGCTCAATGCATCCTTAGGAACGGAGGCCGCCGCTTGCACCGCTGACAGCCGCGGGCCGTCGGAAGATAAGTATGGATCCCAGGGCCTGAAGGAGAGTCTCCTCTCCTCCAGACACTGGGAACCATCCGCACCACACACGCCGTATAAGATGACTGGGCGTATAACATGACCCCCGTCTTATACGGCAAGTATATCCCAAACTCCATATTTTATATGGAAAAGTTGGGGTTCGTCTTATACGCCCAGTCGTCTTATACACCAGAAAATACGGTAAATGTTTTCTAACAAATCTGTTGTAATGCACTCTTTTATGTCATCAGTGTGTCTTCAGTGTTCACCTTGTATGTGTCTCCGATACGTGTTAAAACTATCACAAGTACCAGAGACACTGACGTCTGAAAGAGCCTAAGAACCAGTGCCCTTTCCTTGCCTGAACGCCTGTAACAGGAATTTCTACACACAAATGAAAACTTTTCTATTGCCTCACCTGAATAAATATGTGTTAGACAGTCCCCTTTAAATAAGGAGATATAGAGTTGTACGTGTATTTTGGCCTAATATTTTAATTTCTATACGCCCATGGGAATTTTTGAATTACCAGAATTAGAACTCTTAAAAAAACCTAAATTCTCATTTTTTTAGTTGTAGCTACTAAAAAATACGAGAAAAATCATTAACCCCTTCAAGACCTTAACCCTTTCCATTTTTGTGTTCTCGTTTTACGTTCCCCTCCTTCCCACAGCCATAACTTTTTTATTTTTCTGTCAATATGGCCATGTGAGGGCTTGTTTTTTGCGGGACAAGTTGTACTTTTGAACGACATCATTGCTTTTAGCATGTCATGTACTAGAAAACGGGAAACAAATTGCAAGTGCGGTGAACTTGCACAAAAAAGTGCAATTCCACACTAATTTTTTGTTTGGCTTTTTTGCTAGGTTCACTAAATGCTAAAACCGACCTGCCACTATGATTCTCCAGGTCATTACAAGTTCATAGACACCAAACATGTCTAGGTTACGTTTTATCTAAGTGGTAAAAATAAATATTGCGCAATTTTCCAATACCCGTTGCGTCTCCACTTTTCGTGATCTTGGGTCAGGTGAGGGCTTACTTTTTGCGTGCCGAGCTTACGTATTTAATTATACCATTTTGGTGCAGATACGTTATTTTGATCGCACGTTATTACATTTTAATGCAATGTCATGGCAACCAAAAAAAAGTAATTCTGGCGTTTCAAATTTTTTCTTGCTGCGCTGTTTAGCAATCAGGTTAATCCTTTTTTTATTGATAGATCGGGCGATTCTGAACGCGGCGATACCAAATATGTGTAGGCTTGATTTTTTTTTTTATTGTTTTATTTTGAATGGGGCGAAAGGGGGGTGATTTAAACTTTTATATATTTTTTTTTTTTTTTTACATTTTTTTTTACATTTGCCATGCTTCAATAGCCTCCATGGGAGGCTAGAAGCTGGCATAGCCTGAATGGCTCTGCTGCATAGGAGCAATCGTCAGATCGCCCCTATGTAGCAGATTTACTCCATTGCTATGAGCGCCGTCCACAGGGTGGCGCTCATAGCAATCCGGCATCAACAACTGTAGAGGTCTCAAGGAGACCTCAGGTTGTCATGCCGATGCATCGCTGACCCCGGATCATGTGACGGGGTTGGCGATGTGCTCATTTCCAGACCGATGGCCGGAAACGGTAGTTAAATGCTGCTGTCAGTGTTTGACAGCAGCATTTAACTAGTTAATAGCGGCGGGTGAATCGCGATTCCACCCGCCGCTATTGCGGGCACACGTCAGCTCTTCAAAACAGCTGTCATGTCCCAACTTTGATGCGGGCTCACCGCCGCAGCCCGCATCAAAGCAGAGGTGCCGACCTCAGCTGTAATAGTACGGCGGAGGTCGGGAAGGGGTTAAAAAATCCATTAAGTGTAAACTGAGCCAAACTTGCCCTTTCATGAGCAAATGTGAAAGCTATAAAACAAACAAAGCCATGCTGCATATTGTACACAGGCCGCATACAAATCTGTTCCCTAGCAACACCAGCAATTTCCAAGATCAACACATTTGCCCTATAACGCCGCAGAAAGTATGGTGTTTGCTGAGAAATCCCAGATACGGTAAATAAGTTGGAATTTTAGAGGATTGGCTGTGATTTTGATATCCATTTGTTCTCACTTATTTAAAAGTACACAGGTTCTGTTTAAGAGCAGACATTCACAACAATGTCTGTCCAAGTGTTTTTTAGTATTGCACTTGAGGCTATGTTCAAACGTTGCGGATTTGTGTGCGGATTTTTACGCACTGTTTTTGAATAATCCGCAGGTAAAATGCACTGCGTTTTACCTGCGGACTAACTGGGGATTTCCAGTATTTTTTGTGCGGATTCCACCTGCGGTTTTACACCTGCGGATTCCTATTATGGAGCAGGTGTAAAATGCTGCGGAATCTGCACAAAGAATTGTCATGCTGCGGAAAATAAACTGCAGCGCTTCCCTCGGTATTTTCCGCAGCGTGTGCAGAGCGGATTTGGTTTTCCATAGGTTTACATGGTTCTGTACAAAGCACGGAAAACTGCTGTGAATCAGAAGCGTCCAATCCGCTGCCACATCTTCAACGTGTGCACATACCTTAAGGGCTCCTTCAAGCTTTAACCCCTTCATGACCTTGGGATTTTCCGTTTTTGTTTTTTTGCTCCCCATTTCCCAGAGCCATAACTTTTTTATTTTTCCACCAATATGGCCATGTGAGGGCTTATTTTTTGCGGGACGAGTTGTACTTTTGAACGACATCATTGGTTTTACCATATCGTGTACTAGAAAACGGGAAAAAAATTCCAAGTGCAGTGAAATTGCAAAAAAAAAAAGTGCAATTCCACAATTGTTTTTTTTTGTTGTTGTTTTTTACTATTTAGCACTAACCTGCCATTATGATTCTCCAGGTCATTATGAGTTCATAGACACCAAACAGGTCTAGGTTCCTTTTTATTTAAGTAGTGAAAAAAATTCCAGTTTCTGAAACCCGTAGCATCTCCATTTGTGAGAATCCTGCCATGAATGAGGACTTATTTTTTGCGCGCCAAGCTGCCGTTTTCATTGATATAATTTTGGTGCGGATACGATCTTTTGATCGCTTGTTATTGCATTTTATTGCAATGTTGCGGCGACCAAAAAACATAACTCCGGAGTTTTTTTTTTTTTCTCATTACGCCACTTACCGATGGGATTAATTTAATTTATATTTTGATAGATCGGGCGATAGATGGATGATGTCTTGTTTGACAGTTAGATGATGCTGTGGCAGAGATAAAAGCTAAGTGCGGGCACTGCACTCACCTCTCACACACTATCACCATGACGATGGATCCAGAACATCTTCAGAGAACGGTTATGCAAGAAACTATAATAAGTAACTGCAGCGCTGCCCCTGATGATGTCCTGTTCCATGAAGGGTGATGGACGCTGTGGGGAAGTGAGTGCAGCCTCAGACTGCTGTCACATAACATGTTTAGGGATTATCATGATAGGAAGAAGTGTAGGTGTTTTATAATCGAGCTAATTACAAAGGTGGTTAGTGTGTAAAGATAGAGATTTAGAAAGGCAATTTTAGGGGCTGGACCACCCCGTTAATGTTCTGAACAACACATAGCAAAACTTGCCAGTAGAGAAAAATAGGTTCATTGGAAGCACTATAAATGTGGTGGACCATTACTACACAAACATCAGAGGATGGGTGGAGATGAACTGAACCAGGGGTGGGCAATTAATTTTCCCAAGGGGCCACATGAGTGACCGTGACTGTTGTAGAGGGCAGAACCAACAGGCTGAAATTAATTATTCTCAACATTAATATCAACATATTAATTATAATTATTATATTAATAATAGCTAATAAATTAATTGTATCACTTAATATTGAGCAGAATTAAGTATACTGACATCCTATTATATACCGTTTGAACCTGAATACAGCTCCTTCTCTATATCGCAAGAGCCCCACACAGCCTCCTCATGCCCAGCACATCAGTCCCACACAGCATTAGAGCCGCTTAGGCTCCGCATGTCCAAGATGAGAGCCCCATAGCCTCCCTATGTCCAGGATGAGAGCCCTTTAGCCTCCCCATGTCCAGCATGACAGCCCCTTTGCCTCCCCATGGCCAGCTTGAGAGGTCCATAGCTTCCCCATATCCAGCATGAGAGGCCCATAGACTCCCCATGTCCGGCATGAGAGGCCCATGGCCTCCCCATGACTAGCATGAGAGCCCCATATCCTCCCTATGTCCAGCATGAGAGCCCCATATCCTCCCCATGTCCAGCATGAGAGTCCCATAACCTCTCCATGTGCAGCATGAGACTCCCATAGCATCCCCATGTCCAGCATGAGAGTCCAATAACCTCTCCATGTGCAGCATGAGACCCCCATAGCCTCCTCATGTTCAAGATGACACCCACATAGCCTCCACATGTCCAGGACAAGACCTCCATAGCTTCATGTCCTTGATGACATCACCATAGCCTCCCCATGTCCAGGATGAGACCACCATAGCCTCCCCATTTCCAGGATGAGACCCCCATAGCCTCCCCATTTCCAGGATGACACCTCCATATGTCCAGCATGACACCTCCATAGCCTCCCCATGTCCAGCATGACACCTTCATAGCCTCCCCATGTCCAGCATGACACCTTCACAGCCTCCCCATGTCCAGCATGACACCTCCATAGCCTCCCCATCTGCACCCAAACATCCCATACACATGAAAAAAACACCAAATACTCACCTTGCTCTCATTCCCACAGCGCTCTGCCCAGGGGCGGACAAAGACAGCTTGGGGTCCCTGTGCAGGAAATGTGACTGGGCTCCCCTCCTTTTAGGGCGACAAAGCTATATATATATATATATATATATATATATATATATATATATACACACTAAGGGACCGTGCCATACATAAGTGAGTACACTTTATACAGAGGGACTGTGTTAGACATAATAATCGATAATAACGTCTTCCTCCACCTCCCGCTGTTCTTAAATCCATTATAAATCCCCCTTCATCCTATCCCAATCCCCACTCAGCTCATTGTCCTCCTCCTTCTGCTTCCAATTATTGCCCTCTCCCCCACCCTCATGATTGCCCTCTTCACCACCTCCATTATTGCTTTATCCCCACCACCCTATTATTGCCCATTCCACCACCTCCATCATTGCCTCCTCCCCACCACCCCCATCATTGTCCTTCCACTGCCACCATCATTGCCTTCTCCCCCACCACCCCATCATTACCCATTCCACCACCTACATCATTTCCTCCTCCCCCACCACCCCATCATTGTCCTTTCCACCGCCATCATCACTGTCTTCTCCCCACTACCCCATCATTGCCTTCTCCCACACCACCCCATCATTACCCATTCCACCACCTCCATCATTTCCCCCTCCCCCACCATCCCATCTTTGTCCTTTCCACCGCCATCATCATTGTCTTCTACCCACCACCCAATCATTGCCTTCTCCCCCACAACCAAATCATTACCCATTCCACCACCTCCATCATTTCCTCCTTCCCCACCACCCCATCTTTGTCCTTTCCACCGCCATCATTGTCTTCTCCCCCACCACCCCCATCATTACCCATTCCACGACCTCCATCGTTTCCTCTTCCCCACTACCCCCTTCATTACCCATTCCACCACCTCCATCATTTTCTCCTTCCCCACACCCCATCTTTGTCCTTTCCACCGCCATCGTCATTGTCTTCTCCCCCATCATTTCCCATTCCACGACCTCCATCATTTCCTCCTCCCCACCACCCCCATCTTTACCCATTCCATGACCTCCATCATTTCCTCCTCCCCACCACCCCTATCATTGCCCTTTCCACCACCACCATCATTGTCTGTTCCCCACCACCCCTATCATTGCCCTCTCCGCCAACCCAATCATTGCCTTCCGCCTCATCACCCCCATCATTGCCCTCTCTGTCAACCCAATCATTGCCTTTTGCCCCATCACCCCATCATTGCCCTCTCCTCCACCTACACAGACACACACAGCACCATTCATCTCTCTGCATACACACACACAGCACCATTCACCTCTCTGCATACACACACACATACACACAGCACCATTCACCTCTCTACATACACACACACATAGACACCTCACCTCTGCGCACTGTATCCTGAAGTCGCAGCATCACCGGCAGCTTCCTGTCTCGCACAGCCACGGCGCTGAATGATGTCATTCAGCTGCTGCTCTGTGAGACAGGAAGCGTGGGCAGGAAGCAGGATGGATCCATTCCCTGCAGCTCCGCTCCACTGCCATTTTCTCTTGCAGGCAGCGGAGCTTCAGGGATTGCTCCCTGCCTGCCGCACATGAGGGCAATCTGGCCAGGGGCCCTCCCGGAGCCTCGGGGCCAGATAAACTGGCCAGATTGGCCTCATTATTAGCCACCCTGCAGGGGTCCCCCAGAGCCTCGATGCAGCTGCATCAGTTGAATAGGCGGTATGTCCGCCCATGGCTCTGCCTCTGCTTCTGTCTCGTGTGCGCTGACTTGCTGCAGTACACAGCTGACGCAATGACATGGCATCATCGTGTCAGCTGTTTCACATGCCGATCGGTTTAGGAAGGGGCCGGAGGCCCCTCCTCCACCAATGAAGTCAGTGTGGATGGCGAGTGACAGTGGAGACAGCAAGTGGGCAAGATGCGACCCGTGGGCCACTGTTTTCAGCCCCTTGGCTGTCTCGGTCCGCGGGCAGCACTTTGTCCAGGTCTGAACTAAACTATCAATAATAACAACTGAAAAAAACTTTTGTTAAAATGTGAAAGGAGCACTCTGGACAAGAGATGGAAACAGACCGCACAGAAAAAGGATTACAATTAAAATGTCCCGAGGCCTCTGCATTTAGAGCAGGGTAAAGTAGTAATTGGTCAATAGTCTCAAAAGCCAAATAGCAGCATGATTTCTAACTCAACGGCAGCTACAATTAGAGAATGAAATAAGATTTTATAGGGAACTTGTGAATTGAGAGAACACAAAGCACAAGGAAGAATAGATAACGGTGCTACAGACACAGAGAATCAAAATGAAAGATGTCATGTAATGCAAAAACTAACCTTTCTACAATAAAGCCAGCGTTGTCTTCTAAATCACCCGGGGCAATATCAAACAGTACATGCTGCTTTTATGTTGCTGCATCCTTAAAAATTGTCTGAATGTGCTGCTAAGGGAAAATCATCCGAGGCTGACGTGGCAGAGTAAGACCTCAGCGAGATGGGTTTGTTTTGTGGAATACATATTGTAAACATGAGATATTTTTATTGAAAGAAAAACATTTGCCATGGGCCTATCGCAAATAAATTTTTGGGTTAAATGGAACCTGTCAAGTGAAAAAAACACTATTAACCTGCAGATATGTGGTTAACCTACTGGCTAATAGCGTTCTGATCCAGTGGCCGCACACATGATGGCAGCATTCATGCACTGTCAATCAGAAGCAGGCGAAGGGCCCCAATATGCAAATGAGGGTGCATAGTGGTGCAACAAACTTTTGGCCACAGCAAAGGTTGATCAAAACCTCCTCATTTACATTTGAATTAAAAGTCCTTTTCTCAGGCACTGGACCACTATCAGGTACAGGGCTAGTATGGCTGTTATGGTGGCTAAGTCCTTTACAACACTATATAGCCCATTTAAACATTTTTGGGAGGTGATGGACATGTAAAAGTGGTATATATGCACAGAGGTAAAAAAGGACATATGGGTAATGATCTTTATCCTAGCGTGCTTCATGCCGTCTGGGATTTCTCCAGTGCTGACTTATGAGATACTATAACTGTCACATGCCTTTCTGTACATTACACAAGAATCATGTCCTAGTATAGCAACACTGCTTTCCTTCCAAACTTCCATACCTCCTGTAAAGGAGGTTAACCAGCTATTGCAAGAGGGCTCCAGAAACTGTAATCTATGTAGTATGCTCTGAAATTTAGATGTCAACCTACAGGAATGGTTGCCATTAGTGGTTGGGGCCTAGCATCCATTACCCAGATAAAGAAGAAACAGCTGAAAGAAATAGGAAAAAAAAGTTACAGAACATGGAAAATTATCAGGTAACTGATGCCTATATACCATACTCGGAGAAATAAGCTTTAAAGGGAACCTGTCACCCCGTTTTTTCAGTATGAGATAAAAATACTGTTAAATAGGGCCTGAGCTGTGCATTACAACAGTGTATTTTGTGGACCCCGATTCCCCACCTATGCTGCCAAAATACGTTACCAAAGTAGCCGTTTTCGCCTGTCAATTAGGCTGGTCTGGTCAAAAGGGCGTGGTGTCTTCCCCCAGATCTTGCTTAGTTTTCCGTTGGTGGCGTAGTGGTTTGCGCATGCCCAAGGTCCCGAATCCACTGCACAGGGGAGTTAAAAGAGCGCGATGTGCACTATTTCATTGGTGATCGGTGGGGGCGGCCATCTTCCTTTGGCCGCGCGTGCGCAGAAGTGGCGCTCTGCTGGCCGCGGCTTCATGAAAATGGCCGCGGGATGCCGCGCGTGCGCAGATGGAGATCGCGGCGGCCATTTTCCTGAAGCAGAGTTCGCATCCTTTAACCCTTTGCTCCTTTCCCCCTAATTTGAGCTGGGATACTGTTGGCTGTTACCTGTTTGGAGCCTTTGAGGTTCCCTGCTCTGCTGTGCAGCCGTACATGGATGGTTAGGTCTTTGCTCTGCTGCATGACCATCCACATGTGCGGTCTCTGGTTGCCGCTGTGGAAGCTGTCCGCGGGTTGTGAGGTCATTTGCAGCTGGTGCATGACATTCCACGTGTGTCAGTGCGTGCAGTCACAGCCTGGTGCCCTGAGCCACAGTTCCTGCACTGATTGTGCTGTAATGGTTTCTGTTTGTGCTTGGCCACACCTCCCCTGCTTTTATCAGGGTTAGGGTGTGTACTTGAAATGCTTTCCCCAGCCAATTGCTGAGGGGCAGCTCCTATATAAAGTTCCCCTGCCCTATGGGCAGAGCCTGAGCTACTCACAATGCTCCTGAATTTTGCTATGTGTGTTTGTCTTCCTGCACCTCTCCTGTCTATGTTTTGGTACCAAAGTCCTTGCTTTGATTCGTGTTTTGTCCTGTTCTGGCGCCTGTCCTGGAGGCGGTATATCCAGGCCCGAATCCTTGATCCTGTACCTGTCCTGTACCTGAACCTGTCTGAACTGTCTGCTGTGATTATGTTCCAGGAATCCCTCTGCATCTGGAGCCTCACATCCAGTGACTTTGAGTCTCTTGTAACCGGTGTTTCTGCTGAGCATCTACTCTGTGCTCTGGATACCATGCGGTGCTAGCTCATGGCAGGCCCAGAAATCCTGCGGATCTAGCACCATCCCACTTGAGTTCCTTCCTAGGTCCGATGCCCGAAGCCTGACGACCGCAGTCTGGAACCTGATGATCTCGTGTTCCCTGATGTCCTGATGTCCTTCCTGTGTCCAGATGTCCTCGTGTACCCTGATGTCCTGCCTGTGTCCTGATGTCCCGCCTATGTGTGCCTCGGTGATCCGTTGGTGCCTTGGGGTACACTGGGTGGTACTCTTCTGGAGGTGTGGAATCGGGAGCTTGACATCATTATGTTTTGCTTAGGTACTGTGTGACTTTACTTTAGAAAACTTTACTTTCTCTATACCTGATGTTGTGCGGTGTAATCAAGTCCTACGTGACTCTTTCCTTGTCCACATGCTAAGCTGCCACAGAATCCCGGTCTCTACCCTCCCCTAGTTCGGGTAGGCCCGGGTCCCCCTCTGTGGTATAATGGGTCTGTATTGCGTTCCCAGGGGACGCGCGCTCCACGCCTTCTGAGGTCGGTTGGCTTTGGGGGCGTCTATTTGCTAGGCTGCATTAGCGGCTTCGGCTGATCGTGACACTTGACATGTGCTACACTGTGTTCTCCCACAGCATCTTCTCTCCCATGTAATGTATGGAGAGGAGACGCAGACACCTGCTAGGAGAGATCTCCATCCCCTATAAAGGGGTGGCTAGGGTTATGGTTAGGGCTCGTACCCATCACCGCGAAAAAAAAAATGTTCCGATTTCGGTCTAGAAAAGTCTGACGAGTGTCATGCACGTGCCATGCATGCGATTTTCATGGGTGTACAATCCAATTTTTCACACCTAGCATCCAATTGACATCCAAATGCCATGTGATTGCTATCCGACTGCAATACGATTTTAACATGAGCTTTTAGATAGAGAAATTCTCTATGTCATTTACACATCGTTTGCAAAGGAAATATTCAACACACACACACTTTATTTAGAGAGAGAGAGATTAGATAGATAGATCGATGAACATCCGGCAATTCATCTGCCATGTACAGTAAAGTCACAGAGTGACAGGTTAGAATAGAATAGATATATACACATAGAATAGATAGCAATAAAGATGTGACATATGTAATCAGTACAGTGTGTGTGCGCTCCAGGCTTACTGTACATCTATTTAATTAATAAATTATTATTCTTCTGTAGAAAAAAATGGCGCGGGCTCCGCATAATTTTCATTACCAGCATCAGGAAAGCCAACGGCTGGGGGCTGATGATTATAGCCTGGGAAGGGAGTAATACCAATGGAGCTTCCCAGATTATTAATATCAGCTCACAACTGTATACTTAGCCTTTACTGGTTATTAAAATGGGGGACTCTAAAAAAAATGATGTAGGGTCCCCCTATAATTATTAACCAGCAAAGGCTAGGCAGACAGCTGTGGGCTGATACTAATAGGCTAGGAAGGGGCCATGGATATTGGCCCCATCCCAGACTAAAAACATCTCTCAGCTGCCCCCAAAAAGGCTCACCCTATCTAGCACTTAGCCTCCTTCTTCCCACTTGCCCTGGTACGGTGGGTCTAGCTCTGCTACATCTGGATGGCAGACTGCATTGTTGCACTCATGATTTTTTTCTCGCACCCATTTACTTGCATTGACGAGTCTCGTTCGAGATATGAGGAGAATCGCAGCATGCTGTGATTTTTTTCCCAGTCCGATTTCAGCTGAGAAAAAAATTGCAGATGAGCTGTGACTCATAGCTTAACTGGTAAGAGCACAATCCAAATTTTTTTTCGGACTGCGCTCGTCCGTTTTCCTCGCAGATGAGTATGAGCCCTTGGGGCTCGATCTGGAATCAGTGCTAGGGTAATAAAAAGACAAAAAAATAATGAAAAAAAAAAGGAAAAGATCAAACAGCAAACTATAATAACACTATTATTTTCTTAAACATAATACATGTGCTTGGGAAATAAAGACTGGATTGCGGGAAGGGATTCATGGAGTGCTAACGGTCCAGGGTTTAAGGGGTGCAAAACACTTGTTTTGCCCTGGGCATCCATGTTATGCTACTGTGGTAATTGGCTATTTCTGTATATGTTGAATTTTGTACAAGTTTGGAAATACATAGTCTGCCAAGGCCAGTCTCCCTGATACACCTGCATAAAGTAAACATAGAACACATTGAAGGAGATTACAAAGGGAATTTGTCATATGGATCAGATTCCATTGTGTACACTTTCTTAGTTTTCATCAAAATCTGCACTACATCTGGACTAAGACTATATGTTCTTCCAAATCTTTTATATTTTAAGCTTGTCAATATTTCACTCAAATTTTGATAAAATAATTACATGCTGCACTTAAGGCCCCGTCTCACATAGCGAGATCGCTAGCGAGATCGCTGCTGAGTCACAAGTTTTGTGACGCAACAGCGACCTCAGTAGCGATCTCGCTATGTTTGACACGTACCAGCGACCAGGCCCCTGCTGCGAGATCGCTGGTCGTGTCGGAATGGCCTGGACCTTTTTTTGGTCGTTGAGGTCCTGCTGACATCGCTGAATCGGTGTGTGTGACACCGATCCAGCGATGTCTTCACTGGTAACCAGGGTAAACATCGGGTTACTAAGCGCAGGGCCGCGCTTAGTAACCCGATGTTTACCCTGGTTACCAGCGTAAATGTAAAAAAAAAAAAACAGTACATACTCACCATCTGATGTCCGTCAGGTCCCTCGCCGTCCGCTTCCTGCTCTGACTGAGTGCCGCCGTACAGTGAGAGCACAGCACAGCAGTGACGTCACCACTGCGCTCTGCTCTCACTGTACGGCGGCACTCAGTCAGAGCAGGAAGCAGACGGCGAGGGACCTGACGGACATCAGATGGTGAGTATGTACTGTTTGTTTTTTTTGGTAACCAGGGTAAACATCGGGTTACTAAGCGCGGCCCTGCGCTTAGTAACCCGATGTTTACCCTGGTTACCCGGGTGCTGCAGGGGGACTTCGGCATCGTTGAAGACAGTTTCAATGATGCCGAAGTCGTTCCCCTGATCGTTGGTCGCTGGAGAGAGCTGTCTGTGTGACAGCTCCCCAGCGACCACACAACGACTTACCAACGATCACGGCCAGGTCGTATCGCTGGTCGTGATCGTTGGTAAATCGCTATGTGAGACGGGGCCTTTAGTGTTCTTCCATAAACTTTCTACAAGCTCTTGTTTTCAAAGAACAAAGTGTATTTATATAAATCCCACTTCATACAGATGAAATCGGAAAGCAAAGAGCAGGACAGAAAATAAATCAGGCTGTGGGTCTTATTCATATCAAAATATGCTCAATTGCTCATATACACTCGTCATTATCTATAATCCCATAATCTATATCTGGGGTCATAATCTGGCTTTGTTATTTTTGAATATCCAGGTCAAGATTTTCACTTCAGCAGGAGAAATTCATATCTATTAGGGACTAGCTGTTTCCAGCCAGCTAACGCTCTGCATGCTCATTGCTATCTAATTAACGCTGCTAGTGATTAAACTAAAGTAAATAATGACAACATTCAATAGCGCTTATGCAGGTGGTAAATTAACTTAAAATGAAGTTAATAACAATAATAATAATTAAAATCAGAATAATACTAATATATTTTATTCACAGTGTAAAATCAAAAGCAAACTGGATTCGTGTGGTAATGTGTGGGGACAGAGCCTCGTGTAGTAATGTGTGGGGATGCAGTCTCATGTGGTAATGTGTGAGGACGGAGCCTCGTGTGGTAATGTGTGGGGACGGAGCCTCGTGTGGTAATGTGTGAGGACGGAGCCTCGTGTGGTAATGTGTGGGGACAGAGCCTCGTGTGGTAATGTGGAGGGACGGAGCCTCGTATGGTAATGTGTGGGGACGGAGCCTCGTGTGGTAATGTATCAGGACGGAGCCTCGTATGGTAATGTGTGGGGACGGAGCCTCGTGTGGTAATGTGTGGGGACGGAGTATCGTGTGGTAATTTGGGGGGATGGGATTATGTGTGGTAATATGGTGGGGGGTGGGATTATGTGTGGTAATGTGGTGGGGGCGGAATTGTGTGTGGTAATGTGGTGGGGGGCGGGATTATGTGTGGTAATGTGGTGGGGGGGGCGGGATTATGTGTGGTAATGTGGTGGGAAGTGGGATCATGTGTGGTAATGTGGTGGGGGGCGGGATTATGTGTGGTAATGTGGTGGTGGGGCGGGATTATGTGTGGTAATGTGGTGGTGGGGCGGGATTATGTGTGGTAATGTGGTGGGGCAGGATTATGTGTGGTAATGTGGTGGGGGGCGGGATTATGTGTGGTAATGTGGTGGGGGGGCGGGATTATGTGTGGTAATGTGGGGTGGTGGGATTATGTGTGGTAATGTGGTGGGGGGCGGGATTTTGTGTGGTAATGTGGTGGGGGGCGGGATTGTGTGTGGTAATGTGGGGTGGTGGGATTATGTGTGGTAATGTGGTGGGGGGCGGGATTTTGTGTGGTAATGTGGTGGGGGGCGGGATTATGTGTGGTAATGTGGTGGGGGGCGGGATTGTGTGTGGTAATGTGGTGGGAGGCGGGATTGTGTGGTAATGTGGGGGGGGCGGGATTGTGTGTGGTAATGTGGTGGGGGGCGGGATTATGTGTGGTAATGTGGTGGGGGCGGGATTATGTGGTAATGTGGTGGGGGGGCGGGATTATGTGTGGTAATGTGGTGGGGGGCAGGATTATGTGTGGTAATGTGGTGGGGGGCGGGATTATGTGTGGTAATGTGGTGGGGGCGGGATTATGTGGTAATGTGGTGGGGGGGCGGGATTATGTGTGGTAATGTGGTGGGGGGCAGGATTATGTGTGGTAATGTGGTGGGGGGCGGGATTATGTGTGGTAATGTGGTGTGGGGCGGGATTATGTGTGGTAATATGGTGGGGGGCAGGATTATGTGTGGTAATGTGGTGGGGGGGCGGGATTATGTGTGGTAATGTGGTGGGGGGGCAGGATTATGTGTGGTAATGTGGTGGGGGGCGGGATTATGTGTGGTAATGTGGTGGGGGGTGGGATTATGTGTGGTAATGAGGTGGGGGGCGGGATTGTGTGTGGTAATGTGGGGGGGCGGGATTATGTGTGGTAATGTGGTGGGGGGGTGGTATTATGTGTGGTAATGTGGTGTGGGGCGGGATTGTGTGTGGTAATGTGGTGGGGGGGTGGGATTGTGTGTTGTAATGTGGTGGGGGGCAGAGCTACTGTGCAGGGGGCGGGATTATGTGTGGAGATGTGGTGGGGGCGGGATTATGTGTGGTAATGGGGTGGGGGCGGGATTGTGTGTGGTAATGTGGTGGGGGCGGGATTATGTGTGGTAATGTGGGGTGGTGGGATTATGTGTGGTAATGTGGTGGGGGGCAGGATTATGTCTGGTAATGTGGTGGGGGGCGGGATTTTGTGTGGTAATGTGGTGGGGGCGGGATTGTGTGTGGTAATGTGGTGGGAGGCGGGATTGTGTGGTAATGTGGGGGGGGCGGGATTGTGTGTGGTAATGTGGTGGGGGGCGGGATTGTGTGTGGTAATGTGGTGGGGCGGAATTGTGTGTGGTAATGTGGTGGGGGGCGGGATTATGTGTGGTAATGTGGTGGGGGGGCGGGATTATGTGTGGTAATGTGGTGGGAAGTGGGATCATGTGTGGTAATGTGGTGGGGGGCGGGATTATGTGTGGTAATGTGGTGGTGGGGCGGGATTATGTGTGGTAATGTGGTGGGGGGGCGGGATTATGTGTGGTAATGTGGTGGGGCAGGATTATGTGTGGTAATGTGGTGGGGGGCGGGATTATGTGTGGTAATGTGGTGGGGGGGCGGGATTATGTGTGGTAATGTGGTGGGGGGCAGGATTATGTGTGGTAATGTGGTGGGGGCGGGATTATGTGTGGTAATGTGGTGGGGGGTGGGATTATGTGTGGTAATGAGGTGGGGGGCGGGATTGTGTGTGGTAATGTGGGGGGGCGGGATTATGTGTGGTAATGTGGTGGGGGGGTGGGATTATGTGTGGTAATGTGGTGTGGGGCGGGATTGTGTGTGGTAATGTGGTGAGGGGGTGGGATTGTGTGTGGTAATGTGGTGGGGGGCAGAGCTACTGTGCAGGGGGCGGGATTATGTGTGGTGATGTGGTGGGGGGCGGGATTATGTGTGGTAATGGGGTGGGGGCGGGATTGTGTGTGGTAATGTGGTGGGGGCGGGATTATGTGTGGTAATGTAGGGTGGTGGGATTATGTGTGGTAATGTGGTGGGGGGCAGGATTATGTCTGGTAATGTGGTGGGGGGCGAGATTTTGTGTGGTAATGTGGTGGGGGGCGGGATTGTGTGTGGTAATGTGGTGGGGGGCGGGATTGTGTGTGGTAATGTGGTGGGAGGCGGGATTGTGTGGTAATGTGGGGGGGGCGGGATTGTGTGTGGTAATGTGGTGGGGGGAGGGATTATGTGTGGTAATGTGGTGGGGGCGGGATTATGTGGTAATGTGGTGGGGGGGCGGGATTATGTGTGGTAATGTGGTGGGGGGCAGGATTATGTGTGGTAATGTGGTGGGGGGCGGGATTATGTGTGGTAATGTGGTGGGGGCGGGATTATGTGGTAATGTGGTGGGGGGGCGGGATTATGTGTGGTAATGTGGTGGGGGGCAGGATTATGTGTGGTAATGTGGTGGGGGGCGGGATTATGTGTGGTAATGTGGTGTGGGGCGGGATTATGTGTGGTAATATGGTGGGGGGCAGGATTATGTGTGGTAATGTGGTGGGGGGGCGGGATTATGTGTGGTAATGTGGTGGGGGGGCAGGATTATGTGTGGTAATGTGGTGGGGGGCGGGATTATGTGTGGTAATGTGGTGGGGGGTGGGATTATGTGTGGTAATGTGGTGGGGGGCGGGATTATGTGTGGTAATGTGGTGTGGGGCGGGATTATGTGTGGTAATATGGTGGGGGGCAGGATTACGTGTGGTAATGTGGTGGGGGGGCGGGATTATGTGTGGTAATGTGGTGGGGGGGCAGGATTATGTGTGGTAATGTGGTGGGGGGCGGGATTATGTGTGGTAATGTGGTGGGGGGTGGGATTATGTGTGGTAATGAGGTGGGGGGCGGGATTGTGTGTGGTAATGTGGGGGGGCGGGATTATGTGTGGTAATGTGGTGGGGGGGTGGGATTATGTGTGGTAATGTGGTGTGGGGCGGGATTGTGTGTGGTAATGTGGTGGGGGGGTGGGATTGTGTGTGGTAATGTGGTGGGGGGCAGAGCTACTGTGCAGGGGGCGGGATTATGTGTGGAGATGTGGTGGGGGCGGGATTATGTGTGGTAATGGGGTGGGGGCGGGATTGTGTGTGGTAATGTGGTGGGGGCGGGATTATGTGTGGTAATGTGGGGTGGTGGGATTATGTGTGGTAATGTGGTGGGGGGCAGGATTATGTCTGGTAATGTGGTGGGGGGCGGGATTTTGTGTGGTAATGTGGTGGGGGCGGGATTGTGTGTGGTAATGTGGTGGGAGGCGGGATTGTGTGGTAATGTGGGGGGGGCGGGATTGTGTGTGGTAATGTGGTGGGGGGCAGGATTGTGTGTGGTAATGTGGTGGGGGGCGGGATTGTGTGTGGTAATGTGGTGGGGGGCGGAATTGCGTGGTAATGTGGGGGGGCGGGATTGTGTGTGGTAATGTGGTAGGGGCAGGATTGTGTGTGGTAATGTGGTGGGGGCGGGATTGTGTGTAATAATGGGGTGGGGGCGGGAATATGTGTGGTGATGTGGGGGGCGGAGCTACTGTGCAGGGGGCGGGATTAGTGAGTAATCACGATGCCTCTTATATATATAGATAAGGCATACATTTTGTGCCTCTGAACACTGGTTTACAGTTCATATTTCTGCACTAACATCCTCCTGCTGACATTAGCCTAAAAATGTACAAGACATCCACTTTACTGCGATATTATTAAACCGCTAGTACATGTACTGTACAGGGAACATTACTCTTTCTAGATACGATGAGATGAGGCAGAGACCTGGTCAGAAGCAATCCAGGTTCAATAAACTAAGCATCAATTTTTGGAAAGTTTAGGGCCCACTGCTTGGCTTGGGAAATGGAGATGATGTGTAAAGTATATGAAAGCAGTAGTTGCGACCAAGCTTGTGTCCGGTTGCGCTCTGGCACTTTACAGACATGAGTATCCCAGTCTCTTTGCACCGGATGAAAAAGATTGACGGGCACAGGACTATCACTAGTAGATCAATCTGCCCCCATACAAACATCATGTCATCAGAAGCATATCTGCAGTTATCACCGGGCGATGTGCTTCTGAGAACAATGATTTTTGTTGCTGCTGTGAGATTGAGCTTCCTGCATATGTTGGGGGACACCAGCTTAGCAACGGGACTCAGTCACACAGGCACGTTTTTCTCACAAAAACAGTCCATACTGTTTATTATGGCATCATAAACTGGGTCATGCACAGTCCATTACACTTCATAGAACAGAATAGGCATCAACAGGTGACATTAAGTTGCGGCTTTAACTTAGATATTTCATATACAGCTTTTAACTCACAGTTCAGACACTACACCCGCCAGCCATCCTTGCCTAGTTCCCGGGGGTGTCCGTACGCCTTATCAATGTCTCTAGTCATATAGCACACAAGACACTGATTCACAGTCTCTAAACACGCTGGACCTCACTTCGTCCAGTTACCGTGGGAGACCACACAGTTCATTACTGACCCCCTGTCAGTGCACACAGTTCCCCATATGCTGGGTTACCTTCCAGGAGCTCCTGCTCCACACGCTGACTCCTGTCAGTCCTCTCTCCTCCAGGGAAACTGCCGAACCAGGATCACCAACTTGCCTGGCAGGCACATATCAGTTAGCCATTCTGTCCAGCGTGTCCACATGGACATTCCTTTTCTGAATCCTGCTCATACAGGTATTGTACATATGACCAGGTTTTAAATACATCAGATAGGGATTACATACATTAGTTAGGACTGCTCTGATATGGGTATACCTTGACGTTTGGTAGAGCGGCTTAATATACATTTTTTGCAAAAAACGTATCAACCAAATACCCTGTTTTTTCCATCTTTTTACTAGCACTTACTGTCCACTGTGATTTTTTTGCAACAGAGTGTTTTTGGTTTTACTGTGCTTTTTTGTGTTTTCAGGTCTCTTGGTGGTGTGGACATGTCTCTACTGGCTTGTTCACTGTGCGTGCAGCTCATGTGTTCTGGTTTTAAATAATTGTTCTCTTGTTTCCACATATCATTTAGTCCAGATCCTCAGACGGGCTGTAATTCCCCCCCCCCCCTTCCTTCCCATGTGCTCTTCAGGAAGTCCTACTCCCAGGACTCCCAACACAGGTTGTGCTATTCAGGAAGTCCTACTCCCAGAACTTCCAACATAGGCCACTGTGTGTGCTGTTCAGGACGTCCGTCCCCACCTGGGACCGTCCAACATACAAATCTCTCAGTGTGCTTTATCAGGGATCCGATCCTACTCCAAGGATCTCCCAACACATAGACTTTTGAGATCCACAGCCTCTCAGTGAGCTATTCAGGGATCCGATCCTACTCCCAGGATCTCCCAACCCACCAGCCGTCCAGGATCTACACACTCTCCATTACAGAGAGCGCAGAGACCATTACAGACTCCATTGCAGGTCCATATACAGGAACCATGTGATCTACACCCTGGTCACATTATGTAGTTGTAACCACTCCCATAGATGGGGAGGTGTGTGTGTGACTAGTTCGACACGCCCAGCTCTCATAACTAGCCCTGTAAGCCTCCCTTCACAACTATACAAACACTTGTGGGACTACAGGTCCCAGAACAGCAACACTACTTCAGGCTTACATCGCAGACTCCTCCATATTGTATAATGCACCCCTCATAGTCCTCCATATAGCACAATGCATTCCCCACAGTATAATGCACCCCATAGTCCTTCATATAGTACAATGTATTCCCCATGATCCTCCATACAGTATAATGCACTCTCCATAGTCCTCCATACAGTATATTGCAGCCCCCATATAGTACACAAAGTATAATGCACTCCCCATAGTCCTTGATAGAGTATAATGCAGCCCCCACATAGTCCATACAGTATAATGCACAACATATAGTCCTTGATAGAGTATAATACAGAGCCCATAGAGTATATTGCAGCCCCCCATAGAGAATAATGCAGGCCCTTTTTAGAGTACAATACACACCCCATAGTTCTGCAGTATTATGGCCACCACATACTTATTTAAAAACAAAACAAAACAATACAATACTCAGCTCCCCCACTGCTCCGCTCTCTGCAGCGCATCTACTCAGCAGCATCACTGCCCGGCACAGTATGGCATGCGATGAAGTTACATCATTGTGCCTGCTGCATCAAAAACATAGGGAAAATGATAGGATGGGGAGCGTCACGTGTTGCGCTCTCCTCCATCATTGCTTTCAACTGTATCAGCATCTATGATACTGATACAGTCGAATGCGCAATCCAGGGCTGAAACTGGCCCTAGCACCAGGACCCCCTGACTCACGGACCCCATAGTGGCCATTGACTGGGGGCTCCTGGGGGAGTGGGGGCAAATGCCTAGTTTGCCTGCCCCACTAGCAATGCACTGGCAGTAGTGGTGTGCACTGGAATAAAACTTTATTTCAAGAGTCATCCAGCCAGGTAAGTTTATGCAGATGACCAATTCTTCTATCGATCCCTGACAGCAGCATTGCTCACAAAACTACTTTTTTATTTTACAGGGAAACAGCTGTTTTCACCAGTCAATCGATGAACTGAATTATAATGGCCATGTGGATTTTGCTGGTGAATTTTTTTTTTTCTGAAAATCAAGTGATTCCATGATAATCAACGACTGAACAGTAGTGGCTAATTGCTGCTGTGGTTTTTTAACTGTGTTATGGCTGCACCACTTTGCCTTCACCGCTACACAAGCAAATGAGCAGTCCGACATATTAGGCAGTTAAGTAAATAGTGCTGTTACTACATGTAATAGAAAACCTAATCTGGGACCTAATCCTGACACTAAGAATACATTAGCACAAGCAATCAATGATAATTCAAGTGCGTAGAAATGTATGTTGTAGCTTGGAGATCTGTTACAGGACCTGCTCACACAAGCATTTCTACACTGTGCAGGGTCAATCACTAGTAATCAAGGGAGAAATCACAGAAATATACAAATAAAAGCTACAAATTAAACCAATAACAGCTTCTGTTCCTGTTCTAGCTCAGGTCTTAGTTCTGAACTTCATATTCCAATGTTCATCATGTTATAAGGCTTCGTGCCCGCGATCAGGCATAGTAGTGTTTTGGGCGCATAGTATTTTCGCTGTGTCCATAATGCTGCGTTCTACTTTACATACTTGTGTTTTGGAACTATGAGGATTTACCGCATGTAATAGCAGTCTATTGGGGAGAATACACAGACGAGACAAGCGTATCCGCTAGAGAAATTGACATGCTGCAGATTGTAAACCCTAACCGTGAGTTTGCATTAATAAGAAGCACAGTGGACATGAGATTTCTATATATCCCATCCACGGTGCTTGTAATGTAGAGCATACGCTGTGTCCAAAACGCTACTATTCCTGATCGTGGGCAAACAGCCTTAAATGACATACTTCATTAAATCGTTGTTAAAAGGTTGTACCAACTTTTCATGGCTCTATCTGAAGCATTTTGACTAACACATGGCCTTAATTGTAGCATATACGAATATCATGACTAGCAATTTAATACAGCACACAGCTGGTCCTCTGTTGTTACGTCACTCTTGTACATATACAGTTGACACCAGAAGTTTATATACACTATATGAAATGACACATATGCATGTTTTTCTCAATATCTGACACAAAATGAGAATAATCCTTTCCTGTTTTAGGTCAATTAGGATTACCATGATAATTAATTTTTGCAAAATCACACACTGGAGCATCATATATTGGGCCCATTATATATGGAGCATTATATGGGCCCATCATACAATGGAGCATCATATAAGGGGCCCACTATATATGGAGCATTATATGGGGCCATCATACACTGGTGCATCATATATGGGGCCCATTACATATGGAGTATTATATGGGCCCATCATACACTGGTGCATTATATATCGGGCCCATTATATATGGAGCTTTATATGGGACCCATTATATATGGAGCACCATACACTGGTGCATCATATATGAGACCCATCATACACTGGTGCATCCTATATAGGTCCTATTATATATGGAGCATCATATGGGGTGTATTTTATATGGAGCATCTTATGGGGCCCATTATATATGAAGCAACTTATGGGGCCCATTATATATGGAGCATTATATGGGGCTCATTATACACTCACTGGCCACTTTATTAGGTACACCTGTCCAACTTCTTGTTAACACTTAATTTCTAATCAGCCAATCACATGGCGGCAACTTAGTGCATTTAGGCATGTAGACATGGTCAAGACAATCTCCTGCAGTTCAAACCGAGCATCAGTATGGGGAAGAAAGGTGATTTGAGTGCCTTTGAACGTGGCATGGTTGTTGGTGCCAGAAGGGCTGGTCTGAGTATTTCAGAAACTGCTGATCTACTGGGATTTTCACGCACAACCATCTCTAGGGTTTACAGAGAATGGTCCGAAAAAGAAAAAAAATCCAGTGAGCGGCAGTTCTGTGGGCGGAAATGCCTTGTTGATGCCAGAGGTCAGAGGAGAATGGGCAGACTGGTTCGAGCTGATAGAAAGGCAACAGTGACTCAAATCGCCACCCGTTACAACCAAGGTAGGCCTAAGAGCATCTCTGAACGCACAGTGCGTCAAACTTTGAGGCAGATGGGCTACAGCAGCAGAAGACCACACCGGGTACCACTCCTTTCAGCTAAGAACAGGAAACTGAGGCTACAATTTGTACAAGGTCATCGAAATTGGACAGTAGAAGATTGGAAAAACGTTGCTTGGTCTGATGAGTCTCAATTTCTGCTGCGACATTCGGATGGTAGGGTCAGAATTTGGCGTAAACAACATGAAAGCATGGATCCATCCTGCCTTGTATGGAGCATCTTTGGGATGTGCAGCCGACAAATCTGCGGCAACTGTGTGATGCCATCATGTCAATATGGACCAAAATCTCTGAGGAATGCTTCCAGCACCTTGTTGAATCTATGCCACGAAGAATTGAGGCAGTTCTGAAGGCAAAAGGGGTCCAACCCGTTACTAGCATGGTGTACCTAATAAAGTGGCCGGTGAGTGTATATGGAGCATTATATGGGGCCCATTCTGTTTGGAGCAATATATGGGACCCATCATATACTGGAGCATTATATGGGGCCCCTCATATACTGTATGGAACATTATATGAGGCCCATTACGTATGGTGCAATATATGGGGCTCATACTGTATGGAGCATTAGATGGGGCTCATTATACTGTTTGGAGCATTATATGGGGCTCATTATTCTTTATGGGGCATTATATGGGCCCATTATACTGTATGGAGCAATATATGGGGCTTATTATACTGTATGAAGCAATATATGGGGCCTATTATATACTGTATGGAGCAATGTATGAAGCTCATTATACTGTACGAAGAAATATGTTGCATGCATATTGCATGGAGTATTACTGTATATGTGGTCCATTATTCTGTATGGAACAATATATGGGGATCATTATTCTGTATGGAGCAATATATGGGGCATATTATTCTGTATGGAGCACTATGTAGTGCCCAAAATACTGTATGGAGCAATATATGGGGCTTATTATTCCGTGTGGAGCACTATGTGGTGCCCATAATACCGTATGGAGCACTATATGGGGTTCATTATTCTGTAAGGAGCCCTATATGGTGCCCATAATACTGTATGGAGGACTATACTGTCCGGTTTCTGAGCTATTGTAAAGTTTACAAAATATATCACTCATGCAATGTAAGTAGTAAGTGATATATTTGACATTGTTCTATACCTATATTTCTCTGCTGTATCTGTGCATCATGAATTGTGGTATGCGTTAAAGGGGCCCAGTGAGACTCTTTTGTCCGGGGCCCACGAAAACCTGGACTCAGCCCAGCATAAATCCCATATGAAACAATTAGCTGAATTCACGATGAACTGTACAAGGGTGAAAAACACAGTCATAAATATCCGTACAAATCTTTTCAGATTGAAAAAATTTCGGGACACATCACATTTTTTTTATGGACATGGGAAAAAAGTGCCCTACTATTACAGGAATTTCTGAATGGTTGGCAACCCTAAATATCCATTTATGAGCAGTGTTTCTTGTTACTTATTTAGGGTACAATAATGCAACCAGACTTACTGGTAATATTGTAATTAACTGAAGATATTAACGCTAAAGGAAGATGCCACTGCAACAATGCATTAAAGGGAACCTGTCACCTGAATTTGGCGGGACAGGTTTGCGGTCATATGGGCGGGGTTTTTGGCTGTTTGATTCACCCTTTCCTTACCCGCTGGCTGCATGCTGGCCGCAATATTGGGTTGAAGTTCATGCTGTGTCCTCCGTAGTACACGCCTGCGCAAGGAAATCTTGCCTTGCGCACGCGCAGTATGCTTTGCCTAACTGCGGTCAAAGCCGAAAAGCATTAGTGTGCATGCGCCGGCGCACTATGTCCTGGAAGTATTTCGCTGTGTTCCGGGACATAGTGCGCCGCCGCATGCGCACTAATGCTTTTCGGCTTTGCCCGCAGTTGGGCAAAGCATACTGCGCGTGCGCAAGGCAAGATTGCCTTGCGCAGGTGTGTACTACGGAGGACACAGCATGAACTTCAACCCAATATTGCGGCCAGCATGCAGCCAGCGGGTAAGGAAAGGGTGAATCAAACACCCAAAAACCCCGCCCATATGACCGCAAACCTGTCCCGCCAAATTCAGGTGACAGGTTCACTTTAAGTCAGTGGAAAAGTCTGTACATTCATTGGTTTGACACTGCACCATAGTATAAAATGTATTAATAAATAATGATAAATCTATATTATTATGTATTTTCCCGGTGGTCATGACATATATTTCACAAAGGCGATGCACCCAATTAAAGGAAATATTTGACAGGAACATTGCCTCATTGCCTTGGAATATGGATTTAAAGGGCACTTAGAGTTCTACAAGCTTGAGTGAATGCTGGGCCCCAAGATAACACATGTCAGGGGATAAACACAAGATGTCAGCCCATGAAAAGGATTTTACTGCCAAGCAGATTTTCTAGAACAACCTTAGGAGAACACAAAGCCGTTAGTGTTATTTGTCACAAAATACATCAAATCTAGGAAGAAAACAAATCAGCATAACAGAAATAATGTTATATTACTAACATAAAAGATACGTACTATTCCTCATAGGAAAGTTATCTATTGTTGTTATTTTATGTTACATTTTTGATAAGTATTAAAAGTGAAAAAAAGTCTATTAAAAAAGATCAGTCATCTTTCAGGGTCTCATACAGACGCCTGCTTTCCAAGTACGTGTTGTAGCCATGTACCCATTATAGTCTATGGTATCTTCACATGTCTGTGCTCGATGCAGAGACATGTCTGTTTTTGATCAAGTAACGGATCATACATGCCTATAAGGCCGGTTTCACATTTGCGGTTGTGTCCGCAGCGTTTCGGACGTATACATCAGCATGCGTCTTGATTTTCTATCTTTAACATTGTGGACGTAGGATCATGTGTTTGCATGCGTTCACCTGTGCTTGCTTACGCATGCGTTTTTTCACGGAGTGCGGCGGGGCGCGGCTAACACCATGTTGGAATTTTTGAGGCAAATTTCCGTCAAATATGCGCAGGCATGCGCATGTGGATGAGTGCATTAAAAAAACGCATTACTGTCTATGGGAACTCATGCGTATGCATGTGTTTGCGAAAGCATGCGTTCGATGCGCTTGCGTACTTCGGACTGCGCATGTCCAGGAACAGATTTAGACACTCCTATTGAGATATGCCCTCCTGGAAATATCAAACGCATGCGCATAAAAAGCGCAAACCCTGCATTTTTTGCTGTTATGCGTAAGCTGATGAGGATAAAAAATGCTGCGTTTGCATGCGTTTTCACATGCGTTTGCGGTCGATACGCTGTTGACTCAACCGCAAATGTGAACCTAGCCTAAGTCCATGAAAATCACGGCCAGCATGCAGATGCCATATGTGTATGATCTGTGCAGTGTAATGGGTAGGAGAAGCTTTGTGATTTTTTTTTCATATGATGGTAAAAACTGATACACTGACAAAATAGTCAGAGAAATAATCAAGGGGGTTCCAGCATCCGCTTCATTATATAGAGATAAAACAAGACTTTTAAGTAGAAAAAAATAAAATTATATGACCAAAACATGCCAAAAAATGGGGGAGAAGCCCATGTTTCATCATGCAATGGTAAAAATCAACATTTAGTGTTTTACCATCGCATGACGAAACATGGGCTTTGAGGGGCACTTCAATCTTTTATTGGATGCCCCCTGACGGTGTACCCATTGAAAGGGTTAAGCTTCAGTGTCCGATGTTTATTCACCCCTTCATGTTTTGTCACCCAATGACCCCTTTTCTACTCCCTTTATGCCAAGGCAAAGTAGACCTGTCATTGGCTACAACAGAAAAAAGTGAAGGTTCTGGAGTGGCCATCTCAGTCTCCCGACCTTAATATCATTGAGCCACTCTGGGGAGATCTCAAGCGCGCACTTGATGCTAGACATCCCAGGAATTTACAGGAACTTAAGGCTTTTTGCCAAGAAGAGTGGACAGCTTTACCATCTGAGAAAATAAAGAAGCTCATCCACAACTACCACAAAAGACTTCAAGCTGTCATTGATGTTAGAGGGGGCAATACACAGTATAAAGAAATGGGGTATGTAAACTTTTGATCAGGGTCATTTGGATGTTTTGGGTTGTCATTATGATTTAAAAAGAGAAAACAGTAGTTTGACAATAAATGGCTTCACCCAACCACTAACCATGAGTGGAGAAAAAGTTTTGGTGTTATCATTCATATTCTCTGAAAAAAGGCCAAGAAAGTAAAAATTCTGCTGAGGTATGTAAACTTATGAGAACAATTATATATATATATATATATATATATATATATATATATATATATATATATACACTCACTGGCCACTTTATTAGGTACACCTGTCCAACTTCTTGTTAACACTTAATTTCTAATCAGCCAATCACATGGCGGCAACTCAGTGCATTTAGGCATGTAGACATGGTCAAGACAATCTCCTGCAGTTCAAACCGAGCATCAGTATGGGGAAGAAAGGTGATTTGAGTGCCTTTGAACGTGGCATGGTTGTTGGTGCCAGAAGGGCTGGTCTGAGTATTTCAGAAACTGCTGATCTACTGGGATTTTCACGCACAACCATCTCTAGGGTTTACAGAGAATGGTCCGAAAAAGAAAAAAAATCCAGTGAGCGGCAGTTCTGTGGGCGGAAATGCCTTGTTGATGCCAGAGGTCAGAGGAGAATGGGCAGACTGGTTCGAGCTGATAGAAAGGCAACAGTGACTCAAATCGCCACCCGTTACAACCAAGGTAGGCCTAAGAGCATCTCTGAACGCACAGTGCGTCGAACTTTGAGGCAGATGGGCTACAGCAGCAGAAGACCACACCGGGTACCACTCCTTTCAGCTAAGAACAGGAAACTGAGGCTACAATTTGTACAAGCTCATCGAAATTGGACAGTAGAAGATTGGAAAAACGTTGCTTGGTCTGATGAGTCTCGATTTCTGCTGCGACATTCGGATGGTAGGGTCAGAATTTGGCGTAAACAACATGAAAGCATGGATCCATCCTGCCTTGTATGGAGCATCTTTGGGATGTGCAGCCGACAAATCTGCGGCAACTGTGTGATGCCATCATGTCAATATGGACCAAAATCTCTGAGGAATGCTTCCAGCACCTTGTTGAATCTATGCCACGAAGAATTGAGGCAGTTCTGAAGGCAAAAGGGGGTCCAACCCGTTACTAGCATGGTGTACCTAATAAAGTGGCCGGTGAGTGTATATATATATATATATATATATATATATATATATATATATATATATATATATATATATATATATACTGTATATATATTAGGTAGAATAAAAGCTGGCAATTCATGTGTCCACATGAATTGCCAGCTTTTCAAAGGACACCGATGCGTTAACATCATACAGCACTAGCATGGTCCGAGTGTGATTTTGTCTTGCACCCTTAGGCTTACATTGGCGAGTCTCAGCTGAGTCTCGGTAACAATCGCTGCATGCTGTGATTTTATACACACGCAGAATATGGCTGAGAAACCCTGATATGAGCTGCCCCATAGAGTCACACTGGTCCGAGTGCTATGCGATGTTTTGTCTCATAGCACTCGGCTGTATTCTATGGTAGTGTGACTCCAGCTTTATTCTGACTCTTTCATTATAATTCTAATGAGACTGTTGGAAAGTCACTTTATAGAACAGGGGGTACGAGTCTGGTATAAGAATTTGTCAAGGCTCACCAGGTGAGGAGCATTTGCTAAACCCCAGGTCCGAATGGGCATACGGATCACATGCGTTGATGCAGCATGCTGGTAGGCACGTGGGCGGCAAGATCTTGGCCCACTCAGGATTCTCAGGAGCAGCAGGACAGATGAAGTGGAACCCAGCAGGGATGTAAACAAGTAGAACACAATCACACAGAAGGTGGAGCACACCACAGAGGTCTAGAAACTCAATATCAACACACAGGTGTGTGTATGTGTGTGTCAATGGGCCGTAAACAGGTCTAGGGAGACTATTTCAATGATCTACGCAGGGCAACCTCCAAACCCAGAATGGAGCACAACAGAGGGTAGCACACCCAGGAGAAGGGAGCAAAGCCCAGGATACTTGGGACAGATGTGTAACAGGATTAGTGGCCAGTGTAAAAACTTTTTTTTGTTTTATATACAGTGGGTATGTGTGGAAGACTGGGCTAAAATCACACCTGAGCAATATATGCGATTAGTTTTTCAATACAGGAGGAGTCTTGAAGCTATCATGACCAACAAAGATATTTGTACAAAGTATTAAATACATTTCAGCAAGCGTGTTGGATACATTCTCCCTGTGCAATTTTCAATTATTACACATAAGCTATGGACATCTACAGTTTGATTTCTTTGCCTGTGATGATTGGATGGGTTGTTATCGACATCTGGTGAGAATTTCATGTCAATAGCACCTTTAGAAATACATTTACCTAGAAAATTGGCGATGTGTTCAATACTTATTTCATTCACTGTGTGTGTGTATATATATATATACGGTATATATATATATATATATATATATATATATATATATATATATATATATATATATATATATATATATATATATATAAAATAATATATATACTTATAGAGTTGTGGCCAAAAGTATTGACACCCCTGCAATTCTGTCAGACAATACTCAGTTTCTTCCTGAAAATGATTGCAATCACAAATTCTTTGGTATTATTATCTTCATTTAATTTGTCTGAAATGAAAAAACACAAAAGAGAATGAAGCAAAAGGCAAAACATTGATCATTTCACACAAAACTCCAAAAATGGGCCAGACAAAAGTATTGGCACCCTCAGCCTAATACTTGGTTGCACAACCTTTAGCCAAAATAACTGCGACCAATCGCTTCCGGTAACCATCAATGAGTTTCTTACAATGCTCTGCTTTGTAAGAAACCATTCTTAGACCATTCTTCTTTGGCAAACTGCTCAAGATCCCTGATATTTGAAGGGTGCCTTCTCCAAACTGCCATTTTTAGATCTCTCCACAGGTGTTCTATGGGATTCAGGTCTGGACTCATTGCTGGCCACCTTAGAAGTCTCCAGTGCTTTCTCTCACACCATTTTCTAGTGCTTTTTGAAGTGTGTTTTGGGTCATTGTCCTGCTGGAAGACCCATGACCTCTGAGGGAGACACAGCTTTCTCACACTGGGCCCTACATTATGCTGCAAAATTTGTTGGTAGTCTTCAGACTTCATAATTCCATGCACACGGTCAAGCAGTCCAGTGCCAGACGCAGCAAAGCAACCCCAAAACATCAGGGAAACTCCGCCATGTTTGACTGTAGGGACTGTGTTCTTTTCTTTGAATGCCTCTTTTTTTCTCCTGTAAACTCTATGTTGATGCCTTTGCCCAAAAAGCTCTACTTTTGTCTCATCTGACCAGAAAAACATTCTTCCAAAATGTTTTAGGCTTTTTCAGGTAAGTTTTGGCAAACTCCAGCCTGGCTTTTTTATGTCTCGGGGTAAGATGTGGGGTCTTTCTGGGTCTCCTACCATACAGTCCCTTTTCATTCAGACGCCGACGGATAGTACGGGTTGACACTGTTGTACCCTCGGACTGCAGGCAGCTTGAACTTGTTTGGATGTTAGTCGAGGTTCTTTATCCAACATCCGCACAGTCTTGCGTTGAAATCTCTTGTCAATTTTTCTTTTCCGTCCACATCTAGGGAGGTTAGTCACAGTGCCATGGGCTTTAAACTTCTTGATGACACTGCGCACGGTAGATACAGGAACATTCAGGTCTTTGGAGATGGACTTGTAGCCTTGAGATTGCTCATGCTTCCTCACAATTTGGTTTCTCAAGTCCTCAGACAATTCTTTGGTCTTCTTTCTTTTCTCCATGTTCAATGTGGTACACACAAGGACAGAGGTTGAGTCAACTTTAATCCATGTCAACTGGCTGCAAGTGTGATTTAGTTATTGCCAACACCTGTTAGGTGCCACAGGTAAGTTACAGGTGCTGTTAATTACACAAATTAGAGAAGCATCACATGATTTTTCCAACAGTGCCAATACTTTTGTCCACCCCCTTTTTATGTTTGGTGTGGAATTATATCCAATTTGGCTTTAGGACAATTTGTTTTGTGTTTTTTCATTTAAGACAAATTAAATGAAGATAATAATACCAAAGAATTTGTGTTTGCAATCATTTTCAGGAAGAAACTGAGTATTATCTGACAGAATTGTAGGGGTATCAATACTTTTGGCCACAACTGTATATATACACACAGTATAATTAACATTATCAAAAATAAAATACATTTAATGTAAAAGCTTAATTTACACAATTAGTTCTGTTACACAATTTCTTTTAAACCAAATTGAACTATCTACTATAAAAAATTCTACATAAAGAAAAATATGTACGGTACTATCTGCTACTGTGGAGGTACAAAGTTTAATATATTTGGGACTTTGATTATCACTTGCGGAATAAACCCCATTACACAGAGTATCGGTGCTCAGCACACTACAGACTCTCGTCAATAAAAGAGTAAATGGATGGACTATGGGGAAACCGCGAAGGATTTTATTTTGCTTTAGGTCTGGATTTTGCTAATGAGGCTATATAGGGTCAATATTTTGATACATTATTATTTATTTTATATACGGCTCGTTAAGCCTATAGAGAAATAGGTGAATTCTCATGGAGAGGAAAAACTAATTCTAAGAAAGACTCAATTTAATAAAGCATTCTGTTACCTTGACAGATCCAGAAGAAGATGGAGCTCTAGGGATTTATTAAAACTTCTAGCAAGTCTTACACTCGTCAGCTGTACTCTATATGTCACATAGAAAGTACATATACGGTTTCACTCATTCGATCCACAACTTTCTACTATATGATTTCTCTTACAGGTTTCTTACAAATTATTTTAGTATCTGCTTGAAAAGTTAACAAAATGAAATCAATTACAATTTTTACTTTATACCCTACATGAATAATGTTCATATAAAATAGTCTGTATGAGCGCACAGAGAAATGATTTTCATATTGATGCCTCTGAGATATTAAAATAAATGGCTTCTTCCTTTCCATGCACAAGAGATGAAAGCATTTCCGATCACGTGAATGAAAAGCGCTATGTGCTACCACTAATGGGCCTGTGGTTACAGCATTTACAGTGCTCAACATATACTCCAAGCTCAAGTAAATGTGGTGTACGGTATTAACGGGGTGTACTAATTAATAATAGATACAGCTCGTACAATGTAGAAACTGATGCTGTTCCATGTTTCCAATTTTTTGCTCCTAAACTTTTTCAAAATACAGTTTGACAGACATCCATAATAATAAAAAAAAAAGTGCGAGACGTTTAGGACAAAAGAAAATGAATGGTGACTTTCCTTCCCTTTTAACCATTTTGGGTAAGTGTGTTATGTGTTTTTATTACATTCAATGTGGTTCTAAGAGTCTCGTATTAGTTCTCTAATTGTCATGGTCACATGTATAAAGCCTCTCCCTTCTATGAGCTTACATTCAGTCTTTGTCATCATTATTTCTGTGCAAATACTTTAAACTGTCAAAGTCCCTGCAAGTTGCTGAACATAGAAGAATCATAAATGCATGATTTCTTTCTTTTTATATACTGATACCCTTCAGTAGCATGACAAGTATTAAAAATGAACTTGTTACACAATTTAAGGAGCCCAAATCACGTGCAGTGTGAATCAGATCCTGGCCACACGACTGCAGCCACGTATTTTTGAAATCACAGTAGAAGGGACCTGTCAATTACAGATAACAGCGCTGGGAGGAGCCGGCCAAAGTCAGCTCTGCCCTAGTCTCATCTCTGGTTATGGTTTCCGACTGGATCTCCTAATCATATTTTCTCTGAAACGCAATTCCTGGCTACAGTCGTGCAGCCCTTGTTCTGACATATGCTGCCCATGGTTTAGACATCATTTTAAATATGAAATATTCCTTTAAATGGAATACTAGATCTCAGTGATTTTCCACTTAAATGATAAACTTTACATGAGCTAATCAATTTTCCTCCTCACTTAGGTTTTATGCATGTGAACAAATCATGGCTCCCAGAGAGGGGCACAGGGATCACTTTACTGTAATATGTCTATGAATTAATTAAAATAATGTGATGCAGGTCCTGACCTGGAATGAACACTTTTGGAAGAGGATTACATAAACCCCACTTCCGTTCAACCCAGGAAATTAGGGACAGTTGGAAACTATGTGCTCCTCTCATTTCAACTAACTCACACTAAAATATAAAAAAAGTGATCATACACAGAAAAAATGAATGTCGAATGCAATAACCAATTTGTTATTGAATTATACACAAACATCTGTTCACGATGGTCAATGGCAGATTACAGTGCGCTAGAAAAAGAAATCTGTGCTGAATTTTTTTCTGTTTCATTAGATGATGCTACCTAAGTATGGCTGATCATACATTGTACAAGCCCCCCTTCTTACTTTCCTTCTTTTACTTTTTGAAACTATGTCTGTGATCAGGTATTAATGGTAAGATTGTCTATGGTAGTCAGAAAACTAAAATTTATTTTAAACCTAAATGTCTGTCTATTTAATGTCATACTCAAATCTCTTTTCTCACATACTTCAATTAAAAAGTCTCTACCGTTCCCTCACTACTCTATCAAATAGCTTTATTTTTTTACCACTTCCAAGTTGATAAGACTATTTGTTTGAGAATGCCAGAGCATGCTGGGATAGTAAAATGAGTCACTTTGCAGGGGCAGTGCTGGTCTCCGCTTTTCGTGCAAACCGGTATGCTTCCAACAACATGCACTGACAGTGCGCTCTCCTGCTGGCTTGTTACTTGTGATCAGAGCCGGTAAGTGAGCGCAATGTCACTGCGCATATTTCACAGTGACAAGAAGCTACTGAGAATGCACCAGAATTGACAATCGACGTATGTTCAGTAGAGCATTGACTAGCCGAGCCCCTGGAACGGATGTCAATGATAACGCTTCGTTTCAGGGAGGGGGCAGAGGCTGTAGCAGTGACCGCAGCCTCTTCCCCCTGATAATGATTTGTTTGACTATCCCAGTGATTTTCAAACGAAGTTTGATCAAAGAGCAAGCAGTAAAAAAAATAGAGCAGTTGGACAGGGTAGTGAGGAAACAATAGGGACTTTTTAATGAATGTATATTAGAAAAAAAGATTAGATTATAACAATCGACAGGCATTTAGGATTAAAATAAAGTTTAGTTTCGGACCACCCTTTTAAGTGTATGACTAGCTTTAAGGCATACTTCTTGACAAAAAAAACCTCATCCCCTTAGGTGGACAACACTTTTCAGCTTGTTACATTCTTTATGAGTTTCAAGTTTAGTTGGTGCTCCAAAAGTGCCATAAACATGAAATTCTAGTAAAAAGTCATCATTTAGGAGATTTTAGTTACCTTTTGTGCACCTAGGCATACACAAACACTTGCTTGGTCTCTACTCCCTGTTAGAGACCGCTCCCGGGGGACATATTTACCTAAAAAGACTTGTACTGTGCCACTAGGCAGCCATATCTGAAGGACAGCTTGTATAGGTGCAAGTCAAGCAGGAACCACATTCTGGTTATGGTAAACAACCTAATTGTAAAACAGGTTTTCTCATCATGGCCACACTCAGCAGGGTGTTCGCAGCTCTGTCATCCATAATCCCAACAGTCATACTCTCAATACATCTGCCTCTTCGGTCTCCTTTCCTCTGAGATGTAGCACTTTTGTGGCTGTGAACAAATTGCCCTCAGGGTGCTTTCGTACAGGGTTTTTGTCCATGTCTGTTGGTCCCGTCAAGGCTTCCGTCCAAAGCACCCCCTCACCCCCACTCTGCAGAACAGAATTTGGACCTATGCGCCCATGGGGCCATAGACTATAATGGTACCAGCAGAGTCATTATTTGCTCTGATGTGCATCATTTTAGGGCAGACACCCAGATGTAGTAGACTGAGTCTGAGTGTATTTCTCCATTAAGCATACACACCCGAAAAGTATGCACATTAGAGCACATGACTCTGTTGGCACCATTATAGTCTATGACCCCGTCGGTGTATAGGTCTAAATCCCGTTTTGCGGATGTAATGAACGTGGGCAAAAACATTGTGTGAAACCACCGTTACATACACAGGATGGTAGATAGACACCAGACATCAAGGGACACTCCATATACAAGCTTTTCTGAAATTCCTCAAACAGAGGCAACCAGAAATCAGTCAGTCTCACCAAGAAGAATACTCCTATTCGTGCTCTGTGTCACGCCCGCAGGTGGCACACGTGGTTTCGTGGACCCACAGTACCGGGTATGCCTAAGGAGCGTAGCTAATCGGCTACCTTGTGTTCCCTGGAGCTCCTGAAGGGGGAGACAGGCTGGGCTGCAGGTAGCCGACAGGCACCACTCCTAGGCAGAACCCGGTACTGCAGCTGCTGATCCCAGGGGTCAAGTTCACTGACTCTGATAAGGACTAGGACTCTGTTCAGACTACTAGGTTCTGGCTTGTCCACAGAACAGTTACTAACACAGACTCGGGATACAAATAAAAAAAGACTGACTGGCACCTCCAAATCAGAAAACTGGTGTGTACAGGTGCGAACTAGGAGTAGCCATCTCTATATACAGCAAACAAATAAAGTTGCCCTCTGTAGCGCTAAAGCATATCAATATGAAATATGAATAGCAATACTGCTCTAGATAATAAGAAAAAATGGAGATAGTTAGCACGTAATTTGGCCAATTCATGCAGGCCCAGCAGCCATCAACAAGGCCATCAACAAGGCGACCTCGAGTTAACTGGGAACCTGTGTGTCTAGTGTGAATACCTCTCTTAGGCTAAAGCCTGAATCTATGGGTAGGTAGGATCCTGCTGCAAATAAAACCGACACAAGCTGATGGGTGGAGTGCTCGCTCATAGAGCCAATATACAAGTAACAATCTCTAGAGTAGCCATCTCTATACATAACAAACTAATAAAGTTGCACTCGGTAGTGCTAAAGCAGGTAAAAACGGACTAGGGATATGTTCAGCCTGGACTGATTTGGAGACTGGTTTTAGCAGTCTGGATACACAGATTATTTGGAGGCACACATACAGACACATGGGTCTCGGACACTGGTACTGGCACTGTCCGCACACAGACTAGGTGACGAGGTTCAGGCACTGGTTGCACTAGGATCAGGGACTTTGAGTTCTGGACCGGCCACACCGGAACCAGGGATTCGGGTTTAGGACAGTGCCCACACAAGGACCAGGGGTTAGTGTTCAGAATACTGGCCACACCGCTACCAGGGGTTTGGGTTCAGAACACTGGCCACACAGGGGCCAGGCGACCTCACAACTGCACTGGTAAAACACCACACTACCTAATGACTGAATGTGCTTCTTGGTGATTCCCTAAGGGGAAGGGAGTCTTTTATACAAGATGCATCCCAACTATTGGCTAGGAGCCATCTTGCAGGTGAACATTAACACTAAATGCCTCTAAGCAATAGGCTGAGGTTAAGAGACCACCACATCAAAACCCTGTCATGGGCAGCCCAATCTCCAGACCTGAACCCCATTGAAAACCTCTGGAATGTAATCAAGAGGATGATGGATAGTCACAAGCCATCAAACAAAGAATAACTGCTTACATTTTTGCACCAGGAGCAGTGTGAAAGACTGGTGGAAAGCATGCCAAGATGCATGAAAGCTGTGATTAAAAATCATGGTTATTCCACAAAATATTGATTTCTGAACTCTTCCTGAATTAAAACATTAGTATTGTTGTTTCTAAATGATTATGAACTTATTTTCTTTGCATTATTTGAGGTCTGAAAGTACTGGTTTGTTTGTTTTTTTAATGTTGACCATTTTTCTTTGTCAGAACAAAAATACAAAATTTATTGCTTGGAAATTTGGAGACAAGTTGTCAGAAGTTTATAGAATAAAAGAACAATTTACATTTTACTCAAAAATATACCTATAAAGAGAAAAATCAGACAAACTGAACATTTTGCACTGGTCTCTTAATTTTTGCCGGAACTGTATATCTGCACGCTGCCCCTGTAAGAGTTGGTGGAAAATATCTCTTTAGTGAAAACATACTTTCCACTTAATGAGTTAGCAGATAACAGTTGATGGTTATAAAGTTCTATGGAGAACTGTAACTTCAGGAGAACTTGCAGCAGAATGTCTGTGCCCGCCTCTAGGTCCTCCCCTCTTTCCATAGAACTTTATGAGCACCAACTGTGACCTCTCTCATTAATAAGCAAATCTGTCTTAACGATACAGAGTTTACCTGTGAATTCAGAGGAATGGATCAGTCCACGAGGAGAAAACAAGCAGATTTCTGTGGTAAAATATATTATAAAGTTTCTTATTTTCATGTGTGCTATTGGTTGATGAAATAAACATCTGGCTATCCTTTAATGATATTCTGTATAGGAAAAGCCCGCTACAGTTTTTATTTGCTTTCTGTTCCATAGCAAAAGAAAAACTATATGTGAATTTCTGGAGGTCAACTCTTTTGCTTTTATAACTATGATTTTGAGGATAAATTAGCTGAAAATACTATTGGTCAAGAACACAGCGACCTATAATACAGTTGCTATAGGAAACAAGATATCAAACTCATGCTTTGCTACAGTATTTTCTATTCACATTAGCAACTACATTTGCTGAAGTTTCTATATTTCATGCAAGGACCTGAAAAAAAACACAAAACCTATTTCACATCTCTTCCACTATAATTTTCTCTTCTAGAAGTCAGAAAAGGAAACACATCAATCTAAAAACTGCGTTTCCAGTAATAAAGCATTTATGCTCACAATACGCACACTATTTGGATTGTTTAAGAATATTGCCTAGAAAATATGTTAATTTGTCTTGCTGGTGTAAACCCAAACGCAATGGCCACGTGCGCTGTACTACTGAAGGTAACACAGCAGCTTGTTAACATACAGTGGGTACTCAAAGTATTCAGACCCCTTTAAAATTTTCACTCTTTGTTTCATTGCAGCCATTTGGTAAATTCAAAAAAGTTCATTTTTTCTCATTAATGTACACTCTGCACACCATCTTGACTGAAAAAAGCAGAAATGTAGAAATTTTTGCAAATGTAATAAAAAATAAAAACTAAAATATCATGGTCATAAGTATTCAGACCCTTTGCTCAGACACTCCTAGATAAGTCACATGCTGTCCATTTCCTTGTGATACTCCTTAGGCTAGGGTCACATTGCGTTAATGAGTTAACGCTAACGGACTACGTTGCACGGCGAAAATGTCGCAATTAACGCCGTGCAACGTTAGCGCACCCATTGACAGCAATGTTATTTTTGCCTGTAGCGCATCGCTAGCGCATGCCATTTTTGGCACGCGCTAGCGATGTGCCGTTCTTTTGTGATGGACCTCGGACGCTGCTTGCAGCGTCCGAGGTGCGCCCGAGGTCCGTTCCTCGCTACCGCAGATCGGGGATCTGCGCTAGCGGGGACGGCGAACGTGGACCCTAGAGAAACATTGCGTTAGCGCAATCCGCTAGCGCTATGCGCTTAACGGATTGTCCTAACGCAATGTGAACCTAGCCTTAAAGGGATTCTGTCACCTGAATTTGGAGGGAACAATTTTCAGCCATAGGGGCGGGATTTTCGGGTGTTTGATTCACCCTTTCCTTACCCGCTGGCTGCATGCTGGCTGCAATATTGGATTGAAGTTCATTCTCTGTCCTCCGTAGTACATGCCTGCACAAGGCAATCTTGCCTTACGCAGGCGTGTATTATGGAGGACAGAGAATGAACTTCAATCCAATATTGCAGCCAGCACGCAGCCAGCGGGTAAGGAAAGGGTGAATCAAACACCTGAAAACCCCGCCCCTACGGCTGAAAATTGTTCCCTCCAAATTCAGGTGACAGAGTCCCTTTAAGATGGTTCTACTCCATTGGAGTCCAGCTGTGTTTAATTAAGCTGATAGGACTTGATTTGGAAAGGCACACACCTGTCTATATAAGACCTCACAGCTCACAGTGCATGTCAAAACACATGAGAATCATGAGGTCAAAGGCACTGGCCAAGGAGCTCAGAGACAGAATTGTGGCAAGGCACAAATCTGGCCAAGGTTACAACAGACTTTCTGCAGTACTCTAGGTTCCTAAGAGCACAGTGGCCTTCATAAGAGTTAAATGGAAGAAGTTTGGGACCACCAGAAGTCTTCCTAGACCTGGCTATCCAGCCAAACTGAACAATCGTGTGAGAAGAGCCTTGGTGAGCGAGGTAAAGAAGAACCCCAAGATCACTGTGGATGAGCTCCAGAGATGCAGTAGGTAGATTGGAGAAAGTTCCACAAAGTCTACTATCACTGCAGCCCTCCACCAGTTGGGCCTTTATGGCAGAGTGGCCAGACAGAAGCCTCTCCTCAGTGCAAGACATATGAAGGCCTTCATAGAGTTTGCTAAAAAGCACAGAGTATAGGTCATCAGTGAAAAAGTAGTGGACAACCTCTTTAATGCCATTGTGCTATCTTAAAAGAAACCTGACAGCTGATACACACTGACCGATCATTGGGCACTAACTGTATGAACTCAGTGCAGTGGACGGCTTTTAAACTATGTTTTTCACCATAGAGTGCAGGATAAATGTGCGCTGAGCCTTGCTGCGATCTTTGGGAGGCCGACTGAAAAAATCAACAGCAGGTGAAGAATTGGTTTTATTTAATTTTTACGCTGTTCCTCGTTCCGTATAAGTGATGACGACTTTATTGTCCGGCTCGGTGCGATTAAAGAAATACCAGATTTCTATAATTTTTTTTCTGTTTAGCTGCTGTCACAAACTAAAAAAATGCATTTTGTTGGCATCACCATATTTAGAGAGCTATGATTTTTCCATATTTTTGCCGACAGAGTTATGTGAGGGCTTGCTTTTTGCAGGACGAGTTGACATTTGTATTATTACTATTTTTGGGCTCATGAGTTTTTTTTATCGCTTTTTAATCAAATATTCGGGAGGCAAAATGAACAAAAACCTGCAATTTAGGAATTTTTTTAATGCCGTTCCGCATGTGGTAACATTGATAAAGCAGCTTTATCCTTCAGGTCAGTACGATTGCAGTGATACCACATTTATATGTTTTGTTATGTTTTAGTGCTTTTACACAATAAAAACTATTTTATATCATTATTTTTGCATCACTTTATCCTGAGAGCTATAATTTTTTTATTTTTCTGCTGATGGAGCAGTATGGAAGTTTGCTTTTTTAATTCTTTTGTTCAGCAGTATGATCATAAAGCATTTTGTTTTGCCTTATTTTTTTTTTCCTTTTAGTGTTCACTGAAGGGACTAACTAGTGGGACTGTTTTACTGTTTTATAGGCTGCTTCGGACGCGGCGATACCAAACGTGCACTTTTATCTTTTTTTCATAAAAATGAATTTATGGGTACTGAATAAATATAAATATATATATATATATATATATATATATATATATATATACCAAAAGTTTGGACACCCCTTCTCATTTGAAGATTTTTCTGTATTTCTGTATTTTCATGACTATGTATGAAAATTGTACATTCACACTGAAGGCATCAGAACTATGAATATATATATGTATGTACTGTATACGTGTGTATATGTTTTGTTTTGTTTTTACACTTGAACACAGTAGCTGGATGATGGGACTACTACTGTCCCAACCTCCAGCTAGCTGTCACTGTAGGACACACATACAGTACAGACCAAAAGTTAAGACACACCTTCTCATTTAAAGATTTTTCTGTATTTTCATGACTATGGAAATTGTACATTCACACTGAAGGCATCAAAAGTATGAATTTACACATGTGGAATTATATACTTAACAAAAAAGTGTGAAACAACTGAAAATATGTCTTATATTCTAGGTTCTTTAAAGTAGCCACCTTTTGCTTTGATGACTGCTTTGCACACTCTTGGCATTCTCTTGATGAGCTTCAAGAGGTAGTCACTGGGAATGGTCTTCCAATAATCTTGAATGAGTTCCCAGAGATGCTTAGCACTTGTTGGCCCTTTTGCCTTCACTCTGCGGTCCAGCTCACCCCAAACCATCTCGATTGGGTTCAGGTCTGGTGACTGTGGAGGCCAGATCATCTGGCATAGCACCCCATCACTCTCCTTCTTGGTCAAATAGCCCTTACACAGCCTGGAGGTGTGTTTGGGGTCATTGTCCTGTTGAAAAATAAATGATGGTCCAACTAAACGTAAACCGGATGGAATAGCATGCCGCTGCAAGATGCTGTGATAGCCATGCTGGTTCAGTATGCCTTCAATTTTGAATAAATCCCCAACAGTGTCACCAGAAAAGCACCCCCACACCATCACACCTCCTCCTCCATGCTTCACAGTGGGAACCAGGCATGTAGAGTCCATCCGTTCACCTTTTCTGCGTTGCACAAAGACACGGTGGTTGGAACCAAAGATCTCAAATTTGGACTCATCAGACCAAAGCACAGATTTGCACTGGTTTAATGTCCATTCCTTGTGTTCTTTAGCCCAAACAAGTCTCTTCTGCTTGTTGCCTGTCCTTAGCAGTGGTTTCCTAGCAGCTATTTTACTATGAAGGCCTGCTGCACAAAGTCTCCTCTTAACAGTTGTTGTAGAGATGTGTCTGCTGCTAGAACTCTGTGTGGCATTGACCTGGTCTCTAACCTGAGCTGCTGTTAACCTGCGATTTCTGAGGCTAGTGACTCGGATAAACTTATCAGCAGAGGTGACTCTTGGTCTTCCTTTCCTGGGGCGGTCCTCATGTGAGTCAGTTTCTTTGTAGCGCTTGATGGTTTTTGCCACTGCACTTTGGGACACTTTCAAGGTTTTCCCAATTTTTCGGACTGACTGACCTTGATTTCTTAAAGTAATGATGGCCACTCGTTTTTCTATACTTAGCTGCTTTTTTCTTGCCATAATACAAATTCTAACAGTCTATTCAGTAGAACTATCAGCTGTGTATCCACCAGACTTCTGCAAAAGAAAACTGATGGTCCCAACCCCATTTATAAGGCAAGAAATCCCACTTATTAAACCTGACAGGGCACACCTGTGAAGTGAAAACCATTCCCGGTGACAACCTCTTGAAGCTCATCAAGAGAATGCCAAGAGTGTGCAAAGCAGTCATCAAAGCAAAAGGTGGCTACTTTGAAGAACCTAGAATATAAGACATAATTTCAGTTATTTCACATTTTTTGTTAAGCATATAATTCCATGTGTGTTAATTCATAGTTTTGATGCCTTCAGTGTGAATGTACAATTTTCATATTCATGAAAATACAGAAACATTTTTAAATGAGAAGGTGTGTCCAAACTATAATTGTCTAAGGGTCACTTCTGTCTTTCTGTCTGTCTGTCTGTCACGGATATTCATTGGTCGCGGCCTCTGTCTGTCATGAAATCCAAGTCGCTGATTGGTCTCGCCAGCTGCCTGTCATGGCTGCCGCGACCAATCAGCGACGGCCATAGTCCGATTAGTCCCTCCCTACTCCCCTGCAGTCAGTGCCCGGCGCCCGCTCCATATTCCCCTCCAGTCACCGCTCACACAGGGTTAATGCCGGCGGTAACGGACCGCGTTATGCCGCAGGTAACTCACTCCATTACCGCCGCTATTAACCCTGTGTGACCAAGTTTTTACTATTGATGCTGCCTATGCAGCGTCAATAGTAAAAACATCTAATGTTTAAAAATAGTAAAAAAAATTAAAAATCATTATATACTCACCTTTCCTGCTCCGTCGTGACGCTCCGGTGACCGCTCCATGCAAGCGGCAGGTTCCGGTGCTAAGGATGGTCTGCGACAAGGACCTGCCATGACGTCACGGTCATGTGACCGCGACGTCATCACAGGTCCTGCGCGCCTGCGCGAGAAGGACCTGCCGTGACGTCATGGTCATGTGACCGCGACAGTCATGTGACCGCGACGTCATCACAGGTCCTGCGCGCCTGCGCGAGAAGGAGGCGACAGGACTACAAGGGTCCTTGGAAGGTGAGTATATGTTTATTTTTTAACCTGTGACATACGTGGCTGGGCAATATACTACGTGGCTCTGTGCTGTATACTACGTAGCTGGGCAATATACTACGTGACTCTGAGCTGTATACTACGTCGCTGTGCAATATACTACGTGGCTCTGTGCTGTATACTACGTCACTGGGCAATATACTACGTAACTGGGCAATATACTATGTGGTTGGGCAATATACTACGTGGCTGGGCAATATACTACGTAACTGGGCAATATACTACGTGGCTCTGTGCTGTATACTACGTCGCTGTGCAATATACTACGTAGCTGGGCAATATACTACGTGACTGGCCAATATGCTACGAGGCTGGGCAATATACTACGTGGCTCTGTGCTGTATACTACATCACTGGGCAATATACTACGTCACTGGGCAATATGCTACGTGGCTGGGCAATATACTACGTGGGCTGGGCAATATACTACGTGGACATGCATATTCTAGAATACCCGATACGTTAGAATCAGGCCACCATCTAGTATATATATATATATATATATATATATATATATATATATACTGCTCAAAAAAATAAAGGGAACACTTAAACAACAGAATATAACTCCAAGTAAATCAAACTTCTGTAAAATCAAACTGTCCACTTAGGGTGCAAGTGGAATAGACAACAGATGGTAATTACTGGCAATTATCAAGACCCCCTCAATAAAGGAGTGGTCTGCAGGTGGGGACCTGTTATGATCCGGTGACCTTGGAGCCGCATGAGAGACTTTCTCAGGAGTAGGTGGTACCTGTACTGACCACAAACCCTAAACTAACACCGCAACTAGAAGTAGCCGTGGGATGTACCTAACACGTCTTAGACACTTCGACACAGCCGGAGGACTAAATACCCCTATAGATGGAAATGAGAATTCTATCTTGCCTCAGAGCAGAACCCCAAAGGATAGGCAGCCCCCCACAAATATTGACTGTGAGTATAAGAGGAAAGACACACGCAGGCAGAAAAACAGGATTTAGCAAAAGAGGCACTTCTAGCTAAATAGAAAAGGATAGGACAGAATTCTAAGCGGTCAGTATTAAAATCCTAAAAATATCCACAGCAGATAATACAAATATTCTACATCTAACTAAAGACATAGAAAGTATATCTGCATCTCCTGAGAATCCAGCATGACTGAAAAATCCAAACAAAGTCTAAGCTGGACAAAAACACAATAAATTGCACTGAATTGCAAAGCACACTGCATGTGTGCACAGAGACAAAAACCAGACACTTATCTTAGCTGAATTGGCAGCAGGGCATGAGGAACCAGAGAGAGATGCAATCCCTCCAAGAACAATGGACAACTGGCCAGGAGTCATGGATCCTGCACACCTAAATACCTAATAGAGCTGCAATCAGCAGAAACACCTGCCCTGGATTACAACCCCAAGACAACTGCACTACAACCAACAACCACCGGAGGGAGCCCAAGAGCAGAATTCACAACAGGGACCACAGACCACATCTCAGTACCAATGCTTTCTGGCTGATGTTTTGGTCACTTTTGAATGTTAGTTGTGCTTTCACACTCGTGGTAGCATGAGACGGACTCTACAACCCACACAAGTGGCTCAGATAGTGCAGCTCATCCAAGATGGCACAACATTGCGGGCTATGGCAAGAAGGTTTGCTGTGTCTGTCAGAGTAGTGTCCAGAGGCTGGAGGGGCTACCAGGAAACAGGCCATGTAAGATTTCACTCACTAACAGGTAGGGGAATACTCGCTTGGCATCGGATTAACACACACAAGACCGTATTTTCTTCCAAAATTCAACTGGGTTTATTACTCTATAAACCCCAGTGGCACAAAACGCAAAACAACAGTCTTCACGGTATAGCAAAACTAAATAACAGAGTTCATAGCATGGCTCTGCTCTCTCAGGACTGTAACCATACACTCTTGGTCGAGTCCAGTATTCAGGCTCGCTCTGGAGCCAAAAACACACAGTCCGGATTACCTGCTTGTCAGCGTTGCAAGTTTCCACTAGCTGGCATCACACGGGTCCTGTTCTCTGGAGAAGCTACCTACGGGGATCACCAACTTGCCTGGCAGGCACACCTCAGTCAGTCCAGACCCACTGAAGGACTGTAGCTTCCCCATACATTGGCTGTCACTGGCTCTGCAGATCCCTGGCCTCACCTCATGCTGTTCAGTAACCCGGTCCATGCACAGGACCTCCCAACACAGAGGCCATTCAATGCCAAAGTCCAACCATGTGCTGTTTGGGAATCCTACTCCCGGGACTTCCAACACAGGCTTCCAGGACCTTGCACTTGGACCATTCAGATCCAAACACTGGAACTATGTGACCCACACCCTGGTCACATTATATACATTTAACCACTCCCCTAGGTGGGAGTGTGTGTGTGGCTAGTTTGACCCGCCCATCTCTCATAACTAGCCTTGCCAGCCTCCCTTAAGAACTACACAATTACTTGTGGGACTACAGATCCCAGAACACAACATCGCTTCAGGCTGAGAGCGCAGTTTCTTTCTCTGTGACACACATACCGACCATTCACAACAATGCCGAACTTTGTCTCACCATCACATCCAGGAATGCAACTGCCATGCACTCTCACGTCCTCAATACGCCTCTGTGCGTATACTGGGGAGACCATACAGCGCCCCTCACCTGTAACAGGGGTCACTGCATCAAAGCCAGTACACCAGGAGATGTGGAGGGGGCCATAGGAGGGCAACAACCCAGCAGCAGGACTCAGCAACTCAGCCTTTGTGCAAGGAGGAACAGGAACAGCACTGCAAGAGCCCTGCAAAATGACCTCCAGCAGGCCACAAATGTAAATGTGTCTGCACAAACGGTTAGAAACTGACTCCATGAGGATGGTCTGAGTGCCCGACATCCACAGATGGGGGTTGTGCTCACCGCCCAACACTGTGCAGGATGCTTGGCATTTGCCACAGAACACCAGGATTGGCAAATTCGCCACTGGCGCCCTGTGGTCTTCACAGATGAAAGCAGGTTCACACTGAGCACGTGACAGATGTGACAGAATCTGGAGACGCCGTGGAGAGCGATCTGCTGACTGCAACATCCTTCAGCATGACTGGTTTGGCAGTATGTCGTAATGGTGCGGGGTGGCATTTCTTTGAAGGGCTGCACAGCCCTCCATGTGCTCACCAGAGATAGCCTGAGTGTCATTAGGTACCGAGATGAGATCCTCAGACCCCTTGTGAGACCATATGCTGGTGCAGTTGGCCCTGGGTTCCTCTTAATGCAGGACCATGCCAGACCGCATGTGGCTGGAGTGTGTCAGCAGTTCCTGCAAGATGAAGGCATTGAAGCTATGGACTGGCCCGCCCATTCCCCAGACCTGAATCCGATTGAACACATCTGGGACATCATGTCTCGCACCATCCACCAACGTCACGTTGCACCACAGACTGTCCAGGAGTTGGAGGATGCTTTAGTCCAGGTATGGGAGAAGATCCCTCAGGAAACCATCCGCCGCCTCATCCAGAGCATACCCAAGCTTACAGGGAGGTCATACAGGCACGTGGAGGCCACACACACTACTGAGCATCATTTCCTTGTCTTGAGGCATTTCCACTGAAGTTGGATCAGCCTGTAACTTAATTTTTCACATTGATTTTTAGTATCATTACAACTCTAGACCTCTGTGCGATATTAGCTGTGATTTACGTTGATCATTTTTAGGTTTTATTGTTCTCAACGCATTCCACTATGTAATGAATACAGATTTACAATTGGAATATTTCATTCAGTGATATCTAGGATGTGGGATTTTAGTGTTCCTTTTATTTTTTGAGCAGTATATATATATTTATATATATATATAATTATTTGTGATTATTTTTTTTTATATTTTTAAACCTTTTTTTAACTTTTTTACCTGGTCCCACTATGGGACTTTCAATTTTTGCAGTCTGATAGCTGTTGTACAGCAATTTAAAGCACAAGCATTGTAATGGTTTAAAGCCTGTCAGCCCTACAGATGCAAGTTAGTTAGATCATGCATGGCGCATGATCTATCTTGTTAGTGTCTGGCAACCTGGATGTCGACATTAGGTCACCATGGCAACAATCAGTAGGGCCGATTGGTAAGCAGAGGGGTCTCCTTCCTCTGGCTTCTAATGCTACAATCAATATGGATTGCATCATTTAGGGGGCTAAAGTGCTGGGAGCGGTGCGGGCACCACTCCTGGCACTGAGTGCTGGGTGTCAGCTGTCAGGATCAGAAGACCCCCAGCACAGACATTGCCATGAAGTATCAGTACGTCCAAGGATGAGAAATATCAGTCAACCTGGACCTGGACGTATGGATACGTCCAAGGTCGTAAACGGTTTAAAATGTTTCCTAAAAGGGAGTGGAAGGGAAATATAAGATTACAATAAGAAACTTCTGTCATTTAAAAGGGTGCAATTTGGAAATGGCCAGCAAGTGAGGTATTGCAGAACATCCAGAAAAGTAAATAGGCTGTTTGTGCTTTCCAGGTCCTACAAAGGAAAAGTTCCCTTTTACATTTAATACATTTGTGCAGTTACATTATGGAAAAATGCTTCAGGGAGAGAAGTTTCTGTAAAGGAGGTACATATTAAACAAAAATCCAAACACTAAGTTCCAGATTCATCAAGAGTGGCGTACAGAAAGCATTGTGCTGAAGTATGATACATCAAATTCATTAAGAGGTATGCGCATCTTTCTGCTGCCGTGATCCACAGCCACTTTTGTGGCATAATGAATGATAAATTTTGCTGGCCTTTTCAGCCACTCCCCTTCCAGGTGAAGCTCCACCCACTTTTCATAAAGTTAAAAAATGACTTGAATAAAAACAAATTAATTTGGGGCCCAATTTCTTCAATGATTATTCTACCCGTAAAAACTAACAGTGACAAAAATGACTATTAAAAAGCATTGGCAACTGTGCTGATTTTTTTTCTGTAGCAATTCCTATGTAACCACGCAGTAATTAGACAAATTACTATGAAAAGATTATCTAATTGGTAGGTTATGAGTGTTTATGGTAAAATACAAGGCGCAATTTATTTTTTTGTATGTATGCGATTCATTAATACTGTATGAATGGTACTAAATTACACTCAGTGCTACAAGGGCTATGTACTAGGTTGTGGAAATCACATAATTAGAGGAAACAGCAGAGCAAGATACAAAAGACTGACTAGAAGCTAGGTGAGGGCACTACAACTATTTAGTAATCAGTTTTTCTTGAGTAATTTAAACAAGAAAAAATACAATTATGTGATAAGCCAGAACCCTTTAACCACCAGATAAATGACTAGAAACTCAGACATGTAAAGAGTTCCCTTCACCACTGGAACTCTTGCTACCCCCCTTAAAAATAGTACATTTTGTTAAAAGTGGCAAAAAACAATAGAACATTAAAAGGGAAATATCTTATCAGAAAATAACTTTCAATCAGATTTTCACTTTTTTTTCAATTTTTTAGATCACAATCTATGTTTAAAAACTTTTTTTTTAAAGTCTTGCAATATTCACAATGGCCTCGGGCCTTATAGTTCCAATTTTATTTTTTTCAGCTGCAATAGACTGACTCTGACACTACTGACTTTTGATATTTTTGGGCATGTTTTGATTTGGACAAAGGTCATTGTAAAGATAGGGGGAGGGGGATGAGCTGTGACCATCACCTAATTGGAATGTGTCATCTACAGTATATTATAGAAATGTTACCTGTCACCTGTTATCCTGTCTGTGAAATGCAGGAAGTGTCAGTCCAGTATTAGATTTAGTGTGAAATTTCCAAGATTCCATCTGTGCATGTGTGAACATCTTTTACAAGACCCAATATTGGACCCTACCACTGGCAACAGAATCCACAAACAGGATGTGAGACTCCGGCAAAGGGATAATTTTACAGAGACGCATTTTAAAAAAAAATGACAAAAATTAAAGTTAAAATAAAGAATTGTATAATTTATGAAGCTCTAATAATTTAAAAGAGTTTTCCAAAAACTGGGTTCAGCAGTGGTGCCAAGATCAGTGAACCCAGTGATTGGATGCAGTGGTCAAGTTTGCTATATTTGTAATGTCACCAGTGCAGTTTATTATTTTGTAACCTTTGCAAACCTGGGAAGTGAAAATAATAATTAAAAAAAAAAACTTTAAAGGGAACATGTCATGTAAAATATTAACCTGCAGATATGAGGTTAATCTGCAGGTTCAATGAGGCGCCGGCGCTGAGAGTACCTGATGCCAGGAGGAAATTAACTTTAGTCCACCCAGTAGCATTAGGCTTCCAGTCAAAGGGGTGGCACCGTCAGGGTTTCAGTCACCGCTCTGTGTATAGATTGCGATGGCTGTAACCTCGCCCCCGGTCCTGACTGACAGCCATCTCAACATTAGAGCTCAATGTTAGGGCCAGCTGTCAGTCAGAGCAGGGGGCGCGGTTACAGCCGCTACTCTCTATGTACAGATTGATGCAGAACAAGCATCGGCGGCACCAATATGACTGGAAGCCGGGGAAATAAAGTTCATCTACTCTCGACAGGGTGTAAGAATGCTATTAACCTTCAGATTAACCCATATCTGCAGGTTAATAGCGTTATTTTACTTGACAGGTTGTTATTATTATAGCACCATTTATTCCATTTTGTTTTACATGTGAGGAGGGGTATACATAATAAAAACAAGTAGAGTAATCTTGAACAAAACAAGTCACCGACTGGTATAAGAGGAGAGAGGACCCTGCCTGCAAGGGCTCACAATCTACAAGGTTCCCTATAAGGCTGGGATCAGACTAGTGTATGGCATCCGATATGCTAATGACCATGCGTCTGTGCTCCGATCCTTTCTGAGCCTCTCGCACAGAAAGGATCGGAGCACAGCTGCGGAGGAGGCAGAGGAATTAATTTCTCCATCTCCTCCATTGCCGGAGTCAGCATATATCGGACGGACATCACTCGGATGATATCCGAGTGATGTGTGTTGGCTCACTCGCACCCATAGGCTTATATGGGTGCGAGTGAGCCGAGACTCGGCCGAGTGTCAGTGACAATCGCAGCATGCTGCAAATTCACTAGCACGTTGAAAACGGCTGAGAAAGAAAACGCTGATGTGAGCTGCCCCATAGATGAATATTGGACCAAGGGATACACGATGTTTTAACGCATAGCACTCGTCCGTATTCATTGCTAGTGTGACCGGCCTAACTATGATTACATTAGAGAGAACCTCCTTCAGGATACTAAATGCCGCATATACTCGTGTATAAGCCGAGATTTTCAACACATTTTTTTGTGCTGAAAACGCCCCTCTCGGCTTATACACGTCATTGCCGGCAGAGGAAGGGGGCTGGGGGAGCAGAAGACATCATACTCACCCTCCTGGTGTCATCACTGCATATCAGTCCCTGCATCTCGGGTGCTGGCATCTCTCTTCCTGTCTTCCTTCCTGTGCTGAGCGATCGCGTGGTACTGCTCATTAAAGTAATGAATATGCACACGTCTCCACTCCCATAGGCATATTTTAATATGGAGCATCTTATGGGGCCATCATTAACCTTTGTGCAGCATGATATGGGGCATATTTTAATATGGAGCATCTTATGGGGCCATCATTAACCTTTGTGCAGCATGATATGGGGCATATTTTAATATGGAGCATCTTATGGGGCCATCATTAACCTTTATGCAGCATTATATGGGGCATATATTAATATGGAGCATCTTATGGGGCCATCATTAACCTTTATGCAGCATTATATGGGACATGTTTTTGCATGGAGCATCTTATGGGGCCATCATTAACCTTTGTGCAGCATTATATGTGGCACATTTTTGTATGGAGCATCTTATGGGGCATCATTATCCTATGTGCAGTATTATATGGGGCATATTTAAATATGGAGCATCTTATGGGGCATTATTATCCTTTGTGCAGCATTATATGGGGCATATTTAAATATGGAGCATCTTATGGGGCCATCATTAAACTTTATGCAGCATTATATGGGGCATATTTTTTATGGAGCATCTTATGGAGCATCATTATCCTTTGTGCAGCATTATATGAGGCATACCTTAATATGGAGCATATTGCACAGGCCAAAAGGTTCACATTATTAATTAAATCTTATTGTAAAAAATACTTCACAGACAAGACTACAAGCATTTAGGACTCATACCCCAGCATGAATAAAATCAGTCTGATGTTATTCCTGAAATGTCAGACGAGTGTCACACAAGTGGCATGCAATTTTTCTCACCTAGCATCCATATGACATGCGTATGCGATCAGTATGCAATGCAATTTTGATATCAGCTTTTACATAGAGTCATTTAAAGATAATTTTCCAACAAAGTATTCTACAATACATACACATAAATATGTGAGTGACATATATAGTTAGTAGAGTGTGTGTGTAGCTTACTCTACATGTATTTAAATAAATCAATAAATTAAAGGAAAAAATGATGTGCAGAACAATTAAATTTTACTAACAAGCAGAGGGAAAGCAGACAACTTGGGGGCTGATGTTTATAGCTTGGGAAGGGGATATACTTACCCTATAATGGCTATTAAAATGGGTTACCCCCCAAAGAAATGATGTGGGCCCCCTATGATTAATAACCAGCAAATTCTAGTGAGACAGCTGTGGACTGATATTAATAGGTTAGGAAGGGGCCATGGATATTGGCCCCCTCCCAGACAAAAAAATCAAGTCTCAGCCAGAAATGGCGCATCGATAAGGTGCGCCAATTCTGGAGCTTAGCCTCGCTCTTTCCACTTGCCCTAGTGTGTTGGCAAGTGGAGTAATAATATTGGGGTTGATGTCAGCTTTGTATTGGCAGCTGACATCAAGCCAAGGGGTTAGAAAGGGAGAAGCGTCTATAAAACGCCCCATTACTAACCCTATAGTCATATTTTAAATAAAAAAACAGAATAAAGTCCTTTAATTGAAATAAGGACACTGACACCTTTATTTTAATTTAAAATAAAAAACAAAGTCATACTCCCCTTTACTCGTAATCCACACGTAATCCCCAGTAAAAGACCAAAAATTATAAACAACCATATCCCTCACCTGTCCGACGTGAATCCAAGAAAAAGTTATAAAGCTTTAAGGTCTCGAGGTTGAACCAAATCAATTATGGCCTGCACCTTCCCAAGGTACATTTTAAACCCTTCTGCTGACAAGATGAATCCCAAGAACAAAATTTCCTGAACAAAAAAAAAACGAATTTATCTAATTTTACAAGCAAACAGTTCCATCCTTAACCTTTGTAATACTATACAGACATGTTCCTGGCGGGAGTCCAAATCGGGAGAGAGAAAATTAGAATATCATCCAGGTATATCACAACAAATCTTCCAATGCAATTAGAAAAAAATATCAATCATAAAATGTTGAAAAACAGCACATGCATTGGATAACTTAAATGGCATGGAAAGATTTTCAAATAGACCCTCTGATGTTAAGAACACAGTTTTCCACTCATCACCCTTCCGGAATTGTAAGCCCCTCTAAGATCAAGTTTAGAAAACTACTTAGCCCTCAGAAGCTGATTATATAGGTCGGGGATGATTGGAAGTGGGTATGTATTTTTAATCGTGATCTTGTTTCCTTCTTGGAAATCGAAGCAAGGACAGAGGCCACCATTCTTCTTTTTCACAAATAGAAATCCGGCAGCTACAGTGGAGGAGGAAGGACTTTCAGTTACATATTCTTTTATGGTGGTCCGTTCAGGCCCAAACAAATTGTAAAGGCGAGCTTTAGGTAATTTGGCATCAATTAAACGCACAATCATAAGGACGACAGGTAGGTCCTATATTTTCGAGAACACATCTCTAAAGTCTTTCAGGCAACCCGGCAGACCCTTCAGAATAGCTTCACATATTTGTACTGATTTTAGACATTTCTGGCTACTATTGGGGCTCCATTTAACAACTTCCTTCTGACACCAATCAATATCTGTATTGTAAAGAAGCAGCTATGGAAGCCCCAACAAAGTACATAAATCATCCAAACCAAAACAGGAGATGGATTCAGATTGAAGTGATCCCACTTGAAAAGTGAAATTCACTGTTAGCCTTTTGACCAAATTCCAGGCTAACAGTGTCTCGTCCATGGCAAAATTTTGAAAGGGTCTTTCTAAACTAACTGTTCCTTATCATAACTTTAGAAACAGTCCCAAATCAATAAAGTTAGCAGCAGATGTGCAGTCAAAGAACGCCTTAAAGGATAGCAGTGTATTCATGAGTAATTTATCAGAGGAACAAAAAGGTACCTTGTAGTCTAGGGACCTCCTTGGCCATCACCCAGACTTGGATGTTCTCCCAATCGTTTGCCTGCTTGAGGATGAGTTGGGCAATTCTTAAGAAAATGTCCAGTGAAACCACAGTACAGATAGAGTCCAAGATATTGTCTAGGTTTTCTCTCCACAACACAAAGTCTGGCAACTCTAATATTAAATGGCTTCACCTCTGGTAAATGGACCTGCCCCAGGGATATATAACGGGCAGCCTGATGTGCGCCACATCTCTCACGGATTCTGCGGTCGATTCGTATGGCCTGAGTCATGGTCTCGGTTAGCAGCTGGCCACAGACTTTTTCCAGCACGGGACACTGGTACGTCGATCTTATTATTGTTTTTATCAGAGATTTGCTTGCTTGTCAGTTTAAGTGCACTACTTTCACCTTAAAGTGTTCAGCTTCTGGAATCAATGTTTCCATTCAGTGACAGTAAACAGAGGAAGACGTGTTGGCTGAATCTCATGTATACATAAGGCCTACATTAGCACTTCTTTCCTGCATCTAGTGGTGGCATGTGTGTCTTTGTTCCTCATTGCAAGGGGCATCCCTAATACACAACCCTGCAGACAGGCTGGAGACTGGGCTTCTAGGACATTCTTTGAGCTAAAAGCAAATGTTTAAGGTTGAGGGTGTGAACATTCTGTCCATCCAGGGGGCCAATTCCAGAAGAGGGAGAACAATAAACCACGTGTTTAGTGAGGAGTTGGTGCAGTGACGCCGAGGGGCGAGGATTTGTTGATGAGGTGTTGGTGCCATTGAATGGATGGCCTACGAAGATTGGAGATCGGTTGCCAGCTGGAGCTTGATACATGTGATATGGTCATGCTATCTATCATCTGGATTTGAGGAACTATCTTAAGGCTGGAGCAGGAGGCATGTGCTACGGTCATGGTATGGAGCATGGACTGTGACTACAGACTATACAAAAGCTGTGGGCCAACCAAAGGTTGGGAGACCGTATCACCTAGTATGGGGTCATTGGAACTATCAGCTCCAGGATAGGATCTGTTGGACTAGGGACATTGCATTGAGACTATCTGTCCAGAATTTCTGTAAGAGCATGGTTGTAAGGAATATAAAAATAGTTGCATTGTTAACCTGCCTAGGTGATTATTACAACCCACAACCTCACATCTTCACAGCTTCTACCAGAGAACAATTTATTCAGAAGGGCCATTACAGGTTTAGGTCCATCAAAGGAGGCTGACATCACAGTCAATGATGCAGTGGAGGGCCAGGGGAAGTTGTCATAAAGCTAATTATCTGACCCTGCAACTGGTACTGTGATGATTACAGACTCTGGCATTCCTTAGCCAGATCCTGCCTCATCTGTGTCAAATTTGCCACCTATGACAGAAAAATGACTGGCACATCCAAACTAGTGTGAATAGGTGCATACCAGGAGCAGCTACCTCCATATATAATATACAAAAAAAGGTTGCACTCTATCGTGCCAAAACACGTCAAATATGAAATACATGAAATTTGCCACCTAGTCACAGTGCATGTGAACAGGCTCCATATTGGAGAAAAATAACACTTGAGTACAGGTCACTTATGGGGCCAAAATACCTGCCTGTCACCAGAGACCAGTATAGAAAATGGTACCTGGTGGGTGATGCAATGTTACGAATTTTGCATCTAAAACCTCATGTTATGCCTTTAGTGCTGGCTGCTTTCTCAAGTTCACCACACTCTATAATCTGTTCTTTTAAGTCTAATCAGTCACATCCTCCTATTCAAGCAGGAAGTATCTCTTTTGTTGTAAATGCTCAGCGGCACAACTCCCTGCCTGCTCTCATCCAGCACAATAGGCACAGATTCCCAAATTAGAAATATACATTCTATTTCACTCTACTAAACCTCCCAAACATTGAATATTCCTTTGCCCCTTTGCAGCACATACTTTTTGTTCCCTACTTATGTGGCACTCTTGGATTTGCTTATATTATAACCCATTTTTTGGGCTACAGGAATAGTATGAGATGTAGCAGACTGTCCCAGACACTTATCACACTATGTGGGTGTTTTTATATCCATTAATACATTTGTGATAAGCAGTAAGTATAGAGAGAAAAGCTCCTTTCAAACAGGGACTCCTGTCCCTTTAGGAAAATTGGGCCTCTACTACAACCAACAGAATACAGACTTTAATACGCAGTGTCTGCAGTCTGCTGACTGGGAGAGCTGAAAAGCAGTTAGGCATTTCTAGTTTCGAGTCTCTCTTAATTCCTACCTTATAACATCATTTTATAATGAAGGTCAGCCTGAAAGCACCAATCCGGAAGTTTTACTTACTTAGTAATGTAAGTTCTCTGCCCCCAGGGTTATACTTACCAGCCGTCATCTTCTACTGTTCTCGACTCTGCTCTGATCGGTCTTCTGATGTTTGTGACCTACAGGTTTGCAGCAGTGTTTGCTGGTCGAGCTTTAGTTTGCTTCTCAGTGCAAGTCTATGAAAGCAAGAACCAGGCCAGAACGAGTCTCTCATTGACTTCCATTGAGAGCTTGTGACAGTTATCTACGACTACTGGTCAGTCAGAAGCTGCGGTCACAAGATGACAGAGTGGAACCAGAGTGGCACTGGAAGGAGCAGAAGACAACGGCTGGTTAGTATATTACTAAGGGCAGAGACAAGGCCGGACTGGAACTGAAACTCAGCCCTGGCATTTGAGAGCACACAGGCTCACCCGGTATGTGGTGAATGTGACATATTTTCATGCACTTGTGGGTTATGGCTGATTTGGGTATATGTCACATTTTTCTCCTCATTGTTTGGACTCGCTGAGATCATTCTAGAGGTCATTAGACTCTATTTTTTCTAAAAGAATGGCTATAATACATCAAATAGATGTGCCAGCCATTTTTTCCATTCTTTTTTGCATATATTTTATGTTGTATAGCATTCCGCAATATATTTGTATGTCATCCACCATTACCTTTTTCATCTCTCCTTACAAGTATGCCTTGTATCTTAGCTAAAACATGGTAGTAAGTAGCAGACCCTTTTTCTGTTTGATGTTTTCCTCATTGTTTATTATGTTTACCCCCAAAATATTTTCTAATCGTGGAGATCAAACCTATCAAAGCAATTTATGAATGATCATAACCCCTCTATGAAGGCAATTATCATCAACTTAATATTTGCTTCCCTGGACCCCACACTGTCACATGAGACACTTAATAGTCTGTCTGGGCAGTGTGGGCAGCAGTAAGAGGCAGAGATGTAAGCATTAAAGGTAATCAGCACGTTTTTGCTATGTAATAGGACACCATGACGTTGGGGTTAAAACACTGAAAATTTAATCACCTTGTGACGAACATTGCTGTGACTAGCTGGTCTTGTGAGCCCTGACCCAACTTCACTCCCTTCTGTGATGAGCACCTCACGGTCTACAGCTATGTGCATGAGAGCCTGGAGTGGGCGTGGTTAGCTTTCTCAACCCTGCTGCATTGCTAAATCTAAAAACTCTGTGTCACGGGTTTTCCGTAATAAAGAGGAGTCAGAATACCTCGCTGTCTGATTTATCTTTCTCCTGTGCTGACTAGAAGCACTTCATATTAAATGGTGCAGGTTTCTTCTAGCAGTGCAGGGGTTAATCTGCTCAGTTGAGAGCTCTTGGAAGCTTTCCTGCATTAATGCTCTCTGCTGTTTACTGTTAGCCACTACTCTCTGCTATACAGTACAGACCAAAAGTTTGGACACACCTTCTCATTTAAAGATTTTTCTGTATTTTCATGACTATGAAAATTGTACATTCACACTGAAGGCATCACAACTATGAATTAACACATGTGGAATTATATACTTAACAAAAAAGTGTGAAACAACTGAAATTATGTCTTATATTCTAGGTTCTTCAAAGTAGCCACCTTTTCCTTTGATGACTGCTTTGCACACTCTTGTGTTGTGTAGAAGTCTGGTGGATACACAGATGATAGTCCTATTAAACAGACTGTTAGAATTTGTATTATGGCAAGAAAACAGCAGCTAACTAAAGAAAAACGAGTGGCCATAATTACTTTAAGAAATTAAGGTCAGTCAGTCCGAAAAATTGGGAAAACTTTGAAAGTGTCCCCAAGTTCAGTGGCAAAAACCATCAAGTGCTACAAAGAAACTGGCTCACATGAGGACCGCCCAAGAGTCACCTCTGCTTCTGAGGATAAGTTTATCCGAGTCACCAGCCTCAGAAATCGCAGGTTAACAACAGCTCAGATTAGAGACCAGGCCAATGCCACACAGAGTTCTAGCAGCAGACACATCTCTAAAGCAACTGTTAAGAGGAGACTTTGTGCAGCAGGCCTTCATGGTAAAATAGCTGCTAGGAAACCACTGCTAAGGACAGGCAACAAGCAGAAGAGACTTGTTTGGGCTAAAGAACACAAGGAACGGACATTAGACCAGTGCAAATCTGTGCTTTAGTCTGATGAGTCCAAATTTGAGATCTTTGGTTCCAACCACCGTGTCTTTGTGCGACGCAGTAAAGGTGAACGGATGGACTCTACATGCCTGGTTCCACCGTGAAGCATGGAGGAGGAGGTGTGATGTTGTGGGCGTGCTTTGCTGGTGACACTGTTGGGGATTTATTCAAAATTGAAGGCATACTGAACCAGCATGGCTACCATAGCATCTTGCAGCGGCATGCTATTCCATCCGCTTTGCATTTAGTTGAACCATCATTTATTTTTCAACAGGACAATGACCCGAAACACATCTCCAGGCTGTGTAAGGGCTATTTGACCAAGGAGGAGAGTGATGGGGTGCTACGCCAGATGACCTGGCCTCCACAGTCACCAGACCTGAACCCAATCGAGATGGTTTAGGGTGAGCTGGACCATAGAGTGAAGGCAAAAGGGCCAACAAGTGCTAAGCATCTCTGGAACTCCTTCAAGATTGTTGGAAGACCATTTCTGGTGACTACCTCTTGAAGCTCATCAAGAGAATGCCAAGAGTGTGCAAAGCAGTCATCAAAGCAAAAGGTGGCTACTTTGAAGAGCCTAGAATATAGGACATATTTTCAGTTGTTTCACACTTTTTTGTTAAGTATATAATTCCACATGTGTAAATTCATACTTTTGATGCCTTCAGTGTGAATGTACAATTTCCATAGTCATGAAAATACAGAAAAATCTTTAAATGAGAAGGTGTGTCTTAACTTTTGGTCTGTACTGTATGTGTGTGCTACAGTGACAGCTAGCTGGAGGTTGGGACAGTAGTAGTCCCATCATCCAGCTACTGTGTTCAAGTGTAAAAAAAAAAAAAACACATACACACGTATACAGTACATACATATAGACATACAGTACATACTCACCAATCACCTAGTCCCCGAAGCCCTCGATCACCAAACCATCAGTATACTCCCTGATCCGATGTAATGCATTTAATAACGAGTGTCCAACGACGATCTCCCGTGGAGAGCTGTCACATCGGCAGATGCGACCACTCTCCAGGGGCTTCGGGATACAATGACGGAAGGTATCCTTCCGCACTGTATCCATCCGCCGCTGTGAGTACAGTATAGTTCATACTGTCACTTGTGGCACCGCTGCGTAGGAAAACTCTCATTCTTCTGCACATCCATCAGGGAATCAGATCAGCCACATTCATTGTAGACGCCAATGGGGTGCCAGATAACGCAGCCAGATCTCTTCACATCCGGTTTATCACATTTATAGTCTATATTTCTTATGTCGTTCTCTGTAAATCTGGTAAAATGTACAAATTGTTAAATTCTGCTGTTCCATCTGTTATATCGGCACTAACTCTCTACGCCCAAGGGAAGGGCGATCCTCCAGCCATGGTTTCCTAGAGGTTTCCACCACAGGGGTTTTTCCTCCCTTGAGTGCTGGAGGGTGACTCTTTGTGAGTTGGGGGTTGTGCTATTTTCGGTGTCATGGGAATTTAAATAAAGTTGAGAACGTTTGACACCTAATTCCAATGCTCCATGCATTTATTTTGTGCTTCTGTCTGATTCATTCTGTTTTGGAGTTGGCGTCCATCACACATCACTGAATCCTACGTCTGGACATCTGCCGGCCGCAGCACCTGCGAGTGTGCACTCATCCTCAGAGTAAGGACACAGTGAGTATTTGGGGCAGTAATTTACATTAGCATTTGTAAGCTAAAACCAGAGGGAACAAGCACAGAAAAAAAAAACGGAATTTCTGTCATCTCTTCTGTGTTTTGGATCCTCTCCTGGTGTATGATAACTAATACTGATGCAAAATATAATCATGTAAGAGAGGCCTAAATCCTCGCTGTCTGACCTGACGGTGTGAGCTGCAGTTAAGCAAATCTGGTTAAAAAAAAACCCCTGTGCCCCGATTGCTGTTTTAAAAACAAACTGTCCTTTCCTCACCCTCCCCAGGACAGACTGCAGCATATGATCACTTCTATGATAACCGCCTCCCTATCCGCCCTGCTCTTCACAACCAGCAGCTGCATCTGAGTGTGACGCGCTCATTTAGGCAGAGTTCTGCTGCATATTTTCATGCAAAAAAACCCAAACATATTACAGCACATCACAGTTCCAGCAAAGTGGATGGCATGTACATAATCAAAAAGGCAAAAAAAGTCAACTCACCCACAAGAAGATCAACGCACGGAGACTTGTGATGGGCGAGAGGTCGGCAGAAGCAAAAAACACTGATCAGCATTAGAGTCTTCTATTAAAAGCCAAACTTTATTGTGCAAAAATAGAGAAAGGAAGTCGCAACTTCATCTCTAAGAACCATTAAAAAATGATGCACATGTGTTTCTTACTCATTGCATGTTGCCGCTTCTGACATGTATGGAAATCTCACGCCCCTTGGCCTTTTTTATAACACTAAAGTATGTGAAATGCATTGAGTTTTTGAAATCTGCAGCTGTCATTTTCTCTTGCAGTTTATATGTGTTTTATTTGTGGGTTTTCCCCATAGACATTAAAGAGATGCAGAAAATCAGCAAATAAAAAATGCATGTATGTTTCTATTGCGATTCTGCAGCAAAAATGGATGTAATTCATGTGACATTGGCAATGAAGCTGTATCAAAGCTCAGCAGAAGAGGAAGTGAGGAAGTGTGCAAAACAAAGTAGTTTTATTTAAAACACGATATACAAAAAAAATTATAAATAAATGTGATACAAACACATAAAATAAACAAATGCAACAAAAAACCCACAAGTAACCTAATGTACCTAATTAAAGCATGAAATACTGTAGAAATTCTGCAGCGTCACAAACTCAACAAATAATCACTGTGGAAACATGACCTTAGGGGGTAATTCTGCCGATTGTGAAATATGGGGTGATTACACACAAGTCTGCTGCCAAAGGGAGAGAATTTGAATTGTGGGGGTTCTCCAGCTAAAAACAAACAAAATATTTTGATATAGTCTCTTGAAAAACGCTGGGGAACATAGGGGGGTCCTTTATCCGTGACCCTCGTGGTCAGTGGTTACAAGGGACATGCCTTGCTTTCCCTCTGGATGGCTGTTATGCCCTGCAGTAACCGACAATCCACGGATATGAATAAGTGCTGTATATAATAAATCCATTCGCTAGTGGTGCTAAAAAACTGAACACAGCACTGAGTTCCTGATCTTCCTCTGGCAACAACTTATGTTTTTGTTCCCACCTAATTTGAGAGTAGCATTGTATGTAGACAGAGTTCCTGATTCCAGTGTTGTGTGTGTCACTGGTCTGCTTGCCGTAGTTCTTATAAAATTACTGTTTTATCAGCAGGAGATTATCATTACAGGACTAGTAAATCTACTGTCATGAAGTCCTACATATTCAAGAGCTGTGCATATCCACACCTCCACCATTGATTGGCTGCTTTCTGCTTATGTACACAGCAAGCTGCCAGTCAGTGGTGTGGGCGGAGTTATTCAGAGCTCAGCAATAGAGAACTGCTAGATTTGCAGCATATGAAATAGGGATTTTATCGAAACTGCAGCAAGCAGCTCAGTAAGTGATACATCACTGGAATTAGGGTCTCTGGCCCTACATCACGCTGCTCTCAGATGGAGTAGCAAAAACGTGGTGATAAATTTCCTTTAATGCTCAGCAAGGACTAATCATCATCTGTGATATTTTTCATACTTTATCCTCCTCTGCCTTTTTAAATCCATTGCAAAAATGATGTAATCATGACCAGAGAATGCTTACTCAGCTGCCTCAAATAACTGAAATTAAAATACATTTTATTACTTATCAAGAAGAGGAAAAAATGACGACATCTCTTTGAAATGTGCATTTGTAAAATAATTACTGTCCCTTGTCTAAGGCCGGTTTCACACGTCAGTGGCTCCGGTACCTGAGGTGACAGTTTCCTAACGTACCGGAGCCACTGACACACGTAGACACATTAAAATCAATGCATCTGTGCAGATGTCATTGATTTTTTGCGGACCGTGTCTCCGTGTGCCAAACACGGAGACATGTCAGTGTTCGTGGGAGCGCACGTATTACACGGACCCATTAAAGTCAATGGGTCCGTGTAAAACACGTACCGCACACGGACGTTCTCCGTGTGCCGGCAGGAGACAGCGCTCCAGTAAGCGCTGTCCCCCCCACATGGTGCTGAAGCCGCCATTCATATCTTCTGTGCAGCAGCGTTTGCTGTAAAGAAGATATGAATAATCCATTTTTTTAGTGGTATTTCGTGTTTAAAATAAAGCTCCATGTCCCCACCCCCTGTGCGCCCCCCCGCTGTTCTGAAAATACTCACCCGGCTCCCTCGTTGGCTGTCGCTGCTTCCTGTCCTGGCCGCACCTTCTACTGTATGCGGTCACGTGGGGCCGCTCATTTACAGTAATGAATATGCGGCTCCACCCCTATGGGAGGTGGAGCCGCATATTCATTACTGTAAATGAGCGGCCCCACGTGATCGCATACAGGAGAAGCTGCGGCCAGGACAGGACACTGCGAGGGAGGCGGGTGAGTATTTTCAGAACAGCGGGGGGGCGCACAGGGGGTGGGGACATGGAGCTTTATTTTAAAAAAATGGATTATTCATATCTTCTTTACAGCAAACGCTGCTGCACAGAAGATATGAATCGCAGCTTCAGCACAATGCAGGGGACAGCGCTAAACTTTAGCGTTGTCTCCTGCACGGTGCGTGTGGTACCCAGTGGGCACACGGGAGGCACACGTGTGCCACACTGATGTGCCACAGAAACGCAGGGGCACACGGACACGGATAATTCCGGTACCGTTTTTTTCCGGTACCGGAATTATCTGGACGTGTGAGACTGCCCTCACACTGCAAATCAGCCTGAAGTTAAAGGGGTCAGATAGATGTAGCGACATCCGCTGGAAGCCTAAACCTCACACCTGGATGAAGAGGAGGACTCTAATCCCACCTCCAACTTGGAGGACTGATTTCTATATCCTCTGTGTCCTTTAGATTTCATGTATTAGTGTAGGTACTTTACAACACTTTGGGATTTGGTTATGAATCAATAGTATATATCCTATGGGAACGATCAAGCTAGAAATAGGAGGAAACCACTAAGGCTAAATAGAGCTCTAAGGGGCACAATAAGTGACAAAAAGAAAAAGTTTAGGGAATTAAAGCAAGTAGATAGGGGTGAGGTATTAAATAATTAAAGAAAAAATAAATTATGTAGAAAGAAAATCAAGGCAGCAACGAATTAGTCAGAGACTCATTGCCTAGGAAAGAAAAAATAATTCAAAATCATTCTTCCAGTACAGAAACAGTAAGAAAATAAAAAATTATAGTATTGGCCCCCACAAATAAATCTGGGGGAAACTGTGTAAAAGGATGAGGGAAAAGCCAATCTACTAAACGCCTTCTTCTCTACTGTATGCTCACAAGAAAATCCCATGACAGATGACATTATCAGGGATACCATAAGTTTTCCATTAAATGTCACCTGCTTAACCCAGCAGGGAGTACAGCGCAGCCACAAAATCACTAGAGTGGAAAAATCAAAAGGCCCGGCATACACCCCCTGACATACACCCCCGAGTACTGCAAGTATTAAAGAAGCACTCCTCCCATCAAAGTTTTTATACTCTTAAGATATTGCACTCATATTATATAGCACTGTGCACTTACGATTGCTCATTTTGCTCTTCAACTCAGCTAATTCTTCTCTTTTCCATTAGGTCTGTGATTAAAAACTGACTCGCTGAATCCTTCTAAGCTCTATATAGAAACAGGAGATCAATTTTCTCTGCACAAGTAATGTGTCACTAAAAACGTCTATGACAGGCAGGGGGCAGGATGAGGTGCTGGGTAAGGGGTTGAAGAGGGGAATGATTCATGAAGGGACAAGAGACTTCCTGTTCTACATTCTACATAGATCATAGAAAAGAGAAGAAATAACCGGGTAGAAAGGCAAAACGTACAATTGTAAGTGCACAGTGCTATGTGTGTTTTGTTTCTCCTGTTGTTGACCCGGCTCATATCCCCATCCTGTCTGACTTCCCTGCTCCTGAACCTGTGCTGCCTGCCCCAACCTCAAACTGTCTGACCTCGTCCTTGTCTTCGCCCTCTTGTACCTGGTACCTGCACCTCTGACCCTCCTGTTGGCTGCTGCAGTCGCAGGGACTGGCCTTGAGTTGAACCTGGTAATTACATTCACCTATCAGTGTTACAGACATATAGCAAATATGGTACCAATATTCATGAAGGGGACAACATCTGAGCTTGGAATTTATAGGCTGGTAAGTTTAACCTCTACTGTGGGCAACATCTCTGAGGGTTTTCTAAGAGATGCTGTCCTGGAGTATCTCGATAAGAAGAACCTAATTCCCCAATATCAACATATGTTTATGAGGGATCTGTTCTGCAAACTAATCTGATCAGATTCTATGAGATGGTAAGTTCTAGATTGGACCAGGGAAACACAGTGGATGTTGTCTATCTGGACTTTTCAAAGTTATTTGATACAATGCCACAGAAAAGGTTAGTACATAAAATGAGAGCAATGGGAGCAGGGGAAAATATGTGTAACTGGATTAAAAACTGGCTCAGTGATAAGAAACAGCAAGTGGTTATTAATGGAACACACTCAGATTTGGTCACTGTTAAAGGGAACCTGTCAGCAGGATTGTACATAATGAAGTACACACAGTGTCACGTCGGCGCTGTTATACTGAATAAAATGATACCTTGGTTGATGAAATCCGTCTTGTGGTTGTTGTTTAATCTTTATTTTCAGTTTTGAGTTAATGATATGCTCGTGCCCCGAGTCGGGGCTGTGGGGGTCTTCATGTGGTGCACTGACTAGGTATTCATAATGCAGACTGCTGGCAGGTCACTGATCCCTCACTGACCTGCCCCCTAGTTTACATAATGAATATACTAATGTGTGTAATTGAAAAAAAGCATGTCACAATCAAAATGCGGCGCTTGCGCACTTTCACTTATCTGTTAGTGCCTATTATCTTCCTGTGTTTCGAAGAGAAAAAAATCACCATCAATATAACTCCATTTTGTTGTAGTGTACATTGGTGCCGATGGCGCCATATTGATTGTGATTTTTTTTTTCTTTGAAACACAGGAAAATAATGAACACTAAACGATAAGAGAAAGTGCGCAGGCGCAACCATTTTGATTAAGTGATATGCTTTTTTCAAATACACACATTAGCATATTCATTATGCAAATTTGGGGGCATGTCAGTGAGGGATCAGTGACCTGTCAGCAGTCTGCATTAGGAATATATAATCAGAGCACAACATGAAGACCCCCACAGCCCCGCCCCGGAGCACGAAAATCTCATTAACACAAAACTGAAAATAAAGATTAAGAAACAGCCACAAGACGGATTTCATCATCCCAGGTATCATTTTATTCAGTATAACGGCACCGACCTGACACTGTCTGTAGGTTACTATGCACAATCCTGCTCACAGGTTCCCTTTAACAGTGGGGTGCCACAGGGATCAGTATTGGCAGGGGCGGACATATCGCCATCATATAGCTGGGCCCAGAGTTGGAGGGGTCCAGTAACATTGGTGCACATCCAGCTGAAATGTATTGCAATCCAGGGAACTCGCTGGCTCCCTACCCTGCCATATACGCCACTGGCCAATCAGAGGCTTGCAGCTTACATCGGCGTGCCCGACTGGGGGAACATGGCAGTGACATCATGTGCCATGGCTTACATGCCGAAGATCATGCGTAGCAAGATGGGAGCAGCAGAGCAGAGGAAGGAGCTGCTGGACAGAGGACAAGCGTTTCACCCAACACGTCCTCCGGCACACCAGGGAAAATTCCTTCTCACTAATGTACTGCTGCTCTTCAGTGTGTGGAAGTTACGTACCGCAGACTACTCCTGGCTGGCCGCAGGTAATGATCATGCTGTCTGGCTGAGGCGTCAGCTCCTCTTTAATCTTTCACGTGCATTATGTAAATATGAAGAAAAGGAGGTCACATGGGACTCGTGGAAGAAGGGGTGCGGTGTTGATCATTGCGCAGTGGAAGAAGCCAGGAGGAGACACCAAGTGACACAGCGGCCCTGTGCAGGTACCAGCCCATATGGTAGTTGCCAGAAATGACAGAAGACCAGCCCGGCCCTGAGCAGGGAACTGTCATGTCGGACGCTGTTCAGACCAGGTCGTCCGACAGACAGCGGTAATTCTGCTTTTGACCACTATTTACTCATTGGCGTCTGCTAGATTTTGTCTAGCTGTTCCGGGGTTAATTTACCTGATCCTCGGATTGGAAGCTGGGCCATTTCCAGGGCCTTTAAATAGTTCTCCTGATCATTGGGCGTCGCCGATTATAGCTTCTGTCTTGCATTGTTATCTCGGTCTGGAGTGGAGAGCTGGTTGTTGGAGTATCGTTGCTGGTGGTGTATATTCCTTCGTCTTATTTACTCCTTCCTATATTTGTGTTTATGTTGCCCTGCACATTTATAGTGTATTCCTGAGTGTCTGCGGCGTGGTGTATATTTTCCTTTATCCTTGTCTGTGCTAACTGTGGGTATTTAAGTATTACCTCTTCACTGGGTGGTGGGTGGAAGTTTCAGCCTAGGGCTGAGCTCAGGAGTTAGGGTGAGGTTCGAGGCCTGAACATGCACACCATCAGTGTAAACTTCAGGTAGAGGGTCAGTCAGGATTTCCCTAGTCTTAGGGAAATTGCAGGAGCCCGGGTAGCTCTCGCTCACCTAGTCTCTCCCTGACAGGAACATGGATTAGTGATTCCACTCCAGTGGTGAAATAAGGAAAAAAACACTGAAGTAGTGCTTTAAAATAATTACATTATATCTCAAATAAGAACAAACAACTACTAAGCAGTCATAGAATCCAAAAATGACAACTTTATTATATAAAATATAAAACATATTACATCAGACAGTTGGGCTCAACGGGGCCAAAAGATGGTATCCAGATAATACCCACATACAAAAAAGCCCAAGGTATGGTATGTCCCTGGTATAAGTCATGTATAGATATATAGGTACACCAGCAATACACTAAAATGTGGAACATGGGGGTGTCTATATAGTACAAATATCACAGCACAGTAGCTTATAGAACGATGCATCCCCTATTCCTATATTTTAGATCACAAAACATCTCTCCATAGTACCTCGTCAATGAAGACACTGACACCCAGGGACACCCTTTCCGGTAGCCGAGACCCTGGAGAAATTCCGACTCTGGGGGGGCGCTATACACTTAAACCTCAGTGCCGTTAAAAAACTTATCGGCGGTCGTTAAGGGGTTAAGTGCTGCCTCTTTTCTGCTCCCTGTCGATGTTTATCTACAGGCCTGCAGCAGTGATATACAATCTTCAATACATGACCACTGCAGCCAATCACTGGCCTCAGCGATCTTGGTTCAACTGATTCAACATGATTATTGAGGCCAGTGATTGGCTGCAGCAGTTTTGTGTTGTAGTCGGGACATAGCTGAAGGCTTGAAACTAAAGTATGGAGGGGACAAGCAGGGAGTAGGTACTGGTTGAGACTTCAACAGGAAATTAATGCCTATTTTAAAGCATTTCCTACTTTTGCCCCAGTTTTCCCAGAAAATGGACATCGGCTTTTATTAACAACTATTATGTTACACTGGTAAATGAATTGCTACAATATTTTAATTTTGTACTATTTTAGGGCCTACAGAGGTCCTAAAGAGTTTATACATGAAAAGACTGAACTCTGAGGAAACAATAAAACCATCTCATAGTTATTATTACGAAGGTGATGGAATCTCCTAAAATAAACGTAAATTGTAAAATTCAACTTTCCCTCCATCAAAATACAAAAATGTCAAACCAATTGAAAATTGTAATTTGTTATGAATTATATATATGCAGACTTGATTACATTAGTTACTCAATTTATAGTATTTAGGAAGCCTTTGAAAGACTTTGGAAGATGAAAGCATACCCATGTTCCTAAGCCATCTGGTCCTCCTGAGATCCATCTGGATTCATTAAGAATAAGTCAAAAAGACAATATGTGAAGCAATATGTGACAGGATGACATCACAGTGAAAATAGATGCTCAGGACCGGTAAAGCAATGACTTTTTATCTAATTGCTTGCAATACATAAATCAAACATAAATCTTCAGAGAAAAACATTTGTACATTATTAGTATTATAAGAGTCATTATATGATGTAAAACAGAACAATGTACAACTAAAAACAAGTACTTCACTTTTAGATACAAAGTTAAATAAAATGGCTCTATCACTGACATTCTTATTACTGTTTAATTAGTCATTGTACAATATAAAATCGTACAGGTGCAGTCATTTAAGCTGCTGTGATGGAACCAATAGTGCCCACAATTCCTCTAATAAATAGTGTGAGATATTTATTAAGACAAATACACCAAAGACTGCAGTGCAAAAAAAATAATAGTGTATATAACTTGCATCCCATTTAAAGGTACATTGTCAGTAGAATCAACCCTCCTAAGCCGTCTATATGGGCATGTAAGTCATAGGAAGCAGAATACAATGATATCACATACAGTGCCTTGCGAAAGTATTCGGCCCCCTGGAACTTTTCAACCTTTTCCCACATATCATGCTTCAAACATAAAGATACCAAATGTAAATTTTTGGTGAAGAATCAACAACAAGTGAAACACAATTGTGAAGTTGAACAAAATGTATTGGTTATTGTAAATTTTTGTGGAAATTCAAAAACTTAGAAGTGGGGCGTGCAATATTATTCGGCCCCTTTAACTTAATACTTTGCTGCGCAACCTTTTGCTACGATTACAGCTGCAAGTCGATTGGCGTATGTCTCTATCGGTTTTGTAAATCGAGTGTAACAACTCTGCCGGCATCACTGCATGGCCTTCCATTCCCCACCTGCCTGTTACATCAACTCACCCCAGGCCATGCTGTGAGATCTGTCTGCTGCCGGTTCCATGCCACGTGCTCCATGGCCACTTACTCTGTGTACACTTCCTGACTGTGTGCATAGGGGGCGGCGCCAGCAACTCCCATTCTTATTGAGACTGTGTGCACCTCCCTAAGGTGTCCCTGGCCAATAGACCAGAGGCCTCTGATACTTAAAGCGAACCTGTCACCCCCAAAATCGATGGTGAGGTATGCTCACCGGCATCAGGGGCTTATCTACAGCATTCTGTAATGTTGTAGATAAGCCGCCGATGTTACCTGAAAAAGGAGAAAAAGAGGTTATATTATACTCACCCAGGGGCGGTCCCGCTCCGATGGGCGTCTCATGTCCGCTCCGGCGCCTCCTATCTTCATTCCATGATGTCCTCTTCTTGTCTCCGCACCGCTGCTTCGGCGCAGGCGTACTTTGTCTGCCCTGTTGAGGGCAGAGCAAAGTACTGCAGTGCGCAGGTGCCGGTAAGGTCAGAGAGGCCCGTCGCCTGTGCACTGCAGTACTTTGCTCTGCCCTCACCAGGGCAGACAAAGTACGCCTGCGACGAAGCCGCGGCATGGAGACCAGAAGAGGACGTCATGGAATGAAGATAGGAGGCGCCGGAGCAGACCTGAGACGCCCATTTGACCACGGACCACAGCGGGACCACCCAGGTGAGTATATTATAACCTCTTTTTCTCCTCTTTCAGGTAACATTGGGGGCTTATCTACAGCATTACAGAATGCTGTAGATAAGCCCCTGATGACGGTGAGCTTACGTCACCATCGATTATGGGGGTGACAGGTTCCCTTTAAGGCATCTTCACCCATTGGAGGATGCCTGAGCAAACTATTTCCCTCACTTAGCACTTGCTACTGAGTTGCCAGGTCGTGTCTGTTAACTGTCTCTGAGGGCTGCAATACGCAGGCCTTTATCTGTGTTCCATTACTTCTGTGTCTGTACTCTGGTCTATGTCCGTTCCTGTTCCTTCTTTGTTTATTTACCATTCTCACTCTGCTGTGTTTACCTCTGCGTTACCTCTCTGCTCTGCTTGCCACTATCAGTGGCTCTGCATCTCTCTGCTCTGTTCGCCACTACCTGTGGCTCTGTGCATTTCTGGTCAGTTGTGCCACAACCTGTGGTTCTGTGCCTCTCAGCTTTGCTCGCCACAATCTCCTCCACAAGCTCCTGCAGTTCTGGCTCTTGGCGTTGCCTCCTGCAGTTCGTTCTTGGCTCCGTCTCCAGCATCTCCGCTCCACCTCCAGCGGCTCCGCTCTTGGCTCCGCCCCCAGCTGGTCCATCCTTAGCTCCGCCTCCTCTGCCTTCTCCTTCTCTGCTCTTAGCTCTGCCTTCTCCTTCTCTGCTCTTATCTCTGCCTTCTTCTCTGCTCTGCTTTCTCCTTCTCTGCTCTTAGCTTCACCTCTTGCTTACTCCACCTCCTGTGATCCTGCTTTGCATCCGCTCTTGCTCTACCTCTGTTCAGCAACTTGTTGTACAGGTCTCTACCTGTTTCTTTATGTTCTCCAGTCTGAACAGGCTCTTACCTGTTTCCATACACCCACCTGTATACCAGTTCCTACCAGAGTATCAGCCCTGTCTGCCAGAGTGCCAGCCATGCCCGTCTACCCACCTGTATCTCCGTCAAGCCAGTCTGCCCATCAGGACCTCTGCTGTACCCGTCCGTCAGCCAGTGTCACAGCCGTGCCTGCCTGCCTGTGTCTTGTCCCCGGTGGGATCAGCATCCACAGTCAGACTCCCCCCTGGAGTGGTACCTGGTAGCTTCCTATTGCACAAATCTGACCTCACCATCAGAGGCTCTAGCAAACACCTAGGAAGCTACTTAGTTACGCCCCTTCCAGGGAAGTTTGGTATGTGGTCCAGTGGGGCCACACCCCCAGACGACCGAGCCAACCATTCTCGGCATGAGCATTACATCGAGAGACTGAAATTCTTGCCCATTCTTCCTTGGCAAACAGCTCAAGCTCAGTGAGGTTTGATGGAAATCATTCATGAACAGCAGTTTTCAGCTCTTTCCACAGATTCTCGATTGGAATGAGGTCTGGACTTTGACTTAGCCATTCTAACACCTGGATACGTTTATTTGTGAACCATTCCATTGTAGATTTTGCTTTATGTTTGGGATCATTGTCTTTTTGGAAGACAAATCTCCGTCCCAGTCTCAGGTCATTTGCAAACTCCAAGAGGTTTTCTTCAAGAATGGTCCTGTATTTGGCTCCATCCATCTTCCCATCAATTTTAACCATCTTCCTGTAACGCGGCAAGCTGGGAAAAAGCTAGGAGTGAACCCACTGGACCGCAACAGCGAACCTTCCCTGGGCGAGGGGACCAAGTAGACCACCCCCTATACAGGGAGTGTTAGGAGCAGGCCCTGGGGAGACTACTGCTACGGCAGCTGGCACAAAAGAGAATGGGATAAACAGAAAACAGAAGAAGAACCAAGAAGGGGACGACTAGGCTGGGACAAACGGGCAAAACGAGAAAAAACGTACAGAGTGAGGGCGGTAGATGGTAAGACAAAAAGACTAGAGAACTAGGAGAGGTGAGAAAACAAACCAGCGGACAAGGTGACGGTACGGACAGGTGGCAACGCAGACGTACGGGAACTCAGAGGGTATGGAGACAGAAGCAGGCTGGAGCTGGAAGGAAACAAAGGGGAGAGAAAGGTTAGTCGGAGGCAGACTGGCAAGGGAACCAAAGTCAGAATGCTGACTGCAGACAGAGCGCGGAGGGACAAGGGGCCAGAGTCACTTGCAAGGATACAAATGAAAATCAGGCACCGCCAAACGGAAGAGGCGGCCTGATATGCAGAGCAGCAGCATACCTTCCGGGTCAGGGTCCTCCAGGAGCATAGAGAGGAGCAAAGGAAGCGGAAGAATCAACGAGTGCTGTGTGCGCGTGCGCAATTGGATCAGGAACGCGCGCGCACCCGAGGAGAGAAAGAGAAGGGACGAACGCGCAGGAGACCGGAAGCAAAAGGAGATGCAGAAGCGCGCCGGGACGCCGTGGACTGGTGAGTATGAGAAGACACCCGAGGCAGCGCTGTGGACCGGTGAGTATAGGAAGACACCCGAGGCTGCGGCGGTGCAACACTTCCCTGCCCCTGCTGAAGAAAAGCAGGCCCAAACCATGATGCTGCCACCACCATGTTTGACAGTGGGGTGGTGTGTTCAGGGTGATGAGCTGTGTTGCCTTTACGCCAAACATATCATTTGGCATTGTTGCCAAAAAGTTCGATTTTGGTTTCATCTGAACAGAGCACCTTCATCCACATGTTTGGTGTGTCTCCCAGGTGGCATGTTGCAAACTTTAAACAACACTTTTTATGGATATCTTTGAGAAATGGCTTTCTTCTTGCCACTCTTCCATAAAGGCCAGATGTGTGCAGTGTACGCCTGATTGTTGTCCTATGGGCAGACTGTCCCACCTCAGCTGTAGATCTCTGCAGTTCATCCAGAGTGATCATGGGCCTCTTGGCTGCATCTCTGATCAGTCTTCTCGTTTGAGATGAAAGTTTAGAGGGACGGCAAATTTGCAGTGGTATGATACTTCTTCCATTTCAATATGATCGCTTGCACAGTGCTCCTTGGGATGTTTAAAGTTTTGGAAATCATTTTGTATCCAAATCCGGCTTTAAACTTCTCCACAACAGTATCACAGACCAGCCTGTTGTGTTCTTTGGTCTTCATGATGCTCTCTGTGCTTCAAACAGAACCCTGAGACTATCACAGAGCAGGTGCATTTATACGGAGACTTAATTATACACAGGTGGATTATATTTATCATCATTAGGCATTTAGGACAACATTGGATCATTCAGAGATCCACAATGAACTTCTGGAGTGAGTTTGCTGCACTGAAAGTAAAGAGGCCGAATAATATTGCACGCCCCACTTTTCAGTTTTTGAATTTCCACAAAAATTTAAAATAACCAATACATTTCGTTCAACTTCTCAATTGTGTTCCACTTGTTGTTGATTCGTCACCAAAAATTTACATTTGGTATCTTTATGTTTGAAGCATGATATGTGGGAAAAGGTTGAAAAGTTCCAGGGGGCCGAATACTTTCGCAAGGCACTGTATCTGTCATCTGACATGTTATGACAGAGAAATCTATGTTTTTCTTAATATGTAAATAATCTGTTAAAATCTTTGGGCGGGACATAGATCTCCTTGAGACAATGCCTCCGGAGCTTATTTTAAGTGAAAGTAGGTATTACCACTATGAGACATGTAATGACTAACACTTTGCTCTCCCGATCTCAATGCAGAGCTGAGTGTGGTTGTAACTAACACAGGACAGCAGAGCTGAATTTTATCTCATTACAAATCACACTTGCAGCTGCACCTCTCCTCTTCTGCTGTAGGCTCAGCTGCAGAGCTGTGTCTGACTACAACTAACACTTCTTTAGCTTTCACATCTCACACAGCCAGTGAGGGGCACGTAGAAGGCTATAGAGCAGAGGCAGCAGCACTGCGAGAGAAGAACTACAACTGCGATTGTGTTTGTAACGACACAAAATTCTGCTGTACTGCCTCTCCCCTTCTCACTGGCTGCCTATGAGATGAAAGTTGAAGAAGTGTTAACTGAAATCAGGCATAGCTCTGAAGCAGAACTAAAAGCACTGTGAAATGATAGCTGCAACAGTGGATGTGTCTGAATGAGACAAAGATTAGTTATTCGAAGTGTGATTATAACTGTCAGTCATTATATGTCTCACACTGGTAACACCCCCTTTCATTTAAAATAAGCTCTGGAGGCAGATTGGCAGAGATCTCTGTGTCCAGCCCATAGATCTTAACACCTCATTTATATATTAAGAAAAACATGTATTTCTATGGCATAAGACATCAGATCGCATATATCAACGTATCATTTTTTTCATCTTCCTATGTCCTACATGCCCTTATAGATGGCTCAGGAGGGTTAATCCTACTGACAGTTTCTCTTTAATATATGTTCTAGGTACACTCTTTGTGGCTCAGTCAGCATCTGAATGTGGCTTGAACACAACAATGTGGGCAAAGATTTAAATAAAAAATATTAAATTAAACTAAGTCAACCAATAAATGGCATAAAGTTTGCTGAATTGTATAGACACATCAAATTTATTATCAAGAAAGGGCCACTGTGATAAATCTGGTGCACTTTTAGGCAGTCTTAAATATTGGCTGTCTAAATATTAGTCAGGATTACTAAATCTCCCCACACTTACAGTGGGGAAAATAAATATTTGATACTCTGCCGATTTTGCAAGTTTTACAACTTACATAGAATGGAAAGGTCTGTAATTTTTATTGGTACACTTCAACTGTGAGAGACAGAATGTAAAAATTAAAGCCAGTACATCAATTTGTATGATTTTTAAATAATTAAATTGCATTTTATTGCATGAAATAAGTATTTGATCACCTACCAACCAGCAAGAATTCTGACTCTCACAGATCTGTTAGTTTTTCTTTAAGAAGTACTCCTACTCTGCACTCATTACCTGAATTAATTGCACTGGTTTGAACTACACGGGAGGACCTGGTCAATGACCTGAAGAGAGCTGGGACCACAGTCTCAAACATTATCGTGGCCAGGCCCATTTGAAGTTCACCGGCAACCATCTGGATGATTCAGAGGAGGCCTGGGAGAAGGTCATGTGGTCAGAGGAGACCAAAATAGAACCTTTTGGTATCAACTCCACTCACCGCGTTTGGATGGCAAAAAAGGATGAGTACAACCCCAAGAACACTGTTCTAACTGTGAAGAAAGATGGGAGAAACATCATACTTTGGGGAGCTTTTCTACAAAGGGGGCAGGATGACTGCACCATATTGAAGGGAGGATAGATGGGGTCATGTATAGTGAGATTTTAGATACCAACCTCCTTCCCTCAGTAAGCATTGAAGATGGGTCATAGCTGGGTATTCCAGCCAGACAATGACCTGAAACACACAGCCAGGGAAACTACAGAGTGGCTCCTTAAGAAGCATCTAAAGGTCTTGGAGTCGCCTAGCCAGTCTTCAGACCTGAAACTAATTGAAAATTTTTGGAGGGAGCTGAAACTCAATGTTGCCCTGAAACCTGAAAAATCTGGAAAACATCTGTATGGAGGAGTGGGCCAATATTCCTGCTGCAGTGGGTGCAAATTTGGTCAAGAACTATAGGAAACCCCAGACCCGGGCACCCGGGTGCCCGGGTCTGGATCTCGCGCCCTCTGTTCCCCATTATTTGGTTGTTTTCTGATCTTGCTTTTCTTTATTTCTCAGCTGATGGTCAGTGACTGATTTCCTCTGGAGATGAGTAGCAGCCCTGGAGGCCGGAGGTCGGAGCGCAGCATCACGTCCGGATTATGGAGATGAAGATTATATTCTGTCTGACGATAACATAAAATAAAATCTGCCTACGGCGTCAAAATAAAAAAAAGAACTATAGGAAACGTCTCACTTCTGTAATTGCAAACAAAGGTTTCTGTACCAAATATCAAGTTCTGTTTTTCTATTGTATTTAATGCAATAAAATGCAAATTAATTATGTAAAAATCATACAATATGATTTTTTTAAAGATTTTGTCTCTCACAGTTGAAGTGTACTTACGATAAAAATTACAGACCTCTCCATTCTTTGTAGGTGGTAAAACTTCCAGTGTTATGAAATCGTCAGTGTTATCAAATACTTATTTATCACAGAGAATATAATAATAGAATCAAGAATAAAATAGCCCTATTTGGGTAGTACACAGTTATTAAGAGGAATAAGGTGATGAAAATGACGTTTCAGTAATTTCATGAGACCTAAATACCTGAATGTCAATAAAATATTTATGGAGTTTGATAACCCATTTCAATGCAGAATGTGTATACATCATTTTACATCCATTGTTTGCTTCTCAGTAAGGCAACCTATACATACAAAATCATCCCACTCCTATAGTTTGCTTCCCAAAGACTAATCTCCTGACTGAAGTATTGTTGAAGAAATATTAAAGGGGTTGTCAACTACTAGGACTTCTTAATGTAAATGTTCAGCCCTAATAAAATAATAAAGCCTATACTCATCTCCTGTGCTGGCTCCATTCCAGCGGTGTCAGCACTCACTCTCCCCGGGGCTGTGATGCGGTGTTGTGATATGTGACGCAGGAGACCAATGAGTGCTGGCGTCACAGTCTCCGACTTCAGACAAACTGAGCATGAAGAGGAAGCAGCAGCCCGGACTTCATCTTCATGCTCAGCTTTTCCGAAGGCGGAGACAGTGACGCCAGCACTGATTGCACGCCGGACATCAAATGTTATTCCACCGCATCACAGCCCCGGGAATGTAGTTACCAACATCGCTGGAACGGAGCCAGCATGGGAGGTGAGTATAGGTTTTATCATTTTATAGGGGCAGGTTAGCTTAAAAGTGTTGTTCTAGTAGTGGACAACCCCTTTAAATTGCTTTTACAGTCTCAGATGGGATACTGAGTGATCCTATATAGCAAGACACACATACACATGTGGTCAAAATTGTCGGTACCCCTCGTTTAATAACAGAAAAACCTACAATGGTCACAGAAATAACTTGAATCTGACAAAAGTAATAATAAATAAAAGATCTATGAAAATGAACAAATGAAAGTCAGACATTGCTTTTCAACCATGCTTCCACAGAATTAAAAAATCAAGAAAAAGGCCTAGACAGAAATACTGGTACCCCTGAAAATAATGTGACAAAAGAGACACGGTAAATCAAGATGTGTCCACTAACTAGCATCACATGTGTCTACAATCTTGGAATCAGTGAGTGGGCCTGTATATAGGGCTACAGATACTCACTGTGCTGTTTGGTGACATGGTGTGCATCACACTCAACATGGACCAGAGGAAGCGAAGGAAGAAATTGCCTCAGGAGATTAGAAAGAAAATTATAGACAAACTTGTTAACCCCTTAATCCCATATGACGTACTATCCGGTCCAGGTGACATGGGACTTAATTCCCAGTGACAGGATAGTACGTCATATGCGATCGGCCGCACTGGCACATTAACCCCCGGAACACTGCGAACAAACATGATCGCAGCGTTCCGGCGGTACAAGGAAGCTTCGCGCAGGGAGGGGGCTCCCTGCGTGCTTCGCTGCGACCTTCGGTACAAGGCGATGTGCTCACCTTGTACCGAACATCTCCTCCCTGCAGGCCCCGGATCCAAAATGGCCGTGGGGCTACATCCGTGTCCGGCAGGGAGGTGGCTTACCAGCGCCTGCTCAGAGCAAGCGCTGGTAAGCCTGCAGACCCGCATGATCAGCGATCATCGATCTGACCCTATAACATGATGCCACCCCTCGGGGCAATGTTATAAAGTAAAAAATAATATTCACATATATAAAATATTTGTAAATAAAGAAAAAAAAAATTAATTGTTCCCATAAATACATTTCTTTATCTAAATAATAAAAAAAAACAATAAAAGTACACATATTTAATATTGCCACGTCCGTAACGACCCCACCTATAAAACTGTCCCGCTAGTTAACCCCTTCAGTGAACGCGGTAAAAAAAAACCCGAAGCAAAAAATGCTTTATTATCATACCGCCAAACAAAAAATGGAATAACACGCGATCAAAAAGACGGATATAAATAACCATGGTACTGCTGAAAACGTCATCTTGTCCCGCAAAAAACGAGAAAGCATACAGCATCATCAGCGAAAAAATAAAAAAGTTATAGTCCTCAGAATAAAGCGATGCAAAAATTATAATTTTTTCTATAAATAGTTTTTATCGTATAAAAGCACCAAAACGTAAAAAAATTATATAAATGAGGTATCGCTGTAATCGTACTGACCTGAAGAATAAAAGTGCTTTATCAATTTTACCAAACGTAGAACCGTATAAACGCCCCCCCACAAAAGAAATTCATGAACAGCTGGTTTTTGGTCATTCTGCCTCACAAAAATCAGAATAAAAAGCGATCAAAAAATGTCACGTGCCCAAAAATGTTACCAATAAAAACGTCAACTCGTCCCACAAAAAACAAGACCTCACATGACTCTGTGGACCAAAATATGGAAAAATTATATCACTCAAAATGTGGAGACGCAAAAACTATTTTTTGCAATAAAAAGCGTCTTTTAGTCTGTGACGGCTGTCAATCATAAAAATATGCTAAAATAAATGCTATAAATAGTAAATCAAACCCCCCTTCATCACCCCCTTAGTTAGGGAAAAATAATAAAATTAAAAAAATGTATTTATTTCTATTTTCCCATAAGGGTTAGGGCTAGGGTTAGTGTCATGGTTCTCAATGGCAAGAGAACGTAATTAAGCATACAAAAGGACTAGCTCTTGGAAGATGGGAACTCGAGCTGACCATGAGCTAAACCTACCGCACAACTAACAGTGGCCGGGTAGCGTGCCTACGTTTTATCCCTAGACGCCCAGCGCCAGCCGGAGAACTGACTGACCCTAGCAGAGGAAAATACAGACCTGGCTTACCTCTAGAGAAATTTTCCCCAAAAGGCAGACAGTAGCCCCCACATATATTGGCGGTGATTTTAGAGGAAAATGACATACGAAGTATGAAGATAGGTTTAGCAAATTGAGGTCCGCTTACTAGATAGTAGGAAGACAGAAAAGGGAACTTCACGGTCAGCTGAAAACCCTTTCAAAATACCATCCTGAAATTACTTTAAGACTCTAACATCAACTCATGACACCAGAGTGGCAATTTCAGCTCACAAGAGCTTCCAGCCTCAGAAATATTCAATCACAGAGAACTGGAACAAAAATGCAAAACAAACTTAGGACTACAAGTCCAACTTAGCTGATAGTAGTCTGGGAGCAGGAACATGCAACAGAAAGGCTTCTGGTAACATTGTTGGCCGGCATAGAAATGACTGAGGAGCAAGGCTAAATAGAAAACTCCCACATACTGATGGAAAACAGGTGAACAGAGGAGATGAAGCACACAAGTGCAGTACCACCAGAAACCACCGGGGGAGCCCAGAAACCAAATTCACAACAGTACCCCCCCCTCAAGGAGGGGGCACTGAACCCTCACCAGAACCACCAGGGCGATCAGGATGAGCCCTATGAAAGGCACGGACCAAATCGGAGGCATGAACATCAGAGGCTGTCACCCAAGAGTTATCCTCCTGACCGTAGCCCTTCCACTTGACCAGATACTGAAGTCTCCGTCTGGAAACATGGGAGTCCAAGATCTTCTCGACAACGTACTCCAACTCACCCTCAACCAACACCGGAGCAGGAGGCTCAACGGAAGGCACAACCGGTACCTCATACCTGCGCAACAATGACCGATGGAAGACATTATGAATAGAAAAAGATGCAGGGAGGTCCAAACGAAAGGACACAGGGTTAAGAATCTCCAATATCTTGTACGGGCCGATGAACCGAGGCTTAAACTTAGGGGAAGAAACCTTCATAGGGACAAAACGAGAAGATAACCACACCAAGTCCCCAACACAAAGACGAGGACCAACACGACGACGGCAGTTGGCAAAATGCTGAGTCTTCTCCTGGGACAACTTCAAATTGTCCACCACATGCCCCCAAATCTGATGCAACCTCTCCACCACAGCATCCACTCCAGGACAATCCGAAGACTCCACCTGACCGGAAGAGAAACGAGGATGAAACCCCGAATTACAGAAGAAAGGAGAAACCAAGGTGGCAGAACTAGCCCGATTATTGAGGGCAAACTCCGCCAAGGGCAAAAAGGCAACCCAATCATCCTGATCCGCAGACACAAAACACCTCAAATAAGTCTCCAAGGTCTGATTAGTTCGCTCGGTCTGGCCATTAGTCTGAGGATGGAAAGCAGACGAAAAAGACAAATCAATGCCCATCCTAGCACAGAACGCTCGCCAAAATCTAGACACGAATTGGGTTCCCCTGTCAGAAACGATATTCTCCGGAATACCATGCAAGCGCACCACATTTAGAAAAAACAGAGGAACCAGCTCGGATGAGGAAGGCAATTTGGGCAAGGGAACCAAATGGACCATCTTAGAGAAACGGTCACACACCACCCAGATGACAGACATCTTCTGAGAAACAGGGAGATCAGAAATAAAATCCATGGAGATGTGAGTCCAAGGCCTCTTCGGAATAGGCAAAGATAACAACAATCCACTAGCCCGAGAACAACAAGGCTTGGCCCGAGCACAAACATCACAAGACTGCACAAAACCTCGCACATCTCGCGACAGGGAAGGCCACCAGAAGGACCTAGCCACCAAATCCCTGGTACCAAAGATTCCAGGATGACCTGCTAACGCAGAAGAATGGACCTCCGAGATGACTCTACTGGTCCAATCATCAGGAACAAACATTCTACCAGGCGGGCAACGATCAGGTCTATTCGCCTGAAACTCCTGCAAGACCCGTCGCAAGTCTGGGGAAACAGCAGATAATATCACTCCATCCTTAAGGATACCTGTAGGTTCAGAATTACCAGGGGAGTCAGGCTCAAAACTCCTAGAAAGGGCATCCGCCTTCACATTTTTAGAACCTGGTAGGTAAGAAACCACAAAATTAAACCGAGAGAAAAATAACGACCAGCGCGCCTGTCTAGGATTCAGGCGCCTGGCAGACTCAAGATAAATCAAATTCTTGTGGTCGGTCAATACCACCACCTGATGTCTAGCCCCCTCAAGCCAATGACGCCACTCCTCAAAAGCCCACTTCATAGCCAAGAGCTCCCGATTACCAATATCATAATTTCGCTCAGCGGGCGAAAATTTACGAGAAAAGAACGCACAAGGTCTCATCACGGAGCAGTCGGAACTTTTCTGCGACAAAACCGCCCCAGCTCCGATTTCTGAAGCGTCAACCTCAACCTGAAAAGGAAGAGTAACATCAGGCTGACGCAATACAGGGGCGGAAGAAAAGCGGCGCTTAAGCTCCCGAAAGGCCTCCACAGCAGCAGGGGACCAATCAGCAACATCAGCACCCTTCTTAGTCAAATCAGTCAACGGTTTAGCAACATCAGAAAAACCAGTTATAAATCGACGATAAAAATTAGCAAAGCCCAAAAACTTCTGAAGGCTCTTAAGAGAAGAGGGTTGCGTCCAATCACAAATAGCCTGAACCTTGACAGGGTCCATCTCAATGGAAGAGGGGGAAAAAATGTACCCCAAAAACGAAATCTTTTGAACCTCAAAAACGCACTTAGAACCCTTTACACACAAGGAATTAGAGCGCAAAACCTGAAAAACCCTCCTGACCTGTTGGACATGAGAGTCCCAGTCATCCGAAAAAATCAAAATATCATCAAGATACACAATCAAAAATTTATCCAAATAATCACGGAAAATGTCATGCATAAAGGACTGAAAGACTGAAGGGGCATTTGAAAGACCAAAAGGCATTACTAAATACTCAAAATGGCCCTCAGGCGTATTAAATGCGGTTTTCCACTCATCCCCCTGCTTAATTCGCACTAAATTATACGCCCCACGAAGATCAATCTTAGAGAACCACTTGGCCCCCTTTATTCGAGCAAACAAATCAGTAAGCAGTGGCAAAGGATACTGATATTTAACCGTGATTTTATTCAAAAGCCGATAATCAATACACGGCCTCAAAGAGCCATCTTTTTTAGATACAAAGAAAAAACCGGCTCCTAAGGGAGATGACGAAGGACGAATATGTCCCTTTTCCAAGGACTCCTTAATATATTCCCGCATAGCAGCATGTTCAGGCACAGATAGATTAAATAAACGACCCTTTGGAAACTTACTGCCCGGAATCAGATCTATAGTACAATCGCAATCTCTGTGCGGAGGTAGTGAACCAAGTTTAGGCTCCTCAAAAACGTCACGATAATCAGATAAAAATTCCGGAATCTCAGAGGGAATAGATGACGAAATGGAAACCAAAGGTACGTCCCCATGAGTCCCCTGACATCCCCAGCTTAACACAGACATTGCTTTCCAGTCGAGGACTGGGTTATGAGATTGCAGCCATGGCAATCCAAGCACCAACACATCATGTAGATTATACAACACAAGGAAGCGAATAATCTCCTGGTGATCCGGATTAATACGCATAGTTACTTGTGTCCAGTATTGTGGTTTGTTACTAGCCAATGGCGTGAAGTCAATACCCTTCAGAGGTATAGGAACTTCCAGAGGCTCTAAATCAAACCCACAGCGTTTGGCAAAGGACCAATCCATAAGACTCAAAGCGGCGCCAGAGTCGACATAGGCGTCCGCGGTAATAGACGATAAAGAGCAAATCAGGGTCACAGATAGAATAAACTTAGACTGTAAAGTGCCAATTGAAACAGACTTATCAACTTTCTTAGTACGTTTAGAGCATGCTGATATAACATGAGTTGAATCACCACAATAGAAGCATAACCCATTTTTTCGCCTAAAATTCTGTCGTTCGCTTCTGGACAGAATTCTATCACATTGCATAATCTCTGACGCCTTCTCAGTAGACACCGCCAAATGGTGCACAGGTTTGCGCTCCCGCAAACGCCGATCAATCTGAATAGCCATTGTCATGGACTCATTCAGACCTGTAGGCACAGGGAACCCCACCATAACATCTTTAATGGCATCAGAGAGACCCTCTCTGAATTTCGCCGCCAGGGCGCACTCATTCCACTGAGTAAGCACAGACCACTTACGAAATTTTTGGCAGTATATTTCAGCCTCATCTTGCCCTTGAGACAGGGCCATTAAGGCTTTTTCAGCCTGAATCTCTAAATGAGGTTCCTCATAAAGCAACCCCAAAGCCAGGAAAAACGCATCCACATTGAGCAACGCAGGATCCCCTGGTGCCAAAGCAAATGCCCAATCCTGAGGGTCGCCCCGGAGCAAGGAAATTACAATCCTGACCTGCTGTGCAGGATCTCCAGCGGAGCGAGATCTCAGAGACAAAAATAATTTACAATTATGTTTGAAATTCTGGAAGCGAGATCTATCCCCAGAGAAAAATTCAGGTAAAGGAATTCTAGGTTCAGATGTAGGAGCATGAATAACGAAATCCTGTAAGCTTTGAACCTTCATAGCGAGATTATTCAAACCTGTAGCTAAACTCTGTGGATCCATATTAATCAGGTGAAATCAGAACCATTCAAGGATTAGAAGGAGAGAGAGACGAAGGCTGCAGTAAGCAGAGATGCTAGTGAATCAACTAATGAGCAGGGTGGATAAAAATCAATGTTTTTTTAAAAAAATCAAAAAAATCGGATTTTTTTGATTTAAATCGGATTTTTTTGATTTAAATCGGATTTTTTTCAATAAACTGCTTTTTGAGGAAAATATTTTACCATCCAAAGGTTCTTCCATCATGAGATAAAGCTGAGTTGTTTAACTCAGTAGAATAAAGGCTGTATATGTGTAACATTCACAATGCCATGCTCTTCCAGAGGTTTCTGTAGGATGCTGACTATCCAACAAGTTTGGGCATGTCAACTGAATGGAAAAAGAAACTAAACCAAAAGTGAAACCAAGCTAGAAGTGTGGAATTAAAGGGGCAGTATGAACAAAATGTGGAGGCTATTAATAGTTTATACAATTAAGACATGCTGCTTTTAAACACCTACCTATTGCCATATAGTAAAACAAAAAAGATTTTTACTTACTTTGGGGTCCCCCCCTCACCCTGGCGTTAGATCGTTGCCCCTAGTTTCGTCCGTGTAACTATGGGCGCACATGCGCACTGCTCTCACTTCTCATTTTAATCGTGATTTATATTAAAAAAAACCTTTTGATTTAAATCAGTGATTTAAATCATGATTAAAATCATGATTTAAATCGATCCGATTTAAATAGAAAAAAATCTTTTGATTTAAATCGTGATTTAAATCATGATTTAAATCGGCGTGATTTAAATCAATCCACCCTGCTAATGAGCAAACTCAGGAAAAAAAAAAAAAAAAATTCTCTGCAGACTTCTTTTCTCTCCTTTCTTCTGCCAATTATTTTAACCCTCGGCCGGCCAAACTGTCATGGTTCTCAATGGCAAGAGAACGTAATTAAGCATACAAAAGGACTAGCTCTTGGAAGATGGGAACTCGAGCTGACCATGAGCTAAACCTACCGCACAACTAACAGTGGCCGGGTATCGTGCCTACGTTTTATCCCTAGACGCCCAGCGCCAGCCGGAGAACTGACTGACCCTAGCAGAGGAAAATACAGACCTGGCTTACCTCTAGAGAAATTTTCCCCAAAAGGCAGACAGTAGCCCCCACATATATTGGCGGTGATTTTAGAGGAAAATGACATACGAAGTATGAAGATAGGTTTAGCAAATTGAGGTCCGCTTACTAGATAGTAGGAAGACAGAAAAGGGAACTTCACGGTCAGCTGAAAACCCTTTCAAAATACCATCCTGAAATTACTTTAAGACTCTAACATCAACTCATGACACCAGAGTGGCAATTTCAGCTCACAAGAGCTTCCAGCCTCAGAAATATTCAATCATAGAGAACTGGAACAAAAATGCAAAACAAACTTAGGACTACAAGTCCAACTTAGCTGATAGTAGTCTGGGAGCAGGAACATGCAACAGAAAGGCTTCTGGTAACATTGTTGGCCGGCATAGAAATGACTGAGGAGCAAGGCTAAATAGAAAACTCCCACATACTGATGGAAAACAGGTGAACAGAGGAGATGAAGCACACAAGTGCAGTACCACCAGAAACCACCGGGGGAGCCCAGAAACCAAATTCACAACAGGTTAGGGTTTGGATTAGGGCTAGGGTTACGGCTAGGGTTTGGATTAGGGCTAAGGTTAGGGCTAGGGTTAGGGTTGGGGCTAGGGTTTCAGTTACAATTGGGAGTTTCCACTGTTTAGGTACATCAGGGGCTCTCCAAACGCGACATGGCGTCCGATCTCAATTCCAGCCAATTCTGCGTTGAAAAAGTAAAACAGTGCTCCTTCCCTTCCGAGCTCTCCCGTGCGCCCAAACAGGGGTTTACCCCAACATATGGGGTATCAGCATACTCAGGACAAATTGGACAACAACTTTTGGGGTCCAATTTCTCTTGTTACCCTTGGGAAAAAAAAATTTGGGGGGCTAAAAAAACATTTTTGTGGGAAATAAAAGATTTTTTATTTTCACGGCTCTGCATTATAAACTGTAGTGAAACACTTGGGGGTTCAAAGTTCTCACAAAACATCTAGATAAGTTCCTTGGGGGTCTAGCTTCCAATATGGGGTCACTTGTGGTTTTTTTTTACTGTTTAGTTACATCAGGGGCTCTGCAAATGCAATGCGACGCCTGCAGACCAATCCATCTAAGTCTGCATTCCAAATGGCGCTCCTTCCCTTCCGAGCTCTGCCATGTGCCCAAACGGTGGTTCCCCCCCCACATATTGGGTATCAGCGTACTCAGGACAAATTGGACAACAACTTTTGGGGTCCAATTTCTCATGTTACCCTTGGGAAAATACAAAACTGGGGGCTAAAAAATAATTTTTGTGGAAAAAAAAATGATTTTTTATTTTTACTGCTCTGCGTTATAAACTGTAGTGAAACACTTGGGGGTTCAAAGTTCTCACAACACATCTAGATAGGTTTCTTGGGGGTCTAGTTTCCAATATGGGGTCACTTGTGGGGGGTTTCTACTGTTTAGGTACATTAGGGGCTCTGCAAATGCAATGTGAAACCTGCAGACCATTCCATCTAAGTCTGCATTCCAAATGGCGCTCCTTCCCTTCCGAGCTCTGCCATGCGCCCAAACGGTGGTTCTCCCCACATATTTTGGGGAGCGTATATATATATCATATATATATGATATATATATCAGCGTACTCAGGACAAATTTCACAACAACTTTTGGGGTCCAATTTCTCCTGCTACCCTTGGGAAAATACAAAACTGGGGACTAAAAAATAATTTTTGTGGAAGAAAAATGATTTTTTATTTTCACGGGTCTGCGTTATAAACTGCAGTGAAACACTTGGGGGTTCAAAGTTCTCACAACACATCTAGATAAGTTCCTTGGGGGGTCTAGTTTCCAATATGTGGTCACTTGTGGGGGGTTTCTAGTGTTTAGGTACATTAGGGGCTCTGCAAACGCAATGTGACGCCTGAAGACCATTCCATCTAAGTCTGCATTCCAAATGGCGCTCCTTCCCTTCCGAGCTCTGCCATGCGCCCAAACGGTGGTTCCCCCCACATATGGGGTATCAGCGTACTCAGGACAAATTGGACAACAACCTTTGGGGTCCAATTTCTCCTGTTACCCTTGGGAAAATACAAAACTGGGGGTTAAAAAAAAATTTGAGGGGAAATTTTTTATTTTTATTTTCACGGCTCTGCGTTATAAACTGTAGTGAAACACTTGGGGGTTCAAAGCTTTCACAACACATCTAGATAAGTTCCGTAGGGCGCCTACTTTCCAAAATTGTGTCACTTTTGGGGGGTTTCAATGTTTAGGCACATCAGGGACTCTCCAAACACAACATGGCGTCCCATCTCAATTCCAGTCAATTTTGCATTGAAAAGTCAAATGGCGCTCCTTCCCTTCCGAGCTCTGCCATGCACCCAAACAGTGGTTTACCCCAACATATGGGGTATCAGCGTACTCAGGACAAATTTCACAACAACTTTTGGCATCCATTTTCTCCTGTTACCCTTGGGAAAATAAAAAATTGGGGTTGAAAAGTTCATTTTTGTGAAAAAATATGATTTTTTATTTTTACGGCTCTGCATTATAAACTTCTGTGAAGCACTTGGTGGGTCAAAGTGCTCATCACACATCTAGGTAAGTTCCTTAGGGGGTCTACTTTCCAAAATGGTGTCACTTGTGGGGGGTTTCAATGTTTAGGCACATCAGGGGCTCTCCAAACGCAACATGGCGTCCCATCTCAATTCCTGTCAATTTTGCATTGAAAAGTCAAATAGCGCTCCTTCCCTTTCGAGCTCTGCCATGCGCCCAGTGGCTTACCCCCACATATGGGGTATCAGCCTACTCAGGACAAAGTGTTCAACAACTTTTGGGGTCCATTTTCTCCTGTTACCCTTGGTAAAATAAAACAAATTGGAGCTGAAGTAAATTTTGTGTGAAAAAAAGTTAAATGTTCATTTTTTTAAACGTTCCAAAAATTCCTGTGAAACACCTGAAGGGTTAATAAACTTCTTGAATGTGGTTTTGAGCACCTTGAGGGGTGCAGTTTTCTAGAATGGTGTCACACTTGGTTATTTTCTATCATATAGACCCCTCATTTGACTTCAAATGAGGTGTGGTCCCTAAAAAAAAATGGTGTTGTAAAAATGAGAAATTGCTGTTCAACTTTTAACCCTTATAACTCCTTAACAAAAAAAAATTTGTTTCCAAAATTGTAAATTGGAAATGTTACTTATTAAGTATTTTGTGAGACATATCTCTGTGATTTAAGGGCATAAAAATTCAAAGTTGGTAAATTGCGAAATATTCAAAATTTTTGCCAAATTTTAATATCAAAGAAATTTTACCACTATCATGAAGTACAATATGTCATGAGAAAACAATGTCAGAATCATCAGGATCTATTGAAGCGTTTCAGAGTTATAACCTCATAAAGGGACAGTGGTCAGAATTGTAAAAATTGGCCCGGTCATTAACGTGCAGACCACCCTTGGGGCTTAAGGGGTTAAAGGTAAAATTTATATCAAGCAGCTTGATGTTCCTGTGACTACAGTTGCACATATTATTCAGAAATTAAAGATCCATGGGACTGTAGCCAACCTCCCTGGATGTGGTTGCAGGAAGAAAATTGATGACAAATCAAAGAGACAGATGATACAAATGGTGACAAAAGAGCCCAGAAAAAACTTCTAAACAGATTAAAGGTGAACTTCAAGCTCAAGTAACATCAGTGTCATATCGCACCATCCATCGTTGTATGAGCCAAAGTGGACTTCATAGGAGACGGCCAAGGAGGACACCATTGTTGAAAAAAATCATAAAAAAGCCAGACTGGAATTTGTCAAACTACATGTTGACAAGCCACAAAGTTTCTAGGAGAATGTCCTATGGACAGATGAGACAAAAATTGAACTTTTTGGCAAGGCACTTCAGCTCTATGTTCACAGACCGAAAAATGAAGCATATCAAGAAAAGAACACTGTCCCTACTGTGAAACATGGAGGAGGCTCTGTTATGTTCTGAGGATGCTTTGCTGCATCTGGCACAGGGTGTCTAGAATCTGTGCAGGGTGCAATGAAATCTCAAGACTATCAACGGATTCTAGAGAGAAATGTGCTGACCAGTGTCAGAAAGCTTGTTCTCAGTTGCACGTCATTGGTCTTGCAACAGGATAATGACCCAAAACACATAGCTAAAAACACCCAATAATGGCTAAGAGGAAAACATTGGACTATTCTGAAGTGGCCTTCTATGAACCCTGACCTAAATCCTATTGAACATCTTTGGAAAGAGCTGAAACATGCTGTCTGGAAAAGGCAACCTTCGAACACGAGACAACTAGAGAATTTTGCTCTTGAGGAGCAGGTCAAAATACCTGTTGAGAGGTGCAGAAGTCTCATTGACAGTTACAGGAAATGTTTGATTGCAGTGATTGCCTCAAAAGATTGTGCACCAAAATATTAAGTTAAGGGTACCATCATTTCTGTCCAGGCCTATTACATGAGGTTTTTTTTTTTTAATTCTGTGGAAGCATGGTTGAAAAGCAATGTCTGACTTTCATTTGATCATTTTCATAGATCTTTTATTTATTATTACTTTTGTCAGATTCAAGTTATTTTTGTGACCACTGTGGGTTTTTCTGTCATTAAACGAGGGGCACCAACAATTTTGGCTACGTGTGTATGCACTTCTAGGCAACATTCGTAAATTATTTACATGTGTTTTAGCTGTAATTCTATTTTTTCTCTCTTGTATGCGTTTTTTTCCACAGCACTTGGGTTTCTGCATGTGGATTAGCTTTAGGGTAAACATTTCTAAATGAAGACAATTGTAAGAAAATTAGACTCTTGCTCGTTGATAGATAATAAACAGCAAGAAACCAGCAGATTCCAATATTAAGAAAAAAAGAGAATGTAAATTGTGAGAAAGCTGAAAAGAAAATCATCCATTATATAAGAGAAGAGTCCAAGAATCTTCAATTAATTAACTACCTGACCAGTGAGTAAAATGCAGAAAACCTAGCATGATCAGCATTATTGCCTACTAGATGGTGGCCCGATTTTAACGCATCGGGTATTCTAGAATATGTATGCGTAGTATATTGCACAGCCACGCAGTACATTGTGCAGCCCACGCAGTACATTGCGCAGCCCACGCAGTACATTGCGCAGCCAACGCAGTACATTGCGCAGCCAACGCAGTACATTGCGCAGCCAATGCAGTACATTGCGCAGCCAACGTAGTACATTGCTCAGCCCATGTAGTACATTGCGCAGCCCACGTTGTACATTGCGCAGCCCACGTTGTACATTGCGCAGCCCACGTAGTACATTGCGCAGCCCACGTAGTACATTGCGCAGCCCACGTTGTACATTGCGCAGCCCACGTTGTACATTGCGCAGCCCACGTTGTACATTGCGCAGCCCACGTAGTATATTGCGCAGCCCACTTAGTATATTGCGCAGCCCACATTGTATATTGCGCAGCCCACGTTGTATATTGCGCAGCCCACGTTGTATAGTCACGTAGTGTATTGCCCAGCCAGGTAGTATATTGCCCAGCCACGTAGTATATAGCACAGCCCATGTAGTAAATTGCCCCGCCACGTAGTATATAGCACAACCCATGTAGTATATTGCCCAGCCCATGTAGTATATTGCCCAGCCACGTACTATATAGCACAGCCCATCTAGTATATTGCCCAGCTACGTAGTATATAGCACAGCCCATATAGTATATTGCCCAGCCACGTAGTATATTGCACAGCCCACGTAGTATATTGCCCAGCCACGTAGTATATTGCACAACCCACGTAGTATATTGCCCAGCCACGTAGTATATTGCACAGCCACGTATTATATTGCCCAGCCCATGTAGTATATTGCCCAGCCACTTAGTATATTGCCCAGCCACATAGTATATTGCACAGCCCACGTAGTATATAGCACAGCCCATGTAGTATATTGCCCAGCCACGTAGTATATTGCCCAGCCACGTAGTATATTGCCCAGCCCATGTAGTATATTGCCAAGCCACGTAGTATATAGCACAGCCCATGTAGTATATTGCCCAGCCACGTAGTATATTGCCTAGCCCATGTAGTATATTGCCCAGCCCACGTAGTATATAGCAATGTGGGCATCATATCCCTGTTAAAAAAAAAGAAATAAAATAAAAAATAGTTACTCACCTTTCGGAGCCCCCGGATCCAAGCGAAGCAGTTACCGACGCTGCTCATGCGCTCCGGTCTCAAGAGTGCATTGCGGTGTCGCAAGATGATGACGTAGCGGTATTGGAGACCGCTACGTCATCATCTCACGAGATCGCAGCATGGACCGGTTACCGGAGCGTCGCGTGCGGGAAAGGCCTGTTGTCGATCCGGGGGCCGACGGACGGTGAGTATATAACAATTTTTTATTTTTTTAATTATTTTTAACATTAGATCGTTTTACTATTCATGCTGCATAGGCAGCATGAATAGTAAAAAGTAGGTCACACAGGGTTAATAGCAGCGGTAACGGAGTGCATTACACCGCGGCATAACGCGGTCCGTTACCGCTGCCATTAACCCTGTGTGAGGGCAGACTGGAGGGGAGTACGGAGCGGGCACTGACTGCGGTGAGGAAGGAGCGGCCATTTTTCCGCCGGACTGTGCCTGTCGCTGATTGGTCGTGGCTGTTTTGCCACGACCAATCAGCGACTTGGATTCCATGACAGAGAGGCCGCGACCAATGAATATCCGTGACAGACAGACAGACGGAAGTGACCCTTAGACAATTATATAGTAGATTACTACAGTTGAGCAATAGATTTGATGGGAATCAAACTCAAGTAGAATTGTATGACACTCGTGGGAGCCGGTGAATTTAAAAAAAAAAGTGATTTGATATGCGCAGATTGCCCCCGAAATTCCTGCTGACATTTTATACAGTGCAAAAGATTGCATACGCCACAGAAGGCTGACACGATCTCAGATGTGACTGTGTGGGCTTTCCCATAATGCCTTACAGCTATTACATCACATGGTTTAGAGCAGCCAATCAGTAGGGACTATTATAGCCTGTATAAAAGCTTAAGCAGGGAATGCAGTAGTCAATATAGGGTGATTTAGAATAATGAGAAGATGTCAGCGCTCACAGCTCAGCAATACAGATAGGAAGGAAAATCTCAAGACTTCTCAGAGCAACTGGAGACTTTGTATTTTGACAATTCATGGTGAATCAAATTTTTGGAAAGAATTCATTAAACCTGGTGAATTAAAATTGCTAGAGATTTGATCATTTCTACTACCTATAGTATCAAATGAACACAAAGGTTCATGTATTCTGTTGCTGCAAAAGAAGCATAAATACAAATGCCACAGAACTCTGCAGATATCAGATAGAAGAATTACAATATTGCTACATGACACACATTTTTTCCTCTTTTTATTTAATGCTATAGGAAATGCCGACCAGACTTTATTTTCTGCATTGTGTATTTAAGATGTGTGGCTACATCCAAGGTTCATGCACCCATCCACCCATCTGTCCAGTACTGTTTTTAATGAGAACAACATTCAGTTGGATCCTATTCTTCTAAAGTTCATTTGGAGCCTAGAACAAGAAGTGTGTCCTTTTGGTGTAAGTCTCATGGTCCCCTCTAGAAAAGGTCACTTTAGCACCTTGAAGATGGGCTCTCGTACTTTGATCAATATGTGTGCTAAACGTCAGATTTTTGTGTATATAGCAATGATGTAACTCATGAATACATTTTTTTTTCATTATGCGGTTACATTGTGATTTGTAATTATTTTTGACCAATGAGATCAGTCACAAAGATGACCACAATGGTACCAAATGGCACTTTCTGTAGCTGTCATGCTCAGGACTGAGTACGGCGAAGGGGCAATGAAGGACAATGATTTAGCTAAAAAACAATTACTAAACCCCACAGATAGGTTATAGGTAAGTACATTTTGTTATCTGGACTGCAAAAAGCTATGACCACATACAGTACAGACCAAAAGTTTGGACGCACCTCATTTAAAGATTTTTCTGTATTTTCATGACTATGAAAATTGTACATTCACAGGCATTGAAGGCATCAAAACTATGAATTAACAGATGTGGAATTATTTACTTAACAAAAAAGAGTGAAACAACTGAAATTATGTCTTATATTCTAGGTTCTTCAAAGTAGCCACCTTTTGCTTTGATGACTGCAGTCAAGTATGGACTCCAACAGTCCTACAAAGGTGATCACCATTAAAGCGGTTGTCCGGCTAGACTACAACTCTGCAATCCCTGTGTGTAACATTGCGCGTGCTGTGAGCATTCTCTGGTGCTGGTCCCGAGTGGGCAGTCAGGTTACTGCATGTATGCGATTTGCGACTAGACTGTGCCCGGCCTCGCTCAATACATTTGCATTAAGAGAGGCCATGCCCATCCAGTCGGTAGGTGACTACATCTATTATTGCAGTCACGCGCCCGCCCCTACTAGTACCGGCCCCGGAGAATATTCACAGCGCGTGCAATGTGAGGATTCACATAGAGTGACTGCAGACTTCTAGTCTACAGCCAGACAACACCTTCAACTTTTTCAGAAATTTGTACCATAGTAGCACTTCTGTGATCTCTGAGATATCTGACCAGTTAGGCTAGCTTTACAACAATTAGGCTAGTCATCCATAGAATCATAGAATGTTAGAGTTGGAAGGGATTTCAAGGGTCAACAAAAACTTCCACTCAATCCACAAAAAAAGAAAGTCCCCACTCATGTCATCTGTTAACGGAAATATAGGGGGTTTCCACGTTACTGGTAGCGCACGTAGGGCTTTGTCCCTCCCAAGTCTCGCCGTAAGGCTAAGCAGTACTGTACAGCCACATTTGAGGTATTTCTACATTCAGCAGACATTATGGGACAAATTTTGGTGCCATTTTTACCCATGTGAAAATGTAAAATCTGGGGCTAAAACTAAATTTTGGTGGTAAAAAAATATAATTATTTTTCTCTTTATTGCCCAATGGTATAAAATTCTGTGACCCATCTGTGGTGTCAATATGATCACCCCTAGATCAATTTATGGAGAGGTGTAGTTTGTAAAATGCGGTCTCTTATGGGTGGGTTCTGCTGTTCTGGCACCTCAGGGGCTCTGCCAATGTGGCATGGCATCCTCAAACCAATCCTGCAAAATGAGAACTTCGATATGGCGCTTCTTCCCTTCTGAGTCTTGCACTGTGCTTCAAAAGTAGTTTTCGACCACATATGGGGTATTGATGTACTCAGGAGAAATTGCGCAACAAATTGTATGGTGCAACTTCTCTTGTTTCCCTTGTGAAAATGCAAAATGTGGGGCTAAAAAACATTTTTGTGAGGAATATGTGATTTTTTTTATTTGCACAATAAATTTTGGGGTCCTTTTTTTCTGGTTACCCTTGCAAAAATAAAAAATTTGGGGTATAAAGTTTAACATTTTTGTGACAAAAAGTTAAATGTTTATTTTTTTCTTCCACATTCTAGAAATTCCTGTGACGCACCTGAATGGTTAATAAACTTCTTGAATGTGGTTTTGAGCACCTTGAGGGTGCAGTTTTTAGAATGGTGTCACTTTTGAGCATTTTCTGTAATATAGGTCCCTTAAAGACACTTCAAATAAGATGTGATGCCTAAAAAAATGTTTTGTAAATTTTGTAGGAAAAAATAGTAATCTCTAGTCAACTTTTAACCCTTGAAAGTTCCTAACAAAAAAAAAGTTTCAAAAATTGTGCTGATGTAAAGTAGACATGTGAGAAATGTGATTTATTAACTATTTTGTGTGATATAACTCCCTGATTAAAGGGCATAAAAATTAAAACTTTGAAAATTGTAAAATGTTCCAAATTTTCACAAAAAACCACAAGTCATATCGAAGAAATTTTACCATTATCATGAAGTACAATACGTCACAAGAAAACAATCTCAAAATCAGTGGGATAAATTAAGCGTTCCAGAGTTATTACCACATAAAGTGACAGTGGTCAGAATTGTAAAATTTGGCCCGGTCAAGAAGGTGAAAACAGGCTCAGACGTGAAGGGGTTAATACATCCCATAACTATATTTTTTGCAGCTGCCTCACACTGTTGACTCACGTGCAGTCTGTGATCTATTAGTATACCCAAATCTTTTTCATATGTGCTGTTGCTTAGTTCTATTCCGTCATGACCCTATTGACTATTCACCAATTGTCATTCCCGGACCCATTTTCGGTGGGTACAACCCAATTCATTTCAGGAACACTCCACAAAACTTGCCTTATTGAAATGCTCTGCCCCTGCCATGTAGCGATCACAATTTGGCTGTAGTCAAGGATCCTCAATAAACATACCCATTCTCAAACATATCAACCTTAAAGGGGTTGTCCACTACTTGGACAACCTCTTCTTAAACTAGAAGAGGCACCGATAAAATAAAAAGCCTATACTCACCTCCAGTGACTGCACCGTTCCCGCGGTGTCGGCACTCGCTCTCCCCAAAGCTGTGATGCTCGAGACGTCAGCGATCAATCAGTGCTGGCGTCACTGTTTCCAGCTTCGGACAAACTGAACATGAAGGAGAGGTCAGGGCTGCAACACATCCCAGACTTCCTCTGCATGTTCAGTTTGTCCACACACGGAAACAGTGACGCCAGCGCTGCTTGGGCGCCGAGCATCACGTGTCATTCCACCGCATCACGGCCCCGGGACCGTGTGAGTGCCGACACCGCTGGAATGGAGCCTGCACAGGAGGTTAGTAAAGGCATTATTATTTTATGGGGCTGAGAAGGAGTTGTCCTTAAAGAACTGTCTGTTCTTCCATAATATATACAACCTCTTGACAGATGCCATTGCCATAAAATAATTAGTTCAATTCACCTCATTGGTCTTGTAGCTGAGGAGGAATTGCTTCCTGACAGCCAAACAGATCACTGGAAAACATGTAAATTGATTGCTTATTGTAAATGGCCAGCGGCTTTGTAAAACTATTAATAATAAGTAATCAATTTTCCCAAATTTCCATATTTGACAGCGCCTATTGACTGTCATTGGTGGCCATTCAACCTTTAGCTGTATGTGGTATATGGAACGTTTTCAATAAGATCTATTAACCAAATGTTAAATGTTACAAGGAATTAGAAGAATAACGACAAAGCAAACAGTAGCATTTACTTTGTAAGTCGGCTGATCAAGGAGGGCACAGTTAGTTGTACTGCAATTTGTGAGCTGTCAGTTCATTAAATGGCGTATAGTCATTTTTCTCACTATGGGAAAGGTGAGCAGATAATAGTTTCAATGGCACAAGCTTATGTATTCTGATTGTGCCCTTTGTCTCGGTGCTCTTTCGGCATGGAAAGAGTGGGAAGCCCTTGAAAACAGCTGCCTTCCCTCCTGAAAGTATGAAGAAGTACAACACTGATTGTCAGCAGTACTAATCATATCGGCAAAGCCTCTTTCATCTGCACACCTAGGTGACCGCTGCACTAGGATTAGCTGTTGCCGCATTTAGTACAGTAAAGAGTTTATCGTCATCGTGTTTAGTGGATGATTGTGGAAGAATTACTCCTGCTCTAGACTTTCTGGACAACTGTAAGATGTCGTCACATCACCTTCTCCCCTTCCAAATCTAGTATTTAGTCTCATGCCGGGAGAGCACTGGTGACTGTCTGTTGAAACGCTAATGGCCCATGTCATGTTTATCAAGGCAGAGAGGAGATCATGCATTCCAGGCACCGGTTGCTCCCAGAGACTAGAGCAACGAGGACAAACATTCTGATCATCAGAAAGCCTTAACGTTCTTTTAGAGTCATTTTTTAATGAAAAGAATATTTGTGTCTAAAATAATAAAAAATATATACATACCGGGACATAAGAAGTGCAATTATATCAAGCTGCATGCTAGTATATTATCGTCACAGTGATGGTTGCCCAAAATTTGTAGACTCCTGTGTGGCAAATCTTCTTCATTGTTGTAAATAAATCACTGTAAAACTAGGCAGATTTGCTATTCATGTTTCTGAGAAAGCGGACTGCTTTATTGTTGACCACCCAGTATTAAAGGGAATCTGTCATCAGGTTTTTGCAACCCTAAGGGCAGTATGATGTAGGGGCTGAGAATCTGATTCCAGCGATGCATCACTTGCTGGGCCCTTTGCGGCAGTTTTGATAAAATCACTGTTTAATCTGCTGTAGATCTAGCAGTTCTCTGAATGCTGAGCTCTGTATAACCCCACCCAGAACACTGCCTTTCAAGCTTGTGCATAGGCAGAAAGCTGCCAATCACTGGTGGGGACAGAGTTTTACAGAGCTCATGAATATGGAGGACTACATCAGAGGTGTCAAACTGCATTCCTCGAGGGCCGCCAACAGGTCATGTTTTCAGGATTTCCTTAGCATTCCACAAGGTGCTGGAATCATTCTGTGCAGGTGATTAAATTATCACCTGTGCAATACAAGGAAATCCTGAAAACATGACCTGTTGGCGGCCCTCGAGGAATGCAGTTTGACACCTCTGGACTACATTGCAGCAGGTTTGCTAATCCTCTAGTAATAATATCCTGCTGATAAAACAGTGATTTTATCAAACCTACAGCAGGCAGCCTAGTAAGTGACATATCCCTGAAATAAGAGTCTCTGAGATTAAGTGACAAAAACCTGGTGACAAATTCCATATAAAACAAATATAATTAGAGCCCTGTTCACACTACCATTAAAATACCTGACTTGATATTCTAAGGTAGTCTATTCCTAATGTCTTCATTTTTTAATAATATAGAGATGCTTGGTATGTCACAATATGCTGACATCAATTTTAATGGCAGAAAACAATGCGTGCTTCTTATAGGATGTTGAAAGGAGTTTTCCAGATTTAGAAAATTATGCTTTTTCATTGTATAATAAAAACTATATACAATTTTCCAATATGTTATGTTACAAATACTTCTTGGCTTTCATTGTCTCCGCTTGCTGTCTTTTTTTACCTGCCACTTTAAAGAAGAATTCCCATCAAAGTTTTAATCCCCTTAACATATTGCAATCATCATATTATATAGCACAGAGTACTTACAATTGCTCATTTTGAAAAACTTATGAAAAACTTGCAGTCCTCATTGGCCCCAATCTCCTCCATCTCATGTCCTGATTCTGCTCTGAAGCATTACAATGAAACCCTGCAAAGTGCCCTGGATGAAGCTGCTCCTCCTATACATAGAGCAACTCGACACAGACGGCGACAACCGTGGCACACGCTGCAAACACGTTTCCTGCAGCGGTGCTCCAGGTGCACCGAACGTCTGTGGAGAAAATCTAATCTACCCGAATATTTCATCCATTATAAGTTCATGCTAAAAACATACAACTCTGCCCTTCACCTCTCCAAACAAACCTATTTCAACACCCTCATCACCTCACTGTCCAATAACCCTAAACGTCTCTTCAACACTTTCCAGTCCCTACTCAACCCAAGAGAGCAGGCCCCAACCACGGATCTCCGCGCTGACGATCTGGCCAATTACTTCAAAGAAAAAATTGACCACATTCGACAGGAAATCATCTCCCAATCTCTTCATACCAGGCACTGTCCTCCCTCCCCCACTGCATCTAGTTCACTCTCTGACTTTGAACCAGTTACAGAAGAAGTAAGCAGGCTCCTTGCACCTTCTCGCCCGACCACTTGCACCAGTGACCCCATTCCGTCACATCTCCTCCAGTCCCTTTCCCCAGCTGTCACCTCTCACATAACAAAAATATTCAACCTTTCCCTCACTTCCGGTATTTTTCCCTCCTCATTTAAGCATGCCATCATACATCCATTACTTAAAAAACCCTCCCACGACCAAAACTGTGCCGCTAATTATAGACCTGTCTCTAATCTTCCCTTCATCTCTAAACTCCTGGAATGCCTGGTCCAGTCCCGTCTTACCTGCTATCTCTCAGATAACTCTCTTCTCGACCCTCTTCAATCTGGCTTCCGCTCTTTACACTCTACTGAAACTGCCCTCACTAAAGTCTCTAATGACCTACTAACAGCTAAATCTAATGGTCACTACTCCATGCTAATTCTCTTGGATCTTTCCGCAGCATTCGACACTGTGGATCATCAGCTCCTCCTCACTATGCTCCGCTCCATCGGCATCAAGGACACCGTTCTCTCTTGGTTCTCCTCCTATCTCTCTGACCGATCCTTCACTGTATGTTTTGCTGGTTCCTCCTCCTCTCCCCTTCCCCTTACTGTTGGGGTTCCTCAAGGATCAGTCCTAGGCCCCCTCCTCTTCTCTTTGTATACTGCCCCTATTGGACAAACAATCAGTAGATTTGGTTTCCAGTACCATCTCTATGCTGACGACACCCAATTATACACCTCTCCTGCTTTCACTCCGACCTTCTTAGAAAACCCCAGTGATTGTCTTACCGCTGTCTCTAACATCATGTCCTCCCTCTATCTGAAACTGAACCTGTCAAAAACTGAACTCCTCGTGTTCTCTCCCTCTACTAACCTACCTTTGCCTGACATTGCCATCTCCGTGTGCGGTTCCACCATTACTCCCAAGCAACATGCCCGCTGCCTTGGGGTCATCCTTGATTCCGAGCTTTCATTCACCCCCCACATCCGATCACTGGCTCGCTCTTCTTATCTGCATCTCAAAAATATTTCTAGAATTCGCCCTTTTCTTACTTTCGACTCTGCAAAAACTCTTACTGTCTCACTTATTCATTCTCGTCTGGACTATTGTAACTCTCTACTAATCGGCCTCCCTCTTACCAAACTCTCCCCGCTCCAATCTGTCCTGAATGCTGCAGCCAGGATCATATTCCTCACCAACCGTTACACCGATGCCTCTACCTTGTGCCAGTCATTACACTGGCTACCCATCCACTCCAGAATCCAGTACAAAACTACTACCCTCATCCACAAAGCACTCCATGGCTCAGCACCACCCTACATCTCCTCTCTGGTCTCAGTCTACCACCCTACCCGTGCCCTCCGCTCCGCTAATGACCTCAGGTTAGCATCCTCAATAATCAGAACCTCCCACTCCCATCTCCAAGACTTTACACGTGCTGCGCCGATTCTTTGGAATGCACTACCTAGGTTAATACGATTAATCCCCACAGTTTTAAGCGTGCCCTAAAAACGCATTTGTTCAGACTGGCCTACCGCCTCAACGCATTAACCTAACTATCCCTGAGTGGCCTAATTAAAATTAAAAAAAACAAAAACATAATCAGGTTCCTCGCATCGTGTTCTCATACACTTTATGCAGTCAATAGCCTCTGTGTCTGTACTGCTACATACTTAGGCTGTTAACTGGTTCATGCAGCTTTACATGAACACCCGAGCCTTACACTATGGCTCGTCCAAATAACTAAAGCAATTGTTACCATCCACCTCTCGTGTCTCCCCTTTTCCTCATAGTTTGTAAGCTTGCGAGCAGGGCCCTCATTCCTACTGGTATCTGTTTTGAACTGTGATTTCTGTTATGCTGTAATGTCTATTGTCTGTACAAGTCCCCTCTATAACTTGTAAAGCGCTGCGGAATATGTTGGCGCTATATAAATAAAATTATTATTATTATTATTTTGCCTTTCTACCCAACTAATTATTCTCTTTTCCATTCTATGTGATTAGAGATGAGCGAACCCAAACTGTAACATTTGAGGTTTGTACTGGACAGCTAGGTGTTGAATTCCGAACATGCACTTCTCATGGAAGTCCATTTTACAGTTTGGGAGTCGAGAGGGAGAGGGAGAAAAATTTTCCAGCTTATAGTTTGGGTCACCATTGTTTCACTGATTTCTATGGGGTTCAGGTTCAAGTTCAGGCACAGTTCTCGTACCCGAACTTTGGAATAAAGCTCAGTCCAACCCAACGAACCTTATCTTCCACGGATCCGCTCCTCTCTACATGTGATTAAAAACTGACTAGCTGAATCCTTCTAAGGTCTATGTAGAAACAGGAGGTCACTTTTCTTTGCACAAGTCATGAGTTACTGAAAAAGTCTTTGGTTGCCGGAAGGAGAGAGCAGCTGGGTCAGGAGTTGAAGAGGGGAATGAGTCATGCAGGGACAAGAGACTTTCTGCTTCTACATAGAGGAAAGAGAAGAATTAACTGGGTAGAAAGGCAAAATGAGCAATAGTAAGTACACAGTGCTATACAATATAATAATTGCAAAATAGTAAGAGGATAAAAACTTTGATGGGAGTGCTTTTTACAAGGAAAACAAAAGGCCTCATTATTCAATGTTGTAAAGGTGTTACATATGAAAAATGTGCAACTGCTCCATATACTTGAATGGACTTTGTAAAAATCTATATAGATGTTGCAGAAACAATCCCAATCAAAAGAGCTGTATTTGAGAGATGTCATTTCCTGTACAGCCGGGAACGCTATTCTGCTGTTACGGAACCTCTATCTGTTCTCACTATCAATGAGGTGAAAGGTTCTAGATTTAAGACTACCAAACATCATAAAGTGATGGAATATCCTAGCAAAATGCCATTATTTTATGATAGAAATACCTAGTTTTAAAGAAAGAGCATAGCTAATCCTCAGGGTGAAGAAAGCAGGATAAACAGTATCATATGTTAAGTACCAGTCCTGCGCTCATTATCAGACACTTTCTCACTCTCCATCTAGTAACAGCAACATATGCAATTTCATATTGCTCTACTGGAAAACAAAGATTATATCAAGTGCCTGTCATGGTAAAGTACTCACAACAGATAACATCAGGAACACAAGGTTACTCTTCAAAATGGATTGGGGAATATAAAGGGCGAATCCAAGGTTATACATCCACAAACTCACAATATAATATCAATAAGAAAAGCCTCTTACAAGCTACACTATGGTCTTAGGGGTCTACACCTGTAAGAAAATGGTATTGTCCAATAAACACATACAGTCCCTGTCAGAAGATATGTCGCTTATCCATGTTATGCAAATAAAAGCTTATAACCGGACGTTAAATTCAACCATTGGTTGTATAAATTATTCTTTTGAAAGCTGAAACCCTCCGAAATGTGGTTTAGGTTAAGAAAATAAATTGGCATCAATGCAGAAATATTGATCAGTTAATGGACACAGAATGGTCAGATTTTGGCAACACAAAAGTTTTGTCGCCCACAGAAAGTAATGTGATACTCAAACAAATAATTAACTTAAAATACAAATATATATTGCATAACATTGGTGAACGAAGTTGTGGTGCTATTAGAGTCATATTTAATATTTTGTGTGACTTCCATGAGCTGAAAGGACTGCATCCATGCAGTTCAACAATGATTCATACAATTTATTAATGAAGTCATCAGGAATAGCAAAGAATTCAGTCTTACATGCCTCCCAGAGTTCATCTAGATTCTTTGGTTTTGTCTTCCAAGCTTCCTCTTTCATCCTACCCCAACATGCTCAATGATGTTCATGTCTGGTGACTGGGCTGGCCGGTCCTTGAGCACCTTGATATTTTTTGCCCGAAGGAACTTAGTTGTAGAGATGGATGTATGAGATGGAGCACCATCCTGCTGCAGAATTTGACCCCTTTTATGATTTGGAATATAAGAGGTAGCTAATACTTCTTGATATTTTAGGCTATTGATATTGCCTTCCACCTTGCAAATGTTTCGCACACTTCCATACTGAATGTAACCCCAGACCATGATCTTTCCGCCACCAAATTTAACTGTTTTCTGGGTATATTTTGGATCCATATGGGCTCCAGTAGCTCTCTTGCAGTATTTGCAGCGGCTGAGGTGTAATTCTACTGAAGATTCATCAGAGAAATCCACCTTCTGCCACTTTTCCAGCGTCCATCTGTTTAGCAGGCTGTGGGACTTTGCAAGTGCCACATGGTTTACTTGCCTTTTGTTTAGTGCTGGCTTCTGGGCACTGATTTGACCATGGAGGCCATTTCGAGACAGAATCCTAGAAACTGTTCTAGTTGACACAGGGACTTGAGGTGACCAGGCCTGTTGGAGCTTTGCTGCAATGGAAGAGGGGCTTGCTTTGGATTTTCTAACCAACAAACGTTCCTCCTGAGCAGTTGTCTGGCGGGGTCTGCTGGACCTGGGCTTGTCACATACATCTCCAGTCTCTTCAAATCTTTTTTAATTCTTTGTACTTGACGCTGAGACACATTAAAGGTGACAGCCATCTCTGCAGTGGATCTGGTCTTCAGCCTCTGGATAATCCAGGCTTTGGTCGCAGGGTGGATTTTTGGCATGTTGTCAGAGCTAAAGTTGCAGTTGAAGTGAAGGTCTGGGGTGCTGGGTTTCTTTTTAAACACACACACACTAATTAACTGATCATTTACTAAGCACAGGTGAGGATGTAAACTAGGATTAGGTGCATTATATGACCAGGCGACAAACCTTTTGTCTTGCCAAAATCTGACCATTCTGTGTCTATTAACTGATCAATATTTCTGCATTTATGCCAATTTATTTTCTTAACCTAAACCACATTTCGGAGGGTTTCAGCTTTCAAAAGAATAATTTATACAACCAATGGATGAATTTAACATTCGGTTATAAGTTTTTATTCACATAACATGGATAAGCGACATAACTTCTGTCAGGGAGTCTTTAAAGTGGACGATTCATCACAACTTTTACGCCAGAGAACTGCTGCAAAAGCATTGAAATGTTGCAAAATTTTTGCTCAATGGGAAATATGGGGACTTTTGCAATTTTTGTGCAAGTTTGAATCAGCTCTGTTGAAATGGGTGGAGGTGAGGAGGAGTCAGTGCTTGATTAGGTGCATCCACGCCCGACAATGAAATTCAATAAAAATTCTGGTGTTTTTTGTGCTAGAAATGCTACTCCAGTCACTGACTAGTATAGCATTTCTGACGCAATGCACTGAAGCGAAAACCAGGAGAAGATGGGTGCTTTTCTTAATGAATTTTGCACATCCTACTCCAGGTAGTCTTTGTATTTGCTCTATGATTTACCCCTCCGCCATCAAATGTACAGTACTGTATATGCAGAAGCATACTTCGAGGAGAGATGCATTAATCATTCTTTTTCATTTATGGAGACACATTCCCGTCACATTAGTGGAGACATCACAGTACCTTGGCTGTGCTTGTTAGAATAAAGAGACCATGATGTATACAATTATGGGTTTTATTCACATCAACGCATTTCAGGTAAAACATTTTTTTTACATGGAAAAATGTGTCAGTCCAGCACAGAAATGCGTAGGTGTGAATAAAAACCTTAATTGTATCCCATGGAGGCTTCTTCATTCCTGCAAGTGCAGCCCAGGTACTGTGATCTTTCCACTAAAGGGAACTGCTATCTGGAAGGATTTCTCCCCCAGCCGGGGGGCTGCAGCCATACATTCTAAGGCTCTTAGGCCATGTGCACACGTTCAGGTTTTTTCACGCTTTTTTCGCGTTTTTTCACGATAAAAACGCTATAAAAACTCATTAAAAATGCATGCATTATGCATTCTATCATTTAGAATGCATTCTGCATGTTTTGTGCACATAGATGCGTTTTTTTCCGCGAAAAAAACGCATTGTGGTAAAAAAATTAGCATGTTCATTAATTTTGCAGTTCTGCGTTTTTCCCGCGATTCTATGCATCTGGGAAAAAAACGTGTCAAAAACGCGTCAAAAAACGCGAAAAAAACTTATGCGGATTTCTGGCAGAAATTTCCATTTTTTTGTCAGGAAAATTTCTGCAAGAAATACTGACGTGTGCACATACCCTAATAGGTGTTGTGTCCTTACACATCCCCCCAGGTGAGCACCACCATCACTCTCACCCTCTCTTATCTCTCTTGCGGTACTGCCCTATTGTGCGCTTCCGTCCCAACCAGATCTCAGCACATTCCCTTCATTAACAGAATCACTTTTAAACTTTTCACAAATAAAACCTTTATTAGAATTAAAAACAAAGAACAAAAGCAATCCCTGTCTGATACAGTGGGGCAAAAAAGTATTTAGTCAGTCAGCAATAGTGCAAGTTCCACCACTTAAAAAGATGAGAGGCGCCTGTAATTTACATCATAGGTAGACCTCAACTTTGGGAGACAAACTGAGAAAAAAAAATCCAGAAAATCACATTGTCTGTTTTTTTTATCATTTTATTTGCATATTATGGTGGAAAATAAGTATTTGGTCAGAAACAAAATTTCATCTCAATACTTTGTAATATATCCTTTGTTGGCAATGACAGAGGTCAAACGTTTTCTGTAAGTCTTCACAAGGTTGCCACACACTGTTGTTGGTATGTTGGCCCATTCCTCCATGCAGATCTCCTCTAGAGCAGTGATGTTTTTGGCTTTTCGCTTGGCAACATGGACTTTCAACTCCCTCCAAAGGTTTTCTATAGGGCTGAGATCTGGAGACTGGCTAGGCCACTCCAGGACCTTGAAATGCTTCTTATGAAGCCACTCCTTTGTTGCCCTGGCGGTGTGCTTTGGATCATTGTCATGTTGAAAGACCCAGCCACGTTTCATCTTCAATGCCCTTGCTGATGGAAGGAGGTTTGCACTCAAAACCTCACGATACATGGCCCCATTCATTCTTTCATGTACCCGGATCAGTCGTCCTGGCCCCTTTGCAGAGAAACAGCCCCAAAGCATGATGTTTCCACCACCATGCTTTACAGTAGGTATGGTGTTTGATGGATGCAACTCAGTATTCTTTTTCCTCCAAACACGACAAGTTGTGTTTCTACCAAACAGTTCCAGTTTGGTTTCATCAGACCATAGGACATTCTCCCAAAACTCCTCTGGATCATCCAAATGCTCTCTAGCAAACTTCAGACGGGCCCGGACATGTACTGGCTTAAGCGTGGGACACGTCTGGCACTGCAGGATCTGAGTCCATGGTGGCGTAGTGTGTTACTTATGGTAGGCCTTGTTACATTGGTCCCAGCTCTCTGCAGTTCATTCACTAGGTCCCCCCGCGTGGTTCTGGGATTTTTGCTCACCGTTCTTGTGATCATTCTGACCCCACGGGGTGGGATTTTGCGTGGAGCCCCAGATCGAGGGAGATTATCAGTGGTCTTGAATGTCTTCCATTTTCTAATTATTGCTCCCACTGTTGATTTCTTCACTCCAAGCTGGTTGGCTATTGCAGATTCAGTCTTCCCAGCCTGGTGCAGGGCTACAATTTTGTTTCTGGTGTCCTTTGACAGCTCTTTGGTCTTCACCATAGTGGAGTTTGGAGTCAGACTGTTTGAGGGTGTGCACAGGTGTCTTTTTATACTGATAACAAGTTTAAACAGGTGCCATTACTACAGGTAATGAGTGGAGGAAAGAGGAGACACTTAAAGAAGAAGTTACAGGTCTGTGAGAGCCAGAAATCTTGATTGTTTGTTTCTGACCAAATAATTATTTACCACCATAATATGCAAATAAAATGATAAAAAAAACAGACAATGTGATTTTCTGGATTTTTTTTTCTCAGTTTGTCTCCCATAGTTGAGGTCTACCTATGATGTAAATTACAGACGCCTCTCATCTTTTTAAGTGGTGGAACTTGCACTATTGCTGAATGACTAAATACTTTTTTGCCCCACTGTATGTCAATATACCCTTTGTTCTTTTCTTGTTGCTATAACTTTAACATGTCCTGCTTCTGGAATAGAACATTGTATAAAAAAAAGAAAAAAAAAGCTACATAAATCAAAAAAGTGCAGATTTCCTGCCGGCGCCCATTATTAAAGAGTTTAATTCATTGGTCTCTTCCCAAATGTACAGAATGTCCTATGCTGATCATGTTTTCACACGATTTGATGATGCATCAGCCTTTGTTATGGCAAATGTTCAGGATCCAAAATGTGAATACGAACAGACAGAAGAGCATCTGAGAACAGCAGATATACAGAGAGGCTTCCAAAATTGATATCAGCTCTTTGTCAGCCACTTGTCAGCAAACCGAAAATATGGAACAAGTCACAGTGAAGGAAAAATGTAACAAAACAACATGTTTAATTGAAAGAATAGCAGGCTAGATTTTGTGTGGATGAGGTTCATTAAAAGGAACCTGTCACCAGAAAAAACACTATTAACCTGCAGATATGGGGCTAATCATCAGGCTAATTGTGTTACTATCCTGCCCAGCCCAAGCTTGTAGCCGAACACTGCGGGGAGAAAATTAACTTTATTACCCCGGCAGTGTCCAGTTTCAGTCATGAGGGTGGAGCCGATTCAGTCACCGCTCTGAGTATACAGAGCGGCAGCTGTACCCACACCCCCGGCCCTGATTGACAGCTGGCCCTAATGCTGAGCTAGTGTCAGTCACTGCTCTTAGTATACAGAGCGGCGGCTGTACCTGCACCCCCGGCCCTGACTGACAGCCGGCCCTAATGCTGAGCCAGTGTCAGTCACTGCTCTGAGTATACAGAGAAGCAGCTGTACCCACACCCCCGGCCCTGACTAACAGCCGGCCATAATGCTGAGCCAGTGTCAGATACTGTTCTGAGTATACAGAGCGGCGGCTGTAACCGCACCCCCGGCCCTGACTGACAGCCGATGCTAATGCTGAGCCAGTGTCTGTCACCGCTCTGAGTATACAGAGAAGCAGCTGTACCTGCACCCCCAGCCCTGACTGACAGCCGGCCATAATGCTGAGCCAGTGTCAGTTACTGTTCTGAGTATACAGAGCGGCGGCTTTAACCGCACCCCCGGCCCTGACTGACAATCGATGCTAATGCTGAGCCAGTGTCAGTCACCACTGTGAGGATACAGAGAAGCAGCTGTACCCACACCCCTGGCCCTGACTGACAGCCGGCCATAATGCTGAGCCAGTGTCAGTTACTGTTCTGAGTATACAGAGCGGCGGCTGTAACTGCACCCCCGGCCCTGACTGACAACCGATCCTAATGCTGAGCCAGTGTCAGTCACCGCTCTGAGTATACAGAGAAGCAGCTGTACCTGCACCCCCGGCCCTGACTGACAGTCGGCCCTAATGCTGAGCCAGTGTCAGTCACTGCTCTTAGGATACAGAGCGGCGGCTGTACCTGTACCCCCGGCCCTGACTGACAGCCGGCCCTAATGCTGAGCCAGTGTCAGTCACTGCTCTGAGTATACAGAGAAGCAGCTGTACCCACACCCCCGGCCCTGACTAACAGCCGGCCATAATGCTGAGCCAGTGTCAGATACTGTTCTGAGTATACAGAGCGGCGGCTGTAACCGCACCCCCGGCCCTGACTGACAGCCGATGCTAATGCTGAGCCAGTGTCTGTCACCGCTCTGAGTATACAGAGAAGCAGCTGTACCTGCACCCCCAGCCCTGACTGACAGCCGGCCATAATGCTGAGCCAGTGTCAGTTACTGTTCTGAGTATACAGAGCGGCGGCTTTAACCGCACCCCCGGCCCTGACTGACAATCGATGCTAATGCTGAGCCAGTGTCAGTCACCACTGTGAGGATACAGAGAAGCAGCTGTACCCACACCCCTGGCCCTGACTGACAGCCGGCCATAATGCTGAGCCAGTGTCAGTTACTGTTCTGAGTATACAGAGCGGCGGCTGTAACTGCACCCCCGGCCCTGACTGACAACCGATCCTAATGCTGAGCCAGTGTCAGTCACCGCTCTGAGTATACAGAGAAGCAGCTGTACCTGCACCCCCGGCCCTGACTGACAGTCGGCCCTAATGCTGAGCCAGTGTCAGTCACTGCTCTTAGGATACAGAGCGGCGGCTGTACCTGTACCCCCGGCCCTGACTGACAGTCGGCCCTAATGCTCAGCCAGTGTCAGTCACTGCTCTTAGTATACAGAGCGGCGGCTGTACCCACACCCCCGGCCCTGACTGACAGCCAGCCCTAATGCTGAGCAAGTGTCACTGCTCTGATAATAAGACAGCGGCAGCTGGAACCATGCCACTGACCCTGACTGACACTGACTCAGCATTGGGGCCGGCTGTCAGTCAGGGCCGACGGTTACAGCTATTGCTCTCAGAGTAGTGACTGAACCAGCGCCGGCGCCACTCTCATGACTAAAACCCGAGGACTGCGGGGGGTATAAAGTTCATTGTGTGTTTGTTTTAAGTGCGGGCGCTGGGTAGCTTAGGAATGCTATAAACCTGCAGACTCCAATTTTCCAAAAACTCAATTTGCTTGAGTTCACCAACTTTCGTGTGCCCCATAAAGTTTGTAACGTCTCCTGAATGCTAAGACATCTCATGAAGATTATTATTATTATTATTTATTTATATAGCACCATTAATTCCATGGTGCTGTACATGAGAAAGGGGTTACATAAAGGGTTATAGATATCGTTTACAGTAAACAGGTTTACAGTGACAGACTGGAACAGAGGGGAGAGAACCCCGTCCTTGCGGACTTACATTCTATCGGATGCATCTTTACATTTTGTGTTGCTGCACATGAAGAGACTGGCTGTTTTGCTAAGCCATCTTGGTCTCTATCACTACTGATGGAGAGTCCATTATGACATTATGACAAAGCAGATTTTTTTATATACGGTAAATTCCTTTTATGGGAAGCAATTATCAGGAAAATACCTAACGTTTTTTAATCAGTTTTGTTTGTTACATATATTTCTTTTGGGTAATGGTTTTTTTTTTTCGTATTACATTCTGAATTTTAAAAAATACAAAAAAAACAAGATTAGTAATTTCTACAGCAATTTCCTTTTCATTTTTCATTCATTAGTATTACAATGACAGGTAACACCTCTGTACACATGTGATAACACTGCATCCAGCAATCACAATAGGTGGTTTTCTATTTTTTATTTTCAATAGATTGTGAGATTCAAAAAACCTAACAAAAATACATTTTATACAAAAACCTGACTTAACAATGTTATTTTCTATTGACAGCTGATAATGATAGCTAATGATAGAAACAGCGAATACCACACATTACCGTAAGCACGCATCACAGGCGGCTGGCAATGCTTTTACAATTATCCATTAGCAGGAAAGGAAGCCACTATGTGACTAACAGGTGCAGCTTGGAATATATCATCTGCAATTTACAGCAAACACAATCTCTCCTAGCAATAGACCCAGCAGAATGGAAGCGTGTGGCAATATTGTAGAGCAGACTGGGGCAAAGTGTAGCCTGCAGGCTGACCCTTTGGCTGCCCCTCTATGGCTCATGGACAGGGAGAGCCAAAGAGACAGAAAACAAATGCTGGCAATTCTGAGGGGCGGTGCTGGTGGTACTGAGGGGTGGTGCTGGCAGTACTGAGGGGGAATGCTGTCAGTACTGAGGGGTGATGATGACAGTACTGAGGAGCGATGCTGACAGTACTGAGGGGTGATGCTGACAGTACTGAGGGGCGATGCTGGTGGTACTGAGGGGCAGTGCTGGCAGTACTGAGGGGCGATACTGGCACTACTGAGGGGCGATGCTGACAGTACTGAGGGGCGATGCTGGCGGTACTGAGGGGTGGCGCTGGCAGTACTGAGAGGCGGTGCTGGCAGTACTGAGGGGCAATGCTGACAGTACTGAGGGGCAGTGCTAGCAGTACTGAGGGGAGGTGCTGGCAGTACTGAGGGGCGATGCTGACAGTACTGAGGGGCGGTGCTGGTGGTACTGAGGGGCAGTGCTGGCAGTACTGAGGGGCAATGCTGGTGGTACTGAGGGCTAGTGCTGCAGTACTAAGGGGCAGTGCTGGCATTACTGAGGGGCAGTGAAGGCAGTACTGAGGGGTGATGCAGGCAGTACTGAGGGGCGATGCTGGCGGTACTGAGGGGCGATGCTGGCAGTACTGATGGGAGGTGCTGGTGGTACTGAGTGTTGATGCAACAAACAAAACTGATTAATGCTGGTGGTACTGAGGGGCAGTGCTGGCAGTACTGAGGGGCGATACTGGCACTACTGAGGGGCGATTCTGACAGTACTGAGGGGTGATGCTGGCAGTACTGAGGGGTGATGCTGGCGGTACTGAGGGGTGGTGCTGGCAGTACTGAGAGGCGGTGCTCGCAGTACTGAGGGGCAATGCTGACAGTACTGAGGGGCGGTGCTAGCAGTACTGACAAAGCAGATTGATATTGACTTGTAGGATTGCTACCTTCCAATAGGTGGCACTAGAGTTCTAATTCTCTTCTCTCTGAAGAGAAAATTTGCATAATTAGCATATTTCCCAGAGGAGCATTGCGGCTTTAAGTCTTCTCATCTCGGCATGCTTTGCATGTCAATCTCCGCAAGGAGAAATGATACTTCTTGGATATCGGTTGGATCCCTCTCACAGCCAAACCAGATCTCCACTTTGCACTGATGAGGGGCAGTACCCCGAAACACAGTGTCTGCAAATTGAGATTCTGGTTTGGCTATTATCCTAAGTCATGTGACAAGGCTCGTTAAAGGGTTGACATTGACTTGTAGGATTGCTACCTTCCAATACGTAGCACTAGAGTTCTAATTCTCTTCCTCTCTGATGAGACAATTTGCATAATTAGCATATTTCCCAGAGGAGCATTGTGGCTTTAAGTCTCCACATCTCGGCATGCTTCGCATGTCAATCTCCGCAAGGAGAAATGATACTTCTTGGATATCGGTCGGACGCCTCTCACACAGCCATACCAGATCTCCACTTTGCACTGATGAGGGGCAGTACCCAGAAATACAGCGTCTGCAAATTGAGATTTGGTTTGGCTATTATCCTAAGTCATGTGACAAGGCTCGTTAAAGGGTTGACATTGACTTGCAGGATTGCTACCTTCCAATAGGTGGCACTAGAGTTCTAATTTTCTTCCTCTCTGAAGAGACAATTTACATAATTAGCATATTTCCCAGAGGAGCATTACAGCTTTAAGTCTCCTCATCTCGGCATGCTTAGCATGTCAATCTTTGCAAGAAGAAATGGTGCTTCTTGGATATAGACTTGCCTGGAAAACTGCTCCTCCTATTGACCATGTGACTAGGAGCTGGCCAATAGGACACCGGATTCACATCTCAGATCCTTACAAAACAATAATTATGAGTCATTGTACACTTTCACCATTAGATGACACCAGAACACAGTAAATAAGAAATGCATTGCATCTAAAATGGAGGTGACGAGAAATGGAGAATTACAGCTCACAAATGCAGGAGATAATGTAGAAGTGTAGTTAGAGAGTGAGCTGTAGTGTACAGAAGCTAGCTACTCACAATACAGGATTACTTAAAGGGAAGGACATACTCTGGACTGGGTCAATACAAATGTACTAGGAAGACCTGGGGGCCCACGGCTGCCATGCCAACCCATGATCAACCTAATGCCTCACGTATCAATAGACTTACGGAGGGAGATCCTACTGTCTGTAAAACTAATTAGATGATGTGGAAGCGGAGGGTTAGAGCAGGTGCCAGCTGTATACTACATCCGCCATCATTACGGTGGAAAAGACAAGCTTATTTCAAAATATTATTACGCTACCAGAAGGAGTTAAATACTTGTATGGTATTCATACATGAGAAATACAAAGGTAACAAGCAGGCCATGTCCGCTTACTACAGTTTGCTCATTTCCTGTTTAATCTTTCTATTAATTCTGCAGTGCGGAGTCAGCTCTGTCCCAGGAGCAGGCAGCCAGCGCTGCACTCCTCTCTGATTGCATTACTATATGGAGAAAGTGAATGGCAGATATGAATGAGACTCTCTGCTATACAGCATAATTGATGCTTTTCATTCATCATACAGTTTGCTTAGATCTTGGCAGCTCCATAAATCCGGTCTTTTTCCACAATAGGACAAATAATGGCACATAAAGCAAAATCTGATCACGTCATTACTTTATCGCTTTTGTATTTGCATTTATCTTCCCTTGCAACTGCTAAATTAAAAGGCAATAATGTGTTTTGCACAAAATTTGCTATTAAAAAGGGCTACTTTCATTGTTTACAAAAAGAATTGCAACTCCCATGTATTGCCTGGCAAGCAGCTTTCTGCCCCAATTCTTTGTCAGTTTCCATTATGGGGGAGTGATCTCCTCCACTGTTGGGTGGCAAATTCTTAAAGCCATTTAGATGACCAATTATAGGACAAAGGTTGGTGATCAATAGGAAGGGGCGTAACTTAAATAGGCGCAGGGGTTGTAATCACACTGGGGCCCTGGAGCCCAAGGGACCCAAGAGGCCCCTTTGTCCCATATGGAAAGACCATTACTATTAACCCCTTCCCGACCTTTGACGCCACGTAGGCGTCATGAAAGTCGGTGCCAATCCGACCTGTGACGCCTATGTGACGTCATGGAATGATTGTGTCCCTGCAGATCGGGTGAAAGGGTTAACTCCAATTTCACCCGATCTGCAGGGACAGGGGGAGTGGTACTTCAGCCCAGGGGGGTGGCTTCACCCCCCCGTGGCTACGATCGCTCTGATTGGCTGTTGAAAGTGAAACTGCCAATCAGAGCGATTTGTAATATTTCACTTAAAAAACTGGTGAAATATTACAATCCAGCCATGGCCGATGCTGCAATATCATCGGCCAAGGCTGGAAACACTTATGTACCCCCCCACCACCACCGATCTCCTCCCCGGTCCTCCGCTCCCCTCGGTCGTCCTGTCCGCTCCCCCGTCCTCCTGCCCGCTCCCCCGTGCTCCGATGCCACCTGGGGGGGGGGATCTGAGCATGGGGGGTGGATCGGAGGACGGGGGGTCCTCCGATCCACCCCCCATGCTCAGATCCCCCCCCCCTCATACTTACCGGGCCTCCCGGTGTCCGTCCGTCTTCTCCATGGGCGCCGCCATCTTCCAAAATGGCGGGCGCAAGCGCAGTGCGCCCGCCGAATCTGCCGGCCGGCATATTCGTTCCAGGTATATTTTGATCACTGAGATATAACCTATCACAGTGATCAAAATAAAAAAAATAGTAAATGACCCCCCCTTTATCACCCCCATAGGTAGGGACAATAATAAAAAAAGGAAAATATTTTTTTTCTTTTTCCACTAGGGTTAGGGTTAGAACTAGGGTTAGAACTAGGGTTAGGGTTAGGGCATGTGCACACAGTGCGGATTTGGCTGCGGATCCGCAGCGGATTGGCCGCGGATCCGCAGCGGATTGGCCGCGGATCCGCAGCAGATTGGCCGCTGCGAATTCGTAGCAGTTTTCCATCAGGTTTACAGTACCATGTACACCTATGGAAAACCAAATCCGCTGTGCCCATGGTGCGGAAAATACCGTGCGAAAACGCTGCGTTGTATTTTCCGCAGCATGTCAATTTTGTGTGGATTCCGCAGCGTTTTACACCTGTTCCTCAATAGGAATCCGCAGGTGAAATCCGCACAAAAAAACACTGGAAATCCGCTGTAAATCCGCAGGTAAAACGTAGTGCGGAAAAATCTCACACGAATCCGCAACGTGGGCACATAGCCTTAGGGTTAGGGTTGGAATTAGAGTTAGGGTTGGAATTAGGGCTAGGGTTGGAAATAGGGTTAAGATTAGGCTTGTGGTTAGGGTTACGGATAGGGTTAGGGGTGTGTTGGGGTTACAGTTGTGGTTAGGGTTGGGATTAGGGTTAGGGTTTGGATTAGGGTTAGGATTAGGGTTAGGGTTGGGATTAGGGTTAGGGATTAGGGTTATGGGTGCGTTGGGGTTAGGGTTGTGGTTAGGGGTGTGTTGGGGTTAGGGTTGTGATTAGGGTTATCGCTACAGTTGGGATTAGGGTTAGGGGTGTGTTGGGGTTAGTGTTGAAGTTAGAATTGAGGGGTTTCCACTGTTTAGGCACATCAGGGGTCTCCAAACGCAACATGGCGCCACCATTGATTCCAGCCAATCTTGCGTTCAAAAAGTCAAATGGTGCTCCCTCCCTTCCAAGCCCTGACGTGCACACAAACAGTGGTTTACCCCCACATATGGGGTACCAGCGTACTCAGGACAAACTGGGCAACAACTATTGGGGTCCAATTTCTCCTGTTACCCTTGTGAAAATAAAAAATTGCTTGCTAAAACATCTTTTTTGAGGAAAGAAAAATGATTTTTTATTTTCACGGCTCTGCGTTATAAACTTCTGTGAAGCACTTGGGGGTTGAACGTGCTCACCACACATTTAGATAAGTTCCTTGGGGGGTCTAGTTTCCAAAATGGGGTCACTTGTGGGGGGTTTCTACTGTTTAGGCACATCAGGGGCTCTGCAAACGTAACATGATGCCCGCAGATCATTCCATCAAAGTCTGCATTCCAAAACGTCACTACTTCCCTTCCGAGCCCCGGCATGTGACCAAACAGTGGTTTACCCCCACATATGGGGTATCAGCGTACTCAGGAGAAACTGGACAACAAATTGTGGGGTCAAATTTCTCCAGTTACCCTTGGGAAAATTAAAAAATTCTGGGGTAAAAAAATATTTTTGAGGGAAAAAAACACATTTATTATTTTCATGGCTCACTCCTGTGAAGCACTTAGGGGTTCAAAGTGCTCACCACACATCTAGATTAGTTCCTTGGGAGGTCTAGTTTCCAAAATCGGGTCACTTGTTGGGGAGCTCCAATGTTTAGGCACACAGGGGCTCTCCAAACGCGACATGGTGTCCGCTAATGATTGGAGCTAATTTTCCATTCAAAAAGCCAAATGGCGTGCCTTCCCTTCCGAGCCCTGCCGTGCGCCCAAACAGTGGTTTACCCCCACATATGGGGTATCCTCGTACTCAGGACAAACTGGACAACAACATTTGGGGTCCAATTTCTCCTATTACCCTTGGGAAAATAAAAAATTCCAGGCTAAAAATCATTTTTGAGGAAAGAAAAATTATTTTTTATTTTCACGGCTCTGCGTTATAAACGTCTGTGAAGCACCTGGGGGTTTTAAGTGCTCACTATGCATCTAGATAAGTTCCTTGGGGGGTCTAGTTTCCAAAATGGGGTCACTTGTAGGGGATCTCCAATGTTTAGGCACACAGGGGCTCTCCAAACGCGACATGGTGTCCGCTAACGATTGGAGCTAATTTTCCATTCAAAAAGTCAAATGGCGCGCCTTCCCTTCCGAGCCTTGCCGTGCACCCAAACAGTGGTTTACCCCCACATATGAGGTATCGGCGTACTCAAGAGAAATTGCCCAACAAATTTTAGGATCCATTATATCCTGTTGCCCATGTGAAAATGAAAAAATTGAGGCTAAAAGAAATTTTGTGTGAAAAAAATGTACTTTTTCATTTTTACGGATCAATTTGTGAAACACCTGAGGGTTTAAAGTGCTCACTATGCTTCTAGATAAGTTCCTTGGGGGGTCTAGTTTCCAAAATGGGGTCACTTGTGGGGGAGCTCCAATGTTTAGGCACCCAGGGGCTCTCCAAACGCGACATGGGGTCCGCTAAAGATTGGAGCCAATTTTTCATTCAAAAAGTCAAATGGCGCTCCTTCCCTTCCGAGCCCTACCGTGCGCCCAAACAGTGGTTTACCCCCACATATGAGGTATCAGCGTACTCAGGACAAATTGGACAACAATGTTTGTAGTCCAGTTTCTCCTTTTACCCTTGGGAAAATAAAAAAATTGTTGCTAAAAGATCATTTTTGTGACTAAAAAGTTAAATGTTCATTTTTTCCTTCCATGTTGCTTCTGCTGCTGTGAAACACCTGAAGGGTTAATAAACTTCTTGAATGCGGTTTTGAGCACCTTGAGGGGTGCAGTTTTTAGAATGGTGTCACTTTTGGGTATTTTCAGCCATATAGAACCCTCAAACTGACTTCAAATGTGAGGTGGTCCCTAAAAAAAATGGTTTTGTAAATTTTGTTGTAAAAATTACAAATCACTGGTCAAATTTTAACCCTTATAACTTCCTAGAAAAAAAAAATTTGTTTCAAAAATTGTGCTGATGTAAAGTAGACATGTGGGAAATGTTATTTATTAACTATTTTGTGTCACATAACTCTCTGGTTTAACAGAATAAAAATTCAAAATGTGAAAATTGCGAAATTTTCAAAATTTTCACCAAATTTCCGTTTTTTTTCACAAATAAACTCAGAAATTATCGACCTAAATTTACCACTAACATGAAGCCCAATATGTCACGAAAAAACAATCTCAGAATCGCTAGGATCCGTTGACGCGTTCCTGAGTTATTACCTCATAAAGGGACACTGGTCAGAATTGCAAAAAACGGCAAGGTCATTAAGGCCAAAATAGGCTGGGTCATGAAGGGGTTAAAGACTTGTAATAATTAGGGACCTCATTGGAACTTTTGCATTGGGGTCCACAAGATTCAAGTTTCACCACTGCCAATAGGAGCACATCAGGCCCTATTCAAATCCCCTAATCTTCTGTATTCTGACCTGGCTCTTGGACCCATTAGTCTGCTGATTTACTCCTTGGACGTCGTATAGGATTTCTGTCTGAACTGCTTGACACCCTTTTTGCACTAATGAAGCCTTCCATCAACATTTTTATCATCTTAATATATTGCAGTCATGACATTATATAGCACTCTATACTTATAATGGCTAATTTTGCCTTTTTATGCCGTCAATTCTTCTCTTTTCTCTCATCTATGTAGAAACAGGAAGTCTCTTGTCCCTGCGTTTATCATTCCCCTATTCACCTCCTGAACCAGCAGCTTCCTCCTCCCCCTGCCAGGGTTAGTGATCCGGCTCTTTTTGGTGATCCGGCTCTCATGGCTCCGCTCACCAAGAAGAGATGGCTCTTTTGGATCCTATACGGATCCCTATTAAATATGTGTTCACAATATGTGAACACATGTTTAAAATGACGTGAATGTGGCCAAAACTCCGCCCACCCATGACAAAACTCCACCTATTTGCAGTCAGCCAATTACATTGAAGAATGGGCGGAGTTTGGGTCAGGTGAGCGGAGTTATGTCCCCTGAATCCCAGAATTTTATGCCCAGTGAGAGCCAGTCAGAGAATTTAGAGGCTTTCACTGGGGTGCCGGCTCCCATCGCTGACAGCAGGGCGGCAGGTCTTTGTACCGGATCGTTCATGAACGACCCATCACTAGGAGTTACTTATGACTCATACAAGAAAAATGTACCTCCTGTTTCTACAGAGAGCTTAGAAGGATTCAGCTAGTCAGTTTTTATTCACATTATGTCATAGACCTAATGGAAAACAGAAAAATTAGCTGGGTAGAAAGGCAAAATGAGCAATTGTAAGTGCACAGTGCTATTTAATATGATAACTGAAATATACTTTAACTCACTGTCCGCTATTCTCCCGAGCTCTACCCTGTCTGTTGATTCTTACATTGCCTTAGGTCTTGGTATTAACCCAGCTTGCTGACCATTCAAGTCTGGCAGTTTTATAAAACGACTTATATATATTTCCTGACATGAACCCGAAAAGACTAACATCTTAGAAAAAAATTATCATTTTGCTTCTGTGCCAAGATCTATTCATACTTTGCAATTTAGGCAACAGAATGCAAGAAGCTGTATGTATTCAAATCTATAAGAAATGCAAGCAACATTGTGTTCTTATCAAAGTTGCTACCTCTGAGCAGGAACAATAATCACATAAGCCCTTTATATTAAACGCCTAGAGTGCTATCAAAGTATTAAAGGAAAAAATATGTGTTCCTTTATACTTTCAAGGCAAAAATTCGGATGCCAGCAAAATCAAATAGTCTAATATACTAAGCTAATAATGACAGAATTCTGTCAAGTTCAAAAAGAGAAAAAGAGAGGGTGAAAGCTGATATGATACCCCAAATCCTACTGTATATCCAGAGCCATGGTTGGTTGAAGCACCACTCCAGCATTTTTTTATTTCAGTGCTGGAGTGGTGTCATTAATATAAGTTCCCTGTCCCTAGTATTACACTTACCAGTGCAGTCTTCAGCTCTTCCTGCAGCCGCTCTGGTCCCAATCCGCCATCTTGTGACCGCAACATCTTACCGTCAGAGGTAACGGTCACAACCTCTCAATGTAAATAGGTAGAGGGCACCTCACACGTTCTTCAATAGGAACAATACGATCTGCAATCTGAGTATTAGTTGAATGCATGGAATACTCAAATAATAGCTTAAAACGAGAGCGTAGTGTAGTTACATAACCACTATCATCATCTAGCAAATGCAGTTACATGGAGCGGCTGGGGGTTGCCTGACTTGTCATTGCTTCACGCTGAAAACCAAAGCAAACGGCCCCCAATTATTCTAAACACCAACACATGCTTACAGTGCGCTACACAAACACCGAATCCTGGGAGGCAGACTTGCAGCTTTACAGGGATGTGAATACTGTGTAGGCTGTATGGCTTTAAAGAGCAAACTAAGCAAACATTTTAAATGTCAAATTCATGTTATTACGGTTGTGAAGCACGGGAGTGAAAATGACCCAAAATAACTAAGGTAGAACAACAAAAGCACATCAACAATACCCATGTTAGGGAGGGAGGGGGGAAACTATTACTTTTCATACAGGTAAAATGGTTTTCCACAACAATGATACTGATGATGAATCCGTAGGATAGCTCATCAAAGCAGATCAATAGTGGTCTGACACACAGCATCAACTGTTATCACCTTAATTAGTGGTTGGATGTCAACAGTATATGTAGGGAATAGAGGCTAATCTGCAGTACCCAGGAGCGACCACTAAACAGTGTGACGGAGTGGTGGCTTTCCATAGAAATGCAATGGTCCTGAAGTATAGGAGAGGCCAGACCCCTTGGCTTGCACAGGGGGCGGAGGCTGGCATGACGAGGTTTGGAGGAGGTGGGGTGAGGTTTTTTAGTGAGGAGGCATTTATAATGGTGGTTGGGGTGGGGGAGTTTAGCAATTTCCCACTCCCTGGGTCAGAGAGCTAGTCATCCTGACACTTCAACTTAATATGGAAGGCATCCATGGACCAGCTTCTGGAATCCCTCAGGATGGTGGATAGAGGTCACCGTCCGGGCTGGCTTGACGAGCAGGTGGCGAGGATTATCGGTTGTAAAGCAAGGGCGGCGGCGGGGACACCATCTCCGGTGGAGAGGCACCCTTGTAGGTCTCTTCCCGTCACGCGGTATAAACACGTATCGCATAATGCACATAATATTGTCGGGTAAAAAATATAAATATTTAACTTCATCAGAATGGCACCACCGGCGCATGCACAGTAGCATCTATCGCTTTACGCCGCCGGCACCATTTTTCTGCAGCCACATTTTTTTCCCTCCAGCAAAGTGGCGACGACTCATGGCAACTCACCAAGTGATAGACACTACTGCGCATGCACAGCTGCCATTTTGCTAGAGTATTTTTACTTTACTGCAGCAAAATGGCATCCGCCATTTTGATGAAGTTAAATATTTAATTTTTTTATCCAACAATATATACATTATGCGATACTTGCTACTGCGCAGGTGCGATTTTGCTGAATGTAATTTTTTTTTCTAACCCCACAATATTATATGCATTATGTAAAATAGGAGGCAGGTCACTAAAGGATCAGTGAATCGTCAAAAGCCATAAGGATGAATATGTAATCAACTCAGAGCACCACATAAAGCCCCCCACAGGCCGCCCCGTAGCACGAGAATCTCATTAACTGAAAACTACAAATAGAGATTAAACAACAACCACAAGACGGATTTCATCAACCAAGGTTTCATTGTAATCAGTATAACAGCGCCAACCTGACAGTGTCTGTAGTTTACTGAGCACAAAGTATGTTACAGTTGTAGTTTACTGAGTAACGACAAGTATGTTACAGCTCTTAATACCATTGTTTTTATACAGGTTTCCCCCTTTTGATATGGATTATGGGCAATTCCTACGCCTATTGGGGCGCTGCTCAGGCTGACATGAGAAAAGACTAGAGAGAGCTCGGTTTTCTGAGAGAAAAGATGGTTAACACGTGGCTTGGTTTCAAAAGGATGGGGTGGAACAGGGTTTTGAAAGAAGTTTATTGGTTTGTTCGTTTAGATCGTCCCACAGATATTTTGTTTTTGCATTTTGGGTAATGATTTGAAGGTTCACACATGCAGGGATTTGGTTAGAGATAAGAAGCATGATTTTTTACAGCTTTGGACATCTTTTTACGGGATCATTACAGTTTAGTCCAAGATTGTTCCCTGGATGAGGTGGCAGAACTCTCATTCAGTTGGGAAGTTGAATAAGGCTCAAACAAAGGTGAACTAGGCAGTTTAAAATTGTGTTTCTCGCAATAGGGGCACAGCTGTATGGAATTTTGATTAGAGCTTGGTAACAACAAGTTCTGGTTGGCAGACGAGGTGCAACTAAATGCCATAGCCCGTAGGTATTCATTTATGGGCTTTGGCTTTACAAGAAGGCATTGTGCAATACTCTCGTGGTGGCATGTTTCGCGGATCTTGGAGTTGGTTTTAAATTGGTATGGGGGATTCATCAGGACATGGATGCCTCTGCTAAAAGTTGGTTGTTTGGTCTGGTGATTGGTGGAGCTTACGGCAAAACAATGTCGGGTCCCGGATTAGTGATTACTCGCAGAGGTGTATCTAGCCTTTCCAGCACCCGGGGCAAAGGATCAGTTTGGCGCCCCCCCCCCCCCCAAAACCCTCCCCCATTTGAACCTTAACTCTATTGAAACTGTATGACCAAGCCAAGGTACATTCCTGAATCTCCATAATGTTAAAATAGAAACCAGTAAAAGTAAAATTAATTGAGACATCAGTAGGTTAATTGTTTTTGAATATCCATATTGAAACAGGAGCCCCATTAAATCCTGCATAAAGGTTAATAATGGCCCCATAAGATGCTCCATAGACACATTTGCCCAATATAGTGCTGCACAAACGTTATGGCCCCATAAGATGCTCCATACAGACACTTGCCCCATATAGTGCTGCACAAACGTTATGGCCCCATAAGATGCTCCATACTGACACTTGCCCCGTTATAGTGCTGCACAAACGTTATGGCCCCATAAGATGCTCTATACAGACACTTGCCCCATATAGTGCTGCACAAACATTATGGGTTCATAAGATGCTCCATACAGACACTTGCCCCGTTATAGTGCTGCACAAACGTTATGGCCCCATAGATGCTCCATACAGACACTTGCCCCGTTATAGTGCTGCACAAAGGTTATGGCCCCCATATAATGCTGCACAAACATTATGGCCCCCATATAGTGCTGCACAAACATTATGGTCCCCATATAGTGCTGCACAAACATTATGGCCCCCATATAGTGCTGCACAAACATTATGGCCCCCATATAGTGCTGCACAAACATTATGGCCCCCATACAGTGCTGCACAAACATTATGGCCCCATACAGTGCTGCACAAAGGTTATGGCCCCCATATAGTGCTGCACAAACATTATGGCCCCCATATAGCGCTGCACAAACATTATAGCCCCATATAGTGCTGCACAAACATTATGGCCCCCATATAGTGCTGCACAAACATTATGGCCCCATATAGTGCTGCACAAACATTATGGCCCCCATATAGTGCTGCACAAACATTATGGCCCCCATATAGTGCTGCACAAACATTATGGCCCCATATAGTGCTGCACAAACATTATGGCCCCTATATAGTGCTGCACAAACATTATGGCCCCATATAGTGCTGCACAAACATTATGGCCCCCATATAGTGCTACACAAACATTATGGCCCCCATATAGTGCTGCACAAACATTATGGCCCCATATAGTGCTGCACAAACGTTATGGCCCCCATATAGTTCTGCACAAATGTTATGGCCCCATAAGATGCCCCATACAGATATTTGCTCCATTTGCTGTTACTGCGATTAAAAAAAAATAAAAATCACATACTCACCTCTCTGTCGCTCAGGCCCCCGGCACTTTCAATATTGACCTGCTCCTCGTTCCAGCCGCGGCTCCATCTTCTGCCTCCTCTGCAGTCTGCACTGACGTTTAGGCAGAGGGCGCGCACTAACTACGTCATCGCGCCCTCTGACCTCAGCGTCACTGCAGAAGACGGACCGGCGACTGGAACGAGGAGCAGGTGAATATTGCGCAGCGCTCCCCCTCCCCGTATACTCACCTGCTCCTGGTGCGGTGCAGTCCCTGCTTCCCCGGCGCTGCTGCCTCTTCCTGTACTGAGCGGTCACCGTTACCGCTCATTAGAGTAATGAATATGCGGCTCCACCCCTATGGGAGGTGGAGCCGCATATTAATTACTGTAATGAGCGGTACCATGTGACCGCTCAGTACAGGAAGAAGCCGGGGCGCCGGGCAGCCAGGGACTTGCAGGGACAGCGCCAGGAGTAGGTGAGTATAATTAGACAGCCCCCACTCCCTGGCCCTGCCAACCCCCTCCTTTTTACCACCACATCATCAGGCGGCCCGCTGGCGCCCCCCTGCCGGCTGCGCACAGGGCACATGCCCCGGCTGCCCCCCCTGGATACGTCACTGATTACCCGATAATGATCCCTTTGGATTTTTGGTGCTCCTGAGCCTATGGGATGTGGATGGGAGTAATCGTGGTTTTGCTTATGGTTGTTTTGGGGTCACCAGATCTTTTAGCTTCAAGGACCTTACCACGCTTTACAAATGGTCTATAAATGTTTGTGATGTTTATAATAAAGGCCACTGTGGCCAATATTATCCATACCTTTTGTGTCTGTCTTTATTCTTGATAAGTGGGTTTGGTTGGTAAGAGTGGGGGCATTCTATAAGAGTGAAGGTGGATATTTGGACCACCGGAGAGTCGACACTACCAGCGTAATGAACAAATCAAAAAATGGAAGACCTCATGGACCAGAAGATGACAATAAAACCTTCATTATATATTCATATTTAAAGGGGACTGAAGATTTGCTAAATGTATCGGAATTATAAAGTCTGTTCATACTTCATGAATACCCTAAAAGGAAAATTTGAAGAAAACATGGGATCAAGAATAGTAAGAATAATCAATGGCATTCTATTCTTAGGACACTTATAAAGGATAGTAGTTCTATTAAAAAGATTATACGGTCTTCTGCTAAAAATCAGCAATCACTAAGTGTGACTACAGACTTCTGAATACTTACAGTGCACACACTGCATGCACCAGGATTCTTCGATATTGCTGGCGAGAGCGGTCTTTCATGTGATAGCAAGTATAATGTTTGCATAGAGTAACTGCAGACTTTTAGCAGAAAACCGTAAAACTCTTTTAATGGAACTACTTTCTTTTATAACAGCCCTAAGAACAATATGCCATCGAGGCTTAATATTTCCCATCCCATGTTTTCCTTAAACTTTCCTTAGTTATAGGGTATGCATAAACCATCTTTATCATTCCGATATGTACAGCAATTTTTCAGTCCAAACTTCCAAGCCTGACTATGTTTCGCCAAAACCTACATGAACTCTGGAAAAGCATGTGGGAAAATGGGGTATGGTCTAATGAGACCAGGGTGAAACTTTTTGGATTTAACTTCAAAAGGTATATTTGGCGCAAAAACAAAACTGATCACCAAAAGAACACCATACCTACACTAAAGCATGATGGAGCCATTATGCTTTGAGAATGGCAGTTGAAACTCGGCATTAAGTCAAAGTGGAGGGTGTGTTGAACAGTTTCAAATATCAAGTCAATTTTGCAACAAAACTTTCAGGTCTCTACTAAAAAGCTGAAGATCAAAAGGAATTTCACCTTTCAGTGTGACAAAGACCCTAAACATAATTCCAAATTAACACAAGAATGTCAGATGAAGATCAACATTTTAGAATGCCCCAGCTGGAACCCAGAACTGAATCCAATAGAAGACCCGTGTGACCTGAAGTGGGTTGTACGCAGGAGATGCCTTTGCAATCTGCCAGATTTAGGGTATGTGTCCACGTTCAGGATTGTATCAGGATTTGGTCAGGATTTTCCATCAGTATTTGTAAGCCAAAACCAGGAGTGGAACAATTAGAGGAAAAGTATAATAGAAACATATGCATCACTTTTGCATTTATCACCCACTCCTGGTTTTGGCTTACAAATACTGATGGAAAATCCTGACCAAATCCTGATGCAATCCTGAACGTGGACACATACCCTAAGAGTGCTATTGCAAGGAAGAGTCTTCAAAAATTGCCAATTCTAGATGTGGGTTGACTTCTACCCCAATATTGAAGATTGAATACTGTCATAAATTCAAAGGGTACTTCAACAAAGTATTAATCTGTTGTCGATTTTTATGTAACCATATTATATTAGTTCTTAGTTTTTATTTTTCCGCTGAAAAGAGTTCAGTTTATTTTTCAATTGAATGGTACAGATTATTGGCGGCATTAAACCTGGAAAAAGTTCTGAAATTATTTTTCTTGATATGATTTTTTTCTATGACAACAAATGGTATTTTAACAGGGGCGTGTAGACTTTTTATATCTACTGTATTTAGGAACACAACTTAGTTCAATTATGTACAATTAGCCTAGTTTAGGGTATGCACACCACAAAGTTAGCATGCAGAAAAGAGTTGGCTCTCTAAAGCACATGTATTCACCAGCAAGAATTCAGCACATGCATTTACAGCAAAGTTTTTATTTGCTTTTTTATTACCATAGTGGCTAGAAGATAGAGCTTCCAAATATTTAAAACAGGCAGATACATTTACTTAACATAAATCTCCTGCCTACACAAAATAAAAGGTCTCTAGTGTGAACAGTAAACCAGTCCGGGGTGGACAGAGAAAGAAGGGTCCCAGTGCAAGGACAGTAATTGGGCCGTTTGCACCCCTTTATGTGCTGCTTTAGAGGTGGAACTGTGCCCCCTAATGTTTTGGTTTTGGTCTCCTAAATAGCTGCAAAAGTTGCAATAATTGTATGTCTGCCCCTGAGTGAGGCATTCCCTTATTAATAATTCATGTAGTCTTTTACTATCTGCATTGATTCTCGTGAATAGGAGTCCAACTTACAATGGAGCTCTGGTGACAAAAAATTTATTTTATAATGAAAAGTTATGAATGATGTTATTTGTGATAATATTTCAGAATTTGGTATCGTAAAAGGGGTTATTTTAGTAGAGACACTATAAAGGAAGATCTCATTTTAAAGAGGTTGTCCAGTCCGAAATAAGACTGCAGTTCACAGAGAGTGACAGCACTATGCGCTGTGGGGATTAGCTGGGTTCTGAGATGAGATCGGCTGGTACGTATGCGTTATACACAGGGCTGTGGAGTCGTGGAGTCGGAGCCAATTTGGTGGAGTCGGAGTCGGAGTCATGGAAATTGAGGAGTCGGAGTCAGAGGTTTGGCTTACCGACTCCACAACCCTGGCAGGGCTGTGGAGTCGGAGTCGGAGCCCATATTGGTGGAGTCAGAGTCAGTGTCATGGAAATTGAGGAGTCGGAGGTTTGGCTTACCGACTCCACAGCCCTGGTTATACATACTCCCGGGCAGAGTCCAACTATTGGGCACAGCCTCGCTCCATACACTTGTACTGAGTGAGGCCACGCTCCGTCTGGTGACACGAAGGTCCAGTGGGAATGGCCGACTAGTGGGCCTCACTCAATACAAGTGTATGGAGCAAGGCTGCCCACTAGCCCAGTTACAGTAAGGAATATGCATAATGCATACATCACCGCCTTTCCCGGGTATGAAACTGGCAGACTTATAATTTTGGACCGGACAACCTCATCAAGGCCAGGATCACACGAATGTATATTCTTCCCTTAGAGAGAATCGACTTGATTATGCAAATGAAACTAGGATCAAACTCTGCTCCGAGTTTTATCAGAGTGTCAGCTTGGTGTGACCTGATTCTCTAAGAAAAGAGTATAGTTGCACACATGAGGAGCAGACGGAGAACAACAATTCTTCATTGTATGAATCCACGGAAATTATACTGCACTCAGATGTCATCCGAATGCAGCCTGATGCTTTCCATGCACCCATAGACTTGAATGGATTGTGCAGAGCTACTTGCAGCATACTGAGATTTTTTTTCTCAAGCCAAATTGGTATGAGAAAAAAAAACACTGATCAGGACTGCCCGATAGAATAACATCGGTCAGTGTTGTCCGATAAAACATCGGATAGCACTTGTTCGAGTTATACGCTTGTGTGAGCGAAACCTTAGTCTAATGAAGAATATCTGGATAAAAGTGGCTAATGCTCTTTTGAATCCAGTGCCACCTTGCTTAACAAACATTTGTTTAGGTGATCATCATCTAATGATAAATTTTTAGTTCATAGGATGCCGCAGGGAAATGTTCGTCTGCCGCGGGCCTCTATTATCCCCAAATTAAAATGCTTAATTATGGGAAATAAAAATTAATTTAGAACAAATGCACACCTAACCAGTATCACCAGGTTTGCCATAACCCAAATTGCTGTTTTTGTTTTGTAAAAAAAAGAATAAAAAGCAATAAAAAAATGGTACACAAAACACTATAGATATAAAATCAGCTCATTTAGACAGCTAAAGAATTAACATAGCTCAGTGGATGGAAAAATGTAGCTATTTCTGCCAGAAATACAGCACGGGTTTATACACAAATTGAGTGTTTGCACCAAATTTTATGCATAAAATCAGAGTGCTGGCAAGAGAAGCACTGCGTAAAATATGTGCATCTTAAGGCGTTTTAACGTGCGTTTTTTTATGTGATTTTACTTGTGTTTTTTCCCAGTGAATAGAATATGTGAAAAATGCTGCGAAAACAATAAAACAATTTACATGCTGAAGATTTGAAATTGCTTCAACGAAAAAATTTCAGAAATCTCATTCACTTGGCTGGTAGTGCAAAATACAACATTTTTTACCTTTGAAAAACGCATGACAAAAACGCATCGTGTGAACAAGCCCTAAAACAGAAAAAGATGAAACGAAGAGAAGGGAGCGGGATCCAGGCAGTGTAATTAGAGGAGCCACAGGGTACCTGTAGATTAGTGTATACATTATTTTTTTATTTTACACTATGTGGGCTTTTTTTGTTGTTTTTTTAAGCCTCCATTTGAATATCTTCAGGGGTTTTACAGAAAAGCGCAGAGATACTATTTGTTTCATCATCCAATATGTTGTTACATCTCTTTTGCACATCCACAAGTTATTCTCACCTACGGGGTTAACCAGACGTGCTTTGTCTGCCAGCATGGCACAGACTACGGCATTGACCCTTTGTAAAGTAAAATGAAGCTGGCATTAATTGTCATAGGAGATTGGAAGTTAATTGTTCTCTTATTACTTGAGTCTACCGTGACATTAACAATGTGTTCATTGATACTTTTGTTATACTAGAATGGCCAAGATAACTCCCAACACTAGAAATAATACCGGATATTCCACTTTACTCTAAAAATAAAGCTAAAGCGCCCAGAACAAACCAGAAATAGAAAATGTACATGCCTTTCAGAAATTTAACTGTGAGCTTCTGATTGAATATTCACAAGCACAGTATCATCTAGAAATACATTTAATTAGTGCGGATGAAGTCTGCATGATAATATTGCATTAGTAAGCAAGTTGCCCTAGTTAACCACAGTACGTACGACAACGTAGACATAAGTGGGAATGTCCTAAGCGCCGCTTTCTAAGTGCACTGAACAGGGAATTACATTCTCATTTTCCAAAGACGATCAATAATCTCTCCTGACGCAACACAACTTTCAATCTGTTCCCCACAGTAGCCAGTACTCATCAATGAATTAAATTCCAAGCGGAACATTTCAGGAGATCATTAGCATGGGTTACATACATTACTGAGGCAGACAGCACGCAGCAGGATCGATACCATTCATCTACATCCCTCTGATGGCCAGATTCAGTTTCCAACCTTGCTATCTTCCCTCTGATCGGGGCCTGTTTTCACCCAACATAAACATAAAATATACATGCTTTATTGGTTTGCCCGGACTATGTCATCTGTATCACCACAAACTACAAAGGAGAAAACAATGCTAGGTTTCGCCAGTGGTACTAACAATGGGCACAGAAAAAAACATCCTTTAGATTGGTGGGAGTCCGAGTCTTGAGACCTCCACAGATTGCTCAAAATGCTTGTAATGAAGATACATTCCCATGTTCGAGATGCTAATCTCCGCGACAGAAATTAAATTAATAGAATGGATTTGGATGCGGTAAATCTGTGCGGTTCGGTGAACACGTGCGGGTTTACCTGCGTTCAATAGAACACAACGTTTTGGAAGCAGCGATAATACGCTGGGTCAAAGAGCTGCTCATTCCAGATCATGGGCACAAAGCTCCGAGATTCGAGACCCAATTTTGAAGACACATAAATCAGCTTGGGAGCACATTGATGCACTCAAAGTGTAGCGACGCATCCAAAATGCACTTCCAGGCTACGTAGCATATGCGATTAATGCTTGATTTCTCCTTTTTTAGGTTTCTAAATTACACATTTCATTACCATTTTCTTTATTTATGACTTACTAGATGGTAGCCCGATTCTAACACATCGGGTATTCTAGAATATGTATGTAGTTTATTTATGAAGATTTTGGAATAATACATTGAATACACAGGATTCGGCCGGACTGCGCCTGTCGCTGATTGTTCGCGGCCGGCCATGTAGTATATAACAGCCCACATAGTAAATAGCACAGCCGCTTAGTATATTGCACAGCCACGTAGTATATAGCACAGCCACGTAGTATATAGCACAGCCCATGGAGTATATAGCACAGCCCACGGAGTACATAGCACAGCCACGTAGTATATAACACAGCCACGTAGTATATTGCACAGCCACGTAGTATATAGCACAGCCCACGGAGTATATAGCACAGCCACGTAGTATATAACACAGCCTAAGGAGTATATAGCACAGCCACGTAGTATATAGCACAGCCCACGGAGTGTATAACAGCCCACATAGCATATAACATAGCCACGTAGTTTATAACAGCCCACGTAGCATATAACACAGCTCACGTAGTATATAACAGCCCACGCATGCAGTATACAACACAGCCCACATAGTGTATAACAGCCCACGTAGTGTATAACACAGCCCACGTAGTGTATAACACAGCCCACGTAGTGTATAACACAGCCCACGTAGTATATTGCACAGCCCACGTAGTATATAGCACAGCCCACGTAGTACATTGCATAGCCCACGTAGTGTATTGCACAGGCCACGCAGTACATTGCACAGCCCACGTAGTACACTGCACAGGTTCAAGGCCGGTTCTGGATCCGAGGGGCCGACGGACGGTGAGTATATAACTATTTTTTTTATTTTTTTTATTTTTTTTAACATTAGATCTTTTAGCTATTGATGCCGCATAGGCAGCATCAATAGTACCCGCGGAATAACGCGGTCCGTTACCGCTGCCATTAACCCTGTGTGGGCGCTGACTGGAGGGGATTATGGAGCAGGCACTGACTGCGGAGAGGAAGGAGTGGCCATTTTGCCGCCGGACCGTGCCCGTCGCTGATTGGTCGTGGCCATTTTGCCGTGACCAATCAGCGACTTGGATTTCCATGACAGACAGAGGCCGCGACCAATGAATATCCGTGACAGACAGACAGACGGAAGTGACCCTTAGACAATTATATAGTAGAATTAAAGTTGCTTATATAGCACCAACATTTTCTACAACGCAGTGCAGATATCATTCACATCAGTCCATCTTCCAAATATCAGTTTCAAAAGAAGCTAATTAGGTCATCAGTATTGTATCACTGTGTTTCAGGAACCCAAAGAAAACTCTAGTAACTATAGGGAGGACATACCAAAGAAAACTCAAGTAAATACAGGGAGGACATACCATTTTCTAGCAGTGCTTTTTTACCCATCTGTTAATTTTTTATTTTGGCATTTACTCTTGCCCATATTTAGCATTTGCCCTAAGACTTCCCCATTTACTTATTTGTAAACATTCCATATCCATGACCCAGTGCTACTAGAAATGGAAATCATCAGTTTTCATTTTAAAGTATATTTACTGTTGAAATATGTACTAAAAGCATGATCTGAGTGAGAGCCATACTGGTAAAGGAGGAGAATGGGCCCTGCCTGTGAGAACCATCAATCCTTGGCCCACAAATGTCGGTGTGGACGCACTGTGCCATTGGCCGGACTTACCCTGCAGGGGCGTGACTAAGTGTCAACCTGGCCCTCACTAGGGCCTCTGATGGGGAGGATAGGCTGGGCTGCCAGTAGACACCAGGTACCACTCCAGGGCTGTCCCCTGCAGCAGCTGACCAGAGGGTCAGAGGCGAGGGTACGAGGTACAGGAGGGCGACACAGAAGCGTAGTCAGAAGGCCGTGGTCATGGCAGACAGCATGGATTCACAATACATAGTTGGAGTAAGGGATGGAAAGTTAAAGCGGGTGAACAGGCCGAGTCAATAACGGGAGACAGAATACGCAGATGCTAGGAGGTTAGGAACCAACATACGGGCAAGGAATGATGGGAGGAGCTACCTAATATAGACCCTGCTGGCACAGGATAGGCCAGGGAACCTAATCTCTTCAGTACACAGCAGGGTTAAATTCCTGCAGAGACCAGCCACACCCCCCAAGCCAAATGGAAACAACAAGCAGATGCAGCAGTGCTGAGGAGTGATGCAAGAGGCAAACTCAGTGAGACGACCTGACACGAGGAGAAGCCGCGTGGTGAGTAGGATGGTGCTGAAGAGGCATGCTCGTTACCGCCATGACAACAAAAATACCTTAAAGGCATTTTCACTCATTTGATAATTGATTAATGTTCCTAAGAACGCTAACTCCTGATCTCATGTAAATATGCAGACTACCACATAATTAAGGGCTCATTCATACGTCCATGAATCTTGGGCCGCAAGTCCACAAACTGGCCACAGCTCTCCCGACCGGACTATGACAGCTTGATATATTTCTATGAGGCTGTCGCTTTCGAGTCAGGAGACGCGTGGCCAGTCTGTGCATTAGCAGTCTGTGCTCGGACTGATTTGCATAGATGTCTGCATAAGACCTAAGAAGCAAAATGCTTGATTTTTGAATGAATGGATCATTTATGCGGATAATTAAGGCTGTGTTCACATGCAGCTGTCATGCTGCGGCCTTTAGGATTGTGATATTGCAGGTAAAACTGCTGTTTCCCTGCAAGATTAAGTGATTGTGCAGGGAAGCAGTTGCAAAACCACAGCGGTACAACATTGCAGTGGCTAAATGCTGCAGCATCACTGCTACAGGTGAATGCAGGCTAAATCATCATAGTCAATCGTGCATCTCCCGATATATACGTGGATATATAGATATGTGGATATATACAAAGGAACGTGTTGCTAACAAGAAGCATGTGATATGGGCAGAATGATTGTATTAATGACCAACATACTGTTGGCTCTGGTCATGCATTTATATTACCTTTAATTGATTTGTATTTAGTAGAAAATAAGCTCATTTTAGGCAAAAATCTGCCCATGTAATTGGGAAGACTGAGGGGCACAAATAAAGTAATGGCAGCAAATATGGGCTTTTTGCATTACTATATTTTTTGTAAAGAAAGGTCATGATCACAGACTACAATAGAAAAACTCTTCACAGGAAGCAAGAAAAGTTTTATCAGATAAATAGTGTGAAAGTTTACATCCTTCACACACGTAAAGTGGTTTTCGTGAAGTGCTGGCTGAGAGCCTTTTGGTACCCTGAATTCTGTACAGCTGAAGAAGCTGATGAAGTCAGAAAAGTTAGTAAGGTCATTGTGCCTGGTCAAACAACTTGTTTGGAGATAATGTCAAAACATAAAAGAAAAATCTTTTCAGACTACTAGAAGTACAGATAAGACTGGCATTCATGATTGAACATGTTAATGGCCACAGGCTGTCCCTGACCACTCCTTCATTTTCACTTGTTGAAACAAGCAGAGAGATAGTAGAAGACAGCAACAGTAAAGAAACAGACAAGAAACCTTACACTCCCATCTTCTGCTTGTGATACAACACAGACATTTTCCCATGTACCTGACGAACAGAAAAGACTTATACAGATCCAAAGTATTTACCATTGTGTTTTATCAAAAAAAATGCAAAACTACATAATAATAAAATCTACAATGCTGGTAAATAAAAGGAAAAACTGTGACATGACTTGTATATTTCATCAAAGATCCATTTGAAGGAGTGTAAATAAGCCAAGGTTGGAAAAAGGTTGGACAAAAGTCAGCACAAAACATGTTCCATAGAAAATACTACATATTGTATTAAGGCCCTTAGGACACTGCAAAAAGAGAGAGGTGCCATGTAACATAAAGGTACAGTTAGATCCAGAAAAATGTGGACAGTGACACAAGTTTGGCAATTTAGCTGTTTAATATAAAACATATTCAAGGTACAGTTATATAATTAACCCCTAACGACCGCCGATACGCCTTTTAACGGCAGCAGTTAAGAGTACTTATTCCTGAGCGCCGATTTTTAACGGCACTGAGAAATAAGGGTATAGCACCCCCCCCCCAGCGTCGGTAGCTGAGACCCCCGAGAACATGATTAGGGCCAGTTTTTACAGTCCCTCGCCGCCTGAATAATGGCGATCACAAAAAAAGTCAGATTTACAATTCATTTCTTTATCCACTGATTTGATCTAACATAGAGAAGAGAGAAATGGGGTTCCCCCGAGAAACCCCCGGATACCTCCGCCATTCTCGGGCCATGCTCATCTGTCCCCCGGCCCTCTGCGTTATCTTCCTGGAAAAAATGTAGGGTGCATGAGCAGTGCGCCAGCCAAAATCTGCCAGCCGGTACCCGGCAACAATAGGAGATTTTTCCTATTGGTTCCTTTTGATCACTGTGATAGACCCTATCACAGTCATCAAAAGAAAAAATACTAAATCAAACCCCCCTTTGTAACTCCACAATAGTATATGCAGTATGTAGAATAAGGAGCAGGTCAATGAAGGATCGGTGACCTGTCATAAGCCATACAGATTAATATGTAAGCAAAGCACCACATAAAGCCCTGCCCAAAGCATGAGCATATCATTAACTGAAAATTACAAATACAGATTAAACAACAACCACAAGATGGACGTCATCACCTCAGGTATCAGTTTAACTGCGCCGACCTGACAGTGTCTGTAGTTTACTGAGCAAAATTCTGATGACAGGTTCTTCTAAAGGCAGAAAGACCCCGAAATAAGCAGCAACTGAAGTCAGCTGCAGTAAAGGCCTGGCAAAGCATCACAAAAGAGAAAACCCAGTGTTTGGTGACATCCATGGCTTCCAGATATCAGGCAGTCATTGAGTGCAAAAGATTCTCTACAAAGTATTAAAAATTAATATTTTATTAGTTTTAATTTTATTAAAACCAGGAGTGGGTGATAAATGCAGAAGTGGTGCATATGTTTCTATTATACTTTTTCTCTGATTGTTCCACTCCTCGTATTGGCTTACAGATACTGAGGTAAAATACTGACCAAATACTGATATATACCATATACTGTTCTTGCACAGGGGCCCTCTTCTATCTATGCCGACCCTGTACACATATACTATTTTTTTTTTTACAACATGGCATTCTCTATCTGTGGCTGTTTTGTCCCACCGACTTTTCTTATGTGATAAATGCAAAATAAAAAGGAATTGTAAAAAAATACCCATTCAGATGAGTTTTTGTTGCATTTTAGAGAGTCACCTCTTCAGTTATGACTGGCTTAAAAAAAGTACAGCAGGGACGTGGTATAGAGGAACTTTTTCCAAATCATCTAAAAAAATACATCCTTATAAATGACAAACATGGGCCTGTATCCAACAGGCAGTAGAGAAATCGGAAATCCACATTAAAATCTCTCAACTGTTTCTCATAGCTGCGCCTGTTCGCTTCCAGCAGTATAATTATTTTACTGGGAATTTTCCTCCATACTTAACATTTTTCATGACCAATAAAATCCCTTGCCCAGCTGAGCGCAGCCTCATTCCTCAGCCTCTGGAACAAAGATAGATCAGATTGCACAAGGTCATTCAGAACTAGGATGACATTTTCAAAACCATGCGTGGCTTCTAATGTATCAGGGTTCTCCAATCTTAATGTCAAAACCTCCTGCCCAAACAAAATGCTGGAAAATGTGACAAATTATAAAACAACGCGAGAGGCTATTAGGGTGTAACGTCTGACTAACGTTAAGGCATATTTGTGATGAGCCAGACGTCGCTCAGTGGTTGGAGCAGGCGCTTGGCTGGGCTCCAGGGACAGCTGATGTGATAGGGATGCACCTGATCCTTCCCTTAGAACACACAATGAGAATGAAGCAACCGCTGGATGATGAGCAGAAGATGACCACTTAACTGATTTTCCTGACAGTGGCGACAATCTCTAGGAAGAATGATCATGAATGGTAATGAGGATTAGACTGCACCACGTCAATTAAAACACCATCAGAAGCACTCGTCGGCATGCAGGATTCAGATTATCAAGTCATATACAAATGGATTAACGCCTTCAAACTTTGCATAGCAATCGCCTTATGTTAGAATAGTAAACATGGTTCCCTAATGTAGACTGTAATCAAAGCTGTAAAAAAAAATGAAAACATCCTTATTCTAGTAAGAACACTTGTACATGGTGGCTCAGTGGTCAGCACTGTTGATTTGCAGCGCTGGGGTCCTGGGTTCTAATCCCACCAAGGACAACATCTGCAAGGAAAATGTTAACTCTCCCCATTATTGTGTGGGTTTACTCTGTACTCTGTGTGTGCTGCATCTTAAGACACAGCATGCCTGGAATTGCTTCAACTGCCGGAGAGGAGCTTGTGGATCGGAACAGAGACTTCAGTGGATGAGTATGAGGTCATCAATCATAATCCCGAAGCAGGAGGCCTCCAGTGAGGATTGGTATCCAATGCCGGATACCCAGTTCAATATGAAAGCTTTGAAGGTAGTGCAGAAGACCATAAACATGAATGCCAGCTTGCTCTTATTGATAATTTTACTTTACCTGTGATGCAACACTGTTTTTCCTGTCATAGCACAACTACACTCTAAAACGTGATCTGTCACAATTCCACCACTCACAGTGTCCTGGACGCAGTGAGTGGCAGCTCAGCCACCCTACAGAATCAGGGTCGTGCTGAGCTGTAAGTTTTCTCAGTGGCAGCTCAGCCACCCAATAGAATCAGGCTCATGTTAATCTGTCGGTATTGTGACAGCTAAGTCATCCAAACTTGGGAAGAGGCGTGCTGAGCTGTCCGTATTGTAGGTGACAGCTCAGCCATCCAATCTGGGACTAGGACGTGCTGAGCTGTCAGTATTTCTTCCAGGTGTCTCCCGTTCTGGATGATTACCTGGCTATTTAGCTGGCTTTCAGTGTCTGATTATTGCCAGTCGTAGCCTTGTTTTCCAATGCTCTGTTTCTGATCTTTTGCTGCCCGACCTTGGACCTTGCTTTTGACTATCCATTTGCCTAGCCCCTATGTCTTGAGCCACTAACTTCCAGGAATTCTGACCTCAAACTGTGGCCTGACTATGCCTTTGTCTTACCCCTCTGTTTATGATGAGTTCTCTTAATATCTGACTCCATTCCTCTTGACTACTGAGTATCACAGCTTGTCCTTGAGTAGTGACTCAGTGTCACATAAGCCTACTCAAAACTACGTTTCCTACCTATCTTAAGGTATCAACCGACATAGCCCTTTCTATTCTCTCTATTTTTCCCAGCCATTCCTACAAGAATCTCAATGCATACATATATGTTGTTGCCAGGAACTGAACTAGAAAAGAAAGCATAATATTAAAAATGAATGCCTGATAAAGTAAGCCTCGTTTAAAGGGAACTTGCCACCAGATTTTGTCCATACAAACTGTCCCATCGCTCTGTAGCATGTGTAAAGTAATGGCTTTGTGTCTTGAAAGAGATAACGCAGTTATGAAAACTCCTGCACCGTACAGTAATTAGTCAGAACAGTTAGATAACATGATGTGATTAGGGATGTTCAGGCTTGTTCAATCGTTAGAACATGAATCAAGGGTAGGAATTATACCTGAAAATTTTGGTGTAACGTGCTATTTTCATTGAAATTTTTTAGAACTTTTTTGAAGCGACAGGTTACTTAAGAATAAAATAAAATGAGAGAATCCCCTGTAGTAAGTAAATAAGTACTGCATTTTGCAGAATGTAAGATTCACTGGACCATAAGACGCATCCCAAATTTGGGGGGGTTGATAATTTTTTTGAATAAAATGGTGCTCCGTCTTATAGTTCGACTTTTCGTTAGCTTATGAGGGCAGCAGTGCCACAGGAGGCAGGGTCGCTGCTGCAGGAAGCTGGTGGTGGCGACAGGAGTGGGGCGATGCTGCAGGCCTCGGGCTGGGAGGAGGGGGTGACCAGGCAATGTGAGGCTGCGGGGCCTGGGCTTCAAGAAAATGTTGGCAGTCCCCGCTCTGCCCATTGATTTCAGGAAAATGGCCTGCGGAGGCCGATTGAGTTCTCGGGAGCCATTAAGCTACATTCGTACTATAAGATGCAGCCCCATTTGCTTACCAAATTTGGCAGAGTGCGTCTTATAGTCCGAAAAAAAACCAACAGTAATTAGTAATAGTATATAAATAACATAGGGTACTTACGGTAGTTAACATTATTTTGATCAAAAAAGCATAAAAGCCATCCCACCGCCACAAGGTGTACCCAATCGGGAGAGTCCTATCAGCCAAAGAATATTTTTTTGCGGTTAGTATAATTTTTATTTACAACTCGGTTTGTCTAGGTGTTTTTTTTCAGAGGACTTGAAAAACACACAAGTAGAAAATGACACTAAATATAAAATGCCCCTAACAGATTCTAAAATACGCTTGCTACATGTGAAAACTGCTGACATTTTAAGATGAGACTGTGAAGGGTCCCTAAATGTAGAAAGGCATGTAAACTTCCGCAATCTAAGCACCTTAGCGAAATCAGCATTTTCTTTCAGATTGCTGCACTTGATGTCACTGGGTAGAGAATACTATAATTATGTTGGAAATGTCACCAAATTTTACAATATCAAATTTCATATATTAAATAGATCTCCTAGAGACAATGAGGCTGGTGTACTTACTTTGAATACTCATTCCAGAATGACTGCAGAATCCTTTGTGAAAGATTTCCTGCCTTGCATTTAAACCATTTTGAAGCTCAATGCTCATTTTACTTTGAGGATTAACTGAGTAGCCATTCTGTTGTGGATTTGCAATGTAAGAACACCAATCTCATCAAGACTAAGAGATCTATTTAATATCATCTGCAGTCTGTATTGTGAAATCTGGTGACAGATCCGCTTTAAATTATTAAAGGTTTTTTTTCAGGCTGAGAAGAGAAGTCTACAGTCACCCTATGTGACTGCAGACTGACGAATCGTGACAGTGTGTGATGCGCACACTGCCATGATTAGCCTATAGTTCATCTGGGAGTGGGCAGTCACATGACCACATGTATGCAATTTGCATAGTTGCAGGTCACATGCTGACTATACTCTCTCCCTTTCTCTCAATGTTCTATTAAAGGGGTTGTACACTACAAGGACAACTCCTTTTCATTCACTATGTTTCCCCCTCCCAAAAAAATAACAACACCTATACTGACCTCTGGTGACGGCGCCATTCAGATGGTGTCGACATTGACTTCCCCGGGGATTGCATAACAATGTGCTGTCAAGCGATCCCTGTGGCCATTTCATTTTCCCCTCCGTCAGACATATCACATACATCTAGAGGAAGAGAGAGAGCAACAACACTCACTTCCTTCAGATGTAAGCGATTTGTCCGAAGACGGAAGGAGTGAAACAGTCATTAAGTGGCCGCATGGATCGCATGACATTACACTGCTACGCGATCCCTGGGATAGACAGTGCTAACACTGCTGGAACCGCATCAGAGGTGAGTATAGGTATTATTTTACTGTGTGTGTGTGTGTGTGGGGGGGGGAAGGACTCAGAATTGATTTTTTTTTCTAGTAGTGGACAACCCCTTGAATAGAAGCTCAGGAGAATTTAGTGACCACAAGTATGCAAATTGCATACCTGTGGTCATGTGACCGCCCACTCACAGGGAATGTGGAGGAATCATGAGAGGGTGCGTATCACTTATTGTCACAATTCATCAGACTTTTCTTCTCAGCCGGAAAAAAAGCCTTTAAGCAGAGATATTATTGTCAAGTATCATTTATGATATAATATTTCTTTATTAAATGGTCATGCGCTCAATCATGGTCATATGGACGATGTCACAGACATCATGGTCTACAATCTGATCTGTCCCCAGCTTGCTGTAGTCTCAATCCCTATCGTAGCCTCCTCGCCCACAACAACCCTGAAGGCACACAATAATGTCACCATCGCTACCATGCAAGTCTCATTGTGACACTTCTCCAAACAACTTGTTCTGTATATGGACACTTTATCTACGTGCTTGGAGAGCTTGGAGAGCAACTAGGTGGAATGAATCCCAAAACAAGTGACCTGTAACCAAGACTACAGGGGGACGACGACATGATCGTTCTCTGCCACACAGAGCTGTCTCAAGAAACACAATGCTACTGGCAGGCCAGGGGTTAATTGCAACCGGACTAACAAGTTTATTAAAGCATCTGGAGGAGGATCATCTCACATGCTCTAGCAATACCACACAGTAAAGAAAGAAGTGTCCTGCAGAGATAACACACCATCCTGCGGGACTGAGGATTTCCCGTTGCAACGCTCTGCTGTTCCCATTGGGGGAAATTCAGTAAGCTCCACTCTGCTGCATCACTGTATAGTCCATTATCACAGCGTTATATGATGGGATAGGAGCAATCAGCAGTATCTAGACAGAAGGCGATCGCGACTCCATCCACCACACAACTAATATATATATACAAATAATAATATATAGATACTATGTATCCAGACAGTAGGCGATCACGTCTCCATTTATATATATGTACATATATATACATATATATATTTTTCGCACTTTTTTCCTCCCAAAATGTGGAGGAAAGGGGGGGGGGTGTGCGTCTTATAGTTACGGTCACGTGTGCCGATACTTTAGAGAAATGAATACTCAGAATATTCATTTCTCTTAAGTATCGGCACATGTGACCGCCGGCCACAGCAAGAAGTAGACAGCTGACAGTGCGCGCTACTGAAGAGGAATGGATACTCACAGCTCTCTGCGATGAAAGGTCCCGGTGAGTACAATATTCTGGCAGCTGTGCTCTGCTTGTGAGCAGCGCATGACAACTCTGCCATGCGCTGCTTACAAGCATTAAGCAGCTGCTGGCACCGAAGCAGGACGCTGCAAGGGAGCGCCGTGTAGGTGAGTGTAATGGTTTTTTTTTTTCATCTTTCCTGATGGGGCCATGCATACCAGGAACAGGATGGGGCCAATTATAAAAGAAAAGGGATGGGACCAATAATACCAGGAACGGGATGGGGCCAATTATAGAAGAAAAGGGACTGGACTAATCATACCGGGAACAGGATGGGGCCAATCATAACAGGAGCAAGATGGGGCCAATTATAAAAGAAAAAGGTTGGGACCAATCATACCAGGAACAGGATGGGGCCAATCATACCAGGACCGGGATGGTGCCAAGTGTACCAGGATAAGGATGGGGCCATACACACCAGGATAGGGATGAGGAGGCCGTGCATACCAGGATAGGGATGAGGGGGCCATATATACCAGGATAAGGGATATTACAGTACAGAATTGACCATTTTTTTGCTTCAATTATTTTTTCCTAATTTCCTCCTCTAAAACCTAGGTGCGTCTTATGGTCCGGTGCGTCTAATAGTCCATGAAATACGGTAGACACATATATTATATATGTATGTATATATATATATATATATATATATATATATATATATATATATATACAAATAATAATATCTAGATATTATGTTCCAGTTACTAGCTAGGCAAGATCATGGATCATCCCAAACATTATCCACTTATGTTTTTTTTTTTACTGTCCTACAGGACATAATTTTATTATCTCACCTAAGCCCTGATTAGTGCAGGTCCCGGTGTAACAGGCATAGTAGACCCCAAGTCCAGTCTATGCCTAAGCTTGATTATATCACGGGGTATATTATGGCCTTGGCCATTTCATACCCCCTCATGCCAGATTGATATCAGCAGCGTTAAGTGATATACACAAAGAATTACATAATTTTTCAAGATCTTATTGGGAGTTCAGGTTTGTCAGGTAAGTTATGTGAGAAGATAATTGACTTAAATCTTAATGTTATAAACACATAGACTTTTATTACTTGAGCCAGAAAAACTTCAATCAGTAAAAATATTAAAACTTCCACAAAGATATAATGAGGTGAAGAATCTTCCGCACTTCTCAGTAGTTATACAGTAAAAGCAACCATGTGTCTGAGTATAATAGAATGAGATCGGCACACTGATCAACAAGATGAAGTTACAATTGTATTCCAAGGTAAAAGCGCTCATCTTATCGGACAACTATGTAATCTCAGATGCAATGACTGCTGTCCCTTACCAGTCACATTGTAAGATCAATAATTCTTCCAGAAGTAGAATGAATGGCACCAGGTCAATGGCAAACCCGAAGAGCACAGAATCTGATCCGTATAGACCTCCAATTATGGCGGTGTTCCACTACTGGAATCAGGTGCTCAGCATCATATAGCAAATGATGTGTCAGCGTGAAATAGAAAAAGAGATGCGGCTGATGTGATGATGTTCTTATTTCATTGTGAATTGTGTTTTGCACAATATTTTATAATGTTCTTGCTATATGTGATTGTCGAGATCCCCTATAAAGGAAATTACATCATTTTAATCACACACCTGGACTCGTGGAAGCGCTACTCGAACAAAATGGTCGTCATCCATACCTCACTCCCTGCACCCTCGTATCCACCTGCCGCCTCCTAACAAATGTCTCTTACCGTTGGACGGTGAATAAAGGACTTTGAATTTACTACAACCAGGTGAGTGCCGCATCTCTTTTTCTATTTCACGTTGACACATTGCAAGATCAATCTTCATTCTGTGAATAACAGCGCAAATACCTTCCCACTACATGCAAGTCAGTTTTAAGTTATTAAAGAATTGCATCTAAAATCTATCTCATTTACAAGGGGTATATTGTAGCCTGGAGAGGTATAGTTTGGCCTAGGGCAGTTTACCTCCCGATGTATACTCTGGCCTAGGCCAAATTATACCCGGATTTAATCTGGTCAAGGGTTAATTCAGCCCGTTACACCGATCCAGTTTGCTGTATCAGCACAAGTCCCAGTCCCGCCTACTGCATCAGTGCATGTCCCGGTCCTGTCTGCTATATCAGTATACATCTTGGTTCTTTCTACTTTATGTGTATGTCCTGGTACACCTTACTGTATCAGTGCACATCTGATCTATGTGTACGTCCTGGTCCTCACTGCAGTATTAGTGCATGTCCCGTTCCTGCCTGCAGTATTTGTTCATGCCCCGTCCTGCCTGCAGTATTAGTGCATATCCCAGTCCTGCCTGCAGTATCAGTGTATGTCCCGGTCCTGCCTGCAGTATCAGTGTATGTCACGGTCCTGCCGGCAGTATTAGTGCATATCCCAGTCCTGCCTGCAGTATCAGTGCAAGTCTCGCTCCTGCCTGCAGTATCAGTGTATATCCCGGTCCTGCTTGCAGTATCAGTGTATATCTCGCTCCTGCCTGCAGTATCAGTGTATACCCCGCTCCTGCCTGCAGTATCAGTGTATATCCCGCTCCTGCCTGCAGTATCAGTGTATATCCCGCTCCTGCCTGCAGTATCAGTGCATGTCCCGCTCCTGCCTGCTGTATCGGTGTATATCCCGCTCCTGCCTGCAGTATCAGTGTATATCCCGCTCCTGCCTGCAGTATCAGTGTATATCCAGGTCCTGCCCGCAGTATCAGTGCATGTCCCGGTCCTGCCTGCAGTATCAGTGTATATCCCGCTCCTGCCTGCAGTATCAGTGCACGTCCCGGTCCTGCCTGCAGTATCAGTGTATATCCCGGTCCTGCCTGCAGTATCAGTGTATATCCCGCTCCTGCCTGCAGTATCAGTGTATGTCCCGGTCCTGCCTGCAGTATCAGTGTATATCCCGCTCCTGCCTGCAGTATCAGTGTATATCCCGCTCCTGCCTGCAGTATCAGTGTATACCCCGCTCCTGCCTGCAGTATCAACGTATGTCCCGCTCCTGCCTGCAGTATCAGTGTATATCCCGCTCCTGCCTGCAGTATCAGTGCATGTCCCGCTCCTGCCTGCTGTATCGGTGTATATCCCGCTCCTGCCTGCAGTATCAGTGTATATCCTGCTCCTGCCTGCAGTATCAGTGTATATCCAGGTCCTGCCCGCAGTATCAGTGCACGTCCCGCTCCTGCCTGCAGTATCAGTGTATATCCCGCTCCTGCCTGCAGTATCAGTGCACGTCCCGCTCCTGCCTGCAGTATCAGTGTGTGTCCCGCTCCTGCCTGCAGTATCAGTGTATATCCCAGTCCTGCATGCAGTATCAGTGTATATCCCGCTCCTGCCTGCAGTATCAGTGTATGTCCCGGTCCTGCCTGCAGTATCAGTGTATATCCCGCTCCTGCCTGCAGTATCAGTGTATATCCCGCTCCTGCCTGCAGTATCAGTGTATACCCCGCTCCTGCCTGCAGTATCAACGTATGTCCCGCTCCTGCCTGCAGTATCAGTGTATATCCCGCTCCTGCCTGCAGTATCAGTGCATGTCCCGCTCCTGCCTGCTGTATCGGTGTATATCCCGCTCCTGCCTGCAGTATCAGTGTATATCCTGCTCCTGCCTGCAGTATCAGTGTATATCCAGGTCCTGCCCGCAGTATCAGTGCACGTCCCGCTCCTGCCTGCAGTATCAGTGTATATCCCGCTCCTGCCTGCAGTATCAGTGCACGTCCCGCTCCTGCCTGCAGTATCAGTGTGTGTCCCGCTCCTGCCTGCAGTATCAGTGTATATCCCAGTCCTGCATGCAGTATCAGTGTATATCCCGCTCCTGCCTGCAGTATCAGTGCATATCCCAGTCCTGCATGCAGTATCAGTGTATATCCCGCTCCTGCCTGCAGTATCAGTGTATATCCAGCTCCTGCCTGCAGTATCAGTGTATATCCCGCTCCTGCCTGCAGTATCAGTGTATATCCCAGTCCTGCATGCAGTATCAGTGTATGTCCCGCTCCTGCCTGCAGTATCAGTGTATGTCCCGCTCCTGCCTCCAGTATCAGTGTATATCCCGGTCCTGCATGCAGTGCACGTCCCGGTCCTGCCTGCAGTATCAGTGTATATCCCGCTCCTGCCTGCAGTATCAGTGATGTATGTCCCGGTCCTGTCTGCAGTATCAGTGCATGTCCCGGTCCTGCCTGCAGTATCAGTGCATGTCCCGGTCCAGCCTGCAGAATCAGTGCATGTCCCGGTCCAGCCTGCAGTATCAGTGCATGTCCCGGTCCTGCCTGCAGTATCAGTGTATATCCCGGTCCTGCCTGCAGTATCAGTGATGTATGTCCCGGTCCTGTCTGCAGTATCAGTGTATATCCCGGTCCTGCCTGCAGTATCAGTGATGTATGTCCCGGTCCTGTCTGCAGTATCAGTGCATGTCCCGGTCCTGCCTGCAGTATCAGTGCATGTCCCGGTCCAGCCTGCATAATCAGTGCATGTCCCGGTCCAGCCTGCAGTATCAGTGCATGTCCCGGTCCTGCCTGCAGTATCAGTGTATATCCCGGTCCTGCCTGCAGTATCAGTGATGTATGTCCCGGTCCTGCCTGCAGTATCAGTGTATATCCCGCTCCTGCCTGCAGTATCAGTGTATATCCAGGTCCTGCCCGCAGTATCAGTGCACGTCCCGGTCCTGTCTGTAGTATCAGTGTATATCCCGGTCCTGCCTGCAGTATCAGTGATGTATGTCCCGGTCCTGTCTGCAGTATCAGTGCATGTCCCGGTCCAGCCTGCAGTATCAGTGCATGTCCCGGTCCTGCCTGCAGAATCAGTGTATATCCCGCTCCTGCCTGCAGTATCAGTGATGTATGTCCCGCTCCTGCCTGCAGTATCAGTGATGTATATCCCGCTCCTGCCCGCAGTGTCAGTGCACGTCCCGGTCCTGCTTGCAGTATCAGTGCACGTCCCGGTCCTGCCTGCAGTATCAGTGCACGTCCCGGTCCTGCCTGCAGTATCAGTGCACGTCCCGGTCCTGCCTGCAGTATCAGTGATGTATATCCCGCTCCTGCCTGCAGTGTCAGTGCACGTCCCGGTCCTGCTTGCAGTATCAGTGCACGTCCCGGTCCTGCCTGCAGTATCAGTGCACGTCCCAGTCCTGCCTGCAGTATCAGTGATGTATGTCCCGCTCCTGCCTGCAGTATCAGTGTATATCCCGGTCCTGCCTGCAGTGTCAGTGCACGTCCCGGTCCTGCTTGCAGTATCAGTGCACGTCCCGGTCCTGCCTGCAGTGTCAGTGCACGTCCCGGTCCTGCTTGCAGTATCAGTGCACATCCCGGTCCTGCCTCCAGTATCAGTGCACGTCCCGGTCCTGCCTGCAGTATCAGTGCACGTCCCGGTCCTGCCTGCAGTATCAGTGATGTATGTCCCGCTGCTGCCTGCAGTATCAGTGTATATCCCGGTCCTGCCTGCAGTATCAGTGCACGTCCCGGTCCTGCCTGCAGTATCAGTGTATGTCCCACTCCTGCCTGCAGTATCAGTGCACGTCCCGGTCCTGCCTGCAGTATCAGTGTATATCCCGCTCCTGCCTGCAGTATCAGTGCACGTCCCGGTCCTGCCTGCAGTATCAGTGTATATCCCGCTCCTGCCTGCAGTATCAGTGCATGTCCCGGTCCTGCCTGCAGTATCAGTGTATATCCCGCTCCTGCCTGCAGTATCAGTGATGTATGTCCCGCTCCTGCCTGCAGTATCAGTGATGTATATCCCGCTCCTGCCCGCAGTGTCAGTGCACGTCCCGGTCCTGCTTGCAGTATCAGTGCACGTCCCGGTCCTGCCTGCAGTATCAGTGCACGTCCCGGTCCTGCCTGCAGTATCAGTGCCCGTCCCGGTCCTGCCTGCAGTATCAGTGATGTATGTCATGATCTCTGCAGGCAGAGATCATAGCAAGCCTATAGAGGGACAAGCTCTCGGAAGATGGAACTATACTGACCATGAACTAAGCCTGCCGCGCAACTAGAAATAGCCAGGTAGCATTTCCTATTTATCGCTAGATGCCCAGCTCTGGCCTAAGACCTAAATAGCTAGCAGAGGGAAATATAAGACCTGGCTCACCTCTAGAGAAATATTCCCAAGAAGACAGTAGCCCCCCACATATAATGACGGTGAGTTCAGATGAAACAACAAACGCAGCAGGAAAATAGTCTTAGCAAATTTGAGGTCCGCTTACTAGATAGCAGAAGACAGATAGTATACTTTCATGGTCAGCAGAAAAACACTAACAAAACACCATCCAGAGATTACCTTAAACTCTGGCATTAACTCATAACGCCAGAGTAGCAATCCCTGATCCACGAGAGCTTTCCAGACACAGTAACAAAACTTCAGCTGTGAACTGGAACAAATAGGCAAAACAAAACATGGACAAAAGTCCAACTTATCTAGTAGTTGTCAGAAGCAGGAACAAGCACTGAGAGGCATCAGATAACATTGTTGACCGGCAAGAAACCACCAGAGAAATGAGCTTAAATAGCGACACCCACTACTGATGGAATCAGGTGAAACAGGAAAGAGGATGACAAGTCCAATTCCACAAGCGGCCACCGGGGGAGCCCAGAATCCAAATTCACAACAGTACCCCCCCCTCAAGGAGGGGGCACCGAACCCTCACCAGATCCACCAGGGCGACCAGGATGAGCCCTATGGAAGGCACGAACAAGATCAGAAGCATGAACATCAGATGCATTGACCCAAGAATTATCCTCCTGGCCGTAACCCTTCCAGTTGACCAGATACTGGAGTTTCCGTCTGGAAACACGAGAGTCCAAAATTTTCTCCACAACGTACTCCAACTCACCCTCAACCAACACCGGAGCAGGAGGCTCAACTGAAGGTACAACAGGTACCTCATACCTGCGCAATAACGACCGATGAAAAACGTTATGAATGGAAAAGGACGCAGGGAGGTCCAAACGGAAAGAAACAGGATTAAGAATCTCCAATATTCTATAAGGGCCGATGAACCGAGGTTTAAACTTAGGAGAAGAGACCCTCATAGGGACAAAACGAGAAGACAACCACACTAAATCTCCAACACAAAGCCGAGAACCAACACGACGATGACGGTTGGCAAAACGCTGAGTCTTCTCCTGGGACAACTTCAAATTGTCCATAACCTGCCCCCAGATGTGATGCAATCTCTCCACCACCGCATCCACTCCAGGACAATCCGAGGATTCCACCTGACCGGAGGAAAATCGAGGATGAAACCCCGAATTACAGAAAAACGGGGACACCAAGGTGGAAGAACTGGCCCGATTATTGAGGGCGAACTCTGCCAATGGCAAAAAAGCAACCCAATCATCCTGGTCAGCAGAGACAAAACACCTCAGATATGTCTCAAGGGTCTGATTAGTCCGCTCGGTCTGGCCATTAGTCTGAGGGTGAAAAGCAGATGAAAAAGACAAATCTATGCCCATCCTAGCACAGAATGCCCGCCAAAATCTAGACACAAATTGGGTACCTCTGTCAGAAACAATATTCTCAGGAATACCGTGCAATCGGACAACATTCTGAAAAAACAGAGGAACCAACTCAGAAGAAGAAGGCAACTTGGGCAGAGGAACCAAATGGACCATTTTAGAGAAACGGTCACAGACCACCCAGATGACAGACATCTTCTGGGAAACAGGCAGATCTGAAATAAAATCCATCGAGATGTGTGTCCAAGGCCTCTTAGGAATAGGCAAGGGCAACAGCAGTCCGCTAGCCCGAGAACTACAAGACTTGGCCCGAGCACAAACGTCACATGACTGCACAAAGACTCGCACATCTCGTGACAGAGAAGGCCACCAGAAGGATCTTGCCACCAAATCCCTGGTACCAAAAATTCCGGGATGACCTGCCAATGCAGAAGAATGTACCTCAGAGATGACTCTGCTGGTCCAATCAACCGGAACAAACAGTCTATCAGGCGGACAACGATCCGGTCTATCCGCCTGAAACTCTTGCAAGGACCGCCGCAGATCAGGAGAAACGGCCGACAAAATTACTCCCTCCCTAAGGATACCTGTGGGTTCAGAATTACCAGGAGAGTCCGGGTCAAAACTCCTAGAAAGGGCATCTGCCTTAACATTCTTAGAACCCGGTAGGTATGACACCACAAAATTAAAGCGAGAAAAAAATAAAGACCAGCGCGCCTGTCTAGGATTCAGGCGTCTGGCAGTCTCAAGATAAATCAAATTTTTGTGGTCAGTCAATACCACCACCTGATGCCTAGCCCCCTCGAGCCAATGGCGCCACTCCTCAAACGCCCACTTCATGGCCAAAAGCTCCCGATTCCCAACATCATAATTCCGCTCAGCGGGCGAAAATTTGCGAGAAAAGAAAGCACAAGGCCTAATGACGGAGCAGTCGGAACCTTTCTGTGACAACACTGCCCCAGCTCCGATCTCCGAAGCGTCAACCTCAACCTGAAAAGGCAGATTCACATCAGGCTGACGCAACACAGGGGCAGAGGCAAAACGGCGCTTAAGCTCCTGAAAGGCCTCTACAGCATGAGGGGACCAATTAGCAACATCAGCGCCTTGTCTGGTCAAATCAGTCAGTGGTTTAACGACATCCGAAAAACCAGCAATAAATCGGCGGTAAAAGTTGGCAAAGCCCAAAAATCTCTGAAGACCCTTAAGAGAGGAGGGCTGAGTCCAGTCACAAATAGCTTGCACCTTGACGGGATCCATCTCAATGGAAGAGGGAGAAAAAATATACCCCAAAAAGGAAATTTTCTGGACTCCAAAAACGCACTTAGACCCCTTCACACATAAAGAATTAGACCGCAGAACCTGAAAAACTCTCCTGACCTGCTGGACATGAGAGTCCCAGTCATCAGAAAAAATCAGAATATCATCCAGATATATTATCATAAATTTATCCAGAAAATCGCGGAAAATATCATGCATAAAAGACTGGAAAACTGAAGGGGCATTAGAAAGACCAAAAGGCATGACCAAATACTCAAAGTGGCCCTCGGGCGTATTAAATGCGGTCTTCCACTCATCCCCCTGCCTGATCCGCACCAAATTATACGCCCCACGAAGATCAATTTTAGAGAACCACTTAGCACCCTCTATACGAGCAAACAAATCAGTAAGCAATGGCAATGGGTATTGATACTTAACAGTGATCTTATTCAGAAGCCGATAATCAATACATGGTCTCAAAGAGCCGTCTTTTTTTGAGACAAAGAAAAACCCAGCTCCCAAGGGAGAAGAAGATGGACGAATATGTCCCTTTTCCAAAGACTCCTTTATATATTCCCGCATAGCAGCATGTTCCGGCACAGACAAATTAAACAAACGACCCTTTGGATATTTACAACCCGGTATCAAATCTATGGCACAATCGCACTCACGGTGCGGAGGTAACGACCCAAGCTTGGGTTCGTCAAAGACGTCTTGATAATCAGAAAGGAACTCAGGGACTTCAGAGGGAATGGACGACGAAATAGAAACCAAAGGTACGTCCCCATGAATACCCTTACATCCCCAGCTCAACACAGACATTGCTCTCCAGTCCAAGACTGGGTTGTGAGACTGCAACCATGGCAATCCCAGTACCACATCGTCATGTAAATTATACAGTACCAGGAAACGAATAATCTCCTGGTGATCCGGATTGATACGCATGGTTACTTGTGTCCAGTATTGTGGTTTATTATTAGCCAATGGGGTGGAGTCAATCCCCTTCAGAGGAATAAGAGTCTCCAAAGGCTCTAAATCAAAACCACAACGATTGGCAAAGGACCAATCCATAAGACTCAGAGCGGCGCCAGAGTCAACATAGGCGTCCGTGGCAATGGATGACAAAGAGCAAATCAGGGTTACAGACAAAATAAACTTAGACTGAATGGTGCCAATGGAAACAGACTTATCAAGCTTCTTTGTACGCCTAGAGCATGCCGATATAACATGAGTAGAATCCCCACAATAGAAACACAATCCATTCTTCCGTCTAAAATTCTGTCGCTCGCTCCTGGACAGAATTCTATCACACTGCATACTTTCTGGCGTCTTTTCCATAGACACCGCCAGATGGTGCACCGGTTTGCGCTCCCGCAGACGCCTATCAATCTGAATAGCCATTGTCATGGACTCATTCAGACCTGCAGGCAAAGGGAACCCCACCATAACATCCTTAACGGCATCAGAGAGACCTTCTCTGAAAGTTGCCGCCAAGGCGCACTCATTCCACTGAGTAAGCACAGACCATTTACGGAATTTTTGGCAAAAAACTTCAGCTTCGTCTTGCCCCTGAGATAGTGCCATCAAAGTTTTTTCTGCCTGAAGTTCCAAATGAGGTTCCTCATAAAGCAAGCCCAAGGCCAGAAAAAACGCATCCACATCGCGTAACGCAGGATCCCCTGCTGGCAATGAGAAGGCCCAATCTTGAGGGTCACCCCTGAGCAAGGAAATCACAATCCTAACCTGCTGAGCAGGGTCTCCAGCTAAACGAGACTTCAGGGACAAATAAAGCTTACAATTATTTCGGAAATTCTGGAAGCTAGCTCTATTCCCTGTGAAGAACTCCGGCAAAGGAATTCTCGGCTCAGATACCGGAGCATGTACCACAAAATCTTGTAAATTTTGTACTTTCGTGATGAGATTATTCAAACCCGCAGTTACACTCTGGAGATCCATTATTGTCAGGTGCACACAGAGCATACAGAGATTAGGAGGAGGGAGAGAAAAAAGACTGCAGCAAGGCAGACTGGAGGAAAAAAAAAAAAAAAAAAAAAAAAAAAATTCCAGCAGACTTCTTATCACTCTCCTTTCTCAACCTGGGTCTTTAACACTTTAAGGGCCGGTCAAACTGTCATGATCTCTGCAGGCAGAGATCATAGCAAGCCTATAGAGGGACAAGCTCTCGGAAGATGGAACTATACTGACCATGAACTAAGCCTGCCGCGCAACTAGAAATAGCCAGGTAGCATTTCCTATTTATCGCTAGATGCCCAGCTCTGGCCTAAGACCTAAATAGCTAGCAGAGGGAAATATAAGACCTGGCTCACCTCTAGAGAAATATTCCCAAGAAGACAGTAGCCCCCCACATATAATGACGGTGAGTTCAGATGAAACAACAAACGCAGCAGGAAAATAGTCTTAGCAAATTTGAGGTCCGCTTACTAGATAGCAGAAGACAGATAGTATACTTTCATGGTCAGCAGAAAAACACTAACAAAACACCATCCAGAGATTACCTTAAACTCTGGCATTAACTCATAACGCCAGAGTAGCAATCCCTGATCCACGAGAGCTTTCCAGACACAGTAACAAAACTTCAGCTGTGAACTGGAACAAATAGGCAAAACAAAACATGGACAAAAGTCCAACTTATCTAGTAGTTGTCAGAAGCAGGAACAAGCACTGAGAGGCATCAGATAACATTGTTGACCGGCAAGAAACCACCAGAGAAATGAGCTTAAATAGCGACACCCACTACTGATGGAATCAGGTGAAACAGGAAAGAGGATGACAAGTCCAATTCCACAAGCGGCCACCGGGGGAGCCCAGAATCCAAATTCACAACAGATGTATATCCCGCTCCTGCCTGCAGTGTCAGTGCACGTCCCGGTCCTGCTTGCAGTATCAGTGCACGTCCCGGTCCTGCCTGCAGTATCAGTGCACGTCCCGGTCCTGCCTGCAGTATCAGTGATGTATGTCCCGCTCCTGCCTGCAGTATCAGTGTATATCCCGCTCCTGCCTGCAGTGTCAGTGCACGTCCCGGTCCTGCTTGCAGTATCAGTGCACGTCCCGGTCCTGCCTGCAGTGTCAGTGCACGTCCCGGTCCTGCTTGCAGTATCAGTGCACGTCCCGGTCCTGCCTGCAGTATCAGTGCACGTCCCGGTCCTGCCTGCAGTATCAGTGCACGTCCCGGTCCTGCCTGCAGTATCAGTGATGTATGTCCCGCTGCTGCCTGCAGTATCAGTGTATATCCCGGTCCTGCCTGCAGTATCAGTGCACGTCCCGGTCCTGCCTGCAGTATCAGTGTATGTCCCACTCCTGCCTGCAGTATCAGTGCACGTCCCGGTCCTGCCTGCAGTATCAGTGTATATCCCGCTCCTGCCTGCAGTATCAGTGCACGTCCCGGTCCTGCCTGCAGTATCAGTGTATATCCCGCTCCTGCCTGCAGTATCAGTGCATGTCCCGGTCCTGCCTGCAGTATCAGTGTATATCCCGCTCCTGCCTGCAGTATCAGTGATGTATGTCCCGCTCCTGCCTGCAGTATCAGTGATGTATATCCCGCTCCTGCCCGCAGTGTCAGTGCACGTCCCGGTCCTGCCTGCAGTATCAGTGCACGTCCCGGTCCTGCCTGCAGTATCAGTGCACGTCCCGGTCTTGCCTGCAGTATCAGTGATGTATATCCCGCTCCTGCCTGCAGTGTCAGTGCACGTCCCGGTCCTGCCTGCAGTATCAGTGCACGTCCCGGTCCTGCCTGCAGTATCAGTGATGTATGTCCCGATCCTGCCTGCAGTATCAGTGTATATCCCGCTCCTGCCTGCAGTGTCAGTGCACGTCCCGGTCCTGCTTGCAGTATCAGTGCACGTCCCGGTCCTGCCTGCAGTGTCAGTGCACGTCCCGGTCCTGCCTGCAGTATCAGTGCACGTCCCGGTCCTGCCTGCAGTATCAGTGATGTATGTCCCGCTCCTGCCTGCAGTATCAGTGCACATCCCGGTCCTGCCTGCAGTATCAGTGATGTATGTCCCGCTCCTGCCTGCAGTATCAGTGCATGTCCCGCTCCTGCCTGCAGTATCAGTGTATGTCCCACTCCTGCCTGCAGTATCAGTGCACGTCCCGGTCCTGCCTGCAGTATCAGTGTATATCCCGGTCCTGCCTGCAGTATCAGTGCACGTCCCGGTCCTGCCTGCAGTATCAGTGTATGTCCCACTCCTGCCTGCAGTATCAGTGCACGTCCCGGTCCTGCCTGCAGTATCAGTGATGTATGTCCCGCTCCTGCCTGCAGTATCCGTGCATGTCCCGCTGCTGCCTGCTCTGCACGGGTGATGAGGACAGTACCTGTGTGAGGACATAGTGAGGCTGCCTCATGTGATCCGACGTGTGCAGGGTTTCCCGGCTCCTGCCCTCTCTGGCTGCTGTCACTTTCTCTGCGCTCAGTGTCTGCCTGCCGCGGAGCAGCTGGTGTCAGCCCTGTCATTTCTCCAGCAGCACGGCCAGCTTCTCTGCATGGGGGAGGAGCTTTCTCTGCTACTGTTCTCCTATTGGCTGCTCTTAGTTGCCCACAGTTCAGATGGACAGCTGACATTCCCTGCTCCGCAGTGCTCATGCTCCATCCCCGGGAAGTCTCGTGAGAGCTCAGCTGCTTTACTCCCGGGAGTTTTAATGTGAGCACGCCCGGCCGTAGTGGCCGCCCGGCAGCCGCTGTCCCCAGCTGAGGTAGGACGGTACTGCCCTGCGGACGGCGCCATCCTGTCACCTTTCTCCTGTGCCCTGGCTGTCCGGCTGCTCTGTTATTGGGAAAGCACGGTGTAATAGGAAGAACAGACAGTGTAGTCAGGGCTGTCCGCCAATTCCTGGCAGCAGCTCCCATTCTGCTCTCTCACAGTCCCTCCGAGCTCTGAGGATGCAGAATGTTTCTTTTCTTGCTATGTCCTTCATTTATGTATTTATATAATATATGTAGGGAGGAAGCTTAATTGTAAAAAATGATTTTTATTACATATTATTTTCTTTGTTTTTTTACCATTCACAATCAACATGAATGGAATTTGTGGTCAGATCATCTATGAGGAGTCAGACTAGGAAAATAATAGTTATCATCTCCCTGTCAGACCGTCATAGTGGGCTCCCTGACAGATTCTCAGCGCACTCATTCCGCAGCCTGTAGGGCGTGCAGCACGGAGGCTATTGAGGACAAACGGTGCAAAACGTTTAGGGCACAGGCCCACGATCCGGAACTGGCAGCGCTTTGGATGCAGCACACGTCCAGTACGTCCAAAGCGCTGCCGTCTATTGAACGCAGGTAAATCCGCATGAATCACTGAACCGGGCGGATTCACCACATCCAATGCATTGTATTCATATACTTTCTCTTGCAGAGACTAGAGAAATTGACATGCTGCGGAATTGACATAAATACACAGCGTCAAACCAGCAGAAATTCCTGATCATGGACACGTACCCTACAGAAACACTCCCATCAAAGTTTTTATGCTCTTGATATATTGCAGTCATCATATGGCAGCAGGCCACAAGCTGCTATGGGGCTCCCCTGCCCGTCATCACACGTTCAAATATATTGGCATCCTGGATGCCAATACAGTTGAAATTAATGAGAGAGGGAGCATCAGCTGACACTTCTTCCTCTATAAGCTGTGCTGAGATGTGTGGCTCTTCAGAACACTCGCTGCAGAGACCGGGGCAGTGGGAGAACAAGGAGGTGAGGTGAGTATTGCATTTTTTTAACTCCGTGAGTACATTGTAGTGGCCATAATAGTGTATGGAGGATGTAGTGGCCATAATAGTGTATGGAGGATGTAGTGGCCATAATAGTGTATGGAGGACGACAGGGAATACATTATACTATGGGGGAGTGCATTATACTATATGGAGGACTATGGTGAGTGCATTATACTGTATGGAGCCACTGTGTACTTACAATTGCTCATTTTACCCTTCTACTGAGTCAATTCTTCTGGGTTTTTTTCTGCTTTTTGTAGAAATAGGAAGTCTGTTGTGCTTTGCAAAAATCATTCCTTTCTTCAACTCCTTGGCCAGGTGTGAGCCTCCTTCCCCCTCCCAGAGACTTTTAGGGTATGTGCACATGTAGATGGAACCTTCTTTTTCCGCACCTGTTTTGAGAAATCTGAAGGTAAAAAGCACTGCGTTTTACCTGCGGATTTACCTTGGATTTTATGCGGTTTTTGTGCGGATTCCACCTGCGGTTTTACACCTGCGGATTCCTATAATGGAAGCACAAAGAATGAACATGCCGCGGAATAAACAATGCAGCGTTTCCACGTGTTTTTTTTCTGCAGCATGTGCACTGCAGATTTTGTTTTCCATAGGTTTACATGGTACTGTAAACTCAGGGAAAACAGCTGCGAATCCGCAGCGTCAAAACCGCTGCAAAATCCGCAACGTGTGCACATAGCCTTACAGTGACCCAAGACTCATACAGCGAAAATTGACTTTGTCTTTCTACATAGAGCTTAGAAGTATTCAGCTGGTCAGAATCTATGACATGATGTCATAGACCTAATGGGAAACAGAAGAATTAACTGGGTAGAAAGGCAAAATGAGCAATTGTAAGTATACAGTGCTATATAATATGATTGCAATATGTTAAGAGGATAACAATTGTGATGGGAGGAGTGCTTCTTTAATGAAACCAAATTGCAAAAATGATTTTTAGCCCCAATTTTTAGTCTTAAAAGAGGACAAACCCTTTAACTTGATCCCAAACGTAGAATAGTTCTTATAGAGAATCCAAAACAGTGGCTATATCTTTCTAAGATGAATCCCCAGAGCTATGTGTCTGGTTTTTGGGGTGAAGTGTTATCAGAGAAGTCTGACAATAACTCCTCAGTAGTAGTTTGTAATGTCTTATATGAGAACAAGATCAGCACATTATTATAGTGTATCTTCACTTTCCGAACAACACCATTCAATGTAGGACTTTGCAGTATAATCATTTTTCTAAATCAGTCTATTACACATGTTTGCTGATATCTGAAGCACGCACCGCTCAGTTCTGTGCTGCTGGATACACTAACTCAGCAGCAGCCTATTCCTGCTTCTAGGCTACTGTCCTCAGGAGTCAGCGTCAGAAGATTTTACAGCCCTCGCAGTAAAGATATCTAAGAGCAGAATGCTGCTTACTGTAGTGCAACGTGCAGAAAATACCTCGGGCAGGCCATGCTGTAGGTTATCAGCAAAAATAGTGATGAAAAAAATAATTGATTTCTCCTATAATTGGATGATCGCTTGAAAATTATGTAACAATCCAGTTGAGACAGCTGAATCCAGGTCTAAACAAGAGAGGCTCTTCCTGATCACCCCTATCTTACTGACCTCTTAACAGATTGAACCTGATTTCACACTGGATAGTTTTTCAATCAGTGGCTGGATCCTCCTAAATATAACCTAGCATTTGGCCTGCCCCGCCATCATATAGACTGAAAAGCAAATTATCTTCCAACAAGCCCCGTCATCGATTTGCAGTCTCCCTCACTTCTGTTTCTTAAGTCAGAGGCTTGCAGATATTATTGAATTAACTTTGCAAGATCTTAGATTGATCTCAGATTGTCTTTGTGATTTTCCATTAGATACCTTAAAATTAGCTTTTAAGAATCTTGCTTAAACCCAACATTACTGTAAGAGTGTTTTGACTTAAAGTGACTGTCAGCACAGAATGACTGTTCAAACCAAGCACAGGAGCTCGGTGCACCCTTGGCATAGCTCAATCTTGAAGTACACCTTCCCGCCTGCTTGTTTTCCCTGTGTCTCCACCCCTCTCTCCTTCAAATGACAACTCTGGTTTATAGAGGCGGAGATACAGTTGTGCTCAAAAGTTTACATACCCCAGCAGAATGTTTGCTTTCTTGGCCTTTTTTCAGAGAATATGAGTGATAACACCAAAACTTTTTCTCCACTCATGGTTAGTGGTTGGGTGAAGCCATTTGTTGTGAAACTACTGTGGTTTCTTTTTAAATCATAATGACAACCCGAAACAGCCAAATGATCCTGATCAAAAGCTCACATACCCTGGTGATTTTGGCCTACTAACATGCACAGAAGTTGACACAAATGGGTTGAATGGCTACTAAAGGTAACATCCTCGCCTGTGACCTGTTTGCTTGTAATCCGTGTGTATGCATAAAAGCTGAGTGAGTTTCTGGGATCCAGACAGACTCTTGCATCTTTCATCCAGCCACTGATATTTCTGGATTGTGAGTCATGGGGAAAGCAAAAGAATTGTCATTGGATCTATGGGAAAAGGTAGTTGAACTGTATAAAACAGGAAAGGGATACAAAAAGATATCCAAGGAATTGATAGTGCAAGTCAGCAGCGTTCAAACTGTGATTAACAAATGGAAAATCAGGGGCTCTGTGAAAACAAAACCACGGTCAGGTAGACCAACAAAAATATTGTCCACAACTGCCAAGAAAATTGTTCGGGATGCAAAGAAAAACCCACAAATAATATCAGCTGAAATACGGGACTCTGATTGTTTCAAGAAGCACAATAAGGAGGCACTTGAAGAAAAATGAGCTGCATAGTCGAGCCGCCAGAAGAAAGCCATTACTGCGCAAATGCCACAAAGTATCTCACAATACGCAAAACAGCACAGAGACAAGCCTCAAATCTTCTGGAACAAGGTAATTTGGAGTGATGAGACCAAAATTTAACTTTTTGGCCACAACCATAAACATTACATTTGAAGAAAGGTCAACAAGGTCTATGATGAAAGGAACACCATTCTTACTGTAAAACACGGAGGTGGATCGCTGATGTTTTGGGATGTGTGAGCTACAAAGGCACAGAAAACTTGATCAAAGTTGAAGGAAAGATAAATGCAGCACGTTATCTGTAAATACTGGAAGCAAATTTGTACTCATCAGCATGGAAGCTGCGTATGGGACATACTTGGACATTTCAACATGACAACGATCCAAAACACAAACCCAAGTCGACCTGTCATTGGTTACAGCAGAATGAAGTGAAGGTTCTGGAGTGGCCATCTCCATCTCCTGACCTCATTATCATTGAGACACTTTGAGGAGGTCTCAGTTTGTGCTAGACATCCCAGGAATTTACTGGAACTGGAGAATTTTTTTCCAAGAAGTGTGGGCAGCTTTACCATCTGAGAAAATAAAGAGCCTCATGCATAACTACCACAAAAGACTTCAAGCTGTCATTGATGTTAGAGGGGGCAATACACTGTAGTAAGAAATGGAGTATGTGAACTTTTGATCAGGGTCATTTGGATGTTTTGGGTTGTCATTATGATATAAAAAGAGAAAACACAGTAGTTTGATAATAAATGGCTTCACCCAACCACTAACCATGAGGGGAGAAAAAGTTTTGGTGTTCATTCATATCATTCATATTCTCTGAAAAAGGCCAAGAAACCAAAAATTCTGCCAGGGTATGTAAACTTTTGAGCACAACTGTAGATGGAAAACAAGCAGGTAGGAAGGTGCACTTAAATATTTGGCTACTCCAAGCGTTCACCAAGCGCCTGTACTTGTTTTGAACAGTCATTCTGTGCTGACAGACTCCATATAAAGACTGAACAGGTGTCGTATCAAATAAACAGTTGTGGTCCCTGCCATAAGAAACAGTTATTTTGGGCTTCAACTTATTAAGATTCTGGAACCTCTGGCTGAGACTCTGGATTCAAGAAAACAAATGACTCCTCCAAGAGCCTTCAATTAATTCAGGCTACGCTTCTATGGGTGCATGGCTTTCAAGATTATGCAACATCTGGAAGACAGCAACGTCAGACTCCTGGGTGGCTTTCCTGTATTCGGAGAGGATAGTTCTTGGAATTAAATAATTTTTTCTCACCAAATGCTCAATACTTCAGTTATATTCCATCTACTAGACAATTTTTGAGGGAAAGAGCTTGGAAGAAATTTATTATCGCCAAAGTGGTTTAGAAATGTGTTTCAGTATCTTGACTGTGCTGAAGCTCAACAATCAGTGGAGACATTATAGCTGCCCGCGATGTGGATGATGTGATCACGTTAAAGACGATTCCCAGGCTTTTCAAGGCCTACCACAATTGCAACTTTAATGACTTAAAAATTTGAGGTATTGATAGAGTACGTGTTGGCATAAGGGGAGGAGATATAAAACATCTGTTAGCACAAGTTGAATGTAGATGGATGACGGTTCTGGATAGAGTGGTACCATCTAGTCTTAATGAACAATTAAGTTTTGTTCCTATTTTGAAAATGAATGTTGTTTCTGGGTTTGGATTTTAATCTGTGTTTTTTGTCTTTTAGTTTGTTTTTAATTTTCTCATGACTCTTGATCATATACTGTGAATATCCACTTCACTCATCTGTAGTGCTATGGCTATGTATAGAGATGGCTACTCTTTGTTCGCACCTGTACACATCAGTTTTCTGATTTGGAAGTGCCAGTCAGTCTTTTGTTATTTGTATATTGGCTCTCTGATCGAGCACTCCACCCTACAATCTGTGGCAGTTGTAGTTGCAGCAGGATCCTACCTACCCATAAATTCAGGCTTTAGCCTAAGAGAGGTGTTCACACTAGATAGGTTCCCAGCAGAACCTGAGATCGCCTTGTCGTTGGTTGCTGGGCATACATGAATTGTCCAAATTGTATGCTAAGTATATAATTTTTTTCTTATTATCTAGAGCAGTAATGCTGTTCATATTTCATATATTACATATTTACATGCTTTAGCACTATAGAAGGTAACTTTATTTTTTGTATAGTAGATCTCACGTATCTCAACAAATTTCTACTGCAAAGAAAATTCAAAATAAACTCTATAAAATCCATCATCCAATATGCTTGTCATACAAGTGATCAAAAGTACGTAATTTACTTTCAGTTCATGTGCCTTTTATTTGGCGTGCCTTAATATCCCTGGGGTCTTCACAAATTTAATTATAGTCTGGCAGCTCTCAGAATGTAAGAGACTTTTTCTGGTCCAGTATCTTGATGATTGGCTCCTAAGGGCCCCATGTGTAGATGTTATTGCTCCTGTAACATTCCTTCTCTACGTGAGTATTGCAAATGGTGTAGCTTTCCGCTTTCAGATGATCCCATGGCTCCACCTCCAGTTTTGATGCCTGGATGGAGTTTTTTCTGTCTTAGCCGTGAAAGTCTGAGATAGGAATAACCCTTTAACCACTCATGTTTTGCTCTGTGCTAGTAGATGGGTGGCAAAACGAACCGAGATATTATTGTGCTGACTTCAGCTTCAAAGAAAGGAAATGAACTACGCTGAGCTGCCTGTCCCCAGGTCAATACAATGCTGGCATACATCCAAAGCAAACACTATATCAGTCATTTAATACTAGTAGTACTCCCCTTTCACAAACCTATATTTCTACAGAACTTTGCTCTCACATTACACATAAGGGAAGTCTTGTCAGTTCTGCTTTTGCTTTCTGCTGAGCTTTATTTCATTTTTACTTCCCCCCCCCTCAAAAAAAAAAAAAAAAACATTTTTCTACAACATTTTGAAATGTTGGAATCTAAATTTCCTAGATCTCAGAACGGAAAATTTGCCATGTTATATGATACTGCCTCCCTCGTGTTTTTATGGGGTAAAACTGGACAAATCTGTTGTTCATGGCTTTAAGGAAGCTGAGTGACAGCTTCAATGGAAGCAATATTAGTTATTTTAAGCATTAGAAATGTATATCACTAAATCTTGCCATACACACTAGATGAGCATTGTTCAGGAGACAGTAATCTCTTCCTCAGTAGTTTGCTGATCGCACCAAAATGTGCATTAGAAGCTCAAAGGGAAGCTGTAATCAGAAAATGACCTATTGTTCAAATCAAGGGTTTGTTTTAAATGTAATTTTTTTTTCATTTTTGGCCATGTATTTCTTTAAATTCACAATCTGTATTAAAAATGTTAAATACAACTCTTGCAATGTTCACACTGGTATTTTGTGATTTTTTTAGACTCATACTTCCTGTTGTGTCAGGAAACAATACATGTACATTAGCCTCAGTGGTCAGAGGGGGAGCAGGGTCAGCTGTGAGGCCATGTGCACACGTTCAGTATTTTTGGCGTTTTTTTCGCGTTTTTTCGCTATAAAAACGTGATAAAAACGCAAAAAAACCGCTTACATATGCCTCCTATTATTTACAGTGTATTCCGCATTTCTTGTGCAAATGTTGCATTTTTTTCCGCGAAAAAATCGCATCGCGGAAAAAAAAGCAACATGTTCATTAAATTTGCGGAATTGCGGGGATTCCGTAAACCTAGGAATGCATTGATCTGCTTACTTTCCGCATGTGGCTGTGCCCACCATGCGGGAAGTAAGCAGATCATGTGCGGTTGGTACCCAGGGTGGAGGAGAGGAGACTCTCCTCCACGGACTGGGCACCATATAATTGGTAAAAAAAAAGAATTGAAATAAAAAATATTCATATACTGACCTTCGATGGCCCCCGGAGTCTTCCCGCCTCACAGGTGCATGCTGCCGCTTCGGTTCCTATAGCTGGCGTGTGTGAAGGACCTGCGATGACGTCGTGGTCACATGACCGCGATGACGTCGCGGTCACGTGACCGCGACGTCATCGAAGGTCCTGCACACACACACCATCTATAGGAACGGACGCCACTGAGGAGATCGGCTGTCTGCAGGTGAGTATAACCATTTTTTTTATTTTTTTTATTACTTTTAAACATTCTATCTTTTACTATTGATGCTGCATAGGCTGCATCTATAGTAAAAAGTTGGTCACACTTGTCAAACACTATGTTTGACAAGTGTGACCAACCTGTCAGTCAGTTTTCCAAGCAATGCTACAGATTGCTTGGAAAACTTTAGCATTCTGCAAGCTAATTTCGCTTGCAAAATGCTAAAAAAAAAACGGGAAAAAACGCAAAAAAAAAAATGCGGATTTCTTGCAGAAAATTTCCGGTTTTCTTCAGGAAATTTCTGCAAGAAATCCTGACGTGTGCACATACCCTGACTTCGCCTATTGTGATTGGTGGATTCTGTGTGTACCAGCTGTGTCTGGTATTAGTGTAATATTGCCTCTGAAAATAAGAAGCCTTGCTAGAAACTGAAAGAAAAAATGTAAAATAGCCCCAGTGACCAGTGTCAAAATGACTATACTACTAATTTTGTTTTTAAAAGGGAACCTGGGCACGCAGGTCATAGGAAGCTGAATAATGTGATAGCTCGATATCTGAGATCCGATGTCTTATACCAAAGAAATCAACATTTTCTTAAAATGTAAATAACTTTTTAAGATCTTTGGACCTGACATAGGATTTATTTTGCTTGAGGAGATCTATCAGTGAAACAGTAATAGCAGCAAGGACAGATAGGTTTTGCTGCCTACTAACTTTTAATATAATTGTCTAAAAGCAGGGGAAACATATAATGGACAAAAACATCCCACAACAAATGTGATAATGTGCTCAAGATCTCACCAGTGCACATAAATAAAATGTTTCGGTCTCACTCCTTGGTTGTCCAGAGCAAGTCGTCCATAATGAAAGGAGAGAAGAGAGGGTATGTGGCCGTGGAAAGCTACCCTATCGTTCCCCGTGTAAGTCTCCCATCCTGACAAGGACAGTCCCTAAGTATTGTTCTGTCATTCTATAGTATGCCCCTTGATTCCCTCCCGACGTGTTTCATCCTCCGGTTACAGTGGATTCATCAGGGGAGTATGAGAATATGTTAGAAATTATTGGAAGGTTCAGAAGTAAGTCATCAGGACAAGACTATTTTAGTGTTGCCCAGATGCAGGGGAGAGCGTATCGTGTCGCCAGAGTGTTGCACAACTCTAAAAATACTAGCAAAGGCGATCTCCCTGAGAATCTGCCTCCAGAGCTAGTTTTAAATTAAATGGGGCGTTACCAATGTGAGACATGTAATGACTGTCAGTCCACTCTCCTGATCTACATGGCTCACACTGGTAACGCCCCCTTTCATTTAAAATAAGCTCTGCAGGCAAATTCTCTAGTAGATCTATGTCCTGCCCATAGATCTTAACACCTCATTTACCTATTAAGAAAAACATGGATTTCTCTGGATTAAGACATTGGTTCACAGATTTCAAGTATCATTTTTTTTCAGCTTCCTATGACTTACGTGTCCATGTAGACAACATTGGAGGGTGGAGCCTACTGACAGATCACTTTAAATTAAAATCATATGGAAAAAAATATATTTTTAAGTACATTGAACACAAAAACCTGATTTAAATGACGTTATATACATTTTAAAATATGGGTGGATTTACTGCTAAGTATTAATAAACATATAACACATATCATTAAACAGGTCATTATGACCTATACTTAGGTTACGGTCAGATAGCTGTACACTCTCTCATGCGCGAGAATCAGATCGATTATGGTAATGACTCTTCTACCAAGCTCTGATTTGAGTTTGATCAGAGTGTCAGCTTAGTGTGATGTGATCTGATTCTCTCAAATGAGAGAATTGTAGTACACCGTGAAGAGAAAGCAAAGAGCAAAATGTATCCAACTTTTCTATTGTGTGATTCCTCGGAAATCAGACTGCACTCAGATGTCACCCGAATACAGTCTGATGTTCTCCATGCACCCATAGACTTGAATGGGTGAGTGTCATTCGATTTCAGCGTGCGATTTATTTTCACTAACAGATTTGGTCAGTGTGAAAAGCGGTCAACAGCACTGTCCCTTTGAATAACATTAATCCAAGTGCTATCTGCTAAAATATTCAGATGCTTCTCACAAAATTAGAATATCATAAAAGTTAGTTTATTTCAGTTCTTCAATACAAAAAGTGAAGCTCATATATTATATAGAGTCATTACAAACAGAGTGATCTATTTCAAGTGTTTATTTCTGTTAATGTTGATGATTATGGCTTACAGCCAATGAAAACCTAAAAGCCTTTATCTCAGTAAATTAGAATACTTTATAACACCAGCTTGAAAAATGATTTTAAAATCCGAAATGTTGTCCTACTGAAATGTTTGTTTAGTAAATGCACTCAATACTTGGTCGGGGCTCCTATTGCATCAATTACTGCATCAATGCAGTGTGGCATGGAGGTGATCAGCCTGTAGCACTGCTGAGGGGTTATGGAAGCCCAGGATGCTTTGATAGCAGCCTTCAGCTCGTCTGCATTGTTGGGTCTGGTGTCTCTCATCTTTTTACAATACCCAATCTATGGGGTTAAGGTCAGGCAAGTTTGCTGGCCAATCAAGCACAGTGATGCTGTTGTTTGTAAACCAGGTATTGGTATTTTCGGCAGTGTGGACAGGTACCAAGTCCTGCTGGAGAATGAAATTTCCATCTCCAAAAAGCTTGCCAGCAAAGGGAAGCATGAAGTGCTCTAAAATTTCCTGGTAGACGGCTGCGCTGACTTTGGTCTTGATAATACACAGTGGACCTACACCAGCAGATGACGACATGGCTCCTCAAACCATCACTGATTGTGGAAACTTCACACTAGACCTCAAGCAGCTTGGATTGTGGCCTCTCCACTCTTCCTTCAGACTCTGGGACCTTGATTTCCAAAATGAAATGCAAAACTTACTTTCATCTGAAAACAACACCTTGGACCACTGAGCAGCAGTCCAGTTTTTTTTCTCCTTGGCCCACGTAAGATGCTTCTGGTGGTGTCTATTGGTCATGAGTGGCTTGACACAAGGAATGCGACACTTGTAGCCCATGTCCTGGATACGTCTGTGTTTGGTGGCTCTTGAAGCAATGACTCCAGTAGCAGTCCACTCCTTGTGAATCTCCCCCAAATTTATCAATGGCCTTTTCTTAACAATCCTTTCAAGGCTGCGGTTATCCCGGTTGCTTGTGCACCTTTTTCTACCACACTTTTTCCTTCCACTGAACTTTCCAGTAATATGCTTGGATATAACACTCTGAACAGCCAGCTTCTTTAGCAATGGCCTTTTGTGGCTTACCCTCCTTGTGGAGTGTGTTAATGACTGCCTGCTGGACCTCAGTCAAGTCAGGAGTCTTCCCCATGATTGTCGAGCCTCCTGACACAGACTAAGGGGCCTTTTAAACCCTTAGGAAGCCTTTGCAGGTGTTTTTTCTTAATTATTCTAATTTACTGAGATAATGACTTTACGGTTTTCATTAGCTGTAAGCCATAATCATCAACATTAACAGAAATAAACACTTGAAATAGATCACTCTGTTTGTAATGACTCTATATAATATGAGTTTCACTTTTTGTATTGAAGAACTGAAATAAATTAATTTTTTTATGATATTCTAATTTTTTGAGAAGCACCTGTAGTACTTGTCCGATTTATAAAGTGGTGTGAGTAAGCCCTTAGGATAAATCAATAGGTAGTCAATAACATATCAGTGGGGTCTTCACCCTGCACCTCCACTCATCAATGGTTTGCAGCTTCCAGTGCAGCAAGCATGATGTGCACAGTGTTAGGCAAGTTCACAATGATTCCAAACCGCAAATCCTCAACAATTTACAGTACAATATAAGTAAATGGGTCTTTCAAAATCCAAGTCACACATTGCGTAATAAAATCCCCAAACATATGAAAGCATGGTCTGGATTTCAAATCTGAAGCATGCTCTTTATGCAGATTTTTATTAGTCTTCCATAGTGGAAATTTTCCATAATGTACAAACATAGCCTAATAGACCAGAGCAACGTGGCTCCATGCTCCGCCTAGTGGCTGTTCTTGGGTACTACAGCTGTAAACTTATGAACGTAAGGAAGAGTTGCAGTATAAGAGAACATGCACTACACCCTGTATGGAGCTGTATCATTGCAGCTCTGTGCATTGTGTACATCCAGCCACAGTGGGAACTACAAAGAGCTGAACAGTTTTCAAACTTTTATGTCCTTAAATCAGACAGAAGAATTGCATGGCACTCCAAAAAAGTGGGGTGCACGAATAGGATACCACTCCAAATATTTAAAGAAAAATTCTGCACTCCCAAATATCATGCAAAAATCAAAGATTAAGATTTTATTATTGATCCACTGTAGACAAAAAATCGTTGACGTTTCGGCCAATACCTAGGCCTTCATCACGTGCAGGTGTCGCCACCTTCTCCTGCACGTTAGTGCCATTCTCCTAAGCGCACCAGTATTCGACACCACTTGCTCTAAAATTTGATTTTGCGGTCCATTTACACTGAAGACAAATAGTTCTGATGAAGGCCTAGGTATTGGCTGAAACGTCAACGATTTTTTTGCCTACAGTGGATCAATAATAAAATCTTAATCTTTGACTTTTGCTTAAATCAGAGAGTCATGTCACACAAAATAGTTAATAAATAACATTTCCCACATGTCTATGTTACGTCAGCACAATTTTTGGAACATAATTTTTTTTTGTTAGGAAGTTAGAAGGGTTAAAAGTTGACCAGCGATTTCTCATTTTTACAACAAAATTTACAGCACCATTTTTTTAGGGACCACATCACATTTGAAGTGACTGTGGGGGGCCTATATGACAGAAAATACCCAAAAGTAACATCATTCTAAAAACTGCACCCCTCAAGGTGCTCAAAACCACATTCAAGAAGTTTATTAACCCTTCAGTGCGTCCTAGGAATTAATGGATTGTGGAAGAAAAAATAACTTTTTTCCACAAGAATTTTCCTTTAGACACTAATTTTTTTTACTTTCACAAGGGTAAAATGAGAAAATGGACATATATGGGGGGAAAACCACTCCAGTTTGGTGATCCCCTGATGTGCCTAAACAGTGGAAATTTCCCACAAGTGACACTATTTTAGAAAGTAGACCCCCTCAGGGATCTTATCTAGTTGTATTGAGCCCTTGAACCCCCAGGATTGAGCTGTGAATATTGAAAAATCACATTTTTTCCCACAAAAATGATTTTTAGCCAACATTTTGCATTTTCACAAGGGTAACGGGCGACATTGCACTATACAATTTGTTGTGCAATTTCTGCTGAGTACACTGATACCCCGTGTGTGGTCGAAAACTACTTTTGAGGCACAGTGCAAAGCTTAGAAGGGAAGAAGTGCCATATTACAGTTCAGATTTTGCTGCACTGGTTTGACGGTGCCATGTCACATTGGCAGAGCCCCTGAGGTGGCAGAACTGCAGAAGCCCGTCCCTGATTGACATCATTTTGCAAACTATATCTCTCAATGAATTCATCTAGGGGTGCAGTGATCTTATTGACACCACAGATGTGTCACAGAATTTGATACCATTGGGCAGTGAAGAAAAAAGAATTACAGTTTTACCACCAAGATTGTGTGTTAGCTCCAGATTTTACATTTTCAAACTGGGAAATTTGTAAAAATGGCACCAACATTTGTCTCACAATTTCTGCTGAATATAGAAATACCCCATATATGGCTGTACTGTACTACTTAGCCACATGATGAGATTCTGGAGGGACGGAGCGCTATTTGCCTCCTGGAGTGAAGATTTTCCCAGAATAGTTTGTGGATACCATATACAGAGCCCTAAGTGCTAGGAAAGCAGAATCCCCCTCAAGTGACCCCATTTTGGAAATTATACCCCTTTGGGAATTTATCTACAGATGTAGTGACGATTTTGACTCCATGGGTGTTTTCCAGAAACAAGCAGCAGTGGATGTTGCTGAGTGAAAATTGCTACTTTAGTGCCAGTACATTGTAGTAACCAGTATGTTCTAGTGGTCAGTACATTATGCCCAGCTCATGCTTCTGGAGTCACGCATCCGTAAATTAGATAGTTTCTCATCACTACAAAAATGCCAAACATGTGAATGCTAAATGTGGTTTAGGCACACTGGGGCTCAGAAGGGAGACATACTGATAGGGAATTTAGAGTGTGAGCCCCATTGGGGACAGTGATGATAATGTGTGCAAAACTGTAAAGCGCTACGGAATATGTTAGTGCTATATAAAAATAAAGATTATTATTATTATTAGGGGGCATTTGGATTTGGGAGTGCAGAATTTACTGGATTTCTTTGGGTGGGGGAGCCGCCATAGCGCTTTTCCTGAGCCTTTGTACTACTAGTAACGTGGAATCCCCCTATATTTCCATTGTAAAAAAAATGGGATATAAGGGTAGATTCTTCTCTGCGCCACTTGAAGAATTAGAAGTCCAGACGGGTAATCCAATGAAAAAGTGGCTTTATTAAACGCGTATAAACAGAACAAATATGACCAACACCAGAGGGACAAAATATGGGGGCCAATAGGAGCCAACACAATTCAAAAGAATATGTAATGCCCATAACATCAATATCTAAACATAAATCGTCATTAATCATAATCATGAATACAAGGACATAAGCGTATTAATTTACAAGGTCCCACTGGTCCAGTCTCGTCAGATGGTAAAATGGGTATTCCGTCCATAAGATGATATTTGATGGATTGTTCATCTAATTTCCAAAGCAACCCCGTATTCCTGAACATGGAAGACGAAGGAAATGAACCACAATTATTGGCAATTACTAAAAAGTAATAAAATAAAAAGTGAATACAACGATGCACACTTAAAATCAGGAGAACAGAAAAGAGCAGGACCTGACAGAAACACCTATCATAAAAAGTAAGGAAAGGATAATTATTCATTCAATTCATTGGGAGACATTGTTCCCAATGTGATGATCCACCGACACTCCAGCTGTTCCAAAATGCCTTTTTGCTCCCCATCCATTGTACCACAATGTACTCGATCAATACCTTTAAATCTCAGGTCTGCTGGATTGCAATTATGGCGCAGCTGGAAGTGTCAGGGGATCGTTTTCAAGGTAGTAAATTCTTCCGCCTCCCTAGCTGCCAAAATATCATGGCTATTCTCCCTGATTCTTGAGGTGAGTACAATTACAGCGATACCGCGTTTATATAATTTTTTTATGTTTTGCCGCTTTTACACAACAAAAAATATTTTATAGAAAAAATAGTTATTTTTGCATCACTTTATTCTGAGAGCAATTACTTTTTTATTTTTCTACTAATGGAGCTGTAAGGTGGCCTGTATTTTGCAGGACAAGATGACATTTGCAGGGGTACCAGTTTTATTTACTTTATTTGTCTTTTTCATCGTATTTTATTTCACTTTTTGCTTGGTGGTATGATGATAAAGAATAGTTTTTGGTTTTTTGTTTAACCGTGTTCACTGAAGGGGTTAACTAATGTCACAGTTTTATAGGTCGGGTCGTTCCGGACATGGCATTCCCAAATATGTATACTTTTTTATTTATTTTACATAAATGTATTTATTGGATTAATATTATTTCATCTTCTTTTGTTCTGTATTTGGTGATTTTTAAATATATTTTTTAGAATTTTGCATAACTTTTTTTTTACTTTTCTATATTGTCCCTATTGGGACATCATCCTTACACTGACTGATCACTGCAGTGCATCAGAGCAGCGTCTGACAGGCACGGAGGAGACGTTTCAGCTCCTGCTCTTAGTAGACACTCACAGGCCACCTTCCCTAAAGGACCCCATGATCATTTTGTGGCCCGGGGTCACCATGGAGAACATTGGCACAATGTGATTGCATCGGGCTGTACTGATGGGAGCAGACAGGGAGTTCCCTCCCTCTGTGATGCTCCTCAATGTCACTGTCACTATAGACAGCGGCATCAGAGTGGTTAAATGTCCATGATCGGTGCTATCTCCGATCATGGGCGTTGTTGCAGGGTGTCAGCTCTCACACAGAGCTGACACCCGTACCCGATTGCGGCGGAGCCCACGTGTAGGCGGCACAGTATATATACTTCTCTTTGCGGGAATACAGCTCCCACAGAGCAGTATATATACGGCACCTATCGGGATGGGGTTAAACTAAATGTTCAGCCCCAATAAAATAATAAAGCCTATACTCACCTCGTGTGCCAGAGCGTTACAGCGGTGTCAGCACCCGCAGTCCTAGGGCTGTGATACAGTGGATTGGCATGTGATGCCCAGCGCCCAATCAGCACTGGCGTCAATGTCTCCGCCATCGGACAAACTGAACATGAAGAGGGGGTACAGGATGAGCTGCAGCTCAGGCTTTCTCTTCAGGTACAGTTCATACGAAGGCCGTGACAGTGATGTACGAAAAGGCTTTATTCTTTTATCGGGATTGAATATTTAGTTTAAGAAGGGGTTGTCCTAGCACTGGGCAATTAATTAACAAAATGCAAAGCTAATGAACAAATGAGAAATCTAAATGAAATCAAATCAATATTTGGTCTGACCATCATTTTGACTTCTAAACAGCATTAATGAATCAATTTGTGTAGGTACAATTGAACACAATCTCTGCAGGAACTTGGCAGGGATGTGGTTCCAAGCATCTCAGAGAACTAACCACCAATGTAGGATGTAAGCTTGTGCAAATACTTCTGTCTCGTCGTGAAATCACAGAAAGACACAATAAAGTTCAAATCAAGAATCTGTGGTCACCATATCATCACTTCCAGGACTCCTTGTTCTTTTTTACATAGAAGATAGTGCTTAATGACATTGGTAGTATGTCTGGGGTTGTTGTCTTTCTGCAGGATCAATTTGTTGCCAATTAGACCAATAAAATCTGTCATAATAAAAAATAACCTGTTTGCCATAAAAAGCCATTTATTATGCTTTTATGTTTCTCTAAGACACAAAGTATAATAAATGCAAGTTTGGGAAGAAGATTAAAAAAAACTATTACAATTCGAGAGTCCTCATTGGTTGATACCTTTTAACCCCTTAATAAAGTGCAGCTGTGCTTAGATATGTTTAAAAGAAACTCACCCTGATGGGACCACAACAAAACACATGGAGGACTCCTCTTTCCTAAGATCAGCGTGCTCAAATCTCTATTGCGCATGCGGTTGTGTTTCTTTACGTCACTAGACGCTTTCAACCAATGTAATTCTATGTGTGTCACATTCCCATTTGGCGCTTGCACACTGCGTCATTCCAGACGTCTAGGCGCCATCTTAGATGGGGAAGGAATGCATTCTTATGACTATTCCGCGATAAATCTCTGTTATCTTACAGCGCTTGTATATTCTATCACTTAAAGCATGTTAGCGCCACTTATAAAGTGGAAATATTATATGGGTATAGGGTATAAACATATGAGCATACGGACTATGTAAAGCGCCCTGGTGTACCTGACGGTGCCTTATACAGGCCACCTCCTGCAACCAATGGTATCCTCGGGAGACATTTAACCTGTTAGGGTCAAAGTGTCTCCACCAAAGTCCATATAGGTGTTATTGTTATGTCCAGCTCTGTTTACCACTGACCCTTATTTTTTTTATGTATTTCATTCCTTTTTTTATCCCCCTTTCGTAATAATGGGAATTGACCCCTAAACAAAAAGAATTAAAAAAACCCAAAAACAGTTAATATTAAAGGCATAAATCCAAAAAACTTATCCTCCACATGCTGGTGTGTCCTCCCTGGGTTAGTTTATATTGGTGACTTCCTGTGCAGAGTGAATTATTTTTCTGAAAGAGAAAAATATAAAGTAATTTTTAGTGTCATTATATAGATATTATTTAAAAACAAATAATAATTAAATTACCCTTTTAAGGCACTTATATCTTGCTATATTGCAGAGCCAAAGAATTACTACTACCCACAATACATTGAAGGAAATTAAAACACAGTATGTAATTAAAAGTCCACATTTAACCCCGTTGGTTTTAAAGTGTTTAGTTCCGAGATCCATTTTAATTCTTTTTGTTTCAGGAGCTTTTTCCCTATTTCCTCCCCTCCTCTGTATGGTGTAAGGCAGTGACCGGTGTCATATGCGAGGTTCGCTATGTATCCCCCAGGATGTGCTTAGAAGCATACAGGTCCTTCTCAAAAAATTAGCATATAGTGTTAAATTTCATTATTTACCATAATGTAATGATTACAATTAAACTTTCATATATTATAGATTCATTATCCACCAACTGAAATTTGTCAGGTCTTTTATTGTTTTAATACTGATGATTTTGGCATACAACTCCTGATAACCCAAAAAACCTGTCTCAATGAATTAGCATATTTCACCCGTCCAATCAAATAAAAGTGTTTTTTAATAACAAACAAAAAAACCATCAAATAATAATGTTCAGTTATGCACTCAATACTTGGTCGGGAATCCTTTGGCAGAAATGACTGCTTCAATGCGGCGTGGCATGGAGGCAATCAGCCTGTGACACTGCTGAGATGTTATGGAGGCCCAGGATGCTTCAATAGCGGCCTTAAGCTCATCCAGAGTGTTGGGTCTTGCGTCTCTCAACTTTCTCTTCACAATATCCCACAGATTCTCTATGGGGTTCAGGTCAGGAGAGTTGGCAGGCCAATTGAGCACAGTAATACCATGGTCAGTAAACCATTTACCAGTGGTTTTGGCACTGTGAGCAGGTGCCAGGTCGTGCTGAAAAATGAAATCTTCATCTCCATAAAGCATTTCAGCCGATGGAAGCATGAAGTGCTCCAAAATCTCCTGATAGCTAGCTGCATTGACCTTGCCCTTGATGAAACACAGTGGACCAACACCAGCAGCTGACATGGCACCCCACACCATCACTGACTGTGGGTACTTGACACTGGACTTCAGGCATTTTGGCATTTCCTTCTCCCCAGTCTTCCTCCAGACTCTGGCACCTTGATTTCCGAATGACATGCAAAATTTGCTTTCATCAGAAAAAAGTACTTGGGACCACTTAGCAACAGTCCAGTGCTGCTTCTCTGTAGCCCAGGTCAGGCGCTTCTGCCGCTGTTTATGGTTCAAAAGTGGCTTTACCTGGGGAATGCGGCACCTGTAGCCCATTTCCTGCACACGCCTGTGCACGGTGGCTCTGGATGTTTCCACACCAGACTCAGTCCACTGCTTCCTCAGGTTCCCCAAGGTCTGGAATCGGTCCTTCTCCACAATCTTCCTCAGGGTCCGGTCACCTCTTCTCGTTGTACAGCGTTTTCTGCCACATTGTTTCCTTCCAACAGACTTACCATTGAGGTGCCTTGATACAGCACTCTGGGAACAGCCTATTTGTTGAGAAATTTCTTTCTTGCTTGAGGGTGTCAATGATGGCCTTCTTGACATCTGTCAGGTCGCTAGTCTTACCCATGATGGGGGTTTTGAGTAATGAACCAGGCAGGGAGTTTTTAAAAGCCTCAGGTATCTTTTGCATGTGTTTAGAGTTAATTAGTTGATTCAGAAGATTAGGGTAATAGGTCGTTTAGAGGACCTTTTCTTGATATGCTAATTTATTGAGACAGGTGTTTTGGGTTATCAGGAGTTGTATGCCAAAATCATCAGTATTAAAACAATAAAAGACCTGACAAATTTCAGTTGGTGGATAATGAATCTATAATATATGAAAGTTTAATTGTAATCATTACATTATGGTAAATAATGAAATTTAACACTATATGCTAATTTTTTGAGAAGGACCTGTATTAGATCCGCTGGAGTGCCCTGTGCTCACAGCAGGTTTGCCTGTGAGAGACAGGGAAGAATAAAAGTGAGTGTGAACTGGGTCGTTATTTGACCCAGAAATTATTCAGGAAAACCCGGTATGAGCTTTTATTTTTGAAACGGACTGCAGGAAGGTAGTGGGGCCGGTCCGTTTCCTCCAGCCCAGATCTTATAGTGGCCCATGGCCATAGAATCTGGAGGAAAGGAAAAAAAACCCTGCAAGAGAATTTGGGTGTGTCAGTATTGGTCTGGGAGTCAGACCTAGCAGGAGGCTTATGAGGAGCTCTTTCCGTGTGGAGCAACACGGGCCAGGCAGAGCCTAAAAAGCCTGACACCCCAGCGTACACGGTGGTGTATTACGTTCACGGCAACAGATTGTGGACTGTCTTTACTTTTCCCGGCTGCATAACGAGGGACTTGTTTGCTTATTTTCCGGTTTGTGAGTATGCTATGAAATAAACAAGGCTTATTTTGAACTTTGTATGGGTCACTGCCTACTCACTGCACAGCAAGGACATCGCTGCATCACAATGGGTACTGTGTCAATCAGTCTGAATCTTTAGTCCTTTTCTGTATGTCCAAGTTCAACAAAGTGTTTTGGAACTGGGAGGTCCATCGTTTTCTAATTGTATACCGATGGTGATTTATGCGTGTTTTAAAATCGCATGTCGTTTCCCCGATGTACCATAAATTACATGGACATTGTAATAAATAGATCACAAAATCTGAATTACATGTTAAGAAGTGTCCAATAGATTATTTATATTTGTGTTGGGATGATCAAAGGGACTACCTTTAATCATTAAAGGACAGTTTCTGCATGTCAAACAGGGAGAGCATCCCTTCCTTTCGTTACCCGTTAATGTTTTGTCTTGTTTTTTTCATAGAGCCCACATCTCAAATTAATCAGTATGTCTTTAAGGTTTTTATTTTTATTTCATTATCTTTCACAATTTGTCTTAAGGTACCGTCACATTAAGCGACGCTGCAGCGATATAGACAACGATGCCGATCGTTGTGTGGTCGCTGGAGAGCTGTCACACAGACAGCTCTCCAGCGACCAACGATGCCAAAGTCCCCGGGTAACCAGGGTAAACATCGGGTTACTAAGCGCAGGGCCGCGCTTAGTAACCCGATGTTTACCCTGGTTACCAGTGTAAATGTAAAAAAACCCAAACACTACATACTTACATTCCAGTGTGGGTCGCGTCCCCTGGCGTCCGCTTCCCTGCACTGTGTAAGCGCCGGCCCTAAAGCACAGCGGTGACGTCACCGCTGTGCTCTGCTTTACGGCCGGCCGGCGCTGACACATTGCAGGAAGCTCTGAGCAGCAGCGCGGACGCCGGGGGACGTGACAGACATCAGAGGGTGAGTATGTACTTTTTTTTTTTTACTTTTACAATGGTGACCAGGGTAAATATCGGGTTACTAAGCGCGGCCCTGCGCTTAGTAACCCGATATTTACCCTGGTTATCATTGTAAAACATTGCTGGCATCGTTGCTTTTGCTGTCAAACACAACGATACACGCCGATCTGACGACCAAATAAAGTTCTGGACTTCTAGCTCCGACCAGCGATATCACAGCAGGATCCAGATCGCTGCTGCGTGTCAAACACAACGATATCGCTATCCTGGACTCTGCAACGTCACGGATCGCTAGCGTTATCGTTGTAAAGTTGTTCAGTGTGAAGGTACCTTTACTCTCATCATTTGACTGCGTGGAATTGATTCTATCATGTTCTTTGGGTGCTGGCTGCTAAAGAGAAGCAAATTGTTTCTGTCCGTTTCCTTAAGCCCCGAGGGTAGTTTGCACGTTAATGACCGGGCCAATTTTTACAATTCTGACCACTGTCCCTTTATGAGGTTATAACTCTGGAAAGCTTCAACGGATCCTAGTCATTCTGACATTGTTTTCTCGAGACATATTGTGCTTCATGATAGTGGTAAAATTTCTTTGATATTACCTGCGTTTATTTGTGAAAAAAAAAACGGAAATTTGGCGAAAATTTTGAAAATTTTGCAATTTTCCAACTTTTAATTTTTATGCCCTTAAATCACAGAGATATGTCACACAAAATACTTAATAAGTAACATTTCCCACATGTCTACTTTACATCAGCACAATTTTGGAAACAAAATTTATTTTTGTTAGGGAGTTATAAGGGTTAAAATTTGTCCAGCAATTTCTCATTTTTACAACACCATTTTCTTTTTAGGGATCGCATCACATTTGAAGTCATTTTGGGGGGTCTAAATGATAGAAAATAACCAAGTGTGACACCATTCTAAAAACTGCACCCCTCAAGTTGCTCAAAACCACATTCAAGAAGTTTATTACCCCTTCAGGTGTTTCACAGGAATTTTTGGAATGTTTAACCCCTCTCTGACCTTAGACGTACTATCCCGTCGAGGTGACCTGGGCCTATCTGACCCTTGACGGGATAGTACGTCATAGCGATCGGCCGCGCTCACGGGGGGAGCACGGCCGATCGCGGCCGGGTGTCAGCTGACTATCGCAGCTGACATCCGGCACTGTGTGCCAGGAGCGGTCACGGACCGCCCCCGGCACATTAACCCCCGGCACACTGCGATCAAACATGATCGCAGTGCTCCGGTGGTATAGGGAAGCATCGCGCAGGGAGGGGGCTCCCTGCGGGCTTCCCTGAGACCCCCGGAGCAACGCGATGTGATCGCGTTGCTCCGAGCGTCTCTTACCTCCTATCCCTGCAGGCCCCGGATCCAAAATGGCCGCGGGGCTGCATCCGGGTCCTGCAGGGACTACTTCCGGGTCCAGAGCAGGCGCTGGTAAGCCTGCAGCGCTGTAAGTCAGATCGCTGATCTGACAGAGTGCTGTGCAAACTGTCAGATCAGCGATCTGTGATGTCCCCCCCTGGGACAAAGTAAGAAGGTAAAAAAAAAAAAATTCTATCTATCTCATATCTATCTATCCAATATCTATCTATCTTATAGTCCGGATGTGCTCTGGCTCAAAGCTGTGGTTGTGGATGGGGATTTGGGGGAGTGACAGCGGCAAAGCAGAAGGTCACAGGAGGCAGGAGTGTCTGCTGTGGCTAATCCCTGTGCCCGCTGCTAAAGAGAAATGAATATCCACTGCATTCCACATCCATGGGAGTAGAAAACAGTGATTATTCAATTCTCTTTAACAGCTGGCATGCTGTTAGCCAGCAGCCGGCTTCCTGCAACTGATGGGCTTTTGCGTGTCCCGCTACTTAAGGGAATGAATATTCACTGCTCGCCACTCCCATAGATATGGAATGCAGTGAATATTCATTCCCTGTATGGGATACATGGGGGTGCAGGCTGTATGTGTGGGGACATGGGAGTGGAGGCTGTATGTGTGGGGGACATGGGAGTGCAGATTGTATGTGTGGGGGACATGGGAGTGCAGATTGTATGTGTGGGGGACATGGAAGTGCAGACTATGTATGGGATACATGGGGGTGCAGGCTGTATGTGTGGGGACATGGGGGTGCAGGTTGTATGTGTGGGGACATGAGAAGGCAGGCTGTATATAGGGGGTACATGGGAGTGCAGGCTGTATGTGGGGGGCATGGGAGTGCAAGCTGTATGTGTGGGGGTGCATGGGAGTGCAGGTTGTATATAGTTAAGCAATTTCTACTGAATGTACATATACAGGCTATATGTGGGGGTACATATGAGGTTGCAGGCTGTGTGGGAGACATGACAGTGCAGGCTCTATGTGTGGGGCACATGGGAGTGCAGGCTCTATGTGTGGGATACATGGGGGTGCAGGCTGTATGTGGGGGGGACATGGGAGTGCAGACTGTATGTGTGGGGGACATGAGAGTGCAGGCTGTATTTATGGGATACATGGGGGGCAGGCTGTATGTGTGGGGACATGGGAGTGCAGACTGTATGTGTGGGGGACATGAGAGTGCAGGCTGTATGTATAGGGTGCATGGGAGTGCAGACTGTATGTGTGGGGGACATGGGAGTGATACTAAATAACACAACAGCTGACGCACTCCTAAGTATATGTCAATGCTATATGGGTGGGGGTGCAGAACTAGTGGCTGAAATGTATAACCCAAAACAGAAAGAAGAGAAGCCACTAAACAAAAGTTCGCACACCACCTGATGCGTATCAAAAAGGAACAACTTTAATGGGTAACACAACAAAATAAAAACATTTCAAAACAATGCAACACAACTCCCCCCGTCAGGCCCATATAGCTCATGAGTATATATATTAACATGCTGCGTAAAGCTGGCTGTGTTAACAGATGAGGTACCATGTGATGTCACTAGAAAAAATGAAGGACCGGGCATCCATAAGATCTAGGTCAAAATACCCCGCAAGGAAACTCAGAGGGGAGAAGGAGAAGGAGAGCAGCACGCCCAACCCCCTCAAATGAAATCCCCTAAAGAGCCTGAACAACTATGGCATCCTGTATGTAAGTGCCTAAGATATATGATAGTACCTTGCCACCTTGTGCGATGTAATCGGGGAGAACAATGTCTAAGCGCACTCTGCAGGAAGACCCCTCGGCTCACAAGTATGGTACAACAACAGCCATATAGTCACCTTCAATAAGAACAATGAGAGCAGGACCGACACGAGGGAGGACCCAACGCGTGTCGCGGTTACACGGACCGCTTCGTCAGGGGAAAGTGCTTACCCTAAAAAACGTGTATCCTATATATAGAGATGCCGGTGGTCAAAACGCGCCGCACGTGTGCGTCGCCATGGACCGGAAGTGACGTGTCTGGAAGAGAAATGCCGCCCGCGCCTGTGCAAAGAGTGGTGGTGGTTGAGGAAGGGCAGACGTCTCTGCCCACAGAGTCCCGATGCGCACGCGCCGGAGCTGAGCCAGCGGTACGTATCGCAACTCAAACGGGTAACCCCAGGTACGCACAGAATAAAAAGAACCTGATACATAACTTCACGGGTAGAAGGGTGACCCGTGTGGGAAGTGTGAAATGCCCTGTACGCCACGTAGGGTAAGCATGTACTTGCTCCCTGTAGGTTCCTACTACCCTATAGGGAAGTAATAATTTAGTTAAACATTGTAAATAAACAATGACTCAAAGAGAGAACAAAGTTGTTATGATATATACAATTCATAGAACATTAGCAATATACTGTAGCCCATATGCGATATAATCAAGGGCGGCCCACAGTCGCGACTGTGGATCCCATCCACAATAATAAAGTCATGGTCCATGAGAGAATCTTGATACATCAGATTCCAATGGGAAATGCGAGTCGTCGGCTGGATCCCGCCTTAACAACTCCTTTGATGACATATTCGGCCCGATTAGGCAGTCCATTGGAAACCCTGGTAAATCACCAAATGAATATCCTGAAAATCTGTGCTCCAAATGACCCACTCAGCCCAAGAAGCCCGTAAAGTGCAGGTCCTCATTAATGCCATGAGGTGCTGTGGAGTTGAGTAGATAAATCCATCGTGACTCCACTTGGAGAAGCCGCTTGTGTAAAGGGCCCCCTCTGCCCGAAGACCTGATCTGTTCCAAGCCCACCATCCTGATGTTGGCACAGCTGCCCCCATGATGAAGCAAGAAATGTGCAGCTACCGTGCTCAGCGTCTTGCCTTTCCTGATGTCCAATGATGCCGTATTGATGGAAGATAAATGGCTCTGCATTCTCCGTCTCAGCTCTTGCGAAGTTTGACCTACATAAATGCAAGGACACGGGCAAATCAGAGCATACACAACATGAGCCGATTTACAATTAATGTAAGCCTTTAATTTGTGCTCTTTGCGATCCACTGGATTACAAAACGAATCCCGGACAGGACGCATGTAAGGACAGATGCTGCAGTCACCGCACGGGAATGATCCCCTCAAAACTATACCCCGATTGAGTCGCCTGGTGGGTCTCCTATAATGATTCTGGGTTAATAAGTCCTTAAAATTGGGGGCCCTTTTAGCCGTAATAAGAGGCCGAGTGCTAATAACCTGAGAAGTAAGTGGGTCCGTGGCCAAGATCCTCCAATGATTGTTCAAGCTCCTGCTCATCTCCGGCCAATGGGTGTGATACCCCGTGATGAACCGCACATACTTATCCGGTACTCTCCTGTTGGCCACCAATAAAGAGTCTTGTGACCGCCCACTGGCCCTCCGATAGGCCCGTGAAATACATTTTTTGGGGTAGTACCTGGACTTGAATTTTGCCATCAGCTCCTTCGCTTCCATCTTGAAGTCCGAGTCCTGAGTGCAATTGCGCCTGGCCCTGAGAAATTGGCCAGTCGGGACCCCCTCTCTAGTGTGTTTAGGATGAAAGCTCCGATAGTCCAAGAATCCAGTGACAGCTGTGGGCTTCCGATAAAGACGTGTGGATATCAAGCCTCCCCGGCAACTAACCTCCAGGTCCAAAAAATTCACTGAAATGGAAGAAAACTGGTAAGTCAAGAAAATATTGCAAGAGTTGTTGTTGAGGAACCCCATGAACTGGGAGAGTTCCTCCGAAGAACCCGACCATATGAAAAACACATCATCAATGAACCGCGACCACCGTCGCACTCTAGTCTTGTCAGGTGGACTCCATCCAGTGGCGTGTGATGGATTGGGATGCCAGAGAGGCGGCGTGGAGGGTTGCTGCCTCTGCCGCATTCACGGATCATGTTCCGAGTGGTCCAGAGTCCGATTTCACAAGGGTCACTGTTAGAAAAAATGTATCTTAGTGAGGATTGGGAAGAAAAGTAAAAATAGAATTGTTTGGATAAAACAGAACTCATTTAATGTCCATTCAAAAAGAGTGATTACAAAAATGAAGAAAAAGTAAATTATAAGTTCATTACACAAATTCAAGTATTAGGTTAAAAAGAAAATGAAAGCAAGCAGAGATCTTACATATGGTCTTGTGGCATGATGATGTGTTCGTCCGTGTAGAGAGGCTCAAGGTATGAGGACTCTACCGCATGCTGAGAAGAGACGGTTTATATACAAATCCATCCCATAGGCTTTCATGGGTTTCTATTTTCTCCTACACAATATCCATATAAGGTAAACCAGTTCCATGCCAATGGTCTATACCATAAAAGTAGATTCCAGAATATTCCTTATCTTAGTTACACTTGTTTACCGGCTAGAAATAACGCTAGACATCCAAATATAGGTTGGGCTTCACAAACACCCTCTAGCTTCTGACATGCAGAGGACAGATGGTCAATGACAAGACCTTCAGAAACTGTATCATACACTTTCCCTATACCCTTGGTTCTTTCCATATGTAAGTGATTATATATATTATTATTGGATTTTACATTCCCCCCTGATTATGATTTGAGAATATCATAATTAACCCTAAAATCTTTCTCTCACCATTCGTATCACATTCATTCTTTATTCTGAAAACCTTGTATTAACATCTGTCTCGAATGTCACCTGAGTTTTGAAAACTTAGAATTAGAGAATTATATTTTTCTTTTTAGCATTTCTCTTAAAATGTCATCTTCCTTTTTCATTTCTGTCTTTATCTTTTTATAAATGTTCTTAATTTTACACATAATAACTATTTGATATATTATACACAGCAAAACTATAATAAATATAATAACAATCGGATTAGATAATACATTTCCTATTGCCATTTTCGTTGAAGACTGTGACCAACTAGTTACTGATTTTCCTAAATTTTTCCACCAAGATGAGCCTGACATACTTGTCCATTCATGTTCAATATCATTTAAATTACCTTGCTCATGTCTGAATACAATTTCAGCTTCTTTTAATTGTTTTGTTAACAAATTTAACAAACCCTTGTCTTTCTTTATCTCATTTGTCCACATATTCCAAGGAAAATTATTTATTTGGGACAAATTGAACTGTATTGGAAGGATTTTTAGATTTCTTGAACCTATTAACGTAATATTAATACTTCCTTCCTTCTTTGAGAGAGTTTTCACATTTCCCTCAATACAATATAAACCTATTGTCAGATTTTCAGCATGTACACAAGATGGAAAGTATGCAGAAACAACTTCTTTCTCTGACATAACTTGGAAACAAATCTTATTAGCGCTTACTGGTGTCACCAAGTCATGGATCGTGTGTACATTCTCCACTCTGGCATGACATGAGGTATGATTATTGAAACATGAATGATAAATGACTTTATCCTGTCCAGGTAAACACATTACCTTAGAAACAAAATTTAAACATGAAGAAATGTCTAATTGTTCAGTGTTTGTACCGTCAAATGCAAAACCTGTGTCCTGTAATTGATAATATAGCAATTGTATGTGACTAACAGGGATTCCCAGAACAGTTATAGGAACCAGGGTTTCTTCTCTTCCCGACACTGGTATCAGTGATGTTCCTACACAAATATCCTGGTCACATCCTAACCACTTATTTACCCACAAATCTGTATGATTTAATGCAAAACTATATTCTGTAGGCAAATTTCTCATTAGTCCTAAAGGACTAATTCCACTTTGTAAGGCTTGTGCAATCATTTTTAGATTGGTGGAATATTCAATCTGGATTAAGTCCTGTAGTAGCATGTAATATGTCAGTGTCGTGTATGAAGTGTAGCTCAATACAGCATTTCACCCCATAACCCATGCAGATGTTTCCAGTAATATCTACTGAATTGTCCGGTATATCTTCATCTTTAAGGTTTTGTAAACTTGATCCTCTTGGTTTCCTCGAATGTAGAGTTCTTCTGAAAAGTTAATTCACTTCACTAGTGTCTGTTTCACGATGTAAGATGTCTTCTGCGTAGATCACAGTTGAAATAGTACATAGCAGCAGAAATGCGATTCCCATCAGATAGTAACTTTTCCTGGGAACTGTCGTCTTTTCTCGAAGGATTGGTGTTGAATCCCTTCCATCAAGGTCATGGTGTTCCGTATTCCAGCTCTTATTGGAATTCATTTCTTCCTAAAAGAAATGCAGTATCATTATTTTGCAATATACAATTTGCATTGATCAACATGTACCCACACTCTTTGTTGCCTGCGGGTATTTTTAACCACGTTTGATGCTCGTTGCACAAGAATCATAACTTGTCCCATGGTTTCAATGATATCAAAGGGACCTTCCCAGTTACTTTCCCAAGGTCCATTCTTCCTGAAAGTTTTGATCATCACCTGAGCCCCTTTTTTGAATTTAGACTCATATGGTGGCTCCATTCTCTGCATTCTTGATGCAGCATGAGGAAGAATTGTTTTCAAATTTTCCTGCAACAATTGCAACCATTTGGACCTTGCAACAGCATCTTTTTGAGATGTAGACAAAAATGGTTCATGTGGAAAAATCAATGGCATTTTTCTTCCTGTCATTAGTTCAAAAGGAGTGAACTGAGTTGTGGAAGAAGTTGTTCCCCTCACACTCAACAATACAAAAGGTACGGCATCAACCCAAGTATTGCCTTTGTCCAATAGCATCTTGGCAATTCTGGATTTTATTGTCCTATTCATCCTTTCCACAATACCAGCAGACTGTGGATGGTAAGGTACATGGAACTGTTGTTGTACCCCTAGAATCATGGGCGGACATACCGCCGGTTCAACCGGTGCGGCTGCACCGGGGCCCAGAGGCTCTGGGGGGCCCCTGCAGGGCGGCTAATATAGAGGGCAATCTGGCCAGTCTATCCGGCCCTGAGGCTCCGGGGGCCCCCTGGCCAGATTGCCCTCATGTGCGGCAGGCAGGGAGCAATCCCTGCAGCTCCGCTGCCTGCAAGAGGAAATGGCAACGGATCTGCAGGGAATGAATCCATCCTGCTTCCTTTCTCACACAGACAGCAGCGGCTGAATGACATCATCATTCCGCGCTGCGGTTGGGCGAGACAGGAAGCTGCCGGCGTGCAGCTGCAGGACAGGATCCGTGCGCAGAGGTCCTGTCTTCTTCACAGCTGCTCCTCCTGTCTGGTGCTTGTTGTTAGATCACCCCCCTTCTCCCTGCACACACTTCCAGCCTGTGCAGAACGGCGTCTGCACACTCATTGCTGGAAGGAAGCTGCAGCTGTGTGCAGGACCTCAATCACCCTGAACAGGAGGTAAAGAACCGTCTGAATGTGACGGATTGTTTGCAGTGTAAAGAGGGGAGGCAGGGGCTGCAGTCAGAGACTAGAAGCAGTGATTTACTGACTGTGACCCCCGGAGCTTTGTGTTCTCTGGTCAGTGCAGGATTTTCATACACACACATCAGGGACCAGAGAGCTCAGAGCTGGGGAACACAGTCACTAAATCACTGGGTCTATTCTCTGACGGGACTCCAGTCATCACTGCAGTATCAGATCCAGGCTGGGACTGACCCCTGGGCCCATCCCCCAGTGGAGACTTTTTCACATATACTGTATCTGTTGCATTAAACACACAGGTACAATACATAGACACATATAAGGGTATGTTTCCACTGTCAGTAAACTCTGCAGATTGGACGCTGTGTACATCCGCAGCATCCAATCCGCAGCAGCCGGATGTTACAGCATAGTGCATGAGATTTCAAGGAATCCAATGTCCACTATGTATGCAGCGGCACCCGCAGCTTCCCTGCGAAGACGGACATGCGGCGCATCTTTCTAGACCGTAGCATGTCTATTTATCTTGCGGAGACGCTCAGTCTCCGCAAGATAAATATCACAGTCCAATGTATAGGATGCGGTGATTCCGCATGGTTCAATGAACACATGCGGAATCATCACTCGTACAAAAGCCGGCAGCGCTTTGGACCGAGCAGACATGTGCTGCATCCAAAGCACTGCCGATTCCTGACCGTGGAACCTTACCCTTATACATTAATGTATAGTATGTCACATATGCAGTAGACACAGGTGTTTATTATACATAGGCATATTCTACAGTGTATGTATGCATTTTATATAGGTATGTACTATGAGTGCACTTCATATATATAGTTATATAGTACACTGATGCATTGATATACTGTAGGCAGCTACATCATTTTTTCCTACTACTAGTTTTGAAAAATCTCCCCAGACTGTATAAGCCCTTAACGAAATATGACATACTGCATACATCATATGTTGCCTTCCTGCCTTCATGCAGGCTCGCAAGCTGATCCCGCATATTTCCTGACAAATGATGGCAGTGATATTCAGCCATCATCTGTCACTAACAGCCACTGTTCACCTATTAAACACCGCTGTGGATCTGTGACAGCAGCATTTACAGCATGTCGGCAGGGGAGAGTGTTGATCAATGCATCCATTGGGACACTTGTGACATGATGGTGGGGAGCTGATGGGTCGCCATGATGGCCAGAGGCCTGTTGACAGCCTATGCCTGTCATGACAAATTTCTGTGAAAACCAGCCTGCAGCTGAGGACGTGGTGCAGAAGTGGAGTTTTTCCAAGAGTGGGCAATGAGACTGTGGAAGGTTCGAGACACCATCACCTGTTTCTCAATGCAGTGATCCAGAACACTGCCCCCATCCCTAATGGGAAATATGCAAATGCATGTAGAAAAGGCGCGGAGACACCATCACGTGTTTCTCAACGCAAGCAATGAATAGCCAGGTCTTTCACCGGGAAGGAACAACCACGGGAAGGGCAGCATCCAATAAAGGAAAACCACCTATGCCAAAACATGGTATCCATCCACAGACAGCTGTTTCGGGGTATTTGCCCCTCATCAGTGTGGAGTAGGAAACTGGCTATTAGGAGCAGTGCCTAGTGAAAAGGCTATGAACATAAGGATGAATGACCTCGAGGAGATCAAAACATCCAACACCGCGGAGACACCATCACGTGTTTCTCAACGCAGTGATCCAGAACACTGCCCCATCCCTAAAGGGAAATATGCAAATGCATGTAGAAAAGCCGCGGAGACACCATCACATGTTTCTCAACGCAAGCAATGAATAGCCAGGTCTTTCACCGGGAAGGAACAACCACGGGATGGGCAGCATCTGGATCACTCCATTGAGAAACACGTGATGGTGTCTCCGCGGTGTTGGATGTTTTGATCTCCTCGAGGTCATTCACCCTTATGTTCTTTTATTACATTGTCCCCTCTCTTGTTAGATATAAAATGACTACTGATGGAGGAGCCGGTGACCAGACTACCAGTCCATCAGCTCCTCCTTTAGAAAAGAAGCTTTCTTATGCTCCATCAGCCATCATTGCATTTTACAGCTAACAAGACAGGACGGTATGTAATAAAAACACAGGGCTCTATAAAATCCAATATGTAAGCGACGGTGCAGTACATACAATACACAATAGGAGAGGGCACTGTATAATAAGGGACGGCAATATACATAATAAAGGAGACTATTTTATATATACATGTATGTGTGTGGATATATATATATATATATATATATATATATATATATATATATATATATATATATATTATGTAGCTTTGTCGCCTTTAAAGGAGGGGGGCCCAGACACATTTTCTGCACAGGGGCCCCAAGCTGTCTGTGTCCGCCCCTGCCTAGAATAGTACAAACGGCTTGCATGATTTTTCCTGTAAAGTGACTTCCTCTATCAGAGGAGATCATTCTTGGGATCCCCCAAGTACAAAAGACATGATTAACTAATGCTCTAGCTGTAGACAAAGCATCATCTTTTCTGACAGGTAAAATTTCAACCCATTTGGAAAAAACATCTACCACAACTAATGCATACCTGAGACCATTTTTACCTGATGGTAACGGACCAATGTAGTCGATTTGTAGTGTAGACCATGGACCATCTGCAGGTGCGGTTCGGAGTAGTGGCGGTTTCTGTCCTTTTGGTCTTGGATTAATTTGGGCACAAATGAGACATGATTGGACAATACTTTGTACTGTCTCTTCCATCTTTTCCCAGTAAAATTTCTCTCTGAGAATGTCTAACAATTTCTGTTGGCCCAAATGACCCAAACTTTCATGATTATATTTTGTGAACTCAGCCTGTAGATGTTTTGGTACAACAGGACGCAACTCCCCGTTTAAGTCATGACACAAAACCCCGTTTTCACAAACAAAGGGAGGTTTTGGATCAACCCGGGAAGCAACAAGAGATGTGTCTTTCTCCTGTTCTTCCGCAAAAGAAGGGATATGCGTGTCCGTTCTTTGAACTGCTAAAAGCTCAATAGTCTCTGGTTGAAACACTTCTTCTCCTGTCAGGGCTGCCTCTTTGGCTAACCTATCTGCAGTAGCATTTCCTACAGATAATTCATCATCAGTTTTTTTATGGGCTGGTACTTTGACAATAGCAAAACCATTAGGGGTTTTTGATGCTATTTTGAAAATTGTTTTCAGTGTGTCACTATGTACAAGAGTCTTATTAGAAGAATCTACATAGCCTCTTTTTTCCCAAACTGGCAAATAATCTGTCAGTGATCTAACAACATAGGAGCTATCACTGTAGATTACAATGGGACACTGATCATCAGCTTCGTTCAGCTGTAGCACCATTTTCACTGCTTCTAGCTCTGCCCTTTGAGCTGAAAAATGACTTGGTAATTTGTGTTTTACTACCTGTTCTCTTTTAGGATAAAAAATGGAATATCCTGCATAGTAATGTCCATCTGCATAAAATCTGGAACCATCAACAAAAATTGGTTCATCTGTTGCCTCTGCCTTCCGTCTGAAAAGCGATGGACATGGATCCTGAAAAGACTGCAAACAATCATGAGTTTGTCCTTCATATTGCATCAACTGAGGAAGAACATATTTGGCTTTGTAATCTACCTCAATTTGTTTGGGAGACAATGACAGTAACCAATGAGCAAATCTCTGATGTGACACACCTGGGATATTATTCTCAAAGAGAAGTTTTAGTGTAGAATGAGGAGTTTGCAAAGTGATTTTGTTGAACCCAACAATGTGTTCAGTTGCTTTGACTGCAAAGTACACACCTACCAGGTGTCTTGCACATGTCTCAAACCCTCTTTCAACAGGTGAGAGAAGCTTAGAAAAATAGCCCAAAATTCTCCACTCTTCTCCTTGCAACTGTAGCAGCACAGCAGACACAGAAGTCTCTGATGTGTGCACTTGCAAAGCAAATGGAGCCGTAGGATCTACTGTGGATAAAGCAGGTGCAGTTTGTAAATTCATTTTCAATTGTTCAAATGAGGTTTGTTGTTCATCACCCCAAGGACCAAAATACTCACTGTTTTCATTTTTTAAAAGATCATACAAAGGCCTGGCTTTGTCTGCAAAATTCTCAATGAACTCCCTTGAAAAATTTATAAGACCCAAGAAATGTCGTACTGCCTTGTATGATGTTGGAACTGGCAAAGAAGCAATTGCATCGATCCGTTCCTGCAATGGTTGTCTTTTACCTGGGCTCAACAATACCCCTAAGAATCTGACCTCAGTCTGCAGCAATTTGACCTTTTTTGTGTTCAATTTCAACCCTGCATCATGCAGCAGCTCAAACAACTCTTTCAGAAGTGTAACATGTGACTCCTTATCTTCTGTGGATAGCAAAATATCATCCACATACTGTAAAATACAGTCTGGCCTTGAAAATGTAGCTAATACCTTTGCCAATGCCTGATGAAATATACTCGGTGACAAATGAGCTCCCTGAGGTAACCTGCAAAAAAGGTATTGCTCATCCAAGAAAGTAAAAGCAAACTTGTACTGACAACTCTTTTCAAGAGGTATACTGAAAAAACCATTACTGATGTCTAGTACAGAAAAGTATTTTGCCTTTGCATTCAACCTTGCCATCATGTCATGAGTATCTGCAACAATGGGTGCTACATTGGGAGTATGTTTATTAAACATCCGCAGATCCAATATCATCCGATAAGAACCATCAGATTTCAAAACACACCACAAAGGATTGTTACTTACAGAATTAGCCTTTCGGATGACACCTTGTTTTAACAATTCCTGTATGATCTTTGACATAGACTCAATTGATTCTGGAGGCAATTTATACTGACGCTGAGGTGGGGGATCACGCCCCTCGACATTTACAATTACATCTTTCATGGTCCCTACTTCATTTCTGAACTGAGCCCAAAGAGAAGGAAAAAGCTGTACAATTTCTGTCAATACCTCATCACCACCAGTTTCAGGCCACAGATGATCTGTTGACACAACATCATTTAAGCAAATACTTCCAACATGGCTATAATCACTAGGATCAATGACTACAGGTTTACAACCATTAGAATCCTTCCAGATCACCTGATTTCCTAGATCAACAACCCATCCAAATTTCTGCATAAAATCTGTGCCAAGTATATTTTCAGAGTCACGACAATACCAAATGTCAATTCCTGTTTTGAAAGAACTAGGTATTTCCAATATCACATCAGTAACTAAGGTTGCTCTAGTTCCACCTTTTCCACTAAAACCAACAATTGTACAAACTGGTGAATCTGGTTGTAGCTTCAGATCAAGATTTGTGACACTTAATTGAGCTCCTGTGTCAATGAGAAATACAACATTCTGTCCTGCTAGATTTACCTTGACAAATGGTCTTCCACATTCATCTAATGTAACTTGAGTCACAAATTCCAGTGGATGAGATGTTGGAATTGTCTGTGATTGTCAGAAGGATGAAGGAGAAGGGAGAAGTCCAGTGTCCTTCTTGAAAGCACTCGGCATTCTATTTCTGGACTCAGGCTCCTTAACTGTCATCTCTCGGATCTGTCTGATTAATGGTGCATATGGAGACTGCGTTTGTCTGTTGTCAGTGTGAGTGGGGGCATTAGACTGTAATGGAGGTGCAGAAGGTCTGGTGGATACTTTTGGCATGAGACCATTTTCCCTTCCAAGATTACCTGTCCCTTGTGTACCTGTCTCTGATTCTGCTCTCAAGAATTTTCTGCATTGCCACTTTAAGTGTCCAGGTATACCACAGAAATAACAATGGATATTGTTTCTTTGTGTAGTATTTTTACCTCTTTGATCCACGTAATCTCTGCTCTTGAATGTTACTGTGGGTCTAAGTTTCAGCTGACTATCCTCCTTTTCATGAATTACAGCTATTTTAGCCTTCACCTGATTTTGCTTCATGGATCTCCTTACTCTGTCGATAAAAACTGTTGCTTCTTGCAATGATGGCTGAGTACTAGCCATTTGTTCTGAGGCAGGATCCAAATATTTGAACTTTTTCACAAAAAATCTGATCATGGATGTTGGTTCCTGATTAGGCCCAATTTCCATCACCATTCTATAGGCCTGCTCAAATTTTACCAAAAATACAAATGGATCCTCATTAATATTAGTTTTTAATTGTTCCAAAATTTCAGCATTCGGAGTGGCCTCTCCTGTGATGTAAGAATTTAATTGCCTAAGTCTGTCTTCTCTTGTACTATGTGTCAATTCATGGTTCTCATTTAATCTGGGTGTGGTCTGTAACCTTCTTCCCATATGTGAGGGTAACCATACTTTGAAAATCTTGTTTTTCTGTTCATCATTAAGATTGTATTTGTCTGTGTTTGATTCAAAAATGTCTGCATTGTAAAAGGCATCCATCTTGTCATTGAATTTTGGAATGTCTTTTGCAATTTTCATTAACTGATCGTGTATTTTTAGATTAATGCGTGCAGCTCTGTCATGGAATTTTTTCCGTTGCAATTCTTCTGCATGTAAATCTACTGATTCATCTAATTCTTGTGTGTCAGGTATAAATGTTGCAGCATTGTCTTCTTGGTCTTTTGATCGTGTAACAACAGAAGCTTTTTTAATATCTTGTCTCAATTTGGACAATAATTCTGTTCTGGTATCATTTTGATCTTCCAATTGTTCAATATGTTCAGACAATATCAAACAATTTGGACAGTCAAAGTAATCTCCATCAGCTTCTTGTGTGCCACCTTGTGTGTCACCTTGTGTGTCAGTATGACCAATGTCTTGTGTGATAGTACATATTTGTGTCTGTGTTTCAGTTTTATCAAAAACTAAATTATTGTACACTCGGACCATGTGCATTACATTCTGCAGCTTCCTTTGTAACTTTTGTATAGAAAAAAACTTCTTATCAATTTTAAGATTCTCTGCTTCACATTGATTATACAGACTAGACCATAACTGTGCGTTTGTATGGCTATGATCAAACTGAAACTGTATATTACTCTTTTTAGAGAATTCATGGATAAACTCCATTCTCTTACCTATGTAATTTCTTTTCCTCCTGGAATGATCCAATCGTCAATGGAAGATCCTCTGTCTTTATGGATTCCTCAGAGTTCCGTGCAGATGAGACTTGTATCACGTATCCTCATTTCTGTGTGTAGGTTCAGTCTGACTTTTGTAACACGATATAGTAGAATTTCTGTGCCTTTTAACAACTCAAAACAGGTGTTTTAGCAAACTCCCCCTGAAAAGGCTGAAATTCCTCACAGAAAAGACAAAAAATCAGATCTGGCTAAGGCTCGCCAAAATGTTAGAAAAAAATGTATCTTAGTGAGGATTGGGAAGAAAAGTAAAAATAGAATTGTTTGGATAAAACAGAACTCATTTAATGTCCATTCAAAAAGAGTGATTACAAAAATGAAGAAAAAGTAAATTATAAGTTCATTACACAAATTCAAGTATTAGGTTAAAAAGAAAATGAAAGCAAGCAGAGATCTTACATATGGTCTTGTGGCATGATGATGTGTTCGTCCGTGTAGAGAGGCTCAAGGTATGAGGACTCTACCACATGCTGAGAAGAGACGGTTTATATACAAATCCATCCCATAGGCTTTCATGGGTTTCTATTTTCTCCTACACAATATCCATATAAGGTAAACCAGTTCCATGCCAATGGTGTATACCATAAAAGTAGATTCCAGAATATTCCTTATCTTAGTTACACTTGTTTACCGGCTAGAAATAACGCTAGACATCCAAATATAGGTTGGGCTTCACAAACACCCTCTAGCTTCTGACATGCAGAGGACAGATGGTCAATGACAAGACCTTCAGAAACTGTATCATACACTTTCCCTATACCCTTGGTTCTTTCCATATGTAAGTGATTATATATATTATTATTGGATTTTACAGTCACCACTCAGCTCATGGCTGCCCAGAAACAGGGGATCAAATTATTATGGAATATCAGGTGCCTGGAGGAATACCTTAAATTGAATTTGGTCCCAAGGGGTCTGAGAGTCTCCATTTTTCCCGCCTGGGAACCCTCGGACAACTTTCGAGTCACTTGGGAGGGGGGCCTTCTGCGATGCTCGCAGATATTGATTAACCTCTTGATCACACATGATAGAGATCTGCTTAGTCAGGTCAAGTTGGAGATTAAAAGGCTGGAGAATGACCTCAGCAAATTTGACGAGGTATCTCAAATTCAACCCTTCCGAGTGAAACTTAAAGAGGTCCTCGACAAATTCGACAGAGAAATCATGGATAAGAAGAGAACTAAATTTTTAAGGGACAAATCTGACTTTGACCGCAAGGCGGTTTTCCATTGGAGACACCAGGGCAACCAACGACGGGACAGGAATTTCAAATCTAATGTTGGTGATTCAATACAGAATTCTTCATCCCCCGATGGTCATCTGTCCAGTGATTTTTTATCTTCCGCGGAAAGCGAGCCCGACACAGGTTCAGGACCAGGCGCGGGCGGAGGAGACGTCGGCCTGTTCACACGGATCACCAGAAACAGGAACCGCAGGCCAATGCCTTACAACCAACGGAGGAAGAATCACTAATGACCACACAGCCCACTAATGAAGCCCGTGAGTATGACTGCTCCATCATTAATGATTCTCTCCAGGTTATTAATTTATCCAGTTATTCTCTTAGCACCATCGAGATGTCGGTTCTCAGAAGGGGTCTGACGTTTTCACCATCTCAGAGGATGGACAAATTCATGTTGATTAAGGATCTTTTTCTTTTTTGTAGGAAAATTACTTTACAGGCCCTACATACTCAGCCCAATTCCTCGTCTGGTCCAGATCGTATTGAACAAGAAGTGTTTCAGGACCTCCTAGACTTGTTGGACGAGGGGGATTCTCCCAGAGGTAGGCCACGTTTTCCCCACAGAAATAGGTCCACGGTTTGTCCCTCTCTTTCCACTATTCCGGCAGTCAAGATTTTTTTTGAATTGGTCAAGCAGGACATAGAGGGTTTATCTGGTGAATCTGGGGTTGGAGCCAACTTGACCAGCCAGGAACGCAAGGTCCTGTTGGGTCTCAGTAACAACGATGAGTTTCTCATCAGAGAGGCGGACAAGGGGGGCAACATCATCTTGTGGCCCCACCACATGTATCTGGAGGAGGCACACAGGCAGTTAGACAATTCCAACTTTTACCGTAAACTGCCCTCTGACCCTACTGGGGTGTTCTCTGTCAAGTTGAGAACATTACTTGACAAGACCTTTCAACTTGGGATTATCAACCTACAAGAGAGGGATTTCATCTGGGTGGATCAACCCATCACGCCCACGTTCTACATGGTCCCCAAGGTCCACAAGAGCACCACTAAACCCCCGGGTCGCCCGATAGTTTCCAGCAGGGGCAGCTTGTGTGAGAGGGCATGTGGATATATTGATTTCTTTTTACAGCCCTTAGTGACAGCGCTCCCGTCTTACATAAGGGATTCTTCACACTTCATTAATGTTCACAAAGGGGTGGCACTGGCTCCGGGTGATCTTATGGTTACCTGCGACGTTGAGTCGCTTTATTCTAACATCAACCATGATGATGGGATGCGGGCCGTCCTCTTTTTCATTGACCAACAGGTAGATTCGGACAGACTACACGATTCCTTTATTATTGATTTGTTGGATTTTGCGTTGAGGCACAATTTTTTCTTGTTTGACCGGGTGTTTTATTTACAGACCTCGGGTGTGGCCATGGGGGCTCGTTGTGCCCCCTCGTTCGCAAATCTTTTTTTTGGGGTGGTGGGAGTCTACGTTTGTGTTTACTTCTGATTTTTTCAAGACTAGAGTGCGACGGTGGTCGCGGTTCATTGATGATGTGTTTTTCATATGGTCAGGTTCTTCGGAGGAACTCTCCCAGTTCATGGGGTTCCTCAACAACAACTCTTGCAATATTTTCTTGACTTACCAGTTTTCTTCCATTTCAGTGAATTTTTTGGACCTGGAGGTTAGTTGCCGGGGAGGCTTGATATCCACACGTCTTTATCAGAAGCCCACAGCTGTCACTGGATTCTTGGACTATCGGAGCTTTCATCCTAAACACACTAGAGAGGGGGTCCCGACTGGCCAATTTCTCAGGGCCAGGCGCAATTGCACTCAGGACTCGGACTTCAAGATGGAAGCGAAGGAGCTGACGGCAAAATTCAAGTCCAGGTACTACCCCAAAAAATGTATTTCACGGGCCTATCGGAGGGCCAGTGGGCGGTCACAAGACTCTTTATTGGTGGCCAACAGGAGAGTACCGGATAAGTATGTGCGGTTCATCACGGGGTATCACACCCATTGGCCGGAGATGAGCAGGATCTTGAACAATCATTGGAGGATCTTGGCCACGGACCCACTTACTTCTCAGGTTATTAGCACTCGGCCTCTTATTACGGCTAAAAGGGCCCCCAATTTTAAGGACTTATTAACCCAGAATCATTATAGGAGACCCACCAGGCGGCTCAATCGGGGTATAGTTTTGAGGGGATCATTCCCGTGCGGTGACTGCAGCATCTGTCCTTACATGCGTCCTGTCCGGGATTCGTTTTGTAATCCAGTGGATCGCAAAGAGCACAAATTAAAGGCTTACATTAATTGTAAATCGGCTCATGTTGTGTATGCTCTGATTTGCCCGTGTCCTTGCATTTATGTAGGTCAAACTTCGCAAGAGCTGAGACGGAGAATGCAGAGCCATTTATCTTCCATCAATACGGCATCATTGGACATCAGGAAAGGCAAGACGCTGAGCACGGTAGCTGCACATTTCTTGCTTCATCATGGGGGCAGCTGTGCCAACATCAGGATGGTGGGCTTGGAACAGATCAGGTCTTCGGGCAGAGGCGGCCCTTTACACAAGCGGCTTCTCCAAGTGGAGTCACGAAGGATTTATCTACTCAACTCCACAGCACCTCATGGCATTAATGAGGACCTGCACTTTACGGGCTTCTTGGGCTGAGTGGGTCATTTGGAGCACAGATTTTCAGGATATTCATTTGGTGATTTACCAGGGTTTCCAATGGACTGCCTAATCGGGCCGAATATGTCATCAAAGGAGTTGTTAAGGCGGGATCCAGCCGACGACTCGCATTTCCCATTGGAATCTGATGTATCAAGATTCTCTCATGGACCATGACTTTATTATTGTGGATGGGATCCACAGTCGCGACTGTGGGCCGCCCTTGATTATATCGCATATGGGCTACAGTATATTGCTAATGTTCTATGAATTGTATATAGCATAACAACTTTGTTCTCTCTTTGAGTCATTGTTTATTTACAATGTTTAACTAAATTATTACTTCCCTATAGGGTAGTAGGAACCTACAGGGAGCAAGTACATGCTTACCCTACGTGGCGTACAGGGCATTTCACACTTCCCACACGGGTCACCCTTCTACCCGTGAAGTTATGTATCAGGTTCTTTTTATTCTGTGCGTACCTGGGGTTACCCGTTTGAGTTGCGATACGTACCGCTGGCTCAGCTCCGGCGCGTGCGCATCGGGACTCTGTGGGCAGAGACGTCTGCCCTTCCTCAACCACCACCACTCTTTGCGCAGGCGCGGGCGGCATTTCGCTTCCAGACACGTCACTTCCGGTCCATGGCGACGCACACGTGCGGCGCGTTTTGACCACCGGCATCTCTATATATAGGATACACGTTTTTTAGGGTAAGCACTTTCCCCTGACGAAGCGGTCCGTGTAACCGCGACACGCGTTGGGTCCTCCCTCGTGTCGGTCCTGCTCTCATTGTTCTTATTGAAGGTGACTATATGGCTGTTGTTGTACCATACTTGTGAGCCGAGGGGTCTTCCTGCAGAGTGCGCTTAGACATTGTTCTCCCCGATTACATCGCACAAGGTGGCAAGGTACTATCATATATCTTAGGCACTTACATACAGGATGCCATAGTTGTTCAGGCTCTTTAGAAGATTTCATTTGAGGGGGTTGGGCGTGCTGCTCTCCTTCTCCTTCTCCCCTCTGAGTTTCCTTGCGGGGTATTTTGACCTAGATCTTATGGATGCCCGGTCCTTCATTTTTTCTAGTGACATCACATGGTACCTCATCTGTTAACACAGCCAGCTTTACGCAGCATGTTAATATATATACTCATGAGCTATATGGGCCTGACGGGGGGAGTTGTGTTGCATTGTTTTTAAATGTTTTTATTTTGTTGTGTTACCCATTAAAGTTGTTCCTTTTTGATAAGCATCAGGTGGTGTGCGAACTTTTGTTTAGTGGCTTCTCTTCTTTCTGTTTTGGGGACATGGGAGTGCAGACTGTATGTGTGGGGGACATGAGAGTGCAGGCTGTATGTATAGGGTGCATGGGAGTGCAGACTGTATGTGTGGGGGACATGGGAGTGCAGGCTGTATGTGTGGAGGACATAATAGTTCAGGCTGTATCTATGGGATACATGGGGGTGCAGGCTGTATGTGTGGGGACATGGGGGTGCAGGTTGTATGTGGGGACATGAGAGTGCAGGCTGTAGATAGGGGGACATGGGGGTTCAGACTATATTGAGGGTACATGGGAGGGCAAGCTGTATGTAGGGGAGACATGGGAGTGCAGGCTGTATGTGTGGGGGACATGAAAGCGCAGGCTGTATGTATGGGGTGCATGGGAGTGCAGACTGTATGTGTGGGATACATGGGGGTGCAGGCTGTATGTGTGGGGACATGGAAGTGCAGGCTGTATGTGTGGGGGACATGAGAGTGCAGGCTGTATGTATGTGTAGCGCCCCCACTACCGCAGGGCCGAGGGGTACCCGGTACCGGGCCTCTGGGTCTCTGCTCTGGGGTTGTCACGGTGGCTAGACCCGGTCCGTGACCCTGCTGAGGGGCGTACAGTAATAGATGTGGAAGGTGGTGGTGGTGCGGTGCAGTAAATAACGAGGACACCAGGTTGCAGTCTCTTTACCTCTTTACTGAAGGCTTCTGCGTCCTCTGTCCGGAATACGGTTAGCCGGGCTGCGCAAGTCCGGCCGGTCCGATGGCACCTCCAGAGTTCCCTTCGCAGGTGGAAATCTGTGCCTTCCTTCTAGCGCTTATGTGTTGCGGTCCTCCCCTGCTGTGCTTACGGGATAGTCCCCACAACTGTTGTGTCTGTTTCTCGTGTTCCCTCACAACTCGATTCTGATGTTCTTCTTAATCTCGTCCCCCAGATCTTATGGTAGGACGCACCCGTATGACGGGAAGGCTCGGAGCTCTTCCGGGACCCTAGAGTCGCCCCTCTCCACAAGTTGCCCCCTATGTCTGCGTAGGTGATGTAGGTGAGACAGCCAGCCTATAGCTCTCTGCCCTGCCGTTGGTTTGAAGTAATGCTTAGGGCTCTGTACTTCCTCGGCGTTCCGGCCACCGGTTAGTTACGCCTCAGTAGGATGTTGCCTCGGTCTAACAGCACGACTCCTACTGGTATTTATCCCTGTTGCGTTGATCTCGTTTCTCACTCAGCACAATAAATCTCGCTTCTTGTCCTTTCTTAGGGCACCGCCGCTATGAAGTGCAGGCGCGGTCCCGTAGCTTTCTCTCTGCCAGGCCTCTGTCAGGATCCCACCCCTGACAGGGACCCTACTGAATCTTCCCCTACAACACCCTCTGCCACAAGGTGTTGCCTGGTTCCAACCCAGTCAGCGTTCTCCCTAACTTCCTGCCTAACCCCCAGTTTTATCAGACTGTGAGGAGTGGCCTAATGAATAGTACCCTTAGCTCCCCCTGGAGGCCAGACTGTGAAATGTATTGGTGTATGTGATACCTGGTCAGATGAACTCCTTCAGTGCCATCAGACGTACCATAGCCCCCCTTAGCGGCGGAGCCACAGTACTGCAACGACCAGGACTCTGGGGCGCTGCACTCCCCCCCGGTTAAATCCAGTACTCCTGGACTGGGAAAAAAACAACAATACATGTCAGCAAAAAGACATACAATTTTGAAAATGCAAGTACAAGTCAACTTTGTAACAGAGCTTGCCTTTATGGGAGGTGAGGACACTTGAACGTTACAAACATGGTTAAACACTTTTAAATAACTTTACTATAAATAACTTTTCTTACCCAACCGGGTACTCTACTGAGTGCAAATTCTGAACAATAATCCAACTTTGCCTTTAAGGACGTACTCGCTAAATCCACTAAAGACCTTCTTATATCACATATAAGGCTAATTAACTTTTATGCATTCTCCTACTTTACATCTGCAGGACCGCCTGTCCTAACTGCTCCAGACCTACTGCCTCTCCTTTCTGTAACAGGACCGCCCCTTTCCGCCCGAGCCTACTGTCCTTCCACTACTATACACAGTATAGAACATATTTTGCTTTCAGTTTAAGATCACTGAGCCATCCCTATATGGCTCCTAAGAGGACTCACCACTAACCCCTATGGGTTCACTTCCTGTCCTCATTCTTCTATTAACATTATTGAACATTTCTTACAATCAACTAGTTAGTTACATTTAACTTTCACATATCAACATCATCAATACTTTCTTTTCAAGACATTATTGCCATTCAACCATCTTAAGGCAACACTGTTCATAAGTGCAAGATGTGAACATCCCCTTTAAGAGGGGACCAAGTCTCTATGAGGTAGTGCAACTTTTCAAGCTGCAAGTCCGTATGCAGCAAGGACTCCAGTGCAGGTTCCAAGAACCGTATCTTCGCAAAGAGTCCGTCTTTTATGTAAAACCAGTAGAGAGCACCTTTAAGAAGGTGCAAACTATATACAAGGAGTTTGTATCATGCATTGTTCATGATTCAGCAGTTCTTTGATAACTTGTGCAAAACGTAGAAAACAAACAAAAACAATAGGGATCCCAGGTCAACAAAGGGATCCCTTTAAGAGTTAACCCTGGACGGGTTTTAGCAGCAAAATAGCAGAGAAAAACAATGAAAACAATTAACTTATTTACAGTCATTAAAGCTTACTCATTACTCAGTTTCTGGCAAAGTGTTAAGATATTTACTTAAACCAATCAGGGGGCAGCACCGGCGGAGGCAACCCCTTTGGATATTGCCCGCCGCCTGGTACTGCGTAAGGTGGAGCACTGTCCCATCTGGGGGTTTGTGTACCCACTGTCTTCAGTGCTGGAGCAGCAGAAGCACCACCCACCTGAGGAGGCGCCTCCTTGGCCACGATGGTGGTTGAAGTGACGATGCTGCACGTTGTGGTCTTGACCATAGTGCACGTTGGAGTGACCTCGGTGGTCCTGGTGGTGATCATGGGCTGGCCACATGGGGGCACCTTTGCTACAGGGGTCAGCTTCACTGGCACCTTAATCGGGGGCGTCACAGGGTTCTGCCTCTTGTGGACGTTCAGGGCAAACCACCCCTTTTCCCCATAGTGCCTGGTGTAACTAACCCCGTCCCCCAGGTAGAGATCCCGGCCTGGGTGGCCCTCTCTGAGGTGCGACTCAACATCCCTCCGGTTTACAAACACCTCCGCATACAGGCCCGGCTCTTTAATGAAGCCCCAGCCTCCGTGGAGCTTGAAGGTGGTGATGATGCCCTGCCTGCGCGGGGCCTGGTGAGCGGTGGGGTCCTTGCGGGCTCGGTCCTTGACCGCCAGGTCTTTCTGATGGTAGGCCTCCAGCCCAGCCTGGTACTCCTTTTCCTTCTCCTTCCACTGCTGTTCCAGCTGGGCCTGGTATTCCTCCCAGCTCAGGGCCTGCACCATCTCCCCTTCCCGTGTCTTCACCCTGGGGAACCCCATGAGGTCGGATCCTGGGTTCACCCAGCGGCATACCGTGCGCTCCGCACGGGTCTCACACAACAGGGTGGTTGGCGCGATCAGGGCCTTCAGGCGGTGTTCCATGCCCATTGCCTCCTCCCATGGTAACAGGCGTTGGAGTCTATGGGTCCCAGGGAGAGGGGGTGCCGCAACGGGACCTATTAACAAGCCCTCCGCCGGCGGGACAGGGTCGACGGACTCACCAGCCAATGCAGGTTCCTCCTCCGCGGCGGGTTCCGCTGGCGGTGTCGGCGAGGGCCTCAGCAACAACTCCGGTAGTGGTGCAGGATCCGATGTCGGAGGGCTTCCTTCCGGCGCTACCTGGTGCGGAGCCTGGGCCTTCGCGTTCAGCTGAAGGAGCTGGTGGATCAAGTCTCCCATCTCCGCCTGCAAAAGATCAGCACTGTCCGTGGAGAATTGGCTGCGGTACTCGTCCGGGTAGTTGGGGGAGACTTCTGCTTCCATCCCACATTCGGGTTCCGAGCTGCTGGCCATGGCGTCCTCCACGTGGGTCGCTTCCTGATCCTTTTCCCGCTCTCTCCTTCGTGGGCGGTTTCGTTTTCTCTGTTTCCGCCCACCATTGAGAATCAGGAGGCGGATCTCGGCTGCTGACGGACACGTCCTCACGGTGCAGAAATATTTAGACTGGGCGGCCATTGTCTTTCGCGCGCTCCAGCTTGTCTACGCCCACTCCACGCCCTTCTTCTTCTCCTGCGCTCTCCTCAGCTCTGTAATGGCGGATTTTGGCGGCAAGTGGCGCGGCACAGTCTTTGCAATAAATCACAGTCCAAGTATAATAAATCACAGTTCCAAGGCACACATGACCCGACTCTTCAGGCTTAAGTAGATCCTGTTCGTGACGCCAAGTTTGTAGCGCCCCCACTGCCGCAGGGCCAAGGGGTACCCGGTACCGGGCCTCTGGGTCTCTGCTCTGGGGTTGTCACGGTGGCTAGACCCGGTCTGTGACCCTGCTGAGGGGCGTACAGTAATAGATGTGGAAGGTGGTGGTGGTGCGGTGCAGTAAATAACGAGGACACCAGGTTGCAGTCTCTTTACCTCTTTACTGAAGGCTTCTGCGTCCTTAGTCCGGAATACGGTTAGCCGGGCTGCGCAAGTCCGGCCGGTCCGATGGCACCTCCAGAGTTCCCTTCGCAGGTGGAAATCTGTGCCTTCCTTCTAGCGCTTATGTGTTGCGGTCCTCCCCTGCTGTGCTTACGGGATAGTTCCCACAACTGTTGTGTCTGTTTCTCGTGTTCCCTCACAACTCGATTCTGATGTTCTTCTTAATCTCGTCCCTCAGATCTTATGGTAGGACGCACCCGTATGACGGGAAGGCTCGGAGCTCTTCCGGGACCCTAGAGTCGCCCCTCTCCACAAGTTGCCCCCTATGTCTGCGTAGGTGATGTAGGTGAGACAGCCAGCCTATAGCTCTCTGCCCTGCCGTTGGTTTGAAATGCTTAGAGTTCTGTACTTCCTCGGCGTTCCGGCCACCGGTTAGTTACGCCTCAGTAGGATGTTGCCTCGGTCTAACAGCACGACTCCTACTGGTATTTCTCCCTGTTGCGTTGATCTCGTTTCTCACTCAGCACAATAAATCTCGCTTCTTGTCCTTTCTTAGGGCACCGCCGCTATGAAGTGCAGGCGGGGTCCCGTAGCTTTCTCTCTGATTGCCAGGCCTCTGTCAGGATCCCACCCCTGACAGGGACCCTACCGAATCTTCCCCTACAACACCCTCTGCCACAAGGTGTTGCCTGGTTCCAACCCAGTCAGCGTTCTCCCTAACTTCCTGCCTAACCCCCAGTTTTACCAGACTGTGAGGAGTGGCCTAATGAATAGTACCCTTAGCTCCCCCTGGAGGCCAGACTGTGAAATGTATTGGTGTATGTGATACCTGGTCAGATGAACTCCTTCAGTGCCATCAGACGTACCATAGCCCCCCTTAGCGGCGGAGCCACAGTACTGCAATGACCAGGACTCTGGGGCGCTGCATATGGGGTGCATGGGAGTGCAGACTGTATGTGTGGGGGACATGGGAGTGCAGGCTGTATGTGTGGGGGACATGGGAGTGCAGGCTGTATGCATGGGGTACATGGGGGTGCAGGCTGCATGTGTGGGGACATGGGGGTGCAGGTTGTATGTGTAGGGACATGAGCGTGCAGGCTGTATATAGGGGTACATGGGAGCGCAGGCTGTATGTGGGAGGCATGGGAGTACAAGCTGAATGTATGGGGTGCATGGGAGTGCAGGTTGCATATAGGGGGACATGGGGGTTCAGACTATATTGAGGGTACATGGGAGTGCAAGCTGTACGTAGGGGAGACATGGGAGTGCAGGCTGTGTGTGGGGGACATGGGAGTGCAGGCTGTATGTATGGGGTACATGGGAGTGCAGATTGTATGTGTGGGGGACATGGGAGTGAGGACTGTATGTATGGGATACATGGGGTGCAGGCTGTATGTGTGGGGACATGGTAGTGCAGGCTGTATGTATGGGGTATATGGGAGTGCAGACTGTATGTGTGGGGGACATGGGAGTGCAGGCTGTATGTGTGGGGGACATGGTAGTGCAGGCTGTATGCATGGGGTACATGGGGTGCAGGCTATATGTGTGGGGACATGGGGGTGCAGGTTGTATGTGTGGGGACATGAGAGTGCAGGCTGTATATAGGGGTACATGGGAGTGCAGGCTGTATGTGGGGGGCATGGGAGTGCAAGCTGTATGTGTGGGGGTGCATGGGAGTGCAGGTTGTATATAGGGGGACATGGGGGTTCAGACTATATTGAGGGTACATGGGAGTGCAAGCTGTACGTAGGGGAGACATGGGAGTGCAGGCTGTATGTGTGGGGGACATGGGAGTGCAGGCTGTATGTGTGGGGGACATGAGAGTGCAGGCTGTATATGTGGGGTGCATGGGAGTGCAGACTGTATGTGTGGGGGACCTGGGAGTGCAGGCTGTATGTGTGGGGGGCATGAGAGTGCAGGCTGTATATGTGGGGTGCATGGGAGTGCAGACTGTATGTGTGGGGGACATGGGAGTGCAGGCTGTATGTGTGGGGACATGGGAGTGCAGGCTGTATGTGTGGGGGACATGAGAGTGCAGGCTGTATGTATGGGGTACATGGGAGTGCAGATTGTATGTGTGGGGGACATGGGAGTGAGGACTGTATGTATGGGATACATGGGGTGCAGGCTGTATGTGTGGGGACATGGTAGTGCAGGCTGTATGTATGGGGTATATGGGAGTGCAGACTGTATGTGTGGGGGACATGGGAGTGCAGGCTGTATGTGTGGGGGACATGGTAGTGCAGGCTGTATGCATGGGGTACATGGGGTGCAGGCTATATGTGTAAGGACATGGGGGTGCAGGTTGTATGTGTGGGGACATGAGAGTGCAGGCTGTATATAGGGGTACATGGGAGTGCAGGCTGTATGTGGGGGGCATGGGAGTGCAAGCTGTATGTGTGGGGGTGCATGGGAGTGCAGGTTGTATATAGGGGGACATGGGGGTTCAGACTATATTGAGGGTACATGGGAGTGCAAGCTGTACGTAGGGGAGACATGGGAGTGCAGGCTGTATGTGTGGGGGACATGGGAGTGCAGGCTGTATGTGTGGGGGACATGAGAGTGCAGGCTGTATATGTGGGGTGCATGGGAGTGCAGACTGTATGTGTGGGGGACCTGGGAGTGCAGGCTGTATGTGTGGGGGGCATGAGAGTGCAGGCTGTATATGTGGGGTGCATGGGAGTGCAGACTGTATGTGTGGGGGACATGGGAGTGCAGGCTGTATGTGTGGGGACATGGGAGTGCAGGCTGTATGTGTGGGGGACATGAGAGTGCAGGCTGTATGTATATGGTGCATGGGAGTGCAGACTGCATGTGTGGGGGACATGGGAGTGCAGACTGTATGTAAGGGATACAAGGGATTGCAGGCTGTAGGTGTGGGGACATGGGGGTGCAGGTTGTATGTGTGGGGACATGAGAGTGCAGGCTGTATATAGGGGGTACATGGGAGTGCAGGCTGTATGTGGGGGAAATGGGAGTGCAAGCTGTATGTGTGCGGGTGCATGGGAGTCCAGGTTGTATATAGGGGGACATGGGGGTTCAGACTATATTGAGGGTACATGGGAGTGCAGGCTGTATGTAGGGGAGACATGGGAGTGCAGGCTGTATGTAGGAGGGTCATGAGAGTGAGGGCTGTATGTAGGGGTACATGGGAGTGCAGGCTGTATGTGTGGGGGACATGGGAGTGCAGACTGTATGTAGGTGACATGGTAGTGCAGGCTGTATGTAGGGGGGACATGATGTGTAGGCTGTATGTGAGGGTGACAGGTGGGTGCAGACTGTAGGGGACATTGGACTGCAGTCTGCATGGTGTACATGGGAGTGCAGACTGTATGTGTGGGGGAAATGGCAGTATGTAGAGGATACAAGGAATTGTTACTGCAGACAGTGAAGAGGAGTGGTATTTATTGAAGGCACAGTATGGAGAAGGCATTGAGGGGAAGGGTAGTGATGTTGGGGACAGTATGGAGACTATATTTTATAATGCAGGTTCAGTGTGTAGGGTGGTCAGTGTATTTGTCATAGTTGTTAAGAGAGGATGGTTTGACAGTTGGGTTGTGTGAGAGATTATTTTTTGTGTGTCAAGCTGACATTTTTAATATCATTTCAGTGCAGATAAAATCTTTGGATCGCCCGTTACTGCAATGTTGCAGTTACCAAAAAAACATTAATTCTGTCATTTTGAATTTTTTTCTGATTACGCTGTTTACCGATTGGGTTAATTCTTTTTTTTATAAAGATAGATCGGGTGATTCTGAATGCAGTGATACCAAATATGTGTTTATTTGATTTTTTCATTGTTTTATTTTGAATGGGGCAAAAGGGGGGAGATATGAACTTTTATATATTTTTAAAAAACTTTTTTATTTTTTGCATGCTTCAATAGTCTCCATGGGAGACTAGAAGCTGCAGTACTTTGATCGGCGCTGCTACATACAGGCGATGATCAGATTGCCTGTATGTAGCAGAAATGCTCACTTGCTATGAGCGCCGACCTCCGGGCGGCACTCATAGCAATCTGGCTATGACAACCATAGAGGTCTGCTGGAGAGCTCTGGTTGTTGTACCAACCCATCGGTGACCATCGATCATGTGACGGGGTCACCGATGGGCGGGATTTCCAGCATGCTTGCTGGAAGTGCAAGTTAAATGCTGCTGTCAGAGATTGACAGCGGCATTTAACAGGTTAACAGCTGCGGGTGAATCGCGATTCCACCCACGGCTGTTGCGGGCACATGTCAGCTGTATATATCAGCTGTCATGTGCCCGGAAAGGGAGAGTTCAACATTGGCGCGTTATCACGCCTGATGTTGGAAAGGGGTTAAAGCGCCTTGGGCAGCATGAACACCAAATACAGCCCATGGGGCATATGGCATGACACAGAGGAAAAAGCGTGTCATTTAACTTGTGGAGCGCATTTTTAGATGGAACAAATTGTGTATGACATGTTGCATTTTCAGAGCCCCCAAGGTGCCAAAATGACAGAAACCTGTTTTGTAATTTACACCCCTTAATTTATCTAAGCGTATAGTGACCTTTTTGTGTTCTCAAATGTTTATAATATTGGGAACCAAAAATGAAAAATTACATTTTTTTCCTAAAATGATGCTTTAATCCCCCGAAATTTTCTTTATATGCACCATTTCTCCCAGTGTACCTTTTCTCCCAGTGTTTATTGTCTGTTATCCTACTTTAGTCTTTTTATGTTAATAGGTATTTTCATTTGTCTGCCTAAATACCTCTCGGGTACGGCTGTATATACTTTCCCCCTGCTGGTGATATTCTCATCTAGATGTCCAGCCAGACTGCCATTGTTTATGCCAGTCAGTAAAACTCCAGCTAGGGTTAATCTTGCTGCTGATTATGCTTTTCACCCTGCACCCTTCTTCTGTTTCTTATTTAGGAAGTAGTCAGCATACTCTCAAGCAGTAAGTACCTTATCTTTTCATTTTGTACTTCGTGGTTTGTTTTATCTCACTCTGGGATCACTTTCTATCTTAGCACTCCTTCCCTTCTGTAGTTAAATTGCACTCTGCTCTGCCCTCTGCTTCCTTAGGAGGAACGTGAAGTGCTCAATGGCCTTTCAGGTCATGTTTCCACGTTCAGGAAACGCAGCGTCCAGATGTTACAGCATAGTGGAGGGGATTTCATGAAATCCCGTCTCCACTATGCAGTAAATGAAGCATGCGGCAGACCCGCGAAAATGCACATGCGGCGCGTCTTTTAAGAACGCAGCATGTCCTTACAATGCTGAAACAACGCAAGGACAACACAAGGGACCTGCCAGTGACAGATGCAGATTTGGTCAGGATTTTACCTGCATAAAATCCTGACCAAATCCTGAAGCAATCCTGAACGTGGACACATACCCTCAGGCAGCATTGGTCCGAGAAACCATAGTTTAGTTTGTTAAAGGGAACCTGTCACCAGAAATAATGCTGTTATCCTGCAGATACGCGGTTGGTTAATCTGCAGGTTAACAGCGTTATTATGCTGTTTGGCGCCTGCATGCAGCCGAATACAGTAGGGAGAAAATGATCTTTTATTCTCCCCACCAGCATTCGGTTTTCAGTCATAGGGGCGAGGCTGTTGCCGCTTCAGTCATTGCTCTGTGTATACCGAATGGCAGCTGTAACTGAGCCCCCGGCCCTGACAGTGGGCCTGTTTCTACATTGCGGCCCGCTGTCAGTCAGTGCTGGGGGCTGTGCACTGCACCGCTGACTCCTTTGGTGGTGGAGGGGCCTCCGGCCACTTCCTCCACCAATCAGCATGTGAAACAGCTGACGCGATGATGTCATTTCATCGCGTCAGCTGTGTACTCCGTAGAGTCCGTGCACCGGAGGCAAAGAGAGAAGCAGAGCGCCAGGGAACTGGACCAAGGTGAGTATGTGGTGTTTTTTTTCCTCATGTGTATGGGCTTTTTGGGTGGGCATGGGGAGACTATGGGGGTGACAACATGGTGCTGCACACATGGGGTGACAACATGGTGCTGCACACATGGGGTGACGACATGGTGCTTCACACATGGGGTGACCACATGGCGCTGCAAACATGGTGTGACAATTTGGTGCTGCACACATTGGGTGATGACATGGTGCTGCACACATGCAGTGATGACATGGTGCTGCACATGGGGGTGATATGATGCTGCATATGGGGGTGACATGCTGCACATGGTGCTGCATATTGGGGTGACATGCTGCATATGGTGCTACATATGGAGGCAACATGCTGCATATGGAGAGGCTATGGGGGCGACATTCAGTGTATATAGGGAGGCTGTGTGGGGCTCATGCAGTATATAGGGAGGCTGTGTGGGGCTCATGCAGTATATGGGGGAGGCTGTGGGGCTCATGCTGTATATAGGGGAGGCTTTGTGTATATGGGGGAGGCTGTGTGGGGCTCATGCAGTGTATATAGGGAGGCTGTGTGGTGCTCATGCAGTATATGGGGAGGCTTTGTGGGGCTCATGCAGTGTATATAGGGAGGCTGTGTGGGGCTCATGCACTATATAGGGAGGCTGTGTGGGGCTCATGCAGTGTATATAGGGAGGCTGTGTGGGGCTCATGCAGTATCTGGGGGAGGCTGTGGGGGGCTCATGCCGCATATGGGGAGGCTGTGTGGGGCTCATGCCGCATATGGGGAGGCTGTGTGGGGCTCATGCTGCATATGGGGGAGGCTGTGTGGGGCTCATGCCACATATGGGGGAGGCTGTGTGGGACTCATGCAGTGTATATAGTGAGGCTGTGTGGTGGTCATGCAGTATAAGGGAGGCTGTGTGGGGCTCATGCAGTGTATATAGGAGGCTGTGTGGGGCTCATGCAGTGTATATAGGAGGCTGTGTGGGGCTCATGCAGTATCTGAGGGAGGCTGTGTGGGGCTCATACAGTGTATATAGGGAGGCTGTGTGGCGCTCATGCCGCATATGGGGAGGCTGTGAGGGGCTCATGCTGCATATGGGGGAGGCTGTGTGGGGCTCATGCTGCATATGGGGGAGGCTGTGTGGGGCTCATGCCGCATATAAGGGGCTGTTGGGGGGGGCTCATATGATATACAGAAGGAGCTGTGCTCGGAGTCAACGATATATAGGGGGATGTCTGTATACTTAATTCTGCTCAATACAGATACAATTAATATTAATAAAATTATCAATAATATAATTATAAAATATCAATATTAATATTGAGCAGAATTAATTTCAGCCTATTGGTTCGGCCCTCCACAACAATCCCGGTCTCTCATGTGGCCCCTCGGGACAATTAATTGCTCACCCCTGGTCTGCAAGATTCCTTGTCCAGATAACAGAATAATGCTTGTCCCCAGTGACAGAATACTTTGGTTCCTCGTCCAATCACCATTGCAGTGAGGTTTCTTTCTGCTAAAGCTCAATCAGTGCTTGACATTCCCTAGCAATATTTTAGCTTTTACTACTGAACAATAGATTGACAAGCCTATGATAAATCAAAGCTGTTCGTTAATCTGACCTGCGGTTTCATGTTGCTCACAGCAAAAAAAGATTCCTGCTAAGTCTGCAAGAGCCTCCCCATCAATTTCATAATGTGTAAAGGGAAAAGGTATACCTACAAATGGCTGGCCTGGCTTTGTTACAGAGAGACATCATGGATATAACTTATAGCTTTCCTTTGGGTGCAGATAATTATACATGAATAAAACGAGTAGGTTTTCTTAAGATCACATGAATTATAAATAAAAGAAATTATCACTGTAGCATGTATTGCCTGATATGAATCTTTAAAACTTATCTAGCTATAAAAGCATTAGTATGATTATTTCAGAGCTCCGGAATGGCTACGAGACATCACTGGAGGAGACGTCTTGTCAAATAAGAGACGAAGCAGGATTTGTGTTTTTACATTGGTTTAGCATGTGACAGTTGGAAAATATTACAATAAATATTTGTGCATGCCAAAATTCTTCTTTTAATGCATTTTGGGCAGCTTTGTTTTATAAGTAGGGGGTCTTAATCATAAAGTTTTCTTCACATAGTCACATTATCAAATTATATAAACTTCTGAAAATCGGCAAGCAGCAGTATTCAACCATGGAAAAAAAAATAAAAAATTTTAATTAAAAAGTTTCTGTGTTGCTATATGTAATTAGACTGATTCTTTAAAGGGAACCTGTCAGCAGGATTTCACAACCAAAACTATTTATATATGCATGTTTCGCTATCAAAGACAAGTCCAGCAATACCTTTACATGGCCAGTCCATTCCTCTGTCACTGAGAAATTAGAGTTTGAATTGATATGCCAATGATTCTGGAGAGCTATGGTAGATCTGAAGCCTCTGAGCCCCCATCCCTTTAAGTACATCCCGGTTGTTGCACTGTGTAATGTATATTGTGCCTTCTAAATGTTTGCTGTACCATAATGTGTTGTACTACTTGTATGGTTCGTTTTCTATAAGAATGTAGGGACAGTGTAGTACTGCCAGTTGGCCCACTAGATGGGGTCTATGACACCATATCATATTAGTGTGTAAATAGTTAACCATAGGAGGAACTAGCTGGTATAAGGTAGGAACAGCTTCGTAGTTTGGGGCAGTTGGGACAAGGGTGCCCAGGCAACTTGGTCAGGCGCCAGAGCTCAGGTTACTCAGCGGCTTTACAATGGTAACTGCAGTGCCCAGCCATCCAGGGATCACCGGCTAGAGATATAGCAGTGCAGTGGGCTGTCAGTAGTAAAGAATCGGAAAATGAAAGCAGGGCCAGGACAGTACGGGGACAAAGGTGTCTCCATGATGTGGCAACTCATTGCATGGGCTGATGCCCTCAGAACCGGTGCAAAACGGCTGAGGGAACCCCCAGGCACAGTGAGTGTGGACAGGGAGAACACTGCATTACCGCAGGAAGCGGTACGACCCGGGCACGTACTTGAGGCCGAAAGAGGAGAAGTAGGGAAAGTGAGAATTGTGAATTGTTGGAAACGCGCTACTATAACTGAGAAGGATGTGCTGCGAACCATATCAAGTAAAGTTTATTGTTTGAAGTTAAAGCTGGACTGTGTTTCAATTTGTGAGAATTCGTCTGAACAGAGCCTGCAAGAACTGAGAAGGGATCCGGAAGATACAGATGACAGAGAGGCAAGTACCCTCATAAAAGAACACTGTATGTGCAGGGAGACCAGGGTGCGCAAGAGCCACTAATCTCAGCCACGACTACGGCCCTGGCCTTTCCTCACACAGTGAAAACAAGTTATTGCCTGTCCCACCACTGGGACCTGCTGCGATCAGCAGATTGAGGAATTTTTTTCCCATTGGGAAACTTTTATATCCCCTACAAGATGGAGCTGCAGGTCGGAAACCTTGGGACCCCATTATATGGAGCTGATGGAAAAAGCCAAGTGCAGTTGTCTTCAGCGCCTCACTTCATTCTGGCTGGTATAAAAGTTCTATGTTCTGCCAATTTGCAAACCTAGCTGTCGGACCCCCCATTATCAAGATATTATTTATCCTGTCAAGCAGAGGCGTAGATAGGGCTTTGGTTCGGGGGGGGTCGAAACTTCTCAGTGGGCCCCTAACCAGGTAACCTTGATTACAACTGGGTGACGCACCCTAATAGTGGAGGAGGACCTCAGGAGATGACTGATATGCTGCTGAAAATAATCTCTATATAAAGACCAATGTGGATATTACCGCCATATGGTCAGTGGTAGATTACAGCCCTACAGAACATATAAGAGATCACAGCACAGATACAGATAATGAGTTACCGCTGACGTTCTTTCTGATGGAATCGTTCACTTTTCCCGTCTTTTCCATCTGGCCCAGACCGACATGACAACTTGGCTCGGCTTCAGAGAATATGGAGCACCCACCAGAGCAATGGGGTACTTAGTACCGATACGGTCTTAAAGGGGATGTCACAGTGGCTGCGAACCGGTCCGTGGCCCTGGGCATCCAAAAAAAGGGGAACAGTCTTTTAAGATGAATGGTGGTAAAGTCTGTCGTGACGACACCTGTGGTGTTCGGTTAATAGTGGGACTGACGCTGCGTTAAAGGGGTCCTCTGGGGATGTCGCAGCAGTGATGGTAACGCTTCCCACAGGTGAAGCGGGGTCCCCAGAGGTCCTGAAGTGTAAGGCAATGATGGTGTATGCTGGGCAATAAGTAAAGGACACAAGTTTTAAGTCTTTACCTGGTTTACTGTAGTTAGCAGGCCACAGTCCAGGCTACCAGGCACGGGTGGTTGTGGTCCGGCCGGCTCAGAGGCAATGGGAGAATCTCCTTCCCAGTTGAGGTCCCTGAGCCTTTCCAACTAGCACTTGCTGTATATGAAGTCCCTGCTGCCTGAAGCTTTCGGCAGACTCCTCTATTCCCCCTGTCCCGAGACAGATACCTGCACGACGGGCAGCTTGAGCCTTTTTACAGGGACTCTATCATGCCTCGGACTCCTCAGGTGCTGCTGCGTCTCAGGCGTGGTGTGGGCCAATTACATACAGTTCTCGGCCCTCTGGTTCTGCTCTGTGTCTTAAGAGTCCCACAAAAACCTTGGGCTCCCGGTACCTGGCTACTGGGTTCCGGCTCTGATGGTGTCCTACTGCTGTTCCCCTCTGAGCCCTTTCTCTCTCCTCTGCTCCTTTACTCTGTAGCTCCACCACATACAACAACCCTTTAGGTTCTCTCACTCTTTCCAGAGGCTGCAGCTCCCTCGTGGCTGCCAGGCCTCTCTGTCTGCACTCAGTTCCAGACTTCCTTCTCCTTCAGTGTCTCTGAACAACTAACTAGCTCCTCCTCCAGATCAGGATACCTAAAGCCTAGGGGAAGATCCCCTGAATCCGTGTCCTGAGCTCCCCCTCCTGGCCTGGATTTGGAATGTGCTGTGTGTGGGTGCCTTACCTGGTGAAGAGAACTCCATTGCCTCTGAGCATGACATTACCCTCCCCGAAAGGAAAGCAATATCACTGCAGCAACCGGTCACCTGGGGTGCTGCAAATACAACAAAGACACATTTCACTTCTCATATTACGGCCTCATTATCATCTATTCCCAACCTGCACAAACTCCTCGTCCTGCTAATACCCCAATATTGAGACGCTGCTGCCATATGTGTCGCTATTACTGCCCCTGCTGTGTGGTTCTCTGTACCCTCTAAATTCTAAAGCAACCCTCTATAATATAGTAATACCGGGTGCAAGTGTCCTAGAAAACAGTGCACACATTTTGCCCCCTAGAAATTAATATTGTTCTCTGTGTGCCCTTTGGATAGTCACAGTAACCTGAGTTCCCCTATAATAAAAAGTGCCCACTTTACATTTAATAATGTCCCGAGTCTCCCTCCTGTACAACTCTCCTATACACAGTATGATGCTCTCTTACACACAATATTATGCCCCCTTAGTGTATAGTACCACCCACACAGTATACTGAACCCTTAGTAGCCCCCAAACAGTTTGATGGCTCCAACACTGTATGATGGTCCCCTCACTGTAATCTCCACACAGTGTGATAGCCCCTAGATAGCCTACATATAGTATAATGCACCAGATAGTTCTCAATATAGTATAATGCACTCCCCATGGGCCTCCATTTAGTATAATGCACTCTCTCATAGGCCTCCATATAGTATAATGCACTCCCATTAGGCCTACTCTATATTGTATAATGCAATCCCCATAGGAAGACTCTATAGCATAAGGCTGCACCCCATAGACAGACTCTGTAGTATAAGACAGCATCCCATAGGCAGACCTTGTAGTATAAGACAGCACCACATAATCAGATTCTATAGCACAAGGCAGCCCCCCATAGGCAGACTCTGTAGTATAAGGAAGCTCCCCAAAAGGCAGACTCTGTAGTATAAGGAAGCCCCCATAGGCAAACTCTGTAGTATAAGGAAGCCCCCCATACGCAGACTCTGTAAAAACTTTGCCATACTGTCCCCCCTTTTGAACTGTAGCCACCAATCTCTCTACCCTTATGAGCTATAAGTGCCACACTGTTCTCCCTAACTGGCTATAAACACCATACTCTCAAGTCTTATCAGCTAGAGGCGTCCCACCCTTTATATGAACTGTATCAGCCAAACTGCCTGATTTATGAACTGTAACCTGCACACTGCCCTCTAATGAACTATGCCTTCACACAGGGGAAGACTGCTGACCTGACAGATGTCCAGAAGGCAGTCATTAACACACTCCACAAGGAGGGTAAGCCACAAAAGGTCATTGCTAAAGAAGCTGGCTGATCACATAGGGCTGTATCCAAGCATATTAATGGACCCTCTTCACACTGTGCCCTCTGAACTATTTGCCATAATGCTGTATCTACAGGTGCTTCTCACAAAATTAGAATATCATAAAAAAGTTAATTTATTTCAGTTCTTCAATACATAAAAAGTGAAACGCTTAGGAAGCCTTTGCAGGGTTTTTTCGTTAATTATTCTAATTTGCTGAGATAATGACTTTTGGGTTTTCATTGGCTGCAAGCCATAATCATCAACATTAACAGAAATCAACACTTGACGTAGATCACTCTGTAATGACTCTATATATGAGTTTCACTTTTGGTATTGAAGAACTGAAATAAATTAACTTTTTGATGATATTCTAATTTAGTGAGAAGCACCTGTATCTACACACTGCCTCTATCTTCAGTATCTTCCCATGTTGCTCCTCTCCATACTGTTTCCTATATATAGTGTTGCCTACAAGCTGCCCCCTCTCCATACTGTCCCCCACATGCTTCCCTCTCTCCTACTGTCCCCCATGTCTGCAGGATATGGAGACAATTGAATACAGACAGCAGGAACTGGCGTTCTCTGAGCCGGCTGTCAGCGTAACAGCTGTCTAAGAACTGTGTGAGTTCCACTCCCAGGGGTGGCAGAATGCAGCCCCCTGAGAGATAGCCCAGACTGCCACCTGAGGAAAGATGCTCATCTTGCCTCTTAGCAGAAGCAGCTCTGCTGTCAATGACTGAATATGAATCATATGTATACAAACACCAGGGATTCCTTGTGAAGAACTATAAATTATACTGAATCTTTCCAGCGAACCTACAAATCATTCTGCTCAAGTTGGTTACTGAATTGAGCATGTGAATTATTGTGAGACGTGAACAAAACGACTTGTTTTGGATGGTGATTTAGCCCCCTCCGGTGGTAGAGCCCTTAAAGTGCAACATTTTGCAAAGGACATTTCAAGCGCCTAGTAACTTTTTATCTCAACGAGTTTAGACTTTCATGCTGGAAAGCAAAGGTACTTTTACATGGACCGACAATCAAAGAACAAGCTTTCATAAGAATTCCCATTTAATGTCTCACCAGCCGATGGGACATATCACCCGATGAACAAAATAAATGTTTGTTTGTTGATGAGATCATCTATGACAGCAAGAGAATATGTGCATATCTATATCGTATATGCATACATGTGTGTTTTATTTGTACACTGAGTTCCAAATTATTATTAAGTGTCATAAAGATTTAATTGTTTTGTTTTTCAAATAAACTCGTGGATGGTATTGTGCCTCAGGGCTCAATGGATCACTGAAATCAATCTTAAACACGTGATAATTAGTTTTCCAGGTGATTCTAATTAAAGGAAAACTACTTAAAAATTATGTTCCACATTATCAAGCAGGCCACAGTTTTCAAGTACCATGGGAAAGAAAAGGGATCTCTCTGCTGCCGAAAAGCATCAACTAGTGCAATGCCTTGGTCAAAGGATGAAAACATTAGAGATTTCACGACAACTTAAGCGTGATCATCGTACTGTAAGGCTGTGTGCCCACATTGCGTTTTTTATGCATTTCTGCTGCATTTTTGCCGCAGTGGAAACTCTAAAAAACGCATTCCCATGCAATCCTATGGGATTCTGCAGTTGCTGTGCCCATGCTGCGGATTTTCCCGCTGTGGAATAGCATAGCGGTAAAATTCGCAGCATGTTCATTATTTCTGCGGAATCGCGGCGATTCCGCCACATAGGATTGCATTGAAATGCTCACTTTACGCATGTGGCTATGCCCACCATGCGCAAAGTGAGCGCTTCATGTGCGGTTGGTACCCAGGGTGGAGAAGAGGAGACTCTCCTCCAGGCCCCTGGGAATCATATTCCTGTAAAAAAAAGAATTAAAATAAAAAATAGCGATATACTTACCTTCCGATGGCCCCCGGAGTCCTCCCGACTCTCAGCGGTGCACGTGGCGGCTTCCGTTCCCAGGGATGCATTGCGTGAATCACCTGAGATGACATCATGGTCACGCCACAAAGGTCCTTTGCGCAAAGCATCCCTGGGAACGGAACGTACAGGGAGCGCCGCTGAGGAGATCGGGGGTCGTCAAGAGGTGAGAATAACCATATTTTTAATTTTTTTTTACTATTTTTAACATTCTATCTTTTACTATTGAGGCTGCATAGGCAGCATCAATAGTAAAAAGTTGGTCACACTTGTCAAGCACTATGCTTGACAAGTGTGACCAACCTGTCAATCACTTTTCCAAGCGATGCTTCAAATCGCTTGGAAAAGAGCAAGCATTCTGCAAGCTAAAAACGCTTGCAAAATGCTTGTGTTTTGTGGGAAAATGCATGTGAATTCCGCATGCATTTTACCCGCGGCAGGGAGTTGCGGAAATGCTGCGGACATAAATATGCGAAAATAAAGACACTTTTATGTTGAACTTTCTATGGCTCCTGCCTATCTGTCACACTTTATCAACCCCAGCTGCTCTACATATGTTGGAGAATGCGGGCAGTGTGAATTGAGGCATACCCAAAGCAAGTTGCACGTCCGTGGTGGCAGGCATGCCATTTCCCCAATTCTACCTTTGATAGAGCCCCAGTGGGGACTTCACCCTTATTATTTCTACAGCCGTACTCTTCTCATCTTTCAGTGAGGTTTAACAAAGACCCGGGAAGGGTCGAAACGTAACCTTGCCTCCATTTTTTTCTAATTTCCGTTGTGTTTTTATTGTACATGTAATAAACACAGTAACTTTTTGCAACTTCCTTGATTGTGCGCGGCTGTTTCTGTGGCACCCCAGGAGTTTGGGTGCCACAGTAGAGCTGCCTTCATCTCGGGGAGGGTAGTGCTATGCCTGGAAACAACATAGATCTCTTTGGCAGGTAATCTCACACACAACACCTTCTGAATCCAGGCCAGGAGGGGGAGCTCAAAACCCGGTTTTAGGGCAGCTTCCCTTAATAAAAATCCTAGTCTGGAGGAGGAGTCAGTTCAGTTCAGTCTGGAGCAGACAGGAAAGGAGCAGAGGAGAGATTGAGAGCTCAGGGAGGCTGCAATAGGGCCTCCTGTGAGCCAGAGCGCAGAAACCTGGCACCTTGAGCCCGAGGTCGTGGGGGACTATAAGTCGCATGACAGAACCAGAGGGCATAGTACTATACATAAATTGTCCGTATTAAGCCTATGGTACAGCAGCATTCTGGAGTCACCGTGCAGAGACCGTAGAAGGAACGGCTCAAGCTGCCTACCATACAGGTACTGTCCCAGGACAGGAAAGAACGAGGACCTTGTTAGGATATTTCAGGCAGCAAGGGACTAATAGTGAGCACAAAGTGGAAGGCTCCCAACCTGATCTGCCAAGGGGACTGCTTCTTGTTTCCGGGCTAACTGGACTCCTGTACCTGTTGCCGGTGCCCTGGACTGTGGCCTGCTACCAACAGTAAACCAGGTAAATACTGCAACCCTGAGTCCTCTGTTATTTACCGGCAACACATCATCCCTGTCATATACCTTGGAAGCCCTGGGGACTCTGCTTCACCTGTGGGAAGTGTCACCATCAGCCGCCATACCATCACCCCAGCGGACCCCTTTAAGCGGCATCAGTCCCTACTGACCGAGAACCACAGGTGGCATCACGAAAATAGACTTTCACAATACCCCTTAAAAAACCATTCCCCTTTAATTGAGTCCCAGGGCCACAGACCGGGTCGCAGCCACTGTGACATCCTCTTTAAGAGCGACCGGACCCAGTACCGAGTACCCCACTGCCCTGGTGGGCGACTCATTTCCTCTCTCAGCTAATTTGTTGGGCTTGCCCAAGTTCAGCCAGCACCTCCCACATAGCAGAGTGCGCTTCATTTACTTTTTCTCTTGGATGATATCACCATCTTTAGTACTGACTGGCATACCTGCTTGTCCCGGGTACAAGCAGTAGGGAATTCGCTCAGAGCAGCGGGCTTGCCAGTAAATACAAAAAAAATGTGCAATAGTTCTTGAGGAAGCCCAGTACTTAGGGTATGTGATCGGCCGTAGGGTTTTCAAACCCCAAATAAATAAAATCGAGGCCATTCAGTACTGGCCCCGGCCTATTACTACTAGACAGGTGAGAGCATTCCTCTGCATCATTGGGTATTATCGATGGTTCATACCTAATTTTGTTGGGAGACCAGCACTCCTGACCAATCTCTTAAAGGGTAATCAGTCAGTCATGGTCTGGTGGAACCCTCAGACGAAAGAAGCGTACCAATCTATAAAGTTGGCGTTGCACGGACAGCCAGTCCTTACTAGCCCCAACTTCAAGAAATACTTTATCGTGCAAACTGATGCCCCTGACGGCCTGGGAGCGGTCCTGTCACAGGAGGTGAATGGAGAAGAACATCTGATCACCTACCTGAGTAGGAAACTTACCCTGGCTGAGAAAAATTATAGCATAGTGGACAAAGGAGTGTCTGGCCATTAAATGGGCCTCGGAGTCCCTACACTATTATTTGTTTGGGCAACAGTTTCGCTTGGTGACAGATCATTCACCCTTGGTCTGGATGACAAATGCCAAGGAGAAGAATGCTCAGGTCACCAGATGGTTCCTGTCACTACAAAACTTTAGTTTCACAGTCGAACATCGTGCCGGGAAGGTGCAGGGAAATTTGGATGGTGACAAATGTTCAATCCCACAAGTTTGAACAGAGGGGGGATATGTGAGGTAGTGAGGGGGATCATATATGAGGGTCGATATGTGTCCCCCAGGTTACCTTAGGCATTACCACTACAGTACCCACACAGCAGCATCAGTACTTTTAACAATCTATGCATTTTACACATTTCACATCATACAATAAAATGCACTAAAACCTTAGGCAATATTCATACAATTGTTGTCTTCAGGAGCAGGTATCTGACTGTCTCTGTCACACCCTTACATGGTCTCATATGTTAGGGAAAATGTTCCCCCCCCTTTAGACATACAAGGCCCATATATTCACATCCAATCCCGTTAGGCCCTAGTTTAGTAAAAAGAATATCCATTTCCAGCTTAATTAAATAAACAGCCATTTATTTATTAGTGCATAATCAAGAATAAAATATAGTTCTTTAATAATGTGCAATCATGTCATTTACATTAAAGTCTACCACATTTGTAAGAAAAAAAAAAATAATAAAGTATTTTATTAATAGCATCACATTTAGAAAAAAACAGATATTTTTGACAAATGTATAAAATCATGAAATGTCTAGAAAGACAGTGAGTGGTTTAACCATTAACACTAACACAATAAACAACAGTGAACGAAAGTCACATAAATACGAGAGCATGAGGATCCAGTGTCAAGTGCAGCAAGTCATGAGCACTGCATTGTGAGACTGGCAATAAGGACGCAACCCTAAACCCAGCCACACTTTACTTACTCAGCCAACAGATCTCGCTCCTGGCATTGCTGTGCCTTGCTCGGCTTAAATGTGCATGTGCAGAGAAAAGGGGTACAAGCTCATTTACCCTGAGAATGGCCAGGGTAACATAAACATCATCATTGGTATTTCCCATCAAATTTCATAGGTTTGGCAGTAGATAAGAGCAAATTGCCTTACATAACCCTGGTCCACGGTTCAGGTTAGAGCTCTCCGGCCCTTGGAATCCTTGGAAGAAGACTTGGCTTATGAATAGCCTGGCTGGTGAGACATCACTTGTGTGCCACACACAGCGCAGATGAGGTCCCTCCAGGCCAACAAATCAATGTAGGAAATTCGCACAGCTCCTGTCCACAGCCAGATAATACTGAGCTGGATCGTGGATCGGGGTTGTGTGAAGTGATCCACTTATCTCTATTTGGCAGACTTTATTCTAATGTGAATTTTCAGGTTTAACCTATCATCGGCAGATCACTAGGTATTTTATGTGGATAATTTTTAGACACCTAAAAACATTGCCATATATAGTATTCAGATAGTAGTTGTCAATATAGATTATATATACAGATGCAAATGTATTCAAACCTCACAGCAAATTATGTTTAATAGCAAAAATAACAAACTGTTTGCTGTTTGCAATAAACCATTCAAAGAATTTTTCACAACTTTTTCTGTAACTGAACCTTGGTGGACTTTGACATGTGATTGGCATCATTCTCCTGTTGGAATATCCAGCAATGACACCTAAGTTCAGTCTCCTCACAGGAGGCACAATGTTTTCACCAAGGTTTTCCTGATATTTGATTGAATCCAACTTGCCCTCCAGTGGCTGCAGATTTCTAGTGATAGAGGAAGCAAAACAGCCCCAGAGTGAGTTACCATATTGCTTCACTGTAAAAAAAAGGAATTTTCATCACCATATGCTTCATTCTTTCTCCTCTAGACACACTGCTGATTCATAGGCCCGAAAAGTTCTAGAAGCAGCGTTGCCAACTTGACTTTTATTTTTTCTGTCCGACTTATCAAAAAATCAGACACCCAAGATCTTTTACAGACACATTGGAAAACCTTAATAAATCATTGTGAGTATAAGTGATACAGACCTGCAGCCCATAATTCTGATGTAAAGACATGAGCTGCCTTCACTGTAAAATGATGAGAATTACAGTCAAAATATGTATAAGTTTCCGCAGCGTAAAAAAAAAATCAGACTCCTTAATTTTTTTCTGGACAAGACTAAAAAGAGCCCTATTCTTACCGACTGTCCTGTAATTTCTGGATGGTTTGCAACCCTGGCAAGAAGCCGATGTCCGGCTATGCATCATGTTTGCAGCAAGTCATACTAGCCAAAAGGTGCCCTACGACATATTAAAGACACTTTTCCTGAAGTGGTGAACACTTCTGAGACTACAGTAGTCTTTAGTATTAAAAGTGATATTTTGTGTTGAATTTGTAGAAACCACTTGTCATATTAATTGTTTTAAGGCATATAAAATGTTGTTTGAATGGTTTATTGCAAACAGTAGAAAGTTTGTAAAGTTTTGCCATTAACTGCTTTGCGACCACCAATGGTAGATAAACATAAGTGCTTGCAGGGCTTTGTGCAACGCTGACATTTGTGTATGGTTGGTGGTTTTGCTTTAATCGTGACCTTATAAAGCGGGGATTCCGATGCTGATGGCTTGCTGTGACCCGTGATCTCATCAAGACCTGATTGGTTTAGGTCTTGATGATGTCAGCGTCATGCCAGCCAATAGGAGCAATCACTGTATTATTGTAGTAACAAATTATCCTGGGTGATTTCAATCATAAAATGCTCTTTATCCTCTAATCTTCTGTCAGTGAGTGACCAGAGGAGAAACAATCTGACAAGTGCTGCAGACAAGAGCTGTATCAATCAGCAATCTTGTCATATAGTAAAAAAACAGACAAAGTACTCACTTAAAGTTAGGGTTAGGCTTAAAGTTAGGGTTAGGCTTAAAATTAGGGTTAGGCTTAAAGTTAAGGTTAGGTTTAAAGCTAAGGTTAGGCTTGTTCGCAATTGTTTTGCCAATAATTTATTAGTAGTCACATAAATTAGTTACGTCAGTTAGTCACGTCAATTAGATGGTTTATTGTATACTATATACATAATTTGATAAAGGTAATGTGTACTAAAATATAACGAATACTGTTGAGTGTTCTATTGTTTTAGAAATTATATAGGTTTACATACATTGATAAATTGATTAAAAAAAATATAAAAAGTAAGTAAATGGCCCATCATTCTTAAACTGCACAGGAGGTGTATGCACTTTTATGTTCTGACAATGAAGAAAGTGCAGTGTCAGATGGCAATATGGATTTTGAGGGCTTTAGTAGTGGCGACATTGATAGCTCCGAAATGAGCAGTGATTCTGGTCGATCCTCAAACACAAGGACCACTAGAAGAAGGGCAAATAGTACTGCTGGAGAAACATCTCCAAATCAGGGAACACTGCTCAGTACAAGCTCTGTCCCTAGTACTAGTGAATTGGCGCATGTCTATGTACAAGGGGCTTTGCCACTTGATGTACCATTTTCTAGATGGGAATCTTTGGATTTGGCTACTCCATTTATCCATGATTTTAATGCTATTCCTGGTATAAATGTGGCGGTGGAAGATTTTTGACCTATTCATTTTTTAAATTTGTTTATGACAGATAGCTTGCTAGAGCGTATTGCAAACAAATTTATACACTTCACAATTTATCAGTCAGAATCCGCGATCCCATTATGCTAGGTCAAATTTATGGATGCCAACTAATCTTCTGTAAATGAAACATTTTTAGGGGCTTACATTCGCTATGGGGCTTGTTAAAAAAAAAATGAGCATTCGGTCCTACTGGTTCAACCGCCCTGTTCAAGCAACCCCTATGTTTTCTGTAGTTCTTCCGAGGACCCGCTATGAAATGTTTATGAGATTTGGGCATTTTGATGACAATAGTCAATGCCTGCCCAAAAATGCCCCAGAACATGACAGACTATATAAAATCAGATCCATCATCGGAGACTTGACAGAAAAGTTCTTAAGGCTCTACTCGCCAACACAAAACATTTCCAATGATGAGTCCCTTGTAAAATTCAAAGGAAGACTGCACAGCAAGCAATTTATTCCATCTAAGAGTCCAAGGTTTGGAATAAAGGTCTATAAAATGTGTGAGAGTTCAACAACATATACATTAGTTTTTTGCATTTATGTAGGTAAAGATAGCCAACTAAACCCACCAGGATGCCCTACTTATCTGTCAACATCTGAAAAACCATTTGGGAGCTGATAAGTCCATTTTTACAAAAAGGCTACAATCTGTATGTTGACAACTACTACACAAGAATACCCCTATTTAAAAGTCTGGTTGAACACAACATAGTAGCTTGTGGAACCATTCGTAAAAACCATCATGGGTTTCCACAATCATTGGCTAATGAAAAGTTCCAAAAGGGGCAGTCAGAGACTGAACACAATGGAGAGCTGCTTGCCCTTAAAATATTTTTATCCTCATCTCAATCCACACAGATGCCACATGTCCACTACTCCAAAGCAAAAACCTGTGTCAGTCCATGATTACGACAAATAGATGGGGGGGGGGGGGGGGGTGGACCTTGTAGACCAGGTTCTACAGCCATACCAGGTATCAAGAAAATCTTGTACTTGGTATAAAAATTTTGTCATTTATTTGTTTCAAGTGCCCACATATAATTATTTTGTGTTATACAAAAAAGCTGAAAATTCAGATACTTTCAAAAGACTCACTCACAAAAAGCAGGAAATTCAGATACTTTCAAAAGACTCTCCGAGTGACATTTTATTGCATTCATTCCAGCAACAGAAGCAAGAAAGAACCCCAAGAGAAGATGGTGTGTATGTTCAAAAACAGGAATGAGGCATGATACCCGCCATTATTTCCCACAATGCCCATCATTACCAGCCTTATGAATCACTGACTGCTTTAAAACACAGAACCACATTTTTAAACTGTATTAACCCCTTTATGACCGATGACATATAGGTACATCATACAGTAGGTTGCCTCCCCCTCTTTCGTGCAGGCTCTGGCGCTGAGCCTGCACCTTTTCCGGCACTTGACAGCTGATCTGATCAGCAGACATGTTCCTCTAACAGCCACTTGTGGAATTGCGATCCATGCGCGGCTATTAACATGTTAAATGCCACTGTCAAACTCTGACAGCTGCATTTCACTTGCGCAAATCAGATGTGCATTATTAGCTCTGCCCATCAGCACCCCTGTCACATGACCGTGAGGCGCCGATGGGTTGGCATGATGACTCAGGGTCTGCAGGAGACCCCTGTAGTTGTCATTGCTGAACTGCTATGAGTGCTGCCCCATGGCTGGCACTCACACAAGAAGAGCATTTTTGCTACACATATTTGGTATCGCCACATTCAGAAATGCACAATCTATCAAAATATAAAAAGAATTAATCCAATTGGTAAACGGCATAACGAGAAAAAAAATCAAAATGCAAAAATTAGTTTTTTTAGTCCCTGCAATATTGCAATAAAATGCAATAAGGGGCAATCAAAACATGTGACTGACATCTTTATATCTATCTATTCTATGTGTATATACTGTATGTATTCTATCTATTCTATTCTCGCGGGTCACGCTGTGATTTTACTGTACGTAGCTATTAAATTACTGGCTTTTCAAAGGAAATGGGTGTATACAAATCAGAAGGCACTCACATGGTCCAAGTACTGTGCAATTTTTTTTATCACATCCATTGACTTGCATTGGTCAGTCTCGACTGATATACGTAGCAAGTCGCAGTATGCTACGATTTTTTTTTCTCAGTCCGATTTCAGCTGATCACAGATGAGCTGTAACTCACAGATTAATATTGGTCACAGTGCAATATGATTTATCGGATTGCACTTGTCCGTTTTTCTCGCAGATGAGTATGAGCCATAAAACTTCCACTGCGTGCTTGTATCTGGAAATCATCCATGGAATAAAAATGTCACTCTCATAGATTAATTCCCAGAGGGGTGTCATTTCCAAAATGGGGTCACTTCAGGGGGGATTCTGCTGTTCTGGCACTTAGAGATGAAAAGTGCCAGAACAGCAGAATTCCCCCTGAAGAGACCCCATTTTGGAAATTGCATTCCTCTGGGAATTCATCTACAGGTGTAGTGACCATTTACCTATGTACCTATTTTCCAATGTTAAAATGTAAAATCTGGGGTTAAAACAACATTTTAGTAGTAAAAATGTGAATTTTTTTTATTCACAACTCAAAGGTATAAAATTCTATGGAATAGCTGTGGTTTCAGTATGCTCACTGCACCACTGGATTAATTAATTCAGGGAGTAGGTGGTAAAATGAGGGGGTTCTGCTTTTCTGGCACCTCAGGGGCTCTGACAATGTAAAATGTCACCCTACAAGCCATTCCAGCAAAATCTGTTCTCCAATATGGCACTCCTTACCTTCTGAGTTTTGCACTGTGGCTGAAATTTAGATGTAATTTCCAACCACATATGGGGTATAGGTGCACTCAGGAGAAATTGCACAACAAATTTTGGGGTCCATTTTTGTGAGAAAAATGTTTTGTTTTTTTTTCATTTTCCCATCTCAACATGATAAAATACTGTGAAGGCCCTAGGGGTTCAAGGTGCTCACCACACATCTAGATAAGTTCCTTGAGGGGTCTAGTTTCTAAAATGGGTCACTTGTGGGGGTTTTCCACTGCTTAGGCACATCGGGGCTCTCCAAACGCGACATGGTGTCCGCTATCGATTCCAGACAATTTTGCATTCCAAAAGTCAAATGATGCTCCTCATCTTTTGAGCCCTGGCGTGCTCCTAGACAGTACTTTTCCACCACATATGGGAGGATCTGTGTACTCAGAAGAAATTGCACAACAAATTTTGGGGTCCATTTTTTTCTTGCTACCCTTTTGAAAATGCAAAATTTGGAGCTAAAGTAACATTTTTGTGGGAAAAAAGTAAAACTTTCATTTTTTCCTTCCACATTGCTTTTGTCCCTGTTAAGCACCTGAAGGGTTAATATACCTCTTGAATGTGGTTTTGAGCACCTTGTGAGGTGCTGTTTTTAGAATGGTGTCACTTTTGGGTACTTTCTGTCATATAGGCCCCTCAAATTCACATGTGATGTGGTACCTAAAAAAAATAATTGGTTTTGTAAATTTTGATATAAAAATGAGAAATTGCTGATCAAAATTTAACCCTTTTAACTTTCTTACAAAAAAGAATTATATTTAAAAAATTATGCTGATGTAAAATAGACATGTTCGAAATGTTATTTATTAACTATTTTGTGTGATGTATCTCTCTGATTTAAGGGTATAAAAATGTCTAAAATAAAAAAGCTTCATCTTCTAAATTATTGCTATATTTCCAATATTTTCATAAATAAATGTTAGTTATATTGAACAAATTTTACCACTACCATGAAGTGCAATATGTCACAAAAAGCAATCTCAGAATCAGTGGAATCTGTTGAGGCGTTCCAGAGTTATTACCCCATAAAGGGACGCTGGTCAGAATTTAAAAAATTGGCCTGGTCATGAGGATAAAAGCAGGCTCTGACGCGAAAGGGTTAAACCCAATTTGCAAAGGGATTGAGCAGTATAAATACTATATACAAATATAACACTACTGTTTTTAGTCAGAACCACAAGCTCACTATCACCAACCTTTTTTTGCACATAAATATAGGTGAGATCTTGTGCATATATCCATTTAATAGGTCCTCGGTTCATCTACTTAGCACAATCCTTGGAACAAATTTACAGTTTACTATTAATTATCTTAACAACTAATCAGCGGCTCCATCAGTATTTATTTGCTCAGTGCAAACAAAAAAACATATTTCTAATTGTTATGTACATTATATGGTACTACCAAACAAAAAAACCTACCCCTAAAAACATGAATCTTTATTAATAATCACAGATAATACCAATAATCAAGAAAAATAGATAGAAAACATCCTACCAGGGATTCCCAGCCCTGGATTAAGGATAACAGCCTCTATCAGGAAAATCAGCTGTTCTCCTATTGATTTGAATAGGAGGCAGATGTGTAAGACCCTGCCCCGGCCACTATCTGAAGGCGGAGCAGCTCTGCCGCACAAAACACCAGGAACAGCTGATCGGCAGGGGTGCTGGGTGTCGGACCCTGACGGATCAGACATTGATGGCCCATCCTAAGGATAAGCCATTAATGAAAAAGTAGTGTCCCACCGCCTGGGACCACCAGCGGTCAGCTGTGGAGAAATCTTGCAGTGAATGCTCAATTTCCCTGCAGTGCCGCTACAAGGGAAATGAAGTGTTACAAATTGCTGATTCAGATCATTTGGTTCTGTGTATAATGCAGGACAAGGTCCTCATTCTGAACAAAAGATGAACAGAAAATCATCATAAGTGTAGTAATAAAAAAATATCATTTAATATTGCCTTTAATAACACATTGCCCAACAATGGTGGTGCCTTCATTCACTAAAGAGAAAACCATATTTATATATCTGTGTCCATGTACAAAAAAATGTATATTTTGTGTGGGGCAGATGATTTGTCTATAATACATTGTAGAAAGCAAAGTGGCAGAAGTGAAAAATGAACATAATTTTTGTAATAGCTTGTGTGTCATACGTGTCCGTTTTCAGGGCAGTTTCTAGCCCAAAAATGACACAGGGCGAGAGTAGGAAATTTCTCCCCCCCCCCCCCCCCCCCCCCGGCACCGAAAATAATAAACATTATTTTTGTGGGCTTGAGTAATAAATAGAGAGCAGGCTTGTATCTTCCCTTTTTTTAATAAATTATAATTTGCCTTTAACTTATATAGAACTTGGGGAAAAGGGACAAGTATGCTAATTATTAACGGTGAGAACAAAGTTGTAGGTAAATAATATCTATTAATTATTTTGGAAACAGATCCTAAAAATTGTAGGTTGCAGATTTATGAGAAACTGACTCTTCTAGATTTAGCCGCTGCAAAAGCATTAATAGCTTCCGAATAATTCAGCTTTTCTGCCAGTTCATTTTCTAATTCCAGGTCACATTTACTAATCTCTTCTAAAAGGAGATTGGCGAGACTTTCCCCAGATGTATCAGTAGCAGGACGATAGCCAATAAAATGTTCCTTTATTGCTACGTGATCATCATCTATATCAACAAATCTTAAGGTGTATGACAACTGTTCAGTGTGACCTGCATCTTGTGTGCAGTCCAACATTATTGAAAAATACTTAGATCTTTTGGCTTTTTCTAGAATACATTTCTTCACCTGAGAGGCCATCAAGCAGATAATTTCATTTTGAATTAAATTTCCACAGTAATGTGTATGGATTTCCTGGGAAGTAATTCGTTTTAAATGATCTCTCATTACTGGTTCAAATTTTCCAAGAAGCTCTATAAGCCCAAGGAAATGTCCATTATTTGGTGTAAACAATGTATTTGACGATCCTCGAAAAGCTAAATTATTGGTTGCCAGGTATACAGTTACTGCCATAACTCTTTCCAACACTTCTCGCCTGGGTGAGGATGCCACCAGACTGCCAAAGATGAGGTAAGTCAGCTGGGCCCCCTCCCGGGTTTCATGCTGTGGGGCATGCCAAATCAGCATGCCCCAAGGGTGGTTGGGGGGGGGGCAGGTGTGGGGGTCCCCATCCAAAAAAAAAGGCTAGCCCAACCCATCCCATCCCTCAGACCCCCTCACCTGTTCAGTGTGTCAGTGCCCTCTGCCCTCTGAGTCTGAGCGCGCTCAGACTGCTAAATGGGGCTGCTGGGAAGGGAAGGACTAATCCATAGGCAGGGGGTGGGCATTTTTGCTATACTGCTACCACTGTCAGACTAGACTGCAGCCTGTCCTGTCCAGCATTGAAATTGGCAACAGCCAGGCAGCCTAGTCTGACAGTGATAGTGTGTGTGCTTAGCTCTTTGATCACTGTCTCAGGGAGCGCCCGTGCTCAGCCGAGAGCGCGGCGCCCCTGCTATCAGTGTGGGAGTGGCCGAGCTGCCTCATCCTGGCTGTTCATTCTCGCTGTTCATCCAGCGCGGAGCGGAGGTGAGTCATACCTCCCAACTTTTGAAGATGGGAAAGAGGGACAAAGTTTGCGGCGCGCTTTGCGCGCCGCGGCAAATTTTAGGCCACGCCTCTGACCACACCCATTCATAATTAGTCACACCCATATCCACATCCCAACCACACCCATTTAGCACTGCCGATCACACTGTTTCATATACAATAATTATAAACAAAAAAATATGGCCACACAGTGCCCCATACTGTATAATGGCCACACATGATGCTCCATACTGTATAATGAACACACATGACGCTCCATACTGTATAATGGCCACACATGATGCTCCATACTGTATAATGAACACACATGATGCTCCATACTGTATGACCGCACATGATGCTCCATACTGTATAATGACCGCACATGATGCTCCATACTGTATAATGAACACACATGATGCTCCATACTGTATAATGGCCGCACATGATGCTCCATACTGTATAATGAACACACATGATGCTCCATACTGTATGACCGCAAATGATGCTCCATACTGTATAATGACCGCACATGATGCTCCAGACTGTATAATGACCGCACATGATGCTCCATACTGTATAATGACCCCACATGATGCTCCATACTGTATAATGACCGCACATGATGCTCCATACTGTATAATGACCGCACATGATGCTCCATACTGTATGACCGCAAATGATGCTCCATACTGTATAATGACCGCACATGATGCTCCAGACTGTATAATGACCGCACATGATGCTCCAGACTGTATAATGACCGCACATGATGCTCCAGACTGTATAATGACCGCACATGATGCTCCAGACTGTATAATGACCGCACATGATGCTCCAGACTGTATAATGACCGCACATGATGCTCCAGACTGTATAATGACCGCACATGATGCTCCATACTGTATAATGGCCGCACATGATGCTCCATACTGTATAATGGCCACACATGATGCTCCATACTGTATAATGGCCGCACATGATGCTCCATACTGTATAATGGCCACACATGATGCTCCATACTGTATAATGACCGCACATGATGCTCCATACTGTATAATGACCGCACATGATGCTCCATACTGTACAATGACCGCACATGATGCTCCATATTGTATAATGACCGCACATGATGCTCCATACTGTATAATGACCGCACATGATGCTCCATACTGTATAATGGCCACACATAATGCTCCATACTGTATAATGACCGCACATGATGCTCCATACTGTATAATGACCGCACATGATGCTCCATATTGTATAATGACCACACATGATGCTCCATACTGTATAATGACATACAGGCACGCAGCTCACACACAGGCACGCAGCTCACACGCACGCAGCTCACAAACACATGCAGCTTTGACACAAATGCATCACACACGCAGCCATCACACACACACGCAGCCATCACACACACACACACGCAGCCATCACACACACACACACGCAGCCATCACACACACACACGCAGCCATCACACACACACACACACGCAGCCATCACACACATGCAGCCATCACACACACACGCAGACATCACACACGCAGCCATCACACACACACACACACGCAGCCATCACACACACACGCAGCCATCACACACACGCAGCCATCACACACACACAGCCATCACACACACACAGCCATCACACACACACAGCCATCACACACACACAGCCATCACACACACACAGCCATCACACACACGCAGCCATCACACACACGCAGCCATCACACACACACAGCCATCACACACACACGCAGCCATCACACACACGCAGCCATCACACACACGCAGCCATCACACACACGCAGCCATCACACACACGCAGCCATCACACACACACACGCAGCCATCACACACACACGCAGCCATCACACACACAGCCATCACACACACACACGCAGCCATCACACACACACACACACGCGCAGCCATCACACATGCAGCCATCACACACACACGCAGCCATCACACACACACACGCAGCCATCACACACACACACGCAGCCATCACACACACACGCAGCCATCACACACACACACGCAGCCATCACACACACACACACGCAGCCATCACACACACACACACGCAGCCATCACACACACACAGCCATCACACACACACACGCAGCCATCACACACACGCAGCCATCACACACACACACACGCAGCCATCACACACACACAGCCATCACACACACACACCCAGCCATCACACACACACACACGCAGCCATCACACACATCACACACACACAATCTCCTCTGTGATGCAGGGGCGGCTGATGTCCATGTGCAGCTCTCTGCTGAAGTCTTCAGTCTCCTGCTCACAGCTCTGCACTATCCCGGCACCTCCCCCGTCTCTCCTTCTCTGCCGGGATAGCAGCTAAGAGCAGAAGCCGGAGCTCCGTGCACACACAGCCAGAGGTAGTGAATCGCTGACCTTTCTTCTTGATTGCTGCAGGCTCTCTCCTTCAGCGTGGCAGCGCCGCACAGGGGGCGGGAGGGGGGGGGGTGTTGCGCGGGCGGTCAGGAGGCAGCTTTTATATAAAAAAAAAAAAAAACAGGCTCTCTCTACGTCCCGGAAGTGGGCGGGGCTTCACCGGCGGCCGCAAATTCGGGATTTTAAATGCCCGAAGCGGGACAGCGGGACCCCGGTGCCAAAGCGGGACTGTCCCGCTGAAATCGGGACGGTTGGGAGGTATGGGTGAGTGGCGGCGCCGAGGTGGCCGCAACCATTATGTGCGGTGCGGGGGGGGGGGCGCGGCGACGCGAGGCGATGATCTGACCGCTCAGCTGTCAGATTTGCAGCTGAGTTCGGGCAGGGCGCGCCCGCGCTCAGCACTGAGCGCGGCATCCGCGCCCCTGACAGCCCTTAAACAGCAGCAGCAGCGGGCAGGGGACCACCGGGGCCCGAGGCCTCTCCTGCGCCCCCCGGCCCCACGGCGCCCCGTGTGGCCGCCCTGCCCGCCCTGTTGAAGAAACGGCCCTGTCCGTTTTTACCATCAGTGTCATCCGTGTCCGTTCTTGCCATCAGTGTATCATCTGTGTTTCCATTTTCACTATCAATGTGTCATCAGTGGGTATGTTTTTATCATCAGTGTGTCATCTGTGTGTCCGTTTTTACCATCAGTGTGTCATCAGTGTGTCCATTTTTACCATCAGTGTGTCCATTTTTACCATCAGTGTGTCTTTCTGCACCACACCAGAGGATCCGGTCCGGAGTCAAAAACCAGTGAATCCCCCAGTACATAGTGTGTGCACTGGGGGGATTCATAAATCTGCAGTCACACAGAGTGCACAGCAATGGAAAAGAGGTGACAAAATGCACCCCTACCCCTAAAATATTACCACATAGATTGTGCTATAAAATTCTACCGCTAATACAGCATCGGGCTAATAAATTGAACACCGCAGCCATGACATGAGAGCGTGAATGTGTACTAGGCACAGTGAATGGCGCAGAGTAGTAGAAGTGGAATATGAGCAGAGCGGGGAGCAGTGGAGCCTTTCCTGCAGGATAGTCAGTGACGTCTACTGCTGGTATAGCAGTCAATAAATAAGGTGCTACGCTAAGCGCACCGGAGTGCTTAATCTTTACAGCAGCATCTCTCGCCTTACATCTATGACAGTTTACCCTTTTCCTTAGTTTTGTAATAAATATTCCCTTATTTCAATTTCTGTATTTTCCTTTTTCCTTCACTTTGTTTAGTACCCCATAAATCTGAATACTGTAATCTAGGGATCATTTATAAGCATATACACTATATCACAAAAGTGAGTACACCCCTGAAATTTTTGTAAATATTTTATTATATCTTTTCATGCAACATCGCTGAAGATTTGATACAATGTAAAGTAGTCAGTGTACAGCTTGTGTAATGGTGTAAATTTACTGTGCTCTCTAAATAACTCAACACACAGCCATTAACATCTATATCTCCAGTGTTGTCCGATGAAAAGACATATTATTATTATTTATTATTATAGCGCCATTTATTCCATGGCGCTTTACATGTGAGGAGGGGTATACATAATAAAAACAGGTACAGTAATCTTGAACAATACAAGTCACGAGTCACGACTGGTACAGGAGGAGAGAGGACCCTGCCTGCGAGGGCTCACAATCTACAAGACATATACAAAAATGTGAGGGGTGTACTCACTTTTGTGATATACTGTAGTAGAAAAACTTTACTTTATACCGCTGTATATTACCAGAGATATGCATTTTATCAAATTTAGTGTGTAAATGACCAGAAAGCTGAAATGTTTGGTATTCAAAGTCTGACGTTTTGCCGCAAAATGTCTTCTATACTGAACATCTGGATAACGGGCTAGTTCTATTACCCACTGCAAAATTATAGAGCACTTATGAGGTCACCCATTTTGGAGTTGGTTGTTCTTAGATATGGAATTGTTGTCTTTGCCATTTCTCATTGGGTTAAGAATGTGTGGTTTCTAATCACAAATTATATAATCTTTGGCCATCAATGGCATCTTATGTCAGGTGTCCATAAAATCCATAGTGAGGATGCAGAAGACACAGATTGTTGGTCCAAATAACAAGTCCGTATTTCAATAGTGACATCCATTATTGAATTTCTGAAAAAAAATACAAGACAAACTATTACTTTTTTTTTTACCTTTAAGTTTTTTTTTTTTTTCTCCCACTTTGGTCTGTTAAGGAAACCAATGATGGATCATTTGTCAGTCAGAAGAGCATATTATACCTGTAATTAAAGGGACTCTGTCAACTGAATTTGGAGGGAACAATTTTCAGCCATAGGGGCGGGGTTTTCGGGTGTTTGATTCACCCTTTCCTTACCCGCTGGCTGCATGCTGGCTGCAATATTGGATTGAAGTTCATTCTCAGTCCTCCGTAGTACACGCCTGCATAAGGCAAGATTGCCTTGTGCAGGCATGTACTACGGAGGACAGAGAATGAACTTCAATCCAATATTTCAGCCAGCATGCAGCCAGCGGGTAAGGAAAGGGTGAATCAAACACCCGAAAACCCCGCCCCTATGGCTGAAAATTGTTCCCTCCAAATTCAGGTGACAGAGTCCCTTTAAATGTTGAACTAAAGCAGTGCTCTGTAAAACTGCAAGGGGTCTATATGTTAAAGGTAATCTCTCATGAGGTTTTCTCACCTAATCTTAGAGTAGCATCATGTAGAGGCCCTGATTCCAGTGATATATCACTTACTGGGCTGTTTGCTGTAGGTTTGATAAAATCACTGTTTTGTCAGCTGGAGATTATCATTAGAGGACTAGTAAACCTGCTGTCAGGTAGTCCTCCATATTAATGAATTCTGTATAATCCCACCTCCACCACTAATTGGCAGCTTTCTGGGTACACTGTACATGGGCAGAAAGCTTCCAATCAGTGGTGTGGGGTGGGAGTGGGGGTGAAACAGATCTCAGCATTCAGAAAACTGCTAGATAAAATCAGTGTTATCAAAATGACATCAAACTGCTCAGTAAGTGACACATCACTGGAATCAAGGTCTGTGACCCTACATTATAATGCACTCAGATTACATAGCAAATACCTGGTGACAGATTCCCTTTAAATCCTAACATGTATTTGAGCATAGCCTTAAATAAATTATTGTCTAGTTACGTAATATTAGTTATTGATTTAAGTGGGAACAAAGTGAGTATACACCTGAGTTAAATAAACAACTTAGTAAAAGTGAGAAAAAAACATTTAATTGAATGGACTGTCCACCTTTGGGGACAATGTTTTCCATTGAATTTTCAGAATGAGCTCACTGACAGATTTTTTTCCCATTTAAATGCATTAACACTGTGTTCCAAATTATTATGCACATAATATTTCCTCATATTTTCTCTAAATTACCTATCTGAATTGCAGTCATTGTTATTTTCCAGTCATCTACTATTCTAGTATGATTGCAATGTTTTGGAACAAACTGCCTATGAAAACAGTATCTTTTTTTTTTTAAATAAACACTCAAAATGCATGTTCCAAATTATTATGCACAGCAGAGTTTTCAACCTTTTTTTTAAATTTTGAACAAAAAAATGGTCAATTGTGAAGTTATTAGCATTATCAGCTTATTACAAAATGAAATCAAACAGTTTTCAAGTGAAACCTTATCCTAGGTGATGTTACATTTACACATAGGACCCCTTGTTCGAAGGAAGCTTCTGAACTCTCTCGTCCATTGAATTTGTCAGTTTTTGGATGGTTTCAATTGTTTTGCATGTGGACAGAATACCCTCCCAGAGCTGTTGCTTAGATGTGAACTGCCTCCCGCCATCATAGACACTCCTTTTGATGAGGTTCTCAATGGGGTTGAGGTCAGGGAAAGATGGTGGCCACACCATAAGTTTGTCCTCCTTTATGCCCATAGCAGCCAGAGATGCAGATGTGTTTTTTGCAGCATGAGGCGGTGCATTATCATGCATGAAAATGATCTTGCTGCGGAAAGCACGGTTCTTCCTCTTGAACCATGGCAGGAAGTGTTGTTTTAGAAACTCCACATAGATTATGGAGTTCATCTTTACCCCTTCAGGGATCATAAAGGGGTCTACAATCTCTCTCCCCATGATTCCAGCCCAAAACAATACTCCACCTCCTCCTTGTTGGCGCCTTAGCTGTGTTTTCATGGGGTGTCCATCAACCAGCCATCCTCCACTCCATCCATCTGGACCATCGAGCGTTGCACGGCACTCATCGGTGAACAAAACAGGTTGGAAGTCAGTCTTCATGTATCGTTTGGCCCACTGGAGCCGTTTCTGCTTGTGTGCAGTGGATAGAGGTGGTCGACAGGATGGTTTACGCACAGCTGCAAACCTCTGAAGGACCCTGCATCTTCTTGTTCTGGGGACGTTGGAGGCACCAGCAGCTTCAAAAACTTGTCTGCTGCTATGACAAGGCATTTTTGCAGCTGCTCTTTTAACCTTACGCAATTGCCTGTTGGAAAGAGTCCTCAATTTTTCCTTATCAGCACGCACACCTGTGTGCTGGGAATCGGCTACATACTTCTTGATTGTGCGATGATCATGATGAAGTGTCTTGGCAATGTTGATTGTAGTCATGCCTTGACCTAAATACTCCACAATTTGTTGCTTCTCAGCAGCCGACACATCCTTTTTCTTTCCCATTCTGGCAAAAAATGTAGGCTGCTTAATAATGTGGAACAGCCTTCTTAAGTAGTCTTGCCTTTATTTGGACACACCTGCCAAACTAATTTGCACAGGTATCTGCAATTGCTTTCAGTGATATAAAGAGCCCTGACACACATCACCATCAATGAGTTTAAATGACAAACAAAAAAATTCTAACCTTATCATTCCTAAACTCTTTGTGCATAATAATTTGGAACACAGTGTATTTGGGGCTGAGTTTGCAACTGGGTTTCTCAGCAGTTCCGCGTCCTATTTCTTCCAGTACTGGTGCCCTGGATCTACCACTCAGTACTTCCACTGGTCCCATGAACTCAGTCCTGTTTAGGTCCATTACCTTTGGCGTTTTGCAAGCTCAGAGTTTTCCTGTGGAAGGCCACTCTGTCTCTTCGTTACTTCAAAGTCATGCTGCTCCCTTGTCCCTTAGTCCCCTTTTCTGTAGTTTACCCACAACGACTGCACTGCTCACAGACATTTCTTACTGGAACTTGTCCCTATCTAACTAACAACAGTAGGGCAGTTACTTTCCCTAGCATTAAACCAATCACTCTCTGGGCTACTAACATTGACTCTATCGTTACCCTAACCTCACTTATGACGGCACATACAACACACATAAATAAGGAAGCGGGATTCACTACACGCGAAATGCGCGTTGGGGTAGTTCACCGGGACCAGAACGGGACCTGCCGCACTGATATGGGTAATTTAATTTAACCTATTTTGTATGCACATCGTAGTCTGGCCATTGTTAGGCATGTGGCAATATTACGGGTATGGAATGCATTGGCCTCACTATTGTTAGAGTGCCACAGCTTATTTACATCTGATCAGACTTGATGGCAATGTTATAGCTGCACCTTGTTGCACAAGACACTTTAGTATACCCAGCAGTATCCTGTTCTGTGATCTTTGGTCATTGGATGCACTTATGGATCTATCACAAGATTTTACTTATTATGATATATGGTTTTATTGCTTCATGTAATAATTTTTCAATAAATATTATTTAAGATTATTATTATTTTTCTGGCAATTTTTGACTCACAGTTCTCCTCAGTTATATCACACATAAATAAAGGTTGCCTCTTCCAGGGGTATATATAGTATCCTTCTTGGTGGATTAGCATGACCCCAGTCCCACGTGCTTGGGACCCTGGAACCGAGAGTCCAAGTTCTTTAGGCCTGTAGGCCAACATTAATGCCCTGACAGTCCAGGTGGCACATCCCAACTCCTTCAACCCGGTAACTGTACTTCCGGGTCAGCACTGGCCCTGCTCTGCCAGGGCCCAAAAGCTCTCCATGAGGCTACAACCAGGTTGGAATGTCATGTCATTCTCCCCCTAGCTCTCCGCAAGCATATGAACTTGTGGAATGCCCACAGTCCATTGGGGGCATAGTGCCTTAATTGTTTTCTCCCTTGTCTGCTGGAATTCAGTCCTTGGCTGAGGGTGTTGGACCCTTCAGTGGCTGCAGCGTCTCTGCAATCCAGCAGGGGATATGCAATGAACACAATCAAACTGGGAAAGAGGGGGAAAACTTCACTTCCTTGGCCATTCGCATAAACACAAGGGAGTACTGAATCCTGTGGGTCACCTGACCCATTTAAGCTCTGTGCCAATGCACACACGTGTAACTGGCACAACTAGGCCCGCTCGTCATTTGACTCCTCTTCTTTTCTCGCTTAGGTGTCTGTGCTCAGACCCAGATTTCCTTGGCCTCTCTTCTCCTCACATACACCAACCAGTGCACTCCCTGGGCCACGTACACCAAGACCGAATTGGTGGCTGTCTCCGACAGTCCTGAGACCCTGCCATTGGAGGAGGCCCTACAAGAGCTGGGGTTTCTGACCCTGACCCTTGGGGGTGTGACGACCCTGGGTTCTGCCACCTCCTGGCAAGGCTAGTTAGTCTCTGACTCCTCTTTTCCATCGGCCCAGACCCGAGAGACTGTGATCGCAAACCAGCCCCTCGGTCCATCTTTCTGCAAGAACTAGACATGTTTGCCTTCCTGTAAACTGGGCACCTGCTGGAGGGATTGAGCATTGGCATAGACCTTGTGCCCAGTGTTTTATACCATGATAAAACCGTAGCCATGTGCAGGAGTAAAGTATCTCACTATCCAACGGGACATGTGCTGCATCAATTTTTCTCTGTCAGGCTGGCCCAGTAGCCACACTTTTTTGGCCTGAACCACCCACCTGACCTGGGTGGTGAGGGGTTAATTCCTGGTGTTGAGCTCTGCCCCCGAGCTCAGTGAAGGAGATTTTAGAGGCGGTTCTTTTGGCATGGGTGGGAGACTCACCGGTGTCCAAGGCTTCCAGGCTTTTGGCCCATCTGCCGGCTGCAAGCCAGGTTGCTGTTCATGGTCCTGACTCTGGCTTGGGCTGGGCCTGACTCTCTTTCAGCAAGCCACCAGGCTTCACCTCCTTCCTCACCATGTTCATGACCTGCCGTAGCTGTCCTCGGCTGCCCTGTTGTGAATTTGCTTTTTGCTCCCTCTAGTGGTTACTAGTTTTTTGACTCTGGTTTTTCTGTCTTTCCTTTTATCCGCACCTGGGTCGTTAGTTAGGGGTGTTGCTATATAAGCTCCCTGGACCTTCAGTTCTATGCCTGGCAACGTAGTTATCAGAGCTAGTCTGCTGTGCTCTTGTCTACTGATCCTGGTTCCAGTTATATCAGCTAAGTCTGCCTTTTGCTTTTTGCTATTTGTTTTGGTTTTGTATTTTTGTCCAGCTTGTTCCAAATCTATATCCTGACCTTTGCTGGAAGCTCTAGGGGGGCTGGTGTTCTCCCCCCGGACCGTTAGACGGTTCGGGGGTTCTTGAATTTCCAGTGTGGATTTTGATAGGGGTTTTGTTGACCATATAAGTTACCTTTCTTTATTCTGCTATTAGTAAGCGGGCCTCTCTGTGCTAAACCTGGTTCATTTCTGTGTTTGTCATTTCCTCTTACCTCACCGTCATTATTTGTGGGGGGCTTCTATCCAGCTTTGGGGTCCCCTTCTCTGGAGGCAAGAAAGGTCTTTGTTTTCCTCTACTAGGGGTAGCTAGATTCTCCGGCTGGCGCGTGTCATCTAGAATCAACGTAGGAATGATCCCCGGCTACTTCTAGTGTTGGCGTTAGGAGTAGATATATGGTCAACCCAGTTACCACTGCCCTATGAGCTGGATTTTTGTATTCTGCAGACTTCCACGTTCCTCTGAGACCCTCGCCATTGGGGTCATAACAGTTTGCCAGGCCAGTATTAAATGTTTAATGCATTGCAGAAGAGGGATTATAAGAAAGAAGATTCTGAGTTTTTTTTTTCTTTTTCCCCTTTACCTCAGAGTGGCTATGCTTGCTGCAGACATGAATGTCCAGACCTTGATTACAAGTGTGGACCAGCTGGCTACTCGTGTGCAGGGCATACAAGATTATGTTATCAGAAATCCTAGGTCAGAACCTAAAATACCGATTCCTGAACTGTTTTCCGGAGACAGGTTTAAGTTTAGGAATTTCGTGAATAATTGTAAATTGTTTTTGTCCCTGAGACCCTGTTCATCTGGAGATTCTGCTCAGCAAGTAAAAATTGTTATTTCGTTCTTACGGGGCGACCCTCAGGATTGGGCTTTTTCGCTGGCGCCAGGAGATCCGGCATTGGCTGATCTTGATGCGTTTTTTCTGGCGCTCGGTTTACTTTATGAGGAACCCAATCTTGAGATTCAGGCAGAAAAGGCCTTGCTGGCTATGTCTCAGGGGCAGGACGAGGCTGAAGTGTATTGCCAAAAATTTCGGAAATGGTCCGTGCTGACACATTGGAACGAGTGTGCACTGGCCGCTAATTTTAGAAATGGCCTTTCTGAAGCCATTAAGAATGTTATGGTGGGTTTTCCCATTCCCGCAGGTCTGAATGATACTATGGCACTGGCTATTCAAATTGACCGGCGGTTGCGGGAGCGCAAAACCGCAAATTCCCTCATGGTGTTGTCTGAACAGACACCTAATTCGGTGCAATGTGATAGAAAAACCGCAAATTCCCTCATGGTGTTGTCTGAACAGACACCTGATTTAATGCAATGTGATAGAATCCTGACTAGAAATGAGCGGAAAATTCATAGACGCCGGAATGGCTTGTGCTACTACTGTGGTGATTCTACACATGTTATCTCAGCATGCTCTAAACGTATAGCTAAGGTTGTTAGTCCTGTCACCGTTGGTAATTTGCAACCTAAATTTATTCTGTCTGTAACTTTGATTTGCTCACTGTCATCTTATCCTGTCATGGCGTTTGTAGATTCAGGTGCTGCCCTGAGTCTCATGGATCTCTCATTTACTAAGCGCTGTGGTTTTACTCTTGAACCATTAGAAAATCCTATTCCTCTTAGGGGTATTGATGCTACACCATTGGCAGCAAATAAACCGCAGTATTGGACACAGGTTACCATGTGCATGACTCCTGAACACCGCGAGGTGATACGTTTCCTGGTTTTACATAAAATGCATGATTTGGTTGTTTTAGGGCTGCCATGGTTACAGACCCATAATCCAGTCCTGGACTGGAAGGCTATGTCAGTCTCAAGTTGGGGCTGTCGTGGTATTCATGGGGATTCCCTGCCTGTGTCTATTGCTTCCTCTACGCCTTCGGAAGTTCCGGAGTATTTGTCTGATTATCAGGATGTCTTCAGTGAGTCTGAGTCCAGTGCACTGCCTCCTCATAGGGACTGTGACTGTGCTATAGATTTGATCCCAGGCAGTAAATTTCCTAAGGGAAGACTGTTTAATCTGTCGGTACCTGAACATACCGCTATGCGTTCATATATCAAGGAGTCTCTGGAGAAAGGACATATTCGTCCGTCTTCTTCCCCTCTTGGTGCGGGATTCTTTTTTGTGGCAAAAAAGGACGGATCTTTGAGACCTTGTATTGATTATCGGCTTTTAAATAAGATCACTGTCAAGTTTCAGTATCCTTTACCGCTGTTGTCTGACTTGTTTGCCCGGATTAAGGGTGCCAAGTGGTTCACCAAGATAGACCTTCGTGGTGCGTACAACCTTGTGCGCATTAAGCAAGGTGATGAATGGAAAACCGCATTCAATACGCCCGAAGGTCATTTTGAGTACTTGGTGATGCCTTTTGGGCTCTCCAATGCGCCTTCAGTTTTTCAGTCCTTTATGCATGACATTTTCCGGAAGTATCTGGATAAATTTTTGATTGTTTATCTGGATGATATTTTGTTTTTTTCTGATAATTGGGATTCGCATGTGGAGCAGGTCAGGTTGGTCTTTAAAATTTTGCGTGAAAATTCTTTGTTTGTCAAGGGCTCAAAGTGTCTCTTTGGTGTACAGAAGGTTCCCTTTTTGGGGTTCATTTTTTCCCCTTCTGCTGTGGAGATGGACCCAGTCAAGGTCCGAGCTATTCTTGATTGGACTCAGCCCTCGTCAGTTAAGAGTCTTCAGAAGTTCTTGGGCTTCGCTAACTTCTACCGTCGTTTTATCGCTAATTTTTCTAGCATTGTGAAACCTTTGACGGATATGACCAAGAAGGGCTCCGATGTAGCTAACTGGGCTCCTGCTGCCGTGGAGGCTTTCCAGGAGTTGAAACGCCGGTTTACTTCGGCGCCTGTTTTGTGCCAGCCTGACGTCTCACTTCCCTTTCAGGTTGAGGTGGATGCTTCGGAGATTGGGGCAGGGGCCGTTTTGTCGCAGAGAGGCCCTGGTTGCTCTGTTATGAAACCTTGTGCCTTTTTCTCTAGGAAGTTTTCGCCTGCCGAGCGAAATTATGATGTGGGCAATCGGGAGTTGTTGGCCATGAAATGGGCATTTGAGGAGTGGCGTCATTGGCTCGAGGGTGCTAAGCATCGTGTGGTGGTCTTGACTGATCACAAAAATCTGATGTATCTCGAGTCTGCTAAACGCCTTAATCCGAGACAGGCCCGCTGGTCATTGTTTTTCTCCCGCTTTGATTTTGTTGTCTCGTATTTACCAGGTTCAAAGAATGTGAAGGCCGATGCTCTTTCTAGGAGCTTTGTGCCTGATGCTCCTGGAGTCGCTGATCCTGTTGGTATTCTTAAAGATGGAGTTATCTTGTCAGCTATTTCTCCGGATCTGCGACGTGTGTTGCAGAGATTTCAGGCTGATAGGCCTGAGTCTTGTCCACCTGACAGACTGTTTGTCCCGGATAAGTGGACCAGCAGAGTCATTTCCGAGGTTCATTCCTCGGTGTTGGCAGGTCACCCGGGAATTTTTGGCACCAGAGATCTGGTGGCCAGGTCCTTTTGGTGGCCTTCCTTGTCAAGGGATGTGCGGTCATTTGTGCAGTCCTGTGGGACTTGTGCTCGAGCTAAGCCTTGCTGTTCTCGTGCCAGCGGTTTGCTCTTGCCCTTGCCTGTCCCGAAGAGACCTTGGACACATATCTCCATGGATTTCATTTCTGATCTTCCGCTATCTCAGGGCATGTCCGTTATCTGGGTGATATGTGATCGCTTTTCCAAGATGGTCCATTTGGTTCCTTTGCCTAAGCTGCCTTCCTCTTCCGATCTGGTTTCTGTGTTTTTTCAGAACGTGGTTCGTTTGCACGGCATCCCTGAGAATATTGTGTCAGACAGAGGATCCCAGTTCGTTTCCAGGTTCTGGCGATCCTTTTGTAGTAGGATGGGCATTGATTTGTCGTTTTCGTCTGCTTTCCATCCTCAGACTAATGGACAGACGGAGCGAACTAATCAGACTTTGGAGGCTTATTTGAGGTGTTTTTTCTCTGCTGATCAGGACGATTGGGTGACATTCTTGCCGTTGGCTGAGTTTGCCCTTAATAATCGGGCTAGTTCCGCCACCTTGGTTTCGCCTTTTTTCTGCAACTCTGGTTTCCATCCTCGTTTTTCTTCGGGTCATGTGGAGCCTTCTGACTGTCCTGGGGTGGATTCTGTGGTGGATAGGTTGCAGCAGATCTGGAATCATGTGGTGGACAACTTGAAGTTGTCACAGGAGAAGGCTCAGCGCTTTGCCAACCGCCGCCGCGGTGTGGGTCCCCGACTACGCGTTGGGGATTTGGTATGGCTTTCTTCCCGCTTTGTTCCTATGAAGGTCTCCTCTCCCAAATTTAAACCTCGTTTTATTGGGCCTTACAAGATATTGGAAATCCTTAATCCTGTATCTTTTCGTCTGGATCTTCCTGTGTCGTTTGCTATTCACAATGTATTTCATAGGTCCTTGTTGCGGCGGTACATTGTGCCTGTAGTTCCTTCTGCTGAGCCTCCTGCTCCGGTGTTGGTTGAGGGCGAGTTGGAGTACGTGGTGGAGAAGATCTTGGATTCTCGCCTCTCCAGGCGGAGGCTTCAGTACCTGGTCAAGTGGAAGGGCTATGGTCAGGAGGATAATTCCTGGGTGGTCGCCTCTGATGTTCATGCGGCCGATTTAGTTCGTGCCTTTCATGCCGCTCATCCTGATCGCCCTGGTGGTCGTGGTGAGGGTTCGGTGACCCCTCACTAAGGGGGGGGTACTGTTGTGAATTTGCTTTTTGCTCCCTCTAGTGGTTACTAGTTTTTTGACTCTGGTTTTTCTGTCTTTCCTTTTATCCGCACCTGGGTCGTTAGTTAGGGGTGTTGCTATATAAGCTCCCTGGACCTTCAGTTCTATGCCTGGCAACGTAGTTATCAGAGCTAGTCTGCTGTGCTCTTGTCTACTGATCCTGGTTCCAGTTATATCAGCTAAGTCTGCCTTTTGCTTTTTGCTATTTGTTTTGGTTTTGTATTTTTGTCCAGCTTGTTCCAAATCTATATCCTGACCTTTGCTGGAAGCTCTAGGGGGGCTGGTGTTCTCCCCCCGGACCGTTAGACGGTTCGGGGGTTCTTGAATTTCCAGTGTGGATTTTGATAGGGGTTTTGTTGACCATATAAGTTACCTTTCTTTATTCTGCTATTAGTAAGCGGGCCTCTCTGTGCTAAACCTGGTTCATTTCTGTGTTTGTCATTTCCTCTTACCTCACCGTCATTATTTGTGGGGGGCTTCTATCCAGCTTTGGGGTCCCCTTCTCTGGAGGCAAGAAAGGTCTTTGTTTTCCTCTACTAGGGGTAGCTAGATTCTCCGGCTGGCGCGTGTCATCTAGAATCAACGTAGGAATGATCCCCGGCTACTTCTAGTGTTGGCGTTAGGAGTAGATATATGGTCAACCCAGTTACCACTGCCCTATGAGCTGGATTTTTGTATTCTGCAGACTTCCACGTTCCTCTGAGACCCTCGCCATTGGGGTCATAACACCGCCCTTCTCCTTGCCCTACTCCACCATCTCTGTTTCTTACTGCTTCCTCGCCAATGTACATCCCATGAATCGTGTCGTTTCTTCTGCAACCTCAGGCCTGTCATGGTCCCTCATCTTTCACTGGGTGGAGTTTGCCCTGACTCACCAGCCCATTTCTTGAATGTTGCTGCTCATTTCCTTGGGCCACACCTTGCTGGGCGGATCTTCTCCTTTCACTTCACTCTGCAACGACTGTCACTCCCTGATGTGGGCGGGTGCTTTTGGTTGTGGTATTCCCTTTCATTGGTTTGCCTGATTAAGGATTAGACTCCGCCTTGCACATTTTTGCTTCTGGCTCATCCATGATGGGTGGATTTGTCTCGCCCTTTTGCTACACTCACCGTCATTTTGAAGTCCTTGCACAGCACCATCTTAGACTGTCCAGCAGTCACCATCTTGCTTGTCACCCAAGTGTTCTTTGCACTGCACGGTCCTGACAAATGCAACACTCGCCAAGTGTAGCGCAGTGAGGGCCTGTAGCCATGGGCAAGACACTTGTCTTCTCCTGTTATACACAGCATACTACATGAAAGAGTGGATCCTGGCTGGGTGTTGATATTGGTGCTGTGAGGGTCTTGCGCCCATGCAGGTCGCCTGGCTACAGTAGTGTTGGCCGGCCAGTATCATAGATTTCAGTGTTCAATAAAGGAGACTTAACGTTCTAAAGTTGTCTTTACTAAAGGGTAACTTGGTAAGTGTTATTTACAAGGGGTAGAAAGTACAAGGTCTTATGGATGCTTCCTTCGCAATGTATAGTATTCACACACACACAGTATCTTTCCACTGAAGTATACTCCAGGGTCTGTGAAGTACACAGATTCACCTAGCTTGTCGCCACCTTTGGTGTTTTGCAAGCTCAGTGTTTCGCGACATGTCGTCCTATCCAAGTAGTCCTATACTGTACTATACATAACCACATCCTAATATGTACAATGACGTAGGACAGTATTCACATAGTGTCTTCAGGGGTAAGAACGCAATAACCATTGTCCACCACCACCATTGTTGTCCACCACTGATCATAAATCAGCTGGAAAGAGCTCAGAAATGACAGATAAGAATATTCTCAATTAACTCATTCTGCAACCAGCAATTGTCAGTGCAACACAGAGGCTATAGAAGGCAAATGGTGCAAAAATATTAATGAAACCAGATTACAAAAATGATTTTTTTAGCCCCAAACACCTGCATTTCAGTAACAAAAAATTGCCCCCCATAAGTAGACAGTTAAGTGGATTATAAATAATTTAATATTCATAGTGTCTTTTCTAATGCATACCTTCTGCTTTTGAGACATATCATGCTTGTTTCTATTAACTAGGAACTGCTGTGTCTGGGACCCCAGGACTCTCTGAATTTTCATTTTGAAAATAATTAGCATAAGTTGGTTCATCTTCTTTACTTACTGTTTTCTGAAATAACAGAAACAAAGCAGACGGACTTGTTAAAGTAATGAATATGGCTAACTATCCTCAGCAATGACAGTACTTCTGTAATAAAAAAACACTGTTGAAACTGACGTGAGTTTAACACATTGGTGGTCTTGGATCATACAGAGTATTTCATAATTGTTTCTAGGCCACCACAATAGTATCCAGTGTTGATTTTATTTGCCTCATGTAGAAATAAGCTAATGTGAGACAGAACCCCATTAAAGGGAATCTCTCACCCAGATAAAGTACGCCTGCGCAGGAGCCGCGACAGTAAGCAAAGAAGAGGACGTCATCGTACCGGACCGTACATCTTTCAGGTTACATCGGGGGGCTTATCTGCAGCCTTACAGAATGCTGTAGATAAGTCCCTGATGGCGGTGGCCTTAGCTTATAGGCAAAAAATGGGGTGACAGATTCCCTTTAAGGACTCGGACAGTTTTCATGTTTATGCTTTCATCTATTTCTTTCCTTGTTCCAACAGCCATAACTTTTTTATTTTTCATTACATTGTCGTATAAGGCCATACATTTGCATGATGAGTTGTAGTTTTGAGCACAACTGATCTTACCATACAGAGTATTGAAAAATGGAAAATAAATCCAAGCATGGTGAAATGGGTGGAAAAAGAAAAATGCAATTTTGCCATTACTTTTTTGTTTTGCTGGTGTTTATTGTGTAGTAAATATCCCATATGAATAGGATTCTCCTTTTCAAATTATGGCAAAATCAAACTTGTAAAGTTTTTTTCTATATTTTAGTGGTTAGAAAAATGTTCAGAATCTTTGTAAATAAAAATTTGATTGTGTCTCTATTTTCTGAGACCTGTAACTTTTTATTTTTCCGATGCTGGGTGAGAACCTTTTTTTGAGTGCTGAGCTGTAGTTTTCAATGATACCATTTTGGGTACATTTTGATCACTTTTTATTTTATCTTTTTAGGGAAGTGCAGCATCTGCGAAACTGCAATTCTTTTATTAAATTTTTTTTCTTTTCTGTACTTAAAGAGAACCCGTCAGACAATTTTGAAATGTAAATTAAGGACATGTCTGTAATGGCACTGTAATGCCGGGTTCACATTACCGTTTCTGTGCGCAGCGTATGATCTGCATACCTCCGAATGCGTCATGCGTACATATCTTTAACATTGTGTAACATGTTTTTAAGAACCACATTAGTGTCTATGGGAACGCATTGATACGCAAGGACATGCGTACGCATGCGTTCGATACGCATGCGTACTTTAGACTGTGCATGTCCAGAAAATAATGTCACCGCCTCCACCATGCGCATAAAAAACTCAAACGCATGCACATGCAGTGTTTTTGTTTGCGCATGCAGATGATATGCTGCACACAGAAGAGCTAATGTGAACCTAGCCTAATACAGATTACATTGGTAACATTGGTGATGGAATCCGCTTTGTGGTTCTTCTGTAATCACCATGTGAAGTTTTCTGCTGATTAGATTTCGGTGCACAGGGGCCGGTCTGTACCCGGGGTCTTCTCCTCACGGTCTGTGATTCCCTGGCCCCTCCGCCTGCCTCTGGTCTGTGAATGATCTGCCTCCTCTGTCTGAAATCTCAGCAGTGACCTGTCATTCACAGACCGGAGGAAGGCAGACGGGCTGGAGAATCAGACAGGGCAGAGAAGATCCTGTGTACAGTCTGGCCCCCGTGCACCAAAATCTAATCAGCAGAAAACTTCAAATGGTGATGAGAGAAGAATCACAAAGTGGATTTCTTCACCAAAGGTATTAGTTTAATCTATACTACAGCACCATTAAAGCCATGACTTAAAGTGAAGCTGTCACCAGGTTTGGCCGATAAGAGTTTAGGCCACCGCTTTTCAGGGCTTATCTACAGCGTTCTATAATGCTGTAGATAACCCCCCAATCTGACCTGCAAGAGAAGAAAAATAAGTTATATTATACTCACCCGGGGGGCGGTCTGGTCCGATGGGTGTTGCAGGTCCATGCCTGCTGTAGATAAGCCCTGAAAGATGATGGCCGTATCTTATATCAGCCAAAACTGGTGACAGGTTCCCTTGATCATTACAAAATAATGGTGACAGGTTCTCTTTAACGTATGGTTTAATTAACTCTACATTATTGAGATCACACTTTTTTTGAACACAGCAATGTCTATTTTTTTTTTCTTTAATTTTGTAACCTTATTTCGGCATGGGAAAAAGAGGGTGATTGAAAATTATATATATATATATATATATATATATATATATATATATATATATATATATATATAAATAAATATTAGACACACTGGTGATTTTGCAAGTTTTACCTCCTACAAAGAATGGAGAGGTCTGTGATTTGTATCGTAGATATACTTCAACTGTGAGAGACATAGTCTTAAAAAAATCATATTGTTTGATTTTTTCATAATTAATTACCATTTTTTTGCATGAAATAAGTATTTGAAAAATAGAAAAACAGGACTTAATATTTTTTACAGAAAACTTTGCAATTACAAGGATCAGACATTTCCTGTAGTTCTTAACCAAGTTTGCACACACTGCAGCAGGGATTTGGCCCACTACGCCATACAGATCTGCTCCAGATCGCTTAGGTTTTGGGGCTGTCACTGGGCAGCATTGATTTTCAGCTTCCTCCAAAGCTTTTCAATTGGGTTCAGGTCTAGAGACTGGCTAGGCCACTCCAGGAGCTTGAAATGCTTCTTACAGAACCATACCTTAGTAGCCCTGGCTGTGTGTTTCGGGTCATTGTCACGCTGGAAGACCCAGTCATGACCCATCTTCAATGCTCTTACTGACGGAAGCAGGTTGTTGGCCAAAATATCACGATACATGACCCCATCCATCCTCCTTTTCAATACGGTGCAATTATCCTGTCCTCTGTGCAGAAAAGCACCCCCAAAGTATGATGTTTCCCCCACCATCTTCACAGATGGGACGGAGTTCTTGGGGTTGTACTCATCCTCCTTCTTCCTCCAAACACGGCAAGTGCAGTTGATACCAAAAAGTTCTATTTTGGTCTCATCTGACCACATGGCCTTCTCCCATTCCTCCTCTGGATCATCCAGATGGTTATTGGTGAACTTCAAACAGGCCTGGACATGTGCTAGCACGAGCAGGGGGACCTTGTGTTCACTGCAGGGTTTTAATCCATGACGGCGTATGGAGCATCTTATGGGGCCATCAACCTTTATTGAGCAGCATATGGGGCATATTATGCTATGGAGCATCTTATGGGGCCATCAACCTTTTATGGAGCAGCAAAAGGGGCATATTATTCTCTGGTGTATCTTGTAGGGCCATCAACCTTTATGGAGCATTATAAGGGGCATATTATTCTATGGAGCATCTTATGGGGCCACCATTAACCTTTGTGCAGCATCATATGGGGCATATTTTAATATGGAGCATCTTGCTCAGCTCCAAGATTACAGGTCATTAAATGGGTCATTTTAAATGAACACTGACAAATAAAACTCATAATGAATGTATTAATCAATGCAAGTGTACTAATAATTTAAAATAAAAGATACCTTTTCACTTTTTGCATGCTTGAATTTTTTCTCCTTGTAATAATTCCTTTTTGGAAGTACGTGTAGTAACATCAAGTCACATAAAACCGTTGCCTGAAAAACATACAGATTATACCCTGTTCACATCGGCTTTGTCATAGCAGCAGTACAATGAAAGTAATGGCAGTGACTGATTTGTCAAATGATCGGCACCAGTGGTGCGCTACAGTCCCCATCATGGTGTCCACAACTGTATTGGACAAATTAATATATACAACACTGACTAGCAGGCAGCTACTGACTGTAAAAACTCATTAAGCTCAGAAACTAAATATTTCTAAAGTTAAACTGTTGGGAGGGGTTGACACGCTCAGCTGCTTCTTAAGGCAGACACAGGAACATTTTGGTAGTAAATTACCTGCTGGTTTATTATAGTCAGAATAGACCAAAGCAGGGTACAGGGAAAATAAGCAGAGCATTCCTGGCTTAACGTCTAACAAAACAAAGTGCAAAAGAGTCCTTTCTCTGCAGGTTTCACTTGCAGACGCCACACAATGTCCTTAGCTCCTCCTGGAGCCACGTGGGAGTTCCTCCTCTCCTAAGTCACAACAACTGACTCTCCAGATAAGCTGTTTTACCCAGACTATGTGATGATCACCTGACCGTGACATCATCTCAGGTCCTGTTAGTACACATGCCGATGTCGACTCTGCAGTAGGAGATATGGTGAGCACTCTCCCTCCCACTCTATGTGTATCTACATAAAAGCAGCCCATGTATACAACTTTAAATTAACCCTCTCAGCACATAGTGTGCTGGAGGAAAAATATCCTGGTTTTACATCACTGATACCAATATGTGCAGTGACACATATCTCCCTTCATATACTGTGCCAGTGACCCTGTCACACTATTTATAGACATTTTTATATATTTTTAGCTCTGCATCTTTATACTTTACTGGATCGCCCCCAGAGCAGGGCAATGGGGTACTCGGTACCGGGTCTATCCCTCTCTCGATTCTGGGGATGTCACGGTGGCCTGACCCGGTCCGTGGCCCTTGTGAGGGGCGTCAAATTAAAGGTGTAGTTTGTCTAGTGTTCGTGATGCCACCTGTGGTGTTTGGTCAGGGTGACCGATGCTGCTTAGGGGTCCGCTGGGGTGATGGAGTGGCAGCTAGATGGTATACCTTCCCACAGGTGAAGTACTGTATGTCCCCAGGGCTTTCCAGATGTGTAGGTAGTGATGGTGGATGTTGTAAGGCGCAATGAATAACGAGGACACAAAGGTTGCAGTCTCTTTACCTTTAACTGAAGACTTCAGCGTCCACAGTCCAGAGTACCGTTCACAGGGCAGGCAGAGTCCGGCCGGTCCAAAGGCATATCCAGAGTTCCCTTAACCAGGTGGAAATCAGTAGCCTTCCTACTAGCGCCTGTGTGTTGTAGTACCTCCCTGCTGAGCACCACGGGATAGTCCTCACAACCTTTGTAGATGTTTCTGATGTTCTCTCTTTCTCTCTGTCCCCCAGATGGTATGGACAGGACAACCCGTATGACGGGGTAGGCCTGGAGCTTATTTATAGGGACCCTAGAGACGCCCCTCTCCCACAATTTGCCTCCGTGTCTTCTTAGGTATTAAGGTCGGGCAGCCAACTTGGAATTGACTGTCCTGCCAGTCTCTGAAGTAATGCGTAGAGTCAATTACTCCCTCGGTGTTCCAGCCACCGGCTACGCGCCTCAGAAGGAGGCTGCCGATCTCGGGGCAGAACTCCTCCCGGTGTTATCTTCTTGTGCTGTGACTTCGTTTCTCACTCTCCACAATACACTTCGCTTCGTGTCCTGTTGTGAATTTGCTTTTTGCTCCCTCTAGTGGTTACTAGTTTTTTGACTCTGGTTTTTCTGTCATTCCTTTTATCCGCACCTGGGTCGTTAGTTAGGGGTGTTGCTATATAAGCTCCCTGGACCTTCAGTTCAATGCCTGGCAACGTAGTTATCAGAGCTAGTCTGCTGTGCTCTTGTCTACTGATCCTGGTTCCAGTTATATCAGCTAAGTCTGCCTTTTGTTTTTTGCTATTTGTTTTGGTTTTGTATTTTTGTCCAGCTTGTTCCAAATCTACATCCTGACCTTTGCTGAAGCTCTAGGGGGCTGGTGTTCTCCCCCCGGACCGTTAGACGGTTCGGGGGTTCTTGAATTTCCAGTGTGGATTTTGATAGGGTTTTTGTTGACCATATAAGTTACCTTTCTTTATTCTGCTATCAGTAAGCGGGCCTCTCTGTGCTAAACCTGGTTCATTTCTGTGTTTGTCATTTCCTCTTACCTCACCGTCATTATTTGTGGGGGGCTTCTATCCAGCTTTGGGGTCCCCTTCTCTGGAGGCAAGAAAGGTCTTTGTTTTCCTCTACTAGGGGTAGCTAGATTCTCCGGCTGGCGCGTGTCATCTAGAATCAACGTAGGAATGATCCCCGGCTACTTCTAGTGTTGGCGTTAGGAGTAGATATATGGTCAACCCAGTTACCACTGCCCTATGAGCTGGATTTTTGTATTCTGCAGACTTCCACGTTCCTCTGAGACCCTCGCCATTGGGGTCATAACAGTTTGCCAGGCCGGTATTAAATGTTTAATGCATTGCCGAAGAGGGATTATAAGAAAGAAGATTCTGAGTTTTTTTTTTTGTTTTTTTTTTTTTTCTTCTTCCCCTTTACCTCAGAGTGGCTATGCTTGCTGCAGACATGAATGTCCAGACCTTGATTACAAGTGTGGACCAGCTGGCTACTCGTGTGCAGGGCATACAAGACTATGTTATCAGAAATCCTATGTCAGAACCTAAAATACCGATTCCTGAACTGTTTTCCGGAGACAGGTTTAAGTTTAGGAATTTCGTGAATAATTGTAAATTGTTTTTGTCCCTGAGACCCTGTTCATCTGGAGATTCTGCTCAGCAAGTAAAAATTGTTATTTTGTTCTTACGGGGCGACCCTCAGGATTGGGCTTTTTCGCTGGCACCAGGAGATCCGGCATTGGCTGATCTTGATGCGTTTTTTCTGGCGCTCGGTTTACTTTATGAGGAACCCAATCTTGAGATTCAGGCAGAAAAGGCCTTGCTGGCTATGTCTCAGGGGCAGGACGAGGCTGAAGTGTATTGCCAAAAATTTCGGAAATGGTCCGTGCTGACACATTGGAACGAGTGTGCACTGGCCGCTAATTTTAGAAATGGCCTTTCTGAAGCCATTAAGAATGTTATGGTGGGTTTTCCCATTCCCACAGGTCTGAATGATACTATGGCACTGGCTATTCAAATTGACCGGCGGTTGCGGGAGCGCAAAACCGCAAATTCCCTCATGGTGTTGTCTGAACAGACACCTAATTCGGTGCAATGTGATAGAAAAACCGCAAATTCCCTCATGGTGTTGTCTGAACAGACACCTGATTTAATGCAATGTGATAGAATCCTGACTAGAAATGAGCGGAAAATTCATAGACGCCGGAATGGCTTGTGCTACTACTGTGGTGATTCTACACATGTTATCTCAGCATGCTCTAAACGTATAGCTAAGGTTGTTAGTCCTGTCACCGTTGGTAATTTGCAACCTAAATTTATTCTGTCTGTAACTTTGATTTGCTCACTGTCATCTTATCCTGTCATGGCGTTTGTAGATTCAGGTGCTGCCCTGAGTCTCATGGATCTCTCATTTGCTAAGCGCTGTGGTTTTACTCTTGAACCATTAGAAAATCCTATTCCTCTTAGGGGTATTGATGCTACACCATTGGCAGCAAATAAACCGCAGTATTGGACACAGGTTACCATGTGCATGACTCCTGAACACCGCGAGGTGATACGTTTCCTGGTTTTACATAAAATGCATGATTTGGTTGTTTTAGGGCTGCCATGGTTACAGACCCATAATCCAGTCCTGGACTGGAAGGCTATGTCAGTCTCAAGTTGGGGCTGTCGTGGTATTCATGGGGATTCCCTGCCTGTGTCTATTGCTTCTTCTACGCCTTCGGAAGTTCCGGAGTATTTGTCTGATTATCAGGATGTCTTCAGTGAGTCTGAGTCCAGTGCACTGCCTCCTCATAGGGACTGTGACTGTGCTATAGATTTGATCCCAGGCAGTAAATTTCCTAAGGGAAGACTGTTTAATCTGTCGGTACCTGAACATACCGCTATGCGTTCATATATCAAGGAGTCTCTGGAGAAAGGACATATTCGTCCGTCTTCTTCCCCTCTTGGTGCGGGATTCTTTTTTGTGGCAAAAAAGGACGGATCTTTGAGACCTTGTATTGATTATCGGCTTTTAAATAAGATCACTGTCAAATTTCAGTATCCTTTACCGCTATTGTCTGACTTGTTTGCCCGGATTAAGGGTGCCAAGTGGTTCACCAAGATAGACCTTCGTGGTGCGTACAACCTTGTGCGCATTAAGCAAGGTGATGAATGGAAAACCGCATTCAATACGCCCGAAGGTCATTTTGAGTACTTGGTGATGCCTTTTGGGCTCTCCAATGCGCCTTCAGTTTTTCAGTCCTTTATGCATGACATTTTCCGGAAGTATCTGGATAAATTTTTGATTGTTTATCTGGATGATATTTTGGTTTTTTCTGATAATTGGGATTCGCATGTGGAGCAGGTCAGGTTGGTCTTTAAAATTTTGCGTGAAAATTCTTTGTTTGTCAAGGGCTCAAAGTGTCTCTTTGGTGTACAGAAGGTTCCCTTTTTGGGGTTCATTTTTTCCCCTTCTGCTGTGGAGATGGACCCAGTCAAGGTCCGAGCTATTCTTGATTGGACTCAGCCCTCGTCAGTTAAGAGTCTTCAGAAGTTCTTGGGCTTCGCTAACTTCTACCGTCGTTTTATCGCTAATTTTTCTAGCATTGTGAAACCTTTGACGGATATGACCAAGAAGGGCTCCGATGTAGCTAACTGGGCTCCTGCTGCCGTGGAGGCTTTCCAGGAGTTGAAACGCCGGTTTACTTCGGCGCCTGTTTTGTGCCAGCCTGACGTCTCACTTCCCTTTCAGGTTGAGGTGGATGCTTCGGAGATTGGGGCAGGGGCCGTTTTGTCGCAGAGAGGCCCTGGTTGCTCTGTTATGAAACCTTGTGCCTTTTTCTCTAGGAAGTTTTCGCCTGCCGAGCGAAATTATGATGTGGGCAATCGGGAGTTGTTGGCCATGAAATGGGCATTTGAGGAGTGGCGTCATTGGCTTGAGGGTGCTAAGCATCGTGTGGTGGTCTTGACTGATCACAAAAATCTGATGTATCTCGAGTCTGCTAAACGCCTTAATCCGAGACAGGCCCGCTGGTCATTGTTTTTCTCCCGCTTTGATTTTGTTGTCTCGTATTTACCAGGTTCAAAGAATGTGAAGGCCGATGCTCTTTCTAGGAGCTTTGTGCCTGATGCTCCTGGAGTCGCTGATCCTGTTGGTATTCTTAAAGATGGAGTTATCTTGTCAGCTATTTCTCCGGATCTGCGACGTGTGTTGCAGAGATTTCAGGCTGATAGGCCTGAGTCTTGTCTGTTGTGAATTTGGTTTCTGGGCTCCCCCTGTGGCCGCTTGTGGAATTGGACTTGTCATCCTCTTTCCTGTTTCACCTGGTTCCATCAGTAGTGGGTGTCGCTATTTAAGCTCATTTCTCTGGTGGTTTCTTGCCGGTCAACAATGTTATCTGATGCCTCTCAGTGCTTGTTCCTGCTTCTAGACAACTTCTAGATAAGTTGGACTTTTGTCCATGTTTTGTTTTGCCTATTTGTTCCAGTTCACAGCTGAAGTTTTGTTACTGTGTCTGGAAAGCTCTCGTTGATCAGGGATTGCTACTCTGGCGTTATGAGTTAATGCCAGAGTTTAAGGTAATCTCTGGATGGTGTTTTGTTAGTGTTTTTCTGCTGACCATGAAAGTATACTATCTGTCTTCTGCTATCTAGTAAGCGGACCTCAAATTTGCTAAAACTATTTTCCTGCTGCGTTTGTTGTTTCATCTGAACTCACCGTCATTATATGTGGGGGGCTACTGTCTTCTTTGGAATATTTCTCTAGAGGTGAGCCAGGTCTTATATTTCCCTCTGCTAGCTATTTAGGTCTTAGGCCAGAGCTGGGCATCTAGCTATAAATAGGAAATGCTACCTGGCTATTTCTAGTTGCGCGGCAGGCTTAGTTCATGGTCAGTATAGTTCCATCTTCCGAGAGCTTGTCCCTCTATAGGCTTGCTATGATCTCTGTCTGCAGAGATCATGACACTTGTCCACCTGACAGACTGTTTGTCCCGGATAAGTGGACCAGCAGAGTCATTTCCGAGGTTCATTCCTCGGTGTTGGCAGGTCACCCGGGAATTTTTGGCACCAGAGATCTGGTGGCCAGGTCCTTTTGGTGGCCTTCCTTGTCAAGGGATGTGCGGTCATTTGTGCAGTCCTGTGGGACTTGTGCTCGAGCTAAGCCTTGCTGTTCTCGTGCCAGCGGTTTGCTCTTGCCCTTGCCTGTCCCGAAGAGACCTTGGACACATATCTCCATGGATTTCATTTCTGATCTTCCGCTATCTCAGGGCATGTCCGTTATCTGGGTGATATGTGATCGCTTTTCCAAGATGGTCCATTTGGTTCCTTTGCCTAAGCTGCCTTCCTCTTCCGATCTGGTTCCTGTGTTTTTCCAGAACGTGGTTCGTTTGCACGGCATCCCTGAGAATATTGTGTCAGACAGAGGATCCCAGTTCGTTTCCAGGTTCTGGCGATCCTTTTGTAGTAGGATGGGCATTGATTTGTCGTTTTCGTCTGCTTTCCATCCTCAGACTAATGGACAGACGGAGCGAACCAATCAGACTTTGGAGGCTTATTTGAGGTGTTTTGTCTCTGCTGATCAGGACGATTGGGTGACATTCTTGCCGTTGGCTGAGTTTGCCCTTAATAATCGGGCTAGTTCCGCCACCTTGGTTTCGCCTTTTTTCTGCAACTCTGGTTTCCATCCTCGCTTTTCTTCGGGTCATGTGGAGCCTTCTGACTGTCCTGGGGTGGATTCTGTGGTGGATAGGTTGCAGCAGATCTGGAATCATGTGGTGGACAACTTGAAGTTGTCACAGGAGAAGGCTCAGCGCTTTGCCAACCGCCGCCGCGGTGTGGGTCCCCGACTACGCGTTGGGGATTTGGTATGGCTTTCTTCCCGCTTTGTTCCTATGAAGGTCTCCTCTCCCAAATTTAAACCTCGTTTTATTGGGCCTTACAAGATATTGGAAATCCTTAATCCTGTATCTTTTCGTCTGGATCTTCCTGTGTCGTTTGCTATTCACAATGTATTTCATAGGTCCTTGTTGCGGCGGTACATTGTGCCTGTAGTTCCTTCTGCTGAGCCTCCTGCTCCGGTGTTGGTTGAGGGCGAGTTGGAGTACGTGGTGGAGAAGATCTTGGATTCTCGCCTCTCCAGGCGGAGGCTTCAGTACCTGGTCAAGTGGAAGGGCTATGGTCAGGAGGATAATTCCTGGGTGGTCGCCTCTGATGTTCATGCGGCCGATTTAGTTCGTGCCTTTCATGCCGCTCATCCTGATCGCCCTGGTGGTCGTGGTGAGGGTTCGGTGACCCCTCACTAAGGGGGGGGTACTGTTGTGAATTTGCTTTTTGCTCCCTCTAGTGGTTACTAGTTTTTTGACTCTGGTTTTTCTGTCATTCCTTTTATCCGCACCTGGGTCGTTAGTTAGGGGTGTTGCTATATAAGCTCCCTGGACCTTCAGTTCAATGCCTGGCAACGTAGTTATCAGAGCTAGTCTGCTGTGCTCTTGTCTACTGATCCTGGTTCCAGTTATATCAGCTAAGTCTGCCTTTTGTTTTTTGCTATTTGTTTTGGTTTTGTATTTTTGTCCAGCTTGTTCCAAATCTACATCCTGACCTTTGCTGAAGCTCTAGGGGGCTGGTGTTCTCCCCCCGGACCGTTAGACGGTTCGGGGGTTCTTGAATTTCCAGTGTGGATTTTGATAGGGTTTTTGTTGACCATATAAGTTACCTTTCTTTATTCTGCTATCAGTAAGCGGGCCTCTCTGTGCTAAACCTGGTTCATTTCTGTGTTTGTCATTTCCTCTTACCTCACCGTCATTATTTGTGGGGGGCTTCTATCCAGCTTTGGGGTCCCCTTCTCTGGAGGCAAGAAAGGTCTTTGTTTTCCTCTACTAGGGGTAGCTAGATTCTCCGGCTGGCGCGTGTCATCTAGAATCAACGTAGGAATGATCCCCGGCTACTTTTAGTGTTGGCGTTAGGAGTAGATATATGGTCAACCCAGTTACCACTGCCCTATGAGCTGGATTTTTGTATTCTGCAGACTTCCACGTTCCTCTGAGACCCTCGCCATTGGGGTCATAACAGTGTCCTTTCTTAGGATGCTGCCGCATGGGGTGCAGGCGCAGCTCTGTAGCATTCTACCTCTTGCTAGGCCTCTGTCAGGATCCCACCCCTGACAGGGACCCTCTGTCTGCAGCTCAGATGTTCCTCCTTCTCCCCCTGTCTGCCTGACAGGTCCTCTCTGGGTCAAACCCAGGCAGCTTCTCACTGACTTCCTACCCAACCCACCAGTTTTACCCGTGTGTGAGGAGTGCCCTAATAGATAGAAGCAAAACTCCCCCTGGTGGACTGGAGTGTGAATTGTAGTGTGTGACTTGTGAGACCTGGCAAGGTGAACTCCTTTAGTACCATCAGACGTAATATCACTCCCCCTGGTGGAAGAGCGACATTACTGCAACGACCAGGACTCTGGGGCGCTGCATTACTAGATGGTGGCCCGATTCTAACGCATCGGGTATTCTAGAATATGAAAGTAGTTTATTTATCAAGATTTAAGAATAATGCAATGAATACACAGGATTTTCTGGGTAAAATATATACATAGTTGGAGCGCCCCCAGACGCAGGGCCGCGGGGTACTCGGTACCGGGCCTCTCTGTCTCGGTCCTGGGGTTGTCACGGTGGCTAGACCCGGTCCGTGACCCTGCTAAGGGGCGTCCAATGAAAGGTATGATGGTGGTGCGTGTTGCAAGTCGCGATGAATAACGAGGACACAGGGTTGCAGTCTCTTTACCTCTTTACTGAAGGCTTCAGGGTCCGCAATCCAGAGCACTGCTAACAGGGCTGGCTGAGACCGGCCGGTCCGAAGGCACATCCAGAGTTCCCTTTGCAGGTGGAAATCAGTGCCTACCTTCTAGAGCCTGTGTGTTGTAGTACCTCCCTGCTGAGCACCACGGGATAGTCCTCACAACTGTTGTGTCTGTTTCTGATGTTCTTTCTCACAACTCTCGTTTCTGTTCTGATGTTCTCTCCGTCCCCCAGATGATATGGCTAGGACGCACCCGTATGACGGGTAGGCCTGGAGTTCTTCCGGGACCCTAGAGTCGCCCCTCTCCCACAATTGCCTCCTATGTCTGCTTAGGTGATTTAGGAGAGACAGCCAACCTAAAGTCAACTGCCCTGCCGCTGTTTGAAGTAATGCTTGGAGCCCAATACTTCCTCTGCGTTCCGGCCACCGGCTACGCGCCTCAGTAGGATGTTGCCACGATCTTAAGGCACGACTCCTACTGGTTCTATTCTCCTTTGTGCTGTGATCTCGTTTCTCGCTTCTCCACAATAAACCTCGCTTCGTGTCCTTTCTTAAGATACCTCCGCAATCAGGTGCAGGCGCGGTTCCGTAACGATCTGTCCTTTTCGCTAGGTCTCTGTCAGGATCCCACCCCTGACAGGGACCCCCCTGAATCTTCCCCTGCAACACCCTCTGAGACAGGATGTTGCCTGGATCGAACCCGGTCAGCTTCTCTCTAACTTCCTATCCAACCCCCAGTTTTACCAAATTGTGAGGAGTGGCCTAATACATAGAACCCTTTGCTCCCCCTGGAGGCCAGAGTGTGAAGTGTAATGTGTGACTGTGATACCTGGTCAGGTGAACTCCTTAAGTGCCATCAGACGTACCATCACTCCTCTTAGTGGCGGAGCAACAGTACTGCAACGACCAGGACTCTGGGGCGCTGCACTATCAGTGAAGCGGTGTTTAAATCCCGCGCCAATATCACTGATTGGTTGCGGCCGGTGGGGCGCGACCAATCAGCGCAGCAGGGTTTAAATTCCGAGCCAATATCGCTGATTGGTCGTGGCCGGCCTGGCGCAACCAATCAGTGAAGTGTGATTTAAATCCCATGCCAATTCACGGCCGGACTGCGCCTGTCGCTGATTGGTCGCGGCCAGCCTGGCACGACCAATCAGCGAAGCGTGGTTCAAATCCCGTACCAATTCGCGGCCGGACTGCGCCTGTCGCTGATTGTTTGCAAGCAGCTGGCGAGACCAATCAGAGATGCGGGATTTCCGTTACAGACAAACAGACAGAATTAGATGATTATATAGTAGATACCAGTTGCGTTAGAATCGGGCCACTATCTAGTATTCATATAAACATTGGTGCTTATATTTATGTTTTAACCCATTGGACACACTGCCATTGTTTTTCTCCTGTCTTTATTTTAAGAGTCAAAACTTTATTAGTCATCTATCGCTGTATGACAGCTTGTTTTCTACAGGATGACTTTATATTTTTCAAAGACACCATTTATTTTACCATATGATAAACTTAAAAACAGGGGAAATTTTTATTCTCTCCCTTACACACTGTCTTCCTTGTTGTTCTCTCCCTCACAGACTGTCCTCCATGTTATTCTCTCCCTCACACACTGTTCCCCATGTTATTCTCTCCCTCACAGACTGTCCATGTTATCCTCGCCCTCACAGACAGTCCTCCATGCTATTCTCTCCCTCACAGACTGTCCTTCATGTTATTCTCGCCCTCACAGACTGACCTCCATGCTATTCTCTCCCTCACAGACTGTCCTTCATGTTATTCTCTCCCTCACAGACTGTTCTCCATGTTATTCTCTCCATCACAGACTGTCCTCCATGTTATTCTCTCTCACACACTGCCCTCCATGTTATTCTCTCCCTCACAGACTGTCCTCCATGTTATTCTCTCCCTCACAGACTGACCTCCATGTTATTCTCTCCCTCACAGACTGTCCTCCATTTATTCTCTCCCTCACAGACTGTCCTTCATGTTATTCTTGCCCTCACAGACTGACCTCCATGTTATTCTCTCCCTCACAGACTGTCCTCCAGGTTATTCTCGCCCTCAAAGACTGTCCTCCATGTTATTCTCTCCCTCACAGACTGTCCTTCATGTTATTCTCGCCCTCACAGACTGACCTCCATGTTATTTTCTCCCTCACAGACTGTCCTCCATGTTATTTTCTCCCTCAGACTGTCCTCCATGTTATTCTCTCCCTCACAGACTGTCCTCCATGTTATTCTCTCCCTCACAGACTGTCATCCATGTTATTCTCTCCCTCACAGACTGTCCTCCATGTTATTCTCTCTCACACACTGCCCTCCATGTTATTCTCTCCCTCACAGACTGTCCTCCATGTTATTGTCTCCTTCACAGACTGTCCTCCATGTTATTTTCTCCCTCACAGACTGTCCTCTATGTCATTCTCTCCCTCACAGACTGTCCTCCATGTTATTCTTTCCCTCACAGAATGTCCTTCATGTTATTCTCGCCCTCACAGACTGTCCTCCACATTATTCTCTCCCTCACACACTGTCCTCCATGTTATTCTCTCCCTCACAGACTGACCTCCATGTTATTCTCTCCCTCACAGACTGTCCTCCATGTTATTCTCTCCCTCACACTGTCATCCATGTTATTCTCTCCCTCACAGACTGACCTCCATGTTATTCTCTCCCTCACAGACTGTCCTCCATGTTATTCTCTCCCTCACAGACTGTCCTTCATGTTATTCTCTCCCTCACAGACTGTTCTCCATGTTATTCTTTCCCTCACAGACTGTCCTCCATGTTATTCTCTCCCTCACACACTGTCCTCCATGTTATTCTCGCCCTCACAGACTGTCCTCCATGTTATTCTCTCCCTCACAGACCGTTTTCCACGTTATTCTCTCCCTCACAGACTGTCCTCCATGTTATTCTCTCCCTCAGACTGTCCTCCATGTTATTCTCTCCCTCACACACACTGTCCTCCATGTTATTCTCTCCCTCAGACACTGTCCTCGATGTTATTCTCTCCCTCACAGACTGTCCTCCATTTTATTCTCTCCCTCACAGACTGTCCTCCATGTTGTTCTCTCAAACACACACTGTCCTCCATGTTATTTTCTCCCTCACAGACTGTCCTCCATGTTATTTTCTCCCTCACAGACTGTCCTCTATGTTATTCTCTCCCACACAGACTGACCTCCATGTTATTCTCTCCCTCACAGACTGTCCTTCATGTTATTCTCGTTCTAGTATATGTATGTAGATTATTTATGAATGCCGATTGGTCGAGGCCAGCCGGGCGCGACTAATCAGGGACGCGGGATTTCGGTTACAGACAAACAGACACTTAGACATTTTTATATATATATAGATATCAATTCTAACTAGTTCTTAGAACATTGTTTCCTGACCAGGGATCCTGTTGTCCTTAGCGTTCCTCAGCACCTAATTAGGCGGTCACCTGACCGCAACTGAGAGAGACATAATTTTACAGTAGTTCGGGGGAAATTGTAGAGGTTTTATAAATGGGAAACAAAATAGTAAGTCCTATCACTTCTGAGAAAAGCAGAAAAAGGGACATAAAATGAAATCAGCATTTTCTGAAAAACCTGTTTTTAGTAAATTGGTTGCTTTCCCTCTATTACAGGGATGTAGGCTTTACTTTCATTTTACAGAGAGAACTCAAAATTTGGTGAGATTTTCCTCTATGAGAGATACGAACTGTGTAGAGAGGAAATAATGTTATACCTCATCTCGATAGTAAATGATGTCTCGGAATGAAATCTGCAGGTTTCAAGGTGGACAAATCAATTACTCATGTTTTATCGCTTTATAGACTCACTGGTCCATGGAAAAGAATTACATCTATTTTTCTCCTAAATTCACCCTAAGCAATGTACAATTATAATAAATTAAGACACCAATGCATCACAAAATGCTGCAAGTCATCAAAATTGCAAATCGAGTGAAAATTGTCCTCATCTCCCTCCATCTTTACCGTATACAGAATACTGTTACAGTACATGTTGGCCATGTATTACATTGCTAAGGCCCCCAAAGCACTTAACTAGGGGGACACAGGGGCACATGCCCATTCATTTTAGTATTAATTGCTGTTTTATTTTTTTTGTATCCCCTTTTCCTCCTCTCTAATGGTCTCTCCCACTCCCCTTTTTTTTAATCAATTACGAAAGTTGAATAGTGCTTATCTGTGGGGCGGGGGCTCCAACAACATTTTGTGAAAGCCCGGGGCCCCCGTACTTCCATTCCCTTGATGCTGTTACCTCTGGGAAAAAGGCCACTGGAATCAGCACATGCGCAGATTGAGAGCTTGGCACCTAGATCTCATTGCTGAGATCTCAATCAGCGCATGCGCAGCCTCCGGCGGCTATTTTCCGAGGCCACAGCATTGAGACAATAGAAGTGCGGGGGCTTCGGGCTTTCACAAAACGTCGCCTAAGCCCCAGCACTGCCGAACCTGCCGCACCAGCCTAGGATGGGAGTGAGATCATCGCCCTGCAGCATCAGACCGCCAAAAGAATCGCCTGACTTCTGCTGCCACCATGCTAATTGTAAGTACATTCCGACTATAAGATGCACCTCTGTTTTCCTCCAAAAATTTTTTGGGAAAAAGTGAGTCTTATAGTCCGAAAAATGCGGTATATGGTCCTTCTGTTGTGCATTCCGAGCAGTTTGTGTACAGCAAGTTAGAATAGAGCCGATGGAGAACCTCCTCAAGCCTCAACTAAGAGGTTTCTCTTACAGGCATGCAAACCTTGTAGGCTTTTTTTCACGTCTTTATAGGGCAGAAGAAGTTCACTTATCGGATGCAGGTGTAAATATCTTCACCATAGGGCTACAAACTGCTATGGATATTTTGCTGCAATATTTATTTATTTATTTTCCCATGCCTCTAATGAACCATGGCATTTGAGTATAGTTGCTGGGTTGACTTGGTTCTTTTTAAACATCAAATAAATTATGGTATTTGATTAATTATTTATTTCATTGTATATTTATTGAGGAATTCTTAATGTTTTTTAATTATTTATTATAAATATCGCTGCTTATTTTAAACAATTAATTTGTCAGTGTATTTCATTTAGTAACATTTAATTTACTTAGTTATGTATATTGAATTGGGAATTGTGACTTTGTGTCAAGGCCCCTCGAACCGCTTAGCTAGGGCCCACATGACGACACAGGCCCATTCATTTTAGTATTAATTGGTGTTTTGTTTTTTTTTGTACCCTCTTTTTCTCCTTTCTATTGGTCTTCCCCACTCCCGCTTTTTGATCAATTTTTTGAATGGTGCTTATCTATATTCAAAGTACAATATGTCACATAAATTGACACTGGTCAGATTTAAAAAATTTAGCCTGGTCATGAAGGTCAAAATTAGCTCTGTCACTAAGGGGTTAAAGATGGGGATTGTGAGCTGTTTGACTTTTTGCTTTATCGTGTGCAATCGTGCACTTGTCCTTGGGAGCTATATTACGGCACTTTGGAATACTTCTTACTTTGGCTTCTGATAGATCCTATACAGAATCTGTCTGTGATCAGCAACTTTAGCTTATTTGCACATCTTGATATTCTTTTTATATTTCATTGTTTTTCCATGTTATTTATCTTACTGCTTATATTGCACATTATGTTTAGACGTTTTGCATACATGGATGTCAGTCACTAAAAGGTTGCGTTCATTATTATTTCAGTAGTATATGATACAATTAATGAGGTTCTAGGGTCATTAATTCTCTCCATTATCTTGCTCCTTTGCATATTGCTTTCCTTACTTTGAACAGCATTAAATAGAAGATTTCCTTCTATGGTTGGTTTCAGCCTAGGGTTGAAACAGGAGATAGGGTGAGGGTGGAGGCCTAGACATGCACACCATCAGTGTAAACTCTAGGTAGAGGGTCAGCCAGGATTTCCCTAGTCTGAGGGAAATTGCAGGGGCCCGGGTTATTAGCTCTTGCCCACCTAAGCTTCCCGTGACATTATAATCGGCCTTAAAAAAAAAAAATAAATAAAAAAAAAAAAAGGTTTCCTTTTTTTTTTTTTTTTCCATGGATCCCATGACTTCCATAACCCGCCAGTTGGAGGCGCTGTCCCTACAGGTCACTGAGTTGAGGGGGGCAGTGCAGCAACAGGGACTAGCAGTATCTAATGTGCAAGCTGCAGCGACAGGTAGAGTTGCTGAGCCTAAGTTTCCTTTGCCTGAAAAGTTTGCTGGGGAACGCAGTAAATTTATTTCTTTTCGTGAAGCTTGCAAAGTATATTTCCGTATGCGCCCGATCTCCTCGGGTAATGAGGCTCAGCATGTGGGCCTGGTGTTGTCATTGTTAAGCGGGGATCCCCAAGCATGGGCGTTCTCTTTGCCATCTGATTCTGCTGCATTTGACTCTGTGGAGAGTTTTTTTTCCTTTCTTGGAAACATTTACGATGAGCCTGACAGAATGGCTCTAGCAGAATCTAAGATATGCACTATTCGCCAGGGGGAGCGAGTTGCAGAGGATTACTGTTCTGAATTTCGTCGCTGGGCGGTCGACACACAGTGGAATGATCCCGTGCTGCGGAGTCAGTTTATTCATGGGGTTTCTGGAAGGGTTAAAAAAGCCCTTCTGATGTACGAGACTCCTGCTTCTCTAGATTCCGCTATGTGTCTGGTTGCCCGCATTGATCGCCGTTTGCGTCAGGGGGAGCATGAGACACCGCCTATGGGAGAGGGTTTAGGTTCACATGAGGTTGCTGCAGGTGAGCCCGCGGAGCCTATGCAAATCGCAGGGGTGTCACATGTTAAGCGCCGAGCCCCTGTGCTCAGGAAGCAGGGAGCCTGTTTTTACTGCGGTAAAACTGGTCATTTTGTTAACATCTGTCCTCGGCTGTCTAAGAAAAACGCAACGGCGGAAAACTTCTAAGCTCAGAGGCCAATCTGAGCTTATGTATATCCTCCATGGTGGTTTCTCAATGCATGCTCCCTGCTAAGGTTATTATCGCTGGCAGTGAGCTGCCAATTACTGTTTTTGTGGATAGTGGTTCTGCCACAAATCTCATTGATGAGGAGTTTGCGCGCACAGCAGGTTTTAGGATTGAAAAACTGCCTCATCCTATCCGCGTGGTCACCATCAATGCTGCTCCTCTCTCACAGGGGGAGATTACTGAGTTTGTGGCTGAGGTGAAACTCCACATTGGGGTTCTACATTCCGAGCAGGTTACATGTAAGGTGCTCAGGAATCTTCCTGCACAGGTGGTTTTGGGTTTTCCATGGTTGTCTATGCACAACCCGGTAATTGACTGGAAAACTCAGGACATAATTCAGTGGAGCGAGTTCTGCCAGGAGAATTGCCTGGCCACATGTGTGTCTGCTGTGACTTCAAGCGTTCCGGAGTCACTTCTGGATTTTGTGGATGTGTTCTCTGAGAAGGGTTGTTCAGAGTTGCCACCACATCGTCCCTATGACTGTACTATCAGGTTTAAACCAGGGGCCAAATTGCCTAAAGCAAGGATGTTTAACATCTCCGGTCCAGAGAGACAAGCGTTAAAGGATTACATTGCTGAAAGTTTGAGCAAAGGGCACATCAGGCCTTCGTCCTCGCCTGTGGCAGCAGGGTTCTTCTTCGTGAAGAAGAAAGATGGCGGATTACGCCCGTGTCTGGATTTCAGGGAGTTGAACCAGATTACGGTTCGTGATCCATACCCTATGCCATTGATACCGGATTTGTTCAATCAGGTGGCAGGTGCTAAATGGTTTACCAAGCTTGACCTCAGGGGGGCGTACAACCTCATAAGAGTCCGTCAAGGTGATGAGTGGAAGACGGCTTTTAATACCCCTGAGGGTCATTTTGAAAATTTGGTGATGCCATTTGGGTTGACTAACGCACCTGCAGTGTTCCAACATTTCATTAATGATGTGTTCTTGCATGTTTTGGGGAAATTTGTTATCGTGTACCTAGATGACATTCTCATATATTCTTGCGACCGTGATACTCATTTAGATCATGTCAGGCAGGTGTTACAGCTTCTCAGAGAGAATAAACTGTATGCAAAACTTGAGAAATGTGTATTTTCTGTTCAAGAGTTGCCTTTCTTGGGTTATATTGTGTCTGCTTCTGGTTTTAAAATGGACGCCGCTAAGGTGCAAGCGGTGCTGCATTGGGAACGTCCTGATAACCTGAAAGCACTTCAGCGGTTCCTTGGGTTTTCTAACTACTATAGGAAATTTATCAAAGATTTTTCCATCATTGCTAAACCGCTAACTGACATGACTAAGAAGGGTACCAATTTCTCCGTTTGGCCTGAGGCTGCTGTGCGCGCATTTGAATTTCTTAAGAACAGTTTTGTTTCAGCCCCCATTCTGGTGCAGCCAGACGTATCGAAACCTTTTGTTGTGGAAGTCGATGCGTCTGAGGTTGGTGTGGGGGCGGTGCTGTCACATGGCTCATCTTTGAGTGACTTGCGTCCATGCGCCTATTTTTCCAAGAAACTGTCACCCGCCAAACGTAACTACGATATCGGCAACAGGGAGTTGTTGGCAATCAGGTTGGCCTTTGAGGAATGGCGACACTTCTTGGAGGGGTCGGTTCATCAGGTTACTGTTATTACCGACCATAAGAATTTGCTTTATTTGGAGTCTGCCAAGCGTCTGTCTCCCAGGCAGGCTCGCTGGGCATTGTTTTTCACGCGGTTCAACTTTGTTGTCACTTACAGACCGGGGTCTAAAAACACTAAGGTGGATGCTCTGTCCAGGTGTTTTCCGGGGGGAGAACCTCGGGAGGATCCAGTACCCATCCTCCAAAAGGGTGTTGTGGTTTCGGCTCTCACTACCGAGGTTGAGGCTGAGATTGCCGAGGCTCAGGAGGAGGTACCATCTGTTATGATCCTTAGTGGTTGAGGATCACAAATTACTCCAGCTAAGTAACAAACATAGGACAAGCTCTAGGGAGGTGGCAAACTGGACTGCCCGCAAATCTGAACCTATCCAAACACACTAGAAGTAGCCGGTGAACGTGCCTAAAAATCCTAGATGTCTCGAGCCAGCCTGAGGAACTAACTACCCCTAGAGAGAAAGAAAGACCTCTCTTGCCTCCAGAGAAATAATCCCCAAAGATATAGAAGCCCCCAACAAATAATAACGGTGAGGTAAGAGGAAGGCACATACACAGGGGTGAAAGCAGATACAGCAAATGAGGCCCACTAATACTAGATAGCAGAAAATAGAAAAGGGAATCTATGCGGTCAGTAAAAAACTTTTACAAAATATCCACTCTGAGATTTCAAGAACCCCCACACCAACTAACGGTGTGGGGGGAGAAACTCAGTCCCCTAGAGCAACCAGCAAGCGAGGAAATCACATTTTAGCGAGCTGGACTAAAAACATAATGAACGCTGATAATCAAAAAATGATCAAACAAAAACTTAGCTTGTCTTGGAGAGACTGGGAGCAAGGTAGCCACAAGGAATCTGAAGAGCACTGAATACATTGATAGCAGGCAAGGAACTGAGTATCCAGGTGAGCTAAATAGGAAACCAACCAAGGATAACGAACCAGCTGATGCTGCAACCTGCAGAAAGACAACACTACACAGTACCGCTTGTGACCACTAGAGGGAGCCCAAAAATAGAGTTCACAACAGTACCCCCCCCTTGAGGAGGGGTCACCGAACCCTCATCAAGACCCCCAGGGCGATCAGGATGAGCCGCGTGGAAGGCACGAACCAAATCGGCCGCATGAACATCAGAGGCGACCACCCAGGAATTATCCTCCTGACCATAGCCCTTCCACTTAACCAAATACTGAAGCCTCCGTCTAGAGATACGAGAATCCAAAATCTTCTCCACCACGTACTCCAATTCGCCCTCGACCAGCACCGGAGCAGGAGGCTCAACAGAAGGAACCACAGGTACCACATACCTCCGCAACAAAGACCTATGGAACACATTATGAATGGCAAACGATGCTGGGAGATCCAAACGAAAAGACACCGGGTTAAGGATTTCCAAGATCTTATAAGGACCGATGAAGCGAGGCTTGAATTTAGGAGAGGAGACCTTCATAGGAACATACCGAGAAGACAGCCACACCAAATCCCCAACACGAAGTCGGGGACCCACACCGCGGCGGCGGTTGGCAAAGCGCTGAGCCTTCTCCTGTGACAACCTCAAATTGTCCACCACATGGTTCCAAATCTGCTGCAACCTATCCACCACAGAATCCACCCCAGGACAGTCAGAAGGCTCAACCTGACCCGAGGAAAAACGAGGATGGAAACCAGAATTACAGAAAAAAGGTGAAACCAAAGTAGCAGATTTAGCCCGATTATTAAGGGCAAACTCGGCCAAAGGCAAAAAAGTCACCCAATCATCCTGATCAGCAGAAACAAAACATCTCAAATAAGTTTCCAACGTCTGATTAGTTCGCTCGGTTTGGCCATTAGTCTGAGGATGGAAGGCCGACGAAAAAGACAAATCAATGCCCATCTTAGCACAAAAAGTCCGCCAAAACCTGGACACAAACTGGGATCCTCTATCAGACACAATATTTTCAGGAATGCCGTGCAAGCGAACCACATTCTGAAAAAATAGAGGAACCAAATCGGAGGAAGAAGGCAACTTAGGCAAGGGCACCAAATGGACCATCTTGGTAAAACGATCACACACCACCCAGATGAAAGACATTTTCTGAGATACTGGAAGATCCGAAATAAAATCCATGGAAATGTGCGTCCAAGGCCTTTTCGGAACAGGCAAAGGCAAAAGAAAACCGCTGGCACGAGAACAGCAAGGCTTAGCCCGAGCACAAATCCCACAAGACTGCACAAAGGAACGCACATCCCGCGACAAGGAAGGCCACCAGAAGGACCTAGCCACCAAATCTCTGGTACCAAAAATCCCAGGATGACCCGCCAACACCGAAGAATGAACCTCGGAAATAACTCTGCTGGTCCATCTATCTGGGACAAACAGTCTCTCTGGTGGACAACGGTCAGGTCTATCCGCCTGAAATTTCACTCGTCGCAAATCTGGGGAAATGGCAGACAAAATCACTCCCTCTCTGAGAATACCAGCCGGCTCAGAAACTCCCGGAGAGTCAGGCACAAAACTCCTAGAAAGTGCATCAGCTTTCACGTTCTTCGAACCAGGCAGGTATGAGACCACGAAGTTGAAACGGGAGAAAAACAACGACCAACGAGCCTGTCTAGGATTCAGGCGCTTGGCAGATTCAAGGTAAATCAGATTTTTGTGATCAGTCAAGACCACCACATGATGTTTAGCTCCTTCGAGCCAATGTCGCCACTCCTCAAATGCCCACTTCATAGCCAACAACTCCCGATTACCAACATCATAATTCCGCTCGGCAGGCGAAAACTTTCTTGAAAAGAAAGCACATGGCTTCATCACAGAGCCATCAGAGCTTCTCTGCGACAAAACAGCCCCTGCTCCAATCTCAGAAGCATCAACCTCGACCTGGAAGGGGAGAGAGACATCTGGCTGACATAAGACTGGAGCTGAAGAAAACCGGTGCTTCAGCTCCCGAAAGGCCTCCACGGCCGCAGGAGACCAATTAGTCACATCAGAACCCTTCTTGGTCAAATCCGTCAAAGGTTTAACCACGCTAGAAAAATTAGCGATGAAACGACGGTAAAAATTAGCAAAACCCAAGAACTTCTGAAGACTCTTAACAGACGTGGGCTGAGTCCAGTCATGAATAGCCTGGACCTTGACTGGGTCCATCTCCACAGTAGAAGGAGAAAAAATAAAACCCAAAAAGGAGACCTTCTGTACTCCGAAGAGGCATTTTGAGCCCTTCACAAATAAAGCATTAGCACGCAGGACCTGAAACACCATCCTGACCTGCTTCACATGGGACTCCCAATCATCAGAAAAGACCAAAATGTCATCCAAATAAACAATCATAAATTTATCCAGATATTCTCGGAAGATGTCATGCATGAAGGACTGAAACACAGAAGGAGCATTAGAGAGTCCAAAAGGCATCACTAAGTACTCAAAATGGCCTTCGGGCGTATTAAATGCTGTTTTCCATTCATCTCCCTACTTAATGCGCACAAGGTTATACGCACCACGGAGATCTATCTTGGTGAACCAACTGGCACCCTTAATCCGAGCAAACAAATCAGACAATAGTGGCAAAGGATACTGAAATTTGACTGTAATTTTATTCAGAAGACGATAATCTATACAAGGTCTCAAAGAACCGTCCTTCTTGGCCACAAAAAAAAATCCTGCACCAAGAGGGGAAGAGGATGGGCGAATATGTCCCTTCTCCAAAGACTCCTTTATATAACTCCGCATCGCGGCATGCTCTGGTATAGACAAATTAAAAAGTCGTCCCTTAGGGAATTTACTACCAGGAATTAAATTTATAGCACAGTCACAATCCCTATGAGGGGGCAGGGCACTGGACCTGGGCTCATCAAATACATCCTGGTACTCAGACAAAAACTCAGGGACCTCAGAAGGAGTGGAAGAAGCAATAGACACCAACGGAGTATCGCCATGAATTCCCTGACAACCCCAACTTGACACAGACATAGCTTTCCAATCTAAAACTGGATTATGAGCTTGCAGCCATGGCAGACCCAAAACGACAACATCATGCAAATTATGCAGAACAAGAAAGCGAATCACCTCCTGATGTACGGGAGTCATGCACATGGTCATTTGCGTCCAATACTGAGGCTTATTCTCAGCCAATGGCGTAGCATCAATTCCCCTCAGAGGAATAGGAAATTCCAAAGGCTCCAGGACAAAACCACAGCGCCTGGCAAACGACAAATCCATCAGATTCAGGGCAGCACCCGAATCCACAAAAGCCATAACCGGGTAGGACGATAAAAGAACAAATCAAAGTAACAGACAAAATAAATTTAGGCTGTATAGTACCAATGGTGACAGGTTTAGCGATTTTTTTTTAAGCGTTTAGAGCATGCTGAGATAACATGAGTAGAATCACCACAGTAAAAGCACAACCCATTTTGACGTCTATGACTTTGTCGCTCAATTCTGGTCAGAGTTCGGTCACATTGCATAGACTCAGGTCTCTGTCCAGAAAATACCGCCAAAGGATGAGCAGATTTGCGCTCCCGCAAACGTCGATCAACCTGAATGGCTAAAGCCATAGAATCACTCAGACTTGTAGGGGTGGGAAACCCCACCATAACATTCTTAACGGCCTCAGAAAGACCTTCTCTGAAATTTGCAGCCAGGGCACACTCATTCCATTGAGTAAGCACCGACCATTTCCGAAATTTTTGACAATACACCTCTGCTTCATCCAGACCTTGAGAGATAGCCAGCAACGCTTTTTCTGCCTGATTCTCAAGATTAGGCTCCTCATAAAGCAGTCCAAGAGCCAGAAAAAATGCATCTACATTAAGCAATGCAGGATCTCCTGGCGCCAGAGAGAAAGCCCAATCTTGAGGGTTGCCACGCAACAAGGAGATAACAATTTTAACTTGCTGAGCGGAATCACCAGAGGAACGAGGTCTCAGAGATAGAAATAACTTACAATTATTCTTAAAATTTAGAAACCTAGATCTATCTCCAGAAAACAACTCAGGAATGGGTATCTTTGGTTCTGACATAGGGCTACGAATAACAAAATCCTGAATACTTTGCACCCGTGCAGTAAGATGATCCACACTAGAAGTCAGAGTCTGAACATTCATGTCTGCAGCTGAGCTCAAAACCACCCAGAGTTCAAGGGGATGAAAGAAGCTAAACAGACTGCAGCAAAGGAAAAGCGGGAGGAAAAAAAAATGTACTCAGGTCTTCTTTTTATCCCACTTCTGCAATGCATTAAACACTTTCTGGCCTGCTATACTGTTATGATCCTTAGTGGTTGAGGATCACAAATTACTCCAGCTAAGTAACAAACATAGGACAAGCTCTAGGGAGGTGGCAAACTGGACTGACCGCAAATCTGAACCTATCCAAACACACTAGAAGTAGCCGGTGAACGTGCCTAAAAATCCTAGACGTCTCGAGCCAGCCTGAGGAATTAACTACCCCTAGAGAGAAAGAAAGACCTCTCTTGCCTCCAGAGAAATAATCCCCAAAGATATAGAAGCCCCCAACAAATAATAACGGTGAGGTAAGAGGAAGGCACATACACAGGGGTGAAAGCAGATTCAGCAAATGAGGCCCACTAATACTAGATAGCAGAAAATAGAAAAGGGAATCTATGCGGTCAGTAAAAAACTTTTACAAAATATCCACTCTGAGATTTCAAGAACCCCCACACCAACTAACGGTGTGGGGGGAGAAACTCAGTCCCCTAGAGCAACCAGCAAGCGAGGAAATCACATTTTAGCGAGCTGGACTAAAAACATAATGAACGCTGATAATCAAAAAATGATCAAACAAAAACTTAGCTTGTCTTGGAGAGACTGGGAGCAAGGTAGCCACAAGGAAACTGAAGAGCACTGAATACATTGATAGCAGGCAAGGAACTGAGTATCCGGGTGAGCTAAATAGGAAACCAACCAAGGATAACGAACCAGCTGATGCTGCAACCTGCAGAAAGACAACACTACACAGTACCGCTTGTGACCACTAGAGGGAGCCCTGTTGTGGATTCTGTTTGCGGGCTCCCTCTGGTGGTTACTGCTGGTACTGGGTGACTTTGGTGGGTTGCGGCCTTTGGTTTCCATCTGTCCATCAGAGGCTGGGTGTTTCCTATTTTACCTGGCCTTTCTGTCATTTCCCTTGCCGGCTATCAATGTGTTCAGATGTGCTCTGTTTGGTTCCTGCCTACCTGCTCCCAGATCTTTCAGGATAAGCTAAGTGCTGATTTTCAGTTGTTTGGTTTTCAATGTGTTCAGATGTGCTCTGTTTGGTTCCTGCCTACCTGCTCCCAGATCTTTCAGGATAAGCTAAGTGCTGATTTTCAGTTGTTTGGTTTTTTGTCCAGCTTGCTTAGAATGTCTCTTTGTTAGCTGGTTGCTCTAGTGGACTGAGGTTCTCCCCATGTGCCATGAGTTGGCACATGGGTTCTTGTAATCTCAGGATGGTTTTTTTGATTAGGGTTTTTTGCTGACCGCTCAGTCCCCTTTTGTGTCATTCTGCTTTCTAGTTTTCAGCGGGCCTCTATTTGCTAAAGCTATATACATCATCTCTATGTGTGTGCCTTCCTCTCATTTCACCGCCAATACATGTGGGGAGCAACTATATCTTTGGGGTTCATTCCTCTGGAGGCAAGTGAGGTCTTTGTTTCCTCTGCAGTACTAGTTAGCTCTTAGGCTGGTGCGTGGCGTCTAGAACCAACGTAGGCACGCTCCCTGGCTATCTCTAGTTGCGTTTGTCAGGCGTAGGGCAGCGGTCAGCCCAGGTTCCATCACCCTAGAGCTCGTCCGATATTTTATTATACTTTGCTAATCCTGTGCTATCCCTAGCCATTGGGGATTCATGACAGTATAGCCGGCCCACAAAGTGTTAATTGTTTGGGCTGAAGCAGGAGAAATAGAAGTGTTCTAGGGAAATTTTTTTTTTTTCCTTCAGAGTTTTGCTGCCTAGCCCTTAATTGCTGTCTAGCTGCTTCTTACCTCCTCTTAACCCTTGAATGGCTCTGATCTTAGCTGTTTATCATGGATGTCCAGAGTTTGGCTTCCAGCCTGAGTAATCTCGCGGCAAAGGTTCAAAACATACAGGATTTCGTTGTTCACACTCCCATGTCTGAACCTAGAATTCCTATTCCAGAGTGTTTTTCTGGAGATAGATCTACCTTCCTGAATTTCAGGAACAATTGTAAATTGTTTCTCTCTTTGAAATCTCGCTCCTCTGGAGACCCTGCTCAACATGTCAAGATTGTTATATCGTTCCTACGGGGCGACCCTCAGAATTGGGCATTTGCATTGGCACCAGGGGATCCTGCATTGCTCAGTGTGGATGCGTTTTTTCTGGCATTGGGATTGCTCTATGAGGAACCTAACCTAGAGATTCAGGCTGAAAAGGCTTTATTAGCCCTCTCTCAGGGGCATGATGAAGCGGAAATATATTGTCAGAAATTTCGGAAATGGTCGGTGCTTACTCAGTGGAATGAGTGCGCCCTGGCTGCAAACTTCAGAAATGGTCTTTCTGAGGCCATTAAGGATATTATGGTGGGGTTCCCTGCGCCTACAGGTCTGAATGAGTCTATGGCTATGGCCATTCAGATTGATCGGCGTTTACGGGAGCGCAAACCCGTGCACCAGTTGGCGGTGTCTTCTGAACAGGCACCTGAGACTATGCAATGTGATAGAATTCAGTCCAGAAGTGAACGGCAAAATTATAGGCGGAAAAATGGTTTGTGTTTTTATTGTGGTGATTCAGCTCATGTTATATCAGCATGTTCTAAACGCACAAAAAGGGTTGATAAATCTTTTGCCATAGATACTCTGCAGTCTAAGTTCATTTTGTCTGTGACTCTGATTTTTTCACTGTCTTCCATTTCCGTCGATGCCTATGTGGATTCAGGCGCTGCCCTGAGTCTTATGGATTGGTCATTTGCTAAACGCTGCGGTTTTAGTCTAGAGCCTCTGGAAGTTCCTATTCCTCTGAAAGGAATTGATTCTACACCATTGGCTATGAATAAACCGCAGTATTGGACACAAGTGACCATGCGCATGACTCCCGTTCATCAGGAGGTGATTCGCTTCCTTGTACTGTATAATTTACATGATGTACTAGTGCTTGGTCTGCCATGGTTACAAACTCATAATCCTGTCCTGGACTGGAAAACAATGTCTGTGCTAAGCTGGGGATGTCAGGGGGTTCATGATGATGCACCTCCGATTTCTATCGCTTCATCTACTCCTTCGGAGATCCCTGCATTTTTGTCGGATTATAGGGATGTTTTTGAGGAGCCTAAGCTCAATTCGCTCCCTCCCCATAGAGAGTGTGACTGTGCTATAGAATTGATTCCTGGCAGTAAGTTCCCTAAGGGTCGTTTATTTAATCTGTCACTGCCAGAGCATACTGCTATGCGGAATTATATTAAGGAGTCCTTGGAAAAGGGATATATTCGTCCATCTTCGTCCCCTCTGGGAGCAGGTTTTTTTTTCGTGGCAAAAAAGGATGGTTCCCTGAGGCCTTGTATAGATTATCGCCTTCTGAATAAGATTACAGTCAAATACCAGTATCCATTGCCATTATTTACTGATTTGTTTGCTCGCATTAAGGGGGCTAGGTGGTTCACTAAAATAGATCTTCGTGGTGCGTATAATCTGGTGCGGATAAGACAGGGTGATGAGTGGAAAACCGCATTTATTACGCCTGAGGGCCATTTTGAGTATTTGGTAATGCCTTTTGGACTCTCCAATGCTCCGTCAGTCTTTCAGTCCTTTATGCACAATATTTTCCATGAATATCTGGATAAGTTTATGATTGTGTATTTGGATGATATTTTGGTGTTTTCTGATGACTGGGAGTCTCATGTTCTACAGGTCAGGAAGGTGTTTCAGGTTTTGCGGGCCAATTCTCTGTTTGTGAAGGGCTCAAAGTGTCTCTTCGGAGTCCAGAAGATTTCTTTTTTGGGGTACATTTTTTCTCCTTCTACTATTGAGATGGATCCCGTTAAGGTTCAGGCTATTTGTGACTGGACACAACCTACATCTGTTAAGAGCCTTCAGAAGTTCTTGGGGTTTGCTAATTTTTATCGTCGGTTCATTGCTAATTTTTCCAGTATTGTTAAACCTTTGACTGATTTGACTAAAAAGGGTGCTGATGTTGCTGATTGGTCTCCTACGGCCGTGGAGGCCTTTCGGGAACTTAAGCGCCGGTTTTCTTCTGCTCCTGTGTTGTGTCAACCAGATGTTTCACTTCCTTTCCAGGTGGAGGTTGATGCTTCCGAGATTGGAGCGGGGGCGGTTTTGTCACAGAGAAGTTCTAATGGCTCGGTGATGAAGCCATGTGCTTTCTTCTCTAGAAAATTCTCGCCCGCCGAGCGCAATTATGATGTGGGTAATCGGGAGCTTTTGGCCATGAAGTGGGCATTTGAGGAGTGGCGTCATTGGCTTGAGGGTGCTAAACATCGCGTGGTGGTCTTGACTGATCACAAGAATCTCATTTACCTTGAGTCTGCCAGGCGTTTGAATCCTAGACAGGCTCGTTGGTCGTTATTTTTTTCTCGTTTCAATTTCGTGGTTTCATACCTGCCAGGTTCAAAGAATGTGAAGGCAGATGCTCTTTCCAGGAGTTTTGTGCCTGACTCTCCTGGAGACACTGGGCCTGCTGGTATCCTTAGGGATGGGGTAATATTGTCCGCCGTATCCCCAGACTTGCGACGCGCATTGCAGGAGTTTCAGGTGGATAAACCGGATCGATGTCCACCAGAAAGACTGTTTGTTCCGGATGATTGGACCAGTAGAGTCATCTCTGAGGTCCATTCTTCTGTGTTGGCTGGTCATCCTGGAATATTTGGTACAAGAGACTTGGTGGCCAGGTCTTTTTGGTGGCCTTCCTTGTCTAGGGATGTGCGTACCTTTGTGCAGTCTTGTGAAGTGTGTGCTCGAGCTAAGCCTTGCTGTTCACGGGCTAGTGGGTTGTTGTTATCCTTGCCCATCCCGAAGAGGCCTTGGACGCACATTTCCATGGATTTTATTTCTGATCTCCCGGTTTCACAGAAAATGTCCGTTATCTGGGTTGTGTGTGACCGCTTTTCTAAGATGGTTCATTTGGTGCCCTTGCCTAAGTTGCCCTCCTCCTCTGAGTTGGTTCCTTTGTTTTTTCAGAACGTGGTTCGTTTGCATGGGATTCCGGAGAATATCGTTTCTGACAGGGGATCCCAGTTTGTGTCTAGATTTTGGCGGACGTTTTGTGCCAAGATGGGCATTGATTTGTCTTTCTCGTCTGCATTCCATCCTCAGACGAATGGCCAGACGGAGCGAACTAATCAGACCTTGGAAACTTATTTGAGGTGTTTTGTTTCTGCTGATCAGGATGACTGGGTTGCTTTTTTGCCACTGGCCGAATTTGCTCTTAATAATCGGGCTAGTTCGGCCACGTTGGTCTCTCCTTTTTTTTGTAATTCGGGGTTTCATCCTCGTTTTTCCTCTGGTCAGGTGGAGTCTTCGGATTGTCCTGGAGTGGACGTGGTGGTGGACAGGCTACATCACATTTGGAATCAGGTGGTGGACAATTTGAAGTTATCTCAGGAGAAGACTCAGCAGTTTGCTAATCGCCGTCGCCGCGTGGGCCCCCGACTTTTTGTTGGGGACTTGGTGTGGTTGTCTTCTCGTTTTGTCCCTATGAAGGTCTCTTCTCCTAAGTTCAAGCCTCGGTTCATCGGTCCTTATAGTATCTCGGAGATTCTTAACCCTGTATCTTTCCGTTTGGATCTCCCAGCATCGTTCGCTATTCATAATGTGTTCCATCGGTCGTTGTTGCGGAGGTATGAGGTGCCTGTTGTTCCTTCGGTCGAGCCTCCTGCTCCGGTGCTGGTGGAGGGAGAATTGGAGTATGTTGTTGAAAAGATCTTGGATTCTCGTGTTTCCAGACGCAAACTCCAGTATTTGGTTAAGTGGAAGGGTTATGGTCAGGAGGACAATTCCTGGGTGGTCGCCTCCGATGTTCATGCGACTGATTTGGTCCGCGCCTTCCATAGAGCTCACCCTGATCGCCCTGGGGGTTCTCGTGAGGGTTCGGTGACCCCTCCTCAAGGGGGGGGTACTGTTGTGGATTCTGTTTGCGGGCTCCCTCTGGTGGTTACTGCTGGTACTGGGTGACTTTGGTGGGTTGCGGCCTTTGGTTTCCATCTGTCCATCAGAGGCTGGGTGTTTCCTATTTTACCTGGCCTTTCTGTCATTTCCCTTGCCGGCTATCAATGTGTTCAGATGTGCTCTGTTTGGTTCCTGCCTACCTGCTCCCAGATCTTTCAGGATAAGCTAAGTGCTGATTTTCAGTTGTTTGGTTTTCAATGTGTTCAGATGTGCTCTGTTTGGTTCCTGCCTACCTGCTCCCAGATCTTTCAGGATAAGCTAAGTGCTGATTTTCAGTTGTTTGGTTTTTTGTCCAGCTTGCTTAGAATGTCTCTTTGTTAGCTGGTTGCTCTAGTGGACTGAGGTTCTCCCCATGTGCCATGAGTTGGCACATGGGTTCTTGTAATCTCAGGATGGTTTTTTTGATTAGGGTTTTTTTGCTGACCGCTCAGTCCCCTTTTGTGTCATTCTGCTTTCTAGTTTTCAGCGGGCCTCTATTTGCTAAAGCTATATACATCATCTCTATGTGTGTGCCTTCCTCTCATTTCACCGTCAATACATGTGGGGGGCAACTATATCTTTGGGGTTAATTCCTCTGGAGGCAAGTGAGGTCTTTGTTTCCTCTGCAGTACTAGTTAGCTCTTAGGCTGGTGCGTGGCGTCTAGAACCAACGTAGGCACGCTCCCTGGCTATCTCTAGTTGCGTTTGTCAGGCGTAGGGCAGCGGTCAGCCCAGGTTCCATCACCCTAGAGCTCGTCCGATATTTTATTATACTTTGCTAATCCTGTGCTATCCCTAGCCATTGGGGATTCATGACAGAGCCCAAAAATAGAGTTCACAACAACCATCTGAGCTTCCCATCAACAAGTCTTTTGTACCGCTTCATCTTTGCTTAAGGTTTTTGGCGGAGCATCATGATGCTGTCCTGGCTGGTCACCCAGGGGTTAGAGGTACCTTGGAGTTGGTGTCACGTCAGTTTTGGTGGCCCAAGATCCGACAGGACGTGGTCTCATATGTGTCAGCTTGCACCACGTGCGCTAGGGCTAAGACGCCCCGCTCCCGTCCTGTTGGCGCACTACTTCCTCTTGAGGTAACTAGTAAGCCATGAACGGAAATCTCCATGGATTTCATCACTGATTTGCCCTCCTCAGCTGGGAACACGGTCATCTTGGTGACTGTTGATTGGTTTTCAAAAATGTTGCACTTTGTGTCTTTGCCTTCGTTGCCTAACGCTAAGACTCTGGCTCAGGTATTTGTGCAGGAGGTGGTCAGACTTCATGGGGTTCTGTCTGACATCGTGTCTGATAGAGGTACTCAGTTTGTGGCAAAATTTTGGAAAGCATTTTGCTCACGGCTGGGGATCAAGTTGTCTTATTCTTCGGCGTTTCATCCTCAGTCAAATGGTCAGACCGAGCGTATGAACCAAAATTTGGAGCAGTGTTTACGGGCTACATCCTCAATTTTATACTTTGAGTCAGAGGGGTCTTCCGGCATTCCGGAGGAAGACTGTTGTGAATTCCATTCTCGGGCTCCCTCCTGTGGCCGTGAATGGTACTTTGGTGAGTTCTGTCCTTGGACACCCTCTGGTGGCTTTGAGTGGAACTGCTGATCTTTGAGGTTGGCTTTCTCAGCTGCCCTCGTTTATTGCTTCTGCTCGCTTCCCTATTTAACTCTGCCCAGGTCGTTAGTCCATGCCAGCTGTCAATGTCTCAGTACTGGTTCAGATCTCTCTTGGAATTCTCAGATGACCTGACTACTCCAGCAGAAGCTAAGTCCTTGCTAATCATTTGCTGTTCATTGGTTTTTTGAATATATTTTTCAGTACATGTTATGTTTCAGTCCAGCCTGCTATTATGATATTTCCTTGCTAGCTGGAAGCTCTGGGGGTGCAGAGCTGCACCTCCACACCGTGAGTCGGTGTGGAGGTCTTTTTGCACACTCTGCGTGGTTTTTGTAGTTTTTTATACTGACCGCATAGTTCCCTTTCCTATCCTCTGTCTTTCTAGAGAAGATTCGGCCTCCTTTGCTAAAATCTGTTTCATTCCTGTGTTTGTCACTTCCCTCTTAACTCACAGTTAATATTTGTGGGGGGCTACCTTTACTTTGGGGAATTTCTCTGAGGCAAGGTAGGCTATTATTTCTATCTTTAGGGGTAGTTAGCTCTTAGGCTGTGAAGAGGCGTCTAGGGAGAGTTAGGTACGCTCCACGGCTATTTCTAGTGTGTGTGATAGGATTAGGGATTGCGGTCAGTAGAGTTACCACTCCCTCAGAGCTTGTCCCAGGTTTTCTGTTTTAACCATCAGGTCACTTCGGGTGCTCCTAACCACCAGGTCATATCAGTACAGCTGGCCAGCAAAGCGATCAAAAGAGGGATAAGAGAAGTTCTGAGTCAATTTTTTTTCTTTGCAGCCTGTTTTGTCTTTCTTTTCCCCTTAACCTCTGGGTGGTTCAGGACTCAGGTGTAGATATGGATATTCAAGGTTTGTCCTCTTGTGTGGATCAACTCACTGCTAGGGTACAGAGTATTCAAGATTATGTAGTTCAGAATCTGATGTTAGAGCCTAGAATTCTAATTCCTGATTTGTTTTCTGGGGATAGATCTAAATTTTTGAATTTCAAAAATAATTGCAGACTGTTTCTTGCTCTGAAACCCCGCTCCTCTGGTGATCCCATTCAGCAAGTAAAGATTATTATTTCTTTGTTGCGTGGTGACCCGCAAGACTGGGCATTCTCCCTTGAGCCAGGAAATCCTGCATTGCTTAATGTGGATGCATTTTTCTAGCGCTTGGATTGCTTTTTGACGAACCTAATTCTGTGGATCAGGCAGAAAAGATCTTGCTGACTCTATGTCAGGGTCAGGATGAGGCAGAAGTATATTGCCAGAAGTTTAGAAAGTGGTCTGTGCTTACTCAATGGAATGAGTGTGCCCTGGCAGCAATTTTCAGAAAGGGTCTTTCTGAAGCCCTTAAGGATGTTATGGTGGGGTTCCCCACGCCTGCTGGTCTGAATGAGTCAATGTCTTTGGCCATTCAGGTTGATCGGCGTTTGCGCGAGCGCAAAGTTGTGCACCATTTGGCGGTGTCCTCTGAGCGGAGGCCTGAGCCTATGCAATATGATAGGACTTTGACCAGAGCTGAACGGCAAGAACACAGACGTCAGAATGGGCTGTGTTTTTACTGTGGTGACTCCTCTCATGCTATCTCTGATTGTCCTAAGCTAGGTCTGTCACCATTAGTACTTTGCAGCCTAAATTTCTCTTATCTGTTACCCTGATTTGCTCACTGTCGTCCTACTCTGTTATGGCATTTGTGGATTCAGGCGCTGCCCTGAACTTGATGGACTTGGAGTTTGCTAGGCGCTGTGGTTTTTCCTTGGAGCCTTTGCAGAGTCCTATTCCCTTAAGGGGGATTGATGCTACGCCATTGGCCAAGAATAAACCTCAGTACTGGACTCAGCTGACCATGTACATGGCTCCCGCACATCAGGAAAATATCCGCTTTTTGGTGTTGCATAATTTACATGATGTTGTCGTGTTGGGTTTGCCATGGTTACAGGTTCATAATCCAGTACTGGATTGGAAATCAATGTCTGTGTCTAGTTGGGGTTGTCAAGGGATACATGGTGATGTTCCTTTGATGTCAATTTCTTCTTCCACTCCTTCTGAAGTCCCTGAGTTTTTGTCGGATTACCAGGATGTATTTGATGAGCCCAAGTCCAGTGCCCTACCTCCTCATAGGGACTGTGATTGCGCTATTAATTTGATTCCTGGTAGTAAGTTCCCTAAGGGCCGACTGTTCAATTTATCTGTGCCAGAACATGCCGCTATGCAGAGTTATGTAAAGGAGTCCTTGGAGAAAGGGCATATTCGCCCGTCTTCATCGCCGTTGGGAGCAGGGTTCTTTTTTGTGGCCAAGAAGGATGGCTCTCTGAGACCCTGTATAGATTACCGCCTTCTCAATAAAATCACGGTCAAATTTCAGTACCCTTTGCCTCTGTTGTCTGATTTGTTTGCTCGGATTAAGGGGGCTAGTTGGTTTACCAAGATTGACCTTCGAGGGGCGTATAATCTTGTGCGTATTAAACAGGGCGATGAATGGAAAACAGCATTTAATACGCCCAAGGGCCATTTTTAGTACCTGGTGATGCCATTCGGGCTTTCTAATGCTCCATCTGTGTTTCAGTCCTTTATGCACGACATCTTCCGGAAGTATCTGGATAGGTTCATGATTATATATTTGGATGATATTTTGGTCTTTTCGGATGATTGGGAGTCTCATGTAAGGCAGGTCAGGATGGTGTTCCAGGTCCTTCGTGCTAATGCGTTGTTTGTGAAGGGCTCTAAATGCCTCTTTGGAGTTCAGAAGGTTTCCTTTTTGGGCTTCATTTTTTCCCCTTCTACTATCGAGATGGATCCTGTCAAAGTTCAGGCCATTTATGATTGGACTCAACCTACATCTGTGAAGAGTCTTCAGAAGTTCATGGGCTTTGCTAATTTTTACCGTCGCTTCATCGCTAATTTTTCTAGTGTGGTTAAGCCTTTGACTGATTTGACGAAGAAAGGCGCTGATGTGGTGAATTGGTCCCCTGCGGCCGTTGAGGCCTTTCAGGAGCTTAAACGTCGTTTCACTTCGGCCCCTGTGTTGCGTCAGCCAGATGTTTTGCTCCCTTTTCAGGTCGAGGTTGATGCTTCTGAGATTGGGGCAGGGGCTGTTTTGTCTCAGAGAAGTTCTGATGGCTCCTTGATGAAGCCGTGTGCTTTCTTTTCTAGAAAGTTTTCACCTGCCAAGCGTAATTATGATGTCGGCAATCGGGAGTTGTTGGCTATGAAGTGGGCATTTGAGGAGTGGCGACATTGGCTTGAGGGAGCCAAACATCGCGTGGTGGTCCTGACTGATCACAAGAATCTGACTTACCTCGAGTCCGCCAAGCGGTTGAACCCTAGACAGGCTCGATGGTCACTGTTTTTCTCCCGTTTCGATTTTGTGGTCTCATACCTTCCGGGATCTAAGAATGTGAAGGCTGATGCCCTTTCTAGGAGTTTTTTACCTGATTCCCTGGGAGTCCCTGAGCCGGCTGGTATTCTTAAAGAGGGGGTGATTCTGTCTGCCATCTCCCCTGATTTGCGGCGGGTGCTGCAGGAGTTTCAGGCTGATAGACCTGACCGCTGCCCAGTGGAGAAACTGTTTGTCCCTGATAGATGGACTAGTAGGGTTATTTCTGAGGTTCATTGTTCAGTGTTGGCTGGTCATCCTGGGATTTTTGGTACCAGAGATTTGGTTGCCAGGTCCTTTTGGTGGCCTTCCTTGTCACGGGATGTGCGTTCTTTTGTGCAGTCCTGTGGGACTTGTGCTCGGGCCAAACCTTGCTGTTCTCGTGCCAGTGGGTTGCTTTTGCCTTTGCCTGTCCCGAAGAGGCCCTGGACACATATTTCCATGGATTTTATTTTTGATCTTCCTGTCTCTCAAAGGATGTCTGTCATCTGGGTGGTTTGTGATCGGTTTTCTAAGATGGTCCATTTGGTACCCTTGCCTAAATTGCCTTCCTCCTCTGATTTGGTCCCATTATTTTTTCAGCATGTGGTTCGTTTGCATGGCATTCCGGAGAACATTGTGTCGGACAGAGGTTCCCAATTTGTTTCTAGGTTTCGGCGGTCCTTTTGTGCTAGGATGGGCATTGATTTGTCTTTTTTTTCAGCGTTCCATCCTCAGACAAATGGCCAAACCGAACGAACCAATCAGACCTTGGAAACCTATCTGAGATGCTTTGTTTCTGCTGATCAGGATGATTGGGTGACCTTCTTGCCATTGGCCGAGTTCGCCCTTAATAATCGGGCTAGTTCTGCTACTTTGGTTTCGCCTTTTTTTTGTAATTCTGGTTTTCATCCTCGTTTTTCTTCAGGGCAGGTTGAGTCTTCTGACTGTCCTGGTGTGGATTCTGTGGTGGACAGGTTGCAACAAATTTGGACTCACGTGGTGGACAATTTGACGTTGTCTCAGGAGAAGGCGCAACGTTTTGCTAACCGCCGTCGCTGTGTTGGTCCCCGACTTCATGTTGGGGATTTGGTTTGGTTGTCTTCTCGTTATGTTCCTATGAAGGTTTCTTCTCCTAAGTTCAAGCCTCGTTTCATTGGTCCTTATAAGATTTCTGAAATTATCAATCCTGTGTCGTTTCGTTTGGCCCTTCCAACTTCTTTTGCCATCCATAATGTGTTCCATAGGTCGTTGTTGCGGAGATATGTGGCGCCTATGGTTCCTTCCGTTGATCCTCCTGCTCCGGTGTTGGTTGAGGGGGAGTTGGAGTATGTGGTGGAGAAGATTTTAGATTCTCGTATTTCGAGAAGGAAGCTGCAGTACCTGGTTAAATGGAAGGGCTATGGTCAGGAGGATAATTCCTGGGTTGTTGCCTCCGATGTCCATGCTGCCGATTTTGTTTGTGCCTTTCATTTGGCTCGTCCTGATCGGCCTGGGGGCTCTGGTGAGGGTTCGGTGACCCCTCCTCAAGGGGGGGTACTGTTGTGAATTCCGTTCTCGGGCTCCCTCCTGCGGCCGTGAATGGTACTTTGGTGAGTTCTGTCCTTGGACACCCTCTGGTGGCTTTGAGTGGAACTGCTGATCTTTGAGGTTGGCTTTCTCAGCTGCCCTCGTTTATTGCTTCTGCTCGCTTCCCTATTTAACTCTGCCCAGGTCGTTAGTCCATGCCAGCTGTCAATGTCTCAGTACTGGTTCAGATCTCTCTTGGAATTCTCAGATGACCTGACTACTCCAGCAGAAGCTAAGTCCTTGCTAATCATTTGCTGTTCATTGGTTTTTTGAATATATTTTTCAGTACATGTTATGTTTCAGTCCAGCCTGCTATTATGATATTTCCTTGCTAGCTGGAAGCTCTGGGGGTGCAGAGCTGCACCTCCACACCGTGAGTCGGTGTGGAGGTCTTTTTGCACACTCTGCGTGGTTTTTGTAGTTTTTTATACTGACCACATAGTTCCCTTTCCTATCCTCTGTCTTTCTAGAGAAGATTCGGCCTCCTTTGCTAAAATCTGTTTCATTCCTGTGTTTGTCACTTCCCTCTTAACTCACAGTTAATATTTGTGGGGGGCTACCTTTACTTTGGGGAATTTCTCTGAGGCAAGGTAGGCTATTATTTCTATCTTTAGGGGTAGTTAGCTCTTAGGCTGTGAAGAGGCGTCTAGGGAGAGTTAGGTACGCTCCACGGCTATTTCTAGTGTGTGTGATAGGATTAGGGATTGCGGTCAGTAGAGTTACCACTCCCTCAGAGCTTGTCCCAGGTTTTCTGTTTTAACCATCAGGTCACTTCGGGTGCTCCTAACCACCAGGTCATAGCAGAAGACCAGTTAGGAGCACAATTGTCATCAGTCTGGAGGAGAGTTAAACAGCGCCTGTTGAGTGTGGGTGCTAGGTACAAATGTGTGGCTGACAGTAGGTGTGTGCCAGGTCCGGACCTGAGTGTGGATGATTGGGTGTGGTTATCCACAAAAATCATAAGACTCAAGATACCATCCCTTAAATTGGGTCCAAGGTTTATTGGTCCATTTAGGGTCGCCGCCGTCATTAACCCTGTAGCGTACTCATTGGAGCTTCCTACGGTGTATAAGATACACAACGTGTTCCACAGATCGTTGCTAAAAAAGACGGTGGGTCTTGTCGATGCGACACCAATGCCTTCTCCAGTCTTGGTGGATGGTAATTTGGAATTTGAAGTCTCCAAGGTGGTTGACTCTCATGTAGTGCGTCGCACTTTACAGTACTTGGTACACTGGCGAGGTTATGGGCCTGAGGAGAGGTCCTGGGTACCAGCCTCGGACGTTCATGCGGATCGGCTGGTCAGTATGTTTCACCGCCGCCATCCGGACAAGCCGGGTCCTATAAGTCGTGAGGGCCCTGGGGTCCCTCGTAGAAGGCGGGGTAATGTCATGTTGGACGCTGTTCATTCTAGGGCGATCGACAGACAGCGGTAATTCCGCTTTGGTCCACTATGCGCTCAGTGGCGTCAGCTAGATTTCATCTATCTGGTCCGGGGTTCATTTAGCTGGTGCTCGGATTGGAAGCTGGGCCAAGCCCACTGCCTTTAAATAGTTCTTCTGAACACTGGGCGTCGCCGATTATAGCTTCTGTCTAGTGCTTGGTTATCTCGGTCTGGAGTGGTGAGCTAGGAGTTGGAGTATCGTATCTGGTGGTGTATTTCCCTTTGTCTTATTTACTCCTTCCTATATTTGTATTTGCTTTGCCCTGTGCACTTATTGTGTATTCCTGAGTGACTGCGGCTTGGTTCATATTTTCAGTTATCCTTGTCTGTGCTAACTATGGGTATTGGTGTATTATCTCTTCACTGGGTGGTGGGTGGTTGGTTTCAGCCTAGGGTTGAAACAGGAGATAGGGTGAGGGTGGAGGCCTAGACATGCACACCATCAGTGTAAACTCTAGGTAGAAGGTCAGTCAGGATTTCCCTAGTCTGAGGGAAATTGCAGGGGCCCAGGTTATTAGCTCTTGCCCACCTAGGCTTCCCGTGACAATATTGAGTTGGGCCTTGTGCCTCGGTGTCCCTGTGTATTCTGGTGTTCAGATTAAAGATTGTTTCTGAAAGGTTAATCTGCAAGAGGAGCAAATAGCTGCTTGTTAAGGTTTCATCTATCTTTTTTGGGGGTGTACGTCCTCTTTAAAGGGCCACTGTCACCCCCCTCCAGCCGTTATAAACTAAAAGAGCCACCTTGTGCAGCAGTAATGCTGCATTCTAACAAGGTGGCTCTTTTAGTTTTAGGTTCAAGTATACCCCAAATAAAGCGTTTTTATACTTAGCCACAATTCCTGTCTCTAGCCAGGGAGGCGGGTCCTCACTCCCCAGCTTGACCAGCTCCTCTGCCGTCACTCCAATATTCCTGCGCTTTCGGCACCACCCTCTCAGCACTGTTATCGTTTCAAAACCGGCGCCTGCGCTGTGTACTGGTGTCCTGCATAGACGCAGTAAGCTCTGGCCATCTGACGTCCCAGCCAGGCTTGCACACTGCGCCTGCGCGGGCATTGCGGCCAGCCACCTTTTGAATCCCCACCCCGCACTATGCATAATGCATAACACAGTGCGGGGTGGGGATTGACAAGGGCATCGGGGGAATGGGCGAGGTCATAAGTATGGTTTAATTAAGAATATTAAAGGAGTCTGTATTATTCTTTCAATTAAAGGACTATTTTCTGGGTGTCTGTGTTTTCTTACAATGTGACTATGATGTTAGTAATGAGGGCATCTTATTGATGGCTCTGCATTACTAACCTCAAGGCTTGATGTCACCTGACAATACAATAGTGACATCAACCCCCAAACTATCACCCCACTTGCCACCACTACAGGACAAGTGGGAAGAGCGAGGTTAAGTGCCAGAATTGGTGCATCTTAGAGATGCTCCTTTTCTGGGGCGGCTGAGAGCTTATGTTTTTAGCCTAGGCATCTATATTCTTAGTACTTTCCAGCATTCCCCACATTCCTCCATATGTCCGAATCCCGCACTCAAATGCCTGCACCATTGGTGAAATAAAGGATCTTTGAGAAATCTGAAAAACGTGGTGAGTGCCGCATTTTTTTTCTGCAGTGATATTACAGAACACGGCAGATGAATTGCCGCCTTTTCTATCTATCTATGTAATATATATATATATATATACATATATATATATATATATATATATATATATATATAATATATATATATATACAGTGCCTACAAGTAGTATTCAACCCCCTGCAGATTTAGCAGGTTTACACATTTGGAATTAACTTGGCATTGTGACATTTGGACTGTAGATCAGCCTGGAAGTGTGAAATGCACTGCAGCAAAAAAGAATGTTATTTCTTTGTTTATTTTTTTTTTAAATTGGGAAAAGATTTTTCAGAGGGTCATTTATTATTCAACCCCTCAACCCACCAGAATTCTGTTTGGTTCCCCTAAAGTATTAAGAAGTAGTTCAGGCACAAAGAACAATGAGCTTCACATATTTGGATTAATTATCTCTTTTTCCAGCCTTTTCTGACTATTTAAGACCCTCCCCAAACTTGTGAACAGCACTCAAACATGGTCAACATGGGAAAGACAAAAGAGCATTCCAAGGCCATCAGAGACAAGATCGTGGAGGGTCACAAGGCTGGCAAGGGGTACAAAACCCTTTCCAAGGAGTTGGGCCTACCTGTCTCCACTGTTGGGAGCATCATCCGGAAGTGGAAGGCTTATGGAACTACTGTTAGCCTTCCACGGCCTGGACAGCCTTTGAAAGTTTCCTCCCGTGCCGAGGCCAGGCTTGTCCGAAGAGTCAAGGCTAACCCAAGGACAACAAGGAAGGAGCTCCGGGAAGATCTCATGGCAGTGGGGACATTGGTTTCAGTCAATACCATAAGTAACGTACTCCACCGCAATGGTCTCCGTTCCAGACGAGCCCGTAAGGTACCTTTACTTTCAAAGCATCATGTCAAGGCTCGTCTACAGTTTGCTCCTGATCACTTGGAGGACTCGGAGACTGACTGGTTCAAGGTTCTCTGGTCTGATGAGACCAAGATCGAGATCTTTGGTGCCAACCACACACGTGACGTTTGGAGACTGGATGGCACTGCATACAACCCCAAGAATACCATCCCTACAGTCAAGCATGGTGGTGGCAGCGTCATGCTGTGGGGCTGTTTCTCAGCCAAGGGGCCTGGCCATCTGGTCCGCATCCATGGGAAGATGGATAGCACGGCCTACCTGGAGATTTTGGCCAAGAACCTCCGCTCCTCCATCAAGGATCTTAAGATGGGTCGTCATTTCATCTTCCAACAAGACAACGACCCAAAGCACACAGCCAAGAAAACCAAGGCCTGGTTCAAGAGGCAAAAAATCAAGGTGTGGCAGTGGCCTAGTCAGTCTCCTGACCTTAACCCAATTGAAAACTTGTGGAAGGAGCTCAAGATTAAAGTCCACATGAGACACCCAAAGAACCTAGATAACTTGGAGAAGATCTGCATGGAGGAGTGGGCCAAGATAATTCCAGAGACCTGTGCCGGCCTGATCAGGTCTTATAAAAGACGATTATTAGCTGTAATTGCAAACAAAGGTTATTCCACAAAATATTAAACCTAGGGGTTGAATAATAATTGACCCACACTTTTATGTTTAAAATTTATAAAAATTTAACTGAGCAACAAAACTTTTTGGTTTGTAAGATTTATACATCTGTTAATAAATCCTGCTCTTGTTTGAAGTTTGAAGGCTCTAACTTATTTGCATCTTATTAAATCTGCTAAATCTGCAGGGGGTTGAATACTACTTTTAGGCACTGTATATATAGTGTTTGTGTCACGGACATCCATATAGCTATGTATTCTATGTGTTTATAGCTATTCTATCTATTCTATTCTAACCTGTCAGTGTGATTTTACTGTATGTGGCACATGAAGTGCCGGCTTTTCAAAGGACACCAATGCGTAAAAATTGGACAGCACTCAGATGGTCCGAGTACTGTGAGATTTTTTTCTCGAATCTATTGACATGCATTGGCAATTCTCATCCGAGATACCCAGCAAATTGCAGCATGCTGCGATTTTACTCTCAGTTCAATTTCAGATGAGAAAAAAATTGCAGATGGGATGTAACCCATTGAACAACATTGGTCAGAGTGCAATCCGATTTTTACTCGGATTGCACTCATCTGTTTTTCAAAAAAGAGAAATAGCGGGCACCACACAGTTTTAATAGGTCAGGGATCAACCACGTGCATATAACAACGCATAAAAGACAAGCAAAGAACAAAGATATGCACAACAGTGGGATCAACCATCAATATTATCTTTTATTAAACACTTAATCACAAAGGACAACAACAAAGACACATAATGTAAAAACATTTAAAAGAAAAGACCAACCCAGGTCCCCCCTAAATAATTTTAAATGACAACACAACAGACCAGTATAGGCATATACAAAGTAGATACAGATGTATATAATGAGGCTAAGCAGTACATAAAAATCAAGTAATTAACATCCTATACTGCCAGCTGACCTCAGCCTTAAACTACCAGTCTGCATAGATGATAATAGACCACCAAAGTTATCAGGAATAGACCAAATATCAAAAAATAGACGGGGAGAGAGAAATCCTAGACCCTATATATCTCGGATCTGCCCCAATCCTAATGCACTAAATAGCTTATAGTGATATCCAAGGTTACCCTAATCCTAATGCGGATCAGCATGGCCAAGAAAATGTCTTAACTGTGCAAATAACAAAGCTAAGGTGCATATGGAGATTACCAAAAGAAGTCCATAGGGGGGGAACAAGGCCCCACACGTATCGACGCTGCTAGAGCGTCTTCATCAGGGGAAGGTTGTAGAGGATATGTCCAGAGTACGTCCCATTGATGGTTGATCCCACTGTTGTGCATATCTTTGTTCTTTGCTTCACTCATCCGTTTTTCTCGTAAATGAGTATGAGCACATAGATTAAAAAACACTGGGACGAGTGCTATGCGATGTTTTCTCGCAAAGCACTCACCCGTATTCTACGGTAGAGTGACGCCGGCCTTCATCAGCCATTCCTGCACTGTAAATAAATAATAAAAAAAAACTCTGCATGGGTTCGCTTGTATTTTTGATAACCATCCAGGCAAAACTCACAGCTGTGGGCTGCAACCCTCAGGTGTCAGCTTCAGCAAGGCTGGTTAACAAGAATAGAGGAGCCCATGCCATATGTTTTAATTATTTAAATAAATAATTTTTAAAAATGGCATAAGGTCCCCCCATTTTTGACAACAAGCTTTGCTAAAGCAGACAGCTGGCGACTGGTAAGGGGTCGTGGATATTAGCCCCCCAGCCTAAAAATAGCAGCCCACAGCCACCTAGAAAAAGAACATCTATTAGATGTGCCAATTCTGGTGCTTTGCCAGGCTCTTTCCACTTGCCCTGTAGCAGTGGAAAGTGGGGTTCATATTTGTGGGGTTGATGTCACCTTTGTATTGTCAGGTGACATCAAGCCCATGGATTACTAATGGAGAGATGTCTATAAGACACCTATGCACATTGCTGCTCTTATAGTCATGGTAATTAAAGACACAGCCAGAATAAAGTCCTTTATTAGAAATAAGAATAAAACAATTTTCCATTTTATTAAAAAATAAGAAGCACAGTTATACTCACCTAACGCCTAATTCCACCGAAGCCCTCATTCTCCTGTAATAAAACTAACATAAAACAACAACAATATACCATTCCTTTCTGTCGTTCTGTCCCATGCCGTAATCCATGTCTGGGGGATTAATAGTTTTCAACCTGGATGGTGCCAAGATGCGACCGTCCAGGCTGAGAACCACTGGTGAATAAGTTGCTGGGAGCGAAGCCTCAGTGACAAGTGGTGACGTCAACGAGCTTACCTCTGGTCATTGAGGCCGAGGCTGCATTCCCAGCAGGGCTGAAATGCCGTGACCTCAGCATCGTGGGAAAAAGTCAGTGATGACGTCACCGTAGTTCAAGCTCAGTGACGTCACAGCAGATCACGGTGAGAAATTCTGACGGTGATCTGCTGTGAAGTCACTGAGCTTGAACTGCGGTGAACGCAGTGACTTTTTCTTATGGTGCTAGTGGGGATCTCACAGAGGTCACAGCAGTTCAGCCCGGCTGGGAACGCAGTCTCAGTGACCGAACGTTACCTCGATGATGTCACTGCCGGTCACTGAGGTTCCGCTCGCAGTAGTTCATTCCCCATTGGTTCTCAGCCTGGATGGTTGCATCTTGGCACTATCCAGGTTGAAAATTATTAATCCCCCAGAAAAAAAAATCCTCCACACAGCTTCATTAGTAGAAAAATAAAAAACTATAGCTCTCAGAATATAGCGATGCAAAAACAACTCTTTTTTTTTCTATAAAATAGTTTTTGTATAAAATTTTATATATTATATATTGTGGTATCGCTATAATTGTACTAACCAAAAGAATAAAACTGCCTTACCACTTTTACCTCACAGTGAATGGCATAAGCAACCCCCACCCCCATAAAAAAATTCTGAATTGCTTATTTTTGTTCATCATTATGCCTCCCAAAAATAGGAATTGAAAGTGATCAAAACATATTATTTGCCCGAACATGGTACCAATAAAATTGTCAACTCATCCGGCAAAATACAATTCCTCACTTCACTCTGTCAGCAGAAATGTAGAAAAATTAAAGATCTTAAAATATGCCAATGCAAAAAAGCATGTTTTTAGTGTGTGATAATATCCAAACATAAAAACCGATATAAATTGTAATCGCACCAACCCGAAGAATAAAGCTCAGCTAACATTTATCCTGCGCTCTACAGTGAACACTTCTGGGTAAATCTGTGATTCAGAAGGAACACCCAGTGGAAGATTCCCTATAATGAGCCATATGAAGTCACTGTGGATGCTGTCTGGCCTATGATCCGACGGTGTCTGTCTTTTTAAGTGTGCATAAAAGTGCGACTGACTAATACAAATTCTGAAGAATCACATATTTATATGTGATTCTTCAGAATTTGTATTAGTCTATGCCTGATGAAGAGACCTGTGTAGTCTCTAAACATTTTTCTATCTACTGGCTAACACGGTACCAAGATATATATCTTTCCTGCATAAAAGTGCGGTCAGTCACAGAAGGACACTGGTAACCAGAGACCAGACAGAGTCCAGAGTAACTCTGCTGCCTCATTATAGTGAATGGATCCCTCGGGGGTTTCATCTTAATCAAGTTAATTGGAGATTTAGATGGAAACCTCAATATAAATGCTCAGCGTAGAGCGCAGGATAAATGGGATCCAAAATGTTATGTAAAAAGTTCCCAATAAAGACTTCAACTCAATCTACAAAAAAGCAAGTCCCTAGTCAGGTCCATCATCTGACAATGGAAATATAGGGGGCTTCCACGTTACTGGTAGCAAGAAATCCCTGGAAAACCACTATGGCTCCTCGCTCCCCCCTAAAAAACAATGAATTCTGTGCTCCCAAATCTAAATGCCCTTCTCTCTTCTGAGACCTAGTGTGCCAAAACCACATTTAGTGTCCACATGTAAATGCAGCGATGAGGGCCTACTTAGTTTACAGGTGCATGTCCCCAGAAGCATGAGCTGGGCATAATGTTTGCGCACTAAATGTACTGGGAACAACAATGGCAGATTTGCAATTTTCACTTGGCAACATCCACTGCTGCTTGATTCTGGAAAATACCCATGGAGTCAAAATAGTCACTACACCTGTAGATAAATTCTCAAAGGGGTGTAATTTCCAAAATGGGTCACTTGAGGGGGGTTTCTGCTCTTCTGGCACTTAGGTGCTTTGTGTTTGGAGTCTACATACTATTTTACGATAATTTGTTCTCCAAGAATCAAATAGCGCTCCTTCCCTCCCAAGCAGTAATGTACAGCCATATATGGGGTATTGCCACGTTCAGCAGAAATTGTATGACAAAATTTGGTGCCATTTTTCCCCATTTCCCCATGTGAAAATGTAAATTCTGGGGCTAAAATTAATTTTTTGTCATAAATATGTAATTATTTCTTTTCACTGCCCAATGGTTTAAATTCTGTGACACACCACGGTGTCAATATGATCACCCTTATAAGAATTCATGGAGAGATGTAGTTTGTAAATTGGGGTCACATATGGGGTCCTGCTGTTCTGGCATTTCAGGGCCTTTTCCAGTGGGTCATGGCACCTGCAAACTATAACAACAAAATCTATACTACAATATGGTGCTAACACTTTGAACTTTCCACTGTGCCTAAAAAGTAGTTCAGGATTACATGTAGCATATTGGGGGTACTCAGAAGAAAATGAACCATATAATTTATTATGCAGTTTCTCCTATTATTCCATTTGAAAATTGAAAACTGAGGGCCGAAGCAATATTTTAGTGGAAAAAAAGGTAATTTTCCATTAACTTAGCCCAATGTTATACAATTCTGTGAATGGCCAGAAGGATAAAAATGCTCACTACACCCCTAGATAAATTTCTCAAGAGGTGTAGTTTTCAAAATGGGATCACTTGTGGGGGTTTCTGCTGTTTTCGCACATCAGGGGTTCTTCAAATGTGACACGGCATCCAAAAACTATTCCAACCAAAATTGCCCTCCAGAATTCAATTGATGCTCCTTCACTTCCAAGCCCTGCCATGTGCCCAAAAGGTAGTTTTCCACAACATATAGGGTATCCAAGGCCGGCGTTTGGCACAGGCAGACTAGGCAGACGCCTGGGGCCCCCACCTACAAAGGTGGCCCCCTGCATCTGCAACCCCTGTATGAAGTGCCCAGAGGGTGTTCAGCAATGAATAATGCTGTGCATTGCTCTGTAGTCCCAGAGCGTCTCTCCCAAACCCCCCTTGAGACCCCCTCAGTGCAGTGATTTACTCATGTGGTCCACAGCTCTGTGATGATTGCTGTAGGATCAGGTTTCACAGTCACATACAGCAGCCATCAGCATTGGCTCTGACCAATCACTAAATCACTGCTTTTAATCTGACAGGGCGACCTCCTGTCACTACTGTCTGGATGACACAAGACAGGAATATTGTCTGCTAAATCAGGGAATTTATTATAAAGAAATAAATTAATTTCCACGTGAAATAATAAGGGTAAACCATAAACATACATAGTACAGGTGTGCATAGGAATCAGCATTTTTCGTGAATTTTTTTGCAGCCAAAACCTGCTCTCTTGGCAGTAAAAACACTGCTTTGAAAGCACTCATTTTTTAAGGTATGTGCAGAGGACCCGGAAATGGCAGCCCTTTGGACGCAGTGGACATGTGCTGCTATGTTTTGAAAACAGGTGCTTCCGCATGTGTTCATTGATCTGTGCGGAATCACCGCATCCTATACATTGCACGGGTGAGATTTCTCTTGTGGAGACTCGCGTCTACGCCATATAAATTGACATGCTGTGGTCTGGAGAGACGCACCACATGTCCGTCTCTGCAGGTGAGGTGCGCGTGTCAGTGCACGCATAGTAGAGATGGAATTTCTTGAAATCCCATCCACTATACTGTAACATCTGGCCGCTGCGGGTTGGACGCTGTACAAGTACACAGCAGCCGACCCGCAGCGTTTACTGATTGTGGGCACATACCCTTAGAGCTTTTGCTGTTTGTTTTTTATAGTTTGCATTTTGTCTACAGTACATGTTTAATAAAGTTAGTTTTATTGACCAAAACGTAGTGAAAAACAACGTTGCAACACTTGCAGCAATTTTTAAACTTTTTCATTGCTTTCTGCGGGTGAAAAAAATTGCTGAAAGCGACAAGAAGGAGATTTCTGAAAATCTCAGTTTTTGCTTGTGCTGTAAAACTTCTTATTTGTAGAAGAAAAAGCTGCAAAAATTCTGCATCTGAACATGGCGAAAAGCTGCTTTTCAAAGTGCCAGCAAAACATATGAGATTTCCGAAATCTGGTGAATTTGGTGAATTAAACTATTAGGTCACTAATTGTAATGCAGAACCAGCAGTGGAACAATGAGGTTATGTGCACACGTTGCGGAATCTGCTGCGGATTTTTCCATGCAGATTCCTAAAAATCTGCAGGAAAAACGCAGGGCGGAATTACCATGTTTTTTGTGCAGTTTTCAACAGTGTTTTTACACCTGCGGATTCCTATTATGGAGCAGGTGTAAAACGCTGTGGAATCTGCATAAAGAATTGACATGCTGCGGAAAATAAACCGCAGCGTTTCTGCGTGGTATTTTCCACAGCATGTGTACGGCGGATTTTGTTTTCCATACGTTTACATGGTGCTGTACAACGCATGGAAAACTGCTGCAAATCCACAGCAAAATCCGCAGCGTGTGCACATACCCTGAGAAACACGTCACCACTTCTGTATTTCTCACCCTCCTGGTTTTGGCTTACACATACTGATGTGAAATACTGACCAAATACTGATCGTATGAATGTGGTCTTAAACATACTGTAGACAAAGCAAACATCCTCACTCCAAAAAAAAAACTGAAAAAAGTGTGAAGAACACCACAAAACAAGCTGAAAAACAGGTGTTTGAATGCAACATTTTTACTGCTAATAGAAAAGGTTTTGGCTACTGAAAAAAATGCTGCATGTGAACATAGTCTTTCTCTGAAACGCTATGTCTATCTGTGGTGTTACATAGGACTGCACAGGTGACATCTACTAAATTATCTGTACTCAGAGAGTTATCACTGTATTATCTGTGGTGTTAAAAAAAAATTAAGAGGGGGTTGGGGGCAACTCTTTGTCTTGGGGCTTGGGTTCCCAATCTTTTCTGACCCTAGCAACGCCCCTGCATACAGCTAATAATGGCAGACCTGTTGGCCGATATAAGGCCCCTAAATATGGTAGTGAGCACTGGCTCCAGGCCCCTCCACCAACTGTATCCGCATCCTGTTCATGTAATGTAAGCTAAATGTTTGTGTGATTTTATAATGTTAGCATTTGGGGCCCCACTTTAAATTTTTGCCTAGGGCCCGACTTTGTCTAAAACGGGCCCTGAGGGTATCAGTGTACTCAGGAGAAATTGCACAACAAATTGTATGGTCCATTTTCTTCTGTTACCCTTATGAATATGAAAAATTTGGGGCTAAAGCAATATTTTTGTGTGAAAAAGTAAAATTTTCTTTTTTTCTTCTACATTGCTTTAATTCAAGAAAAGCCCCTGAAGGGTTAATAAACTTCTTGAATGTAATTTTCAGCACTTTTGAAAGGATGTAGTTTTAAAAAAATGGCTTCACTTTTGGGTATTTGCTGTCATATAGGCCCCTCAAAGTTACTTTAAATGGGATGTAAATTTTGTTGGAAAAATTAGAAATTGCTGATAAACTTTAAATCCTTGTAACTTCCTAACAAAAAAAATTATGTTTCAAAAATGATTCTGATGTGAAGTAGACATGTGGAACATGTTATTTATTAACTATTTTGTATGGAATAACTATTTTGGTTTAAAAGGCATAAAAATTAAAAGTTTGAAAATTGCTACATTTTCCAATTTTTTTGCCAAATTTTCAATATTTTCACAAACAAACGCAAATTATATTGACTAAAATTTGTTACTATCATCAAGTACAACTTGTCACAAAAAAACAGTCTCAGAATCACTGGAATAAGTTGAAGCGGAATATCTGAATGTGCTACATCCAGACTATGTTCCTGCATTTATAAGGGTATCTCTACATATGAAACCTCCGTTTGTGGAAATTATTATTATAGCAAGGTCTATTGATTAAAATGTACTTTGTTCATTAGAGAACCCCTTTAACCTCGTCTCACAAAAAATCTCAACTAGTGAAGTTTACGTAAAAAAAATAGAGGTATGACTGTTACAACTATGAATGAATGAACACAAAAAACTATCTAGTTATGTAAATATATGCATAATAAAGTCATATTTTGCATATACAGTACAGACCAAAAAGATTTTTCTGCATTTTCATGACTATGAAAATTGTAAATTCACACTGAAGGCATCAAAACTATGAATTAACACATGTGGAATTATATACTCAACAAAAAAGTGTGAAACAACTGAAAATATGTCTTATATTCTAGGTTCTTCCAAGTAGCCACCTTTTGCTTTGATGACTGCTTTGCACACTCTTGGCATTCTCTTGATGAGCTTCATCAATATTTTATGCTCCTGTTCATGATTTTTCTATGTAATTGCGTGCATAGTGTGGGATTGCATGTGTTTGAAATATTAGATTGTGCACATTTTATTATGTTGTACCTAATGTGAGTTTGCATGTCAATGTTAGTGTATTTACATGGGTGTTGCCTGATGGTTGGGGTACACAGTTTTGCACACAGGCCCCGTACTATAGGTTTCCACCTATTCTCTGGAATTAGTAACTAGATCTATGAACTCTCTAATGCATTTTCTTTACACATATATTTTTTTTCTAAACTTTCATGTTTGGTGTATTTGCCACAGAAGCTGTTGGTTTGCACACTAAGTGTATCCATACACCACTCGTGCACCTAGTGTATGCCATAAAACTGTCCTTATGGCATGCACTGGTCCAGTAAACATCTACATATCTTTTTGTGATGCTTAGGAAAGAGTAGACAGCTGCAATAAACACGGTAAAGAAAATGTGTCTGATGTCTGATGTATGCTACTATTTACCTTTAAAGTACCGGTTGTGGCATACGGCCACACAGAAACTTGTCTGTTATCAGAGGACATACGGCCACTGCTGATATCCTCAAATGCTGGGTACCTGAGCTAAACCTTGCTCACGGACTTATGGAACTCCCCTGATGAATCTCTGCAACTAGAGAAGAAACGCGTTGGGAGGCGCTTTTCACTAATACATCTGGCGGGGGGTGTCCAGTGTAGGGCTCATCTGGGCCTGTCCTTGTAAGGACAGGAGTTAATGCTGGGGCACGACAGGGGAATAGGTAATAACTCCCCATCCCCTTTCACATTGCTCCATCTTGTTACTGGACCCTCCCGGGCACCCTGATCCATCTATATGGGTACCTGAGTCTACCTGAGGTTAATAAGTGGCTCAAGAATTGGTGTAGGAAGGAGGGGTTTGGGTTCCTGCAGAACTGGGCCGACTTCTCAGTTGGCTACAGGCTCTACGCTAGGGACGGGCTACACCTCAATGGGGAAGGTGCAGCTGTGCTGGGGGAGAAAATGGTTAGAAGGTTGGAGGAGTGTTTAAACTAGGGATTGGGGGGGAGGGTATTCATTTTATAGGAGGGGAAGATAGTGCAGATAGAGACCTGGGCACAAATAAGGAAGTTGGGGGTGGCGGTGGCATGGGGGGTGGGGTTAGAACAGTTAGTAATTTAGGAAAGAATAGAGGTACAGAGAGTAACATCAAGTGCATGTATACTAATGCCAGAAGCCTCGCCAACAAAATGGATGAATTAGAACTAATGTTGTTGGAGCATAATTATGACATGGTGGGGATATCTGAGACGTGGCTGGATGAGAGCCATGACTGGGCTGTTAACTTGCAGGGCTATAGCCTTTTCAGAAATGACCGTACAGATAAGCGAGGGGGTGGGGTGTGTCTGTATGTAAAATCGACCTTAAAACCCATCCTGCGTGATAATATAGGTGAATCTAATGAAAATGTAGAGTCTCTGTGGGTGGAGATAAGGGGAGGGGGAAAAAATAATAAATTACTGATAGGGGTTTGTTATAAATCTCCAAAACTAATGGAAGCAATGGAGAATATCCTCGTAAAGCAATTAGATGAAGCTGCAACTCAAGGAGAAGTCATTATTATGGGGGACTTCAACTACCCTGAAATAGATTGGGGAACAGAAACCTGCAGTTCCAGCAAAGGTAATCGGTTTTTGACAACTATGAGAGACAATTACCTTTCACAACTGGTTCAGGACCCAACAAGGAGGGGGGCACTGCTAGACCTAATATTAACCAACAGGCCAGACCGCATATCAAATATAAGGGTTGGGGGTCACTTGGGGAATAGTGATCACAAAATAATAAGTTTTCATGTAACCTTTAATAAGATGGGTAGAAGGGGGGTGACAAGGACACTAAACTTCAGGAGGGCAAATTTCCAACGGATGAGAGAGGATCTTGGTGCAATTAACTGGGACGATATCCTGAGACACAAAAATACACAAAGAAAATGGGAGACATTTATTAGCATCCTGGATAGGACCTGTGCACAGTATATACCGTATGGGAATAAACATACTAGAAATAGGAGGAAACCAATATGGCTAAATAGAGCTGTAAGGGGCGCAATAAGGGACAAAAAGAAAGCATTTAGAGAATTAAAGGAAGTAGGTAGTGAGGAGGCATTAAATAAATACAGAAAATTAAATACATTCTGTAAAAAGCAAATCAAGGCAGCAAAGATTGAGACAGAGAGACTCATTGCCAGAGAGAGTAAAAATAATCCCAAAATATTCTTTAACTATATAAATAGTAAGAAACTAAAAAATGACAGTGTTGGCCCCCTTAAAAATAGTCTGGGTGAAATGGTGGATGAGGATGAGGAAAAAGCCAATATGCTAAATGACTTTTTTTCATCAGTATTTACAAAAGAAAATCCCATGGCAGCCAATATGACTAGTGATAATAATTCCCCATTAAATGTCACCTGCTTAACCCAGCAGGAAGTACAGCGGCGTCTAAAAATAACTAAAATTGACAAATCTCCGGGCCCGGATGGGATACACCCCCGAGTACTGCAGGAACTAAGTACAGTCATTGATAGACCATTATTTTTAATCTTTAAAGACTCCATAATAACAGGGTCTGTACCACAGGACTGGCGTATAGCAAATGTGGTGCCAATATTCAAAAAAGGGGCAAAAACTGAACTCGGAAATTATAGGCCAGTAAGTTTAACCTCTACTGTGGGTAAAATCCTGGAGGGCATTCTAAGGGATGCTATGCTGGAGTATCTGAAGAGGAATAACCTCATGACCCAGTATCAGCACGGGTTTACTAGGGACCGTTCATGTCAGACTAATTTGATCAGCTTCTATGAAGAGGTAAGTTCCGGACTGGACCAAGGGAACCCAGTGGACGTAGTATATATGGACTTTTCCAAAGCTTTTGATACGGTGCCACACAAAAGGTTGTTACATAAAATGAGAGTAATGGGGATAGGGGAAAATATGTGTAAGTGGGTTGAGAGCTGGCTCAGGGATAGGAAACAAAGGGTGGTTATTAATGGAGCACACTCGGACTGGGTCACGGTTAGCAGTGGGGTACCACAGGGGTCAGTATTGGGCCCTCTTCTTTTTAACATATTTATTAATGACCTTGTAGGGGGCATTCAGAGTAGAATTTCAATATTTGCAGATGACACTAAACTCTGCAGGGTAATCAATACAGGGGAGGACAATTTTATATTACAGGATGATTTATGTAAACTAGAAGCTTGGGCTGATAAATGGCAAATGAGCTTTAATGGGGATAAATGTAAGGTCATGCACTTGGGTAGAAGTAATAAGATGTATAACTATGTGCTTAATTCTAAAACTCTGGGCAAAACCGTCAATGAAAAAGACCTGGGTGTATGGGTGGATGACAAACTCATATTCAGTGGCCAGTGTCAGGCAGCTGCTACAAAGGCAAATAAAATAATGGGATGTATTAAAAGAGGCATAGATGCTCATGAGGAGAACATAATTTTACCTCTATACAAGTCACTAGTTCGACCACACTTAGAATACTGTGCACAGTTCTGGTCTCCGGTGTATAAGAAAGACATAGCTGAACTGGAGCGGGTGCAGAGAAGAGCGACCAAGGTTATTAGAGGACTGAGGGGTCTGCAATACCAAGATAGGTTATTACACTTGGGGCTATTTAGTTTGGAAAAACGAAGACTAAGGGGTGATCTTATGTTAATGTATAAATATATGAGGGGACAGTACAAAGACCTTTCTGATGATCTTTTTAATCATAGACCTGAGACAGGGACAAGGGGGCATCCTCTACGTCTGGAGGAAAGAAGGTTTAAGCATAATAACAGACGCGGATTCTTTACTGTAAGAGCAGTGAGACTATGGAACTCTCTGCCGTATGATGTTGTAATGAGTGATTCATTAATTAAATTTAAGAGGGGACTGGATACCTTTCTGGAAAAGTATAATGTTACAGGGTATATACACTAGATTCCTTGATAAGGCGTTGATCCAGGGAACTAGTCTGATTGCCGTATGTGGAGTCGGGAAGGAATTTTTTTCCCCATGGTGGAGTTACTCTTTGCCACATGGGGTTTTTTTGCCTTCCCCTGGATCAACATGTTAGGGCATGTTAGGTTAGGCTATGGGTTGAACTAGATGGACTTACAGTCTTCCTTCAACCTTAATAACTATGTAACTATGTAACTATGTAACAATTGGTGAGACACAACCAGTTTTTTACCTGCACGGTTTTCGGCGTGAGCACTTTGTTTATTATTTGTTTGTTCAAATTTTAATGATTACAGTAAAAGTTATGTTTTATATGTAGGGGTTATACTCTTCTAGCTGAGATTTACCTTTAAAGTAGTATAATATACAGGGCCTTTAAAATGTATTCATATACCGTGAATTTTCCCTAATTTGTTCATGTTATAACCACAAACTTAAATGTATTTTATTATGATTTTATGAGACATGACAATACAAAGTAACAAGTGTTTGTGAAATGTATAGGAAATTATACATGATTTTCTAAATATTTTAAAAATATAAATCTGAAAATTGTGACGTGCATTTGTATTCCGCCTCCTGAGTCAATACTTTGTAGGACTGCCTTTTGCTGCAATTACTGCTGCAAGCCTTTTGGGGTATGTCACTACCAGCTTTGCACATGTAGAGGCTGAAATTTTTGCCCATTTTTCTTTGCAAACTAGCTCTATCTCAGTAAGTTTGGTTGAAGAGCGTCTATGAAGAGCAACTTTCAAGTCTTGCCACAGATTCTCAATGGGATTTAGGTCTGGCCTGTGACTGGGCCATTCACACACACATGAATAAGCTATTCCAATGTAGCTCTGGCAGTATGTTTAGGGTCATTGTCCTGCTGGAAGGTGAACCTACGCCCCAGTCTCAACTCTTTTGCAACCTCTTAACAGGTTTTCCTCTAGGATTGCCCTATGTTTGGTGCCATCCATCTTCCCATCACCTCTGAACAGCATTCCTGTACCTGCTGAAGAAAAGCATCCCCACAGCATGATGTTGCCACCACGATGTTTGACAGTGTAATTTGCAGTGTTAGTTTTCCACCACATATAGCATATTGAATTTAGCCCAATAAGTTCTACCTTGGTCTCTTCTCACCAGAGAATATTCTTTCACAAGGTAGCAGTGTCCCCTACACAGCTTTTTGCAAATTGCAAATGGCACTTTTTATGGCTTGCTTTCAAAAATGCCACTCTTACATAAAGGCCAGAATTGTGAAGTATGTGACAAATCGTTGTTCTGTGAGCAGATTCTCCTGCCTGAGCTATGGATCTCTGCAGCTGCTCCAGAGTGACTATGTGCCTTTTGGTAGCTTGCCTAATTAGTGCTCATCTTGCTTGAGATATCAGTTTAGGTGGCCAGCCATGTCTTGGTAGGTTTGCAGTTGTGCTATATTCCTTCCATTTTTGGATGATGAATTGAATAGTGCTCCGTGAAATGTTCAGAGTTTGGGCTATTCATTGATAGCATAACTCTACTTTAATCTACTCCACAACTTGATCACAGACCTGTCTGGTGTGTTCAGTGGTTTCCATGATGCTGTTTGATCCCTAATGTTCTCCACAAACCTCTGGGGCCTTCACAGAACAGCTGTAGTTATGCTGTAAGTAAATGACCCACAGGTGGACTCAATTTATTAATTATGTGACTTCTGGAGGCATTTGGGCACTCAGAATTTTATTTATGGGTATCAGACTAGAGGGGACTGAATACAAATGCAAGTTAGTTACAGTTTTCAGATTTATATTTTTTAAATAATTAGAAAACCAGTATCATTTCCTTTATACTTCACAATTACTAGCTACTTTGTGTTGGTATAACACATAAAATACATTTAACTTTGTTGGTATAATGCAGAAAAAATGTAGAAAAGTTCACAAGGTTTGAATATTTTTTCAAGGCACTGTATGTCTGATGCTTCAATTGGAGGTGTACATCTCTCAATGTATGCCTCACACTTAAAACCTCCTTCCAAAACCAAGATGTAAACAGACCCTTAGAGAGGCTCTTCTAGGAAAAGACAAAATCAGTAGATGGTCATTTTGGTCCTGGATCAATGTATCTGTCACTACACAGCTGTCGGGTGACCCGGGACCAGGGGGTTCCTTCCCTGAAATTAACACTAGAGAGCGCCTTAGCACGCCCAACTCCCCGGGATACTACTGAAGGTGAAGATTCCCGGGCTTCCACCCTTCCCTTTTCTCCTGAGATAGCCCTCTGTCTGTTCTCTTCCCCCACCCAGGGAAGAGGGGGCGCTACTGTGCATCATAGTACAACAACAACCCAACAAACAAGGCAACACAAACAAGGGTTAACAGAAAACTCCAGGCATACAAAATATTCACTCACATATAACAGAGGAATCCTCAGGGGTGTGAAGGTAGGGAATAAACCAAAACACAGAAGGATAAAGAATTACCATGCATACAAAACAAGCAACAATCACTAATAACTCCTTCAACTCTCCTTCTCATATGAACTCCACTCTCACAGATAGCCATGCAGCAAATGCTAGCTCTGACGAGGATTATTAACAGAGCCCAGATTATAAAGGTAAAAGGAGAGGCTAACCGAGCACAGCTGTAAGCACATGGATTTCCAACATGGCTGATTAACCCCTGTTCTGCCAGAAGAAATAAACACATTTAAAATAAAGGAGAAGTGCTTCTTCTCCAGGCAGGAGTAGGAGCAATCAGACTCTGTGGTCTTCTGACTCCACACTGTTGCAGTAACCCCGTGACACTATCAGAACAAGCCCTTTCCATGTGCCCTATTGAAGCATATGGACATTACAGAAGAGGTTACAGAAGGGAAAACTCAAGAGTACACATGAGCCGGACAACTTTCCCAGCTGTTTCCCTGGATCACAGAAGAATAGATATTAAATTGATCATCTATTATACATAGTTACATAGTTATTAAGGTTGAAGGAAGACTGTAAGTCCATCTAGTTCAACCCAACTATTTTGCTATCATTTTACTGAAATACCCAAGCAGTGGTGCTTTTCGATTAGCTGAAAATAAAGATTTATATATTTTTTTTATATCAGTAAGTTTAATTTTATATATGCTGGAAACACAATGTATTTTAGTTAACATTGCTGAAAAGGTGTGTATATGGCAGATATGTGCATGATGTAGACATATGGATTAAGAGTGCCAACATGACAAACTGTAAAACAGATTTATAAACTTACCACACCAAAAATACCAATTCCTGATCCTATGGTCGTCATTGTTGGAATTATATCAAATTTTCCTCCCTATAAGGTAAACATTGGAGATATTGTTTTACTATGTACATCAGAAAGTTGCTTCCCCTGCTGCCCATGACCTTAAACTGAGTACCATAAACTACTTAGGCTCATTGCATAATGTTAACAAGATATACCTACTCATGGTATGATGTCGTATCATTGATGGGTACAGCATGTATATTCATTTATCAACATTCAATATCAATAAATAACATTTATGTGTAAGAAAATTGAAATAATTTTAGCCCCATTACCAGAGCTATAGCTAGGCATTCCCTCACATAGGGCAAAAGGATCACTGCCCTTACCCTCACTAATTACCTTGGCCCATGCAGTGTGGCTTGTGGTCGCCCTGTTTACGCTCTTGCTGTCACAAAGCACATAGGTCAAATGTGCCAGTTTTCCCCCCCAGATATTGGAGTAATATATATGATTGATAGGACAGCAATGACATTTTGATAATGCCAAAAAACCTTTCATGACAAAGTAAAAAAACTATTTCCTCTAATATAATACAAATTCTTCTTTCCATATACAACAGCTGTTTTAAAGCAACAGGGAGAGAGGAGTGCAAGGAAGCAAAGATCATACACAATACTTGTTTTGTACTAGTGTATTAGTCTTTGATGTGGGGTGTATTCATTTTCATTTCATTTCACCTAGTTTGAGTAAAACTTAAAAGGGTTGTTTGGTCTAGAATGATAAGTCTGCAGTCACTCGTGTGACTGCAGACTTATAAATCCCCTGTCACAGGGATACCATGACAGAGAGGGGTCAGAAGATTGCGGCATTTGGCTACACTGGTTGGATCTGCTTTGCCAGTTAACTGTGCAGATTTCCCTTGCTCTGTTGTTGCATGGGTTAATCAGTTCTGTTTGTCTCCTAGAGCTCTCCGTCCTGAGTTATCTCAGCTGTTCTGATTTGTCCACTCGTTTCTGGTATAGTCACCTCTTAGATTGAGTAGTTGCCAGTGATAGCTTGCTCTAACTTGGTTTGGAGCTGAAGTGTGCACTGTGTGAACTGTGTGAAGAGAGTTAAGGCCCCGTCTCACTAAGCGATTTACCAACGATCACGACCAGCGATATGACCTGGCCGTGATCGTTGGTAAGTCGCTGTGTGGTCGCTGGGGAGCTGTCACACAGACAGCTCTCTCCAGCGACCAACGATCAGGGGAACGACTTCGGCATCGTTGAAACTGTCTTCAACGATGCCGAAGTCCCCCTGCAGCACCCGGGTAACCAGGGTAAACATCGGGTTACTAAGCGCAGGGCCGCGCTTAGTAACCCGATGTTTACCCTGGTTACCAGCGTAAATGTAAAAAAAAACAAACAGTACATACTCGCCTTTCGGTGTCCAGGTCCCTTGCCGTCTGCTTCCTGCTCTGACTGAGATCCGGCCGTACAGCGAGAGCAGAGCGCAGCGGTGACGTCACTGCTGTGCTCTCACTTCTCACTGTACGGCCGGCAGTCAGTGAGAGCAGGAAGCAGACGGCAAGGGACCTGACGGACATCAGAAGGCGAGTATGTATTGTTTTTTTTTTTTTACATTTACGCTGGTAACCAGGGTAAACATCGGGTTACTAAGCGCGGCCCTGCGCTTAGTAACCCGATGTTTACCCTGGTTACCAGTGAAGACATCGCTGGATCGGTGTCACACACACCGATTCAGTGATGTCAGCGGGGCCTCAACGACCAAAAAAAGGTCCAGGCCATTCCGACACGACCAGCGATCTCGCAGCAGGGGCCTGATCGCTGGTACGTGTCACACATAGCGAGATCGCTATGGAGGTCGCTGTTGCGTCACAAAACTTGTGACTCAGCAGCGATCTCGCTAGCGATCTCGCTATGTGAGACGGGGCCTTTAGTCTAGGAGTCGTCTCTGGAGATAGCTAATTTGGAAGTTTGGGTGTTTTTCTTTACCTTATCTTCTATTTGGTTTGTCTGACCTTTTCCTTCCCCTTTCTCCTTTCTATAGTATGGGAGCGTGTTGAGTTATTGCTGTTTCTTCTATCCTTGTCTGCTTTCCTTTGTGTCTTCATGTTAGAGCAAGACTTGTGTTCCTGCTGCCCTATGTACTTGTCAGGGTCATTCTCAGCGTAAGACAGGGATAGGAACATGATCAATGCACGGGGTGAAAGCACCCATCTAGAGAATGCTAGGGAGCTTAGGGTTTTGTACGGCAAGTGTCAGGTTTCCCCCCTTTAATCTGTCCCTAGTGGCAGAGCGCCCGTTCCCTTCTGTCTTGCCATGCGCTGTCTTGCTTCTGGAAAAGCATAACATCCCCCCAGCACTTGCACTGTGCGCTGCGAGGATTCACCGGTTTCTGAGCCAGGAACGGCAGTGATGTGTGTGCAGTGCCCCAGAGTCCTGGTCGTTGCAGTAACGTCGCTCTGCCGCTAAGGGGAGTGATGTTGCGTCTGATTGCACTAAGGGAGTTCACTTGACCAGGTATCACACACTACACTTCACACTCCGGCCACCAGGGGGGGAGGTTCTATCTAGTAGGCCACTCCTCACACTCTGGAAAACATAAATTACTCAAAAACAAAAAATATTTTATTAAATATGGTTTAAAAACCACAACTCTGTGGCTGTCCCAAAGCAAACAAAAGAAAAAAACACCAAAAGAAAAAAACTGTGAAAAAACTTGGTGGAACGGAAAAAGGTAAGCCCTATATGCTATCTGACGTTGCGGTCTGCCTATCTGCGGGGGTTGGCACCCTATGGGATAGCGTTGTGGCGCCCCCGCTCCACGATGGCTCGCCCTGGGGTCCCTAGAAAGCCCTAAACAATGAGTTGGGCCCCTCTACCCACACAATCGTGTACTAAAGGGCCCCTGCGGACTAATACATAGACCAAACTAACGTCTAGGGAATCCTATATCCCACACCGTGAATGTAAAAACAGTTTGAGCACATGCAGAAACAGGCTTATGGCAACGTGCGTTTTTAAATCCATCGTGGAGCGGGGGCGCCACAACGCTATCCCATAGGGTGCCAACCCCCGCAGATAGGCAGACCGCAACGTCAGATAGCATATAGGGCTTACCTTTTTCCGTTCCACCAAGTTTTTTCACAGTTTTTTTCTTTTGGTGTTTTTTTCTTTTGTTTGCTTTGGGACAGCCACAGAGTTGTGGTTTTTAAACCATATTTAATAAAATATTTTTTGTTTTTGAGTAATTTATGTTTTCCAAGCTAATTTTTACTCTAATAAATCTATTTATTATTAAAAAACTCCTCACACTCTGGTAAAACTGGGGGTTGGACAACAAGACAGGGAGAAGTAACTGGGAAGAGCTAGAGAGAGGACCTGTCAGGGATGGGATCCTGGCAGACTCCTAAGAGAACAACGCAACAAGTGAGCAACGGGAATACAGCAAAGAGGCAATAGGACCAGAAGGAGTCGTGCTGAAAGATCGAGGCAACATCCTTCTGAGGCGCAAACAGTCGGTGGCCGGAACGCCGAGAAAGTAAGAGACTTTAAGCATTACTTCAAACCATGGCAGGACAGCCAATTATAGGTTGTCTGTCTCACTTAAACACCTAAGCAGACAACGGAGGCAGCTGTGGGAGAGGGGCGACTCTAGAGTCCCGGAAGAACTCCAGGCCTACCCCGTCATACGGGTGCGTCCTGCCATATCATCTGGGGGACGGAGAGAGAACGAACATTGGAGGCAGACAGAATCAGTTGTGAGGACTATCCCGGGGTGCTCAGCAGGGAAGGACTACAACACAAAGGCGCTAGCAGGTAGACGCTGATTCTCACCTGTCAAGGGAACTTCTAATGTGCCTTTGGACCGGCCGGTCTCAGACAGCCCGGTTAACAGTGCTCTGGATTGGCTAACTTGAAGCCTTCAGTAAAGAGGTAAAGAGACTGCAACCTGGTGTCCTCGTTATTTACTGCGACCTGCACCACATCATAACATCATCACCATACCTCCACCTTCATTGTACGCCCCTCAGCAGGGTCACGGACCGGGTCTAGCCACCGTGACAACCCCAGAACAGAGACTCAGAGGCCCGGTACCGGGTACCCCTCGGTCCTGCGGCAGTGGGGGCGCTACAACTTTGGCGTCACGAACAGGATCTACTTAAGCCTGAAGAATCAGGTCATGTGTGCCTTGGAACTGTGATTTATTGTGCTTGGACTGTGACTTATTGCAAAGACTGTGCATTGTTATTGCGCCAAGAGTTCCCGCCACAATTTGCCATCGCCGCGCACGGAGGGAGGAGCCTTAGCTTCGTGGGCGGAACCGGTCAAAAAGAAGCGCGGAACGAGAAAGCGCGGTAAGGTGCCAACCCCGGAAGAGGAACTCCGACCTCCAGCAGGTTAGTGGGAGGAAGGGACAGCCATGTCTGAGTCAGGGGATGCGGAGGCGGCGGTCGCAGCCGTGAACGCAGAGGCAGCTCCGGTCCCCGTAGCGGACGTAGCCGCGGCCCTAATACCACCACTGGTGGCCACGGAGCCCGCTGCCCCCATCAGCCAGTCGGACACTGCCGCTACCACAAAGGCCATAATGCCCTTCTCTATGCCGTACCTGCCCGGAGCGGCCTGGCTCCCGCGATACTCCGGGGAGTCGCACACATTAAATGATTTTAAAGAGGGAATCTGCAGCCTGCTCGAGTTCTATCCCCTGACGGAGCCTCAGAAGGTTCATATGATAATCGGCCAACTCTTCGGGGCGGCTCTGAGAGAAGTGAAGTCCTGGCCCGCCGCGGATAAGGGAACTGCACAGCAGGTTTTTGCAAAGCTTAAAGCCACCTTCGATACCCGCACTGCTACAGAAATTAAACTGACTTTCTATGGATGCAAACAGAGACCGCAGGATAGCTTACGGGACTATGCCCTTAATCTCCAGGAGGCGCTGCGGGCTATTAAGCACAGTGATCCCGACAGCATGCAGGATGAGGATAAACTCCTGAAGGAGCGGTTCATTGAGGGGCTCCTGTGCAGTCACCAACGGGGCCAATTGCACTTCCTGGCCATGCAAAATCCAGACTTGACTTTTGCGCAATTCAAGGATAAAGCTATCCAGGCGTTGCGGGAGCGACAGCCCAGCCGTGCAGCACCTCCCAGGCGTCCCGCTCTCACGTACCACCAGGAGGTGGCGTCGGATGCCCCAGTCGCCACCGAGGCCGATGCCCAGAGCCTAGAGGACGACTCCCCTGCAGGACTCCGCCTCCAGATGCAGGAGCTGACCAAGAGCGTTGCTGCCCTGGCCTGGATGGTGCAGTCCCTACAGGAGGCCCCCAAGGAGAAGATCCAGCTGGTCTCCAGAACAGAGGATGTCCCTTGGATGCGACAGAGGAGGACTCCGCCGACCAGAGGCCGGGACGACGATCGCTTTCATCGGGACGGACGACCCATCTGCCGCCGCTGTCATCAGGTGGGCCAGCTTGCAAGGTACTGTCCCTTAAACGAGCAACCCCTGGGGCAAAGGGCCAACCCCCAGGAGTAGGACGGTCAGGCCCGCAGCATTGGAGAGCCAAATACATTGGAGGGCGACCAGTTCTTCCTGTAGTGGTTGACGGTATCCCCATGAACGCTTTGCTGGACACCGGTTCTCAGGTGACAACTATGCCTTACGTGCTTTATAAATGGTATTGGGAGGACACCGATATTACTCGTGGCCCCGATGACGATTTCACCATAATAGCCAGTAATGGTCAGCCGTTGCCACAAGTGGGGTATAAAGAGGTCACCATCAAGGTGGGGCGGGTGGAATTGAAAGCCCAAGGGATTGTGATTGTTGATATTGATCGACGAGAATGTAATCCCATGATGACTATCGGTACTAATGTTATAGAAAATTGTCTTGCAGAAGTTATTGTTTTGTTGCAACAGGTAGCAGAAACCGCTGGCCACAGTGAACAACGCGCCCTGCAAAAAGAAATCAGAGCTCTGATGCAGAGACAGCAGGTAGAGCTGACTGGTGGTGAGATTGGTCGTGTCACTGTGAGTGATTCAAACCCCATCGCGATACCCCCCAGGAGTGAGATGTTAATATGGTGTCGGGCAGCCATAGGCCTCAGGGGTAAGGACTACCAGGCCTTGGTAGAACCCGTATATTCAGACAATAGGCCTACTATCCTGACAGCCCGGGGGGTGGTCGACGTCCGCCAGGGGAGGGTGCCCGTACGTGTCCTCAATTGTGGGGAGGAAGAGGTCCACCTCACCAAGTATGCCACGCTCGCCAAACTGTTCGCTGTCAATAATAGTGTGATACAGACACCTGGACCCTTGGTCCCGTCAAACGTGGCGGAGGACAACGGTTCTGCAGGGCACTCGAAAGATTGGTGTCAGGAATTGCATGTGGGCACTGACTCTACCCCATCCCATCAGAAACAGGGGGCCTACAGGGTGGTTCATGAGTACGAGCAAGTATTCAGCAAACACCCCTTAGATTTTGGACAGGTGAAAGGGATCCAACATCACATCCCCACGGGAGATCACCGACCCATAAAAGAGAGATATCGCCCTGTACCCCCAGCTCATTACCAGTGTGCCAAGGACATGTTGCGAGAAATGAAGGAGGCTGGGGTGGTGAGAGACAGTTGTAGCCCCTGGGCAGCTCCATTAGTCCTTGTTAAAAAAAGGATGGTACAATGAGGATGTGTGTTGATTACAGGCAGTTGAATCGCATTACACATAAGGACGCATACCCACTGCCCAGGATAGAGGAGTCTCTGGCTGCCTTAAAATCTGCTAACTACTTCTCTACCTTAGATCTCACCAGTGGGTACTGGCAGGTTCCCGTGGCAGAGGCGGACAAAGAGAAGACGGCCTTCACGACACCGATGGGTCTCTGCGAATTTAACTACATGCCCTTCGGATTGTGCAATGCCCCGGGGACGTTCCAGAGGATGATGGAGTGCTGCCTGGGGCACAAGAACTTTGAAACCGTACTGCTGTATTTGGATGATGTCATTGTCTTCTCTAAGACCTACGAAGACCATCTGAAGCACCTGGCTGAGGTGTTTGAAGCCCTGTCCAACTTTGGCTTAAAGGTGAAACCGTCCAAATGTCATCTGCTGAAACCTAAAGTGCAGTACCTGGGCCATGTGGTGAGCGCCGAAGGAGTGGCCCCAGACCCCGACAAGGTCACGGTGATCCAGGACTGGCCAAACCCAGCAACCTCCACGAAGTCCGGCAGTTCCTCGGGCTGGTAGGCTATTACCGGAGGTTCATTAAGGACTTCACCAAGAAGGCCGCGCCCTTGCAAGACCTGTTGGTGGGCCAATCGAAGAAGACCAAGGGGAGGAACACCCCATTTGATTGGAACGAAGGGCTGGAGGGATCCTTCACTTGCTTAAAGTCGGCACTGACGGGAGAAGAGGTACTGGCCTACCCCGAATACGACCAACCGTTTGTGCTGTACACGGATGCCAGCAATGTAGGACTGGGGGCCGTGCTGTCCCAGGTCCAGAAAGGCCAGGAGAGGGTAATCGCTTACGCCAGCAGGAAGCTTCGTCCCACGGAAAGGAACCCTGACAACTACAGTTCCTTTAAGCTGGAATTCCTTGCCATCGTCTGGGCAGTGACAGAGAGGTTCAAACACTACCTGGCCTCAGCGAGATTCACCATCTTCACGGATAACAATCCGCTAACGCATCTGGATACCGCCAAACTTGGGGCCTTGGAACAGCGGTGGATGGCCTGACTGTCCAACTACGACTTCACCATCAAGTACCGGGCAGGACGCAAGAATGCAAATGCCGATGCCCTGTCCCGAATGCCCAATTTGCCAGAAACGGGAGAAGACCCGGAGGCACTTGAAGAGGTGGAGCTGCCTGCATTCCATCGCCCCAAAGCCACTCCGAACTCCCATCATGTGAAGAACAGGCACAAGAAGCAACCGGATGCCATGCTGAATCCCCTGCCCCACCACGGATGGGCGGAGACCCAGGATGGTGACCCTGCGGTCCGTCGGGTGAAAGAGCTCTTGACGCGGGCAGGGTTGCATCCCGGCCCAGATGATCCACAGGAGACCCAACAGCTGTGGAAGGGGAGAAGTAAACTGTTTATCCATGATGGCAAGCTGTGCCGGAGAAGCATCGACCCACGTACTCACGAATTGGTATGGCAGATAGTAGTGCCAAGGCAAGATGCGCCCATGGTTCTGGGAGCCTACCACGATGGAGCCGGGCACTTCGGATGGAAGAAGCTGGAGAGGCTACTCCGAGCGAGGTTCTATTGGATTGGCATGAAGAGAGCCATTGAGAAGTGGTGTCGAGAGTGCGGTCCATGTAGCCTACGCAGGAGGGACCGTGGCAGCCAACGGGCTCCCTTGCAGCCTATCATCACCAGGCGGCCGCTCGAACTGGTCGCGCTGGACCATGTGAAGCTGACACCTAGCCGGTCAGGCTATGTCTACGCTCTTACCATCGTGGATCACTACTCCAGATTTTTGGTGGTTGTGCCTGTCAAGGATCTAACGGCCAGGACGGCCGCCAAGGCTTTCCAGCAGTACTTTTGTAGGCCCCATGGCTACCCGGAGAAGGTACTGACCGATCAGGGACCAGCATTCGAAGCGGAAGTGTTCCAAGAGTTCTGCCAACTGTACGGGTGTAAGAAGATCAGAACCACACCGTACCATCCCCAAATCAATGTGATGTGTGAAAAGATGAACCAGGTGGTGATCGACTTACTAAAGACCTTGCCCGTAGAGGAACGGAGCCTGTGGCCAACGAAGTTGCCTGACTTGGTGGACATATATAATCACATCCCAGTAAATTCCACCAACTGCACTCCAGCGTACCTGATGCGAGGAACGTCAAGCAAGTTACCCGTTGATCTGGACATGGGGGTCCTAACCCCCGAAGATACATCGCCGGATGCCGATTGGGATACCGAGAGGCGGCAAAGGTACCGCAAGGTACAGGAGTGCATGGAAAGAAGCCTTGCTCAGGCCAGGCAAAAACAGGAAAGGGACTACAACCAGCATGCCCCTGCAATTCCCTTGCCTCCTGGTGAGCACGTACTCAAACGAAAGAGGAGGCTACACAAACTCGACGACCAATGGGAAGCGGAACCGTATACTGTCCTGCCATCCGATTTCGACAACACGAAGGTTTGCCTCATCAGCAAGGATGGAGGGGAAACCTCGACGGTGATATCCAGGGACCACCTTAAAGCCTGCCCTGATAAGCTGAGAGCAAGGGAAATGGATCCAGGAACCTCCCCGCCTGTAGAAAAGGAGAAGATGATCCACACTGTCCTTGGTGATTTTCCCCAGTCCTGGACTCAGATAAATCAGGCCATCGTGGTACCTGTTCTAACGTTCCACCAGCCGAACCCACCAGAACCAATGGTGGTACCAGATCATTCGGCCCCGCAACCTCAACAAGCCCTACCTGAAGATGCCGTGCCGACCGTTGAACTAGCAAATCCTCCCTCTGCTATCGGCGAACCTGCCGTACCCACTGTTGGTAGTAGCAGCCCTGAGAGCTCCAGCCTGCCAGTGCTACCCAGACTCACTAGAAGTGTAGCTAGAAGGCAGTGCACTACACCAGCGGTAGCAAGCATAGTGGGCCCTGTTAGGCCAGCAGCAACCCCTACGCTGCGAAGGTCGACACGCAGCACCAAGAATCAAACTCCCCTCCGCTACAAAACTTGGAAGTATTAGTGAGGGCTGCTATTTAGTTAACAATTGTTTGTGTGCATATCTTTTGTTACAGGTTTTAAAATGGACAACGGAGTAATGGACAGTGAATTACTCCAAAAACTTCTAAAAGGGGACCCCTTTGTTTACCCGGGGTCCCTGCTGTTTCAACCACTGAACTGAGAGTCATAAACTGTGCATGACCTAACTTTTGCAACGTTCAAGAGTCCTTACCTCCCATAAGGGAAGCACTGTTATGTTTAATTGTTTATGATGTTTACAAATTTTGTGTGTTTTCTGTTAACATGTGTTGTTGTTCTTATTTTCCCAGTCCGGGAGTACTGGATTTAACCGGGGGGGAGTGCAGCGCCCCAAAGTCCTGGTCGTTGCAGTAACGTCGCTCTGCCGCTAAGGGGAGTGATGTTGCGTCTGATTGCACTAAGGGAGTTCACTTGACCAGGTATCACACACTACACTTCACACTCCGGCCACCAAGGGGGGTGGTTCTATCTAGTAGGCCACTCCTCACACTCTGGTAAAACTGGGGGTTGGACAACAAGACAGGGAGAAGTAACTGGGAAGAGCTAGAGAGAGGACCTGTCAGGAATGGGATCCTGGCAGACTCCTAAGAGAACAACGCAACAAGTGAGCAACGGGAATACAGCAAAGAGGCAATAGGACCAGAAGGAGTCGTGCTGAAAGATCGAGGCAACATCCTTCTGAGGCGCAAACAGTCGGTGGCCGGAACGCCGAGAAAGTAAGAGACTTTAAGCATTACTTCAAACCACGGCAGGACAGCCAATTATAGGTTGGCTGACTCACTTAAACACCTAAGCAGACAACGGAGGCAGCTGTGGGAGAGGGGCGACTCTAGAGTCCCGGAAGAACTCCAGGCCTACCCCGTCATACGGGTGCGTCCTGCCATATCATCTGGGGGACGGAGAGAGAACGAACATCGGAGGCAGACAGAATCAGTTGTGAGGACTATCCCGGGGTGCTCAGCAGGGAAGGACTACAACACATAGGCGCTAGCAGGTAGACGCTGATTCTCACCTGTCAAGGGAACTTCTAATGTGCCTTTGGACCGGCCGGTCTCAGACAGCCCGGTTAACAGTGCTCTGGATTGGCTAACTTGAAGCCTTCAGTAAAGAGGTAAAGAGACTGCAACCTGGTGTCCTCGTTATTTACTGCGACCTGCACCACATCATAACATCATCACCATACCTCCACCTTCATTGTACGCCCCTCAGCAGGGTCACGGACCGGGTCTAGCCACCGTGACAACCCCAGAACAGAGACTCAGAGGCCCGGTACCGGGTACCCCTCGGTCCTGCGGCAGTGGGGGCGCTACATGTGCGATACAGACTGACTGCAGACTTATCATTTTAGATGAGACAACCCCTTTAAGATTTTGTAATGAAAGTTATATTATTAACCTTACTTTCATGCTATGCATTAAAAAAATGTTCCATGAAACCTTTGGAAATTGTTCTTGTGTTCGATATTGATTAAAATCTTACTTTCCAGAGGGATGTACTCATTTATGCCGAGCACTGTCTATGGAATAATGCTTTTGGCTTGTTCTATATGTGTGAATTACTGTTAAGCTAATAAAGCAACACCATCACGAATGGGTTCCACTTGGGAAGATGTTTCAAGCTTGTTGGATTAACAACAACCTGTTGGCTGTCTTTATTATATGGATTATCATATTATTTTTCATCTGAACATGAATGTCAATTACAACTGCTTTCTAGGTAGAGCTGCTCCTATGTATAAGAGGACTTTTTCTGTAAATAAGGGGGCGAGTTTACACTGGTTAATTATCATGTACAAGTATTCCTAGGAAAGCTAGTTTCCCGATAATCAGGCAGTGTAAGCAGGCAGTAGGTCATCCGACAAACAAGAAATGGACTTTTGGATTGTTTAAAAGATCATCGTTCTCAGCAGCACATTGACTTGTATAACCAGGACATGTACTGCCAAGAACAATGGAAGTTTATGCACACAGAACGATCTATTCTCGATTGTTCTGTGCGCATCTGAAGTACAGTCAGCCTGACTCAACAGTGTAAACGACTGGAGATTGACAAACATATTGCTGACCAGCAGTCGTTTAACGGTGCCAGTCGACTGGTGTAAACCTGGCTTAAGTGATCTTTGTAATGAACCTCAAATATAAGATACCAAAGATAAATCAACATACTAATATTTATATTACCTCTCCATTCACTAGAATATCAAAACGAATGCCAAAAACCTTGAATAATGTCCTTTTCTGTATTCCAGCCTCTTTGTAATATCTTGCATGCCTTTAAAAGAAAATATAGGCAGCATTTATAAATTCCTATTCTTAAAGTAATAGAATTGTAAAGCTTGTTATTGTGAATATTGTATAAGAGCAACTCAGTGGCTACCACATTTATTTTAAGGTACTTATAGGGTACTTATTGAACTCATGAGCATTTTACAGAATTAGCATATTATTTTTAAAGCGGATCCATCACCAGAGTTCCGGGTATAAACTGTTCATACTATTAAATAGATTTCTTAAAGGGAATCTGTCAGCAGGTTTTTGGTACCTCATCTGAGAGCAGCATGGTGTAGGTAAAGAGAAGCTGAATCCAACGATGTATCACTTAGATTACTGGATGCAGCCATTCTCACACAATCAGAGCATTTAGATTTGGAATGAAGCAGAGCTGAAGAAGCTAACCCCACCCTCATCAGGCTCTCAATGTACAAAGCCCATAGACCAGTGTTTCTCAACTCCAGTCCTCAAGACCCCACATCAGGATTTCCTTAGTATTGCACAGGTGATAATTTCATCACCTGCTCAAGCATTAATTCCATCGCCTATGCAATACTAAGGAAATCCTGAAAACATGACCTGTTGTGGGGTCTTGAGGACTGGAGTTGAGAAACACTGCCATAGACAGTGAGCTACTTATCACAGGATGAGGCGCTGCCTGACTATTGTAGTCCAGCAATGTTAATCTTAGTGACAAATCCTTCACAGATAGTAAACAACAGCACGCACTTTGACAAGTGACACGTCCCTGAATTCTGTGTTTCATTCACTATCTCCTGCTGCCTTTAAATTACACAGCAAAAACCTGCTGATAGTTTCCTTTTAAATGTTCTATGTAAATACATTAGCCTCATCAGGTCCGTATATGAATGACTATATGAGGCCTTCACGCATGTTTAGACACCCAATTTTTAGTTATGTGATCTTTCCGTGTAAATAACTGATATGTGCTCATTATAGTCCATGGGCATGTTCATATGTTTGTTTTCGTTTTGTGACCAAATGTCAACAAAAACAAAAACAGAGACAATAATAAAAAATGGAGCCAGTGATAAAAACAGTTAGCACTTGGACAGTTAGCACTGTTCTGTCTTTTTACTGTATAATGGGTAGTACAAGCTTGGAAAATGCATGAATTTATTTATATATTAATGCATTTTACAAGCTGTACCCATTAAACATTAAAAAAATAATGTATATGAGAAAAACATATGCCACGCTGATGGTGAAAATGGACACACAGTCAAAAAATAGATGAATATCGGATCAAGAACACTGATGATAAACAGTCTGTTTTTTTCTTATTCGCAAAACCACATGCATAGCCAAATGAGCTTAGTTCTTTTTTTGAAAGTTTTCCTGCCTGATATTAAAATGAGCATTTTAACAGTCTGGTTTTGAGTCCAGCTTATTTTAAAAACAGAATTATACAACAGGTCTAACATGGATTTTCAAAGTAAGTCCAACCTTCTCATCAGGTCTAAGAGGCCTATTTAATAATATGCATTTCATATCATTAAATCTAATGCCTGATCCACTGCAAAAAGGTTTTTGAGGATTCTATGATATTTGCCTACCAGCAGCTGGTCATGTGTCGCACATTAAATTATTTATAGAGCTGCTGCAGCTAATCACTGGCCTCAGTGGTGATAAAGGCTCGTACAGCCCATGACCACTGAGGACAGTGGTTTACGGCAGTAGTTGGGTGAATGATGTATGGCACCTAAAGGATCAGGGGGACCACCAAAGTGCAGACAAAAAAGGTGAACTATTATTTCAAAAAAATCTTATAAAACCATATTTTATGGATTTCTTGTGTTATTTTATTAGCAAAAATTGTCTACTTTCTTTTCAGAAACAAACTATGAAGGTATTTTGCTGGAGTTGAAGAAAAGGTTCATCACCATCAAAGCAGTTGAGTGTGTGTGATGTCTAATGAGACGTATTAGTTAATACTAACAAGGGCTCCATAAAAATGTGTGTTGTGTTCATATACAGTGGGTATGGAAAGTATTCAGACCCATTTACATTTTTCACTCTTAGTTTCATTGCAGCCATTTGGTAAATTCTAAAAAGTTCATTTTTCACATTAATGTACACTCTGCACCCCATCTTGACTGAAAAAAACCCAGAAATGTAGTAATTTTTAATTTAATAAAAAATAAAAATTGAAATATCACATGGTCATAAGTATTCAGACCCTTTGCTCAGACACTCATATTTAAGTCACATGCTGTCCATTTCCTTGTGATCCTCCTTGAGATGGTTCTACTCCTTCATTGGAGTCCAGCTGTGTTTAATTAAACTGATAGGACTTTATTTGGAAAGGCACACACCTGTCTATATAAGACCTCACAGCTCACAGTGCATGTCAGACCAAATGAGAATCATGAGGTCAAAGGAACTGGCCAAGGAGCTCAGAGATAGAATTGTGGCAAGGCACACATCTGGCCAAGGTTACAAAAACATTTTTGCAGTACTCAAGGTTCCTAAGAGCACAGTGGCCTCCATAATCCTTAAATGGAAGAAGTTTGGGACCACGAAAAGTCTTCCTAGACCTGGCCATCCAGCCAAACTGAGCAATTGTGGGAGAAGAGCCTTGGTGAGAGAGGTAAAGAAGAACCCCAAGATCACTGTGGCTGAGCTCCAGAGATGAAGTAGGGAGATGGGCTAAAGTTCCACTAAGTCAACTATCACTGCAGCCCTCCATGAGTCGGGCCTTTATGGCAGAGTCGCCCGATGGAAGCCTCTCCTCAGTGCAAGACATATGAAAGCCCGCATAGAGTTTGCTAAAAAAAACACATGAAGGACTCCCAGACTATGAGAAATAAGATTCTCTTGTCTGATGAGATGAAGATAGACCTTTTGGTGATAATGTTAAGCGGTGTGTGTGGAGAAAACCAGGCACTGCTCATCACCTGCCCAATACAATCCCAACAGTGAAACATGGTGGTGGCAGCATCATGCTATGGGGGTGTTTTTCAACTGCAGGGACAGGACGACTGGTTGTCATTGAAGGAAACATGAATGCAGCCAAGTACAGAGATATCCTGAATGGAAACCTCTTCCAGAGTGCTCTGGACCTTAGACTTGGCCGAAGGTTCACCTTCCAACAATACAATGACCCTAAGCACACAGCTAAAATAACAAAGGAGTGGCTTCAGAACAATTCTGTGACAATTCTTGACATGTCCAGCCAGAGCCCTGACCTAAATCCAATTGAGCTTCTCTGGAGAGACATGAAAATGGCTGTCCACCAGCAATTAACATCCAACCTGATGGAACTGGAGAGGATCTGCAAGGAAGAATAATGTGAAGTATAGCGTGTCACTACCGTGAGGTGCTCAAGTAGGTTACCAAAACCAATGTGCAGTAAAATAAAGAACTTGGCACTCAACTTAGTATGTCATTGCAAAAGGATTTTTTATCATTTTTGCACTGTGTAAATGTTTCGGACTTATCTAGACCTTCATCAGTCTGCAGTTAAACATAAAACAGTAAAGGACAAAAATAAATAAAGCAAAATACAAGTCCTCATACAAAATAGAGAAGCAATATCCACATTTCATGATATAACATAGTGACATAACGGATGAACGTACAGAACCCGTGATTATCCATAACAATAACAATAGTGATGGAGTGGGAGGGAGAGGGGGAAGCGGGAGGAGGAGCGAGGAGACCTACCCGACTGCTTGTCACAGAATGAATATGGTGTAAAATTGTATACACAGGATTGGAGTAATGAGGTCCTTAATAGAACGAATATGTATACATGGAGTTATTATAATATTATAATCCTGTGTATACAATTTTATACTATATTCTTTCTGTGCCAAGCAGTCAGGTAGGTCTCCTCGCTCCTCCTCCCGCTTCCCCCTCTCCCTCCCACTCCCTGACACTTTATCACTATTGTTATTGTTATGGATATTCAGGGGTTCTGTACGTTCATCCGTTATGTCACTATGTTATATCATGAAATGTTGATATTGCTTCTCTATTTTGTATGAGGACTTGTATTTTGCTTAATTTATTTTTGTCCTTTACTTTTTTATGTTTAACTGAAGACTAGGGTTGAGCGACCTTTACTTTTATAAGATCGGGTCGGGTTTCACGAAACCCGACTTTTTCAAAAGTCGGGTCGAGTGAAATCGGCCGATCCTATAAAAAAGTCGGGGTCGGGGTCGGCCGAAACTCGAAACCCAATGCAGTGCATTGGGTTTCCAATGGTTCCCAGGGTCTGAAGGAGCGGAAACTCTCCTTCAGGCCCTGGGATCCATATTTAAGTGTAAAATAAAGAATTAAAATAAAAAATATCGCTATACTTACCCTCTGACGGGCCCTGGTACTAACCGGGAACCTTCCTTCCTTAGAATCAGCCTTCCAGGACCTTGCGGTGACATCGCGGTGACGTCGCGGCTTGTGATTGGTCGCGCGGCCGCCCATGTGACCGCTGCGCGACCAATCACAAGCCGCGACGTCACCGTGACGTCACCGAAGGTCCTGGAAGGGCTGATTCTTAGGAAGGAAGGCTGCCGGAAAGAAGCAGGGCGTGTCCGAGGGTGAGTATATACCTAATAGGAATATACTCACCCTTGGCTTCGTTCCGGCAGCCTTCCTTCCTAAGAATCAGCCCTTCCAGGACCTACGGTGACGTCACGGTGACGTCGCGGCTTGTGATTGGTCGCGCGAGCGGTCACATGGGCGGCCGCGCGACCAATCAGAAGCTGCGACGTCACCGCGACGTCACCGAAGGTCCTGGAAGGCTGATTCTAAGGAAGGAAGGTTCCCGGTTAGTACCAGGGCCCGTCAGAGGGTAAGTATAGCGATATTTTTTATTTTAATTCTTTATTTTACACTTAAATCTGAATTCCGATACCAATTCCCGATATCTTAAACATATCGGGAATCGGTATCGGAATTCCGATTCCAGATTCAGAAGATCGCCGACTTCATGGCCGACCCCACACAGGGGTCGGGTCGGGTTTCATGAAACCCGACTTTGCCAAAAGTCGGCGACTTCTGAAAATTGCCGACCCGTTTCGCTCAACCCTACTGAAGACTGATGAAGGTCTAGATAAGACCGAAACGTTTACAGACTGCAAAAATAATAAAAAATCCTTTTGCAATTACATACTAAGTTGAGTGCCAAGTTCTTTATTTTACTGCAAGGATGAATGGCAGAGGATCCCCAAATCCAGGTGGGAAAAACTTGTTGCATCATTCCCCAAAAGACTCATGGTTGTACTAGCTCAAAAGGGTGTTTCTACTCAATACTGAGCAAAGGGTCTGAATATTTATGACCATGTGATACTTCAGTTTTCAAATTTGCAAAATTACTACATTTCTGTTTTTTTTCCAGTCAAGATGGGGTGCAGAGTGTACAATAATGAGAAAAAAATGAACCTTTTTGAATTTACCAAATGTCTGCAATGAAACAAAGAGTGAAAAATGTAAAGGGGTCCGAATACTTTCCATACCAAATGTAAGAGCTCCCAGTCTGAGGAACAAGTTGTGCCGAAGCCTGTGGGAGCCAACATGAGAAATGATCTAGACAAAGCCCCGATTTATGAAGACCGGCATTTTGTATGGCCGTCTTAATGAGAGGTCTGCAAGAATAAGATGCGTCAAATACATTAACATGCAGATGCCACTTAAAGGGAACCTGTCACTCCCAAAATCGAAAGTGAGCTAAACCCACCGGCATCACGGGCTTATCTACAGCATTCTGGAATGCTGTAGATAAGCCCCCGATGTATCCTAAAAGATGAAAAAAAGTGGTTGGATTATACTCATCCAAGGGCGGTCCCGGTATGATGGGTGTCACGGTCCGGGGCCTCCTATCTTCATCAGATGACGTCCTCTTCTTGTCTTCATGCTGCGGCTCTGTTGCAGGCGTACTTTGTCTGCCCAGTTGAAGGCAGAGCAAAGTACTGCAGTGCGCAGGTGCTGGGCCTCTCTGACCTTTCCCGGCGCCTGCGCACTGCAGTACTTTGCTGTGCCCTCAACAGGGCAGACAAAGTACACCTGCGCCGGAGCCGCAGCGTGAATACAAGAAGAGGACGTCATCGTAAGAAGATGGGAGGCCCTGGACCGGACCGCGACGCCCATCGTACCGGGACCGCCCCTGGGTGAGTATAATCTAACCTCTTTTTCTCATCTTTCAGGATACATCGGGGGCTTATCTACAGCATTTCAGAATGCTGTAGATACCCCTGATGCCAGTGGGCTTAGCTCACCTTTGATTTTGGGGGTGACAGGTTCCCTTTAATGACTTCGCCGTATCTTATTAGTGGCATGTGCCTCACCAGAATTGTTAACTACAGTCAGAGACCGTAGTATTATTTCTGGCATAATGTATTACGCCAATTACAAATAATTTGATAGGTGGGCATAGCCCAGCTCTGCATTAAGATTTTCTTAAGGCTATTGATGTATTTTTTCTCCTAGCATATAAAATAAAATGACCTACCGGAAGTTGAAGCCTTGTGAGACTGAGTTCTCATCATGCAGGGCATGGAAAAAATATGTAGGCTTGCAGTATTTCAAGGGCCAGTCAAGATCACAGTGCCAGTCTATTATAATACCAATTGTTCCTCCCTGTAGCATAATACATTTTTCATTAGAATTATTAATAATGGCTATATGGTCTAAAGCACTATTCTAATATTGGGCATAGGAAAAAGGAAATGATCAGAAAATGTCATATTATTGAAATCATGATAAACATTATATCAATCACGAACACAAAACATGTTTTAAACTTGGCGTGAGTTTTTTAAGTGGAGCCCGCTTTAGGAAATGCTGCAGAATTTTTAAATAGCTACAAAAGATGCCGGACATCTTGTCTGTCTTTTGGGGCTGCTCATGGACTTCTTTATTTTGCTAATGACATGTAACAAGTTGAAGAATGTACACGTCACTTCCTTTAACCGCTTCGCGCCTTTTGACACACAAAGCAGATAAAAGACAATCAAGAGACTGAACATATGCACAGCAAATCATTTTGACATAAAAATCCTTGTTCAATCTCATGACAGTTTTTAGGGTGTTTTTTCAGGGCACGGTCTGAGCCCTCTGCACTGAAATCCAATTAACAGAACATTTCAAATGGTGATTAAAGAAGAACAACAAAGCAGATTTCTTCACTAAAGGGGAGGAAGAAAAAGAGAGGGTACAAACATTACAGTATAAGATCGCAGATAATTCTTTTTATGAGGCAAAATCTTTCACTGCTTGTTCTTAAGCAATGTTTTAAATCAAATAGCGAATTATTTGCGATCCCCTGCAGTCCTGTCTGTATACTCTTTTGCTTCCTCCCCTGCCCAGGAGCTGTGGTATGATCAGACCATCTTCCTGTATGGTCAGACACGGCCATTACACAGTACACAGCAGGGGCACATTTATAAGATTATCTCTGCACAGGAACATTTTTTTAAAAGACATCCAATTGTGAAACTTATTATTCAAAGATCTATTGATTAAAATGTTGATTAAAATTAAGTTTGTTAATCGGAAAACCCGTTTAAATGGTAAGCTATTGTGGCCACTGCAAGAGACATGAGTGGCCAGGCTTAGCTTCCTCTGCTGATATCGACGGCCTGCAGGTTTTACTGCAGCAAGAGTATAATTATTACACTGATTTCGTGAATATTACACTCAAGAAATGAGTGGGTTAGTTAACAATCCACAGCACCAGATTATATAAAGTACACATACAAGTATATATATGCTCAAGAATATCATTTTCTTGCTAGGACTGCTCCTTTTCTGTGTCTGGGCATGAAAAGTTGAAGCCATTTTAATGGACATGACATTACAGTAGTAGAGCACACAGTTTTTAAATGGTAACACGCTGAGGTACACAACGACCAATAACTAAAGCTGCCCAGTAATATTACCTTTCGTGCTATGTCACTAAACTTTTGTCCTGTTTGCTCCACAATATATCCCAGTCGAAATACAGGACACAGTGGGTCTGTAACTTTATGATAAGTACAAGTTTTCAGGTAACTGCTGGTTACTGATTCCACTAGATTCTGTCTGAAAAATATAGATGCATTATGGCAATATCAATTCTAAAGGCAATTAGAACTTTGCAATTTGTTTCTTTACTTAATGAATCACAGCTAAAAATATCCTCTGTACAGGTAGGATGAGACAGTTGATTCAACGTGTGAAAATACTCAATTATAAATGTAACCTTTATTAATGTCATGACGCAAAAATTGTGATATTAAAAGAGACCACTACCACCATTAAAAGGATCGAGATAGAAACCAGGAGATGCCTGTACTTATTGGATAGCTAGACTACTCCTACCTGCCAACAGAGGTTGGCACCATAAAACCTGCGAGCTGGCGCCCCTGCTCAATGTCGGCTATCCCTACTCAGCCCTGTGGGAAATGGGAAGAGATTAGAAAGGGGGCGGGGGGTGTGGGGTTGATGTATAAACTGCAAGAAGGGCCAAAAATAACTTTGTTAATATTATATTGTGCAGTTGGATATAACCTGTGGGTGATAGAATTGTATGCATATGATATTACTACCCACAGTGACAGTGGGGAGGAAAAGTATTTAGTCAGCCACCAATTAGTCAAGTTCTCCCACTTAAAAAGATGAGAGAGGCCTGTAATTGGCATCATAGGAAGACCACAACTATGAGAGTCAAAATGAGAAAACAAATCCAGAAAATCACCTTGTCTGATTTGGCAAGATTTATTTTCCAAATTATGGTTGAAAATAAGTATTTGGTCTTTAACAAAAGTTCAGCTCAATATTTTGTTATGTATCCTTTTGTTGGCAATGACAGAGGTCAAATGTTTTCTGTAAGTCTTCACAAGGTTGGCACACACTGTTTGTGGTATGTTGGCCCATTCCTCCATGCCGATCGCGTCTAGAACAGTGATGTTTTGGGCCTGTCGCTTGGCAACACGGACTTTCAACTCCCTCCAAAGGTTTTCTGTGGGGTTGAGATCTGGAGACTGGCTAGGCCACTCGAGGACCTTCATATGCTTCTTACGAAGCCTCTTCTTCGTTGCCCTGGTGGTGTGCTTTGGATCATTATCATGCTGAAAGACTCATCCACGTTTCATCTTCAATGCCCTTGCTGATGGAAGGAAGTTTGCACAAAAAGTCCGCAAACTATTAGGGTATGTGCACACGTTGCGGATTTGCTGCGGATCTGCAGCGTTTTTTGAGGTGCAGAAACGCTGCAGATCCGCAATTGATTTACAGTACAATGTAAATCAATGAGAAAAAAAAATGCTGTGCACACTTTGAGGAAAATCCGCTGTGGAAACGCTGCAGTTTAAAAGAAGTAGCATGTCACTTTTTTTTTGTGAATCTGCAGCGTTTTTGTACCCACTCCATTCTGCGCTCCAGGATGCCTCCTGTATAACAGTACTGCTTAGCCATATGGCGAGACTTGGGATGCACAGAGCGCTATTTGCCAATAGCACTCTGTCCCTCCCAAGTGTCTCTGTATGGCTAAGCAGTACTGTACAGCCTCATATGAGGTATTTCTACATTCTGCAGAAATTATGGGACAAATTTTGGTCACATTTTTATCCATTTCCCAGTGTGAAAATGTAAATTGTGGGGCTAAAACAAAATTTTGGTAGCAAAAATACAATTATTTTTTTCTTCATTGTTCAATGATATAAAATTCTGTGACCCACTTGTGGTGTCAATATGATCACTGCACCCGTAGATGAATTCATTGGGAGGTGTAGTTTGTAAAATGGGGTCTCTTATGGGAGGTTCTGCTGACCTGGCACCTCATGGGCTCTGCCAATGTGACATAGCACCCTCAAACCAGTCCAGTAAAATGTGAACTCCAACATGGCGCTTCCTCCCTTCTGAGCTTTGCACTCTGGCTCATAAATAGCTCCGTCTTTCGGCATCCACCTCTTAACAGCAGCGAATCGAGCTAACCCAGAATGCTGCTTTTTTCCACTTAAATGCAGTTGTTAAACTCAAAGAGGTTACCCATAACTATTTTATTATTTTTACTATGTGTCTAAGAACTAACAGGCAGGTAGTTGATAACTAACAGCCTGTTCTAAGGGCAATGTTTATTGATTTAACTTTGCACTGGTTTATGCAGTACGTTTTAATAAACCAGTTTAAAACGTAAATGTAAAGTGTTCCTGTGACTACCTCTTTAAGCAGCCGAGGGAGTCGATCACAGACCACAGTACCCCAAAAGGTTCAAATAACAAGTACAGCATGCCATTCAAAAAAACAAGACCTCAAATAGCTCTATTGATGAAAAAAATAAAGTTGTGGTTTTCAAAAATGCTGACACAATTCAATTTTTATACAGTTCTGATTTTTTTAAAGTCAGGGAAATCTAAAAAAATGCTAAGTTTATTATTGAAGAATACAAATAAATAAAAAAAATGGCCACTTTGATTTTTTTCCCATTATTCAGAATCTTATATATGAATGGAATCAGTGAAAACTAAAGCTCGTCCTGTAAAGAAACAACCCCCCTGTGACTATGTCTTCAGACAAACAGACAAATAAAAAAATATGGCTCTAGGAAGGGGGAAGAAAACAAATTAGATATTTTAGATGTTCGTGGCTCAAAAAATCTGAAATAATGAATGTAATGTATCGACAGTGCAAATAATTTCTTTTACAACTAACAAAATGATCCATAATGCAAATGATTGTTAATATGTTGGTTATACATACCTGTTAACTTTATGCTTAGGAAAACTAATACTGTTTTTTATAAATAAAGTGAAGTTTTCTGCCTGCAACAATAATGGAGGGCTGAAAGAAAAGTAGCAATTAGACTGTAATATCAACCAAGAATATGAGACCACAATGCAGAAGCATTCAGATGTTACATTAGAAGAGAAAAACTATTTGAAAAAACATTACTGAATTTCAGAAACATAAATTACAAGTGGATACTTTGTCCCAGGACGGTGACTGTGATAGAAACTCCATATTACCCATATCACACTGTGTATTCCTGTACAGTGCTGCGATGTTGGCACTGAATGCTGCAGAAATTGGTGTGCACAGAAGCCACTGAATGCCATCCCTCCACCAGCTGGTGAGTGGGGGCCACAGTGTCTACTACAGTATAAATAATTGGATGGCAAGTCCCTACTGGCCCACATATATAAAATGCCTTAGCATGTCATATGATCATCAGACTATATGGTGCCAGTATTTGGGTTACAAATTGACACAGGACATGCGAAGGCATACATATATATATACACACACACAGTGGGAAAAATTAGTATTTGATACACTGCCGATTTTGAAAGTTTTCCCACCTAAAAAGAATGGAGAGGTCTGTAATTTTTACTGTAGGTACACTTCAGATGTGAGAGACAGAATATGAAAAACAGAAAATAACAAGGTATGATTTATAAATAACTAAATTGCATGAAATAAGTATTTGATCACCCATCAACCAGCAAGAATTCTGGCACTCACAGAGCAGTTAGTTTTTCTTTAAGAAGCCCTCCTATTCTGCACTCATTACCTGTATTAATTGCACCTGTTTGACCTCGTTACCTGTATAAAAGACACCTGTGCACATACTCAATCAATCACACTCCAACCTCTCCACCATGGCCAAGACCAGAGAGCTGTCTAAGGACACCAGGGATAAAATTGTAGACTGCACAAGGCTGGGATGGGCTACAGGACAATAGGCAAGCAGCTTGGTGAGAAAGCAACAACTGTTGGCAAAATTATTAGAAAATGGAAAAAACAAGGGGGTTCAGATCACAAGAGACCCGGCAAAACTTTACAAAACTAACCTGCAAACATACATCACCTCATTACAGGACGAGTTGACAGCATGGGAAAAGTTTACCTTGTCCTTCATAGGCCGGGAAAATTTGATAAAAATGATCTCATTTCCCCGATTATTATACCTATTCAATGTCCTGCCATTTTATCTGAGACCAGTGGATGAACATAATATTAACCGTCTGTTTCGCAGATTTATCTGGCAAGGGAAGAGGCCCAGAATAGGATTCCATACCCTCACACAAACCCGAACCAGTGGCGGAGTGAATTTCCCAGACATTAAGCTGTATAACCTGGCAGCAAACATGCGAATTCTCCGAGACTGGTTGAGGGGTACCTCTATATACTCAGCTCTAGCGGTTGAAACATCACTAATGGGAGGCAGGTCACTGGTAAACGTACTACATGAGCCTTACACATTGATGCCCCAGGAGCTGAGAGCCAATCCTCTGTTTACAACAATTTGGCGGTCTTGGGTTGTCATACGCCGTAGATTGGGGCTATCACCACGGATGTCACTGGCACAGACGTTTTGTACTAATTCTAGGTTTCAGGCAGGGAAGGCACACCACATTTTTCATGGTTGGCAAACATTAGGCCTGGGCAGGGTGGGAGACTTAGTGGATGTACATTCCAAAAAGGTCCTTACCTTCAACCAGGCGACACTTTTATTTGATTTCATCAATACACACCCTTTCCACTTCATGCAACTACAGAGCTATGTGACGAGTGTTACTTGTGGCTTCAGTGATAATGACTGGCAGGATAAGCTGATAACTAAACTTACCACATGCAAGTTGACGAAAAGGCTTGTGTCAGACTACTATACATTCCTAAGAACTGAGACCGAGAGGGAAGAACATTCCACAGGAATAATGAAGTGGCAGCTCAGTGACCCGTCATTGACACCTACTCTGATTTTACAAATGTTGAGGAACACGCTTAAATTTACACCGTTTACATCTTATTGGGAAATGGCGTTGAAGATTATGCATAAATCCTATATCTCGCCAAGGCGCAACTTTCTTATGGGTAATATACCGAGTTCGATCTGTTCCAGGTGTGGAGAGGTCGAGGCAGACATGTTCCACTGTTTATGGGCTTGCTCACAAATCCAACAATTTTGGCAACGCATACTTGTATTTACTCATACGCATACACCATATAGAGTGGCTCTTACCCCAGCCTGGGCTCTTTTCGGGTACATTACTAATGAAGGGGTTGTGATCCCCACTCATGGTAGAAAATTCCTGTACATGATTTCGGCCTCGGCCCGGAAAACGATTTTACAAACCTGGCTGGCACCTAATGTGCCCACCCTGAGGATCTTCCTGGACAAACTCTCCTTCCTATTTAGGATGGATTGGGTGGAAGCATCCCTTCAGAAAGAACTAAAAACCCAAAATTTTTTTGAACTATGGCAGCCACTTATACCCATCCTTCCAACGCATATACAACAGAGGCTCAAACAATGCTTCTGTACAACTACATGGTTCCTGGAACAGGCGGTAGCGGGCCGAACACCCTTGTGAGCGGAGTGGTCTCCTAAATAACACATTGGGCGAAGTGCGGAGCCGTGTGTTCCCCCCCCCCTCCCCTCCCTTCGACTTTCCCTAATCTGTTTGTTGACCCCTCCCCCCTCTTTTTTGTTTTTCATTTTTTCTTCAGCTATAACTTCCCCTCTCTCACCATTTGGGATTATCTAGTTACAGAGTGGTAGTCCACTCGTATTGTATTTCCATGTTGACTTCTATGTTTTTAGCCTTATGTTTATCTTGATTGAGAGGTACTTTGCCTTTAATTTGCAAATTGGAACGCTAAAATAGCTACCGTCTTTAATAATGGGCTTCTGTAATACCGGAAAGAGGGAGGTAATTCTGTGTACCTATGTTTGTATGTTAATATGCTAATGTTGAAAATGTTTAATTGAAAATGTTTAATAAAAACAGTTTGGAAAAAAAAAAAAAAGAAAATGGAAAAAACACAATATGACTGTCACTCTTCCTCGGTTCTGGAGATCCATGCAAGATCTTGCCTTATGGGGTGAGGATGATACATACAGAAGTCAGGAATCGTCCCAGAGCTACACGGGAGGACCTGGTCAAAGACCTGAAGAGAGCTGGGACCACAGCCTCAAACATTACCGTTAGTGACACAATACTGTACAACGACATGGATTAAAGTCCTTCAGGGCACACAAGGTCCCCCTGCTCACGCCAGCACATGTCCAGGCCCATTTCAAGCGCGCCAATGATCATCTGGATCATCCATAGGAGGCATGGGAGAAGGTCATGTGGTCAGATGAGACCAAAAATATAACTTTTTGGTATCAACTCCACTCTCCTTGTTTGGAGGAAGAAGAAGAAGAAATCATGAAGCATGGTGAGGGAAACATCATACTTTGGGGTGATTTTCTGCAAAGGGGACAGGACGACTGCACCGCATTGAAGGGAGGATGGATGGGGTCATGTATTGCGAGATTTGGCCAACAACCTCCTTCCCTCAGTAAGAACATTGAAGATGAGTTGTGGCTGGGTCTTCCAGCATGACAATGACCCAAAACACACAGCCAGGGCAACTAAGGAGTGGCTCCGTAAGAACCATTTCAAGGTCCTGGAGTCCCCTAGCCAGTCTCCAGACCTGAACCCAATATAAAATCTGTGGAGAGAGCTGAAACTCAATGTTGCCCAACGACAGCCCTGAAACCTGAAAAATGTGGAAAAGATCTGTATGGAGGAGTGGGCCAAATCCCTGCTCCAGTGTGTGCAAACTTAGTCAAGAACCACAGGAAAAGTCTGACCTCAGTAATTGCAAACAAAGATTGCTGTGACAAATATTAAGTTCTGTTTTTCTTTTGTATCAAACACTTATTTAATGCAATAAAATGCAAATTAATTATGTAAATATCACGCAATGTGATTTTCTGGATTTTTGTTAAGATTCTGTCTCTCACAGTCAAAATTTATCTAGTATAAAAATTACAGACCTCTCCATGCTTTGTAGGTGGGAAAACTTGCAAAACCGGAAGTGTATCAAATACTTATTTTCCCCTCTGGATAAAATATTAGTAAAATCAAGTAAAGTGATATTTTGACAACCAGAAATTGAATGTAAAGAATAATGATTTTGGAAATGAACAATACTAGTAGCAAACCTAAATTAAATATGTATGGGCACCAGGGTTGTCAATTTTTCTGAACAGCATACATGTCTACAGACCATAATTCTGATATGACGCCATCAGCTGCATTCACTGTAAACTGTAAAATGATGATGATTAAAGTCAAATTATCTGTATAATGTTTCTTCATCATCAAAAAAATTACGGACACCTTACATGTTTTTTAAGGGTAAAAAAGTGCCCTATTTTTAAGAACTGTCTTGGAATTTCTGGATGGTTGGCAACTTTGATGGGTACACCAATGTGACTGCAGAGTGATGAATCCTGCAAGTGTTCCATATGCTTTCAGGGTCACCCTCTATTTCAATCTCGATCGAGTGGTCAGGTATGTTGACTAACAACTTTTCTTGTCTCTATCAATGTTCTATTCTGTAAAGCAGATGAGAAGCTACTCAGCATGTGACCGCATCAAAGCAAATCACATACTTACTGTGGCTCCTCTCGCAGGCAATGCAGCAGAATCCTGACAGTGTGCATATTGAACACTGGCGGGGTTTGCAAATCTGCAGTCATATATAATCACTGCAGATATTTATGGTCAGCCTTTCTAGGAAGTTTCCTCACAAATGATCTGTCCTACAGACTCAAAAATTCTCATAAGATACATACAGAATATTAAGGTATGTTAAGAAATTTTCATAATTGACAAGCGCATACTTAGGAATAACATAGTCATTTTCCACAGGACACCAAGCATAGACTTCACAAGACTTGATTTCATTGTTGATAGGTGTGCAATTTCCAGTAAGGACACCTGAAATAAATATAGTGAAAATGTAATATAGGAGAAAAATATAAGTTACTGAATATTTTGTACCTTTTATTGGCATGCATTTATGGTCACATTTTCTTGTGTTGTCACAATTAATTTGATTTTTAAAGAGAAAAATTCTAAAATTAGGAACATTTCCAGTAATGTACAGAAAATTTAAAGTACTAATTTCTAGTAAAAAAAATATGCCTTCAGTTTTATTCATGTGTTTGAATGGGCCAGTCAAAATCCAGACCTAAATCCCAGTGATAAAACTTGAAAATTGCTGTTCACAGATGTTCTTCATCCACTTTCACTGATCTAGAGCTAGTTTGCAAAGAAGAATTGACAAAAATTTCAGCCCCTTGTTGTTCAAAGCTGGCAGAGACATAACCCAAAGGACTTACAACAGTAATTGAAGTGAAAGGTGGTCCTACAAAGAAGTATTGATATTTTGAAACCATGTATCATTTCATTTACACAACAAAAATCGTTGCTACTTTGTGTTTGTATATCACATTAAATCCCAATAAAATACATTTACATTTGTGGGTGTAATATGAAAAAGACATGGACAAGTTCATGGAGTATGAATACCTTTTAAAGCACTTTAGTGATCTTTACCTTCCGAGCCCTGCCAGGTGCCTAAACAGTAGTTTTTCCCCACATCTGGGGCATCGGTGTATGAAGTAGAAATTGTTCAACAAATTAGCTTTTCTATTATGTCCTGTTACCCTTGTGAAAATGAAACATTTGGTGCTAAAGCAACATTTTTGTGAAAACCCCCCCATAATTTTTCATTTTTATGGTCCAATGTTTTAAAATTCTGTGAAGCACCTACAGTTGTGGCCAAAAGTATTCACACCCCTGCAATTCTGTCAGATAATACTCAGTTTCTTCCTGAAAATGATTGCAAACACAAATTCTTTGGTATTATTATCTTCATTTAATTTGGCTTAAATGAAAAAACACAAAAGAAAATGAAGCAAAAAGCAAAACATTGATCATTTCACAAAAAACTCCAAAAACGGGCCAGACAAAAGTATTGGCACCCTCAGCCTAATACTTGGTTGCACAACCTTTAGCCAAAATAACTGCGACCAACCGCTTCCGGTAACCATCAATGAGTTTCTTACAATGCTCTGCTGGAATTTTAGACCATTCTTCTTTGGCAAACTGCTCCAGGTCCCTGATATTTGAAGGGTGCCTTCTCCAAACTGCCATTTTTAGATCTCTCCACAGGTGTTCTATGGGATTCAGGTCTGGACTCATTGCTGGCCACCTTAGAAGTCTCCAGTGCTTTCTCTCAAACTATTTTCTAGTGCTTTTTGAAGTTTGTTTTGGGTCATTGTCCTGCTGGAAGTAGTATAGAGAAATATTCAGCACACTCCAAAGAAGTCTGATGCAAGGGGGGGTGTTTAATACATACAGTGTTCACAGTCACAAACGTTTTGGTCAAACAAAAGACCTTCATCAGTGTGTTCTAATGTTTACAAGGCGTTAGATTGTACACCCGTACTAATATAGAATTTTGCATCAACTTATGAAGTACGGTAAGAATAATAGCTTCCAAATGGAGGGCTGACACTAGCTGGTCGAGCAAGGGAGGTAGATCAGGCTAATTCATAGAGGGCTAACCTAGCCGGTCATCACTATTCAGGATCCAGGGGTGAGGGACGCGGCATCCACCGCAGGTTTGACCGAAACGTTTGTGACTGTGAATACTGTATGTATTAAACACCCCTCCTTGCATCAGACTTCTTTGGAGTGTGCTGAATATTTCTCTATACTACGTCTTAAGGTCTGGGCACCTATTTTCATGCACCTCCACCTTTGGGCTGTGCTGACCATTTAATTTACTACATTGTCCTGCTGGAAGACCCATGACCTCTGAGGGAGACCCAGCTTTCTCACACTGGGCCCTACATTATGCTGCAAAATTTGTTGGTAGTCTTCAGACTTCATAATGCCTTGCACACAGTCAAGCAGTCCAGTGCCAGAGGCAGCAAAGCAACCCCAAAACGTCAGGGAACCTCCACCATGTTTGACTGTAGGGACCATGTTCTTTTCTTTGAATGCCTCTTTTTTTCTCCTGTAAACTCTATGTTGATGCCTTTGCCCAAAAAGCTCTACTTTTGTCTCATCTGACCAGAGAACATTCTTCCAAAACGTTTTAGGCTTTTTCAGGTAAGTTTTGGCAAACTCCAGCCTGGCTTTTTTATGTCTCGGGGTAAGAAGTGGGGTCTTCCTGGGTCTCCTACCATACAGTCCCTTTTCATTCAGACGCCGACGGATAGTACGGGTTGACACTGTTGTACTCTCGGACTGCAGGGCAGCTTGAACTTGTTTGGATGTTAGTCGAGGTTCTTTATCCAACATCCGCACAATCTTGCGTTGAAATCTCTTGTCAATTTTTCTTTTCCGTCCACATCTAGGGAGGTTAGCCACAGTGCCATGGGCTTTAAACTTCTTGATGACACTGCGCACGGTAGACACAGGAACATTCAGGTCTTTGGAGATGGACTTGTAGCCTTGAGATTGCTCATGCTTCCTCACAATTTGGTTTCCCAAGTCCTCAGACAGTTCTTTGGTCATCTTTCTTTTCTCCATGCTCAATGTGGTACACCAGGCATGTCAAACTCAGGGTACCCCGAGGGCCACATGAGTAACAAGAGGTTGTTGCGAGGGCCGCACACAGCAGCTAATGTCACACACGTACTGTAACAGCAGTCATGAAAACAAGATATGAAGTAGTAATATGTAACAGCAACATACACTCACTGGCCACTTTATTAGGTACACCTGTCCAACTTCTTGTTAACACTTAATTTCTAATCAGCCAATCACATGGCGGCAACTCAGTGCATTTAGGCATGTAGACATGGTCAAGAAAATCTCCTGCAGTTCAAACCGAGCATCAGTATGGGGAAGAAAGGTGATTTGAGTGCCTTTGAACGTGGCATGGTTGTTGGTGCCAGAAGGGCTGGTCTGAGTATTTCAGAAACTGCTGATCTACTGGGATTTTCACGCACAACCATCTCTAGGGTTTACAGAGAATGGTCCGAAAAAGAAAAAAAATCCAGTGAGCGGCAGTTCTGTGGGCGGAAATGCCTTGTTGATGCCAGAGGTCAGAGGAGAATGGGCAGACTGGTTTGAGCTGATAGAAAGGCAACAGTGACTCAAATCGCCACCCGTTACAACCAAGGTAGGCCTAAGAGCATCTCTGAACGCACAGTGCGTCGAACTTTGAGGCAGATGGGCTACAGCAGCAGAAGACCACACCGGGTACCACTCCTTTCAGCTAAGAACAGGAAACTGAGGCTACAATTTGTACAAGCTCATCGAAATTGGACAGTAGAAGATTGGAAAAACGTTGCTTGGTCTGATGAGTCTCGATTTCTGCTGCGACATTCGGATGGTAGGGTCAGAATTTGGCGTAAACAACATGAAAGCATGGATCCATCCTGCCTTGTATGGAGCATCTTTGGGATGTGCAGCCGACAAATCTGCGGCAACTGTGTGATGCCATCATGTCAATATGGACCAAAATCTCTGAGGAATGCTTCCAGCACCTTGTTGAATCTATGCCACGAAGAATTGAGGCAGTTCTGAAGGCAAAAGGTGGTCCAACCCGTTACTAGCATGGTGTACCTAATAAAGTGGCCGGTGAGTGTATATTTGCAGTGCGCAACAGCAACTAATATATTTAACAAAAATACAGCAAATAAAAACTAAACATTTATTTGCTATCATTTTTTTCAATCATTAGTGTTTTGTCCTGAGGCTTGACACCTCTTTGTGCTAACAATTGTTGGTATATCAGGCTGAAATGACAACCCAGTGCCTACTTTGATCAAAGATGATAAGTGGTGATCAGTCAGCCTTGTTCTCAGAGAAGATTTTGTATGGGGGTGTCTGTGTCAGACTGGAGGAGCAGATCCTCTTGTATTATGGGGGTCCCTATATTTCTGGAGGTGGAAGTACCAGGATCTGATCCTCCACCTCCAGAAATATAGGGACCCCCATAATACAAGAGGATCTGCTCCTCCAGTCTGACACAGACACCCCCATAGTACAAGGATCTGCTCCTCCAGTCCTACACACCCTCCCCCTATGCAGCAGGCAGGTTTCAGAGTCAGACATCAGCTCCACCCGGTCCCCGTGGCCGCGTCTGGAGCACGCCACTTACCACCGGCACCGACGACGTCACCTGGACTCTCCAACCACAAACTGAACACACAGCGAGTGCGAGTGAGACAGTAACGACGAGTCACCGGCGCAACGACCGCGAGTGACGACGAATGAACTGAAGCAGCCTGTCACACGCTCAGTGACGTCAGCCGCTGCTGGCGCTTCCCTGATGCGGAAGTGCCAGCGGCTCTCAGCGGTTGTCAGGGCCCAGGGAGCATGCAGGGACAGGACTCCTCTTGTTGTCACTCTCACTAGTCACAACAAGCAAGCGAACCGGGCCGGCGCCCGGCGGGCGGGTACTAGTAGCGCAGCAGCACGGGGGGATTATCTCACTGGTCTGTCTGTCTGTGGGGGCGGACAAAGTTTGAGACTTTTGTGCGGGCCGCAGATATGCCTGTAAAGGGCCGCATGCGGCCCGCGGGACGCGTGTGTGACATGCCTGTGGTACACACAAAGACACAGGACAGAGGTTGAGTCAACTTTAATCCATGTCAACTGGCTGCAAGTGTGATTTAGTTATTGCCAACACCTGTTAGGTGCCACAGGTAAGTTACAGGTGCTGTTAATTATGCAAATTAGAGAAGCATCACATGATTTTTCGAACAGTGCCAATACTTTTGTCCACCCCCTTTTTTATGTTTGGTGTGGAATTATATCCAATTTGGCTTTAGGACAATTCTTTTTGTGTTTTTTCATTTAAGACAAATTAAATGAAGATAATAATACCAAAGAATTTGTGTTTGCAATCATTTTCAGGAAGAAACTGAGTATTGCAGGGGTGTCAATACTTTTGGCCACAATTGTATAAGTTCAAGATGCTCACCATACCCCTAGATAAATTCTTTGAGAGGTGTAGTTTCCAAAATGGGGTCTGCTCTTTTGGAAACTCTACAGCTGTTCAAATGTGACATGGCGTTTTCAGTCTCTTGAAGCCAAATCTGAGCTTAAAAGTCAAGTAGCACTCCTTTCCTTCCGAGCTCTGTAGTGCGCCCAAACAGTAGTTCTCTCCACACGTGGAGCTTCAGTATACTCAGAAGAAATTGAACAACAAACTGGGTGGCCCATTTTCTGCTGTCATCCTTGTGAAAATAAAAACTTTAGAGCTAAAGCAACATTTTTGTGAAATTTTTTACATAATTTTTTTCCACTTTGTTATTATTCCTGTGAAGCACCGGAAAGGTTAACAAACTTCCTGAATGCAGTTTTGAATACTGTGAGGGGTGCTGTTTTTATAGTGGGGTCTTGTTTGAAGGTTTTCTGACAGATAGGACCCTCAAAGTCACTTCAAAAGGTGAAGTCCTTAAAAAAATAGGATTTGTAAATTTCCTTAGAAATATGAAAAATTACTGCTAAACTTTTAACGCTTCTAACTTCCTAACAAAAAAAATGTTTGAAAAAGGATGCTGACTAGTGATAAGCGAATATACTCGTTGCTCGGGTTGTCCTGAGCACGCTTGGGTGGTCTCCGAATATTTGTAACTGCTTGGAGATAAGGTTTTCATCATCTCAGCAGCATGATTTCCCTAGCAACCAAGCAACCCCCACATGTACTCAGGCTGGCTAGTAGCTGTAAATCATTCAGCTGCGGTGATGAAAACTAAATCTCCGAACACTAACAAATACTCGGAGACCACCCGAGTGTGCTCGGGAAACCCCGAGCAACGAGTATACTCGCTCATCTCTAATGCTGACATAAAGTAGACCTGTGTAAAATGTTATTTCATTATTTTGTGTGGTATAACTGATTTGAGGGCATAAGAATTCAAAGTTTAAAATTGAGAATTTTTCAAAGATCTAGTCAAATTTTCTATATTTTCAAATTTTTAAATCATATTGTGAGATCCATTGAAGTGTTCCACAGTTTTTACCACATAAAGTGACGGTGGTCAGAATTGAAACATTTGGCCTGATAGGAAGGTGAAAACAGGCTTCGGTGGGAAGGGGTTAAAAAAATATTATTTCAGTAAGACAGCCATTTTATTGCAATGCTATTTACCTATAGATTGATCCTATATCTGCAGATAAATAGCATTTTCCAAAATGACAGGTTCCCTTTAATCCAAACCTTTATTACTTGTTTGCCCATTCATTAGACTGTATGCTATAATTTAAAGCAACAGTTCAGCATTTTTTTTTATTTCAGCATGGTGCCACTAACCCAAGTTCCCTGATCTTAGTATTATACTTCAGCTCCTGTGCCGCCATCTTGTGACCGCAACTTCTGACTGATCGGAAGTCAGAGGTAAAGGTCACAAGTTCTCAATGCAAGTCTACGAGATCCTTGTTCTGGCCTCGTTTTGGCTCTCATTGACTTACAATACATTTAATTAAAGCACTTCTCCAGCGGATTTTTCTTATTTTAGTGCTGGATTGGTAGGACTAATGAAAGTGCCCTGCCCCTAGCAACATACTTCCATCCATCGTCCTGTGACTGCAATTTCTGAATGACCAGAAGTTAGAGATAACGGTCACGAGCTCTCAATGCAACAAGTACAAATTTGCCCTCAGCACTCATCTAGGACACATTAGGAAACCGGATCATCATTCCCACAGGAGGAGGCAGCATCAAGGACTCCAAGGAGCTCACTGGGAAAAAATTGCTGCAAACTAAGTGAAAGACCATGTCCAAGCTTGTGTCAAGCAAATACATTTTCTTTTATTCCACGCCAAATACAGTGCAATGTTTCGACCATATACAAGTCATGCTTGACAAAGATATGTATCTGGTCGGAACGTTGCACTCTATTTGTAGTGGAATAAAAGATTTATTTAATTCACCCAAACTTGGACACTGTCTTTCACTTAGTTTAAAGTACTCAATGTAAATCTATGAGAGCATGGTTCTGGCCTCGTTCTGCCTCTCATAGACTTACATTGAGAAGTAATCCCCGGCTCGCCCAGCTAACACCAGACTGATCCAGCAGGTCACAATCTGCATGAGGGGACTGGTTTGGCACCAATAACAGATGAACACAGTGTCTGGTAAGCATAAGACTGGGGTAGGGACCTTACATTGGTGACACCATTTTAGTGGTAAAATATAAAAAAGTGGTGCTTTAAGACTGAGATGACGTGTATCATGAAAAGATGAAGAGTGAAAAGGCTCTTAATTTCTAAAACTAAACTTTAAAGGTAGAAAAACATTCTTGCAAACTTATTTTGTAAAAATAATAGTCTTCCAAAAGTAATAGATAGTATAATTAAGGCAAATGGCAGATGCAAAAAGTACTGAAAAATAGTATTATGCTTAAAGGGGTTCTCTGAGAATGAGATAAAATGGTGTCCCTGGTATAATTCAAACTGCAGCCTGTCTTAGTTACGTACAGACTGAAGATATGTAGTTCCCAAGACCAGTGTGTCAACTAACAAGAGCTGTATCACACATATACCTCAGTCAGGCTGTCATATGTGAAGAAATATAAATCTTTCTTTTCAGAGGCATAGCTAGGGGTTTTGGTTCAGGGGGAGACGAATCTTGAGTGGGCCCCAACCAGGTAACCCTGATTACAACTATGGTGGCACACCCTAATAGTGGATGTGGGAGAACCTTAGCAGATGACTGGGCCGTTACTGAAAATATTCTCTATACAAAGACCAACACTGATATTACTGCCACAAGGTGACATATAGTGGTAGATACCAGTCCTGCAGAACATATAAGAGATTACAGTACAGTTATTGATGGTGACTTACAACTTATGCTCTTTCTGATGGAATCGTTCACTTTTCCCGTCTTTTCCATCAGGTCCAGACCAACATGACAAATTCTCCCAGCCCAGACTCGTCTAAAGAGATTAAGACACATTTGACTTCTCACATTTCTAGAACTGCCCCATCTATTCCCAACCCGCACAAACGCCTCATCCAGCTGATATTCCAATACTGATCCACTGCTGCCACATGTGTTCCTATTACTGGTACTGTACTGTGTACACTCTAGATAGTAAAACAAACCTCTAGAATATATTAGTGCCCTGTGCAAGTGCCCTAGAAAACAGTGCCCACATTTTTCTTCCTAGAAAGTAATAATGCCCTCTGTCTGCCAATTTGACAGTCACAATAAACTGAGTCTCCCTATAGTAATAAGTGTCCACTTATCATTTAATAATGTCCCGAGTCTCCCCCATGATCAGCTCTCCTCTACACAGGATGATGCTCTCTTATACACAGTATAATGCCCCCTCACTGTATAGTACCCCACACACAGTATACTGACCCCTTAGTAGCCCCTAAACTTTTTGATGGCTCCAACACTGTATGATGGCCCTCACATTGTACAAAGACCCCACATTAGCTCCCCCACTGTATGTTGACCCCCTTGCTGTAATCCCCACACTGCATGATGGTCCACTAAATAGCCTCCATATAGTATAATGCACCACATATTTGTCCATATAGTATACTGCACTACTCATATACCTTTATATAGTATAATGACCTCCCATTAGTCCTTCATATAGTATAATGCACTTCCCATAGGTCTCTATATAGTAAAATGTACTCCTTATAGGCCTCCATATAGTATAATCCACATAGGCTTCCATATAGTATAGTATAATGCACTGTCTGTAGGCCTCTCTATAGTATAATGCACTCCCAATAGGCCTCCATATACTCTAATGCACTGTCCATAGGCCTCTATATAGTATAATGCACTCTCCATAGGCCTCTATACAATATAATGCACTCCTCATAGGTCTCTATATATAGTGTAATGCACTCTGCATTGCCCGCTATATAGTAAATTGCATTCCCCATAGGCCTCCATATAGTATAATACACTTCTCCATATGCATATATATAATATAATGCACTCCCCATATGCCTCTATATAGTATAATGAAGTCCCCATAGGACTCCATATACTAAATGCACTGTCCATAGTCCTTCATATAGTATAATGCACTCCCCATAGTCCTTTATGTAGTATAATGCACCCTCCATAGACCTCAATTTAGTATAAGGTACTCCCCAGGGGCCTCTATATAGTATAATGCACAACCATAAACCTCGATATAGCGTAATGCACTCCCCATATGCCTCCATAGAGTATAAAAAAATACTATACTCACCTCTCCTCCAATCACCCGCACATCTCAGGACTGCGGACGCCAAGTAATGACATAATCGCACCCACTGACAGTGTCTGCATCAGTGACATCAGACGCAAAGGGGAAATGATGACAGAGAGAACATGACTCTTCCTCTCTCATCACTGCTGGCACCACCCCGCCCATGGACCCCATAGCGGTTGGGTGGCGGTCTCCCTGCTCTGCCACAGAGTTACACAGACATGCTCCTCATCATTGAGACAGAGAGAAAGAGACAGACTGTTTGTGCTTTGGGGTGGGCCTGTGAGCAGGTCTCTTCTTGGTTTCTCTGGCCTACAGCACCAAGATAAGCCTCTGCCTTCAGTCCCGCCCCGAGCATGAGCATCTCATTAGCTGAAAACTTCACTGATTACACAAGAACCACTGAGAGGCGAGTCACGACAGTAAATATGTACACTACTTACTGTAAGTAAAGGGAGGTCAACAATCCGAGGTGAGGTCCAGGAAATGGCGCAGTACGACAAAGGGAAGTCAGAGCCGATGTCCAATACATGAGATTAGGTCAGGAAAGCCAAAGAGACAAGAGAGATTACAGGGGGCAGACACAAGCAAGGTCAGGTCACAAGCAAAGGGTCTGAGTCCGGGAAGAGAATCAAGTCAAGCTGGGTCAGGCACAGAGCACAGAGGGATCAATTTTCCCCAGGCAACAGCAAGTGTGCAATTGACACTGGGGTGAGAAACTAGCATGTTTAAGTAGAAGCCTGATTAAGGAAAATGAACACAGGTGATTGCAGCACAAACCCAGCACAGACTGACAGCACTGACACAAAGTAACAAAAAGACAGAAACAGAGTGGAAATCTTGACAACCACAGGATGGATTTCTTCACCCCAGGTATCATTTTAATCAGTGTAACAGTGCCAATCTGACAATGCTTGTAGTTTACTTAGCAAAATCCTGCTGACAGGTTCCCATTAAAGATGACACATTTCCTTTGTATTTTACGCAAAAAAATATTGCCATTTTTAAATTCTAAATATTACAAAAAGGAAATGCTAAAGTTTGGCTACCTTGCATGATTTGTACTTAGTAGCACGCCGTTTTGCAAGTATCACAGCTTGTATATGTTTTTTGTAGCCAGACAAGAGTTTTTCAATTCTTGTTTGAGAGATTTGCATACATTCTTCCTTGGAAAATTCTTCCAGTTCTGTGAGATTACGGGGTCATCTTGAATGCACTGCTATTTTGAAGTCTAGCCACAGATTTTCAATGATGTTCAGATCAGGGCACTGTGAGGGCCATTGTAAAACTTTCAGCTTGCACCTTTTGAGGTAGTCTATTGTGGATTTTGACTTGTGTTTAGGATCGCTATCCATTTGAAGAAGCCATCCTCTTTTCAACTTCAGCTTTTATACTGATGGTGTTATATTTGCATCAAGAATTTGTTGAAATTTCATTGAATCCATTCTTTCCTCTTCTTGTGAAATATTCCCTGTGCTAATGGCTGCAACACAACCCCAAAACATGATTGATCCACCCCCATTCTTAAGGTTGGTAAGATTTTCTTTTCTGGAAAGTCTGTGCCCTTTTTTCTCCACACATACCTTGGATCATTGTGACCAAAGAGTTCTATCTTACCCTCATTGGTCAACACGACTTGTTTCCAATATGCTCAGACTTATTTAGATGTTCTTTTGCATACTTCTGACTCTTAATTATATGATGAGGACGCAGTAGAGGTTTTTTTCTAAGGACTCTTCCATGAAGGCCATATTTGTGCAGGTATATCTGAACAGTAGAATAATGTACCACAAATCCAGAGTCTGCTAAATCTTCCTGAAGGTCTAAGATGGGGTTCTGATTTGCCTCACTAGCTATCCTACAAGCAGCCTCTCACTGACAATTTGCTTAGCATTCCAGACCTTATCATGACCTCCACTGTTCCTGTTAACTGCCATTTCTTAATTACATTTTTAACTGAGAAAAGGTCAACTTGAAAATCTTCTTATAGCCTTCTCCTGCTATGTGGGCCTCCACAATTTTCATTTTCAGAGTGCTAGGCAGCTGCTTAGAAAAATCCATGGCTGCTGTTTTTTGGCACAAGGTTAGAGGAGGTTGGTTTTTTATAAAGTTGGGAAATTTTCAACGCTTGGACTTTCCTAACAATGAGAGTGAACAAGCCAAAACTCTAACAGTCTAATTAAGGTCTGAAACCTTGGTCAAAGTTATCTGAGCACACAAATCTCCAATGGTGCCCAAAGTTTTGCATCTGCCCATTTTCCTTTTTGTAGTTTTAAAATGTAAAACATTGCAAAATATTTTAGTTGTTGCATAAAATACAAAGGAAATGTGTCACCTTTAACATTAGGCCTTTTAAAGATCATTTAATCTTCAACTTGCTTAACTGTTACGTGACTAGGATGGAATGCAGTTTGAATTACCGGTATATCAGGGACACTATGTTATCTAATTCTCGGAGAACCCTTTTAAATTTTTAGGCTTCTGCTTGGCCTATCAACTTAGTAAATTGGTGTTAAAAACCTGTGTAGGACTTCACCCTCCAGAAGAACTGTATTTAGAATAAAAATCATGAAAGAGGCATGAAAATGAGCCTTGGGCAGCAAAACCTGGCACTATTGCAAAGGGACAATTTTGCCTATTGCAAAGAGAACCCCTATTATATATGTATGCCAAAAGAACCCATGACCACACTCATCTGCACATGAGCATCCAGCTTTTTACAAACACACATATATATATATATATATATATATATATATATATATATATATATATATATATAACATAACCTTGGACTCAAAATAAACAATCTACAATATCCCTTTTCCTGTATCAGCTTCCTACATATTTCACAGCTCTCCAGCCATTCTTGTTGGACACATGCTATAGGAAAGTCTAGCCACTATATAGCATTTTGTCAGCCTGGGTGTAATGCAAACAAAAGACTCCTGTACACATGAGAAATTCATTGCCAGTGAAGAGTTCCAGATTGTCTGAGTGGTATGTGGAGGAAAAATCCCCCAGCATTTAGTAGACAGAACACAGGCTTTTTTGGATGTCTCTCTTATTCCAAGATGATTTAATTCTTTGCGAAAGACTCTAGCTTTAGCAAAATAGAGGAATGCCCATTTTAAGTTGTGTGTTAGGTGTTGGGATTCTCCCAAGCATCACCTGGTGCTGTAGTCTCCCATTCTGGTCGGGCCGCTGGGTTTGCTGTTCAGTGCAGACGTCGGTCCCAGCGTCTTGCTCAGGGTCATGGTATACATTTGGTTACTGCTAGCTCTCCAGTCAAGTCTATGGTAACTAGTGATATTCAGGTGCAGCCTTGCGCTATGGAGTCTAAGTCCAGATATCACCTTAATGAGCATATCCATGATGTGGCGTCTTCTCATTGGTGGTCAGACGTTAACTGCTCTGGTGATGTGGTGGCTCCGGATTGGCCCGCGGGTGATGTCATGGCCGGCTGGGTGTGAGTGTTTGGGGTGGAGTCTTGCTTTTAAAAGGTTCTCAGCGGCGCACGCTAGTATCTTTCTTGTTTGGTGTGTGTGGGCGGATTCTCTACCACTCTGCACATTTGTGTGTGTCCTTCTACCCACAGAGTTTGTACACGTTGGCAGGCAGGTTGCACACTTATGTGGTTTCGTACCTTTGGCTCAATGCCTGAGTCTCTAGTCTGCTACATGGTTTGGGTGCCAGTCAGGTACAGGTTCGGTAGCTTTCTGGATTGGGGTAACTAGCTGCTTGGCTTAGAATCTGTATCGTTCACGTGTGCGGATAGCACAGTTCAGTTACAGAGCAAGCTCAACCCTTATGCTATACTTCTCTACAAAGGCTACAGGGTTTTGTACCTAGCGTCATATGAGTTCTTTCTCTTGGCTTAGCAGTTGCTTCATTCATGTGTGCGATTGGCACAGTTTAGATGCAGAGCAAGCTCTCTCCACGTGCTATCTTCCCTGTGAAGTTTAACAGGGTACAATACTTAGCAAACTCGGAGCTCTACCTCTCTGTGAAGTTAACAGAGCTAGGTATTCTGCGTCCTGTTCATACTGTGTGGAGTTAACACAGTGTGGTTAAGGTAACGCTTGCTGTTTTGTTCCGTCATTGTTCACATTAGCAGCAGCTATACATCTCTGCACAGTGGACCCCGGGTTGTGATTGCACTTTATTTTTTTTTTATTTAGTGCAATCCGCCAACCCTAACATTGTGTTATGTCGAAAACCACTTTAGGCTAACTAACCACCATAAAGTTATAACACCCTGGGTGCTATGTTTTGTTAGGAGATGTGGTTACACATAGGGAGCTGGTCGCACACAACTGAAAATCTGCCTGCCGATGCCAATGGCTGCACGAATGGGGCCAGGTTTTGGTTATGTCCTACCAGCCGCCCTTGTTGTCTCACTCTTCGAGTAGAGTTGCTTGCCGTGTACTGTTACAGGATAGGCTACATCCATACATATTACACTTAATAGTCAAATACAAGTAATTATTTTTTAGGTAGAAAACATACTGAAATTCTCCATGGATGTGTATTAATTTATACTATTTTTATTATTGTCATTTTGCTGGAGGTTTCAAAAATAACACATGGAAGGTGAAAATTCTAGTGTTGGGGATTTTATTATGTATCATAATCATTAAAAAATTTATTTTAGTATATTTTTATTTAATCAAATTGGTTTCTCCATAAACAACATACACATATCCATAGAATAAGTAATACATTTATGATTTCTGGAAATCCAAACAGTGGGACCATTCATGAGAGTAGGGGGGACAAATTCAAGTCCTCTGTGTGAATGGAGTTGTAGTGCATTTGTTTGACCTCTGTTCTATTCTATTAGTCTATGAGAACAGAAGGGGGCATACATGGCCACTACTCTTTTAGACAGATAATGATATTTTATCACTATATTTCTTTTTTACATTTATTACTATTGACTATTAAAGTCTCTGGGAAGTGATAGAATACAGACCCTTCCCATAAAAACTGGATTGTCAAGGGAGACACATCTCTGTGTCTCCCTTGAGACTTAGTGCGTAGCGTTTTCCTGCCATATGAAGGTATCCAGTAGTATAATAAAGCTGTTATTTAATGGGGTTGTACTGGTCACAAACTTTTTCCAGCACCGAGCATCAGTATGTCGATCTTATTCTTGAGTTTATTAGAGATTTGTTTGCTTGTCAGTTTAAGGTGCACAAATCTCTCTTGAAAAGTGTTTAGCCTCACAAATCAATGTTTCCATTCAGCGACAGTAAGCAGAGGAAGACATGTGGGTTGGATCTCATGTATATATAAAGCCTATAGAAAAAATCGGAGTCCAGCTCGACAGGACTGGATTTTCCTTTTCTTTTTCAATAGAAAATATAGTGCATACAAAACAAAAATTTACATGGTCGACATGACCCAGTCGACGCGTTTCAACTGCAATATGCAGTCATGGGTGTCTTTGTTCCTCTCTGCAGGGCTCATCTCTAATACACAACCTTGCAGACGGGCTGTAGACTGGGCTTTTGGAACATTCTTCATTCTTTGAGCTAAAAGCAAATGTTTAAGGGGGCGGGTGTGAACACTTCTGCCTATCCAGTCGGCTCATCCCAGGAAAGGGAGAACAATAAGCCACATGTTTAGTGAGTCAGTTAGTGCAGTTATGCTGAGGGGTGAGGATCTGTTGGTGAGGTCCTGGTGCCCCTGTATGGATGGGATATGGAGATTGGAGATGGCTTACTGGCTGGAGCTTGATTCATGTGCTACGGTTGTGGTATCTATTGTCTGGATGTGAGGAACTATCTTAAGAACTTTTGTTGCCAGCTGGAGCTTGATATATGTGCTACGTTTGTGATACCTATCGTCTGGATGTGAGGAACTATCTTAAGGACTGTTCTTACCAGCCATACCAGTCATGGTATGGAGCATGGACTGTGACTACAGACTATACTGGCGGGAGATACAAAAGCTGTGGGCCAACCAAAAGTTGGGAAACAGTATCACCTGGTACACAAGCAGTGGAACTATAGGCCCCATGATGTGATCTTGTGGACTGGGGATATTGCATTGTGACCATCCACCTGAAATCGCTGTAAGACCATGGATGTAAGATATAAAAATAGTTGCATTGTTAACCTACCTAGATTATTATTACAACCCACAACCTGAGATCCTAATTATATATATTATTCAATTAAATAATCAAAAATCCCCCTTTTTATATTAGAAGAGTAACATCTTGATTGAATTAAAATAAGTGAACATCAGTTCAAATTTCACATCATCACTGAATGAACACATCCACAGAATAAAGGCTGCCGCTTATATTTGTACATTATAGTAGATTATTTTGGTGATTATACATTTATAGTTGATTTGCCATTAGAGAAATAATGCCACCACCAAATTATATATGGATGGTTCAATGTTACCTGATGTACTCAGAAATGGATCATTGTTCTCTCCTTAAAAGTGAAGATTGTGAAAAGATTAAAAAAAGCAAAATCAACATTTACCGCATTAATAAAACATGCTTTAACTTCATTTATTGCTGCAATTCTCATACAATTATTTTACAGTGACAGCTACTTAGTGTAGTATGTGTTGTAATAACAAATCTATATATGAAGCTATTTACATACATATTATATGTTATAAAGAGGTTATTAAAAAGAAATGGAACATAATTATTGATTAAATTATGGGTTATGAAGTTACAAAGGGGTTAAATGGGAAAATTAACATACCGTAAATGAAGGTAATGTGTGTAATGTGTTTTCTGAAAAGCGGGACAATGAATATAATACATGATGCTAATTACTCGTAGTTTGATCAAGTAGCATAGACTGCATCCGATATAAGCTTTGCTCTGAAGCTCGCCAAGTTTGCTGGAGTGCAATGTTACCTGCAAGTCTGGGCAAGTTTCGAAGCCACTGCGCAGAGGCAAAGCTGCACAATTTGGGTCAGCACGCAATTTGGGTCAGCAGCGCAACTATACCGTTGCTCTAAATTGTCACTGAAGCATTAGCGCCCATCTCCCAGCAATCAGCAAATATACAGGTATTATCACGGTCTCCTATGAAACCCAACTTGAGACTAAACATTTTACTAAGTTTCTTATGATCTCTTGTACAACTGATTTATGGAAAAAATGTGTATTAAAGATTTAGTAGAACAGTTTGACAGAAGTAATAGACCTGACATACTGTAGTATTTCCATAATTTCTGCCCACTGTGAAATCCAGGCAACATACGAGTTAAGCATATCTGCACACGTTTTGTATTTGCTGCAGATTTTCAAGCTTTAAAAATTAGAGTGCTGGCAGAAAAAAGACTTCTTAAAATATTCATGTTTTTGCTGCCCTTTTGCGAATGTTTTTGATACGCTTCTACTTGCACTTTTTTCCCATTAATTTCAATGGCTGAAAAATATTGCATACAGCTCAAATTAATAGATTTGATGCCAATTTTGTCTGCTGTGCCCAGTTTTATGCTGTACTTCTTCTGCCTGTATGAGTTGCACAATCATATGCAGGGACATGCAACATACTAGAGAGAGAACAATCCCCCCAATATCTCAGTTTTTTCACTGTGTGAAATGTAATGACACAGCTCTAATCTCCTGGTCTAACCTCCTGCATGATTAGATAGTGTTAGGTATATAGAGCACAGATGACTCACACCTTTCAGATAAGGTCGAGGTGGAAGGAAGGGCAGCACAACTGAGTTTAGCTGTGTCACATTGTAAACCCTTCTATCATCTTTTCTCCTCTCACAGTGCTGCCAGCTTTGTTGTACTGCCCCTCCTTCCACTTGTCAGTCCGGAGATTGAGAGCTCACTTTGTTATAGCTCTGTGTCTGTTCTGGACTGCTTCTGCGTGATACACATAATGACAGCCCGCTCTGCAGTGAGAGCTTCCACTTGCTGCAGCGACACTCCGCTGACAAATGACAGGCAGTTACACTGCCTCTTTCTGTTCCGGAGGCCAGTGATAATTATAGCTCTGAGCAGCAGAAAAATGCTATGTATTACAAATGTAAGAATAAAACATTTATAGCAATGCTCAGCCTAGGCTTCCTGGTTGACGAACTAAATGTCAGAAGTATAGTAAAGACTAAGCAAAGTTTTGCTATCCATAACTGTATACAATTTTATTTTTTTTCCAGTATTAAAATTTCATTAGGTGGGGAGTTTTCATGAACAGAATGCCAGGAGAAAACTGGCAAACATATATTACTATGTATCAGAGCAAATGTACGGGTGCTTCTCACAAAATTAGAATATAATCAAAAAGTTAATTTATTTCAGTTCTTCAATACAAAAAGTGAAACTCATATATTATATAGAGTCATTACATACAGAGTGATCTATTTCAAGTGTTTACTTCTGTTTATGTTGATGATTATGGCTTACAGCCAATGAAAACCCAAAAGTTATTATCTCAGTAAATTAGAATAATTAACAAAAAACACCTGCAAAGGCTTCCTTAGCGTTTAAAAAGGTCCTATAGTCTGTTTCATTAAGTTACACAATCATGGGGAAGACTGCTGACTTGACAGATGTCCATTGACACTCTACACGCTACAGGAGGGTAATCCACAAACGGTCATTGCTAAAGAAGCTGGCTGTTCACAGAGTGCTGTATCCAAGCATTTTAATGGAAAGTTGATTGGAAGGAAAAAGTGTGGTCGAAAAAGGTGCACAAGCAACCGGGATAACTGCAGCCTTGAAAGGATTGCTAAGAAATGGCCATTCATAAATTAGGGGGAGATTCACAAGGAGTGGACTGCTGCTGGACTCATTGCTTCAAGAGTCACAACAAACAAACATATCCAGGACATTGGGCTAGAGGTGTCGCATTCTTTGTGTCAAGCCACTAATGACCAATAGACAATGCCAGAAGCGTTTTACCTGGGCCAAGGAGAAAAAGAACTGGACCGTTGCTCAATGGTCCAAGGTGTTGTTTTCAGATGAAAGCAAATTTTGCATTTCATTTGGAAAGCAAGGTCCCAGAGTCTGGAGGAAGAGTGGAGAAGCCACAATCCAAGCTGCTTGAGGTCTAGTGTAAAATTTTCAGAATCAGTAATGGTTTGGGGAGCCATGTCATCTGCTGGTGTAGGTCCACTATGCTTTATCAAGACCAAAGTCAGCACATCAATCTACCAGGAAATTTTAGAGCACTTCATGCTTCCCTCTGCCGACAAGCTTTTTGGAGATGGAAATTTCATTCTCCAGCACAACTTGGCACCTCTCCACACTGCCAAAAGTACTAATATCTGGTTTAAAAACAATAGTAACACTGTGCTTGATTGGCCAGCAAACTTGTCTGACCTTAACCCCATAGAGAATCCATGGGGTATTGTCAAGAGGAAGATGAGAGACACCAGACCCAACAATGCAGACGAGCTGAAGGCTGCTATCAAAGCAACCTGGGCTTCCATAACACCTCAGCATTGCCACAGTCTGATTGCCTCCATGCCACGCCACATTGATGCAGTAATTGATGCAAAACGAACTCCGACCAAGTATTGAGTGCATTTACTAAACATACATTTCAGTAGGCCAACATTTCAGATTTTAAAATAATTTTTCAAGCTGGTGTTATAATGTATTCTAATTTACTGAGATAATGATTTTGGTTTTTCATTGGCTGAAAGCCATAATCATCAAAATTAAACCCTTTCTGGCATTAGATGTACTATCCTGTCGAGGTGGTATGGGCCCGTATGACCACCGACGGGATAGTACGTCTAACGTGATCAGCCGCGCTCACGGGGGGAGCGCGGCCAATCACAGCCGGGTGTCAGCTGACTATCGCAGCTGACATCCAGCACTATGTGCCAGGAGCAGTCACGGACTGCTCCTGGCACATTAACCCCGTAACACTACGATCTAACATGATCGCAGCATTCCGGCGACATAGGGAAGCATCGCGCAAGGAGGGGGCTCCCTGCGTGCTTCCCTGAGACCCTCGGTACAACGTGATGTGATCACATTGTACCGAGTGTCTCCTCCCTGCAGGCCCCGGATCCAAAATGGCCACGGGGCTCCTTCCAAGTCCTGCAGGGAGGTGGCTTGTAAGCGCCTGCTCAGAGCAGGCGCCAGCAAGCCTCCCTGCAGTGCCTGTCAGATCGTTGATCTGACACAGTGCATTGCAAAGTGTCAGATCAGTGATCTGACACGATGACATAAAATAAATAAATTCCTAAATAAAGAAAAAAAATTGTTTCAATAAATACATTTCTTTATCTACGGTATATAAAAATAAACAATAAAAGTACACATATTTAGTATCGCCGCTTCCGTTAACAACCCGACCTATAACACTGTCCCACTAGTTAACCTGTTGTGAAATTGGATTTTGGGCTCCCCCGGTGGCCACTGGTGGAATTGAACTTGTGTGCATCATCCTCTCTGTTCACCTGTTCCCATCAGGATGTGGGAGTCGCTATTTAACCTTGCTCCTCTGTCACTTCCATGCCGGTCAACATTGTAATCAGAAGCCTTTCTGTGCATGTTCCTGCTACCAGACAACTTCCAGCTAAGTCGGACTTTTGTCCTTGTTTGTTTTTTGCATTTTGTTCCAGTTCACAGCTGCAGTTTCGTTTCTGTGTCTGGAAAGCTCTTGTGATCTGAAATTGCCACTCTGATGTTATGAGTTAATACTAGAGTCTTAAAGTAATTTCAGGATGGTGTATTGATAGGGTTTTCAGCTGACCATGAAAGTACCCTTTCTGTCTTCCTGCTATCTAGTAAGCGGACCTCGATTTTGCTAAACCTATTTTCATACTACGTTTGTCATTTTCATCTTTAATCACCGCCAATATATGTGGGGGCCTCTGTCTGCCTTTTGGGGAAATTTCTCTAGAGGTGAGCCAGGACTATATTTTCCTCTGCCAGGATTAGTTAGTCCTCTGGCCGGCGTTGGGCGTCTAGGGATAAAACGCAGGCTACGCTACCCGGCTACTGTTAGTTGTGCGGCAGGTTTAGTTCATGGTCAGTTTAAGTTTCCATCCTTCCAAGAGCTAGTTCCTATGTATGCTGGGCTATGTTCTCTTGCCATTGAGAACCATAACAGTTTGACCGGCCCACAAAGGGTTAAATTAATTGGCAGAGAAAGGAGAGAAAAAAGAAGTCTGCTGAAAAATTTTTTTTTTTTTTTTTTCCTTCAGTTCTGAGTGTGCTTTCAATTGAATCACTTGCAAGTCTGCCTATATTGCAGCCTTCCTCTCTCTCTCTCCTTCTAATCCTGGAATGGCTCTGTGTTCACCTGTTTAAAATGGATATTCAGAGTTTAGCTGCAGGTTTGAATAATCTCACCACGAAAGTTCAAAATTTACAAGATTTTGTTGTTCATGTTCCTATATCTGAACCTAGAATTCCTTTGCCTGAATTTTTCTCAGGGAATAGATCTTGCTTTCAAAATTTCAAAAATAATTGCAAGTTGTTTTTGTCCCTGAAATCTCGCTCTGCTGGAGATCCTGCTCAGCAGGTCAGGATTGTGATTTCCTTGCTCCGGGGCGACCCTCAAGATTGGGCTTTTGCATTGGCTCCAGGGGATCCTGCGTTGCTCAATGTGGATGCGTTTTTTCTGGCCTTGGGGTTGCTTTATGAGGAACCTCATTTAGAGCTTCAGGCGGAAAAAGCCTTGATGTCCCTATCTCAGGGGCAAGATGAAGTTGAAATATACTGCCAAAAATTCCGTAAATGGTCTGTGCTTACTCAGTGGAATGAGTGCGCCCTGGCGGCGAATTTCAGAGAGGGTCTCTCTGATGCCGTTAAGGATGTTATGGTGGGGTTCCCTGTGCCTGCGGGTCTAATGAGTCCATGACAATGGCTATCCAGATCGATAGACGTCTGCGGGAGCGCAAACCTGTGCACCATTTGGCGGTGTCTACTGAGAAGACGCCAGAGAATATGCAATGTGATAGAATTCTGTCCAGAAGCGAACGGCAGAATTTTAGACGAAAAAATGGGTTGTGCTTTTATTGTGGTGATTCAACTCATGTTATATCAGCATGCTCTAAGCGTACTAAGAAGCTTGATAAGTCAGTTTCAATTGGCACTTTTCAGTCTAAGTTTATTCTATCTGTGACCCTGATTTGTTCTTTATCATCTATTACCGCGGATGCCTATGTCGACTCTGGCGCCGCTTTGAGTCTTATGGATTGGTCCTTTGCCAAACGCTGTGGGTATGATTTAGAGCCTCTTGAAACTCCTATACCTCTGAAGGGGATTGACTCCACCCCATTGGCTAGTAATAAACCACAATACTGGACACAAGTAACTATGCGAATTAATCCGGATCATCAGGAGATTATTCGCTTTCTTGTGCTGTATAATCTACATGATGTGTTGGTGCTTGGATTGCCATGGCTGCAATCTCATAACCCAGTCCTCGACTGGAACGCTATGTCTGTGTTAAGCTGGGGATGTAAGGGGATGCATGGGGACGTACCTTTGGTTTCCATTTCGTCATCTATTCCCTCTGAGATTCCTGAATTCTTGTCTGACTATCGTGACGTTTTTGAAGAACCTAAGCTTGGTTCATTACCTCCGCACCGGGAGTGCGATTGTGCCATAGATTTGATTCCGGGTAGTAAATACCCTAAGGGTCGTTTATTTAATCTGTCTGTGCCTGAACATGCTGCTATGCGAGAATATATAAAGGAGTCCTTGGAAAAGGGACATATTCGTCCTTCGTCATCTCCCTTAGGAGCCGGTTTTTTCTTTGTGTCTAAGAAAGATGGCTCTTTGAGGCCGTGTATTGATTATCGGCTTTTGAATAAAATCACGGTTAAATATCAATATCCGTTGCCACTGCTGACTGATTTGTTTGCTCGCATAAAGGGGGCCAAGTGGTTCTCTAAGATAGATCTCCGTGGGGCGTATAATTTGGTGCGAATTAAGCAGGGGGATGAGTGGAAAACCGCATTTAATACGCCCGAGGGCCACTTTGAGTATTTGGTGATGCCTTTTGGCCTTTCAAATGCCCCTTCAGTCTTTCAGTCCTTTATGCATGACATTTTCCGTGATTATTTGGATAAATTTATGATCGTGTATCTGGATGATATTCTGATTTTTTCGGATGACTGGGACTCTCATGTCCAGCAGGTCAGGAGGGTTTTTCAGGTTTTGCGGTCTAATTCCTTGTGTGTGAAGGGTTCTAAGTGCGTTTTTGGGGTTCAAAAGATTTCCTTCTTGGGATACATTTTTTCCCCCTCTTCCATCGAGATGGATCCTGTCAAGGTTCGGGCTATTTGTGATTGGACGCAACCCTCTTCTCTTAAGAGTCTTCAGAAATTTTTGGACTTTGCTAACTTTTATCGTCGATTTATTGCTGGTTTTTCTGATGTTGTTAAACCATTGACTGATTTGACTAAGAAGGGTGCTGATGTTGCTGATTGGTCCCCTGCTGCTGTGGAGGCCTTTCGGGAGCTTAAGCGCCGCTTTTCTTCCGCCCCTGTGTTGCGTCAGCCAGTTGCTCTTCCTTTTCAGGTTGAGGTCGACGCTTCTGAAATCGGAGCTGGGGCGGTTTTGTCACAAAGAAGTTCCGACTGCTCCGTGATGAAACCTTGTGCTTTTTTTTCTCGTAAATTTTCGCCCGCCGAGCGGAATTATGATATTGGGAATCGAGAGCTTTTGGCCATGAAGTGGGCTTTTGAGGAGTGGCGTCATTGGCTTGAGGGGGCTAGACATCAGGTGGTGGTATTGACCGACCACAAAAATTTAATTTATCTTGAGTCCGCCAGACGCCTGAATCCTAGACAGGCGCGCTGGTCGTTGTTTTTCTCTCGGTTTAATTTTGTGGTGTCATACCTACCGGGTTCTAAGAATGTTAAGGCGGATGCCCTTTCTAGGAGTTTTGAGCCTGACTCCCCTGGTAATTCTGAACCTACAGGTATCCTTAAGGATGGAGTGATATTGTCTGCCGTTTCTCCAGACCTGCGGCGGGCCTTGCAGGATTTTCAGGCGGATAGACCTGATCGTTGCCCACCTGGTAGACTGTTTGTTCCTGATGATTGGACCAGTAAAGTCATTTCTGAGGTTCATTCTTCTGCGTTGGCAGGTCATCCTGGAATCTTTGGTACCAGGGATTTGGTGGCAAGGTCCTTCTGGTGGCCTTCCCTGTCACGAGATGTACGAGGCTTTGTGCAGTCTTGTGACGTTTGTGCTCGGGCCAAGCCTTGTTGTTCTCGGGCTAGTGGATTGTTGTTGCCCTTGCCTATCCCGAAGAGGCCTTGGACGCACATCTCGATGGATTTTATTTCGGATCTTCCTGTTTCTCAGAAGATGTCTGTCATCTGGGTGGTGTGTGACCGTTTCTCTAAGATGGTCCATTTGGTTCCCCTGCCTAAGTTGCCTTCTTCTTCCGAGTTGGTTCCTCTGTTTTTTCAAAATGTGGTTCGTTTGCATGGTATTCCGGAGAATATCGTTTCTGACAGAGGAACCCAATTCGTGTCTAGATTTTGGCGGGCATTCTGTGCTAGGATGGGCATAGATTTGTCTTTCTCGTCTGCTTTCCATCCTCAGACTAATGGCCAGACCGAGCGGACGAATCAGACTTTGGAGACATATTTGAGGTGTTTTGTGTCTGCAGATCAGGATGATTGGGTTGCTTTTTTGCCTTTAGCGGAGTTTGCCCTCAATAATCGGGCCAGCTCTGCCACCTTGGTGTCTCCTTTTTTCTGTAATTCGGGGTTTCATCCTCGATTTTCCTCCGGTCAGATGGAATCTTCGGATTGTCCTGGAGTGGATGCTGTGGTGGAGAGGTTGCATCAGATTTGGGGGCAGGTGGTGGACAATTTGAAGTTGTCCCAGGAGAAGACTCAGCTTTTTGCCAACCGCCGGCGTCGGGTTGGTCCTCGGCTTTGTGTCGGGGACTTGGTGTGGTTGTCTTCTCGTTTTGTCCCTATGAGGGTTTCTTCTCCTAAGTTTAAGCCTCGGTTCATCGGCCCGTACAAGATATTGGAGATTCTTAACCCTGTGTCCTTCCGTTTGGACCTCCCTGCATCTTTTTCTATTCATAATGTTTTTCATCGGTCATTGTTGCGCAGGTATGAGGTACCGGTTGTGCCTTCCGTTGAGCCTCCTGCTCCGGTGTTGGTTGAGGGCGAGTTGGAGTACGTTGTGGAAAAAATCTTGGACTCCCGTGTTTCCAGACGGAAACTCCAGTATCTGGTCAAATGGAAGGGATACGGTCAGGAGGATAATTCTTGGGTGACTGCCTCTGATGTTCATGCCTCCGATCTGGTCCGTGCCTTTCATAGGGCTCATCCTGATCGCCCTGGTGGTTCTGGTGAGGGTTCGGTGCCCCCTCCTTGAGGGGGGGGTACTGTTGTGAAATTGGATTTTGGGCTCCCCCGGTGGCCACTGGTGGAATTGAACTTGTGTGCATCATCCTCTCTGTTCACCTGTTCCCATCAGGATGTGGGAGTCGCTATTTAACCTTGCTCCTCTGTCACTTCCATGCCGGTCAACATTGTAATCAGAAGCCTTTCTGTGCATGTTCCTGCTACCAGACAACTTCCAGCTAAGTCGGACTTTTGTCCTTGTTTGTTTTTTGCATTTTGTTCCAGTTCACAGCTGCAGTTTCGTTTCTGTGTCTGGAAAGCTCTTGTGATCTGAAATTGCCACTCTGATGTTATGAGTTAATACTAGAGTCTTAAAGTAATTTCAGGATGGTGTATTGATAGGGTTTTCAGCTGACCATGAAAGTACCCTTTCTGTCTTCCTGCTATCTAGTAAGCGGACCTCGATTTTGCTAAACCTATTTTCATACTACGTTTGTCATTTTCATCTTTAATCACCGCCAATATATGTGGGGGCCTCTGTCTGCCTTTTGGGGAAATTTCTCTAGAGGTGAGCCAGGACTATATTTTCCTCTGCCAGGATTAGTTAGTCCTCCGGCCGGCGTTGGGCGTCTAGGGATAAAACGCAGGCTACGCTACCCGGCTACTGTTAGTTGTGCGGCAGGTTTAGTTCATGGTCAGTTTAAGTTTCCATCCTTCCAAGAGCTAGTTCCTATGTATGCTGGGCTATGTTCTCTTGCCATTGAGAACCATAACATTAACCCCTTCAGTGAACACCGTAAAAAAAAAAAAAGAGGTAAAAAACAAAGTTTTATTATCATACTGCCGAAGAAAAAGTGGAATAACACATGATCAAAAAGACGGATATAAATAACCATGGTCCTGCTGAAAACGTCATCTTGTCCTGCAAAAAACTAGCCGCTATACAGCATCAGCAGCAAAAAAATAAAAAAGTTATAGTCCTCAGAATAAAGCGATGCAAATATAATTATTTTTTATATAAAATAGTTTTTATCGTATAAAAGCGCCAAATCATAAAAAAAGATATAAATGAGGTATCGCTGTAATCATACTGACCCAAACAATAAAACTGCTTTATCAATTTTACCAAACGCAGAACGGTACAAACGCCCCCCCCCAAAAGAAATTCATGATTAGCTGGTTTTTGGTGATTCTGCCTCACAAAAATCAGAATAAAAGCGATCAAAAAATTTCATGTGCCCGAAAATGGTACCAATAAAAACGTCAACTCGTCCTGCAAAAAACAAGACCTCACATGACTCTGTGGACCAAAATATGGAAAAATTATAGCTCTCAAAATGTGGAGACGCAAAAACTATTTTTTGCAATAAAAAGCGTTTTTAGAGTGTGACAGCTGCCAATCAAAAAAACCCACTATAAAAGTAAATCAAACCTCCCCTTCATCACCCCCTTAGTTAGGGAAAAATAATTTCTATTTATTTCCACATATGGGGTATCAGCGTACTCAGGACAAATTGCACAACAACTTTTAGGGTCCAATTTCTTCTGTTACCTTTGGAAAAATAAAAAATTGGGGGTGAAAAAATAATTTTTGCGAAAAAATATGATTTTTTATTTATTTTTACAGCTCTACATTATAAACTTCTGTGAAGCACTTGGTGGGTCAAAATGCTCACCACACATCTAGATAAGTTCCTTAGGGGGTCTACTTTCCAAAATGGTGTCACTTGTGGGGGGTTTCAATGTTTAGGCACATTAGTGGCTCTCCAAACGCAACATGGCGTCCCATCTCAATTCCAATTTTGCATTGAAAAGTCAAATGGCGCTCCTTCCCTTCTGAGCTCTGCCGTGCGCCCAAACATTGGTTTACCCCCACATATGGGTTATCAGCGTACTCAGGACAAATTGTACAACAACTTTGGGGTCCATTTTCTCCTGTTACCCTTGGTAAAATAAAACAAATTGGAGCTGAAGTAAATTTTTTGCGAAAAAAAGATAAATGTTCATTTTTTTTAAACATTCCAAAAATTCCTGTGAAACACCTGAAGGGTTAATAAACTTCTTGAATGTGGTTTTGAGCAACGTGAGGGGTGCAGTTTTTAGAATGGTGTCACACTTGAGTATTTTCTATCATACAGACCGCTCAAAATGACTTTAAATGTGATGTGGTCCCTAAAAAAAAATGGTGTTGTAAAAATGAGAAATTGCTGGTCAACTTTTAACCCTTATAACTCCCTAACAAAAAAAAATTTTGGTTCCCAAATTGTGCTGATGTAAAGTAGACATGTGGGAAATGTTACTTATTAAGTATATTGGTGACATATCTCTGTGATTTAAGGCCATAAAAATTCAAATTTGGAAAATTGTGAAATTTTCAAAATTTTTGCCAAATTTCCATTTTTTTCACAAATAAACGCAGGAATTTTACCACTATCATGAAGTACAATATGTCATGAGAAAACAAGTCAGAATCATCAGGATCCGTTGAAGCATTCCAGTGTGATAACCTCATAAAGGGACAGTGGTCAGAATTGTAAAAATTGGCCTGGTCATTAACGTGCAAACCACCCTTGGGGGTAAAGGGGTTAACAGAAATAAACACTTGAAATAGATCACTCTGGTTATAATGACTCTATATAATATATGAGTTTCACTTTTTGTATTGAAGAACTGAAATACATTAACTTTTTGATGATATTCTAATTTTGTGAGAAGCACCTGTATATTTCATTCAGGTTATTTGAGTACAATTCCGAATGTAATTGTGTAGTGTATCATCAGATTATCTGGTTGGGATCTATAGAATTGCTCAGGCTGAACTTCCTGGTTCATAAACGGAATGCCAGAAGTATAGTAAATGCTGACAAGCATATTGTGCCATGTATCAGTGCAAATTTACAGTGGGTATGGAAAGTATTCAGACCCCTTTAAATTTTTCACTCTTTGTTTCATTGCAGCCATTTGGTAAATTCAAAAACGTTAATTGTTTTCACAGAATTTCTGCAGTACTAAGAGCACAGTGGCCTGCATAATCCTTAAATGAAAGAAGTTTGGGCCCACTAGAAGTCTTCCTAGACATGGCCGCTCAGCCAAACTGAGAAATCGTGGGAGAAGAGCCTTGGTGAGAGAGGTAAAGAAGAAGTCCAAGATCACTGTGGCTGTGCTCCAGAGATGAAGTAGGGAGATGGGAGAAAGTTCCACAAAGTCAACTATCACTGCAGCCCTCCACCAGTCGGGCCTTTATGGCAGAGTGGCCCGACAAAAGCCTCTCCTCAGTGCAAGACATAGGAAAGCCCGCTATGAGAAGTAAGATTCTCTGGTCTGATGAGTTGAAGATAGACCTTTTTGGTGATAATTCGAAGTGGTATGCGTGGACAAAACCAGGCACTGCTCATCACATTTCTGTTTTTTTTTTCCAGTCAAGATGGGGTGCAGAATGTTAGGGGTCGAGTTCCTGTCTCTGCACAGGGGGAATCTCGGGCCATCTCCGCTGCAGTCTCCCATTCTTCTCCTGCCGCAGTGGAGTCTGCTCAGCGGAGAACTCGGTCCCAGCGTCTCGCTCAGTCTGACTCTGTACAGAGAGTTACTGCTGCTTTTCCTGCTTCTGCCATTGAAGTCAGTGCTGGGCAGCGGCGAGCAGAAGCTTCTGGGACTAAGTCCTGCTTTTCTCGTTCTGAGCATGCCCAGAGTAAGATCTCTCAGTGGAGATCGAGGGTCACATGATCAGACACTGCAGCTAAGGTCCTGTAGGTGCTCACGCTGTGTGGCAGCCTCTCATTGGTCCTTCCAGGAAGGTCCTGTACGTGCTGCAACTATTTAAGGCTCACATGGCCGCACGGCCATGCGCTAGTATTGCTCTTTATTTATGTACTTTGCGCCAATGTGGTCTTGTATGAGTGTGTTCAGGGACCCGGCTGAAATAAGCCCCTAGAATGCTGGCACCTCCGGCGAGGAGTTTGTATGCTTGGGTATTCAGGGACCTGGCCGAAATAAGCCCTTAGAATGCTGGCATCTCCGGCGAGGAGTTTCGTGTGCATGCATGACCACTGACTGCTCTTGTTTAGGCAGTTAGCCTGTGCCTCTGTGGAGTCTAACAGGGCGCAGTGCTTTGAGTTCACGGCTGCTCTGTGAAGTAACAGAGTTAGCTAACACCGTCATTTAGTTCCGCTATTTGCTAGCAGCAGGTTCTCCTGCACGGTGGACCCCGGGCTGAAAACGCATCTATCATAATAAAATCTATATATTCATTTGGTGCGTTCCGCTAGCCCTAACATAATACTAGCGCCAGGGTCTGGCTAGTAAATGGTGGACATACAGCAATCTTTGCGGTATATCCAGCAGCTGGAGGGTAGGTTGGCGGCTCGAGAGCTCAACCTCAGCTGTGGATATTTCCGCAGTTGCTGTACAGGCTGCTATCGTGGCTGCAGCAACCTTGTCCACTGCCACCCCTGTTCCGACATTTTCGCGCCTCCCGCTGCCAGAAAAATTTTCTGGAGAAAGCAGATCTTGTACGGGATTCGTGAGTCAGTGCTCTATTCACCTCGAGCTACTGGCTGCACGTTTTCCCACAGAGCGGGCTAAGGTGGGATTTATTGTGTCCCTCTTGTCGGACAGGGTGTTGGAATGGGCTACGCCGCTGTGGGAGCGTGACGATCGTGTGGTGCAGAGTGCTCCGTTGTTTCTGAGCACTCTGAAACAGGTTTTCCTAGGACCTCAAGTCACCCATGATATGGCGCTCCAACTGCTGGCATTAACTCAGGGTGAGTCCTTGGTCAGCCAATTTGCCATCCGTTTCCGAACTTTAGCTTCAGAGTTGGAGTGGTCAGATAAAGCCCTTATTCCCATATTTTGGAGGGGGCTGGCTGATCACGTTAAGGAAACTAGGGAGATTCCAGCCACACTGGAGGAGTTAATAACTGTCTCTACCCATATTGACCTCCGTTTTAACGAGCGGAGGTTAAAGCGAGCCCAGGGTAAGCAGAGGTTTCGGCTGGCTCCCGCCTTCGCCAAACCTCTGGAATCTCCGGTCCAGGTTCCTGAGTCACATGAGTCCAGGGAGGTGTCTCGAGCGGGTTCTAAGTCCCGGACCCCTTGGGCACCCAAGGTCTGTGATGTTTGCCAGCAGTCTGGACATCTTGCCACCAGATGTTCCCAGCGGTCGAGGAGACGTCAGCCTCTAGTGGTAGTCGGTGGAGGTACACTAGATACGGCGACGTTTGCCTCAAAATTGTCCTTTAAGGGGACAATTATTATTGGCTCAGCTTCCCACTCAGTAGAGCTCTGCGTGGATTCTGGGGCGGAGGGCAATTTTATGTCTTCCGCATTCGCCCAACGTCACGCAATACCCCTGGTTATGCTAGCGCAACCAGTTACGGTACGAGTGGTGAATGGGTCAACACTTCCCTCACAGATAACTCACGAGACCATTCCTTTTACTCTGTCCATGTCGCCATCCCATCAGGAGACAATATCTCTGCTCGTCATACCTGAGGGAATTGATGAGGTCCTGTTGGGAATACCTTGGTTACGGTACCACTCTCCACATATCGAGTGGTCCTCTGGCAGAATTTTGGGATGGGGTGAGTCTTGTGAGTGTAGGTGTCAAAGGGAGTGCGTTCAGGTTGCTACTACAGAGGTACCCGCAGATCTATCCTCTCTCCCCAAGCAATACTGGTCTCATGCGGACGTGTTCTCCAAAAAGGCGGCAGAGACCCTTCCGCCTCACCGCCCCTATGACTGTCCTATTGACCTCTTGCCTGGTGCTGAGCCTCCCGGGGTCGAGTTTATCCGTTATCTCTCCCGGAGACGGAGGCTATGTCTCAGTACATCAAAGAGAATTTGGCAAGAGGGTTCATCAAGAAGTCAGTGTCGCCTGCTGGGGCTGGGTTCTTCTTTGTTCAGAAGAAGAATGGAGAACTGCGTCCATGTATTGATTACAGGGGTCTTAACGCCATCACCATTAAGAACAAATACCCATTACCCCTGATATCTGAGCTTTTTGATAGGCTACGGGGAGCAAGGGTATTTACAAAATTAGATCTGCGGGGTGCTTACAACCTGATTCGCATCCGTGAGGGGGACGAATGGAAGACGGCGTTTAACACCAGGGATGGGCACTATGAGTATCTGGTGATGCCCTTCGGGCTCTGTAATGCCCCACCAGTTTTCCAAGACTTTGTGAACGACATCTTCCGGGATATGCTCACCACCTCGGTCGTAGTCTATCTGGATGATATTCTCATCTACTCTCCAGATATTGACTCCCATCGGAGAGATGTTCGCAAAGTCTTTGACCTCTTATGGGCAAACTCCCTCTACGCCAAGTTGGAGAAGTGTTGTGAATTAGACTTCTTGGCTCCCTCTGGTGGTTATTAGTGATATGACTCTGGGATTTTCTTTCCTCAGTTTGCACCCACCTGGGTCGTTAGTCCAGGGGTGTTGCTATATAAACCTCCTGGATCCTTAGTCCAGTGCCTGGCATCATTGTAATCAGATCCTTTTTGTTTGCTCCTATCTGCTGGTCCTGGTTCGTGCAAAATTAAGCTAAGTCCTGCTTCTTTGTTTTTTGGGTTATTTGCTTGCTCTCATTTTTGTCCAGCTTGTACTAAATGTGATTCCTGACCTTGCTGGAAGCTCTAGGGGGCTGGTGTTCTCCCCCCGGGCCGTTAGACGGTTCGGGGGTTCTTGAATATCCAGCGTGGATATTTTTGATAGGGTTTTTGCTGACCATATAAGTTATCTTACTATATTCTGCTATTAGCTAGTGGGCCTCTCTTTGCTAAATACCTAACTCATCCTTACGTTTGTCTTTTCCTCTTACCTCACCGTTATTATTTGTTGGGGGCTTGTATCCAACTTTTGGGGTTTTTTCTCTGGAGGCAAGAAAGGTCTTTCTTTTCCCTTCTAGAGTTAATTAGTTCTCCGGCTGGCGCGAGACGTCTAGAATCAACGTAGGCACGTTCCCCGGCTGCTGGTATTTGTGGTGCTAGGATTAGATATATGGTCAGATCAGTTACCACTGCCCTATGAGCTGGTTTTTGTGTTTACAGACTTAGAAACTATTTCTGAGACCCTCTGCCATTGGGGTCATAACAGAGAAGTGTGTGTTTGAGCAGGAGTCCTTGCCATTTCTTGGTTATATCATCTCTGCCCAGGGTTTGGCTATGGATCCTGCCAAGCTACAGGCTGTGATGGACTGGCAGGAACCCCATTCTCTTAAAGCGGTGCAGCGCTTTATGGGGTTCATTAACTACTATCGACAGTTCATTCCACACTTCTCAACTTTGGTAGCTCCCTTGGTTGCCCTTACCAAGAAGGGAGCAAATCCCAAATTGTGGTCTGAGGAGGTCTCCAATGCCTTTAATTCCATAAAGTCACACTTAGTCACACTTCGCTAGCGCTCCCATCCTACATCGCCCCGATGTAGACAAACCATTTATCATGGAGGTGGATGCCTCATCTGTTGGTGCTGGAGCAGTCCTCTTCCAAAAAGATGCTCAAGGTCGGAAGCATCCTTGCTTCTTCTTTTCTAAGACCTTCTCACCAGCAGAGAGGAATTATTCCATCAGGGACAGGGAGTTGCTGGTCATGAAGTTGGCTTTCTCGGAGTGGAGACATCTCTTGGAGGGAGCTCGATTTCCTTTCCAAGTCTTCACAGACCATAAAAATTTGGTGTACCTGCAGATGGCCCAGAGGTTAAATTCTCGCCAGGCTAGATGGTCCTTGTTCTTCTCCCGATTCCATTTCACCCTCCATTTTCTTTCGGGGGAGAAGAACATTCGTGCCGACGCTCTTTCTCGCTCCGCTGTGCCATCTGTGGAGGAGGAAGAGGAGCCTCGGCTTATTGTCCCCACTGAGAGTCTGAGAACCATAGCTCCAGTTTCGCTAGAGTCTGTGTCTCCGGGCAAGACTTTTGTATGCATTAGTTTGCGACCGAAGGTTCTCTCTTGGGCTCATTCGTCCAGGGTGGGTGGACATTTTGGGACAAAAAGGACATCTGAGCTGTTGGCGAGGACGTACTAGTGGCCACATATGGTCCGTGATTTCAGGGATTATATTCAGGCGTGTGTCTCCTGCGCCAAAAATAAGTCTCCTCGACAACGGCCAGCTGGGTTACTCTATCCATTGCCGGTGGCAGACAGGCCCTGGGAGATGGTCGGGATGGACTTTGTGGTGGGTTTGCCCAAGTCTCGGGGCTGTACCATCATTTGGGTTATCACTGATCATTTTTCCAAAATGGTGCATTTGGTGCCGCTTCCACGGTTACCCTCGGCACGGGCCTTGGCAGCGTTGTTCAAAAAGCACATCTTCCGCCTACATGGTGTGCCAGACAAAATTGTCAGTGACCGGGGTCTCCAGTTTGCGTCTCGGTTCTAGAGAGAGCTTTGTCGTCTTCTCAGCATTGAGCTAAATCTCTCTTCCGCATATCATCCCGAGATGAATGGATTGGTAGAGAGGGCCAATCAGACCTTGGTCACATATCTGCGACATTTTGTCTCAGCCAGGCAGGATGATTGGGCATCCTTGCTACCGTGGGCAGAGTTTGCGCTGAACAATGCGGTAGCCGACTCCACTGGACAGACCCCATTCCTCCTCAACTATGGTCAGCATCCGCGGGTACCTGTGCCTATGCCCATGTCTTCTGCCGACTCCAGGGTGGCAGACTGGTCTGTGGAAGCACGGGATATTTGGGACCGCACTCAGGATGCCATTCAGGCCTCCAAGGAGAGAATGAGGTCCTCTGCCGATGCACATCGGCGCCCCGCTCCGACCTTTGCTCCTGGCGACTTAGTGTGGCTCTCCGCCCGTAACATCAGGCTGCGTGTTGAGTCCACTAAGTTTGCACCTCGCTACTTGCGTCCTTTCAAGGTCCTCGAACAGGTTAACCCTGTGGTCTATCGTTTAGCCCTTCCGCCACGCCTGGGTATCACCGACACCTTTCATGTGTCCCTCTTGAAACCTGTATACATGTCCCGTTTTCCGAGTCATCTGCCGGGACATCGGGTTCGTCTACGGACGATTACGAGGTTTATGCTATTTTGGGGTGCAAGGTGGTTCGTGGCAAAAAATTTTATTTGGTGGACTGGAAGGGTTACGGTCCTGAGGATAGGTCCTGGGAGCCTGCTGAGCGCATTTGGGCTCCGCAGCTCATTGCTGCCTTTGAGCGTAGCGAGGTCCAAGGGGGGGGGCTCTAGGAGGGGGGGTAATGTTAGGGGTCAAGTTACCGTCTCTGCACAGGGGGAATCTCGGGCCATCTCCGCTGCGGTCTCCCATTCTTCTTCTGCCGCAGTGGAGTCTGCTCAGCGGAGACGTTGGTCCCAGTGTCTCGCTCAGTCTGACTCTGTACAGAGGACAGAGGAGTTACTGCTGCTTTTCCTGCTTCTGCCATTGAAGTCAGTGCTGGGCAGCGGCGAGCAGACGCTTCAGGGACTAAGTCCTGCTTTTCTCGTTCTGAGCATGCCCAGAGTAAGATCTCTCAGTGGAGATCGAGGGTCACATGATCAGACACTGCAGCTAAGGTCCTGTAGGTGCTCCCGCTCTGTGGCAGCCTCTCATTGGTCCTTCCAGGAAGGTCCTGAACGTGCTGCAACTATTTAAGGCTCGCATGGCCGCACGGCCATGCGCTAGTATTGCTCTTTATTTATGTACTTTGCGCCAATGTGGTCTTGTATGAGTGTGTTCAGGGACCCGGCTGAAATAAGCCCCTAGAATGCTGGCACCTCCGGCGAGGAGTTTGTATGCTTGGGTATTCAGGGACCTGGCCGAAATAAGCCCTTAGAATGCTGGCACCTCCGGCGAGGAGTTTCGTGTGCATGCATGACCACTGACTGCTCTTGTTTAGGCAGTTAGCCTGTGCCTCTGTGGAGTCTAACAGGGCGCAGTGCTTTGAGTGCACGGCTGCTCTGTGAAGTAACAGAGTTAGCTAACACCGTCATTTAGTTCCGCTATTTGCTAGCAGCAGGTTCTCCTGCACGGTGGACCCCGGGCTGCGAACGCATCTATCATAATAAAAATCTATATATTCATTTGGTGCGTTCCACTAGCCCTAACACAGAGTATACATTAATGTGAAAAAATTAACTTTTTTTTAATTTATCAAATGGCTGCAATGAAGCAAAGAGTGAAAAATTTAAAGGGGTCTGAATACTTTCCGTACCCACTGTATATATCTTTCCATATAATTTAGTAGTGTGTTATTGAGTGGGAATGTATACAGTAGTGGAGCGTCCCCACGTTAGGGCAATGGGGTACTCGGCACCGGGTCCTTCAGTTTGGTAGGGATGTCACGGTGGCCCGACCAGGTCCCTGGCCCTTTGAGGGGTGTCCAATAAAGAGGAGAGTTTTTATCGTTTTGGGAAAGGTCTTTAAAGGGATAGTTCGTGAAGCCACCTGTGGTATTCGGTCAGGGTGACCGACGCTGCTTAGGGGTCCGCTGGGGTGATGTGATGGCAGCTAGATGGTATACCTTCCCACAGGTGAAGTGTTTCCCCAGGGCTTCCCAGATGTGTAGATAGTGATGGTGGACGATGTAAGGCGCAGAGAATAACGAGGACACAAGGTTGCAGTCTCTTTACCTTTACTGGAGGCTTCAGCATCCACAGTCCAGGGTACAGACCACAGGGTAGGCAGAGTCCGGCCGGTCCGAAGGCAAATCCAGAGTCCCCTTATCCAGGTGGAAATTAGTAGCCTTCCTACTAGTGCCTGTGTGTTGTAGTACCTCCCTGCTGAGCTTCCCGGTAAGGTTCTCACAACTCTTGTAGATGTTCTAGATGTTATTTCTTCCTCTCTGTCCCCCAGATGGTGTGGATAGGACAAACCCGTATGACTGATGGCCTGAGCCTTGTTTATAGGGACCCTAGAGACGCCCCGACCCCCACAAGTTGCCACTGTGTCTTCTTAGGTATTAAGGTCGGGCAGCCAACTTGGAATTGACTGTCCTGCCGGTCTCTGAAGTAAAGCGTAGAGACAATTACTCCCTCGGTGTTCTGGCCACCGGCTACGTGCCTCAGAAGGAGGCAGCCTATTTCAGGGCAGAACTCCTGGTGTTTTCTCCTTGTGCTATGACTTCATTTCTCACCCTCTACAACACAGTTCTCTTCGTGTCCGTTCTTAGGATGCTGCCGCACGTGGGGCAGGCGCAGCTCCGTGTCTTTCTGTTCTAGCTAGACCTCCGACAGGATCCCACCCCTGCCAGGGGCCCTCTGTCTGCAGCTCCGATGTTCCTCCTTTCCCCCTGTCTGCCTGACAGGTGTTGCCTGGGCAAAGCCCAGTCAGCTTCTCCCTAACTTTCTATCCAGCCCACCAGTTGTACCCTTCTGTGAGGAGTGACCTAGTAGATAGGAGCAAGGCTCCCCCTGGTGGTCTGGAGTGTGAAGTGTGGTGTATGGTTTGTGATACCTGGTAGGAAGATCTCTTTTATTGCCATCAGACGTAATATCACTCCCCCCCGGTGGAAGAACGACATTACTGCAACGACCAGGACTCTGGGGCGCTGCACTCCCCCCATTAAATCCAGTACTCCCGGACTGGGAAAAGAAAACAACAATACATTAGCAAAAAGACATACAAAATTTTTGGAATGCTATGAAACAAGTTAATATAACAATGCTTCCCTTTATGGGAGGTGAGAACACTTGAACGTTGCAAACAAGAACATATTTACATTGTCAGCTTACTTCTGTAGATTGACTGATTACGGATACACTTTCTAACTATGAAATACTATTACCCATACAGGTATACTATCTATTAACTACTAAGTGCAATTTCAAAACAATAAGTTAACATTTTCCTTTATTCAAGCATAAAACCGTTATTCTTCTCTAAGTGCAAAGTCTTTTAACTAACTTACTAAGGCTCACTAGAGGACTCACTAACCTCTATGGGTTCACTCTATTGAAATGCAGAACAGGTTTCACCCCCCTACGGGTTCACTGTATCTTTCTTCCAATTTCTTTATCCTCAATTTTATTTAAAGTACATCATCTAACATTTCCTATTCTTAACTACATACTATTAGCTATATATAAACATTATTACTGTCTAACTAGGCAAAGTGCAACTAACTAACATTCCCTGTAAGAGGAAATCCAAGTCTTTTCAGAGGTAGTGCAAAATAATCACATCATCAATATGCAAGTCAGTTTAAAGGTGACGTGATGCAAGATGAGGGACCCGTTACGAACCTCCGAACGTTGGTCTTGGGTGGGCTACAAGATGTGAAATCCTGACCCGGAATTCTGACGCACCAACGGGTATTTCTTCAGGTCTGTAAGGCAAAGCAGTTATTTTTACAGCATAATTAACAGCAGTTTCTGTTAAGAGGCAGTCTCTGTAAAAGCCTCCTATGTAAAACCAGTAGAAAGCACCTTTAAGAAGGTGCAAACTATTTACAAGCAGTTTGTGAACCATTCACCGTCCATGATTCAAATGTTCTTTAAAAGCAATGATGAACTTGTGCAAAAACATAGGATCCCTTTAAACAGGGGATCCCTTTAAAAGTTAACCCTGGACGGGTTCAAGCAGCAAGGAAAAACAGTTTAACTATTTACATTCCAGTGTTTCGAGGTTTATTTAAACCACTCTGGAGGTAGTACCGGCGGGGGTAGTCCTTTTGGGTATTGGCTACCTCCTGGTACCACATAGGGGAGTCCCTCGTTCCATTTGGGGGTCTGAGTACCCACTGTGTTCCGTTCCGGAACAGCCAAAGCACAGGCTATCGCTGGAGTCAACTCTTTGGCCACAACAGTGGTAGTAGTGGTGACGGTACACGTAGTGGTCCTGATGATGGTACATATCGGGGTAACAGTTGTGGTCTTGGTGACAGCAGTAGTCTGGACACAAGGTGGCGCCGTTGCCACAGGAGACAATTTAGTTGGAGTTTTTGTAGGATGTGCCACAATGTCTCTCTTTTTGTGCACATTTAAGGCGAACCAGCCCTTTTCACCGAAATGTCTGGTGTAAGAACAGTGTCTCCCGGGTAAAGATCTCGGTCTGGGTGGCCTTCCCAGAGGTGGGACTCCACATCCCTGCGGTTCACAAAGACCTCCGCATACAGTCCTTGCTCCTTGATGAAGCCCCAACTCCCTCGGAGTTTGAAGGCTACGACTGTGCCCTGCTTACACGGGACCTGGTGGGTGGTGCGGTCCTTGAGGGACTTGGCCTTTACTGCTAGGTCGCATTGGTCATGGGCCTGGCATTGGGCCTGGTGTATCTCCTCCTTCTCCTCCCACTTATGGGCGAGTTGGGCCTGGTAGTCCTCCCAACTTAGGACTTCTACCGTATCTCCTTTATGCTGTTCTGCCCCGGGGAACCCCATGAAATCAGGCCCGGGATTCACCCAGTGGTACACAGTGCGCTCCGCGTATACCTCACCCAGCAGGGTGGTGGGCGTAATTGGGGCCTTCAGAAAGTGTTCCATTCCCGTGGCCTGGTCCCATGGTGCTAGACGCTGCAGGCGGTGGGTACTGCGAGGAGGTGGTGCTGCGACGGGGCCTATCAGTAGTCCCTCTGTCTCTGGGGCAGGGTCGGCATGCTTACCGGCCGCAGCGGTGTCCTCCATGTTGGCTGGTTCCGCCGGCGTCATCTGCGGTGGCTCTGGCGATGGTGTCGACAGTGGTTCCCGTAGCGGTGCAGGAAGCGGTGTCGGTAGCGATGCCAGTGAGTCCTCGGCAGGTGCTATCGGGCATGCGGCCTTGGTGGTCACCCGCAGCTGCAGCAGTTGGTCAATCAGTTCGTCCACTCCAGCCTGCAGGACATCAGCGGTGGAGGCCTGGTTACGGTGCTCCTCCGGGTAGCTGGGGGAGTCCTCTGCTCCGACACCACGCTCTGGTTCTGGGCAGCGTGCCATGGCGTCCTCCACATGGTTCGCCTCTTCCTGGTCCTTTTCCAACTCTCCCCTTCTGGGGCGGTTTTGTTTTCTTTGTCTCCGCCCGCCATTGAGGATCAGGAGGCGGATCTCGGCTGCTGACGGACACGTCCTCAAGGTACAGAGATATTTAGACTGGGCGGCCATTATTTTTCGCGCTTCTCAGTTCGTTCACGCCCACAAATCCACGCCCTTCATATTCTCCTGCGCTCCTCGTGGCGCTGTAATGGCGGTGGTTTTGGCGGGAATTTTGGCGGCAAATGGCAATACACAGTCTTTAAACAAATCCCAGTTCAAATACAGTTCTGGCACAGTTCTTAGGCGCACATGACCCGATTTTCAGGCTTAAGTAGATCCTGTTCGTGACGCCAAAGTTGGAGCGCCCCCACGTTAGGGCAATGGGGTACTCGGCACCGGGTCCTTCGGTTCGGTAGGGATGTCACTGTGGCCCGACCCGATCTGTGGCCCTTTGAGGGGCGTCCAATAAAGAGGAGAGTTTTTACGGTTTTGGGAAAGGTCTTTAAAGGGGTAGTTCGTGAAGCCACCTGTGGTATTCGGTCAGGGTGACCGACGCTGCTTAGGGGTCCGCTGGGGTGATGTGATGGCAGCTAGATGGTATACCTTCCCACAGGTGAAATGTTTCCCCAGGGCTTCCCAGATGTGTAGATAGTGATGGTGGACGATGTAAGGCGCAGAGAATAACGAGGACACAAGGTTGCAGTCTCTTTACCTTTACTCGAGGCTTCAGCATCCACAGTCCAGGGTACAGACCACAGGGTAGGCAGAGTCCGGCCGGTCCAAAGGCAAATCCAGAGTCCCCTTATCCAGGTGGAAATCAGTAGCCTTCCTACTAGCGCCTGTGTGTTGTAGTACCTCCCTGCTGAGCTTCCCGGTAAGGTCCTCACAACTCTTGTAGATGTTCTAGATGTTATTTCTTCCTCTCTGTCCCCCAGATGGTGTGGATAGGACAAACCCTTATGACTGATGGCCTGAGGCTTGTTTATAGGGACCCTAGAGACGCCCCGACCCCCACAAGTTGCCACTGTGTCTTCTTAGGAATTAAGGTCGGGCAGCCAACTTGGAATTGACTGCCCTGCCGGTCTCTGAAGTAAAGCGTCCCTCGGTGTTCTGGCCACCGGCTACACGCCTCAGAAGGAGGCAGCCTATTTCAGGGCAGAACTCCTCCTGGTGTTTTCTCCTTGTACTATGACTTCGTTTCTCACCCTCTACAACACAGTTCTCTTCGTGTCCGTTCTTAGGATGCTGCCGCACGTGGGGCAGGCGCAGCTCCGTGTCTTTCTGTTCTAGCTAGACCTCCGACAGGATCCCACCCCTGCCAGGGGCCCTCTGTCTGCAGCTCCGATGTTCCTCCTTTCCCCCTGTCTGCCTGACAGGTGTTGCCTGGGAAAAGCGCAGTCAGCTTCTCCCTAACTTTCTATCCAGCCCACCAGTTGTACCCTTCTGTGAGGAGTGCCCTAGTAGATAGGAGCAAGGCTCCCCCTGGTGGTCTGGAGTGTGAAGTGTGGTGTATCATTTGTGATACCTGGTAGGAAGATCTCCTTTATTGCCATTAGACGTAATATCACTCCCCCTGGTGGAAGAACGACATTATTCTGGTGCGCTGCAGTAGCATTGTGCACCCTGAGCCTCCTTGTTCAGGTACAGAATGTTATACATAAAATAGTTTGACACCATTGTATTGCTATGTAACAGGGTAAATTTATACTCCATTCAAGGACTATGAGTACAATTATTAATTTATTTGTTTAGTGAATCATCAGCTTATCTGATTGGAATCTTTGGCATTGTTTGTCCTGAGCTTACAATTTGACCTCTCACTTCTGGAAGGCAATGTGGGAAACGGGCAGTACAGCAGAACTGACTATATTATAGGAGGAGAGATGCTAGAAGAGTTTGCAATGAGGCAAAGCTAAACTCCATTGTGCTTCCCTTCCCACACATCAACCTTATCAGAATGGTGTTAGGATACTGTCACACAGTGGCACTTTTGTCGCTACGACGGTACGATCCGTGACGTTCCAGCGATATCCATACGATATCGCTGTGTCTGACACGCCGCAGCGATCAGGGACCCTGCTGAGAATCGTACGTCGTAGCAGATCGTTTGGAACTTTCTTTCGTCGCTGGATCTCCCGCTGTCATCGCTGGATCGGTGCGTGTGACAGCGATCCAGCGATGCGTTCGCTTGTAACCAGGGTAAACATTGGGTTACTAAGCGCAGGGCCGCGCTTAGTAACCCGATGTTTACCGTGGTTACCAGCGTAAAAGTAAAAAAAAACAAACAGTACATTCTTACATTCCGGTGTCTGTCCCCCGGCGTTCTGCTTCTCTGCACTGTGAGCGCCGGCTGGCCGGAAAGCGAGCACAGCGGTGACGTCACCGCTGTGCTTTCCGGCTGGCAGACACAGTGGAGAGAAGCACAGCGCCGGGGGACAGACACCGGAATGTAAGAATGTACTGTTTGGTTTTTTTTTACTTTTACGCTGGTAACCACGGTAAACATCGGGTTACTAAGCGCGGCCCTGCGCTTAGTAACCCGATGTTTACCCTGGTTACCCGGGGACTTCGGCATCGTTGGTCGCTGGAGAGCTGACTGTGTGACAGCTCCCCAGCGACCACACAACCACTTACCAACGATCACGGCCAGGTCGTATCGCTGGTCGTGATCGTTGGTAAATCGTATAGTGTGACAGTACCCTTAGTCCTCTGTGCTCTATACACTGTCTAATCATGCAGGAGGTTAGACCAGGGGATCAGAGATGCATCTTTACTTCTCATACAGTGAGAAACCTGCTCTAAGCTATGGTGGGAAATATTTTCTCTAGTATGTTGCTCCCTGCTTATGATTGGGCAACTCATACAGGCAAAAGAAGTAAATGCTCCAAGTGAAAACTAATTGATAACACTAACTTGGACTTAAAATTTAACTCATTAAATGCCAATAGTTTGCTAATATCTCCACAATGGAGGGGAATAGTAAAAAATAATATAAATAATACAGTTTATTCTGCTTTTCACCCACTATTAAACATTAAAAATTTGGTGAAAGGCCCTGTTTCAGCAATACTGCACTAAAAGTAGCAGACAACTTCTGCCTACTCAGATCAGTTATTAAAACACAGAATCGGTGGAGAAAAACAATACATCCTGGCATCAGTCCACAATATGGTCATAAACAGTGTACTAGGAACTGTGAGAAGAAAATGAAAAGTTCATTGATATCAAATGTATAATCTGTACACGATATAACGACAAATATGAAGAACACTATTATGGGATGGAGACTCACAGTAAAACCAAACTAGAGCCTTAGAGCAATATAATCCATTTGATAAACTATGTAAAGATAATCTGTCACTCTCAATTTAAACTTGGCTACTATGAAAACCATGCCTGTAGTCCAGGAAATTTGTTTCACATTAAACGATCTTTACTCAATATGCACACCAGGGCGTACAAGTTTCTCATACAAGTTCTCTCCATGTTTTTCATGTATAGAACTCATACCTATTATGTCTATAGGGCCAATCACATGTCTATTTTTTTTTACAGACTAAGGGTATGTGCACACGTTGCGGATTCTCTGCGGATCCGCAGCGTTTTTTGCAGTGCAGAAACGCTGCAGATCCGCAATTGATTTACAGTACAATGTAAATCAATGAGAAAAAAAAATGCTGTGCACACTTTGCTGAAAATCTGCTGTGGATTAAAAGAAGTAGCATGTCACTTCTTTTTTGTGAATCTGCAGCGTTTTTGTACCCATTCCATTATAGAAAACCGCAGGGGTAAAAAACGCAGCAAATCCGCAAGAAAACCACAGCAAAAACGCACAAAAAAACGCTGCGGAACCGCACAAAAAACAGCATGTGCGTTTTCTGCCAGGAGAGGCAGAATCCGCACCAGAAATTCCTAAGCCTAATCCACAACGTGTGCACATAGCCTAAGTGGTTCGCACAAAAGCAGGGAGACATATGATTTTGGTCCGAGAATTGGATCAATCTCACTAATAAAAGTCTACGGGTCCATGAAAAAAAATCAGACAGCAGTCGAATGGTATTTGTTTTTCAATCATTTTACACGGACCGTTTAATGCATGAAAAGAAACCTTCAGAAGTTTTTTTTCATTCCAGAAAATCAGATGTATCTCTGAGAAAATTCTGATGGTAAAAACTTACATTAAAGGGCCACTGTCTCCCCCTCCAGCCGTTATAAACTAAAAGAGCCACCTTGTGCAGCAGTAATGCTGCAGTCTAACAAGGTGGCTCTTTAAGTTATTGCTTCAGCTATTCCCTCAATAAAGCGTTTTAAAATTTGCCCTAAATACCTGTCTTTGTACCTGGAGGCGGTCCGAAGCCTCCTCTGTGAAGCTCCCAACTGCCGTCACTCATCTCTTCTGGGGTGATGGTCGCCGCCCCCTTCACGCTGTTTTTCTTAAATCTGGCGCCTGCGCTGTGCGTGCCTGCATGGGACAGGCGCAGTCTTCATTGTCCGTCATAGGTCAGATGCAGGGTGCCTGACTGCGCCTGTGCGGGCAGTGCGGCCACCCTGTTGCTGAATCCCCGCCCCGCACTGTGTTATTCATTATGCACAGTGCGGGGCTGGAGTTCCTGGGCATGCGCACTGCGCTGTTCAGACGCTCCCCCAGCTCCCCCGCCTTCCAGCGTTGTTATTTGCGGCTGCTTCATTCCAAACGCTGGCAAGGAAACCTGTATATTCCGGCAACGCTGGAAGGCGGGGGAGCTGGGGGAGCGTCTAAACAGCGCAGTGCGCATGCCCAGGAACCCCAGCCCCACATGAACGACAGTCTGTGAGGGAGAGAATAACATGGAGAACAGTCTGTGAGGGAGAGAATAACATGGAAGACAGTCTGTGAGGGAGAGAATAACATGGAGAACAGTCTGCGAGGGAGAGAATAACATGGAGGACAGTGTGTGAGGGAGAGAATAACATGGAGGTCAGTCTGTGAGGGCGACAATAACATGGACAGTCTGTGAGGGAGAGAATAACATGGAGGACAGTCTGTGAGGGAGAGAATAACATGGAGGACAGTCTGTGAGGGAGAGAATAACATGGAGGACCATGTGTGAGGGAGAGAATAACATGGAGGACAGTCTGTGAGGGAGAGAGAATAACATGGAGGTTAGTCTGTGGGGGCGAGAATAACATGAAGGACAGTCTGTGAGGGAGAGAATAACATGGAGGACAGTCTGTAAGGGAGAGAATAACATGGAAGACAGTCTGTGAGGGAGAGAATAACATGGAGGACAGTGTGTGAGAGAGAGAATAACATGAAGGACAGTCGGTGAGGGAGAGAATAACATGGAGAACAGTTTGTGAGAGAGAGAATAACAGGAAGGACAGTCTGTGAGGGAGAGAATAACATGGAAGACAGTCTGTGAGGGAGAGAATAACATGGAGGACAGTGTGTGAGAGAGAGAATAACATGAAGGACAGTCGGTGAGGGAGAGAATAACATGGAGAACAGTTTGTGAGAGAGAGAATAACCGGAAGGACAGTCTGTGAGGGAGAGAATAACATGGAGGACAGTGTGTGAGGGAGAGAATAACATGGAGGACAGTCTGTGAGGGCGAGAATAACATGAAGGACAGTCTGTGAGGGAGAGAATAACATGGAGGACAGTCTGTGAGGGAGAGAATAACATGGAGGACAGTCTGTGAGGGAGAAAATAACATGGAGGACAGTCTGTGAAGGAGAGAATAACATGGAGGACAGTCTGTGAGGGAGAGAATAACATGGAGGACAGTCTGTGAGAGAGAGAATAACACGGAGGACAGTGTGTGAAGGAGAGAATAACATGGAGGACAGTCTGTGAGGGAGAGAAAAACATGGAGGACACTCTGTGAGGGAGAGAACAACATGGAGGACAGTGTTGTGAACTCTGTTTTCGGGCTCCCTCTTGTGGTCACAGGTGGTATTGCGTGAGTTTTATTTTTGGGCTCCCCCTGGTGGCTTTGTTTGTTATCTTGCGGGTCTGTGGCTGGATCAGCTGCCTCGTTATTCTCTAGGGAGGTTCCTATTTAGCTCTGCTTCACCTCCACCTGTTGCCGGCTGTCGATGTATTCAGTGCTATTCTGATTACTCCTGACTATCTTGGTTTTCTGTCTCTTCATGAGAAGCTAAGTTCTGTTTGATTATTTTTTGCTCATCTGTCTACAATATGATTTCTGTTTATGATGAGTTTAGTCCAGCTTGCTAATATGTGATTTCTTGCTGCTGGTAAGCTCTGGGGTACGGAGTTGCTTCCCCCGCACCGTTAGTTGGTGCGGGGGCTCGAGCAATCTCTGCGTGGATATTTTGAATAGGGTTTTTCATTGACCGCACAGTTCCCTTCCTATTTTCTGCTATCTATTGTTAGTGGGCCTCATTTGCTAAATCTATTTCATCTCTGCGTATGTGCTTTCCCCTTAACTCACCGTTAATATTTGTGGGGGGCTTTTCTATATCTCTTCTCTGAGGCAAGTGAGGACTTACTTTCTCTCTAGGAATAGTCAGTTTCTCAGGCCGTGACGAGACGTCTAGGATTTCCAGGTAACGTTCCACGGCTACCTATAGTTGTGTGCGGATAGGATCAGGTTGCGGTCAATTCAGTTACCACTTCCCCAGAGCTAGTCGTCGGTTCAGTTTCTTAGCTAGTCAGATTTGCGATCCTTGCCACTAGGATCATAACAGTACAGCCGGCCCATAAAGTGTTAATTGCATGGCAGAAGCAGGAGAAGAGAAGCCTTGAGTTTTTTTTGTTTTTTTTTTTGTTGCTGTGTGTCTAGCTGCTGTGTGTCTAGCCTCTCTCCTCCTCTTAATCTTGGTGTGGCTCTGAGTTCAGCTGCTGACATGGATATCCAGAGTTTGGCCTCCAGTGTAGATCATCTTGCTGCAAGGGTACAAAGTATTCAGGATTTTGTTGTTCACAGTCCTATGTCAGAGCCTAGAATACCTATTCCGGAGTTGTTTTCTGGAGATAGATCTAGGTTCCTGAATTTTAAGAACAATTGCAAGTTGTTTCTTTCTTTGAAACCTCGTTCCTCTGGTGATTCCGTTCAGCAAGTTAAGATTATTATTTCTTTCTTGCGCGGCGACCCTCAAGATTGGGCCTTCGCATTGGCGCCAGGGGATCCTGCATTGCTCAGTGTGGATGTGTTTTTTCTGGCCCTTGGATTGCTCTATGAGGAACCTAATCTTGAGAACCAGGCTGAAAAAGCTTTGTTGGCCCTCTCTCAGGGGCAAGATGAAGCAGAGGTGTATTGCCAGAAATTTCGGAAATGGTCGGTGCTTACTCAATGGAATGAGTGTGCCCTGGCTGCAAATTTCAGAAAAGGTCTTTCTGAAGCCATTAAGAATGTCATGGTGGGGTTCCCTACGCCTGCAGGTCTGAATGAGTCAATGACTCTGGCCATTCAGATTGATCGGCGTTTGCGGTAGCGTAAACCTGCGCACCATTTGGCGGTGTCTTCTGAACAGACACCTGAGTCTATGCAATGTGATAGAATTCTGACCAGAAGTGAACGGCAAAATTATAGACGGCAAAATGGGTTGTGCTTTTACTGTGGTGACTCAGCTCATGTTATCTCAGCATGCTCTAAGCGCACAAAAAAGATTGATAAGTCTGTCACCATCGGTACTTTACAGCCTAAGTTCATTTTGTCTGTTACCCTGATTTGTTCCCTGTCATCTTACCCGGTTATGGCTTTTGTGGATTCAGGTGCTGCCCTGAGTCTGATGGATTTGTCATTTGCCAGGCGCTGTGGTTTTGTTTTGCAGCCTTTAAAATTCCCTATTCCACTAAGGGGAATTGATGCTACACCATTGGCTATGAATAAACCTCAGTACTGGACGCAAGTGACCATGTGCATGACTCCTGTTCATCAGGAGGTGATTCGCTTTCTTGTACTGCATAATTTGCATGATGTCGTCGTGTTGGGTCTGCCATGGCTGCAGACTCATAATCCAGTCCTGGATTGGAAAGCAATGTCTGTGTCAAGTTGGGGTTGCCAGGGAATTCATTGGGACGCTCCTGTGGTGTCAATTGCTTCATCCACTCCTTCTGAAGTCCCTGCGTTTTTGTCGGACTACCAGGATGTATTTGATGAGCCCAAACTCAGTTCTCTACCTCCTCATAGGGATTGTGATTGTGCTATAAATTTGATTCCTGGTAGTAAGTTTCCTAAGGGACGACTCTTCAATTTGTCAGTGCCGGAGCATGCTGCTATGCGGAGTTATATAAAGGAGTCTTTGGAGAAAGGACTTATTCGCCCCTCCTCCTCCCCTCTTGGTGCGGGATTCTTTTTTGTGGCTAAGAAGGATGGTTCCCTGAGACCTTATATTGATTATCGCCTTCTAAATAAGATCACGGTCAAATTTCAGTATCCTTTGCCATTGTTATCTGATCTGTTTGCTCGCATTAGGGGGTCTAGTTGGTTCAACAAGATAGATCTTCGTGGTGCTTATAACCTTGTGCGTATTAAGCAGGGTGATGAATGGAAAACTGCATTTAATACGCCCGAAGGCCACTTTGAGTACTTGGTGATGCCTTTTGGGCTTTCTAACGCTCCTTCTGTCTTTCAGTCCTTCATGCACGACATCTTCCGCGAATATCTGGATAAATTTATGATTGTGTATCTGGATGATATTCTGTTTTTTTCTGATGATTGGGAGTCCCATGTTAAGCAGGTCAGGATGGTGTTTCAGGTCCTGCGTGCCAATGCTTTATTTGTGAAGGGCTCAAAATGTCTTTTTGGAGTCCAGAAGGTTTCTTTTTTTGGGTTTCATTTTTTCTCCTTCTACTATTGAGATGGACCCAGTCAAGGTTCAGGCTATTCATGACTGGACTCAGCCTACATCTGTTAAGAGTCTTCAGAAGTTCTTGGGTTTTGCTAATTTTTACCGTCGCTTCATCGCTAATTTTTCTGGTGTTGTTAAGCCTTTGACGGATTTGACCAAGAAGGGTTCTGATGTTACTAATTGGTCTCCTGCGGCTGTGGAAGCCTTTCGGGAGCTGAAGCACCGGTTTTCTTCTGCTCCGATCTTATGTCAGTCAGATGTCTCTCTTCCTTTCCAGGTCGAGGTTGATGCTTCTGAGATTGGAGCGGGGGCTGTTTTGTCGCAGAGAAGCTCTGATGGCTCTGTGATGAAGCCATGTGCTTTCTTTTCAAGAAAGTTTTCGCCTGCCGAGCGGAATTATGATGTCAGTAATCGGGAGTTGTTGGCTATGAAGTGGGCATTTGAGGAGTGGCGACATTGGCTCGAGGGAGCTAAGCATCGTGTGGTGGTCTTGACTGATCACAAAAATCTGATTTATCTCGAGTCGGCCAAGCGGCTGAATCCTAGACAGGCTCGTTGGTCGTTGTTTTTCTCTCGTTTTGATTTCGTGGTCTCGTACCTGCCTGGTTTGAAGAATGTGAAGGCTGATGCTCTTTCTAGGAGTTTTGTGCCTGACTCTCCTGGAGATTCAGAGCCGGCTTGTATCCTCAGAGAAGGGGTGATTTTGTCCGCCATCTCCCCAGATTTGCGACGAGTGTTGCAGAAGTTTCAGGCGGATAGACCTGACTGTTGTCCACCGGATAGACTGTTTGTCCCAGATAGATGGACCAGTAGAGTCATTTCCGAGGTTCATTCTTCGGTGTTGGCGGGCCATCCTGGAATATTTGGTACCAGAGATTTGGTGGCCAGGTCCTTTTGGTGGCCTTCCTTGTCGCGGGATGTGCGTTCCTTTGTGCAGTCTTGTGGAATTTGTGCTCGGGCTAAGCCTTGCTGTTCACGTGCCAGTGGTTTGTTGTTACCTTTGCCTGTCCCGAAGAGGCCTTGGACGCACATTTCCATGGATTTTATTTCAGATCTCCCTGTCTCTCAGAGAATGTCTGTCATCTGGGTGGTGTGTGATCGTTTTTCTAAGATGGTCCATTTGGTGCCCTTGCCTAAGTTGCCTTCCTCCTCCGAGTTGGTTCCACTGTTTTTTCAAAATGTGGTTCGTTTGCCCGGGATCCCTGAAAATATTGTTTCCGACAGAGGATCCCAGTTTGTGTCTAGATTTTGGCGGACCTTTTGTGCTAAGATGGGCATTGATTTGTCTTTTTCGTCGGCCTTCCATCCTCAGACGAATGGCCAAACCGAGCGAACTAATCAGACCATGGAAACTTATTTAAGATGTTTTGTTTCTGCTGATCAGGACGACTGGGTGACTTTTTTGCCATTGGCCGAGTTTGCCCTTAATAATCGGGCTAGTTCTGCTATTTTGGTTTCACCTTTTTTTTGTAATTCGGGGTTTCATCCTCATTTTTCCTCGGGTCAGGTGGAGCCTTCTGACTGTCCTGGAGTGGATATTGTGGTGGATAGGTTGCATCAGATTTGGGATCATGTGGTGGACAATTTGAAGCTGTCACAAGAGAAGGCTCAGCGCTTTGCCAACCGCCGTCGCTGTGTGGGTCCCCCACTTCGCGTTGGGGACTTGGTGTGGTTGTCTTCTCGCTTTGTTCCTATGAAGGTCTCCTCTCCTAAGTTCAAGCCTCGGTTTATCGGTCCTTATAAGATTTTGGAAGTCCTTAACCCTGTGTCATTTCGTCTGGACCTCCCAGCATCGTTTGCTATTCATAATGTGTTCCATCGGTCGTTGTTGCGGAGGTATGTGGTGCCTGTGGTTCCTTCGGTTGAGCCTCCTGCCCCTGTGCTGGTTGAGGGTGAATTGGAATACGTGGTGGAGAAGATCTTGGATTCTCGTATTTCTAGACGGAGGCTTCAGTATTTGGTTAAGTGGAAGGGCTATGGTTAGGAGGATAATTCCTGGGTTGTCGCCTCTGATGTTCATGCGGCCGATTTGGTTCGTGCCTTCCATGTGGCTCACCCTGATCGACCTGGGGGTTTTGATGAGGGTTCGGTGACCCCTCCTCAAGGGGGGAGTACTGTTGTGAACTCTGTTTTCGTGCTCCCTCTTGTGGTCACAGGTGGTATTGCGTGAGTTTTATTTTTGGGCTCCCCCTGGTGGCTTTGTTTGTTATCTTGTGGGTCTGTGGCTGGATCTGCTGCCTCGTTATTCTCTAGGGAGGTTCCTATTTAGCTCTGCTTCACCTCCACTTGTTGCCGGCTGTCGATGTATTCAGTGCTATTCTGATTACTCCTGACTGTCTTGGTTTTCTGTCTCTTCATGAGAAGCTAAGTTCTGTTTGATTATTTTTTGCTCATCTGTCTGCAATATCATTTCTGTTTATGATGAGTTTAGTCCAGCTTGCTAATATGTGATTTCTTTTGCTGCTGGTAAGCTCTGAGGTACGGAGTTGCTTCCCCCGCACCGTTAGTTGGTGCGGGGGCTCGAGCAATCTCTGCGTGGATATTTTGAATAGGGTTTTTCATTGACCGCACAGTTCCCTTCCTATTTTCTGCTATCTAGTGTTAGTGGGCCTCATTTGCTAAATCTATTTCATCTCTGCGTATGTGCTTTCCCCTTAACTCACCGTTAATATTTGTGGGGGGCTTTTCTATATCTTTGGGGTCATTTCTCTGAGGCAAGTGAGGACTTACTTTCTCTCTAGGAATAGTCAGTTTCTTAGGCCGTGACGAGACGTCTAGGATTTCCAGGTAACGTTCCACGGCTACCTATAGTTGTGTGCGGATAGGATCAGGTTGCGGTCAATTCAGTTACCACTTCCCCAGAGCTAGTCATCGGTTCAGTTTCTTAGCTAGTCAGATTTGCGATCCTTGCCACTAGGATCATAACAGGACAGTGTGTAAGGGAGAGAATAAAAATTTTCCCCGTTTTTAACTTTATCATATGGTAAAATAAATGGTGTCTTTGAAAACTATAAGTCATCCTGTAGAAAACAAGCTGTCATACAGCGATTGATGACTAATAAAGTTTTGACTCTTAAAATAAAGACAGGAGACAAACAATGACAGTGTGTCAAATGGGTTAAAACATAAATGTAAGCACCAAAGTTTATATGAATACTAGATGGTGGCCCGATTCTAACGCATCGGGTATCTACTATATAATCGTCTAATTCTGTCTGTTTGTCTGTAACGAAAATCCCGTGTCGCTGATTGGTCTTGCCAGCTGCCCGCAACCAATCAGCGATATTGGCACAGTTCGGCCGCAAATTGGCACGGGATTTGAACCACGCTTTGCTGATTGGTCGCATCCGACCGGCCACGACCAATCAGCGATATTGGCGCGGGATTTAAACACTGCTTCACTGATTGGTTGTGGCCGGCTGGCTGCGACCAATCAGTGACAGGCACAGTCCGGCCGCGAATTGGCGCGGGATTTGAACCACACTTCACTGATTGGTTGAGCCCGGCCGGCTGCGACCAATCAGCGACAGTCGCAGTCCGGCCCCGAATTGGCCCGGGATTTGAACCATGCTTTGCTGATTGGTCGCGCCCAGCCGGCCACGACCAATCAGCGATATTGGCTCAAGATTTAAACCCCGCTGCGCTGATTGGTCGCGCCTGGCTGGGCGCGACCAATCAGTGATATTGGCACGGGATTTAAACACCGCTTCACTGATAATGTTTATATTTAACCTGGAAAATCCTGTGTATTCATTGCATTATTCTTAAATCTTCATAAATAAACTACATACATATTCTAGAATACCCGATGCGCTAGAATTGGGACATCTAGTATTTTTAATAACCAGCCAGGCAAAAGTGACATCTACGGGCAGCAACCCTAAGCTGTCAGCTTCAGCAAGGCTGGTTCTCAAAAAAAGAGGGGTCCTCATGCTGTTTTTTAAATATTTAAATAAATAATTTAAAAAAATAGATTGGGATCCCTCTATTTTTGACAACCAGCCAAGCTGAAACAGACAACCGGGGGCTGGTAAGTGGCCATGGATATTGCCTCCCAGCCTAAAAATAGCAGCCTGCCAGAAAACCTGCATCTATTAGATGGATTCTAGGTGAAATCTGCCTGAAAAAGACATTGTGCATATACCCTAACTGCAACTATTATAGGCTTCTCTGGCCCTCAGTACGTAAGGGGTATAGCAATAGTGTCTATTTAGTTGTTCTGCTCAGATGAGCATATAAACAGAATTAAAAACAGCAGTGTGAGCAGAGCTTTATCAAATTAGTGGTGGCAAATCACCAGCCTTAAGACCATAGTGGTATTTGTGTCTGGACTGAATGTAAAAGAAGAAAAAAAGAGAACATCTATCAAACGCCACCTAGGAATCACTGGATTTATCGATCAGCTGTCATCTCTCCTTACATGTCTGTTAAAGTAAATGTTAGAATGCTCTAAGTATTCCAGAGAATCTTTGCTGAGGAATTGTGCACATGTCCATTTATCGTTTGTTGGTCGGTACTATTTAGATCAGATAAACAGAATTAGTATCATGTGCATTTCTGTTTCAAATGGAAGCACAGTGACCTCACCATTATGGGGTCGGTCTGGTTTCCGTTTGCTGTTTAGTGTTAGAGTGGAAGAAAAAGTTCTTCATTTGGCTTTTTTCTTTTGTTCTAAAAAATGGACACTAAACAAATAACCTACCGTATATAAATTAGTGTGGCCTCTCTGCTTCAATTTTAAACACATATGCACAAGATCCTAAATCACCTACTGTTTGTCACCTGGTCAATTCAATACAACTTTTTGCTACCCAATTATGTCTCCCCATATAAGTCAATGGAAATAGTATCAAGACAACTGCAAAACAGTGGAGCAACTTTGTGTGACCTTTCATGGGAATAAAATCAAATAAGAAGGCACAAAAGTCACATTGCCAGCCTTGTGTTCTACAGAAGTTATCACGCTCACATTCAGATCTTAATTCAGTGTTGAATATCACTTTTTAGTGGAGACATTTGCCAAGTAAGCCAACCAATTATGGAGCATAGCACACTGTGAAAAAATGTATCAGTCTGGATATACTGCATTTCTTAACATATATTTACTTTCTCACAGTATGATATACTACATTTAAAAGGATTCTGTCGCCACATTTGACCTATCTAAACTATTAATATGGGCATACAGGTTATAGACAGCTGAGGAGAGATATGCCTGTATGCCTCATATCTGATGCCTTGTTGTTGAGAAATCATCTTTTAGCACTTTTTTAGATAAATGACCTTTTTGAGGCTATGGGGAGGATGTCACCTGGCAGATAATTCTGCCTCCAGAGCTTGTTTTACATGTATTGGGATTTACCAGTGTGATGTGTAATGGCCGCTCTCTGCTCTCCTGATCTCACTGCAGAGCTGTGTGTGATTAGAACTGACACACCTGTGGGTTCCTCTCAGGTTAAGTTCCATCTCAGAGGCACACAGGGTTACAATATTGTTGCAATACAGCAGAGCCGAGAGAGAAGCACAAAGTGTGTTTGCAAGAAGACAAATTTCATTTCTCCTGTTCTGTGCTAGTTACATGTCTTACTGGTAACTCCCCTTCATGTAAAACAAGCTCTGGAGGCAGAGTTATCTTCCAGGCAGCATCCTCCCTAGAGCCTGGAAGTGGATTTCGCTGGAATAAGACATCAGATCGCAGATTTCAAGGTATCATTTTATTCAGCTTCCTATGACCTACATGCCCAAATACACGGCTTAGGAGGGTTGGTCCTGCTCCCTTTTAATTCCTAATTTATTTCCTTTTTTATGAGTTCTCTACCATACAATGCTAGGACAAGTAGCTAATTGTTATTAGTAGAACAGACCAGTAAGAACACATTTTGAGAATGGTGAAAATAGTTGTAAATCTTTAACATCAATTGTGCATATTATAGCTACTGTTGAACATTGTTTCTGTGCCTATCGAATACCTATGGGTCATAATTTACATTCTCCGATGAAAAGTAATTGGCTTTGTTGGATTTTTTGAGGCTCACTATCTCCAAAAATTGAAGTTGTACCAAAGGTGCCTGGAAGCTCACTTTTTCGCTACTGCAACAGGATGATAAAGGGTGGCAATTATCATCATAAAAATAAATAAGCCATGTAAACGAGTGTTACCATGATATACCATATGAATTACATTATGGTGGGATATTAATTGTGACAATCGTTTGCATAATTAACTCTTTATTCAGCACAGAAGAGGATGCATGATATTTGATTATACAGCATATGGAAGTGATTAATAATGGACAAAATGCAAGATTACACGTGCTGTAAGTAAAGTGAGTATGATTAGAAGGACATAAAATGCCTTAGGCCACGTGCACACGTTCAGTCTTTTTACCTCAATATTTGATAGTCAAAATCAGGAGACAAACAATCAGAAGAAAAGTATAATAGAAACACGTCACCACTTCTGTATTTATCACCCACTCCTGGTTTTGGCTTACAAATATTGAGGTAAAAAACTCACCAAACACTCAACGTGTGCTCGTGGCCTTCATAACACATGTATTTGTGAAGACATACGTAATGGCCAACATTGCATACCTTGCGTTTGTCGAGTAGATATAGCTTTGCAATCATCATCAGTTTCACAAAGTGCTACATCGGGAAGCTGGAAAACATGATTACTACTGGTAAGAAGACTAGTGCTTAGATGCCTGATGCCATTACTACTGCCCTGTAGTCTGCATCTTGAGTACATTATCGTTTTCGCTATTTAAAAATAATTTAGTGCATTTTTCTTCGGCTACTTGGCAATAATAACCCTTAATAAAAAGTAACTGACCTTATTTGGCTCCAAATTGTTGCATATTCCCAGGATTTTCAAGGACATTCAGAGAGATCATGCTTAGCAGAGATCTTGCATTATAGAACTTTCTATTAATATAAATCTCTATTCCCTCATTTTTAGCTTCTGTCTCAGAGGATTTATTTCCATTAATAGGAATTCCCACATCTTTACCTTTATTGAGAAATATAGTAAACTTAAAATTGACAATGTACTCTTGTTAAAGTACGTGAGATATTCCCAAAAACATATCAACTGCACAATCCTAAAACATTGTGCAGAAGTTAGGTTTTGAGAAGTTTTTGGAGATGTTTTGGAGAAGTTGGAGATTAGTTCAGTACTTTTTTTTTATTCTAGTTACATTTAATTCCTGTCGTATGGGTTTCTGCAATGCTGAAGCCAATCAGGTGATGATCCCTGTACTAGGCAAGATAATTGGAGGACCACTCAGTGGTATGGAGCAGGATTAGTAGGTGACTATAAGCAAAAATAAACGAATTAGAATGAAAAAAAGTACTGGACTCCCATTTTAGGGCACAACTCCATGATTTTTTTGTATTGTGATGTTAGAGTGGTGCTACTAATCTAAGTTCTCTGGCTCTTTTCTCACACTTCATCTTCATCTTTGTCAGGGAGAGACTAGGTGTGCGAGAGCTAATAACCAGGGCTCCTGCAATTTCCCTAAGACTAGGGAAATCCTGACTGACCCTCTACCTGAAGTTTACACTGATGGTGTGCATGTTCAGGCCTCGAACCTCACCCTAACTCCTGAGCTCAGCCCTAGGCTGAAACCTCCACCCACCACCCAGTGAAGAGGTAATACTTAAATACCCACAGTTAGCACGGACAAGGATAAAGGAAAATATACACCACGCCGCAGACACTCAGGAATACACTATAAATGTGCAGGGCAAAATAAACACAATTATAGGAAGGAGTAAATAAGACGAAGGAATATACACCACCAGCAACGAATCTCCAACCACCAGCTCTCCACTCCAGACCAAGATAACAACGCAAGACAGAAGCTATAATCGGCGACGCCCAATGATCTGGAGAACTATTTAAAGGCCATGGAAATGGGCCAGCTTCCAATTCGAGGATCAGGTAAATTAACCCCGGAACAGCTAGACAAAATCTAGCAGACGCCAATGAGTAAATAGTGGTCAAAAGCAGAATTACCGCTGTCTGTCGGACGACCTGGTCTGAACAGCGTCCGACATGGCAGTACCCCGCCTTCTACGAGGGACCCCAGGGCCCTCACGGCTTATAGGACCCGGCTTGTCCGGATGACGTCGGTGAAACAACCTGACCAGCCGGTCAGCATGAACGTCCGAGGCTGGTACCCAGGACCTCTCCTCAGGCCCATAACCACGCCAGTGTACCAAGTACTGTAAAGTGCGATGCACTACACGAGAGTCAACCACCTTGGAGACTTCAAACTCCAAATTACCATCCACCAAGACTGGAGGTGGCATAGGCGCCGCGTCCACAGAACCCACCACCTTCTTTAGAAGAGACCTGTGGAACACGTTGTGTATCTTATACACCGTAGGGAGCTCCAATCGGTACGCTACTGGGTTAATGACGGCGGTGACCCTAAATGGACCAATAAACCGTGGACCCAATTTAAGGGACGGTATCTTGAGTCTTATGTTTTTTGTGGATAACCACACCCAGTCATCCACACTCACGTCCGGACCTGGCACACGCCTACTGTCAGCCACACATTTGTACCTAGCACCCACACTCAACAGGCGCTGTTTAACTCTCCTCCAGACTGATGACAATTGTGTTCCTAACTGGTCCTCCTCCGGAACGCTGGAAGAGCCCCTCTGACTCAAGGTACAAAATTGAGGATGTAGCCCGTAAACACAAAAAAACGGAGACTCCCCAGACGACTCCTGGCGGTGATTATTGATGGCAAACTCAACCAAAGGAAGAAATGAAGACCACTCCTCCTGGTTATCAGAGACAAAGCAGCGTAAGTACTGTTCCAAATTTTGGTTCATACGCTCAGTCTGACCATTTGACTGAGGATGAAACACCGAAGAATGAGATAACTTGATTCCCAGCCGTGAGCAAAACGCTCTCCAAAATGTTGCCACAAACTGAGACCCCCTATCAGACACGATGTCAGATGGAACCCCATGAAGTCTGACCACCTCCTGCACAAATACCTGAGCCAGAGTCTTAGCGTTAGGCAACGCAGGCAAAGACACAAAGTGCGACATTTTAGAAAAACGATCAACAATCACCAAGATGACCATGTTTCCAGCTGATGAGGGCAAATCAGTGATGAAATCCATGGAGATTTACGTCCATGGCTTACTAGGTATCTCAAGAGGAAGTAGTGTGCCAACAGGACGGGAGCGGGGCGTCTTAGCCCTAGTGCACGTGGTACAAGCTGACACGTATGAGACCACGTCCTGTCAGATCTTGGGCCACCAAAACCGACGTGACACCAACTCCAAGGTACCTCTAACCCCTGGGTGGCCAGCCAGGACGGCATCATGATGCTCTGCCAAAACCTTTAGGCGGAGATGAAGCAGAAGAAAAATTTGTTGACGGGAAGCTCAGAAGGTACCTCCTCCTGAGCCTCGGCAATCTCAGCCTCAACCTCGGTAGTGAGAGCCGAAACCACAACACCCTTTTGGAGGATGGGTACTGGATCCTCCCGAGGTTCTCCCCCCGGAAAACACCTGGACAGAGCATCCGCCTTAGTGTTTTTAGACCCCGGTCTGTAAGAGACCACAAAATTGAACCGCGTGAAAAACAATGCCCAGCGAGCCTGCCTGGGGGACAGACGCTTGGCTGACTCCAAATACAGCAGATTCTTATGATCAGTAATAACAGTTACCTGATGGACCGAAGCCTCCAAGAAGTGTCGCCATTCCTCAAAGGCCAACTTAATTGCCAACAACTCCCTGTTGCCCATACCGTAGTTACGTTCAGCGGACGACAGTTTCTTGGAGAAATAGGCGCACGGACGTAAACCACTCAAAGACGAGCCTTGAGATAGTACCGCCCCCACACCAACCTCAGACGCATCGACTTCCACAACAAATGGTTTAGATACGTCTGGCTGCACAAGAATGGGGGCTGAAACAAAACTGTTCTTAAGAAATTCAAATGCGCGCACAGCAGCCTCAGGCCAAACAGAGAAATTGTTACCCTTTTTAGTCATGTCAGTTAGCGGTTTAGCAATGATGGAAAAATCCTTGATAAATTTCCTTTAGTAGTTAGAAAACCCAAGGAACCGCTGAAGTGCTTTCAGGTTATCAGGACGTTCCCAATGCAGCACCGTTTGCACCTTAGCGGCGTCCATTTTAAAACCAGAAGCAGATACAATATAACCCAAGAAAGGCAACTCTTGAACAGAAAATACACATTTCTCAAGTTTAGCATACAGCTTATTCTCTCTGAGAAGCTGTAACACCTGCCTGACATGATCTAAATGAGCCTCACGGTCGCAAGAATATATGAGAATGTCATCTAGGTACACGATAACGAATTTCCCCAAAACATGCGAGAACACATCATTGATTAAATGTTGGAACACTGCAGGTGCGTTAGTCAACCCAAACGGCATCACCAAATTTTCAAAATGACCCTCAGGGGTATTAAAAGCCATCTTCCACTCATCACCTTGACGGACTCTTATGAGGTTGTACGCCCCCTGAGGTCAAGCTTGGTGAACCACTTAGCACCTGCCACCTGGTTGAACAAATCTGGTATCAGAGGCATAGGGTATGGATCACGAACCGTAATCTGGTTCAACTCCCTGAAAACCAAACACGGGCGTAATCCGCCATCTTTCTTCTTCAGAAAGAAGAACCCTGCTGCCACCGGCGAGGATGACGGCCTGATGTGCCCTTTGCTCAAGCTTTCCGCAATGTAATCTTTTAACGCTTGTCTCTCCGGACCGGAGATGTTAAACATCCTTGCTTTAGGTAATTTGGCCCCTGGTTTAAACCTGATAGAACAGTCATAAGGACGATGTGGCGGCAACTCTGAACAACCCTTCTCAGAGAACACATCCACAAAATCCTGAAGTGACTCCGAAACGCTTGAAGTCACCGCAGCCACACATTTGGCCAGGCAATTCTCCTGGCAGAACTCGCTCCACCGAATTATGTCCTGAGTTTTCCAGTCAATTACCGGGTTGTGCATAGACAACCAAGGAAAACCCAAAACCACCTGAGCAGGAAGATTCCTGAGCACCTTACATGTAACCCACTCAGAATGTAGAACTCCAATGTGGAGTTTCACCTCAGCCACAAATTCAGTAATCTCCCCCTGAGAGAGAGGAGCAGCATTGATGGTGACCATGCGGATAGGATGAGACAGTTTTTCAATCCTAAAACCTGCTGTGCGCGCAAACCCCTCATCAATGAGATTTGTGGCTGAACCACTATCCACAAAAACAGTAATTGGCAGCTCACTGCCAGCAACAAAAACCTTAGCAGGGAGCATGCACTGAGAAACCACCATGGAGGATATACATAAGCTCAGACTGGTCTCCTCCACACCCTATGAGCTCAGAAGTTTTCCGCCATTGCGTTTTTCTTAGGCAGCAGAGGACAGATGTTAATAAAATGACCAGTTTTACCACAGTAAAAACAGGCTCCCTGCTTCCTGAGTTCAGGGGCTCGATGCTTGACATGTGACACCCCTGCGATTTGCATAGGCTCCGTGGGCTCACCTGCAGCAACCTCACGTGAGCCTAAACCCTCTCCCATAGGCGGTGTCTCATGCTCCCCCTGACGCAAACGGCGATCAATGCGGACAACCAGACTCATAGCGGAATCTAGAGAAGTAGGAGTCTCGTACATCAGAAGGACTTTTTTAACCCTTCCAGAAATCCCATGTATAAACTGACTCCGCAATGCTGCATTATTCCATTGGGTATCGATCGCCCAGCGATGAAATTCAGAACAGTAATCCTCTGCAACTCGCTCCCCCTGGCGAATAGAGCGTATCTTAGATTCTGCCAGAGCCATTCTGTCAGGTTCATCGTAGATTTTCCCAAGAGAAGAAAAAAAACTCTCCACAGAGACAAATGCCGCAGAATCAGATGGCAAAGAAAATGCCCATGCTTGGGGATCCCCACTTAACAATGACAACACCAGGCCCACACACTGAGCCTCATTACCCGAAGATATCGGGCGCATACGGAAGTATAGTTTGCAAGCTTCACGAAAAGAAACAAATTTACCGCGTTCCCCAGCAAATTCTTCAGGCAACGGAAATTTAGGCTCAGTAACTCTTCCTGTCACTCCAGCTTGCACATTGGACACTGCTAGTCCCTGTTGCTGCACTGCCCCCCTCAACTCAGTGACCTGTAGGGACAGCGCCTCCAACTGGCGGGTTATGGAAGTCATGGGATCCATGATAAAACAAAAAAAGAAAAAAAGAAACCCCTTTTTTTTTTTTTCTTTGTTGTTGTTGGGCCGATTATAATGTCAGGGTGAGACTAGGTGAGTGAGAGCTAATAACCCGGGCTCCTGCAATTTCCCTAAGACTAGGGAAATCCTGACTGACCCTCTACCTGAAGTTTACACTGATGGTGTGCATGTTCAGGCCTCGAACCTCATCCTAACTCCTGAGCTCAGCCCTAGGCTGAAACCTCCACCCACCACCCAGGGAAGAGGTAATACTTAAATACCCACAGTTAGCACAGACAAGGATAAAGGAAAATATACACCATGCCGCAGACACTCAGGAATACACTATAAATGTGCAGGGCAAAATAAGCACAAATATAGGAAGGAGTAAATAAGACGAAGGAATATACACCACCAGCAAGAATCTCCAACCACCAGCTCTCCACTCCAGACCGAGATAACAACGCAAGACAGAAGCTATAATCGGCGACGCCCAATGATCTGGAGAACTATTTAAAGGCCATGGAAATGGCCCAGCTTCCAATTCGAGGATCAGGTAAATTAACCCCGGAACAGCTAGACAAGATCTAGCAGACGCCAATAAGTAAATAGTGGTCAAAAGCGGAATTACCGCTGTCTGTCGGACGACCTGGTCTGAACAGCGTCCGACATGGCAGTACCCCGCCTTCTACGAGGGACCCCAGGGCCCTCACGGCTTATAGGACCCGGCTTGTCCGGATGACGGCGGTGAAACAACCTGACCAGCCGGTCAGCATGAACGTCCGAGGCTGGTACCCAGGACCTCTCCTCAGGCCCATAACCACGCCAGTGTACCAAGTACTGTAAAGTGCAATGCACTACACGAGAGTCAACCACCTTGGAGACTTCAAACTCCAAATTACCATCCACCAAGACTGGAGGTGGCATAGGCGCCGCGTCCACAGAACCCACCACCTTCTTTAGAAGAGACCTGTGGAACACGTTGTGTATCTTATACACCGTAGGGAGCTCCAATCGGTACGCTACTGGGTTAATGACGGTGGTGACCCTAAATGGACCAATAAACCGTGGACGCAATTTAAGGGACGGTATCTTGAGTCTTATGTTTTTTGTGGATAACCACACCCAGTCATCCACACTCAGGTCCGGACCTGGCACACGCCTACTGTCAGCCACACGTTTGTACCTAGCACCCACACTCAACAGGAACAGCTAGACAAAATCTAGCAAACGCCGATGAGTAAATAGTGTTCAAAAGCGGAATTACCCCTGTCTGTCGGACGACCTGGTCTGAACAGCGTCCGACATGACAATCTTTTACTGGTGCCACTACGGTCGCTCTCCAGCAGTTTGTGACCTGCTGGATCGATCCAGTGCTTGCTGATGGATGTGGAAGTCAAAACCTAATGTGAGTCTAAGAACAGTGCTCTCATAGACTAAAATTGAGAGCTTGTGGCCATTTCCTCAGACTTCCGGTCAGTCAGAAGTTGCGGTCACAAGATAATGGCGCAGGACTGGATTGGCACCGGGAAAAGCTGAAGACGGCAGCCGGTGGGTATAATACTAGGTGCAGGGAACTTAGATTAGTGGCACCTATCCAGCACTGAAATTGAAAAAATCCCACTGGAGTGGTGCTTTAAAGTGTCCTTCAAGCGATGAAAGTCCAGTGGGTTAGCTATATTTTTTTAGGTGCCAGCTGAAAGACTACCTTGGACATGCATGTTATTTAGCATTTGAATTTTCATATACAGCTATAGGAAAACAGTAATATGGTGAGATATGACTGCAAAAGTGACGCTCCGCTTAGCTACACAACTGAGTAACAACCTTCCCTGTTACCCAATATTCACTACTCAATCCTATTGAGGTGAAAGTCAATGGAAGTGAAAAGTCACATTTTTAACTAGTTGCATAACCTGCATGTAGCTGAGATGGCATAAAAAAAAATCTTGCTGCATGTGAGAAAAAAAAAAATCACTTTTCGCTAAAAGAAATAAAAAGTAAATGCTACAATGTCAAATCAATCAGTGCCACGATCTGCTGTTGATAGATACCTCATTACAGTTTCCCATTTGTTGCTCCGGAGTAATTATGAAGTTAGTCATCACAACAAACGAGCTGTCACCCTGTTGGTAAAGCAGAGAATAACATGTGTTAGCACAAAGTGGAAAGCTTCTATTGCTAAAAGAAGTTAGTAATTTAGATGGAATGTAAACTCAACTCTTGCATGACCCCAACATATGATCTCCTGGCTGTATAACAGGAAACCAACACATGAAAGCTGTGTTGGGTAAGAGGCCTCATGTTTAGAGGTTTACGTCAGTGCTAATGAGAGATGATACAGATTAAGATTTCAATAGGAGTATCATAATTTACCTTATAACCCCTTCCCACAAACATACATAGTATAACATGCAGATTGCTAAGCACTATGCGGTACAAGCCTTACATCGGAAACAGGGCCCAAACTGTATTTTAATGTATCTGCCATTAGCACCATCATTATTTTTCATCTATCTCTTTCTGTTAAAAAAAATACAATGAAACTGCTTTTCATTGCAAGTGGTCTTGTATCTGTGGTATTTTCATAAAATATGGCCAGGATCAGGGGTGGTCATTGAGTCACCCGCCTGGACCTTGGGGTACTCGGTACCGGGTCCGGTCTTAAAGGGGATGTCACGGTGGCTGTGACCCTGGGTGCCCAATTAAAGGGGAAGGTCTTTAAGGGGATTTGTAATGTCTATGTTCGTGACGCCACCTGTGGTTTTCGGTCAGTAGGGACCGACGCTGCTTAAAGGGGTCATCTGGGGTGATGTTATGCAGCAAGATGTGATGCTTCCCACAGGGGAAGCTGGGTCCCCAGTGCTTCCCAAGTGTATGGCACCGATGGTGTGGTGGATGGTGTGGCAAAGAACGAGGACACAGGTTTGCAGTCTTTACCTGGTTTACTGATGATAGCAGTCCTCAGTCCAGGCTACCAAGTGCAGGGTAGCGGTGGTCCAGCTGGCTTGGAGGCAATACGAGATCCCTCTCCCAGGTGAGGTCCGTAAGCCTTTCCTACTTGCGCTACTTTAGTTGGCGAGGTCCCTGCTGCTTACAGCTTGTTTGCAAAGTCCCCTCTCTCCTGTCCTAAGACAGATGTCTGTACAATAGGCAGTGCGAGCCTGTTTATAGGGTCTCTATCTTGATCCAGGCTCTCAGGTTACTGCTTCACTTCAGACTTGATGCGGGCAATTGACATACAGTCCTATGCCCTCCGGTTCTGTTGCACGTCCTGGAGAACAACACGACCTCGGGCTCCCGGTACCCGGTTTCTGCGCTCTGGCTCCTAGGGTGTTCTTCCGCTGTTCCCCTGCTGAGCCTCTTCCTCCTCTGTGCTTCTTCCCTCTATGCTCCTCCACAATTCAACGCCTCACGATATCTCTCTTTCCAGGGGTCGCAGCTACTACGTGGCTGTTCGGCCCCTACGTCTGCTCCAAACGTCCTCCTCTCCTCACTCCTCTACCACTGGCTGACTCCTCCTCCAGACCAGGATACATAAAGTCTAAGGAAGCTCCCCTGAATCCGGGTCCTGAGCTCCCCCTCCTGCCCTAGATTCAGATGTGTTGAATGTGAGTGCCTTACCTGATAGACAGAATCTCCCTTGCCTCCAAGCGTGACATCACCCTCCCCGAAAGGAAGGCAACATCACTGCAACAACTGGTTACCTGGGGTGTTGCATCATACCATTAGTGCAACCTGTGCGGCCAAACAGGAGCCCAAGAGGGAAGGAGGTCTACTTCCACCTCCAAAATAGCAATCTGCTTTTGTTACAGATATAAAGAGGGGCCCATATAGTGTTCTTGCACATGGTGCTGCTTTGTTTGTCTGTGTCTACCTCTGGCCAAGATGCATAATTTATATTGGAAATGAAAATCTTCTTAGGAAATCTAGACTGAAAAAGAAAGGGCTTCAAAAATAGCTTTATAACATAAAATATGATTATTTGGCTATTATATTGCCTTTTTTGCACTATTTCTGCAGCGTTTTTTCAATTTTGTTTTTAGGGCAAAAAATGCTGAATTTTACGGCAACAGAAAAATGAATTGAGATTTCCAAAATTTCATTCACACATTACATTTTTTAGTGCAGCATGTCAGTTATTTCAGTATTTTTACTGTGTTTTTTTTCCCATTGAGATAAATGAGACTGAGCAGCCAAAAAAAGCATAAAAAAATGGGGAATATCATACAGAATTGCAGTATTTTTCTGGTGACTATCAGTGGTTTTTACTGTGGAAAAAATGCAGCAAAAATTATGCAGACAATACAGCAAAAAGGATGCGTGAGAACTTACCCCATGTCTGTCTTAGGTTCTGAACTACTCTATCTCATTGAGCTATTGGCTATACTTAAAAAATTACAGTTTTTCAAAACAACCTACATTTTTTCCATTCTGTACTGCAACACAAAGGCCTTGATTCATGAAGGTGTTTACGACCGATACTGTATCTGTTGTAGAAAAGTTGCAAAATTTTTGTACAATGCGAATTTGCACAGGAATTTTGAGTCTTTTGCCATCTTTTATCAGTTTTGTCCAGGTCCCCCACAATGGGTGTAGCTGGGGCAGGACTGGGTGAGACACTACAGTTCGTCTAATTCATGACAAGCTGCGGCGAACCTTATGTCACAAATTTTACTCCAGTCTCTCGTAGACACATTTAGCTTTTAAGATGTGCCTGATTCATTAAGAGGCGCACGAATTAGACACCTCCGACTGCACCATGCCCCTTCATCAAGACTAGTGTGAACAATGTCAGTCTTAATGAATCGAGGCCAAAATGTTCAGTCCCTGACTCATCAAGACCAGCTTTGTTCAAGCCAATCTTGATGAGGGGCATGATGAAGTCAGAGGTGCTTGATTCATCAAGAGGCACACACCTCTTTATGAATCATGCGTATCTTAAAAGTGGTGTCTGCCTCCTAATCTATAAGATTCATCACACCAAGTTTGCTGCGTTTTTTTCAGTCTGTTTTTTTAAGGCAGAAAAAATGTTGAATCTTACTATAGCAGAAAAATGAATGAGATTTCTAAAAGTGCCAGTCAGAGACTGGAGCAAAATTTGTGACATATGGAAAGCCACAACTCTTCATGAATTAGAAGAGCGGGACATCGCCTCACCCCATCCCACTACAGCTCTGCCCATTTCAACAAAGCTGGATAAAACTGAAAACACCATAAGACTCTAAATTTTTGCACTAAAATTTTGTGACTGTTAAGTGTTTTCTCTGGGGTAAACATTTTGATGAATCGAGACCTTAGAGGTCATTGGAAGGCATATGCGTTCATTATTATCAGCACAAACTATGGAGACCTCACAAGTAAAATGTAAGTTTCACCCACAAAGCAGTTTTTCATTGTGGTTTGGTTACCTGAAATTTTGCACTATTTGGCATGGGATGTTTCAATTATTTTGTATAGCCCTGTATATACTTAAAGGGGTTGTTCCGTCTTCTGCTAAAAATCTGCAGTCATTATATGTGACTGTAGACTTCTGAATCCTTACAGTGTGCACACTTCACGCTGTCAGGATTCCCTGCTGGTGCTGCAATTTGCATACAAGTGGTCATGTGCCAAATAGACTTGCTCAGCCTTGCTCAATTCATTTGTATTGACTCAGTAAAGTTGAGCATGTCTAGTCGGAAGATGGCCGGAAGTATGCAGATTGCATACTCACAGTCAGATGACAGCCCACTTTTGGCTCCCTGACAGTGCGGTGCGTGTACTGTAAGGATTCAGAAGCCTGTAGTTATCTAGTGGCAGCAGACTTTTAGCAGAAGGTAAGATAAATTCTTTAAAATATGCAGAAGTCTAAGGAATGAATAAAAAACCCCAAATCATATCTTACCTGCGGAGGGAAAACATAGTCAGCAACATCCCAAATTTCTGTGCCCATGTTAGAAATATTTGTAATTGCAATGCCTTTCATTTTTACAGAGACAGAACTGATGATGTCATCCACATTTTGGTAGCCTTTCTCATACAAGAACACCCATCTAAACGCAAACAAGAGTTAACACTGTTATAGTTACACATGCGGCAGTAACTTTTAACTACATCAATAAATCTATATATGTGAAGAGTGGGATCAATGTTCAGTCTACTGCACATGCTGTAATACTTCTGTATTTCGTTTGCTGCTTCTTTACAGTGTGAATATGTTTGTTCTTGCAAACTAAGCATACTTTAAATGGAGTTTCGATTATATTTTTTATTATTCTTGAGTGCCCATAATAAAAATCAGGTTTCCAAGCAGAGACCTATAATTGGTCGAAACGTCGTATTGTGGCAAAATAAAGAGTAATTTTTGTTTTTTCACCCAGATTGGATGCTGTTCTTCTTGATTTTCTGGCATACATTTTTCCTATTGGGTCCTATGAATTCTGACCTTGCATTCTGTTATCTGAAGTACTGTCGGCTATTGCATTTTGTGCCTCAATGGTCTGTCATCTTCCTAAGCTTGTCGTTACCTCCTCTCGGTGCATGCCACAGGTGGGGGTAGTCAGCCCTTTAAACTCTAATCCTGGTGACTTAGCGGAAGGGCGAGACTCTGTAATTTTGCACCATCTTGGGTATTTTGCTCCGACTGTTCCATATGTTTAGTGGATAAAGCATTGTTACGCTGCTTAACCCTCACACTGTAATGTCTGAGTAGTATTATGATCACGGGAAAGGAGAGCGGATGTTTAGTGAGATAAGCCCTGGTCCATAAGGTCTCAGGACAGCAGACGAGAGCACCCACTGACCACCAGTGTCTCCACAAGTGGTATTATTCAGACATGATGTGGCAGTATCATTTGGTCTTAATGTACTGATATTATTTGATGCTTGAATAGTAGCGTACTATTTTTTAATAAATTTGTTTTTATAACAGAAAATAATTTGGGCATTTTTTGGATTTTGCTTAGTTTAAAGAAGTTATCCACTACTTGGAAAACTCCTTATCATACCCTAAAGTACCCTTTAGTCTTTGCCTGATGAAGAGACCTGTGTAGTCTTGAAAGCTTGCAATTTGTTACCATCTTTTCAGTTAGCCATTAAAAGGTATCAACCACTGAGGACTCTCAATTCTAAATATTTTTCTATTATACCCTATGCTTTACTCTGATAAACTAAAAAAGCCTATACTCATCTTCCATGTCAACATTGTTCCAGCCATGTTGGCATTCGCTCTCCCCGTGGCTATTGTGCTGTTGTTGTAACACGTGACCCCAGGGCCCAATCGGTGCTTGCATCACTGTCTCCACCTTCTGTTGAATTGAACATGAACAGGAAGCCAGAGATCAGCTGCAGCTCAGACCTCCTCTTCATTGGGCTCTTTGGCGCCAGACTCACGTGTCAGAACAACAGCACGGGAAGCTTGGTGAGAGCGAGAGCCTACACAGCGGGAACGGCGCTAGCACGGGAGGTGAGTATAAGGTTTTTTATTTTATCAGGGCCAAACATTAAAGAAAGGGTTGTCCTAGTAGTGGACAACCCTTTTAATTATGAAGCAATTACAAAACACTATACTATGGAGATGGTATGAATTATAATCGCTGGCATCTGCCTCTAACAGCAACAATCGTAGCTGCTGACTGCTGCTGTTAACCACTTAAATGCCCCATTCATGTTAAAAAACATGGAGCTGGGGAGAAGTGTGGAGAGCAGGATTGCGCTTCAACGAGTCATGAGTTCTGAAGCGAAAGCAGTGCGAAACAGCCATTGTCCGTTCATCCTGCTTTCCACACTTCTCCCCAGCTCCATGTTTTTTAACAGATGAAATAAAAGTCTTTTAACAGAAACGGTGAGTACCACCTTCTTTTTCATGAACTATTATCATGTGTTTTTCTCGGTGAGCAACCCGTCCTTTGTACATACAGGTGCGGACCCATTTGACTGCACAGTAACGTATATAGCAGTATTTGATGTTGTTGCAGGATTTTTTCCCTTTCCCCTATACTCACTGTGGTCACAGCAGTTCATCAGCCAGGCTCACACTGAAGAGAGCTTGGAACAGAGCCTCAGTGAACTGCGATAAGCTCAATAACGTCACCACTGTTGCTTGCAGCAGCTCATTCTCCAGTTCTCAAGTTTTTTTTTCTTTTTTGTTAAAAATAAAGTTGCATGTGACCCCCCCTCCACCCCCAGTGCGCCGCCCGGCCCCTTGCAGAAGAAATACTCAACCGGCCAGCTCCCGCGATGTCTCCTCTCTCCTCTCAGTGCTGGCTGCCTGTCCTGTGTGAGCGGTCACGTGGGACCGCTAATTATATTGAGGAATATGCGCATATTCCTCACTGTAATGAGCGGTCCCACATGACCGCTCACACAGTAGAGGCTGCCAGCGCAGGGCGGCGCACTGGGGGTGGAGGGGGGGTCACATGCAACTTTATTTTTAACAAAAAAGAAAAAAAAACTTGATCATTCATCTCTTCTCTCCTGCGGGGAGAAGAGATGAATGCTGCCTTCAGCACCACAGTGGGGGGGGACAGCGCTTACTGTAGCGCTCTCTCCTGCGGGCGGTACGTGCACACGGAGGAGAGTGCACACTGTTCTCCGTGTGCACGTGTGCAGGACGTATTGCAGTACGTGCTGCCGGAGATAAGCGGACATGTCTCCGTGTTTTGCACACGGACACACGGTCCGTGAAAACACGGAGACATGTGCATAGACCCATTCATTTGAATGGGTCTACGTGTGTCAGTGTCTCCGGTACGTGAGAAAACTGTCAGCACACGTACCGGAGACACTGATGTGTGAAAGAGGCCTTATATGTTATTGAGTACCTGTCTAACTTATCACTAGACACATCACAATCAGCTGCCCAGCATGATAAACATGATCATTCTAGAGACAGTGGGGGGGGGAGGGGGAGAAGAGGCCAGTGAGCAGTTCAGAAAGTTGAACACAACAAATTTAATAGAATAATCGCATGTAACTTCATCACTTATGTCCACATCATTATTAGATTCAACTGTTTAACCTTCGTCAGGCTGCATAATTTTACAATGTTAACAGGCTGCAGAGGTACAATTGTACCTTCATATATACCTCCACTGTGGGAAGACTTTCTCCTTTACTTGGTTTCAGAAACTAAAGTTCATTCAGCTACAAATGTTATGCCGATATCTATTGGCCAGTGTTGTTACTGCTCACTTATGTTGCTGTCAATTAAGTTGATTCAAACTGGAAGTGGCTTCTACTTCTCTTCCTGCCTCCCTCCTCTCAGTAGCCATTTTGCTGTTCATCTCATTGCTGTGAGCACACACATTTCTAGGCTTGTGAAGTCTTCAATTTATTGGAAAGGTAGGAAAGTCTCACAGCATCTAACAGCCAGTTATACCTTCATTCGCCTTATGTGGGGACAGAACAGTCAGAAATTGTCTTTGAGCCTGGACTTGGCTTACATATATTTTGTATGAAACTTATCACTATAGGTATGATTTTTATATGAAAAATGGATAATAATTAGTATCTACATATTGTTTTACGATGTTTTACTTATATTCAGCACAAAATAAAGATGGTGGCTCTGTTACAATTTTCCTATTGGTCGAAAAAACAGACTAGAAAGTCTTGTGTGGTTTGTGTGAAACCCATTTGCGATGAACACTCGGTAGCAAAGACAACATGCATTACTTGCGAAGAAAATCAATAAAAAAAGTTTCTTACATTTTCTTTTATAATGTAAATGAACAGTATACAGTTTAATAATAAAATAGCATTATCATTAAGAAAAATATTATTCTTTTTTCCTTGCATTATCTTCATTCAAAATATATGAGGGTACATTTGTACCTATGCAGCTTGTTATGGATGCAAAAATATCTCAACCCCTTATCTCGGAAGGGGGTGGAGATATTTTATTGATATTTGGCCAATATATTCTGGACCAAAACTGCAGAGATGTCACGAAATTTCAGCCCTCTACGGCTTTTCGAAAAAAAGTTATTGCAATTTTAAAACGGAATAGTTATAATTGTACCTACTCAGCCGGACGAAGGTTAAAGTCATATCCAAAAGTTTTGATATTGACACAAATTTTTGTTTTCACAAAGTTTGCTGCTTCAATATTTTTAAATCTGTTAGTCAGATTGTTTTATGGTTACTGGAGTACAATTATAAGCATTTAATAAGTTTGACACTTTTATTGACAAAATATATCAAGTTTATGTAAAGATGCTCAGTATTAGTGTCTGGGCCAAATCCTGACTGATGACAACAACCCATTCTTGTTTAATCAGTACTTGGAGTTTATCATAATTTCTGTTTTTTTCTTTGTTGATCCCTTTTTGAGGATTGACAACAGGTTCTCAATGATAGTAAGATCTAAGGAGTTTCTTTGCCAAGGACCCAAAATGTCATTGTTTTGTTCACCGAGCAACTTAGTTATCACTTTTGCCTTGTGACATGGTGCTCCATGCTGGAAAAAGAATTGTTTAACTCCCAATTTGCTGGAGTTGTAGTTTAACAACAGCTTGCATATCACAGGCGTACAGTACAGCAAAGATATACATAGGTAGGAAGAGACAAGTAGACAGACATTTAGGGCAGTATGCTAGGTATACCATTATTACATTTACTGAAATATTGTTTGTTGATCTGTTTCATCAAATTCCACCTACCATACACAGCTGGTGCCAAAAAGAAAAAACATATTCATAATACAGTAAAAAATCCTTTGTATATCCAATCCAAATAAATCCCAAGAGCAATAATTTATCTCGTTACCTGCTACTGATGAGTATGATGTTTTACAGGAGAGATTTGTAGATAGGCAGCTACTATTTGCTGATATTCAAAAGCAGCATTACAAAATCATTTCCCCTTATCAGCACATAGTAGTTTTGATATAGACGTACCTAACATCAATATCCTCTCTATATTTACCTTGTGTTACTTATTTGTTAACATTAAAATCGGCATAACAGATGGCAGCCATGCCAAAGCTTAAAGGTATGATCTAAGCTCGTTTTATGGCGGCTACAGACTCAAAGAATGTAGGGCTGTGCAGGTTCTAGTAAATATAGTTTCATTGACAGCAATCATAAAGATAAAAAAGTACTAAGTCATCATCCTGCCGGCATCCTAATAACCTGCTGCTACCTCCACATCCTCACGGTACATCCACATGACAGAAAAAAATCTGTTGCAGATACTGTCCCAAATTTTATGGAGGATTCACTGAAAAATCTGCAAGTATCACATGGGTTTTGTTGCGGATTTTATGGCCTTTTTACCATGAATGTCACCCCTATGCATTACAAAAGGTGAAATCCACAGTGAAAATTCACATATAGAATAGACATGCTGTAGATTTCAAATTCACAGCTCATGTCGATTTACACAAGGATTGTTTTTCAGCGTTGATGAGATTTGATAAAGTCTCATATGCTCTCCCCTATACTCCTCCCTGGGGCTCAAAAGTTGCTCTGGGATCCCTAGGACTCTGGTTACTGCCCTTGTTTTCATTTTACACTGCATAGTATCCCATTTTACCCCACTCGGTCCCATTCCTAAACTGTGCACTTATAGTATGTCTTTATAAAATAGCACTTTAGTGTAGCCTACTAATCTAGACAACAGGTCTAGTATGCATTTTGGAATTACTATTAAATGGAGCCTGTCATGTAAAATAAAGCTGTTAACCAGCAGTAAGTTCACACACCGTGAGGGCTGACGTCATTAAGGTTACCGCAGTTCATTGGCTGTGAACTGCCATAAAATTGCTGACGTCACTGATTGTCACAGCAGCTGGATTTACACGCTACTCTCAGTGTGTTCTGGCATCCATGAGTGGTGAATGGTCAAGATACTGATGTCACCACTCATCACAGTCTCCAGATGTAGCAGAATCAGGGATCATTGTGGGACATCCATATTATGGATTTATGGCTGACCCCTTTGGATTATTTTATTTTTGGTATTAAATGGGTAAAAGAGGGTAATAGTCGGGACTTTTCTGTGTGAGTGTTTCTTTCTTTTGACTATGGGGCTAGTAACGGGTGTGTCTCATAGACACCTCTCCATTACTAACCCATAGACTTGATGTCAGCAGACATTACACAGCCGACATCAACCCCAAAACCATTATCCTCATTGCCAACGCACCAAGACAATTGGGAAGAACCGAGGCTAAGTGCCATAATTGGTGCATCAAATGGATGCGCCATTTCTAGGGCAGCTGAGGCCTGGTGTTATAAGTATGGGAAGGGGCCAATATCTATGGCCCCATTCCACCCTATTAATATAGGGTTGTCTGCTTAACCTTTGCTGGCTATTAAAAATTGGGGGGAACACGTCATTTTTCTGGGTCCCATTTTTTTTAATACCCATTAAAGGCTACGTGGACAGCTGTGAGCTGATATTAATAGGCTGCGACTATCCATGGATATTGTTCCCTTCCCAGAATAATAACTCCAGCTTACAGCTGGTTATTAAAAATAAGGGGCACCCCACGCCATGTTTTTCATTTATTTTTTATATTAGCTAAATACATGTACAGTAAACTATACACGCACTGTACTAATTATATAGCTCACTGACATTTCTATCTATTCTATCTATATATCTATTCTATCTATTCTGATGGCGCAGCCTGTGAATTTACTGTACTGATGAAATATTGTGTTTCCCTTGAGATAGGTACATAAAAATCGGAAGGCACAAGCATTGTCAATGTGCCGTGTGATTTTTTTCTAGAACACATTGACTTGCATTGTTGAGTCTCGGCCGTTTCACGTGGCCATAAGCATTTCATCATCCCAATTCAAGGTGAGGAAAAACTCTCAGATGAACACTGCCTCATTGAATAACATCTGTGTGAGTGCAATGCATTTTTTTCTCACATAGTCGCTGATTTTAGACACAGATGTGAGTGAACCCTTCGAGCCGGCTGTCAGACAATGCTGGAGGCATGGTTACAGCTGCCGCTCTCTATTCACTGAGCGCTGATAGAAACCATGCTGGCCCACTCCAATAACTGAAAGAGCAAGCCTGCCAGGAGAAATAAAGTCCATTTCTCCCGGCAGTGGTACTCTCAATGTGAGCACCGCATGGTGTTAGAATGCAATTAGGCTGCAGAATAACCCCATATCTGCAGATTAATAGGATTATTTTACATTACAGGTTACCTTTAAATTACACAAATGTTTTTTCCCTCTATCTTTCCCTATTAGGCAGGGCCATATTTGTTAAAGAGACCCTCATCTAGAGAAGAATGTATTGGGTGCAGCACCTCCTTGATTGTTTTTTCAGATTAATGATTTTTTTATTACAAATATGGACCTGCCTCCTTTTAATAGCAATCTATATTTTCCCAGGGGATATCTCCTATTCCACATAATGTCAGTTTGGTTTTGTCGGAAGATGACAAAGTGTAGCTTACAGCAGTGTACATCCTGTAAATGTGATGTACACTTTGATCAGCCATAATCCACAAGGGCACAAACATGTTTTACATTAGTGAGGAGGAAGAGCGGGCTGCGGATACCTGCTTGCTGGGCCTGGAACTGTTAAGGCTGCGTCCACTGTTTCTCTGGTGAAGAAAAGAGGAGCCTGACCAACCTGATAACCCGGGGAGGTGGGGTTACTTAAAAAGAAAAGCGCGCACAGCAGCAGGGAGTTTGGCGCCAGCCCGAAGCAGCGTGTAGTCAGGTGAGCAGCGCGCTCTGTCCCCTGAGTACCGGTGCCACGACAGGCCACCTGGGTTGGGCCCCACCATCTGCAGACGGACCGCTGTGCTGAGAGGTGCCATGCGCTCAGTGACTGCCAGAGATAGAGGTGCCGTGCACTCTGTAACCACCATAAAGAGAGCTGCTGTGTGTTCTGCAGTAGCTGGAGGGAGTAGCATGTTGCGCTCAATGACTGAGTACCGCGCATGTGAGAAGGCAGGAGAACCTAGTCCCAGACGGACTCTTGCGGCCTCCATTGCCACTTGCTCCGCAACCGTTTCCGTCGAATTCCAAAAGTGCTGCGGCCTTGTTTGCAGCAGCCGCACGTGTTTATGGACTGTGGCCAGCGATTGATTGGAACGAATTTCATCTTACAACAGGACAATGACCCAAAGCACATCTCCAAATTATGCAAGAACTATTTAGGGAACAAGCAGGCAGCTGGTATTCTACCTGTAATGGAGTGGCCAGAGCAGTCACCAGATCTCAACCCCATTGAGCTGTTGTGGGAGCAGCTTGACCGTATGGTACGCAAAAAATGCCAATAAAGCCAAACTAACCTGTGGTAGGGGCTTCTGGAAGCATGGGGTGAAATTTCTCCAGATTATCTCAGCAAATTAACTGCTAGAATGCCGAAGGTCTGCAATGCTGTAATTGCTGCAAAGGGAGCATTCTTTGACGAAAGCAAAGTTTGGAGGAGAAAATTATTATTTCAAATAAAACTCTTTATTTTGAATCTCGTCAATGTCTGGACTATATTTTTAATTCATTTGGCAACTCATTTGATTAATAAAAGTATGAGTTTTCATGGAAAACACAAAATTGTCTGGGTGACCCTAAACTTTTGAACAGCAGTGTATATCTTCCCTTGCAGCGTCCAATCATTGGGGCAGTGCTGGGAGCGATTACAGTCATTAGCTGAAGAGCAGGCTGTCAATCAAAGTGACAGAGTAATTACAGTCACTGTATAGTGTGTGGCAACTGTAACCACTCCCTGCATCTCCCTGATTTTAGTGCTATGTACCTTCAAATCAACCTTCTGCAGGTGAATAATGGTTTTGGACATGGAAGGTTCCCTTTAAGTCCTTAATGAGGTTGTCTGGCTTTAGCGACACTGCACGCTGAGAGGACTCCCCAGTGTCGGGTGGGTGTGTGTGTGACGTCAAGTATGTGATTTGCATGCATGCACGTGGCGGCTAGAAGTGCGAGACCAGTCTAGTCGGAATGTGGCCGGCAGTAAACAAATCACATACTTGCGGTTACATGTCTGCCCAGGATTCACTATAGATTGACTGCAGTGAGGATCCACTATAGATTGACTGCAGACTTGTACCCTAAGGCCAGACAACCCCTTTAAGGGTTTAGCAATTCTCATTTTTGTACTTTAATTTTTTCTGCTCCTGCTTCCAAGAGCCATAACGTTTTATTTTTTCATTAACATAGCCATAATATGATAACTTGTTTTTTGCACGAGTTGTAGTTTTGAATAACACCAATTATTTTGCAATGTAATATGCTAAAAAAAATGAAATAAAAAAGAATTGTGGTCAAAAGAAAACAGAAATTCCAATATTGCGTTTTTGTTTGGTCTTTACCGCATTCATTGTGAGGTAAAAAAGACCTAGCAATATGATTCTTCATGTCAGTATGATAACAGTGACAGCACTTATATACCTACTACTTTTATATTTTAGTTTAAAAAATAAATGAGAACTTTGCAAAAAAAACTTGGTTTGTGTTGCCATTATTTTAGAATCCGTGACTTTCTTTATTCTTCCATCAATGAAGCTGTGTGAGGGATTATTTTTTACTTGTCGAACTTTACTTTTTGATTCATACCATTTTAGTCTTATGTTTCAATCTCTTTTTATTGCATTATTTTGGAGAATTACAGCGATTAAAAAACAGCTATTTTTTTCATTTTTTTCTCACATTATGGGATAAATATTTTGATATTTTATTCGTTTTGGCAATTATGCAGATGGCAATACTAAATTTGTTAATTTACTTTTCACTTTTTACAAATTTAATTTGAGGAAAAAGGAGCTGATTTCCACTTTTTATATTTAAAAAAAAATATGTTTTAATAGTTTTCATGTTTGTAATTAGTCCTGTTAACTGACTAGAAACTGTAATTTCTTGATTGCCTATTCAATTCATTGTAATGCCAAAGCATTGCAATGCATTTTTTAAATTGATAATTTCGTATGAAACCTTGCAACAAAGGAGTGCCAACATGGCAGACACGGGAGACTTCAGTAGGCCCCCAGCTGCCATGATTGGCACTCAGTGATCATGTTGCTTGAGGTACTGACGCCCATCAGAAATGGCAGCATCTTTGTTGAAGACTTTTATATACTGCTGTAACAGCAGCATTTGAGAGGATAAACTGATTTAATCTAATTTTAGCTATTTAGTTATTGTCGGGTGCCAGCTATGTAGCAATTGTTTTTCATGAAGCATGCTCAGCTTCTGAGCCTGCTCCATATAGTGATAGTGCCCTGACTACATGTATGGCAGCTGTCTCACAGAGGACAACCCCTTTGACATACCTCCCAACCATCCCGGATCCAGCGGGACTGTCCCGATTTTGACAGCCAGCCCCGCGATCCCGGGCGGGACATTAGTTGTCCCACACTGGTTGGGAGGTGTATATATCACCCGGTCAGCTCCCTGAGCCCCTGCACCCGCACACCACATATTGGCTCCTCTGTGCGCACAGGACCTGTGATGAAGTCACAGGATGGGAGGAGTCAGGTGGTCACATGATCAGGAGGACCTCTCCATGTACAGGACTCTGCTGGTTGTCATGGCGCTGGAGGAAGGTATTAGTAAGCGTATGTGTGAGGTCATGAGGTGTTTACAGTGTGGATGTAACAGAGCCGTGTGTGTACGAGGTGTATGGATCGGAGCAGCGTGTGAAAGGTGTATGGAGTGGAGTCGTGTGTGTAAGAGGTGTACGGAGCGGAGCCTCATGTGTACGAGGTGTGCGGAGCAGAGCCATGTGTGTACAAGGTATACGGAGTGGAGCAGCGTGTGCAATGTGTATGGAGCGGAGCCGTGTGTGTACGAGGTGTATGGAGCTGAGCCGTGTGTGTACGAGGTGTATGGAGCGGAGCCGTGTGTGTACGAGGTGTATGGAGCGGAGCCGTGTGTGTATGAGGTGTATGGAGAGGAGCCGTGTGTGTATAAGGTGTATGGAGCAGAGCCGTGTGTGTACGAAGTGTACGGAGCGGAGCCGTGTGTGTATGAGATGTATGGAGAGGAGACGTGTGTGTATGAGGTGTACGGAGCGGAGCCGTGTGTGTATAAGGTGTATGGAGCGGAGCCGTGTGTGTACGAAGTGTACGGATTGGAGCCGTGTGTGTACGAGGTGTACGGAGTGGAGCCGTGTGTGTATGAGGTGTACGGAGTGGAGCCGTGTGTGTATGAGGTGTACGGAGTGGAGCCGTGTGTGTATGAGGTGTACGGAGTGGAGCCGTGTGTGTATGAGGTGTACGGAGCGGAGCCGTGTGTGTATGAGGTGTACGGAGCGGAGCTGTGTGTGTACGAGGTGTACGGAGCGAAGCCGTGTGTGTACGAAGTCTATGGAGTGGAGCCGTGTGTGTACGAGGTGTATGGGGAGGAGCCGTGTGTGTATGAGGTGTACAGAGCGGAGCCGTGTGTGTACGAGGTGTACGGAGCGGAGCCGCATGTGCAAGGTGTATGGATCGGAGTCGCATGTGTATGAGGTGTACGGAGCGGACACTGGCTGTGTCGGATCGGAGCAGATATTGCTCCTCGCTCTGACACTGACTGGCACAGGAGGCACAGGAGGTCTTTATCAGTGGTGTATCACAGCTGCAGTGACGTGAGCAGTCAGCGGCGCAGCTGGATGACACCATTCAGCGCCGTGGGAGTGGAAACTGCCGGCTGCTGCGAGGGAGCGCGGTGAAAGGTGTGTGTGTGTAGTGATGGAGAAGACAATGATGGGGGGTGGAGTAACCATGTGTGGCCATTATACTGCACCAAGCATTGTGTGGGGCCATTATACTGTATGGAGCATCGTGAGGGGCCATTATACTGTACCCAGCATTATGTGTGGCCATTATACTGTACCCAGCATCGTGTGGGGCTATTATACTGTACAAAGCATCATGTGGGGCCATTATACTGTATGGACCATCACGTGGGGCAAGTATACTGTACGCAGCATCATGTGGGGCCATTATACAGTATGGAGCATAATGTGGCAATTATACAGTATGGAGCATCATGTGTGGCCATTATACAGTATGGAGCGTCATGTGTGGCCATATTTTTTTTTGTTTATAATTATTGTTTATGAAACATTGTGATCAGAAGTGCTAAATGGGTGTGGTTGGGGCGTGACTAGTTGTGAAATGGGTGTGACCAGAGGTGTGGCCTAAAATTTGCCGCGACGCGCTGCGCACGCCGCTGACTTTGTCCCTCTTTCCCTTCATCGAAAGTTGGGAGGTATGCCTTTGAGTATGCAGCCACTGGGATCTAGCAACAGCTTCTGCAGGGAAAATGTATTATTACATGGCAACCATCCAGATGAATGACTGAACATGTAATACAAGGCTTGGATCAACCAGAAAAGAAGCTGTTTATACAGAATGGCTTTCTATTATGGCTCATGCATGAGGGTCAAAAAAGTTCCCCCTTTACCATATGCCCTGATAATTCAAATAAAAAATGACAAATACATACAGATTTATTCTGCTTTTGTTTTAGGAAATAAGAGACCTCACCTTTTCTCATTATGCTGTGCCTGGCTGTAAGACAACTGGCTATAGAAGGAGCCTCTCCACGCCACTCAGTATCAGCCCATTAGGGCTCATACTCACCTGCGAGAAACTCGGATGAGTCTCGCACGTCAATACCCGGCACAGAGGAGCGGAGCGTGCGGCTGCATGTTTTCCTATGCGGCTGCATGCTCCGATCTGAGTGCAGGGTATTAACATGCAAGACTCATCCGAGTTTCTCGCAGGTAAGTATGAGCCATTAACAGTCGAGATGGAAGAAGATGGAAGGACAAAATTTAGATCTGTTTTTTTTTCTGCAAGATTTGTACAGTTTCTACTTACTGTCTACTGTTTCAGGACCATGCAGAAAACCCGTCAGACTAACAAAACACGTAAGCGGTTTATCTTCCAATAAGTTAGTGTTTATTTCTTAGTTAAGTAAATCTCTGTAATACATAAAAATATCCAATATTTTGGGGTTTTGGAGTTTTCTAATTATAAGGATATTATGAATTTTGCAAGAAAAAAAGTGCATCTACTATATAATTGTCTAAGGGTCACTTCTTTCTTTCTGTCTGTCCTTCTGTCTTTCTTTCTGTCACGGAAATCCCAAGTCGCTGATTGGTCGTGGCAAAACGGCCACGACCAATCAGCGACGGCCACAGTCCGGCGGCAAAATGGCCGCTCCCTACTCCCTTGCAGTCAGTGCCCGCTCCATACTCCCCCCCAGTCAGCGCTCACACAGGGTTAATGGCTGCGATACACCGAGTTATGCCGCAGTGTAATGCACTTCGTTAAAGCTGCTATTAACCTTGTGAGACCAACTTTTTACTATTGATGCTGCCTATGCGGCATCAATAGTAAAAAGATCTAATGTTAAAAATAATAATTAAAAAAATCATTATAAACTCACCTTCCGTGGGCCCCGGATCCAGCCGAGGCATTTCCCGCTCCTCACGCTGCTCCGGTGACCGGTCCATGCATTGTGGTCTCGCGAGATGATGATGTATCGGTCTCGTGAGACCGCTACGTCATCATCTCGCGAGACCGCAATGTACTCTTTGGACCGGAGCGTCACGAGGAGCATCGGTAAACGCCTCGGCTGGATTCGGGGGGGCCGACAGAGGGTGAGTATATCACTATTTTTTATTTTAATTCTTTTTTTAACAGGGATATGGGGCCCACATTGCTATATACTACGTGGGCTGTGTTAGATACTACGTGGGCAGTGTTATATACTACATCTCTGTGCTATATACTATATGGGCTGTGCTATATACTTCGTGGCTGTGGTATATATTACGTGGCTGGGCAATATACTACATCGCTGTGCTCTATACTACATGGCCTGTGTTATATAATGCATGGGCTGTGTTATATACTATGTCTCTGTGCTATATACTACGTGGCTGGGCAATATACTACGTGGCTGGGCAATATACTACGTGGCTGGGCAATATACTACGTGGCTGTAAACTACATACATATTCTCGAATACCCGATGCGTTAGAATCGGGCCACCATCTAGTGGATAATAATGGTGTGATATGCTAATCAGTTGCTACACTGAGTAACAACAATGTAGCAGGAAAAAACAAAACTTCCAGATTTCCTTGGCACAAAGGAAGTAAAACTAGCAATAACTGATTATATCTAATAGTACACAGATGGTAACAATATGTTGCAACATAACGTCACTATTTGTACTCTTTTACAGATAAACTATGGTAGATAACTGTTTTAACATTTTATTTTACTACTTAAAAAGTAATTGTGAAAAATACAGCTGGCAATATACGTTATACATAAATGTTTTCACTAATGCTGAAAGATAAACCAGAGACTGCACATAAGTGTGTAACCCCTTTCTCATGTACAGCACCATGGAATTTATGGTGCTATATAAATAAATAATAATAATAGCAAGTCAGAATAATAGTTTTCATTTACTCAGCTTTAAAAAAAAACATGAAAAAATGATGACTCTGCTCATCTGTCCATTCTATACAGCAAAGCAAGGAGGCTGGAGAAGATAGGAAATGACAGACTATTGTTATTGATCTGGTTGCCGATGTAAAAGCTGAAATATTTAAAGTTTTTTTAATGTAAAAAAAAGAGCATAAATTACCACAATTAAAAAGAAGTTTGTAATAAAAACCTAATAAAACAATATGTCATTGGAATCTCAATGGAAATTGTTTGATACATAAATCAAAGATTCTGAGTTAGGTGTAAGCATCTTAACTCCTTCTTGCCAGGGTGGTAATCTGTTTTTGAGCCTTAGTTTATCCTTTTCTTTTTCCAAGAGCCTTTATTTCTTTCGACACAGCTGTATTAGGTCTTGGCTATTGCGGGATGAGTTATAGTTTTGAAGTACAGTAAAACATTCATTTTACCATTCAATGTACCGCAAAATAGAAAAAAAAATTCCAAGTGTAGTGAAATTCCAATTCTCCAGTTGATCTTTGTATTTTGTTTATACGCCGTTCATTGTGCCATAAAAATGACCAGGGTGCATTATTCTCCATTTCGGTATGATTATGAAAATTCCATAGTTTTATAGTTTTTTCTTATATTTAAATGGAGAAAAAAAGGAAATTTCATTAAAAAAATTATAAAATTTTGCTTGTGTCACCATTTTCCAAGACTAGTAATATTTTCATTTTTACATTGATGAAGATGTGTAAGGGCTTCTTTATTGCATGGTGAGCTGACATTTTTATTGATGCCATATTTGGGTAATTAAGGCATTTTGATTGTTTATTGGCTTATTGCATTTGTTGGGTGTTGTTGCAGCACCTGAAAAACTGCAAGTCTCACATTTTTAGCATTTTGGCATTTACAGATCTTGTTAAGTAATTTTATATTTTGATAGATAAGAAGCCACACCACAGCTTTACTCTGCTCGCTGCTGTGAATGACAGGCGATGGCTGCGCAACACAGCCATCTTCTGCTATTTATGAATCAAGCTTAGTTACTGAGCCTGCATCATACATGGGGACCTGACATGTACTGTATCATTAAGTTATATGTTGTGAAGAGGTTAAAGTAAGAATAAGCACAGAAAAAAAAAATTCCAGCTCTTAACCCTTAATCCTGCCCCTTCCCCACGAATAGCTGTGTGTGCACCACATTGACTATATGTAAACAGTGTACTGAAGAAAAATAGCACTAGGGTACTAAATTGCATATTCTGAAATATGTGGTATCAGAATCGCAACTTAAAAAAATAAACACATGATTTTGTAAAGTTCTGTTGTGAGGTGAAAATGTCATTTGTGTCTACATGTGGCTATCCAATCAGAGGCAGACACTGACAGTGAAGGGACCTTTTGCAGGACTGATATTTGGCCTTCTCACCTCTCTCTGTCGGTCCACCCATGCACATTTACATGCATATTCATATTATGCACAATATAATAAAATATGCACATACTAATGCATCATCATACACATACATTTGTACATTACCCATGCATATAAATAGCACAGACATGCACACAAGCATAAAAAGTACAACACTGGCCAGTTTTTACCATCGTATTATTTCCTCCGCTTTTAAAAAAAATGCAATACAGATCAATAGAGTCTTTTTATTCAGAGTTAATTTTTATGGTCTTTACCAATGGGAAGTGTCATAATCGGTGCAAAATTTTGACCTGGGCCCCCACCTGCATGTTGGTCAGATGTATTGGTCCTTGCAGCATTCTTTATCCTATAAAGACATACCGTAAATGTTTTTTCCATATGTAATAATGTCCCCATCCTGGCTCCTTCTTGTAATGATCTCCCTCATCCAGGGCCCCATCCTGGTATAATATCCCCATTCTGGTATAATCTCACCCATCCTGGTATAATGTCCCCATCCTGGCATAATGGTCTATCTGGTATAATGTCCACCACCCTGGTAAAATGTCCCCATTATGGAATAATGTCTCCATTCTGGTATAATGTCCCTCATTCTGGTATAATGTACCCATGCTGGTATAATGTTCTCCATCCTGGTATAATATCCCCATCCTGGTATAATACCCTCAAATCTGGTATAATGTTTCCCATTCTGGTATAAAGTCACCCATCCTTTTATAATGTTCCATTCTGGTATAATGTCCCCCATCCTGGTATAATGTCCCCCATCCTGGTATAATGTCCCCATTCTGGAATAATGTCTCCATTCTGGCATAATGTCACTCATTTTGGTATAATGTAGCCATGCCGTTATAATATCCCCCATCCTGGTATCATACCCCCAAATTTGGTATAATGTTCCCCATTCTGGTATATTGTCACCCATCCTGGTATAATGTTCCCATCCTGTTATGTCCCAGATCCTGGTATCATTCTCCCCAAATCTAGTATAATGTCACCATTATGGTATAATGTCTCTCATTCTGGTATAATATACCCATGCTGGTATAATGTTCCCCATCCTGGTATAATGTCCCCCATCCTGGTATCATACCCCCAAATCTGGTATAATGTCACCAATCCTGGTATAATGTCCCCATCTTTGTATAAAGTCCCCCATCCTGATATAATGGCACCATTCTGGAATAATGTCTTAATTCTGGTATAATATCCCTCCCTCTGGTATAATGCACTCATGCTTTTATAATGTTCCCGATGCTGGTAAAATGTCCTCCATCCTGGTATAATATCCCCAATTCTGGTATAATGTCCCCCACCCTGGCATAATATCCCCAATTCTGCTATAATGTCCCTCATGCTGGGCCCTTTCCATTCTTCTCCAGCACATTTAGAAAAATCCCGAATTATTCTACTCACCTTCCCCCATTCCCTTGTTGCGCGTCATCCTCTTCTGTAGCTGGCGCATGAGCTACCTGCTGACTTCGGTGTGCGGGTACGAGCAGTACATGATGTCACTTCCATGTGCAGCATGTCAACTGTCTGTTGTTGGCACAGGAATCCGGCGGGTATTGGCGCTGCCATACATTTTACCTGACTGTGCGTCTGAGGACACGCATCTGGTGAAATTGTCGAATGAACTGGCATATTCCCATGATCCAGAGTTCAGCGCAGGTTAGGCTGTGAGGTAGCGCAGCATCAGTGATGTCACCGCTAGTCACTGAAGCTCCGCTCCCAGCATCTCCTCATTCACCAGTAGTTTTCAGCCAGGACGGTTGCATCTTGGCACAGTCCTGGTTGAAAACTGTATATTCCCCAGATATGGATTACTGAGTGGGACAAAACGATGGACAGGTATGGGTAGATTGTTGCTTTATTATTTTATTTTTATTACAGGAGATTGAGGGCGTCGCATGGATTAGGAGTAACAATAAAATGGGAAAACTGTGTTGTATTTTATTTCATTCAAATACTTTATTCTGACTGTGTCTTTATTTAACATGTAACAACTATAGGATTAGTAATGGATAGGTGTCTTATTGACACCTCTCCATTACTAAGCCATGGGCTTGATGTCACCTTACAATACAATATTAATATCAGCCTCCAGGTGCTGGCTTTCCCTCTGCTGGTTCTGAAAATTGGGCGGGAGCCCATGCCATTTTTTTCCCCAGTAATAATCTTTTATTAATTACATACATGTCCCAAAATTTGCACACACATACTACTAATTGGATTGGTCATTGACATCTATATATCTACCTATTCTGCATCTATTTACTGTACGTAAACCTGTCGGTTCCTGCAGTGATTTTACAGAAGCCGGCAAATGAATTACCAGCTATACTTCTATCTATCTTTCTGTGCAAAATAAATACATATATATATAGTATGTGTGTGTGTTACTGACGTGTGTGTGTATATATAAAATATATATATATATGTGTGTGTATTCTATGTGTATATTTCTATTCTATCTATTCTATTCTAACCTCTTTGTGATTATACTGTACGCGGCAGATCATTTGCCGGCTTTTAAGCTATCTATCTATCTATCTATCTATCTATCTATCTACCGTATCTATCTATCTATCTGTGTTTTAAGACGATGTGTAAGTGACAGAGAACTGCTGTATGTAAAAGCTCGTATTAAAATCGCATTGCATATGGATTGCATACCGATGTCATATGGATACATAGATGTGAGGGAATCGCATCATCGCTTTGCAAATGGATTAAACACAGATGACCATGCGGAGAACACTCGTGCGACTCTCAGCCGAGAGAATCGGACCAATTTTTAATACGTTAAGTGTGACTCCGACCTAAGTGGTAATAACTCTGGAACGCTTCAACGGATCCCACTGATTCTGAGACGGTTTTTTCGTGACATATTGTACTTCATGCTAGTGGTAAAATTTGTTTGATATGACTTGTGTTTATTTGTGAAAATATCAGAACTTTGGCGAAAATTTTGTAATTTTCAAACGTTAACTTTTTTTCCCTTAAACCAGAAAGTTATGTCACACAAAATAGTTAATAACATTTACCACATATCTACTTTACATCTGCATAATTTTTGAAACATAATTATTTTTTTTAGGAATTTAGAGGTGTGAGAAGCTAGGCTCGGACTTGTTCCAGCATGGAGCACCGGTACGTCGATCTTGTTGTATTTATTAGAGATTTGCTTGCTCGGCAGTTTAAGATGCACAAATCTCTCCTGGGAAGTGTTCATCCTCAAAAATCATTGCTTCCATTCAGTGACAATAAGCAGAGGAAGATGTGCAGGCTGGATCTCATGTGTACATGAGGCCTACATTACCATTTCTGTCCTGCATCTGGTGGTGGTATTGGTGACTTTGTTCCTCTCTGCAGGGCTCAGCTCTATTACACAACCTTGCAGACAGGCAGGAAACTGGGCTTTTGGAGCATTCATTATTCTTTGAGCTAAAAGCAAATGTTTAAGGGGGAGAGTGTGAACATTTCTGCCCATCCAGGGGACTGATCCCATGAGAGGGAGAACAATAAGCCAAATGTTTAGTGAGGCAGTGAGTACAGTGACGCCAAGGCGCGAGGTTTAATTGGTGAGGTCCTGGTACCTCTGTATGGAAGGCCTATGGAGATTGGAGATGGGTTGCCGGATGAAGCTTGATACATGTGCTACGGTCATGTTATCTATTGTCTGGTTGTAAAGAACTATCTTAAGGACTGTTGTTGCTGGCGGGAACTTGATACACATGCCATGTTTGTGATATCTATCGTCTGGATGTGAGGAACTATTTTAAGGACTGTTGTTACTAGTTGGATCAGGAGACATGTGCTACAGTCATGGTATAGAGCATGGACTGTGACTGCAGACTATACTGGTGGAAGATACAAAAGCTGTGGGCCAACCAAAAGACAGTGGGTATTGCCTGGTACAGGGGCAGTGGAACTATTGGCCCCAGGATGAGATTGTGTGGTTTTGGGGACATTTCATTGTGACCATCTACCAGGAATTGCTGTAAGACCATGGATGTAATGAATAAAAATAGTTGCATTGTTAACCTGCCTAGGTGATTATTACAACCCACAACCTCATCTCTTCACAGAAGGGTTAAAAGCTGATCAGAAATTTCTTATTTTTCCACCAAAATTTACAAAACCATTTTTTTAGGGACCTCATCAGTTGAAGTCAATTTGGGGGCCTATATGACAAAAAATACCAAACTGTGACTCTATTTTAATCACTGTACCCCTTCACAGTCCTCAAAACCACATTTAAGAAGTTTATTAACACTTCAGGTGCTTCACAAGAATTAAAGCAATGTAGAAGGAAAAATGAACATTTTACCTTTTTCACAAAAATGTTACTTTAGCCCCCAATTTGTTTAATTTTTTTATAGGATAGCAGGAGAAAATTGACCAGAAACTTAGTTGTGAAATTTCTCTTGAGTACGCAGATACCCCATATATGGGAGAAAACAACTGTTTGGGTGCAGAACAGGGCTCAGAAGGGAATGAGCACCATTCACCTTTTGAAACGCAAAAATAGCTGGAATCGAGAGCGGACACCATGTCAGGTTTGGAGAGCCCCTGATGTTCCTAAATAGTGGAGACAGCCTCAAGCAACTCCATTTTGGAAACTAAACCCCTCAAGGAATTTATTCAGATCTGAGCACCTTGAACCCCCAGGTGCTTCACAGAAGTTTATAACTTAAAGTTATGAAAATAAAAAAAATCTAATTTTTCCCACAAAACTGTTCTTTTGGACCAAATTTTTTATTTTCACAAGGGTAATAGGAGAAACTGTACCCCAAAATGTGTGATGCATTTTCTCCTGAGTATGCCAATACCTCATATGTTGGGGAAAACTTTTGTTTGGGCGCATGGCAGGGCTCAGAAGGGACAAAGCACCTTTTTGCTTTTTTCAACAGAATTGTATGGAATTGAGAGTGGACTTCATGTAGCGTTAGGAGAGACCTTGATGTGCCTAAATAGTGGAAACCCCCAACCAAAGTGACCCCATTTTGGAACCTAGACCCATCTAGGAATTTTTCTAGATGTGTGGTGAGCACCTTGAGCCCACGAGTGCATCACAGAATTTTATAATGTTGAGGCAAGAAAATGAAAATTCATATTTTTCCCACAAAAATTTTGCTTTTGCCCCAAAATTTGCAATTTCACAGGGGTAACAGGAAAAAATACACTGTACAATTTGTTGTGCAATTTCTCTTGAGTGCACAGATACCCAATACATTGAAAACTACTTTTCAGGCGCAGTGCAAAGATCAGAAGGGAAGAAGCGCCATATTAGAGGTGCCAGATCAGCAGAAACCCTTATAAGTGATTTAATTTTACAAACTACACCTCTTAATTAATTAATCCACGGGATGCAGTGAGCATGTTGACACCACATGTGCCTTACAAAAATTTATACCATTGGGCAGTGAAGAAAGAATAATTACTAGTGATGAGCGAGTGTACTCGTTGCTCGGGTTTTCCCAAGCACGATCGGGTGGTCTCCGAGTATTTATGACCCCCACATGTACTCAGCCTGGCTAGTAGCTGTAAATCATTCAGCTGACGTGATGAAAACTAAATCTCCGAGCAGTCATAAATACTTGGAGACCTCCTGCGCGTGCTTGGGAAAACCCGAGCAACGAGTACACTCGCTCATCTTTACTGCTAAAATTATGTTTTAGCCCCAAATTTTTAATTTTTTATAAGGGATAATAAGAAAAAATTGACTTTTTAGTTTGTCGTGCAACTTCTCCTAAGTGAGCCAAAGCCTTACTTGTAATCGGGAATGGATGTTTTAGGTTGTTGTCATTATGATTTTAAAAGAGAAAACACAGTAGTTTGACAATAAATGGCTTCATCCAACCACTAACCATGAGTGTAGAAAATGTTTTGTTGTTATCATTCATATTTTTTGAAAAAAAGCCAGGAAAGCAAAAATTCTGCCAGGTATGTAAACCTTTGAACACAGCTGTATGAGTTGCAAAGTAAACATAGCGGCTTTTGGCACAGTACTCTCACAGATATGGGTTGCAGAGTACATACAGTGGTTTTCTGGCACAGTACTCCTACAGATATGAGTTGCAGAGTACACATAGCGGCTTTTGACACAGTACTCTCACAGATATGGGTTGCAGAGTACATACAGTGGTTTTCTGGCACAGTACTCCTACAGATAGGAGTTGCAGAGTACACATAGCGGCTTTTGACACAGTACTCTCACAGATATGGGTTGCAGAGTACACACAGTGGCTTTCTGGCACAGTACTCCCACAGATATGAGTTGCAGAGTACACATAGCAGCTTTTGACACAGTACTCTCACAGATATGGGTTGCAGAGTACACACAGTGGCTTTCTGGCACAGTACTTCCACAGATATGAGTTGCAGAGTACACATAGCAGCTTTTGACAGAGTACTCTCACAGATATGGGTTGCAGAGTACACACAGTGGTTTTCTGGCACAGTACTCCCACAGATATGAGTTGCAGAGTACACATAGTGTCTTTTGCATAGTATTTCCACAGATATGAGTTGCAGAGTACACACCGCAGTTTTTTGGCACAGTACTCCCACACATATGGGTTGCAGAGTAAACACAGCGGCTTTTTTTGCAGAATATGCAGTCAGAATCTGTTGCTCACTCCACCCGTGTCCTATCCCTGCACTAGTAAGAGCAGAATAATTCTGCAATCGTGATCCAGCCTTTATACAGGCAAGTCTGTCATGGCTGTGATGGCTCCGGAAGTGCCCACATTCTAACAGCTTGTTGATTGACTGCTGCAGCCTTTCAACAAGCTTTATTAGAATGACATGTAGGATATCTGCGGAGACACCATCACGTGTTTCTCAACGCAAGCAGTGAATAGCCAGACCTTTCCCCGGGAAGGAACAACCACGGGAAGGGCAGCATCCAATAAAGGAATCATCCAATACAGGAAAACCACCTATGTCAAGCATGGTATCTATCCACAGACAGCTGTTTCGGGGTGTTTGCCCCTCATCAGTGTGGAGTAGGAATCTGGCTATTAGGAGCAGTGCCTAGTAAAAGGCTGTAAAGGAACAGATGATTGGCCTCGGGGAGACCAAAACATCCAACACCGCGGAGACACCATCACGTGTTTCTCAACGCAGTGATCCAGAACACTGCCCCCATCCCTTATGGGAAATATGCAAATGCATGTAGGATATCTGCGGAGACACCATCACGTGTTTCTCAACGCAGTGAATAGCCAGACCTTTCCCCGGGAAGGAACAACCACGGGAAGGGCAGCATCCAATAAAGGAATCATCCAATACAGGAAAACCACCTATGCCAAGCATGGTATCCATCCACAGACAGCTGTTTCGGGGTATTTGCCCCTCATCAGTGTGGAGTAGGAATCTGGCTATTAGGAGCAGTGCCTAGTAAAAGGCTGTAAAGGAACAGATGATTGGCCTCGGGGAGACCAAAACATCCAACACCGCGGAGACACCATCACGTGTTTCTCAACGCAGTGATCCAGAACACTGCCCCCATCCCTTATGGGAAATATGCAAATGCATGTAGGATATCTGCGGAGACACCATCACGTGTTTCTCAATGCAAGCAGTGAATAGCCAGACCTTTCCCCGGGAAGGAACAACCACGGGAAGGGCAGCATCCAATAAAGGAATCATCCAATACAGGAAAACCACCTATGCCAAGCATGGTATCCATCCACAGACAGCTGTTTCGGGGTGTTTGCCCCTCATCAGTGTGGAGTAGGAATCTGGCTATTAGGAGCAGTGCCTAGTAAAAGGCTGTAAAGGAACAGATGATTGGCCTCGGGGAGACCAAAACATCCAACACCGCGGAGACACCATCACGTGTTTCTCAACGCAGTGATCCAGAACACTGCCCCCATCCCTTATGGGAAATATGCAAATGCATGTAGGATATCTGCGGAGACACCATCACGTGTTTCTCAACGCAGTGAATAGCCAGACCTTTCCCCGGGAAGGAACAACCACGGGAAGGGCAGCATCCAATAAAGGAATCATCCAATACAGGAAAACCACCTATGCCAAGCATGGTATCCATCCACAGACAGCTGTTTCGGGGTGTTTGCCCCTCATCAGTGTGGAGTAGGAATCTGGCTATTTGGAGCAGTGCCTAGTAAAAGGCTGTAAAGGAACAGATGATTTGCCTCGGGGAGACCAAAACATCCAACACCGCGGAGACACCATCACGTGTTTCTCAACGCAGTGATCCAGAACACTGCCCCCATCCCTTATGGGAAATATGCAAATGCATGTAGGATATCTGCGGAGACACCATCACGTGTTTCTCAATGCAAGCAGTGAATAGCCAGACCTTTCCCCGGGAAGGAACAACCACGAGAAGGGCAGCATCCAATAAAGGAATCATCCAATACAGGAAAACCACCTATGCCAAGCATGGTATCCATCCACAGACAGCTGTTTCGGGGTGTTTGCCCCTCATCAGTGTGGAGTAGGAATCTGGCTATTAGGAGCAGTGCCTAGTAAAAGGCTGTAAAGGAACAGATGATTGGCCTCGGGGAGACCAAAACATCCAACACCGCGGAGACACCATCACGTGTTTCTCAACGCAGTGATCCAGAACACTGCCCCCATCCCTTATGGGAAATATGCAAATGCATGTAGGATATCTGCGGAGACACCATCACGTGTTTCTCAACGCAAGCAGTGAATAGCCAGACCTTTCCCCGGGAAAACACCCCGAAAGGTGGTTTTCCTGTATTGGATGATTCCTTTATTGGATGCTGCCCTTCCCGTGGTTGTTCCTTCCCGGGGAAAGGGGTGTTCTGGATCACTGCGTTGAGAAACACGTGATGGTGTCTCCGCGGTGTTGGATGTTTTGGTCTCCCCGAGGCCAATCATCTGTTCCTTTATTAGAATGACAAACTTGAACAGGAAATTGAACACACGTTAAAAAGTCCGTGTTCGGGGATTCCTAACTTTACCATCGGTCCGGTCTGATGGGCCTGGTTCCTGGCCTCTCCATGGCTGCCGATTGCCTTCCTCCATACACAACAGCTTTTACTCTGCTGAGTGTTCCTCTGTTTTCTACAGGACAGCTACTTTCAGACTCCTCTGCCGTCTGGTCTGAAGTCTGTGTACATTTATGGAATCTAGTCTGAGGTCTGTATTTACTTTGGGTTCTTTTTCTAGTCTTAACTCTTGATTGAAGTCTGTACTTACTCTGGGGTATTTATTCTAGGATTTCATATGAGGTCTGTATCTATTGTGGTGTCCTGTATTGGAATAATGTAGATTCCAGCTCACCATTGATGTTAACCCCATCCACTCAGAACTCAGACAACGTCTCTGGCAGCAGCCCAAGTAAGTATGATGTGTTAGAACAGCAGCTCAAGGGATTTATTATATAGAATCTTGTTCTGGTGCTGCTACCAGTTGCAGTTATCCTCTGGTGAGATCAAATAGTATGAACAGCGATTAATGAACATATACCTGTCAACAGCAATTAATGAGAAGTCGCATTTTCCACACCACTATGTGAGTTGACTCGGACGGCAATAAAAATCAGATGAATGGTGGACGGGATGTGCTTTCTCTTTGCAAAGTTTAAGATTGATCACTTTTTTCTACAGCACAACTAACACACGTATGTGTAAAGTATTCATTTTAAGAAGAATAGAGAAAAAGTTGGAAAATGTTAAAATAAAAAAATACATTTTAAATCGCAAGAAGGAGGGAGTTGAATGAGAAAGTTGTGCTTCAACCGGTGCCACCACCAGAATAAGACTCTATATAATACCTTGAGCTGCTTCTCCAACGCATCATAACTAAGGGTGAGTGTTCACCTGAAACGCGTTAATGTGAGCATTATACTAACGCAAATTAACCTGTCAATCATAATTTTTACGCCCTGTCTATGGATTTCATTTAAATAAAGAAGAATCTACTTGTGAAAACTGGACTTTCTTCACTTATAGTCCTATATTGGGTCTGTATTTAATTTGGGGACTGTACTAAACGTTTATTCTGGTGTCTTTTCTCAGGACTGAGTTTATTTTGGTATCTGTTGTCTAAACTCCAAAATTAGCTCTCATATAGAATCTATATTTTTCAGCCTATTTACAGTATATTAGGTTTAGGGCTTCTATATTCACTTTGGGGACTATGGTTTGCAATTCTTTTGTCGCCTGTATGTGTTATGGGGTTAAATAAAGGTATTTTTTAAGGGGATATTATTTTAACTGTTCTGTCGTCTGGTTTTATTTTGGCATCTATTTATTTTAGGTTTGTGGATGTGAATTTATTTGGGGGGTTGGCTTCTGTATTTATTTTGGGGTCTGTATTCTGGTATTTTAGTCTGAACACTTTGGGGTCTGTAATGATTTTGGGTTGAGATTGGTTGCATGTACTACTTTGCAAACAGATTAGGTTAACAGTGATTGAGGAAATGACCTATGCAAATGGAGCAAATTATTCATCTATGTTGTGTTAACTTACGTACTAAATTATGATCACTTATTCTGTTTGAAGCCACACATCCAAGTCTCTAGTATTTTTTAAATGGCAAAGTTCACAACCCTATTTATCTCGATTACAAAATATATCAGTAATGGTGGTCTGATCAGTTACTGCAAATCCTACTTAAGGCCGGCTAAAGTTGTAACTATACGATAGACTTCAGTGAAAACAGGTGCTATGTCCAAATGAAAATCTCCCCAAAAAGTATGAAAGAAATGCACCAAAAAATGTAAATAATAAATGACAAAACAAACTGCTCTATTAAAAAACAAAAGCTCACAATTAAAAACGCATAGCACATAAGGCAAGATAAACTATCAAGTGCAGGGGAACAGACTAAGCCATAATGATAAATGTGCAAGAATACACAGTTCTCTGCAATGCTATATTGAGCTAACCGAATCACGTACCAACAGGATTAATCAATAAATGAGGATAAACCCAATAAAGCAAAATAAATGGTACTGTATGGTAATTTAAAATTAATGAATTTGAATTATGCTATGGGCTAATATTATGAAAACCCACAAATAAAGGTGGAATTAATAACCCATATATTGTACAAGCCCAATAAATAAACATGAATATAATTTCACAAGGAAAGAAATTAGAGCCAAGAAATAATATACAAACCTGGTAACATAATGACTCAGCTTGTTCTCTTGCCACTCACTCCGATACACGTTTTGCATGGACTTCTTCAGGGTATATGAAATGCAGGTCAGAGTGAATGGCAAGAAAACAACCTGGCTCAATATTATGTTTGGAATAAAGTACTTTGGCTTTCAATTTTTTTTTGCTGTTATGGTTTTTGCCTCTTTTTGAATATTTTTATTTGGGGATTTGTAGTGCATCTGTTGTCATATTTACCAGTGTCTAAATTAAAGCATTTCCTTCTAAATAGGTTTTGGTTTGCTATGTACAAATGAGTCTCCAAACCACCATCACTGCAAATTTAAGAATCCTCACATCACGCACTGCTTGCTCTGAAGAATCTCTGGTGTCAGCGTCGGAAACGGTGGTCATGTGATTGCAACTATGTGATTTGCCCACTTCTGGCCACAGTCCAATTATGCCAGTAAGTTGAGCGAAGCCATGTCCATCTAGTCGGATTGTGGCTGTGAGTATTCATATCGCATTACTGCTGTCACATGACCACTGTTCCCAACACTGACACCAGAGAATCCTCACGCCAAGCAGTGTGTGATGTGAAGATTCACAAGTCAGCAGTCACAAAGAGTGACTTCAGATTTGTAGTTTTAGACTGACAATCCCATTAATGCTAGTAAGAGGGGTTGGTCAAACCCCAGCATTTCTGAGAACTGGAGCAGAGTTGATCATCCGCACTACAGCTCCATTCATTCTTAATGGGAATGCCGGAGATTACTGAGCACAGCGCTCTGCTGATCTTTGCTGTTCCCATTAGAATGAATGGAGCAGTAGTGTGGCTGCCCCGCTCCATTCAACTGGGGCTAGTTAGATCCCTGATCCCCAGGATTAGTGGGAACCATGTGGCACTTAGACCCACAGTGATCGCAAAGTTATTCCCCTCCTATGGATAGGGAATAATTTTCTAACTTGAGAAATTCCCTTTAAAGAGCATCTTTAACTTTTGGGATATTTTTTGTTTTACGCCCATTCTAAGCAGATCGGTGGGTCACCCAGTTCTGAAGCCCCACCAGTTGCTAAATTAAGACTACAGCTCAGGAGACAGGACAGCATGCACACAGTGCAGAGTGGATCCAGTGAGTAGAAAGTCATGGTCCTGTCTCCTGAGCTATGCACTTATAAGAGGTCTTTTGTGCAATTGGTGGAGGTCTCAGGTCCCACCCCTTGATGCCCCTTTTACATATTGAGCCAACTTCAGACTCACACCAATCTGCTGAGAATTAATGGACCTAACACATACAAGATATCTTCCAAAGGTTTATTTTTTAAATGTTTACTAAAACTCCTATCTAGGGCCAAGCAGGACTGTGGTTTTGGTATGGTCCACAGTCTGATGATGGCTTGTAACAACTACAAACATCTGCTTACCATTGTTAAGGGCATAATGGGAGTTGTAGGTTAATGCAATACAATTATATATGTGGCTTACCTGACACTACAATTGACTGCTGTACTAAGCTTGGCAATGTATTCATGTACTGATGGAGGTTCTAGTGATGTATTACTATACTGGCCGATAGTTGTGGTGATGAATTACTGTATTGCCGGTGGTACTGGCAATGTTTTACTGCACTGATGGTGGTTCTGGTGATGTATTACTGCACCGACAATTGTTCTGGTGATGTATTACTGCACTGACGGTGGTTCTAGTAATATTTTACTGCACTGATGGTGGTTCTGGTGAAATATTACTTTAATGACAGTGGTTCTGGTGATGTTTTACTGCACTGGCGGTGGTTCTGGTTATGTATTACTGTATCAATGGTGGTTCTGGTGATTTACTGGACTGATTGTGATTCTGGCTAATTTATCAGGCTTGATATAAAAATATTATAAGGTCAGTGTTTTGGACTAAAAATACAGCTCTCTGAAGGTCTGCCAGCTGAACAAGAAATTGACCAAAGCCCCCATATACACAGCTGTCTGATCGTTCGGCCAGCAGCTATCTTGCCTGGCTGTACCATTTACAGGATTGCTCACTCTGCTGAACGTTCCTGTGTTCTCTATGAAAGCCACTATTGGACATCTCTGGCAGCAGCTTATCACTAAGAGAACAAAAGGATCTACAGTCTGAAATTGGACATGCTGGATTCTTATCTCCTCTGACAATCATCAGTCAGAGCCACCCATACACATTGGACTATCAGCAGAACCTGTTTATATTGGCGGGTTTGGTCAAATGAGGTATCTGAAGGATATGGCAACTGTTAGGATATGTACATATGTTCCAAACAGAAGACGCTTCAGGACACAGAGTTGTCATTTTGTTCTGAATTAACTTTCTTTGTATATTTTTTGTTGTCTTTTCAGACATATTTTAGTCAACAGTTTTTGTTTCATTTTTTGTTTTAAATAAACTAGTAAGCGGCTTCAAACAGAAGCTGCCAATTTAATGGACCAGTCACTTATTTTAGCCACTTCATGTTTTAGGAAACCTGAAATGGTTAAAAAAAAACCCTCAAATGACTGAATATATTAACAGCAAGTCATCTTGCAGTGTATGAGTTCATTGTTTTTAGCATATAATTAGCACTTTTTCTGGCGGGTTACAAAGCGGATCTTCTTGAAAAAGAAGCTCTGTGCACCTACACTTAGTCTGACTGATCAGTGGGGGACGTAACACTTAAAGTGCCTAGGCCAGCATGAATGCCAAATATGGCCCAGAATGTAAGCTTAGCCTCACTTTGTAGTATTTAAAGTAGTTTTTAGTTTTGATAGTATATGATACAGTCATTAAATGTAGCCTAGCACAGTAGTGATAGTGAAGGTGCTCCTTGAAGAAGTTTCTGACAATATGTGTCCTCAGGATTCAATAAAAGTTAATTGTTATCAGTTATCTTCATTGAGGTTGATTACAGGAAGTCTGTGGTATGAGACCTCAACTCCCACCAACACACATACCTAGAGTATCCACATGCTTACAGATATATATATATATATATATATATATATATATATATATATATATATATATATGTATAGTTCAAAAAAGAAGGCAGCACTCTGTGTTTCTTAGTAAATGTGCAGGATTTTTAATCAGACCCACATGTCTGCGCGACATTTCGGCTCTGAATGAGCCTTTCTCAAGCAGTGGGTACAACATTACAGTGCATATATATAGGTTTTAAAAAAAACTCCTTAATTACAACCATTTGTGGACAGTAAAGTGCATGTGTTACAATATGTTATATACATATTTCATCTAGCATTAAACTTTAATAAAGTGCATATGTGCATAACAGTGTCCCTCATTGTGTTTTTACATCCATACTTTACACTGTTTATCATATTTTCATTGTGCTTACCGCCCAAAGGAACCTGCTACTAATGAAGGACAACATCCTAATCTTCGGCGTTCTTGAATATCTAATGCGCATGTCTAAAACGTCATATCCCTATGCCAGACTGCAGGCCAATCTCAAGCCGCGGCGCATGCGCATAAGCGCTCAATTCCGCCATCTTTGTAGTGGCTTTTTTTCTGTAGCTCCTATCTACGTCCAGCGTCTCACCTGAGACTGGCGCATGCGCATAAGTGCACAACGGCGCAGTTTTCTTTATTAACAGCGCCCATATTCTGTAGTATAATTAGAGCAATATTATCTTATAATCGACTTTACCATCCATATATATCCTCCATACAGTGTAATCCGCATATGCGGTCATTTCTATTTCGCCTTTTGGACACTTCTAATAAGTCAGTGCATAACTCCGCCCTGACACTCCGGGCTTAGCCCTCTCTAGGCCATTTCCCGGGAGTCACATAGTGTTCGGTCAGTTGCAATTAACCCTCTCAGGTCAAAAATCTGATATACAACAATTGAAATGTAATAAGGTAAAAGAATATAAATATCCTAACATTCTGAAAGAGGAAGCTGAGGCTGTGCAAGAGCTTGTCCATGACGGCGACATCATCATTAAACCCGCTGATAAGGGGGGTGCGGTCGTCATCATGGACAGGCAGGCTTATATCTTGGAGGTTATGAGACAGTTGAGTGATGAGAAGGTATATGGTAAATTAGAGAGGGACCCAAGATTCAGTATCCAGGAAGAAATTAAAATATGTCTTGAAGAAGCAATGAATGCATCTATAATTGATCAAGAGTTGTATGATTATCTATTGGAAGAAAACCCTCGCACTCCAGTGCTGTATATAATACCTAAGATACATAAAACTTTGGTCAACCCTCCGGGGTGACCAATAGTGTCAGGAGTTGGTTCTGTTTTTAATAAAATGGGTATTGGGTATCTTCCTGGATAAAATACTGAACCCTATTACAAGAGAGTGCAAATCCTTTATTAAGGATACTACAGATTTTTTAAGGAAAATAGAGACACTACATTTGGAGGGGGAAGTGCTTTTAGCATCCTTCGATGTAGTGTCACTCTATACCTCTATAGATCACAAACGAGGTCTGAAAGCAATAGAAAAAAGTTAGATCCAAAAAAGTTTACAATTGAAGGAAAAGCCTTTCTGTTGAGAATGTTGGAAATCATATTGAAACGTAGCTATTTTTTATTTGGTGACACGTTTTACATGCAAAAACAGGGTACGGCTATGGGGGCCAATATGGCCCCTTCATATGCTAATTTGGTTATGGGGGTCCAGGAGGAGGACCTTGTCTATGTGTCCTACCACTTCCGGCATGTGCTGGCGTGGTGGAGATACATAGACGATGTGTTCCTCCTCTGGACAGGTACACAAAATGAATTGGAAGAGTTCCACGCATTTCTCAATACAATAGATCAAACGATTAAATTTACCTTAGTAAAATCTAGAACTGAAATACAGTTTTTAGATGTACTTATTGAACTAAAGGATGGTCAACTTGTAACCACACTCTGTCAAAAATACGGATAGGAATAATTTGCTTCTGTATGAAAGCCAACATCCGAGATCTATGAAAAGATTTATCCCATTGAGGCAACTACTTAGGGTTAGACGCATAGTTAAAGAGGAGCATAAGGTTGACACAACAATAGACCTGTTGATGAAAAAATTCTTAAATAGAGGATATCCTAGAGGGCTATTAGAGGAGACAAAGAATGTGGTAATGAAAAAAAGACAGATTACAACTAATTAACAAGGAATCAAATGGGAAACATAAAAGAATCTATAATAGAGTTCCCTTTGTCTCTACCTATGGAGAAGAGAGTGGAGAAATCACCGGTATTATTAAAAAGCATTGGGCAATGCTGGGGAGGTGTCTCCCTAGTGTCCAGGAATTTAGGATGCCACCTTTATATTCATATAGAAGAAGTAGGAACATCAAAGACATTTTAATTAAATCGGATATTGGTTCAATGAAAAAAAGTTCCCAGAGGTCCCTAACAGGATTTAAAAGGAATGGATGTTTTCCATGCTTAAATTGTATAAATTGCACATACATGATTAAAGGGTCCACTGTTATGGTCTGGTGATGTAGGAGCGACATGCGACTAGCTCTGAGCAGGTGGTAACTATACAGACCGCAGTTACTGATCTTAACACAGACACTAGCAGTAGCCGTGGGATGTTCCTGTCACTCCCTGGACACCTCGTCACAGCCGGAGAACTTGCTGAACTGGTCAGAGTGTCAGGGAAATCCAAAGAGCCGTGACTCCAGGCTGGAACAATTGACAACTGGCATTGAATGAGGGAACAGGCAGACTAATATAGCCGAGCCAGAAGACGATCAATGAAAACAGCTGCTGATGCTAAATCCCAGAAGCAGCCATACCACTCAAAACCACAGGAGGGAGCCCAAGAACAGAATTCACAAAAATGCCACTTACAACCACCGGAGGGAGCCCAAGAGCGGAATTCACAACAGTACCCCCCCCCCCCTTGAGGAGGGGTCACCGAACCCTCACCAGAGCCCCCAGGCCGATCAGGACGAGCCAAATGAAAAGCACGAACCAAATCGGCAGCATGGACATCGGAGGCAACCACCCAAGAATTATCCTCTTGGCCATAACCCTTCCACTTGACAAGATACTGAAGCCTCCGCCTCGAAAAACGAGAATCCAAAATTTTCTCAACCACATATTCCAACTCCCCCTCAACCAACACCGGGGCAGGAGGATCAACAGATGGAACAACGGGTACCACATATCTCCGCAACAAAGATCTATGGAAAACATTGTGGATGGAAAAAGAGGCTGGAAGGGCCAAACGAAAAGACACAGGATTGATAATCTCAGAAATCTTATAAGGACCAATAAAACGAGGCTTGAACTTAGGGGAAGAAGCCTTCATAGGAACATGACGAGAGGATAACCAGACCAAATCCCCCACACGAAGCCGAGGACCAACACACCGACGGCGGTTAGCAAAACACTGAGCCTTTTCCTGAGACGTCAAATTGTCTACCACATGAGTCCAAATCTGCTGTAACCTGTCCATCACGGAATCTACACCAGGACAATCAGAAGGCTCAACCTGCCCTGAAGAAAAACGAGGATGGAAACAAAAATTACAAAAGAAAGGCGAGACCAAAGTAGCCGAACTGGCCCGATTATTAAGGGCAAACTCGGCCAACGGCAAGAAAGCCACCCAATCATCCTGATCAGCAGACACAAAGCATCTCAAATAGGTTTCCAAGGTTTGATTAGTTCGCTCAGTTTGGCCATTTGTCTGAGGATGGAACGCCGAAGAAAAAGACAAATTAATGCCCATCTTAGCACAAAAGGCCCGCCAAAACCTGGAAACAAACTGGGAACCTCTGTCAGACACAATATTCTCCGGAATGCCATGCAAACGAACCACATGCTGAAAAAACAATGGAACCAAATCAGAGGAGGAAGGCAATTTAGGCAAAGGCACCAAATGGACCATTTTAGAGAACCGGTCACAAACCACCCAGATAACAGACATCCTCTGGGACACAGGAAGGTCCGAAATAAAATCCATGGAAATATGCGTCCAAGGCCTCTCCGGGACAGGCAAAGGCAAAAGCAACCCACTAGCGCAGAAACAGCAAGGCTTAGCCCGGGCACAAGTCCCACAGGACTGCACAAAAGTACGCACATCCCGCGACAAAGAAGGCCACCAAAAGGACCTAGCAACCAAATCTCTGGTACCAAAAATCCCAGGATGACCGGCCAACACAGAACAATGGACCTCAGAAATTACCTTACTTGTCCATCTATCAGGAACAAACAGCTTCCCCACAGGACAGCGGTCAGGTTTATCAGCCTGAAATTCCTGAAGCGCCTGCCGCAAATCAGGGGAGATGGCAGACAGAATCACCATTTCCCTAAGAATGCCAACCAACTCAAGGACTCCAGGAGAATCAGGCAAAAAACTCCTAGAGAGGGCATCCGCCTTAACATTCTTAGATCCCGGAAGATATGAGACCACAAAGTCAAAACGGGAGAAAAACAGGGACCACCGAGCCTGTCTAGGGTTCAGCCGCTTGGCCGACTCGAGGTAAATCAGATTCCTATGATCGGTCAAGACCACAATGCGGTGCTTGGCTCCCTCAAGCCAATGTCGCCACTCCTCAAATGCCCACTTCATAGCCAACAACTCCCGATTGCTGACATCATAATTGCGTTCCGCAATGCACATGGCTTCATCAAGGAACCATCAGAATTCCTCTGTGACAAAACGGCCCCTGCCCCAATCTCAGAAGCGTCAACCTCAACCTGAAAAGGAAGAGAAACATCCGGCTGACGCAAGACAGGGGCAGAAGTAAATCAGCGTTTAAGCTCCTGAAAGGCCTCAACAGCCTCAGAGGACCAATTAGTCACATCAGCGCCTTTCTTCGTCAAATCGGTCAGGGGTTTAACCACACTAGAGAAGTTGACAATGAAACGGCGATAAAAATTTGCAAAGCCCAAAAATTTCTGAAGGCTCTTCACAGATGTGGGTTGGATCCAGTCATGAATGGCTTGGACCTTAACAGTATCCATTTCTATAGATGAAGGAGAAAAAATAAACTCCAAAAAAGAGACCTTCTGAACTCCAAATAGGCACTTAGACCCCTTCACAAATAGAGCATTATCACGAAGGATCTGGAATACCATCCTGACCTGCTTCACATGAGACTCCCAATCATTGGAAAAAATCAAAATATCATCCAAATACACAATCAAGAATTTATCAAGATAATTGCGGAAAATATCATGCATAAAGGACTGAAATACAGAAGGAGCATTAGAAAGCCCGAAAGGCATCACCAGGTATTCAAAATGGCCTTCGGGCGTATTAAATGCAGTTTTCCATTCGTCACCCTGTTTAATACGAACAAGATTATATGCCCCTCGAAGATCAATCTTGGTAAACCAACTAGCCCCCTTAATCCTAGCAAACAAATCAGAGAGCAAAGGTAAAGGGTATTGGAATTTGACCGTGATTTTATTAAGAAGGCGATAATCAATACAGGGTCTCAAGGAGCCATCCTTCTTGGCAACAAAAAAGAATCCCGCTCCCAATGGTGACGAAGACGGCCGAATATGCCCCTTCTCTAAAGACTCCTTGACATAGCTCCGCATAGCGGCATGCTCTGGCACAGACAGATTGAAAAGTCGGCCCTTAGGGAACTTACAGCCAGGAATCAAGTCAATAGCACAATCACAGTCCCTATGTGGAGGAAGGGAACTGGACTTGGGCTCATCGAATACATCCTGGAAATCTGACAAAAATTCAGGAACATCAGAAGAGGGGAAGAGGAAATTGACATCAAAGGAACGTCACTATGTACCCCTTGACAACCCCAACTAGTCACAGACATCGATTTCCAATCCAGCACAGGATTGTGCACCTGTAACCATGGAAAACCCAGTACAACAACATCATGTAAATTATGCAACACCAGAAAACGTCAATCTTCCTGATGTGCTGGAGCCATGCACATAGTCAGCTGAGTCCAATACTGAGGTTTATTCTTGGCCAACGGTGTAGCATCAATACCCCTCAAGGGAATAGGACTCTGCAAAGGCTGCAAAGAAAAGCCACAGCGCCTGGCGAATTCTAAGTCCATTAAATTCAGAGCAGCGCCTGAATCCACAAATGCCATGACAGAAAAAATGAGCAAATCAGGGTCACAGACAGGAGAAACTTAGGCTGTACAGTACTAATGGTAACAGATCTAGCGACCCTCTTAATACGCTTAGGGCAATCAGAAATAGCATGAGCAGAATCACCACAGTAAAAACACAGACCATTCTGACGTCTGTATCCCCTCTGTTCCGCTCTTGTCAAAATCCTATCACATTGCATAGGCTCAGGACTCTGCTCAGAGGACGCTGACATATGGTGCACCACTTTGCGTTCGCGCAGGCGCCGATCAATCTGAATGGCCAGAAACATAGATTCGCTCAAACCAACAGGCGTGGTGAACCCCACCATAATATCCTTAAGGGCTTCAGAAAGACCCTTTTTGAAAATTGCTGCCAGAGCATCCTCATTCCATTTAGTGAGCACAGACCATTTTCTAAATTTCTGGCAGTATAATTCTGCCGCTTCCTGACCCTGACACAGGGCCAAAAGTGTTTTCTCAGCATGCTCTACAGAGTTAGGTTCGTCATACAATAATCCGAGCGATTGAAAAAATGCTTCTACATTAAGCAATGCCGGATCCCCTGACTCAAGGGAGAATGTCCAGTCCTGAGGGTCACCACGCAGCAGAGAAATAACTATTTTAACTTGCTGAATGGGGTCACCAGAGGAACCGGGTTTCAAAGCAAAAAACAATTTGCAGTTATTTTTAAAGTTCAAAAACTTAGATCTATCCCCGTAAAACAAATCCGGAGTAGGAATTCTAGGCTCTAAGGCTGGAGTCTGAACAACATAATCTTGAATACTCTGTACTCTTGCAGCAAGCTGATCCACATGAGAAAACAACCCCTAAACATCCATGCCAGCATCCAAATCCTGAATCACCCAGAGATTAAGAGGAAGGAAAAAGACAAAACAGACTAAAGAAAAAAAAAATGGCTCACAACTCTTTTTCTTTTCCTTCTTTTGAGATGCATTCAGCTCATTTTTGGCCAGTTGTACTGTTATGGTCTGGTGATGTAGGAGCGACATGCGACTAGCTCTGAGCAGGTGGTAACTATACAGACCGCAGTTACTGATCTTAACACAGACACTAGCAGTAGCCGTGGGATGTTCCTGTCACTCCCTGGACACCTCGTCACAGCCGGAGAACTAGCTACCCCTAAAGGTAGAAACAGGAAAGCTCTCTTGCCTCAGAGAAAATCCCCAAAGGATAGGACAGCCCCCCACAAATAATGACTGTGAGAGGAGAAGGAAATGACATACGTAGTATGAAACAAGATGTAGCAAAGGAGGCCACTTCTAGCTAGATAGACAGTAAGGAAAGAAACACTGTGCGGTCACAGTAATAAAAACTAGAAAAAGTCCACCGCAGAGATATTCAAAAATCTCCACACCTGACTAAAGGTGTGGAGGGCAAACTCTGCTGCCCAGAGCTTCCAGCTTAGCTAAATAGGTTCATACTGATAAGCTGGACAAATGAGCAAAACATAGAAAGTGCTGAACAACAAAGTCCACAACAAGTGAACTGCAAAAGAACAAGCAAGGACTTAGCTTTGCTGAACTGGTCAGAGTGTCAGGGAAATCCAAAGAGCCGTGACTCCAGGCTGGAACAATTGACAACTGGCATTGAATGAGGGAACAGGCAGACTAATATAGCCGAGCCAGAAAGACGATCAGTGAAAACAGCTGCTGATGCTAAATCCCAGAAGCAGCCATACCACTCAAAACCACAGGAGGGAGCCCAAGAACAGAATTCACAAAAATGCCACTTACAACCACCGGAGGGAGCCCAAGAGCGGAATTCACAACAGTCCACATTTCAGCACCCAATGATGGGAAAAATGTATACAATTAAGCAGTTTTTGACTTGTAGCTCAGATCATGTTATTTATTTGCTCTCATGTCCGTGTAACTTATGGTATGTCGGTGAAACGACCTGCGAATTTAAGACCAGAATGAATCAGCACCGGCATACCATAAGAAAGAATAGAACTGATCTTCCTGTTCCCAAGCATTTTGTTGATTGCAAGCATTCCGAGAGAGTTTTGAAATGTAGGATAATAGATGCTGTTCCAGTGCAGAGAAGAGGTGGGAATAGGGAGCAGATCCTCAAAAAAAGAGAACTAATGTGGATATATGAACTCAATACCCTTAGACCTAAGGGGCTTAATTCTGACTTTAAGATACATTCAATTATATGAGAATGCTCATCAGTCCGAAAGTATGTAGTAGAGTCCCGAGATACAGTAATGTGGTTACTGGGTTTTAATATAGGAGTACTATGTTACAATTGTAAAAATGTACTTTCCTAATTTTTAACTTATTTTTTCTAGATGTTGTCTAGTACCCAAACAAGACTGAAGGGTTGCCCGGGAGGACCTTGCGAACATGGAGGACACATTAATAAATTTGTTGTCTTATATGTAATTCATGAAAAAAGAAACTTATTATTGCAAGATTTTTTCTTCATCCAAATACTATTTTGGACTGTGGCCCAATCAATGAAGCAGTATAAAGAAAATACATCTAATTAACTTTCACTCCACTTTAATTAAAAGGTCAAGAATACGCCGCCATATAGTAGTTTGTGCTGGGGGCATTTTTGACTTGAGAGGGTTAATTGCAACCGACCGAACACTATGTGACTCCGGAGAAATGGCCTAGAGAGGGCTAAGCCCGGAGTGTCAGGGCGGAGTTATGCACTGACTTATTAGAAGTGTCCAAAAGGCGAAACAGAAATGACCGCATATGCGGATTACACTGTATGGAGGATATACATGGATGGTAAAGTCGATTATAAGATAATATTGCTCTAATTATACTACAGAATATGGGCGCTGTTAATAAAGAAAACTGCGCCGTTGTGCGCTTATGCGCATGCGCCAGTCTCAGGTGAGACGCTGGACGTAGATAGGAGCTAAAGAAAAAAATCCACCACAAAGATGGCGGAACTGAGCGCTTATGCGTATGCTCCGCGGCTTGAGATTGGCCTGCAGTCTGGCACAGGGATATGACGTTTTAGACATGCACATTAGATATACACGAACGCCGAAGATTAGGATGTTGTCCTCCATTAGTAGCAGGTTCCTTTGGGCGGTAAGCACAATGAAAATATGATAAACAGTGTAAAGTATGGATGTAAAAACACAATGAGGGACACTGTTATGCACATATGCACTTTATTAAAGTTTAATGCTAGATGAAATATGTATATAACATATTGTAACACATGCACTTTACTGTCCACAAATGGTTGTAATTAAGGAGTTTTTTTTTAAACCTATATATATGCACTGTAATGTTGTACCCACTGCTTGAGAAAGGCTCATTCAGAGCGGAAACGTCGCGCAGACATGTGGGTCTGATTAAAAATCCTGCACATTTACTAAGAAACATGGAGTGCTGCCTTCTTTTTTGAACTTTATGGACTTTTGGATAACCAGTGGACAGGTTACCTGTAGGCTTTGCACCCAGAGATAAGTAGAACTGTTGTGCTGTTCCTTTTTTTGAATATATATCAAGATGGATCTCTTCTAAATATTTCTAAAATCTTTCTAAAATGTGACTGGTAACATATATATGGCAGATTACTAATTTGTATTTGTTATATACAGTGGGTGCGGAAAGTATTCAGACCCCTTTAAATTTTTCACTTTGTTTTATTGCAGTCATTTGGTAAATTCAAAAAAGTTCATTTTTTCTCATTAACATACACTCTGCACCCCATCTTGACTGAAAAAAACAGAAATATAGTATATTTTGAAAATGTATTAAAAAAGAAAAACTGAAATGTCACATGGTCATAAGTATTCAGACCCTTTCCTCAGTATTGAGTAGAAGAACCCTTTTGAGCTAGTACAGCCATGAGTCTTCTTGGGGATGATGCAACAAATTTTTCACACCTGGATTTGGGGATCTTCTGCCATTCTTCTTTGCAGATCCTCTCCAGTTCCGTCAAGTTGGATGGTGAACGTTGGTGGACAGCCATTTCACAAATGCTCAATTGGGTTTTGGTCAGGGCTCTGGCTGTGCCAGTCAAGAATGGTCACAGAGTTGTTGTGAAGCCACTCATTTGTTATTTTAGCTGTGTGCTTAGGGTCATTGTCTTGTTGGAAATTGAACCTCTGGCCAAGTCTGAGGTCCAGAGCATTCTGGAAGAGGTGTTCATCCAGGATCTCTGTGCACTTCGCCACATTCTTGTTTCCTTCAATGACAACCAGTCGTCCTGTCCCTACAGCTGAATACATCCCCATAGCATGATGCTGCCACCACCATGTTTCACTGTTTGAATTGTATTGGGCAGGCGATGAGCAGTGAGTGGTTTAGAATTATCACCAAAAAGGTCTATCTTCATCTCATCAGACCAGAGAATTTTATTTCTCATAGTCTAGGAGTCCTTCATGTGTTCTTTAGCAAACTCTATGCAGGCTTTCATATGTCTTGCACTGAGGAGAGGCTTCAGTCGAGCCACTCTGCCATAAAGGCCTAACTGGTGGAGGGCCAGACTTTGTCGAACTCTCTCCCATCTCCCTACTGTATCTCTGGAGCTCAGCCACAGTGATCTTGGGGTTCTTCTTTACCTCTCTCACCAAGACTCTTCTCCCACAATTGCTCAGTTTGACTGGACGGCCCAATTCAAACTCTGTTGTAACCTTGGCCAGATCTGTGCCTTGCCACAATTCTGTCTCTGAGCTCCTTGGCCAGTTCCTTTGACATCATGATTCTCATTTGGTCTGACATGCACTGTGAGCTGTGAGGTTATATAGACAGGTGTGTGCCTTTCCAAATCAAGTCCTATCAGTTTAATTAAACACAGCTGGACTCCAATGAAGTAGTAGAAACATCTAAAGGAGGATCACAAGGAAATGGACAGCATGTGACTTAAATATGAGTGTCCAAGCAAAGGGTCTGAATACTTATGACCATGTGATAATTCAGGGGTTTTTTTAATTAAATTTGCAAAAATTTCTACAATTCTGTTTTTTTTCAGTCAAGATGGGGTGCAGAGTGTATATTAATGAGAAAAGAATTAACTTTTTTGAATTTACCAAATGGCACAAAGAGTGAAAAATTTAATGGGGTCTGAATACTTTCCATACCCACTGTACAAGATGACTAGTTCTTCTAATCAACTTTCATTAAGCTGAGTCACAATGGTTGAAAAGATATATTTCTAGCAAGGAAACATACATTTCCAATCAGAATGCAGATGGCTGACAGCTTCCTGCATTCACTTAACAGTACACAACGCCTTCCTCTTTTACTGAAAAGTAATTTCCCTAACAGAAAAGGCAAAAGGTATATATATATATATATATATATATATATATATATATATATGTATATGTATTTAATATATATATACACATTCTTATATATAGATAGTATGTACATTCTTATATATATGTGTATATATATATGTATATAACAGTAATGTTTTGATTATAGAAGTAACTACAGTATTCCTTATAGATCATCATTTCTTTAATATATCTTGTAATAAAATAGCATTAGAAAACGTTCAAGAATTCAAAAAAATGGTAAAGGACTTAGTCTATAAGAAAGACATTGAATAAGTGTACAGTCACCTCACTTTATTATCTTATAAGGACAATGTCATAGAAAATAGGTGAAAAAACAACTGATCTTTTTCCATCTACTATTAATAATAATGCATTATTGCATATGCGACAGTATTAGGGCCAAAAGAAGTCTTTGCTAGATCTGACATCAGAGAATGAAAGAAAAAAACGTTTAATCCACTGGTGATCACATGTACTAAGTGGTTATAATTCACAGAACAATGATTTGGTTTACTTTAGGATTAGACACATACTGACATAGCTAAGGTAAGTTCATAAAGATGGATCTGTAGCGAATATGGAGCACACCGAAAATTATGCAAACTGGAGTTCTTGCAGGCAAATGCAAATTGTATGTATAGTGTGAAAAGTACCATATACCCAAAGGGCAGTACATAACCCTATGCAGTAGTGACAATAAACATAATGACAACTAGGGAATGACTATAGTATTATAAATAATAGATAGGACATGAGTTCATGCAGTATAAAATGCGTATTCTTATCATTTCTATACTTGCCATCTCAAGTCAATAACTTACCCCACAATGTAGCACAGGACCCCAAATTGAATGAGTCTAAATGTCAATCCAACTTTCTTGTCCCTAACCAGGACCATCCTTGGGGTGTCATATTCAAAGAAGAAGTTACCGATCTCTTTCTTTAACTTGTGCCCCATCCTGAGCTCTGTGCTGTGAGAACAGACCGCTTGAAGCAGCTCCTTACAGTCAAAGGGTGGAGTTCTGGTATCTTGCTAAATCCTTGTTTGCTCAAGAGGCACAGCTTGTGTGAGTATCCTGTGAACTTCTGTAAGAAGTCTGGATGTTCTGGGATTCCTGGATAGTGAAGAGGACCTATATGAGTGCATGCTGTGGATTCTGGACTGAGGATGGATGTGGGAGGGATGTCATTATCACTAAACTTCACAGCAACTCAATAGAACTTGTTTGTGTAGAAGAAATTACTAAAAGCACAGTCACAAGTTATAACTAGACATAGACTTCAGTGTAGAAGCATACATCTGTGTGATTAAGCTCCAGATACTGACTTATTTGTAAGACTAAGATAAGTGTGCAGGAAGACTGATTAGATTTTTATCATAAAAATGTACTGGCTTCATTAGAAGGCATGTGAAGTCGATAACTGCTGAAAAACTGTTACGCGCTGCATTTTTTTCCTATAACTGAGCAGCCATTAGACCTTTGATGGCCAATTTTCAGACTGTGTGCACACGTTGCTGATATTTCGCTTTGTTTTTTGCATTTTTTCACGATAAAAAAGCTATAAAACCGCAAAAAAAGCATACAATATGCATCTCATCATTTAGAATGTATTCCCGCAATTTTTGTGCACATGATAAGTTTTTTTTCCATGAAAAAACGCATCGCGGTAAAAAACGCAGCATGTTCATTAATTTTGCGGGGTTTTTTGCAGATTTCCCACTATAAAATGCATTGGGAAATGTCCGTAAAAAAACGCTGTTAAAACGTGCAAAAAACGCATGCAGATTTCTTGCAGAAAATTTCAGGTTTTTCTCAGGAATTTTCTGCAAGAAATCCTGAACGTGTGCACATAGCCTCAATGTCAGGAAAAGCATCTGATAAATTTGATTTTCACCATATTTCTTCTTTGATGGATTGTTTCGTCCATAGGAATTATGTAATTGACGCGCCCACAGGGCAGTGGGGTACTCGGTATTGGGTCTTGAGTTCACAGGGGGATGTCACGGTGGCTGAGACCCAGTCCGTGGCTCTGGGCATCAACGTTAAAAGGGGAAAGGTCTTTAAAGGGAGTAAAGTTTATGTTCGTGACGCCACCTGTGGTATTTGGCCAGTGAGGACCGACGCTGCTTTAACCCCGTCACCCCGAAGCCTGTTTTCAACTTCCTGACCAGGCCATTTTTTTCAATTCTGACCACTGTCACTTTATGAGGTCGTAACTCTGAAACGCTTCAACGGATCTGGGTGATTCTGAGATTGTTTTCTCGTGACATATTGGACTTTATGATAGTGGTAAAATTTCCTCAATTTGACTTGCGTTTATTTGTGAAAAAAATGGAAATTTGGCAAAAATTTTGAAAATGTTGCAATTTTTAAACTTTTAGTTTTTATGCCCTTAAATTAGAGTCATATCATACAAAATACTTAATAAATAACATTACCCACATGTCTGCTTTACATTACCACAATTTTGGAAACATAATTTTTTTTGTTAGGAAGTTATAAGGGTTAAAAATTGACCAGCGATTTCTCACTTTTACAACAAAATTTGCAAAACCATTTTTTTTAGAGACCACCTCACACTTGAAGTGACTTTGAGGGGTCTATATGACAGAAAATGCCCCAAAGTAACACCATTCTAAAAACTGCACCCCTCAAGATACTCAAAACCACATTCAAAAAGTTTATTAACCCTTTAGGTGCTTCACAGGAATTTTTGGAATGTTTTAAAAAAATTGAACATTTAACTTTTTTTCACAAAATTTTTAATTCAGATCCAATTTGTTTTATTTTACCAAGGGTAACAGGATAAATTGGACAACAAAAGTCGTTGTACAATTTGTCCTGAGTATGCCGATACCCCATATATTGGGGAAACATAACCATTGTTTGGGCACATGGCAGAGCTCGGAAGGGAAGGAGCGCCATTTGACTTTTCAATGCAAACTTTGCTGGAATTGAGATCGGACACCATGTCGCGTTTGGAGAGCCCCTGATGTGCCTAAACAGTGGAAACCCCCCACAATTGACACCATTTTGGAAAGTAGACCCCCTAGGGAAGTAATCTAGATGTGTGGTGAGCACTTTGAACCCCCAAGTACTTCACAGAAGTTTATAATGTAGAGCCGTAAAGAAAAAATCATTTTTTTTCACAAAAATGATCTTTTCGCCCCAATTTTTTATTTTCCCAAGGGTAACAGGACAAATTGGACCCCAAAAGTTGTTGTTCAATTTGTGCCGAGTACGCTGATTCCCCATATATGGGGGTAAATCACTGTTTGAGCGCATGGCAGAGCTCGGAAGAGAAGGAGCGCCATTTGACTTTTCAATGCAAAATTGGCTGGAATTAAGATCGGAACCCATGTCGCGTTTGGAGAGCCCCTGAAGTGCCTAAACAGTGGAAACCCTCCACAAGTGAGCCCATTTTGGAATGAAGACCCCCTAAGGAATTTATCTAGATGTGTGGTGAGCACTTTTAACCCCCAATTGTTTCACTAAAGTTTAGAATGTAGAGCTGTGAAAATAAATTAAAAAATCATTTTTTCTTTCCACAAAATGATCTTTTAGCCCGCAATTTTTTTCTCCAAGGGTAACAGGAGAAATTGTACCACTAAAGTTGTTGTCCAATTTGTCCTGAGTACGTTTATACCCCATATGTGGGGGGGAACCACTGTTTGGGCGCATGGCAGAGCTCGGAAGGGAAGGAGCGCCGTTTGGGATGCAGACTTAAGATGGATTGGTCTGCAGGCATCATGTGTTGTGAATTCCGTTCTGGAGCTCCCTCCTGTGGTTGCTTATGGTATTTTTGTGAGTTCTGCCCTTGGGCTCCCTCTGGTGGTTTTGAGTGGAACTGCTGCTCCTTTAGGTGGCTGTAGCAGCTGCCTTCACTAATCGCCTTGCCTGGGTTTGTTATTTAAACCTGCTCTGGGCTTTAGTTCATGCCAGCTGTCAATGTTCTTGGTTGGATTTGGTTCTCTCCTTGGATTTCTCATATGGCCTGTCCTTGTCAGCAAAAGATAAGTCTTTGCTAGTCCTTGTTTGTCCATTTGTTTGGACTTTATTGCTCTGCAAATATGTCTCTTTTTGTCCAGCTTGTCACTATGTCAAATTCAGGCTAGCTGTAAGCTCTGGGAAAGCAGATTTGCCCCTCCACACCGTGAGTCGGTGTGGAGTTCATTTTTGTAAACTCTGCGTGGATTTTGGTAGAACAAAATTTCCCTTGTGTGTATGGGGAAATGAAGGTATATACACTAGGATTAAAATTGAAAAAACTTTATTAAATATAATAAAACACCACACACAAATTAACAGAAAGAGAACCTATAAAAACAAAGCAACTACTATATCCACACAATCTGCATGCAGTATAATTCCATATGGAAATTCTGAGTGCTGAGGAAAACCTCTGCAACGGCTAATTATAGTAAGGATATGCAATTTACATGTAATATTCTGCAACTAAGGCTGAATATATCCTAATCAGAGGCTGTGCTAGCATGGCCTTTATGAACAATGGATATAGTGCAAATATAAGGTGAACCTCAAGTTATCCTAAGTAACTAATGGGTCCCATTATGCACGTCTCATAAGACACCATCATACCATGAATGATAAGCCAAAGTAAGAGTATACATGATAAGCCAGAGTAAGAGTATACATGGATACAATTCCGAGCCGTTTATGGTTCAGCATAACAACTTACATGCAAAGGTGAAGAAATATTGTGTGACAGTGTTGCCACCCCGACAGCGCCGTTTCGCCAATCCAGGCTTCTTCCTTATGGGGGCACGTGTGTTAAAACTGTAGCAACTATCCCTTATATGTGGTCGTTAATTACATATGGAGGTGTGTATCAGGCACCGCCGCGTCCCGGATGTTATACGGCGCATGCGCCGGTTTTCGGCCGCTCGTGCAACTGGCGTGGTTCTCTAGTTCACGCCCCTGGTCAGCGGGCGTCAAGCGCCTACGTCACTCTGTGGGCGGGGCTAGAGTCCACCGTGCGGCCGAGCCCGGGGCATGCGCACTACTCCGAGGCTGCAGCTCAGAAAGCCTGCATATCGCTGCAACGATGGAGCGCCGCTGGTAAGAGGCGTGGCTAACAACAGCCAATGCAGGACAATAAACCACCCCTGGAATCCTATGATTTATGTAAATACTTATTGTTTAGCGTTTACAGATGCTGAATAATAAACTAGTTAAAACACATATAAATAAAGAATATACTGGCACCGAAGTGGCATCCACTTGTGCAATGTCCTTATATAGCGATCCTTCCTTTAGGCTGTCGGGATATAGCAGTCTTGAGCCAACTAAGGTGGTGCTATGCAAACACATGCGGCAATCCAAAATAGATATAGAAGGAAAAGAAACTGCAGCACTCACCATTGACTCTTCTTTTCTTTTATTCAATAAAACAAACCTTTGTAGGTTGTGGCATTCTGAAAGGCTTAGGCGTTACGAGGGGAGCGGGGTTGTGCAGGAACGAGACGGACGACGGCCGTTTCGCGCTGTTGCGCTTCTACGGGTCCATGTGATTGTGCTTATGATGTCATATCCTTTTATAGGATTGAGACATCTCACATTTTACTACTATGTGCAAAAATACAGTGATGCGTTAAAAACAACAATGAACTCGAACTACACAATATGGAAAAAACAATCACTAGATGAAAACCGACATGTCGATTTTTTCATTGAGACCCCAGGGGCCTTGCGCATTGGTTTTTAAGATCCACCTGGCTTCTCTTTGCAGAAGTAATTTATTGCGATCACCTCCCTGTTTTGGGAAATTAACCATTTCTAACCCCGCAAATTTTAATACATTAGGGTTACCACCATGACATTCGTGTATGTGCTTGACTAAACGAACTCTCCCTTTCCCCGTAAGGATTGAATTATAATGCTCTCGGAAGCGCACCATAAGGGGTCTTATGGTTTTCCCTATATAAAAACGATTGCAGGGACAGAATATAACATAAACAATAAATTTACTTTTGCAAGTTATGAAATCCTTCACAATGTGATGATGTGTGCCTATTTTTAAAGAACTATCTGTCATATGAAAAGCACACATGCTGCAATTTCCGCATTTATGATTGCCAGGTGGGGCAGATTTCTCAATCCAATTTAAGTTGCGATTATCTATGCGATTTTTCACAACTAGGTCTCCTATATTTTTTGGTCGTTTGTATGAAAATAATGGGGACGCTGCTGTAAAATCTGGATCCTTTTGAAGGATGTGCCAGTTTTTACGAATCGCAGCATGTATTAAGCTATCCACTGGAGTGTGCTTAAAAATAAAGGGGAATCTACGGTTTTCATTATGGTTTTCTAACCTCTTATTCTTATAATTTTTCCCTTTGTTACCCTTTTTCAAAAGATCCACTTGAGATAATTTAGACACTCGTGCCTCAGCCTGTTGAAGCAGAGGCTCCGGATAACCTCTTTCCCTAAAGCGCGCCTTTAAATCTTGAATCTGTTCTTTGCAGATCTCATTATTGTTATTAATTTTTCTTAATCTGACCATTTGACTAAATGGAATACTGCGCTTTGTGTGATACGGGTGGGCGCTATTAAAGTGCAAAACACTGTTCGTCGCCGTACTTTTTTTTTATATAGCAGTCTTGAGCCAACTAAGGTGGTGCTATGCAAACACATGCGGCAATCCAAAATAGATATAGAAGGAAAAGAAACTGCAGCACTCACCATTGACTCTTCTTTTCTTTTATTCAATAAAACAAACCTTTGTAGGTTGTGGCATTCTGAAAGGCTTAGGCGTTACGAGGGGAGCGGGGTTGTGCAGGAACGAGACGGACGACGGCCGTTTCGCGCTGTTGCGCTTCTACGGGTCCATGTGATTGTGCTTATGATGTCATATCCTTTTATAGGATTGAGACATCTCACATTTTACTACTATGTGCAAAAATACAGTGATGCGTTAAAAACAACAATGAACTCGAACTACACAATATGGAAAAATATTGGTTTGTCCAAATTGCTTTGGTTTAGGTAATGGGCAACTGCCTTTAAACCATCCACATGCCTAATGGATGAGTAAAGCGCTTCTACATCAGCTGTTACTAACATGGCCCCCTCTTCTAGATAAATTGAATCCAACCTTTTTAAAACGGATGTAGTATCTTTAACATACGATGGCAATGTTAAGACTAGAGGTTGAAGATAATAATCTATGATGGTACAAATTGATTCACAGAGGCTTTCCTTACCAGAAACTATCGGTCTTCCTGGGGGATCATTGGAATCCTTATGTAGTTTCGGTAGGAGGTAAAATGTGGCCATTTTAGGTTGCAATTTAGTAATATATTCCACTAAATGCTTTGGAATGATCCCCCCTTCATACGCCCCCTCTAAAATCCCAATAAGTTCTTGTTGGAATTGAATAGAAGGATTGTAGGACATCTTTTTGTAACAAGATTTGACTGATAGTATTTTGTCCGCTTGTTTCTCATAAAGGTCAGTAGGCCAAATTACCGTATTGCCACCTTTGTCCGCCTGTTTGATTACTACATTTTTAAGATTTTGAAGTTCTCTCAGAGCCAGATGTTCATCCCTATTTAGATTAGAATTCCAACTAGGGCTATTGGGTAATGCCTCAATCTCTTTGGTGACCATTTTCGTAAAAACATCTACTGCCGAACATGTGTTGAAATTTGGAAATGTTTTTGATTTCATGACTAGATGGATAGGGAACTTACCAATCTCTGTTTGAGCATTTTCTTCAAGTAGCTCTTCAAGATCCCTCAACGCCTCTTGTTCCATATCAGAAGAACAAGAGAGTTCCGAATCAGCTTTATGATGTATTTTTTGGAGGACTATTTTGCGGGCAAAGAGGTGTAGGTCTTTTACCACCGTGAATTTGTCTAGTATGGAGGAAGGGGAAAACGTTAAACCCTTTTCTAATAATTTAATCTGGGTTGTCGATAGTGTGTGTTTTGACAATTTGACTACCTTCATGCGGTCATCAGTCCGTTTAGTCTTCTTTTTTGAGAAGATATCAGCATATTTTCTGTTCCCGACTCTTGTCCGCATGAAGTAGTCACTTGTATTTTCGGATTCACTGCACGAAGCGCTACTTTCGGAACCAGATCCTCTCTCATTTGACATTGTATCACCACTAGGTGGCACCACATTGGATCTTTTTTTAGGAAATTGCCACTTATAAATTTTGTCCGTTTCATAGTCCTTAGAGTCCCTTAAAATTTTTTTTAATTTAAATTGGCTGATGTCGTTCTCCCACTTATCTATGTCCTTCTCTATGGCCTGTAGATAGTTTTCCAATTTTTCAGAGTTGAGATGTTTTTTAAGATTCTTATGTGCATCATCAATTTCTTTATCGATCAAATCCAATGTCATTGAATTTTTATCGATTATAATTTTGATAAATTCTAAGGAGCAGGTGGTAGCTGCTTTTTTCCATCTTTGTATTAGTTCTACATCTTCTAACTCAAAGGAGGGGTATACTTGTACCCGGAGGCCCCTGGGGATGATATTACGTTCAATATAATTTTCTAAAGCAGTTTTATTCCACCATGTTTTAAGTTTTCTATGTACAGCATTTTTGTAGTGGGTCATCAGATCACGATTATCTGTGTTACCATCCTGTGCAGCGAAGGTTCCCTGTCTGAATAAGTCCGTGGCTTTGGACCGCCAGGATGTTTCCCTAGCCTTAAGGTCCATCTCAAATAACCAGGGAAATCTGTTAGAAAACAGTAGCAAACATATAAATAACATAAGTCCCAATTGTTTTAAATACCTCAATAGAATATGGTAGAACAAAATTTCCCTTGTGTGTATGGGGAAATGAAGGTATATACACTAGGATTAAAATTGAAAAAACTTTATTAAATATAATAAAACACCACACACAAATTAACAGAAAGAGAACCTATAAAAACAAAGCAACTACTATATCCACACAATCTGCATGCAGTATAATTCCATATGGAAATTCTGAGTGCTGAGGAAAACCTCTGCAACGGCTAATTATAGTAAGGATATGCAATTTACATGTAATATTCTGCAACTAAGGCTGAATATATCCTAATCAGAGGCTGTGCTAGCATGGCCTTTATGAACAATGGATATAGTGCAAATATAAGGTGAACCTCAAGTTATCCTAAGTAACTAATGGGTCCCATTATGCACGTCTCATAAGACACCATCATACCATGAATGATAAGCCAAAGTAAGAGTATACATGATAAGCCAGAGTAAGAGTATACATGGATACAATTCCGAGCCGTTTATGGTTCAGCATAACAACTTACATGCAAAGGTGAAGAAATATTGTGTGACAGTGTTGCCACCCCGACAGCGCCGTTTCGCCAATCCAGGCTTCTTCCTTATGGGGGCACGTGTGTTAAAACTGTAGCAACTATCCCTTATATGTGGTCGTTAATTACATATGGAGGTGTGTATCAGGCACCGCCGCGTCCCGGATGTTATACGGCGCATGCGCCGGTTTTCGGCCGCTCGTGCAACTGGCGTGGTTCTCTAGTTCACGCCCCTGGTCAGCGGGCGTCAAGCGCCTACGTCACTCTGTGGGCGGGGCTAGAGTCCACCGTGCGGCCGAGCCCGGGGCATGCGCACTACTCCGAGGCTGCAGCTCAGAAAGCCTGCATATCGCTGCAACGATGGAGCGCCGCTGGTAAGAGGCGTGGCTAACAACAGCCAATGCAGGACAATAAACCACCCCTGGAATCCTATGATTTATGTAAATACTTATTGTTTAGCGTTTACAGATGCTGAATAATAAACTAAATGATTGCCAGAAATGCATTAATATGTCAATGGCCCAAGTAAAACCTCTATCTGCAGCAGCCAAAGGGCAAGGGTACAATTAGATATCCATAAAGATGGTAATATGGGGTTCTGAAATGACCATACTAACCTACATGTAATGTGCCCAGAACTGCTAAAAAAGGAGGGGGTTTCACAACTATCATAGGATTGTGTACCCCAAACTACCACATATGTATAACCATGAAAACAAAAAGAAAAAGGAAAAGAAAAAGAACCAGAACACAAAAGGATACATACAGATAAAATACAATACAGCATGAACCGTATGCCACATCTGACTATATAAATACCCACCATATTTTACATTTTACCTCCTACCGAAACTACATAAGGATTCCAATGATCCCCCAGGAAGACCGATAGTTTCTGGTAAGGAAAGCCTCTGTGAATCAATTTGTACCATCATAGATTATTATCTTCAACCTCTAGTCTTAACATTGCCATCGTATGTTAAAGATACTACATCCGTTTTAAAAAGGTTGGATTCAATTTATCTAGAAGAGGGGGCTGTTGTGAAATTGGATTCTGGGCTCCCCCGGTGGCCACTTGTGGAATTGTACTTGTGTGCATCATCCCCTCTGTTCACCTGCTCCTATCAGGATGTGGGAGTCGCTATATAACCTTGCTCCTCTGTCAGTTTCATGCCGGTCAACAATGTAATCAGAAGCCTTTCTGTGCATGTTCCTGCTACTAGACAACTCCCAGCTAAGTTGGACTTTTGTCCTTGTGTGTTTTTGCATTTTGTTCCTGTTCACAGCTGCTGTTTCGTTACTGTGTCTGGAAAGCTCTTGTGAGCGGAAATTGCCACTCTGGTGTTATGAGTTAATGCTAGAGTCTTAAAGTAATTTCTGGATGGTGTTTTGATAGGGTTTTCTGCTGACCATGAAAGTGCCCTTTCTGTCTCCTTTCTATCTAGTAAGCGGACCTCGATTTTTGCTAAACCTATTTTCATACTACGTTTGTCATTTCATCTAAAATCACCGCCAATATATGTGGGGGCCTCTGTCTGCCTTTTGGGAAAATTTCTCTAGAGGTGAGCCAGGACTGTCTTTTCCTCTGCTAGGATTAGGTAGTTCTCCGGCTGGCGCTGGGCATCTAGGGATAAAAAAACGTAGGCATGCTACCCGGCCACTTCTAGTTGTGCGGCAGGTTTAGTTCATGGTCAGTATAGTTTCCATCTTCCAAGAGCTAGTTCTCATATATGCTGGGCTATGTTCTCTCGCCATTGAGAATCATGACAGTTTGACCGGCCCAAAAAAAAAGGGTTAAATTACTGGCTGAGAAAGGAGAGAAAAAAGAAGTCTGCTACAATTTTTTTTTTTTTTTTCCTCTAGTTCTGAGTGTGCTCTTAATTGAATCACTTGCTAGTCTGCCTATACTGCAGCCTTCCTCTCTTTCTCTCCTTCTTATCCTTGAATGGCTCTGTGTTCACCTGTTTCAAATGGATCTTCAGAGTGTAGCTACAGGTTTGAATAATCTCGCCACAAAGGTACAAAATTTGCAAGATTTCGTTGTTCATGCACCTATGTCTGAGCCTAGAATTCCTTTGCCTGAATTCTTCTCGGGGAATAGATCTCACTTTCAAAATTTTAAAAATAATTGCAAATTGTTTTTGTCCCTGAAGTCTCGCTCTGCCGGAGACCCTGCACAGCAGGTCAGGATTGTAATTTCCTTGCTCCGGGGCGACCCTCAAGATTGGGCTTTTGCATTGGCACCAGGGGATCCTGCGTTGCTCAATGTGGATGCGTTTTTTCTGGCCTTGGGGTTGCTTTATGAGGAACCTCATTTAGAGCTTCAGGCGGAAAAGGCCTTGATGTCCTTGTCTCAGGGGCAAGATGAAGCTGAAATATACTGCCAAAAATTCCGCAAATGGTCTGTGCTTACTCAGTGGAATGAGTGCGCCCTGGCGGCGATTTTCAGAGAAGGTCTCTCTGATGCCATTAAGGATGTTATGGTGGGGTTCCCTGTGCCTGCGAGTCTGAATGAGTCCATGACGATGGCTATTCAGATCGATAGGCGTCTGCGGGAGCGCAAACCTGTGCACCATTTGGCGGTGTCTACTGAGAAAACGCCAGAAAATATGCAATGTGATAGAATTCTGTCCAGAAGCGAGCGGCAGAATTTTAGACGAAAAAATGGGTTGTGCTTCTATTGTGGTGATTCAACTCATGTTATATCAGCATGCTTTAAGCGTACTAAGAAGCCTGACAAGTCTGTTTCAATTAGCACTTTACAGTCTAAGTTTATTCTATCTGTGACCCTGATTTGTTCTTTGTCATCTATTACCGCGGACGCCTATGTCGACTCTGGCGCTGCTTTGAGTCTTATGGATTGGTCCTTTGCCAAACGCTGTGGGTATGATTTGGAGCCATTGGAGGCTCCGATACCTCTGAAAGGGATTGACTCCACCCCATTGGCTAGTAATAAACCACAATACTGGACACAAGTGACTATGCGTGTTAATCCGGATCACCAGGAGGTTATTCGCTTTCTGGTGCTGTATAATCTACATGATGTTTTGGTGCTGGGATTGCCATGGCTGCAATCTCATAACCCAGTCCTCGACTGGAGAGCTATGTCTGTGTTAAGCTGGGGATGTAAAGGAACTCATGGGGACGTACCTTTGGTTTCCATTTCATCATTTATTCCCTCTGAGATTCCTGAATTCTTGTCTGACTTTCGTGACGTTTTTGAAGAACCCAAGGTTGGTTCACTACCTCCGCACCGGGAGTGCGATTGTGCCATAGACTTGATCCCGGGTAGTAAATACCCTAAGGGTCGTTTATTTAATCTGTCTGTGCCTGAACACGCGGCTATGCGAGAATATATAAGGGAGTCCTTGGAAAAGGGACATATTCGTCCTTCGTCATCTCCCTTAGGAGCCGGTTTTTTCTTTGTGTCTAAGAAAGACGGCTCTTTGAGGCCGTGTATTGATTATCGACTTTTGAATAAAATCACGGTTAAATATCAATATCCGTTACCACTGCTTACTGATTTGTTTGCTCGTATAAAGGGGGCCAAGTGGTTCTCTAAGATTGATCTCCGTGGGGCGTATAATTTGGTGCGAATCAAGCAGGGGGATGAGTGGAAAACCGCATTTAATACGCCCGAGGGCCATTTTGAGTATTTGGTGATGCCTTTTGGTCTTTCAAATGCCCCTTCAGTCTTCCAGTCCTTTATGCATGACATTTTCCGCGATTATTTGGACAAATTTATGATTGTGTATCTGGATGATATTCTGATTTTTTCGGATGACTGGGACTCTCATGTCCAGCAGGTCAGGAGGGTTTTTCAGGTTTTGCGGTCTAATTCCTTGTGTGTGAAGGGTTCTAAGTGTGTTTTTGGGGTTCAAAAGATTTCCTTCTTGGGATACATTTTTTCCCCCTCTTCCATCGAGATGGATCCTGTCAAGGTTCAGGCTATTGGTGATTGGACGCAACCCTCTTCTCTTAAGAGTCTTCAGAAATTTTTGGGCTTTGCTAACTTTTATCGTCGATTTATTGCTGGTTTTTCTGATGTTGTAAAACCATTGACTGATTTGACTAAGAAGGGTGCTGATGTTGCTGATTGGTCCCCTGATGCTGTGGAGGCCTTTCGGGAGCTCAAGCGCCGCTTTTCTTCCGCCCCAGTGTTGCGTCAGCCTGATGTTGCTCTTCCTTTTCAGGTTGAGGTCGACGCTTCTGAAATCGGAGCTGGGGCGGTGTTGTCGCAGAGAAGTTCCGACTGCTCCGTGATGAGACCTTGTGCTTTTTTTTCCCGTAAATTTTCGCCCGCCGAGCGGAATTATGATATTGGGAATCGGGAGCTTTTGGCCATGAAGTGGGCTTTTGAGGAGTGGCGTCACTGGCTTGAGGGGGCCAGACATCAGGTGGTGGTATTGACTGACCACAAAAATTTAATTTACCTTGAGTCTGCCAGGCGCCTGAATCCTAGACAGGCGCGCTGGTCGTTGTTTTTCTCTCGGTTTAATTTTGTGGTGTCTTACCTACCGGGTTCTAAGAATGTTAAGGCGGATGCCCTTTCTAGGAGTTTTGAGCCTGACTCCCCTGGTAATTCTGAGCCCACAGGTATCCTTAAAGATGGAGTGATATTGTCTGCCGTTTCTCCAGACCTGCGGCGGGCCTTGCAGGAGTTTCAGGCGGATAGACCTGATCGTTGCCCACCTGGTAGACTGTTTGTTCCTGATGATTGGACCAGTAGAGTCATCTCTGAGGTTCATTCTTCTGCGTTGGCAGGTCATCCTGGAATCTTTGGTACCAGGGATTTGGTGGCAAGGTCCTTCTGGTGGCCTTCCCTGTCACGAGATGTGCGAGGCTTTGTGCAGTCTTGTGACGTTTGTGCTCGGGCCAAGCCTTGTTGTTCTCGGGCTAGTGGATTGTTGTTACCCTTGCCTATCCCGAAGAGGCCTTGGACGCACATCTCGATGGATTTTATTTCGGATCTGCCTGTTTCTCATAAGATGTCTGTCATCTGGGTGGTGTGTGACCGTTTCTCTAAGATGGTCCATCTGGTTCCCTTGCCTAAGTTGCCTTCTTCTTCCGAGTTGGTTCCTCTGTTTTTTCAAAATGTTGTTCGTTTGCATGGTATTCCGGAGAATATCGTTTCTGACAGAGGGACCCAATTCGTGTCTAGATTTTGGCGGGCATTCTGTGCTAGGATGGGCATAGATTTGTCTTTTTCGTCTGCTTTCCATCCTCAGACTAATGGCCAGACCGAGCGGACTAATCAGACCTTGGAGACATATTTGAGGTGTTTTGTGTCTGCGGATCAGGATGATTGGGTTGCTTTTTTGCCTTTGGTGGAGTTCGCCCTCAATAATCGGGCCAGCTCTGCCACCTTGGTGTCCCCGTTTTTCTGTAATTCGGGGTTTCATCCTCGATTTTCCTCCGGTCAAGTGGAATCTTCGGATTGTCCTGGAGTGGATGCTGTGGTGGAGAGGTTGCATCAGATTTGGGGGCAGGTGGTGGACAATTTGAAGTTGTCCCAGGAGAAGACTCAGCTTTTTGCCAACCGCCGTCGTCGTGTTGGTCCTCGGCTTTGTGTTGGGGACTTGGTGTGGTTGTCTTCTCGTTTTGTCCCTATGAGGGTTTCTTCTCCTAAGTTTAAGCCTCGGTTCATCGGCCCGTACAAGATATTGGAGATTCTTAACCCTGTGTCCTTCCGTTTGGACCTCCCTGCATCCTTTTCGATTCATAATGTTTTTCATCGGTCATTGTTGCGCAGGTATGAGGTACCGGCTGTGCCTTCCGTTGAGCCTCCTGCTCCGGTGTTGGTTGAGGGTGAGTTGGAGTACGTTGTGGAAAAGATCTTGGACTCTCGTGTTTCCAGACGGAAACTCCAGTATCTGGTCAAATGGAAGGGATACGGTCAGGAGGATAATTCTTGGGTCACTGCCTCTGATGTTCATGCCTCCGATCTTGTCCATGCCTTTCATAGGGCTCATCCTGATCGCCCTGGTGGTTCTGTTGAGGGTTCGGTGCCCCCTCCTTGAGGGGGGGGTACTGTTGTGAAATTGGATTCTGGGCTCCCCCGGTGGCCACTTGTGGAATTGTACTTGTGTGCATCATCCCCTCTGTTCACCTGCTCCTATCAGGATGTGGGAGTCGCTATATAACCTTGCTCCTCTGTCAGTTTCATGCCGGTCAACAATGTAATCAGAAGCCTTTCTGTGCATGTTCCTGCTACTAGACAACTCCCAGCTAAGTTGGACTTTTGTCCTTGTGTGTTTTTGCATTTTGTTCCTGTTCACAGCTGCTGTTTCGTTACTGTGTCTGGAAAGCTCTTGTGAGCGGAAATTGCCACTCTGGTGTTATGAGTTAATGCTAGAGTCTTAAAGTAATTTCTGGATGGTGTTTTGATAGGGTTTTCTGCTGACCATGAAAGTGCCCTTTCTGTCTTCTTTCTATCTAGTAAGCGGACCTCGATTTTTGCTAAACCTATTTTCATACTACGTTTGTCATTTCATCTAAAATCACCGCCAATATATGTGGGGGCCTCTGTCTGCCTTTTGGGAAAATTTCTCTAGAGGTGAGCCAGGACTGTCTTTTCCTCTGCTAGGATTAGGTAGTTCTCCGGCTGGCGCTGGGCATCTAGGGATAAAAAAACGTAGGCATGCTACCCGGCCACTTCTAGTTGTGCGGCAGGTTTAGTTCATGGTCAGTATAGTTTCCATCTTCCAAGAGCTAGTTCTCATATATGCTGGGCTATGTTCTCTCGCCATTGAGAATCATGACAGGGGGCCATGTTAGTAACAGCTGATGTAGAAGCGCTTTACTCATCCATTAGGCATGTGGATGGTTTAAAGGCAGTTGCCCATTACCTAAACCAAAGCAATTTGGACAAACCCCTCATTGATTTAATTTTGACCCTATTGCAATTTGTATTGGAACATAATTTTTTCATCTTCAATAAAACGATTTTTCTTCAAAAACAAGGAACGGCAATGGGCGCAACTTGTGCCCCCACCTACGCCAATCTTTTTATGGGATTTTGGGAAAAAGAAATCTTTCAGGATGATCAATTGGAGGAGATGGATATGGTACAAGGATGGAGTCGTTATATAGACGATGTCCTATTTGTATGGGAGGGTAGTATTGACCAACTTACATCATTGATGGATAAACTAAATCAAAATAACTATAACATCAAATTAACTTACAAATGGGGGAGATCCTTAGATTTTTTGGATCTAGACATGACAGTAGCCCCGAATGGCAGAGTAATAACTAATGTGTTTAGAAAACCAACTGCCACTAACACCCTGCTCCATGCGTCATCAGCCCATTATAAACCAACCATCAATGGGATCCCTATTGGCCAATTTTTGAGGGTCAAAAAAATCTGTGCAACTGATGGTAATTTTCAATCACAAGCAACTGACCTAGCTCAGCGGTTTTTAGATCGAGGCTACAGTAAAAGACAAATTAAAAAAGGATATAAGAGAGCTGAGAACACCCCTAGAGAGGAATTATTATATGGTAGCAGGGTACCTAGGGGTCATAAGAATGAGAATCAGGTGAGGTTTATAACCAATTATAATAAACAATGGCCAGAATTGACAGCAATTTTTCGCAAGCATTGGAACATCTTGCTTAGCGACCCCATTCTCAAAAAGACCCTCCCTAAATATCCAGCCATCACACCTAGAAGAGACCGTAACTTGAAGGACATTTTAGTCCATAGTCACTATTCAGAGATAAAAACGGCTGGCAGCAGATATTTACCAACTAGAAAGGGATTTTTTCCATGTAGGAGATGTAAAGCATGTAGAAATCATATCCAAAGCACTTCCTTTGTCAATTTCGATGGGTCTAGGACATATTCCATACGTGAATATCTTACTTGCTGTTCAAAAGGCGTGGTATACCACGCACAATGTCCGTGCAACAAGGTTTACATTGGGCTCACTACACGTGAGCTTAAACTACGCACAAGGGAACATGTCCTTGATATTGAGAAGTCAGCTAACGTAGAAGACATTCACCAACTTAAGACATTGCCAAAACATTTTAGGCTGCTCCATAAGTCCAATCCGAACGGTCTGAAAATACAAGCCATCGATCAGATTATCCTGAATGACAGAGGTGGCAACTTGGGTAGAATCCTGGCACGGAAAGAAAGCAGGTGGATTTATCAACTTGGGACCCTTGCCCCTCAAGGACTTAACGAAACAATGGGTTTCAGTTCATTCTTGTAAGATGTATCCACCCCTTCATATACCTTTTATGAGTGTACTGTTATCTATATTGGTTGTTGTTTTAACCTAGTAGGCGATCCACCCCTGACTTCATGGGGATTTTGATCGCGATTTATATCTATAGCGTAATAGATAAAATTTTGTCAGCAACTCTACAGACAATATAGAGTACTCTCCTCATTTGCCCGTTGTGTATTTGTCAAAATTAAGAGCTATAAGAGAACTTTGGGTCATATACATTGGTTTACAATGTATATTCTGTGCATGTGTCCTCTTTGGATTCGTCATAATTGGGAGTTATAGGAGAACATTGGGTCATAGACATTGGTTCACAATGTATATTCTGTGCAGTTTTTAGTGTGTTAGATTTTAACTGTGTTTTTTATTTTAGGTGTACACATTTGGTGTTGGGTTTCAGTTTTTCTACAGCATGGGAGTTGCATCGCAGTGAGGGACTATGGACTGGGAAAATCAAGTCGAATTCTACTTCAATAATACTCACCCATCATTATATATGTTCATAGCTGTGTTCACAAGTGTTGGTACACAGACATTGCAATTGTAATAGAATATTGGGGATATATGGTGGGTATTTATATAGTCAGATGTGGCATACGGTTCATGCTGTATTGTATTTTATCTGTATGTATCCTTTTGTGTTCTGGTTCTTTTTCTTTTCCTTTTTCTTTTTGTTTTCATGGTTATACATATGTGGTAGTTTGGGGTACACAATCCTATGATAGTTGTGAAACCCCCTCCTTTTTTAGCAGTTCTGGGCACATTACATGTAGGTTAGTATGGTCATTTCAGAACCCCATATTACCATCTTTATGGATATCTAATTGTACCCTTGCCCTTTGGCTGCTGCAGATAGAGGTTTTACTTGGGCCATTGACATATTAATGCATTTCTGGCAATCATTTAGTTTATTATTCAGCATCTGTAAACGCTAAACAATAAGTATTTACATAAATCATAGGATTCCAGGGGTGGTTTATTGTCCTGCATTGGCTGTTGTTAGCCACGCCTCTTACCAGCGGCGCTCCATCGTTGCAGCGATATGCAGGCTTTCTGAGCTGCAGCCTCGGAGTAGTGCGCATGCCCCGGGCTCGGCCGCACGGTGGACTCTAGCCCCGCCCACAGAGTGACGTAGGCGCTTGACGCCCGCTGACCAGGGGCGTGAACTAGAGAACCACGCCAGTTGCACGAGCGGCCGAAAACCGGCGCATGCGCCGTATAACATCCGGGACGCGGCGGTGCCTGATACACACCTCCATATGTAATTAACGACCACATATAAGGGATAGTTGCTACAGTTTTAACACACGTGCCCCCATAAGGAAGAAGCCTGGATTGGCGAAACGGCGCTGTCGGGGTGGCAACACTGTCACACAATATTTCTTCACCTTTGCATGTAAGTTGTTATGCTGAACCATAAACGGCTCGGAATTGTATCCATGTATACTCTTACTCTGGCTTATCATGTATACTCTTACTTTGGCTTATCATTCATGGTATGATGGTGTCTTATGAGACGTGCATAATGGGACCCATTAGTTACTTAGGATAACTTGAGGTTCACCTTATATTTGCACTATATCCATTGTTCATAAAGGCCATGCTAGCACAGCCTCTGATTAGGATATATTCAGCCTTAGTTGCAGAATATTACATGTAAATTGCATATCCTTACTATAATTAGCCGTTGCAGAGGTTTTCCTCAGCACTCAGAATTTCCATATGGAATTATACTGCATGCAGATTGTGTGGATATAGTAGTTGCTTTGTTTTTATAGGTTCTCTTTCTGTTAATTTGTGTGTGGTGTTTTATTATATTTAATAAAGTTTTTTCAATTTTAATCCTAGTGTATATACCTTCATTTCCCCATACACACAAGGGAAATTTTGTTCTACCATATTCTATTGAGGTATTTAAAACAATTGGGACTTATGTTATTTTCTGCGTGGATTTTGTAGTTTTTATACTGACCGCACAGTATCCTTTTCTCTCTGTCTATCAAGTTTAGTATTGGCCTCCTTTGCTGACACCTGGTTTCATTTCTGTGTACGTCTTTTCCCTCTCCACTCACAGTCAATATTTGTGGGGGGGGGGGCTATCTTTCCTTTTGGGGTTTTCTCTGAGGCAAGATAGCTTTCTATTTCCTTCTTTAGGGGTAGTTAGTTCTTAGTCTGTGAAGAGGTGTCTAGGGAGAGTCAGGAACATCCCACGGCTATTACTAGTGTGGTTGTTAGGATTAGGGACTGCGGTCAGTAGAGATACCACCTTTCCAGAGCTCGTCCCATGTTGCATTTTAGCCACCAGGTCATATCAGTGCGGCCTCTTAACCACCAGGTCATAACAGTACAGCTGGCCCACAATGTGTTAAATGCATCTCAAAAGAGGGAAAAGAAAGTTTTGAGTCATTTTTTTTTCCTTTGCAGCTTGTTTTGTCTTTTTTTTCCCCTTAATCTCTGGGTGGTTCAGGATTTTGGTGCTGATATGGAGGTTCAGGGTCTGTCCTTGCGCGTGGATCAACTCGCTGCAAGGGTACAGAGTATCCAAGATTATGTTGTCCAGACTCCAGTATTAGAGCCTAGAATTCCTATTCCTGATTTATTTTCTGGGGATAGATCGAAATTTTTGAACTTTAAAAATAATTGCAGATTGTTTTTTGCTCTGAGACCCCGTTCCTCTGGTGACCCCATTCAGCAGGTGAAGATTGTTATTTCCTTGCTGCGTGGCGACCTGCAGGACTGGGCATTCTCCCTTGAGCCAGGAAATCCTGCATTGCTCAATATTGACGCATTTTTTCAAGCGCTTGGATTGCTGTATAACGAGCCTAATTATGTGGATCTGGCAGAAAAAACTTTGCTGGCTCTGTGTCAGGGTCAGGAAGCAGCAGAAGTATACTGCCAGAAATTTAGAAAGTGGTCTGTGCTCACAAAATGGAATGAGTATGCCCTGGCAGCGATTTTCAAAAAGGGTCTTTCTGAAGCCCTTAAAGATGTTATGGTGGGGTTTCCCACGCCTGCTGGTCTGAATGAGTCAATGTCTTTGGCCATTCAGATTGATCGGCGCCTGCGCGAGCGCAAGGTTGTGCACCATATGGCAGTGTCCTCTGAGCAGAGTCCTGAGCCTATGCAATGTGATAGGATTTTGAATAGAGCAGAAAGGCAGAAATTCAGACGTCAGAATGGCCTGTGTTTTTACTGTGGTGATTCTGCTCATGCTATTTCTGATTGCCCTAAGCGTACTAAGAGGGTCCCTAGGTCTGTTACTATTAGTACTGTACAGCCAAAATTTCTCTTGTCTGTTACCCTGATTTGCTCATTGTCGTCCTTTTCTGTTATGGCATTTGTGGATTCAGGCGCTGCCCTGAACTTAATGGACTTAGAATTTGCCAGGCGCTGTGGTTTTTCCTTGGAGCCTTTGCAGAGTCCTATTCCCTTAAGGGGGATTGATGCTACGCCATTGGCCAAGAATAAACCTCAGTACTGGACACAGTTAACCATGTACATGGCTCCAGCACATCAGGAAAATATTTGCTTTTTGGTGTTGCATAATTTGCATGATGTTGTTGAGCTGGGGTTTCCATGGTTACAGGTACATAATCCAGTGTTGGATTGGCGATCTATGTCTGTAATTGGTTGGGGTTGTCAGGGGATACATAGTGATATTCCTTTGATGTCCATTTCCTCGTCCCCTTCTTCTGAAGTTCCTGAGTTTTTGTCGGATTTCCAGGATATATTTGATGAGCCCAAGTCCAGTTCCCTGCCCCCTCATAGGGACTGCGATTGTGCCATTAATTTGATTCCTGGCTGTAAGTTTCCTAAGGGCCGACTTTTCAATCTGTCTGTGCCAGAGCATGCCGCTATGCGGAGTTATGTAAAGGAATCCTTGGAGAAGGGGCATATTCGCCCGTCTTCGTCACCATTGGGAGCGGGATTTTTTTTTGTTGCCAAGAAGGATGGCTCCTTGAGACCCTGTATAGATTATCGCCGTCTCAATAAGATCACGGTCAAATTCCAGTACCCTTTACCTTTACTTTCTGATTTGTATGCTCGGATTAAGGGTGCCAGTTGGTTTACTAAAATCGACCTTCGAGGGGCGTATAATCTCGTGCGTATTAAACAAGGTGATGAATGGAAAACAGCATTTAATACGCCCGAAGGCCACTTTGAATATCTTGTGATGCCATTCGGGCTCTCTAATGCTCCATCGGTATTTCAGTCCTTTATGCATGATATCTTCCGGAATTATCTGGATAAATTCATGATTGTGTATTTGGATTATATTTTGGTGTTTTCCGATGATTGGGAGTCTCATGTGAAGCAGGTTAGGATGGTATTTCAGGTCCTTCGTGCTAATGCGTTGTTTGTGAAGGGGTCTAAGTGCCTCTTTGGAGTTCAGAAGGTTTCTTTTTTGGGTTTCATTTTTTCTCCCTCGGCTATTGAAATGGACCCTGTTAAAGTCCAGGCCATTCATGATTAGACTCAACTCACATCTGTAAAGAGCCTTCAGAAATTTTTGGGCTTTGCTAATTTTTATCGCCGCTTTATTGCTAATTTTTCTAGTGTGGTGAAGCCTTTGACCGATTTGACGAGGAAGGGCGCTGATTTGATGAATTGGTCCTCTGCGGCTGTTGAGGCCTTTCAGGAGCTTAAACGTCGTTTTACTTCTGCCCCTGTGTTGCATCAGCCAGATGTTTCTCTCCCTTTTCAGGTTGAGGTTGATGCTTCTGAGATTGGGGCAGGGGCTGTTTTGTCTCAGAGAAATTCTGATGGCTCTTTGATGAAACCATGTGCTTTCTTCTCCAGAAAGTTTTCGCCTGCTGAGCGTAATTATGATGTCAACAATCGGGAGTTGTTGGCTATGAAGTGGGCATTTGAGGAGTGGCGACATTGGCTTGAGGGAGCCAAGCATCGCGTGGTGGTCTTGACTGATCATAAGAATCTGATTTACCTCGAGTCTGCTAAGCGGTTGAATCCTAGACAAGCTCGGTGGTCTCTGTTTTTCTCCCGTTTTGATTTTGTGGTCTCGTATATTCCGGGATCTAAGAATGTAAAGGCTGATGCCCTTTCTAGGAGTTTTTTGCCTGATTCTCCGGGAGTTCTTGAGCCGGCTGGGATCCTCAAGGAGGGGGTGATTCTTTCTGCCATCTCTCCTGATTTGCGGCGGGTACTTCAGGAGTTTCAGGCTGATAAACCTGACCGCTGCCCAGTGGGGAAACTGTTTGTTCCTGATAGATGGACTAGCAGGGTAATTTCTGAGGTTCATTGTTCGGTGTTGGCTGGTCACCCTGGGATTTTCGGTACCAGAGATTTGGTGGCTAGGTCCTTTTGGTGGCCTTCCTTGTCGCGGGATGTGCGTTCGTTTGTGCAGTCCTGTGGGACCTGTGCTCGGGCTAAGCCTTGCTGTTCCCTTGCCAGTGGGTTGCTTTTGCCTTTGCCTATTCCTGAGAGGCCCTGGACGCATATTTCCATGGATTTTATTTCTGATCTTCCTGTTTCTCAGAAGATGTCTGTCATCTGGGTGGTTTGTGACCGGTTTTCTAAGATGGTCCATTTGGTACCGTTGCCTAAGTTGCCTTCCTCCTCTGATTTGGTTCCATTATTTTTTCAGCATGTGGTTCGTTTGCATGGTATTCCGGAGAATATTGTGTCTGACAGAGGTTCCCAGTTCATTTCTAGGTTTTGGCGGTCCTTTTGTGCTAGAATGGGCATTGATTTGTCTTTTTCTTCAGCATTCCATCCTCAGACAAATGGCCAAACGGAGCGAACCAATCAGACCTTGGAAACCTATTTGAGATGCTTCGTGTCTGCTGATCAGGATGATTGGGTGACCTTTTTGCCGTTGGCCGAGTTTGCCCTTAATAATCGGGCTAGTTCGCCTACCTTGGTTTCGCCTTTCTTTTGTAACTTTGGTTTTCATCCTCGTTTTTCTTCAGGGCAGCTTGAGCCTTCTGACTGTCCTGGTGTGGATTCTGTGGTGGACAGGTTACAGCAAATTTGGACTCATGTGGTGGACAATTTGATGTTGTCTCAGGAAAAGGCTCAACGTTTTGCTAACCGTCGTCCATGTGTTGGTCCCCGGCTTCGTGTTGGGGATTTGGTCTGGTTGTCCTCTCGTCATGTTCCTATGAAGGTTTCTTCCCCTAAGTTCAAGCCTCGTTTTATTGGGCCTTATAAGATTTCTGAAATTATCAATCCGGTGTCTTTTCGTTTGGCCCTTCCAGCTTCTTTTTCCATTCATAATGTGTTCCATAGATCCTTGTTGCGGAGATATGTGGTACCTATGGTTCCCTCCGTTGATCCTCCTGCTCCGGTGTTGGTTGAGGGGGAATTGGAATATGTGGTGGAGAAGATTTTGGATTCTCGTTTTTCGAGGCGGAAGCTTCAGTATCTGGTCAAGTGGAAGGGTTATGGCCAGGAGGATAATTCTTGGGTTGTTGCCTCCGATGTTCATGCTGCCGATTTGGTTCGTGCTTTCCATTTGGCTCGTCCTGATCGGCCTGGGAGCTCTGGTGAGGGTTCGGTGACCCCTCCTTAAGGGGGGGTACTGTTGTGAATTCCGTTCTGGAGCTCCCTCCTGTGGTTGCTAATGGTATTTTTGTGAGTTCTGCCCTTGGGCTCCCTCTGCTGGTTTCGAGTGGAACTGCTGCTCCTTTAGGTGGCTGTAGCAGCTGCCTTCACTAATCGCCTTGCCTGGGTTTGTTATTTAAACCTGCTCTGGGCTTTAGTTCATGCCAGCTGTCAATGTTCTTGGTTGGATTTGGTTCTCTCCTTGGATTTCTCATATGGCCTGTCCTTGTCAGCAAAAGATAAGTCTTTGCTAGTCCTTGTTTGTCCATTTGTTTGGACTTTATTGCTCTGCAAATATGTCTCTTTTTGTCCAGCTTGTCACTATGTCATATTCAGGCTAGCTGGAAGCTCTGGGAAAGCAGATTTGCCCCTCCACACCGTGAGTCGGTGTGGAGTTCATTTTTGTAAACTCTGCGTGGATTTTGTAGTTTTTATACTGACCGCACAGTATCCTTTTCTCTCTGTCTATCAAGTTTAGTATTGGCCTCCTTTGCTGAAACCTGGTTTCATTTCTGTGTACGTCTTTTCCCTCTCCACTCACAGTCAATATTTGTGGGGGGGCTATCTTTCCTTTTGGGGTTTTCTCTGAGGCAAGATAGCTTTCTATTTCCTTCTTTAGGGGTAGTTAGTTCTTAGGCTGTGAAGAGGTGTCTAGGGAGAGTCAGGAACATCCCACGGCTATTACTAGTGTGGTTTTTAGGATTAGGGACTGCGGTCAGTAGAGATACCACCTTCCCAGAGCTCGTCCCATGTTGCATTTTAGCCACCAGGTCATATCAGTGCGGCCTCTTAACCACCAGGTCATAACAGTCATGTTGCATTTGCAGAGCCCCTGATGTACCTAAACAGTAGAAACCCCCCACAAGTGAACCCATATTGGAAACTAGACCCCCAAAGGAACTTATCTAGATGAGCTGTGAGAACTTTGAACCCCCAAGTGTTTCACTACAGTTACTTACGGTATAACGCAGAGCCGTGAAAATAAAAAATCCTTTTTTTTCCACAAAAATTATATTTTAGCCCCCGGTTTTGTATTTTCCCAAGGGTAACAGGAGAAATTGGACCCCAAAATTTGTTGTCCAATTTGTCTTGAGTATGCTGATACTCCATATGTGGGGGGTTAACCCCTTTTTGGGTGCACGGGAGAGCTCGGAAGTGAAGGAGCACTGTTTATTTTTTCAACGCAGAATTGGCTGGAATTGAGATCGGATGCCATGTCGCATTTGGAGAGCCCCTGATGTGCCTAAACAGTGGAAACCCCCCAATTCTAAGTGAAACCCTAACCCAAACACACCCCTAACCCTAATCCCAACCATAACCCTAACCACACCCCTAACCCTAATCCAAACCCTAATCCCAACCGTAAATGTAATCCAAACCCTAACTATAGCCCCAACCCAAACCCTAACTTTAGCCCCAACCCTAACCCTAACTTTAGCCCCAACCCTAACTTTAGCCCCAACCCTAACCCTAACCCCAACCCTAACCCCAATCCTAACCTCAACCCTAACCCTAGCCATAACCCTAGCCCTGACCCTAGCCCTAACCCTTTATTTTAGCTGTGGCATTGTCCAAGGTAGTCCCTGCGGATGTGGGCAGCTACCCAGTACCACATAAAGTGCATCCACGCTCCGGATAGGAGTCTGAGTGCTCACTGACTTTTGATCAATGGTAACCTGTGTAGATTTGGAGCACATGGTGACGGGTGCTCTATCAGAAGTAGGGGTGATCATCACCTGGCCAGGTGGAGATGCTGGTGAATAAAGTTGGGCTGCTAGGGGTAGTGGTTCAGGGTCATGAGCTGGCGGTTTGGTGACCTTCGATATACACTTGTGGACATGCAATGCATACCACCCTTTATCTCCCCAGTGTCTGGTGTAGGTGATGAGATCACCGGGGTAGAGGTCCCTATCTGGGTGTCCCTCTCACAGGTGGGACTCCACATCACACCTAGTGACAAATACCTCTGGGTAGAGGTCAGGCTCCTTGATAAAGCCCCAGCCGGAGTTGATGTGGAACGCCACCACAGTCCCACATCTCCGTGGGCCCCTGTCCTCATGACCCACTTTCCTGGCTCTGGCTTTTGCCTTTAAGTCCTTCTCTTTTGTGGCCTGGCATTGGAGATCCTGCTCCTGTCATGTCGGACGCTGTTCACACCAGGGCGTTCGACAGACAGCGGTAATTCCGCTTTTGTCCACTATGTTCTCAGTGGCGTCGGCTAGTTTTTATCTAGCTGATCCGGGGTTAATTTAGCTGGTGCTCGGATTGGAAGCTGGGCCACGCCCACTGCCTTTAAATAGTTCTTCTGAACATTGGGCGTCGCCGATTATAGCTTCTGTCTAGTGCGTGGTTATCTCGGTCTGGAGTGGTGAGCTAGGAGTTGGAGTATTGTTGCTGGTGGTGTATTTCCCTTTGTCTTATTTACGCCTTCCTATATTTGTATTTATTTTACCCTGCGCATTTATAGTGTATTCCTGAGTGACTGCGGCGTGGTGTATATTTTCCGTTATCCTTGTCTGTGCTAACTGTGGGTATTGGTGTATTATCTTTTCACTGGGTGGTGGGCAGTGATTTCAGCCTAGGGTTGAAACAGGAGACAGGGTGAGGGTCGACATTATAATCGGCCTTAAAAAAAAAAAAAGGGTTTCCTTTTTTTTGTTTTGTCATGGATCCCATGACTTCCATAACCCGCCAGTTGGAGGCGCTGTCCCTACAGGTCACTGAGTTGAGGGGGGCAGTGCAGCAACAAGGACTAGCAGTATCTAATGTGCAAGCTGGAGCGACAGGTAGAGTTGCTGAGCCTAAGTTTCCTTTGCCTGAAAAATTTACTGGGGAACGCAGTAAATTTGTTTCTTTTCGTGAAGCTTGCAAACTATATTTCCGTATGCGCCCGATCTCCTCGGGTAATGAGGCTCAGCATGTGGGCCTGGTGTTGTCATTGTTAAGCGGGGATCCCCAAGCGTGGGCGTTTTCTTTGCCATCTGATTCTGCTGCATTTGACCCTGTGGAGAGTTTTTTTTCCTCTCTTGGAAACATTTACGATGAGCCTGACAGAATGGCTCTAGCAGAATCTAAGTTACGCACTATTCATTAGGGGGAGCGAGTTGCAGAGGATTACTGTTCTGAATTTCGTCGCTGGGCGATCGATACACAGTGGAATGATCCAGCGCTGCGGAGTCAGTTTATTCATGGGGTTTCTGGAAGGGTTAAAAAAGCCCTTCTGATGTACGAGACTCCTGCTTCTCTAGATTCCGCTATGAGTCTGGTTGTCCGCATTGATCGCCGTTTGCGTCAGGGGGAGCATGAGACACCGCCTATGGGAGAGGGTTTAGGTTCACGTGAGGTTGCTGCAGGTGAGCCCACGGAGCCTATGCAAATCGCAGGGGTGTCACATGTGAAGCGTCGAGCCCCTGAGCTCAGGAAGCAGGGAGCCTGTTTTTACTGCGGTAAAACTGGTCATTTTATTAACATCTGTCCTCTGCTGTCAAAAGAAAAACGCAACGGCGGAAAACTTCTAAGCTCAGAGGGTGTGGAGGAGGCCAATCTGAGCTTATGTATATCCTCCATGGTGGTTTCTCAATGCATGCTTCTGGCTAAGGTTATAATCGCTGGCAGTGAGCTGCCAATTACTGTTTTTGTGGATAGTGGTTCTGCCACAAATCTCATTGATGAGGAGTTTGCGCACACGGCAGGTTTTAGGATTGAAAAACTGCCTCATCCTATCCGCGTGGTCACCATCAATGCTGCTCCTCTCTCACAAGGGGAGATTACTGAGTTTGTGGCTGAGGTGAAACTCCACATTGGGGTTCTACATTCCGAGCAGGTTACATGTAAGGTGCTCAAGAATCTTCCTGCTCAGGTGGTTTTGGGTTTTCCATGGTTGTCTATACACAACCCGGTAATTGACTGGAAAACTCAGGACATAATTCAGTGGAGCAAGTTCTGCCAGGAGAATTGCCTGGCCACATGTGTGTCTGCTGTGACTTCAAGCGTTCCGGAGTCACTTCTGGATTTTGTGGATGTGTTCTCTGAGAAGGGTTGTTCAGAGTTGCCACCACATCAGCACTATGACTGTACTATCAGGTTTAAACCAGGGGCCAAATTGCCTAAAGCAAGGATGTTTAACATCTCCGGTCCGGAGAGACAAGCGTTAAAGGATTACATTGCTGAAAGTTTGAGCAAAGGGCACATCAGGCCTTCATCCTCGCCTGTGGCAGCAGGGTTCTTCTTCGTGAAGAAGAAAGATGGTGGACTACGGCCGTGTCTGGATTTCAGGGAGTTAAACCAGATTACGGTTCGTGATCCATACCCTATGCCACTGATACCAGATTTGTTCAACCAGGTGGCAGGTGCTAAGTGGTTTACCAAGTTTGACCTCAGGGGGGCGTACAACTTCATAAGAGTCCGTCAAGGTGATGAGTGGAAGACGGCTTTTAATACCCCTGAGGGTCATTTTGAAAATTTGGTGATGCCATTTGGGTTGACTAACGCACCTGCAGTATTCCAACATTTCATTAATGATGTGTTTTCGCATGTTTTGGGGAAATTAGTTATCGTGTACCTAGATGACATTCTCTTATATTCTTGCGACCGTGATACTCATTTAGATCATGTCAGGCAGGTGTTACAGCTTATCAGAGAGAATAAGCTGTATGCTAAACTTGAGAAATGTGTATTTTCTGTTCAGGAGTTGCCTTTCTTGGGTTATATTGTGTCTGCTTCTGGTTTTAAAATGGACGCCGCTAAGGTGCAAGCGGTGCTGCATTGGGAACGTCCTGATAACCTGAAAGCACTTCAGCGGTTCCTTGGGTTTTCTAACTACTATAGGAAATTTATCAAGGATTTTTCCATCATTGCTAAACCGCTAACTGACATGACTAAAAAGGGTACCAATTTCTCCGTTTGGCCTGAGGCTGCAGTGCGCGCATTTGAATTTCTTAAGAACAGTTTTGTTTCAGCCCCCATTCTGGTGCAGCCAGACGTATCAAAACCTTTTGTTGTGGAAGTCGATGCGTCTGAGGTTGGGGTGGGGGCGGTACTATCACAAGTCTCATCTTTGAGTGATTTGCGTCCTTGCGCCTATTTTTCCAAGAAACTGTCGTCCACCGAACGTAACTACGATACCGGCAACAGGGAGTTGTTGGCAATCAAGTTGGCCTTTGAGGAATGGCGACACTTCTTGGAGGGGTCGGTTCATCAGGTTACTGTTATTACCGATCATAAGAATCTGCTGTATTTGGAGTCAGCCAAGCGTCTGTCCCCCAGGCAGGCTCGCTGGGCATTGTTTTTCATGCGGTTCAATTTTGTTGTCACTTACAGACCGGGGTCTAAAAACACTAAGGCGGATGCTCTGTCCAGGTGTTTTCCGGGGGGAGAACCTCGGGAGGATCCAGTAACCATCCTCCAAAAGGGTGTTGTGGTTTCGGCTCCCACTACCGAGGTTGAGGCTGAGATTGCCGAGGTTCAGGAGGAGGTACCATCTGAGCTTCCCATCAACAAATCTTTTGTACCGCTTCATCTCTGCTTAAAGGTTTTGGCGGAGCATCATGATGCTGTCCTGGCTGGCCACCCAGGGGTTAGAGGTACCTTGGAGTTGGTGTCACGTCGGTTTTGGTGGCCCAAGATCCGACAGGACGTGGTCTCATACGTGTCAGCTTGTACCACGTGCGCTAGGGCTAAGACGCCCCGCTCTCGTCCTGTTGGCACACTCCTTCCTCTTGAGGTACCTAGTAAGCCATGGACGGAAATCTCAATGGATTTCATCACTAATTTGCCCTCCTCAGCTGGGAACACGGTCATCTTGGTGATTGTTGATCGGTTTTCAAAAATGTCGCACTTTGTGTCTTTGCCTTCGTTGCCTAACGCTAAGACTCTGGCTCAGGTATTTGTGCAGGAGGTGGTCAGACTTCATGGGGTTCCGTCTGGCATCGTGTCTGATAGGGGTACTCAGTTTGTGGCAAAATTTTGGAAAGCATTTTGCTCACGGCTGGGGATCAAGTTGTCTCATTCTTCGGCGTTTCATCCTCAGTCAAATGGTCAGACTGAGCGTATGAACAAAAATTTGGAACAGTACTTACGCTGCTTTGTCTCTGATAACCAGGAGGAGTGGTCTACGTTCCTTCCTTTGGCTGAATTTGCCATCAATATAATCACCACCAAGAGTCGTCTGGGGAATCTCCGTTTTTTTGTGTTTACGGGCTACATCCTCAATTTTGTACTTTGAGTCAGAGGGGCTCTTCCGGCATTCCGGAGGAGGACCAGTTAGGAGCACAATTGTCATCAGTCTGGAGGAGAGTTAAACAGCGCCTGTTGAGTGTGGGTGCTAGGTACAAACGTGTGGCTGACAGTAGGCGTGTGCCAGGTCCGGACCTGAGTGTGGATGACTGGGAGTGGTTATCCACAAAAAACATAAGACTCAAGATACCATCCCTTAAATTGGGTCCAAGGTTTATTGGTCCATTTAGGGTCGCCGCCGTCATTAACCCTGTAGCGTACCGATTGGAGCTTCCTACGGTGTATAAGATACACAACGTGTTCCACAGATCGTTGCTAAAAAAGACGGCGGGTCTTGTGGACGCGACATCTATGCCTTCTCCAGTCTTGGTGGATGGTAATTTGGAATTCGAAGTCTCCAAGGTGGTTGACTCTCGTGTAGTGCGCCGCACTTTACAGTACTTGGTACACTGGCGTGGTTATGGGCCTGAGGAAAGGTCCTGGGTACCAGCCTCGTACGTTCATGCGGACCGGCTGGTCAGTATGTTTCACCGCCGTCATCCGGACAAGCCGGGTCCTATAAGCCGTGAGGGCCCTGGGGTCCCTCGTAGAAGGCGGGGTACTGTCATGTCGGACGCTGTTCACACCAGGGTGTTCGACAGACTGCGGTAATTCCACTTTTGTCCACTATGTTCTCAGTGGCGTCGGCTAGTTTTTATCTAGCTGATCCGGGGTTAATTTAGCTGGTGCTCGGATTGGAAGCTGGGCCACGCCCACTGCCTTTAAATAGTTCTTCTGAACATTGGGCGTCGCCGATTATAGCTTCTGTCTAGTGCGTGGTTATCTCGGTCTGGAGTGGTGAGCTAGGAGTTGGAGTATTGTTGCTGGTGGTGTATTTCCCTTTGTCTTATTTACGCCTTCCTATATTTGTATTTATTTTACCCTGCGCATTTATAGTGTATTCCTGAGTGACTGCGGCGTGGTGTATATTTTCCGTTATCCTTGTCTGTGCTAACTGTGGGTATTGGTGTATTATCTTTTCACTGGGTGGTGGGCAGTGATTTCAGCCTAGGGTTGAAACAGGAGACAGGGTGAGGGTCGAGGCCTACACATGCACACCATCAGTGTAAACTCTAGGTAGAGGGTCAGTCAGGATTTCCCTAGTCTGAGGGAAATTGCAGGGGCCCGGGTTATTAGCTCTTGCCCACCTAGTCTTCCTGTGACATTATAATCGGCCTTAAAAAAAAAAAAAAGGGGTTTCCTTTTTTTTGTTTTGTCATGGATCCCATGACTTCCATAACCCGCCAGTTGGAGGCGCTGTCCCTACAGGTCACTGAGTTGAGGGGGGCAGTGCAGCAACAAGGACTAGCAGTATCTAATGTGCAAGCTGGAGCGACAGGTAGAGTTGCTGAGCCTAAGTTTCCTTTGCCTGAAAAATTTACTGGGGAACGCAGTAAATTTGTTTCTTTTCGTGAAGCTTGCAAACTATATTTCCGTATGCGCCCGATCTCCTCGGGTAATGAGGCTCAGCGTGTGGGCCTGGTGTTGTCATTGTTAAGCGGGGATCCCCAAGCATGGGCGTTTTCTTTGCCATCTGATTCTGCTGCATTTGACCCTGTGGAGAGTTTTTTTTCCTCTCTTGGAAACATTTACGATGAGCCTGACAGAATGGCTCTAGCAGAATCTAAGTTACGCACTATTCACCAGGGGGAGCGAGTTGCAGAGGATTACTGTTCTGAATTTCGTCGCTGGGCGATCGATACACAGTGGAATGATCCAGCGCTGCGGAGTCAGTTTATTCATGGGGTTTCTGGAAGGGTTAAAAAAGCCCTTCTGATGTACGAGACTCCTGCTTCTCTAGATTCCGCTATGAGTCTGGTTGTCCGCATTGATCGCCGTTTGCGTCAGGGGGAGCATGAGACACCGCCTATGGGAGAGGGTTTAGGTTCACGTGCGGTTGCTGCAGGTGAGCCCACGGAGCCTATGCAAATCGCAGGGGTGTCACATGTGAAGCGTCGAGCCCCTGAGCTCAGGAAGCAGGGAGCCTGTTTTTACTGCGGTAAAACTGGTCATTTTATTAACATCTGTCCTCTGCTGTCTAAGAAAAACGCAACGGCGGAAAACTTCTAAGCTCAGAGGGTGTGGAGGAGGCCAATCTGAGCTTATGTATATCCTCCATGGTGGTTTCTCAATGCATGCTTCCGGCTAAGGTTATAATCGCTGGCAGTGAGCTGCCAATTACTGTTTTTGTGGATAGTGGTTCTGCCACAAATCTCATTGATGAGGAGTTTGCGCACACGGCAGGTTTTAGGATTGAAAAACTGCCTCATCCTATCCGCGTGGTCACCATCAATGCTGCTCCTCTCTCACAAGGGGAGATTACTGAGTTTGTGGCTGAGGTGAAACTCCACATTGGGGTTCTACATTCCGAGCAGGTTACATGTAAGGTGCTCAAGAATCTTCCTGCTCAGGTGGTTTTGGGTTTTCCATGGTTGTCTATGCACAACCCGGTTATTGACTGGAAAACTCAGGACATAATTCAGTGGAGCAAGTTCTGCCAGGAGAATTGCCTGGCCACATGTGTGTCTGCTGTGACTTCAAGCGTTCCGGAGTCACTTCTGGATTTTGTGGATGTGTTCTCTGAGAAGGGTTGTTCAGAGTTGCCACCACATCAGCACTATGACTGTACTATCAGGTTTAAACCAGGGGCCAAATTGCCTAAAGCAAGGATGTTTAACATCTCCGGTCCGGAGAGACAAGCGTTAAAGGATTACATTGCTGAAAGTTTGAGCAAAGGGCACATCAGGCCTTCATCCTCGCCTGTGGCAGCAGGGTTCTTCTTCGTGAAGAAGAAAGATGGTGGACTACGGCCGTGTCTGGATTTCAGGGAGTTAAACCAGATTACGGTTCGTGATCCATACCCTATGCCACTGATACCAGATTTGTTCAACCAGGTGGCAGGTGCTAAGTGGTTTACCAAGTTTGACCTCAGGGGGGCGTACAACTTCATAAGAGTCCGTCAAGGTGATGAGTGGAAGACGGCTTTTAATACCCCTGAGGGTCATTTTGAAAATTTGGTGATGCCATTTGGGTTGACTAACGCACCTGCAGTATTCCAACATTTCATTAATGATGTGTTTTCGCATGTTTTGGGGAAATTAGTTATCGTGTACCTAGATGACATTCTCATATATTCTTGCGACCGTGATACTCATTTAGATCATGTCAGGCAGGTGTTACAGCTTATCAGAGAGAATAAGCTGTATGCTAAACTTGAGAAATGTGTATTTTCTGTTCAGGAGTTGCCTTTCTTGGGTTATATTGTGTCTGCTTCTGGTTTTAAAATGGACGCCGCTAAGGTGCAAGCGGTGCTGCATTGGGAACGTCCTGATAACCTGAAAGCACTTCAGCGGTTCCTTGGGTTTTCTAACTACTATAGGAAATTTATCAAGGATTTTTCCATCATTGCTAAACCACTAACTGACATGACTAAAAAGGGTACCAATTTCTCCATTTGGCCTGAGGCTGCAGTGCGCGCATTTGAATTTCTTAAGAACAGTTTTGTTTCAGCCCCCATTCTGGTGCAGCCAGACGTATCAAAACATTTTGTTGTGGAAGTCGATGCGTCTGAGGTTGGTGTGGGGGCGGTACTATCACAAGGCTCATCTTTGAGTGATTTGCGTCCTTGCGCCTATTTTTCCAAGAAACTGTCGTCCACCGAACGTAACTACGATACCGGCAACAGGGAGTTGTTGGCAATCAAGTTGGCCTTTGAAGAATGGCGACACTTCTTGGAGGGGTCGGTTCATCAGGTTACTGTTATTACCGATCATAAGAATCTGCTGTATTTGGAGTCAGCCAAGCGTCTGTCCCCCAGGCAGGCTCGCTGGGCATTGTTTTTCATGCGGTTCAATTTTGTTGTCACTTACAGACCGGGGTCTAAAAACACTAAGGCGGATGCTCTGTCCAGGTGTTTTCCGGGGGGAGAACCTCGGGAGGATCCAGTAACCATCCTCCAAAAGGGTGTTGTGGTTTCGGCTCCCACTACCGAGGTTGAGGCTGAGATTGCCGAGGTTCAGGAGGAGGTACCATCTGAGCTTCCCATCAACAAATCTTTTGTACCGCTTCATCTCTGCTTAAAGGTTTTGGCGGAGCATCATGATGCTGTCCTGGCTGGCCACCCAGGGGTTAGAGGTACTTTGGAGTTGGTGTCACGTCGGTTTTGGTGGCCCAAGATCCGACAGGACGTGGTCTCATACGTGTCAGCTTGTACCACGTGCGCTAGGGCTAAGACGCCCCGCTCCCGTCCTGTTGGCACACTCCTTCCTCTTGAGGTACCTAGTAAGCCATGGACGGAAATCTCAATGGATTTCATCACTAATTTGCCCTCCTCAGCTGGGAACATGGTCATCTTGGTGATTGTTGATCGGTTTTCAAAAATGTCGCACTTTGTGTCTTTGCCTTCGTTGCCTAACGCTAAGACTCTGGCTCAGGTATTTGTGCAGGAGGTGGTCAGACTTCATGGGGTTCCATCTGGCATCGTGTCTGATAGGGGTACTCAGTTTGTGGCAAAATTTTGGAAAGCATTTTGCTCACGGCTGGGGATCAAGTTGTCTCATTCTTCGGCGTTTCATCCTCAGTCAAATGGTCAGACTGAGCGTATGAACAAAAATTTGGAACAGTACTTACGCTGCTTTGTCTCTGATAACCAGGAGGAGTGGTCTACGTTCCTTCCTTTGGCTGAGTTTGCCATCAATAATCACCACCAAGAGTCGTCTGGGGAATCTCCGTTTTTTTGTGTTTACGGGCTACATCCTCAATTTTGTACTTTGAGTCAGAGGGGCTCTTCCGGCATTCCGGAGGAGGACCAGTTAGGAGCACAATTGTCATCAGTCTGGAGGAGAGTTAAACAGCGCCTGTTGAGTGTGGGTGCTAGGTACAAACGTGTGGCTGACAGTAGGCGTGTGCCAGGTCCGGACCTGAGTGTGGATGACTGGGAGTGGTTATCCACAAAAAACATAAGACTCAAGATACCATCCCTTAAATTGGGTCCAAGGTTTATTGGTCCATTTAGGGTCGCCGCCGTCATTAACCCTGTAGCGTACCGATTGGAGCTTCCTACGGTGTATAAGATACACAACGTGTTCCACAGATCGTTGCTAAAAAAGACGGCGGGTCTTGTGGACGCGACACCTATGCCTTCTCCAGTCTTGGTGGATGGTAATTTGGAATTCGAAGTCTCCAAGGTGGTTGACTCTCGTGTAGTGCGCCGCACTTTACAGTACTTGGTACACTGGCGTGGTTATGGGCCTGAGGAAAGGTCCTGGGTACCAGCCTCGTACGTTCATGCGGACCGGCTGGTCAGTATGTTTCACCGCCGTCATCCGGACAAGGCGGGTCCTATAAGCCGTGAGGGCCCTGGGGTCCCTCGTAGAAGGCGGGGTACTGTCATGTCGGACGCTGTTCACACCAGGGTGTTCGACAGACTGCGGTAATTCCGCTTTTGTCCACTATGTTCTCAGTGGCGTCGGCTAGTTTTTATCTAGCTGATCCGGGGTTAATTTAGCTGGTGCTTGGATTGGAAGCTGGGCCACGCCCACTGCCTTTAAATAGTTCTTCTGAACATTGGGCGTCGCCGATTATAGCTTCTGTCTAGTGCGTGGTTATCTCGGTCTGGAGTGGTGAGCTAGGAGTTGGAGTATCGTTGCTGGTGGTGTATTTCCCTTTGTCTTATTTACTCCTTCCTATATTTGTATTTATTTTGCCCTGCGCATTTATAGTGTATTCCTGAGTGACTGCGGCGTGGTGTATATTTTCCGTTATCCTTGTCTGTGCTCACTGTGGGTATTGGTGTATTATTTTTTCACTGGGTGGTGAGCGGTGGTTTCAGCCTAGGGTTGAAACAGGAGACAGGGTGAGGGTCGAGGCCTAGACATGCACACCATCAGTGTAAACTCTAGGTAGAGGGTCAGTCAGGATTTCCCTAGTCTGAGGGAAATTGCAGAGGCCCGGGTTATTAGCTCTTGCCCACCTAGTCTTCCCGTAACAGCTCCCTTTCCTCCCATTCTCGTTGGAGCGCCTGCTGACGACGGTACTCTTCCCAGCTAACGGTTTCCACCTGCTCCCCTTCTGCTTGGGCCTCTCCGAGGAACCCAATCAAGTCGATGCTGGTGTGCTTTCACCGGAAGGTCACCCACTCTCCTTGCATGTCTAGGGCTTTCCTCGTCGGCTGCAGAGGGGCATCAGGGATCTGCAAGGTCAACCGGGGCCATTCCCACTCGAGGAGGCTACACACCCAGCCGGGTGGTAGTGGTGGTGGGGAGTCTATGGGCAATAGCATGGTGTCCTCGGCAACCGGGGCAGGGTCAGTGTTCTTACCTGCCACCGCTGCGTCTCCGATGCTGTTCTTCTCTGTTGCAGGCGTGGGCTCCAGGCGTTGGCTGCGCTGCTGCTCCTGGACATTTGCGGCTGCGCGGTACCAGGATTGCCAGAGCTGGTGGCATAGCTTTTCCACTTCTGTGCTGAGAACCTCCGGGTCCATCAGTGATGACGGGTTCTCCTCCTCCCCCAATTGGTTAGGATAGCTGTGGGCTTCCTTCCCCTCCTCCGGGTGACCTCTGCTCACCATCTTGCCAACCAGGTTCTCCTCGGCGTCTTCCTGTTCTGGGCTGTCTCTTCTACTTCCCCCTCCATCCCAGACTAGGAGGCGGATCTCTTTGGTTGATGGGAATATCCTTCGGACATAATAGTATCTGTGAGGGGCGGCTACTACTTTCGCGCCATTTTTCCAAGCTCCGCCCATGACTACACGCCCCACTCCTCCTGCACGCCACAGGGTGCTGTAATGGTGGTGTTTTTGGTGGCAAATCACATTACACAGTCTCTCACTAAAGCACAGTTCAGGCACAGTCTTTTAGGCGCACATGACCCGATTTGCTGGGTCAGTCGATCCTGTTCGTGATGCCAAAATGAGTCGCCCCGCCTGGGCCATGGGGTACTCGGTACCGGGTCCCGAGTTCACAGGGGGACGTCACGGTGGCTGAGACCTGGTCCTTGGCCCTGGGCATCAACGTTAAAAGGGGAAAGGTCTCTAAAGCAGGGGTGTCATGATTCTCAATGGCGAGAGAACATAGCCCAGCATATATAAGAACTAGCTCTTGGAAGATGGAATCTAAACTGACCATGAACTAAACCTGCCGCACAATTAACAGTGGCCGGGTAGCGTGCCTACGTTTTATCCCTAGACGCCCAGCGCCAGCCGGAGGACTAACTAATCCTAGCAGAGGAAAATACAGTCCTGGCTCACCTCTAGAGAAATTTCCCCAAAAGGCAGACAGAGGCCCCCACATATATTGGCGGTGATTTTAGATGAAATGACAAACGTAGTATGAAAATAGGTTTAGCAAAATCGAGGTCCGCTTACTAGATAGCAGGAAGACAGAAAGGGCACTTTCATGGTCAGCTGAAAACCCTATCAAAACACCATCCAGAAATTACTTTAAGACTCTAGTATTAACTCATAACACCAGAGTGGCAATTTCAGATCACAAGAGCTTTCCAGACACAGTAACGAAACAGCAGCTGTGAACTGGAACAAAATGCAAAAACAAACAAGGACGAAAGTCCAACTTAGCTGGGAGTTGTCTAGTAGCAGGAACATGCAAAGAAAGGCTTCTGATTACATTGTTGACCGGCATGAAACTGACAGAGGAGCAAGGTTATATAGAGACTCCCACATCCTGATGGGAACAGGTGAACAGAGAGGATGATGCACACAAGTTCAATTCCACCAGTGGCCACCCAGGGAGCCCAGAATCCAATTTCACAACAGTACCCCCCCCTCAAGGAGGGGGCACCGAACCCTCACCAGAACCACCAGGGCGATCAGGATGAGCCCTATGAAAGGCACGGACAAGATCGGAGGCATGAACATCAGAGGCAGTCACCCAAGAATTATCCTCCTGACCGTATCCCTTCCATTTGACCAGATACTGGAGTTTCCGTCTGGAAACACGGGAGTCTAAGATCTTTTCCACAACGTACTCCAACTCACCCTCAACCAACACCGGAGCAGGAGGCTCAACGGAAGGCACAACCGGTACCTCATACCTGCGCAATAATGACCGATGAAAAACATTATGAATAGAAAAAGATGCAGGGAGGTCCAAACGGAAGGACACAGGGTTAAGAATCTCCAATATCTTGTACGGGCCGATGAACCGAGGCTTAAACTTAGGAGAAGAAACCCTCATAGGGACAAAACGAGAAGACAACCACACCAAGTCCCCAACACAAAGCCGAGGACCAACACGACGACGGCGGTTGGCAAAAAGCTGAGTCTTCTCCTGGGACAACTTCAAATTGTCCACTACCTGCCCCCAAATCTGATGCAACCTCTCCACCACAGCATCCACTCCAGGACAATCCGAAGATTCCACCTGACCGGAGGAAAATCGAGGATGAAACCCCGAATTACAGAAAAACGGGGACACCAAGGTGGCAGAGCTGGCCCGATTATTGAGGGCGAACTCCGCCAATGGCAAAAAAGCAACCCAATCATCCTGATCCGCAGACACAAAACACCTCAAATATGTCTCCAAGGTCTGATTAGTCCGCTCGGTCTGGCCATTAGCAGACGAAAAAGACAAATCTATGCCCATCCTAGCACAGAATGCCCGCCAAAATCTAGACACGAATTGGGTCCCTCTGTCAGAAACGATATTCTCCGGAATACCATGCAAACGAACAACATTTTGAAAAAACAGAGGAACCAACTCGGAAGAAGAAGGCAACTTAGGCAAGGGAACCAAATGGACCATCTTAGAGAAACGGTCACACACCACCCAGATGACAGACATCTTCTGAGAAACAGGCAGATCCGAAATAAAATCCATCGAGATGTGCGTCCAAGGCCTCTTCGGAATAGGCAAGGGCAACAACAATCCACTAGCCCGAGAACAACAAGGCTTGGCCCGAGCACAAACGTCACAAGACTGCACAAAGCCTCGCACATCTCGTGACAGGGAAGGCCACCAGAAGGACCTTGCCACCAAATCCCTGGTACCAAAGATTCCAGGATGACCTGCCAACGCAGAAGAATGAACCTCAGAGATGACTCTACTGGTCCAATCATCAGGAACAAACAGTCTACCAGGTGGGCAACGATCCGGTCTATCCGCCTGAAACTCCTGCAAGGCCCGCCGCAGGTCTGGAGAAACGGCAGACAATATCACTCCATCCTTAAGGATACCTGTGGGCTCAGAATTACCAGGGGAGTCAGGCTCAAAACTCCTAGAAAGGGCATCCGCCTTAACATTCTTAGAACCCGGTAGGTATGACACCACAAAATTAAACCGAGAGAAAAACAACGACCAGCGCGCCTGTCTAGGATTCAGGCGCCTGGCAGACTCAAGGTAAATTAAATTTTTGTGGTCAGTCAATACCACCACCTGATGTCTGGCCCCCTCAAGCCAGTGACGCCACTCCTCAAAAGCCCACTTCATGGCCAAAAGCTCCCGATTCCCAATATCATAATTCCGCTCGGCGGGCGAAAATTTACGGGAAAAAAAAGCACAAGGTCTCATCACGGGGCAGTCGGAACTTCTCTGCGACAACACCGCCCCAGCTCCGATTTCAGAAGCGTCGACCTCAACCTGAAAAGGAAGAGCAACATCAGGCTGACGCAACACAGGGGCAGAAGAAAAGCGGCGCTTAAGCTCCCGAAAGGCCTCCACAGCATCAGGGGACCAATCAGCAACATCAGCACCCTTCTTAGTCAAATCACTCAATGGTTTAACAACATCAGAAAAACCAGCAATAAATCGACGATAAAAGTTAGCAAAGCCCAAAAATTTCTGAAGACTCTTAAGAGAAGAGGGTTGCGTCCAATCACAAATAGCCTGAACCTTGACAGGATCCATCTCGATGGAAGAGGGGGAAAAAATGTATCCCAAGAAGGAAATCTTTTGAACCCCAAAAACGCACTTAGAACCCTTCACACACAAGGAATTAGACCGCAAAACCTGAAAAACCCTCCTGACCTGCTGGACATGAGAGTCCCAGTCATCCGAAAAAATCAGAATATCATCCAGATACACAATCATAAATTTATCCAAATAATCGCGGAAAATGTCATGCATAAAGGACTGGAAGACTGAAGGGGCATTTGAAAGACCAAAAGGCATCACCAAATACTCAAAGTGGCCCTCGGGCGTATTAAATGCGGTTTTCCACTCATCCCCCTGCTTGATTCGCACCAAATTATACGCCCCACGGAGATCAATCTTAGAGAACCACTTGGCCCCCTTTATACGAGCAAACAAATCAGTCAGCAGTGGTAACGGATATTGATATTTAACCGTGATTTTATTCAAAAGCCGATAATCAATACACGGCCTCAAAGAGCCATCTTTCTTAGACACAAAGAAAAAACCGGCTCCTAAGGGAGATGACGAAGGACGAATATGTCCCTTTTCCAAGGACTCCTTTATATATTCTCGCATAGCAGCGTGTTCAGGCACAGACAGATTAAATAAACGACCCTTAGGGTATTTACTACCCGGGATCAAATCTATGGCACAATCGCACTCCCGGTGCGGAGGTAGTGAACCAAGCTTGGGTTCTTCAAAAACGTCACAATAGTCAGACAAGAATTCAGGAATCTCAGAGGGAATAGATGATGAAATGGAAACCAAAGGTACGTCCCCATGAGTCCCCTTACATCCCCAGCTTAACACAGACATAGCTTTCCAGTCGAGGACTGGGTTATGAGATTGCAGCCATGGCAATCCTAGCACCAAAACATCATGTAGATTATACAGCACCAGAAAGCGAATAATCTCCTGGTGATCCGGATTAATACGCATAGTTACTTGTGTCCAGTATTGTGGTTTATTACTAGCCAATGGGGTGGAGTCAATCCCCTTCAGAGGTATAGGAGCTTCCAAAGGCTCCAAATCATACCCACAGCGTTTGGCAAAGGACCAATCCATAAGACTCAAAGCGGCGCCAGAGTCGACATAGGCGTCCGCGGTAATAGATGATAAAGAACAAATCAGGGTCACAGATAGAATAAACTTAGACTGTAAAGTGCTAATTGAAACAGACTTGTCAAGCTTCTTAGTACGCTTAGAGCATGCTGATATAACATGAGTTGAATCACCACAATAGAAGCACAACCCATTTTTTCGTCTAAAATTCTGCCGCTCGCTTCTGGACAGAATTCTATCACATTGCATATTTTCTGGCGTCTTCTCAGTAGACACCGCCAAATGGTGCACAGGTTTGCGCTCCCGCAGACGCCTATCGATCTGAATAGCCATTGTCATGGACTCATTCAGACCCGCAGGCACAGGGAACCCCACCATAACATCCTTAATGGCATCAGAGAGACCTTCTCTGAAAATCGCCGCCAGGGCGCACTCATTCCACTGAGTAAGCACAGACCATTTTCGGAATTTTTGGCAGTATATTTCAGCTTCATCTTGCCCCTGAGATAGGGACATCAAAGCTTTTTCCGCCTGAAGCTCTAAATGAGGTTCCTCATAAAGCAACCCCAAGGCCAGAAAAAACGCATCCACATTGAGCAACGCAGGATCCCCTGGTGTCAATGCAAAAGCCCAATCTTGAGGGTCGCCCCGGAGCAAGGAAATTACAATCCTGACCTGCTGTGCAGGATCTCCGGCAGAGCGAGACTTCAGGGACAAAAACAATTTGCAATTATTTTTAAAATTTTGAAAGCAAGATCTATTCCCTGAAAAAAATTCAGGCAAAGGAATTCTAGGTTCAGACATAGGTGCATGAACAACAAAATCTTGCAAATTTTGTACCTTCGTGGCGAGATTATTCAAACCTGTAGCTACACTCTGAAGATCCATTTCAAACAGGTGAACACAGAGCCATTCAAGGATTAGAAGGAGAGAAAGAGAGGAAGGCTGCAGTATAGGCAGACTAGCAAGTGATTCAATTATGAGCACACTCAGAACTAGAGAAAAAAAAAAAAAAAAAAATTTTCAGCAGACTTCTTTTTTCTCTCCTTTCTCAGCCAATAATTTAACCCTTTTGGGCCGGTCAAACTGTCATGATTCTCAATGGCGAGAGAACATAGCCCAGCATATATAAGAACTAGCTCTTGGAAGATGGAATCTAAACTGACCATGAACTAAACCTGCCGCACAATTAACAGTGGCCGGGTAGCGTGCCTACGTTTTATCCCTAGACGCCCAGCGCCAGCCGGAGGACTAACTAATCCTAGCAGAGGAAAATACAGTCCTGGCTCACCTCTAGAGAAATTTCCCCAAAAGGCAGACAGAGGCCCCCACATACACTCACCGGCCACTTTATAAGGTACACCTGTCCAACTTCTTGTTAACACTTAATTTCTAATCAGCCAATCACATGGCGGCAACTCAGTGCATTTAGGCATGTAGACATGGTCAAGACAATCTCCTGCAGTTCAAACCAAGCATCTGTATGGGGAAGAAAGGTGATTTGAGTGCCTTTGAACGTGGCATGGTTGTTGGTGCCAGAAGGGCTGGTCTGAGTATTTCAGAAACTGCTGATCTACTGGGATTTTCACGCACAACCATCTCTAGGGTTTACAGAGAATGGTCCGAAAAAGAAAAAAAATCCAGTGAGCGGCAGTTCTGTGGGCGGAAATGCCTTGTTGATGCCAGAGGTCAGAGGAGAATGGGCAGACTGGTTCGAGCTGATAGAAAGGCAACAGTGACTCAAATCGCCACCCGTTACAACCAAGGTAGGCCTAAGAGCATCTCTGAACGCACAGTGCGTCGAACTTTGAGGCAGATGGGCTACAGCAGCAGAAGACCACACCGGGTACCACTCCTTTCAGCTAAGAACAGGAAACTGAGGCTACAATTTGTACAAGCTCATCGAAATTGGACAGTAGAAGATTGGAAAAACGTTGCTTGGTCTGATGAGTCTCGATTTCTGCTGCGACATTCGGATGGTAGGGTCAGAATTTGGCGTAAACAACATGAAAGAATGGATCCATCCTGCCTTGTATGGAGCATCTTTGGGATGTGCAGCCGACAAATCTGCGGCAACTGTGTGATGCCATCATGTCAATATGGACCAAAATCTCTGAGGAATGCTTCCAGCACCTTGTTGAATCTATGCCATGAAGAATTGAGGCAGTTCTGAAGGCAAAAGGGGGTCCAACCCGTTACTAGCATGGTGTACCTAATAAAGTGTCCGGTGAGTGTATATTGGCGGTGATTTTAGATGAAATGACAAACGTAGTATGAAAATAGGTTTAGCAAAATCGAGGTCCGCTTACTAGATAGCAGGAAGACAGAAAGGGCACTTTCATGGTCAGCTGAAAACCCTATCAAAACACCATCCAGAAATTACTTTAAGACTCTAGTATTAACTCATAACACCAGAGTGGCAATTTCAGATCACAAGAGCTTTCCAGACACAGTAACGAAACAGCAGCTGTGAACTGGAACAAAATGCAAAAACAAACAAGGACGAAAGTCCAACTTAGCTGGGAGTTGTCTAGTAGCAGGAACATGCAAAGAAAGGCTTCTGATTACATTGTTGACCGGCATGAAACTGACAGAGGAGCAAGGTTATATAGAGACTCCCACATCCTGATGGGAACAGGTGAACAGAGAGGATGATGCACACAAGTTCAATTCCACCAGTGGCCACCGGGGGAGCCCAGAATCCAATTTCACAACACAGGGGTGTCAAACTGCATTCCTCGAGGGCCGCAAACAGGTCATGTTTTCAGGATTTCCTTGTATTGCACAGGTGATAATTTAACCACCTGCACAGATAATGATTCCAGCACCTTGTGCAATGCTAAGGAAATCTTGAAAACACGCATGGTTTGAGGCCCTCGAGGAATGCAGTTTGACACCCCTGCTCTAAAGCGAATAAAGTTTATGTTCGTGGTGCCACATGTGGGTATTCGGTCAGTGGGGACCGACGCTGCTTTAAGGGGTCCTCTGGGGTGATGTTATAGCAGCTAGATGGTATACCTTCCCACAGGTGAAGTGTATCCCCAGGGCCCCCGGTGTGTAGATGGAAGATGGTGAGAGGTGCAGTGAAGAACGAGGACAAAGGTTTGCAGTCTCTTTACCTTATTTACTGAAGACTTCAGCAGCCACAGTCCAGAGCACCAGATCACAGGGCAGGCAGGGTCTGGCCGGCTTGGAGGCAAGTTAGGAGTCCCCTTATCCAGGTGTAAATCAAAACCTTCCTCTAGTGCCGTGATGTTGTAGTCCCTTACTGCCTATGGCTTCAAGTAAGGTCCTCACAGGTGTTCTCTTGCTCTCTCTGTCCCCCATATAGGATAGGACATGACCCGTATGACTGGTGACTTGAGGTGGTTTATAGGGACTCTAGCATGCCCCAGCCTCTAAGGGTGTCACCGTGCCTCCTGGGTACTAAGGCGGACAGGTAACATGGAGATACAACTGTCCTGCAGTCGTGGAGGGCCTTACGATTCTCGGTGTTCCAGCTACCTTTTTCTGCACCTCAGAAGGAGGCAGCCTGCTCGGGGCTGGTCTCCCCCTGGTATCATCTCCTGTGCTTTGCTCTCCTGCACGTTCACTGCAATGTATTCGGCTTTCTGAATGTCTCTTTCCGTGAACTGCTGCACTGCGGCTACACAGCTTCGTAAACCCTCTTCTGCCTCAGACTGATCCATTATTTTTCCTGGCAAGGACTGACTAACTTTCCCTACAGACTACCATATATCTGGGGAGTCACCTAGTAAATAGGATCAAAAGCTCCCCCTGGTGGCCTGGAGTGTGAATGTGTTGCATCCTGTGTTACCTGGTTACAGTTATCCCTTTTTGCCTTCAAGCGTAACATCACTCTCCCCAGGAGGAAAGCAATGCTACTGTGACGACCAGGACCCTCGGGTGCCACATAATGACAGAGACCACTATTCTTGTTATCGTGAAAGTCAGACTGCTGAATCCAGTCATCCAAACTTCTGCTACCAAAGCAATTGAATACAACAATTAGTATGTGTAGGTGAGGTTTTAGGGTGTGATGAAGACACATAATCAGGTCGTTAGATGCCATTTTTTTAATCTACAGCTAAGAAAATATTGCTCTATTTAGTCTCCATTGCCAGAGGATCTGTCCTCCAGTAGTTCTATCAGTCAGGCATGCTCACATGGAACCTAATAACCTTAGATAATAAAATGTGACATCTGGTTTGTGGCACAGCTTAGCTAGTCTATTCCGAAGATCCCACTGCTAACAGTTGCATTTGCACCTGATGACTGTTTACTTTATAAGAAACATATCACCCCTATGAGTCTGTCTCATAAATCGGACTCCATCACGGTACCCTCACTACCCTGTCAGTCGTGTTGTAGCACAGCTCATCTATTCTTTGCTTAACTCTGTTGTGTATGTAGGGGAAGAGCATGATCATGCTCTGAAGATCCCTATAAACCACCAATGAAATATGGAGTTTGGAAATAGTAATGGATATTGGTCAAATAGTGAGTCACAATCACTGTACAGTATTCATAACAATCAATGATCATCTCATCCATATAATTAAAATTGCCCATGTTGAGACCTATCTATTTCTATTAAGAAGAATACAGGAGAACAGAGTAAGGGACCTGCAGCACTGAGAAGAAGCAGTGTGCTGCTGGGAAATGTGAAAAAACAGATGGGAACAAAACACAAAGTTACAAGAAAGAACCTTTATTTTATATTGTATATTAGCAATCGTAATGCAGATACTGTGCTTTGTGAAAAATATATATATTGCCATTGTGAGAATGACTCTTTCATGTGTTGTCTTCTCTCTATATGCACAGTGAAAAATTTGGAAATAAAGGATCAGGAATAATTTAATAGTTTCCATTATAGTTAAAATATACTAAATAAAATCTATAAAATGAATAATAATTTGTACAGTGATTTGTAACATCCAACTTATGTATTATCCCTTTTAAAAAAACACAACGCAACAAATGGCAAAACTGTATTCCCTTAGCATGGTCTCTCTTACATGACAGTATTTTGCATTGTAAAAAAAAAGCTAGCAGTCGATACAAAACAGACAAGAGATTCAGATCTTTCCATTACACTTTCTCACTGTATTTTCTATTCCTGGCTTTGGCTTACAAATACTGATGCAAAATACTAACAAAATACTACTGTGCACTAATGGCCTAAGGCAGGATGTCAGAGGTGTGAATTTGGCCGGAGTCACACACAACGTATAAAAATACGGTCCGTTTTTGATGACCGATATACGCAGAAAATTTTCTGAACAGTGATCCGTATTCAATGCGAGGATGCGATTTTTTTCTCCAAAAAATGATCTGTGTGTCATCCGTATGGCATCGGTATGGCTGCGCCCCCTGCTGGTATAAACTGATATGAACTCGAGCGTGGGAATTTTTCAGAATATTTTCTCACGCTTGAGTTCATATGACTTTATGCCAGCAGGGGGCGCAGCACCGCAAGTCTAGGAGGCTACGTTCCCCTGCTTTCCATTCATTCCCCACTTTTTACAGGCAGGAGCACAGCTGCATTAGCAGGCTCCTGCTTGTAAAATTATTTAACCCCTTCAGATGGATTTACATCTTGGGACTTGACTGTAACACCGGAGAGGTATGGGATATTGTTGTTTTTCTATTTTAACTTTGTTTCAGGTGACAAGGGTTTTCAATTGGATTGAGTGTTTAATAAACTATTACAACACCATGTGTCTTTATTTCATTAAAATAGTATTTTCCTAATGTGAGTGTTTTTTTAACCCTTTATGAACATAGGATTAATAATGGATAGGTGTCTTATTGACACCTCTCCATTATTAACCTGGCTTAATGTCACCTTACAATAGCAAGGTGACCTTAACCCTTTATTACCCCATATCCCACTGCTACAGGGGAGTGGGAAGAGAGAGGCTAAGTGCCAGAATAGGCGCATCTTACAGATGCACCTTTTCTGGGGTGGTTGGGGGCAGATGTTTTTAGCCGGGGGGGGGGGCAATAAACATGGTCCCTCTCTAGGCTATTAATATCTGCCCTCAGTCACTGGCTTTCCCACTCTGGCGGAGAAAATTGCGCGGGAGCCCATGCCAGTTTTTTCCGTGATTTAACCCTTTAGCCCCCAAATTTTGCACACAGACACTTCTAACATTAGTAGTGCGGAATATGTAAAAAAATAAGGGATATGAAATGGTTTACTGTATGTAAACCATGTCTCATATCCTGTCGGGTTTGGGAAGGAGATAGCAAAAGCCGGCAATTGAATTACCGGCTTTTCTGCCATCTAGCGCTATATGAAATATAAATATATATATGTCTCACTGACATATATATATATATATATATATATATATATATATACCTATATATACCTATACTATGTGTAGACATTAATTTTATCTGTTCTATTCTAACCTGTCAGTGTGATTTTACTGTACACCGCGCTGAATTGCCGGTTTTTCTATAGAACACCAGTGCGTATTTCTCGCAAGTTACACTGATGGTCCGTGTGTAATCCGTTTTTTTCTCGCACCCATAGACTTGCATTGGCGATTCTCGGCCAAGATACGCTGACAATCGCAGCATGCTGCGATTTCACTCGGATCCTGAATACGGTTGAGAAAACAACGGATAATAGGAGCTGCCCCATAGATTAACAGTGGGCCGAGTGCTATGCGATTTTTTATCTCATTGCACTCGTCCATATTACGGTCTAGTGTGACTCCGGCCTTAGCAGAATCATGGCACCCTTTCAATGCTAAAAACCTGTTAAAACATCTGCCCATCATTTTCTTAAAGGGAACCTGTCACCCCCAAAATCAATGGTGAGGTAAGCTCACCGTCATCAGGGGCTTATCTACAGCATTCTGTAATGCTGTAGATAAGCCGCCGATGTTACCTGAAAGAGGAGAAAAAGACGTTAGATTACTCACCCAGGGGCGGTCCTGCTCCGATGGGCATCTCAGGTCCATCGTCAGGCACGTTGCCGAAACGCGCGTAGGGGTCGTGGCACCATCTTCTGAGTGTTTGGTAAAGTATTATTCATCCTTGTCTCTGTTCAAACTTCTTGCCATGTTGCTGCTAATTCTTTCTGTATAGTGTTATGCAGTTCTTATTGGTGCATGCCATAGTGGCTTCAATATTATTGCTGACATAATGATGGTTCGTGATTGTGGATCTACAGCTGTATTTTGTACCATTTGATAGTATTCGGAACATGGCGGACTAGCTCTATTACTTTTTTGTTACAATATCCACTCAGTATGGTGCCACTAATATCTCTTGGCTCACCATTGTGACACACTTGTGGCTACCAGTTTTAATTGTGTTATATGTCTTATAGGGATTATATCCCTTGCTTTTCTTGTTTCTTTAAATAAAGATTGTTATATTAATTGTTCTTTATACGCATTTTTCTTTATGTGATTCTATATCCCCAATTATATGAAGTAATCACACTTATGGAAGCACATTATTTTAGTTTTGTTATCTATATTTTCCCATTCAAAATTATTTCAGTTTGTTTCTCAATGAATCTGTACATATTACAGTATAGGTGACATTAAATGTGAAAAAAGTTCTGAATTTATTCTTTTTTATATAATTTTTTTACATTACAGAATCCTGGTATTTTATTAGGGGAGTGTAGACTTTTTACATCCGCTGTAAGTGCCTTCTGTTATGCCATACGCGCGCCGCCGCGGCAAATTTTAGGCCACGCCTCTGACCACACCCATTCATAATTAGACACACCCATATCCACGTCCCAACCACACCCATTTAGCACTGCTGATCACACTGTTTTATATACAATAATTATAAACAAAAAAAAATATGGCCACACAGTGCTCCATACGGTATAATGACCCCACATGATGCTCCATACTGTAAAATGGCCACACACAGTGCTCCATACTGTATAATGGCCACACAGTGCTCCATACTGTATAATGGCCACACATGATGCTCAATACTGTATAATGGCCACACATGATGCTCAATACTGTATAATGGCCACACATGATGCTCCATAGTGTATAATGGCTGCACATGATGCTCAATACTGTATAATAGCCACACATGATGCTCCATAGTGTATAATGGCCACACATGATGCTCCATACTGTATAATGGCCACACATGATGCTCAATACTGTATAATGGCCACACATGATGTTCCATAGTGTATAATGGCCACACATGATTCTCCATAATGTATAATGGTCACACAGTGCTCCATACTGTATAATGGCCACACAGTGCTCCATACTGTATAATGGTCACACATAGTGCTCCATACTGTATAACGGCCACACACAGTTCTCCATACTGTATAATGATCCCACATGATGCTTAATACTGTATAATGGTTACACATGATGCTCCATACTGTATAATGACCACACATGATGCTCCATACTGTATAATGGCCATTGGCCACACATGATGCTCCATACTGTATAACGACCACACATGATGCTCAATACTGTATAATGGCCACACAGTTCTCCATACTGTATAATGATCCCACATGATCCCCCTCACTCCTGTATGCATGGCTCATATCCCCCCTCCTGTATGCATGGCTCATATTCCCCCTCCTGTATGCATGGCTCATATTCCCCTGCGAATGCATGGCTCATATTCCCCCCCCCGAATGCATGGCTCATATTTCCCCCCCTGAATGCATGGCTCATATCCCCCCCCCCCCGAATGCAAGGCTCATATTCTCCCCCCTGTATGCATGGCTCATATTCCCCCCTGAATGCATGGCTCATATTCCCCCTGAATGCATCGCTCAGATTCCTGTTGTGGATTCTGATTGTGGGCTCCCTCTGGTGGTTACTGCTGGTACTGGGTGACTTTGGTGGGTTGCGGCCTTTGGTTTCCACCTGTCCATCAGTGGCTGGGTGTTTCCTATTTTACCTGGCCTTTCTGTCATTTCCCTTGCCGGCTATCAATGTATTCAGATGTGCTCTGTTTGGTTCCTGCCTACCTGCTCCCAGATCTTTCAGGATAAGCTAAGTGCTGATTTTCAGTTGTTTGGTTTTTTTGTCCAGCTTGCTTATTATGTCTCTATGCTAGCTGGTAGCTCTAGTGGACTGAGGTTCTCCCCATGTGCCATGAGTTGGCACATGGGTTCTTGTAATCTCAGGATGGTTTTTTTTTATTAGGGTTTTTTGCTGACCGCTCAGTCCCCTTTTGTATCGTTCTGCTTTCTAGTTTACAGCGGGCCTCAATTTGCTAAAACTATATATATCATCTCTATGTGTGTGCCTTCCTCTCATTTCACCGTCAATACATGTGGGGGGCAACTATATCTTTTAGGGTTCATTCCGCTGGAGGCAAGTGAGGTCTTTATTTTCTCTGCAGTGCTAGTTAGCTCTTAGGCTGGTGCGTGGCGTCTAGAACCAACGTAGGCACGCTCCCTGGCTATCTCTAGTTGCGTTTATCAGGCGTAGGGCAGCGGTCAGCCCAGGTTCCATCACCCTAGAGCTCGTCCGTAATATATTTGTACTTTGCTTGTCCTGTGCTATCCCTAGCCATTGGGATTCATGACAGTATAGCCGGCCCACAAAGTGTTAATTGTTTGGGCTGAAGCAGGAGAGGGAGAAGTGTTTAAGGGAAATTTTTTTTTTTTTTTTTTTCCCTTCAGAGTTTTGCTGCCTAGCCCTTAATTGCTGTCTAGCTGCTTCTTACCTCCTCTTAACCCTTGAATGGCTCTGATCTTAGCTGTTTAACATGGATGTCCAGAGTTTGGCTTCCAGCCTGAGTAATCTCGCGGCAAAAGTTCAAAACATACAGGATTTTGTTGTTCACACTCCCATGTCTGAACCTAGAATTCCTATTCCAGAGTTCTTTTCTGGAGATAGATCTACCTTCCTGAATTTCAGGAACAATTGTAAATTGTTTCTTTCTTTAAAATCTCGCTCCTCTGGAGACCCTGCTCAACAGGTCAAGATTGTAATATCTTTCCTGCGGGGCGACCCTCAGAATTGGGCATTTGCATTGGCACCAGGGGATCCTGCATTGCTCAGTGTGGATGCGTTTTTTCTGGCATTGGGATTGCTCTATGAAGAACCTAACCTGGAGATTCAGGCTGAAAAGGCTTTATTAGCCCTCTCTCAGGGGCATGATGAAGCGGAGATATATTGTCAGAAGTTTCGGAAATGGTCGGTGCTTACTCAGTGGAATGAGTGCGCCCTGGCTGCAAACTTCAGAAATGGTCTTTCTGAGGCCATTAAGGATATTATGGTGGGGTTCCCTACGCCTACAGGTCTGAATGAGTCTATGGCTATGGCCATTCAGATTGATCGGCGTTTACGGGAGCGCAAACCCGTGCACCAGATGGCGGTGTCTTCTGAACAGGCACCTGAGACTATGCAATGTGATAGAATTCAGTCCAGAAGTGAACGGCAAAATTATAGGCGGAAAAATGGATTGTGTTTCTATTGTGGTGATTCAGCTCATGTTATATCAGCATGCTCTAAACGCACAAAAAGGGTTGATAAATCTTTTGCCATTGGTACTCTGCAGCCTAAGTTCATTTTGTCTGTGACTCTGATTTTTTCACTGTCTTCCATTTCCGTCGATGCCTATGTGGATTCAGGCGCTGCCCTGAGTCTTATGGATTGGTCATTTGCTAAACGCTGCGGTTTTAGTCTGGAACCTCTGGAAGTTCCTATTCCTCTGAAGGGAATTGACTCTACACCATTGGCTATGAATAAACCGCAGTATTGGACACAAGTGACCATGCGCATGACTCCCGTTCATCAGGAGGTGATTCGCTTCCTTGTACTTTATAATTTACATGATGTACTAGTGCTTGGTCTGCCATGGTTACAAACTCATAATCCTGTCCTGGACTGGAAAACAATGTCTGTGTTAAGCTGGGGATGTCAGGGGGTTCATGATGATGCACCTCCGATTTCAATCGCTTCATCTACTCCTTCTGAGATCCCTGCGTTTTTGTCTGACTATAGGGATGTTTTTGAGGAGCCTAAGCTCAATTCGCTCCCTCCGCATAGAGATTGTGACTGTGCTATAGAATTGATTCCTGGCAGTAAGTTCCCTAAGGGTCGTTTATTTAATCTGTCACTGCCAGAGCATACTGCTATGCGGAATTATATTAAGGAGTCCTTGGAAAAGGGACATATTCGTCCATCTTCGTCCCTTCTGGGAGCAGGTTTTTTTTTTGTGGCAAAAAAAGATGGTTCCCTGAGGCCTTGTATAGATTATCGCCTTCTGAATAAGATTACAGTCAAGTATCAGTATCCATTGCCATTATTGACTGATTTGTTTGCTCGCATTAAGGGGGCTAGGTGGTTCACTAAGATAGATCTTCGCGGTGCGTATAATCTGGTGCGGATAAAACAGGGTGATGAGTGGAAAACCGCATTTAATACGCCTGAGGGCCATTTTGAGTATTTGGTAATGCCTTTTGGACTCTCCAATGCTCCGTCAGTCTTTCAGTCCTTTATGCACAATATTTTCCGTGAATATCTGGATAAGTTTATGATTGTGTATTTGGATGATATTTTGGTGTTTTCTGATGACTGGGAGTCTCATGTTCTACAGGTCAGGAAGGTGTTTCAGGTTCTGCGGGCCAATTCTCTGTTTGTGAAGGGCTCAAAGTGTCTCTTCGGAGTCCAGAAGATTTCTTTTTTGGGGTACATTTTTTCTCCTTCTACTATTGAGATGGATCCCGTCAAGGTTCAGGCGATTTGTGACTGGACACAACCTACATCTGTTAAGAGCCTTCAGAAGTTCTTGGGGTTTGCTAATTTTTATCGTCGGTTCATTGCTAATTTTTCCAGTATTGTTAAACCTTTGACTGATTTGACTAAAAAGGGTGCTGATGTTGCTGATTGGTCTCCTGCGGCCGTGGAGGCCTTTCAGGAACTTAAGCGCCGGTTTTCTTCTGCTCCTGTGTTGTGTCAACCAGATGTTTCACTTCCTTTTCAGGTTGAGGTTGATGCTTCCGAGATTGGAGCGGGGGCGGTTTTGTCACAGAGAAGTTCTAATGGCTCGGTGATGAAGCCATGTGCATTCTTCTCTAGAAAATTCTCGCCCGCCGAGCGCAATTATGATGTGGGTAATCGGGAGCTTTTGGCCATGAAGTGGGCATTTGAGGAGTGGCGTCATTGGCTTGAGGGTGCTAAACATCGTGTGGGGGTCTTGACTGATCACAAGAATCTCATTTACCTTGAGTCTGCCAGGAGTTTGAATCCTAGACAGGCTCGTTGGTCGTTGTTTTTTTCTCGTTTCAATTTCGTGGTTTCATACCTGCCAGGTTCAAAGAATGTGAAGGCAGATGCTCTTTCCAGGAGTTTTGTGCCTGACTCTCCTGGAGACTCTGGGCCTACTGGTATCCTTAGGCATGGGGTAATATTGTCCGCCGTATCCCCAGACTTGCGACGTGCATTGCAGGAGTTTCAGGTGGATAAACCGGATCGTTGTCCACCAGAAAGACTGTTTGTTCCGGATGATTGGACCAGTAGAGTCATCTCCGAGGTCCATTCTTCTGTGTTGGCTGGTCATCCTGGAATATTTGGTACTAGAGACTTGGTGGCCAGGTCTTTTTGGTGGCCTTCCTTGTCTAGGGATGTGCGTACCTTTGTGCAGTCTTGTGAAGTGTGTGCTCGAGCTAAGCCTTGCTGTTCTCGGGCCAGTGGGTTGTTGTTATCCTTGCCCATCCCGAAGAGGCCTTGGACGCACATTTCCATGGATTTTATTTCTGATCTCCCGGTTTCACAGAAAATGTCCGTTATCTGGGTTGTGTGTGACCGCTTTTCTAAGATGGTTCATTTGGTGCCCTTGCCTAAGTTGCCTTCCTCCTCTGAGTTGGTCCCTTTATTTTTTCAGAACGTGGTTCGTTTGCATGGGATTCCGGAGAATATCGTTTCTGACAGGGGATCCCAGTTTGTGTCTAGATTTTGGCGGACGTTTTGTGCCAAGATAGGCATTGATTTGTCTTTCTCGTCTGCATTCCATCCTCAGACGAATGGCCAGACGGAGCGAACTAATCAGACCTTGGAAACTTATTTGAGGTGTTTTGTTTCTGCTGATCAAGATGACTGGGTTGCTATTTTGCCACTGGCCGAATTTGCTCTTAATAATCGGGCTAGTTCGGCCACGTTGGTCTCTCCTTTTTTTTGTAATTCGGGGTTTCATCCTCGTTTTTCCTCTGGTCAGGTGGAGCCTTCGGATTGTCCTGGAGTGGACGTGGTGGTGGACAGGCTACATCAGATTTGGAATCAGGTGGTGGACAATTTGAAGTTATCTCAGGAGAAGACTCAGCAGTTTGCTAATCGCCGTCGCCGCGTGGGTCCCCGACTTCTTGTTGGGGATTTGGTGTGGTTGTCTTCTCGTTTTGTCCCTATGAAGGTCTCTTCTCCTAAGTTCAAGCCTCGGTTCATCGGTCCTTATAGGATCTCGGAGATTCTTAACCCTGTATCTTTTCGTTTGGATCTCCCAGCATCGTTTGCTATTCATAATGTGTTCCATCGGTCGTTGTTGCGGAGGTATGAGGTGCCCGTTGTTCCTTCGGTTGAGCCTCCTGCTCCGGTGCTGGTGGAGGGAGAATTGGAGTATGTTGTTGAGAAGATCTTGGATTCTCGTGTTTCCAGACGCAAACTCCAGTATTTGGTTAAGTGGAAGGGTTATTGTCAGGAGGATAATTCCTGGGTGGTCGCCTCCGATGTTCATGCGACTGATTTGGTCCGCGCCTTCCATAGAGCTCACCCTGATCGCCCTGGGGGTTCTCGTGAGGGTTCGGTGACCCCTCCTCAAGGGGGGGGTACTGTTGTGGATTCTGTTTGTGGGCTCCCTCTGGTGGTTACTGCTGGTACTGGGTGACTTTGGTGGGTTGCGGCCTTTGGTTTCCACCTGTCCATCAGTGGCTGGGTGTTTCCTATTTTACCTGGCCTTTCTGTCATTTCCCTTGCCGGCTATCAATGTATTCAGATGTGCTCTGTTTGGTTCCTGCCTACCTGCTCCCAGATCTTTCAGGATAAGCTAAGTGCTGATTTTCAGTTGTTTGGTTTTTTGTCCAGCTTGCTTATTATGTCTCTATGCTAGCTGGTAGCTCTAGTGGACTGAGGTTCTCCCCATGTGCCATGAGTTGGCACATGGGTTCTTGTAATCTCAGGATGGTTTTTTTTGATTAGGGTTTTTTGCTGACCGCTCAGTCCCCTTTTGTATCGTTCTGCTTTCTAGTTTACAGCGGGCCTCAATTTGCTAAAACTATATATATCATCTCTATGTGTGTGCCTTCCTCTCATTTCACCGTCAATACATGTGGGGGGCAACTATATCTTTTGGGGTTCATTCCGCTGGAGGCAAGTGAGGTCTTTATTTTCTCTGCAGTGCTAGTTAGCTCTTAGGCTGGTGCGTGGCGTCTAGAACCAACGTAGGCACGCTCCCTGGCTATCTCTAGTTGCGTTTGTCAGGCGTAGGGCAGCGGTCAGCCCAGGTTCCATCACCCTAGAGCTCGTCCGTAATATATTTGTACTTTGCTTGTCCTGTGCTATCCCTAGCCATTGGGATTCATGACAGATTCCCCCCTGAGTGCATGGCTCATATTCCCCCCTGTATGCATGGCTCATATTCCCCCCCCCCCTGAATGCATGACTCATATTCCCCCCCCCCCTGAATGCATGGCTCATATTCCCCCCTGAATGCATGGCTCATATTCCCCCCTGAATGCATGGCTCATATTCCCCCCTGAATGCATGGCTCATATTCCCCCCTGAATGCATGGCTCATATTCCCCCCTGAATGCATGGCTTATCTCTCCACCCCCCCACTCCCGCTCCTGCTCCCATCTTGCATGGCGCGCCGGCTTATGTCCTCCTTCATCCCCCCGTCCCCCGTCCCTCATACTCACCTGTCCCTCATACTCACCTGTCTCACATCGCGCGGCCGCGCCGACATCCCCCTCGCTCTGTCCCGACTCCCGGCGCAGCACCTTCTTCCTGCGTGAGCAGTCAGGTGTCACGTGATATGCGCATATTCATGACCTTAATGAGCGGTACCACGTGACCGCTCATTCAGGACAAGCTGTGTATGCCGAGACCAGGCATCGCTGGAGCAAGGTGAGGTGAGTATCGCCTTCAAGGAGGGAGGGCGGGCAGGGGGCAGGATCAGAGCGTCCCGTGCTGGACAGCGAGGCGAAGCAACAAAACCGGGACAGTCCCGCACAATGAGGGACGGTTGGGAGCTATGGTTATGCTGTATTTAAAAGAGTTCTCCAGTCATATGATATTGATGAACTTACCTCAGGATAGTTCATCCTTATCTGATTAGTGGAAATCTGACATTCACCAATCAGCTGTCATTAAATCCAGTGGCATCTATGGGTAAATTTTGAACCAAGCTGCATTACACATCTGTGTTCAATGTGTAGCATCCTCTGCCGAGTACTGCATATCAGCTTCTGTTATCTACTACACATAGAACAGAGCAGCACAGTGAGTGTTTATTTAGTGTTCATACTGCTGCCACATGTGACGGATACAGATTGGGTTCAGGGAATGAACGCTAGGGGGAGTGAATGGGGAGACAGCAGTAACTAATAGAAGTGTATGGCTGCTGCAGAGAGAGAGCTGCACTAACGGGACCTGAGACACGTGATCACAGGGGGAGTGGCTGGAGAAGGAGCTAAGCTCCGTGTAAGGGAGAAAGAGAGTGGTCAGACAAGCCGGGTTCAATAGCCAGTATCCAAGGGGACAGACTAAAGAATGGTCAAATACAAGCCAAAGTCAGAAAAGCCAGATAGGAATGCAGTTTCCAAGGGCACAGACAAGGAGGGCAGTCAGAGAGCAAGCCAGAGATCAGAACCAGAGAAATAGCAGATGTACAGAATCAGAGCGCAGACACAAAACGAGGGACAAGTCAGATCATACACTAGACAAGCACATGGGAACAAACTGTATACACAGGTATAGCAAGGTCAGCTGCTCAGCCGAGGAAAGAACTATCACTGACAAACCCCCTACAGGAGAGCGGGTTAATTTAGCCCTCCCCAAACCAAAAGGAGGCCAGCAAAGTTAACTCCGTACAGCCCAGGATGGGGAAAGGAATTCCTGTTCAGAGCCATGACAGCGGAGCTGATCAGTGAGGATGTCAGGTGTCCGACTCTCGCCAATTTGATATCTAGCTATATAATTGTCTAAGGGGTACTTCCGTCGTTTGTCTGTCTTTCTGTCTGTCTGTAACGGAAATCCCATGTCGCTGATTGGTCGCGGCCGGGAGGTCTCCGGAGACTGCTAAGTCATCTGGGTAATTTCGCAATGCATCTCTGGCAACGGAAGCTGGCGGCCGCATCGCACACGTCGGAACAGCTTCAGTGGACGATGGAGGGTGAGTATATAACTATTTTTTATTTTTATTTTTTTTAACAGGGATATGGTGCCCACACTGCTATATACTACGTGGGCTGTGTTATATACTACATGGCCTGTGCTATATACTATGTGGGCTGTGTTATATACTGCATGAGCAGTGTTATATACTGCGTGGGCTGTGTTATATACTGCGTGGGCTGTCTTATACTGTATACTGTGTGGCCTGTGTTATATACTACATGGGCTGTGTTATATACTACGTGGGCTGTGCTATGTATTATGTGGGCTGTGTTATATACTGCCTGGCTGCTATATACTATGTGGGCAGTGTTATATACTGCATGGGCTGTGTTATATACTGCCTGGGCTGTGTTATATACTGCATGGCCTGTGTTATATACTACGCGGCCTGTGCTATATATTACGTGGGCTGTGTTATATACTGCCTGGCTGCTATATACTACGTGGGCAGTGTTATATACTGCGTGGGCTGTGTTATATACTACGTGGCCTGTGTTATATACTGCGTGGTCTGTGCTATATATTACGTGGGCTGTGCTATATAGTATATGGCTGCTACATACTATGTGGCTGCTATAGACTATGTGGCTGCTATATACTATGTGGCTGCTATATACTACGTGGCTGTGGTATATACTATGTGGCTGTCTGTTATATACTACTTGGCTGTGTTATATACTACGTGGCTGTGCTATATACTACTTGGCTATGCTAAGCGCGACGTACATACATACATATTCTAGAATACCCGATGCGTGTTATATAATACGTGGGCTGTGTTATATACTGCCTGGCTGCTATATACTACGTGGGCAGTGTTATATACTGTGTGGGCTGTGCTATATATTAAGTGGGCTGTGCTATATACTATGTGGATGCTATATACTACGTGGCTGTGCTATATACTACACGGCTGTCTGTGTTACGTGGGCTGTGCAATATAGTTTGTGGCTGCTATATAGTATGTGGCTGCTATATACTACGTGGCTGTGCTATATACTATGTGGCTGTGCTATATACTACGTGGCTATGCTATATACTATGTGGCTGTGCTATATACTACGTGGCTGTGTTATATACTACGTGGCTGTGCTATATACTACGTGGGCTGTGTTATATACTATGTGGCTGTGCTATATACTATGTGGCTGTGCTTAGCGCGACGTACATACATACATACATATTCTAGAATACCCGATGCGTTAGAACGCATAATCCTAAATAAGAAATAATCCTAAAATCCTAAATAGGATTATTTAGTCTAGAAAAAAGACGACTGAAGGGCGATCTAATAACCATGTATCTATCTATACTGCTGTGTCTGTACTGCTACATACTCAGGCAGTTAACTGGTTCATGCAGCTTTACATGAACACCCGAGCCTTACACTATGGCTGGTCCAAATAACTAAAGCAATTGTTACCATCCACCTCTCGTGTCTCCCCTTTTCCTCATACGTTGTAAGCTTGCGAGCAGGGCCCTCATTCCTACTGGTATCTGTTTTGAACTGTGATTTCTGTTATGCTGTAATGTCTATTGTCTGTACAAGTCCCCTCTATAAGTAGTAATGCGCTGCGGAATATGTTGGCGCTATATACTGTAAATAAAAATTATTATTATTATTATTATTATCTATATAATCGTCTAAAGGTCACTTACGTCTATTTGTCCCTGCCGGCCACGACGAATCAGAGACTGGCACAGTCTGGCAGCGAAGTCGCTCTTCCCTACTCCCCTCCAGTCCGTGCCCCCTCCCTACTCGCCAGTCAGTGCCCCTATAGCGGTTTAGCAGTCTGTTAAACGGACTGCGTTACACCGCAGCATAACGCGGTGTAACGTAGTCTGTTAACGCTGCTATTAACCATGTGTGACCAACTTTTTACTATTGATGCTGCCTATGCAGCATCAATGGTAAAAACATATGTTAAAAATAAGAGAATGCATTGCGGCAATGACTCGAGATCACGTAGCGGTCTCGCGAGATGATGACATAGCAGTCTCGCGAGAACGCTACATCATCACATGTTATTGCCGCAATGCATTCTTGATACTGGAGCGTCGCGAGGAGCATCGCTAAATGCCTGGGCTGGATTCGGGGGCCACCGGAAGGTGAGTATATAACTATTTTTATTTTAATTCTTTTTTTAACAGGTATATGGTGCCCCCATTGTTATATACTACGTGGGCTGTGTTAGATACTATGTGGGCTGTGTTATATACTGCATGGGCTGTCTTATATACTGCGTGGCCTGTGATATATACTACGTCTCTGTGCTATATACTACTATACTACATGGGCTGTGTAATATACTACACGACTGTGCAATATACTACGTGGCTGGGCAATATACTATGTGGCTGTGCTATATACTACGTGGCTGTGTTATATACTACGTGGCTGTGCAATATAGTACATGGCCGAGTTATATACTGCATAGGCTGTGTTTTATACTGCGTGGCCTGTGTTATATACTGCTTGGCCTGTGTTATATACTGCGTGGCCTGTATTATATACAATGTGGCTGTGCAATATACTAGGTGGCTGTGTTATATACTATGTGAACTGTGCAATATACTACATGGCTGTGCAATATACTATGTGGGCTGTGTTATATACTACTTGGCTGTGCAATATACTACGTGGCTGGGCAATATACTACGTGGCTGTGTTATATACTGCATGGGCTGTGTTTTATACTGCGTGGCCTGTGTTATATACTGCATGGCCTGTGTTATATACTGCATGGCCTGTGTTATATACAATGTGGCTGTGCAATATACTAGGTGGGCTGTGCAATATACTATGTGGGCTGTGTTATATACTACTTGGCTGTGCAATATACTACGTGGCTGGGCAATATACTACGTGGCTGTGTTATGTACTGCATGGCCTGTGTTATATACTACATGGCTGTGCTATATACTACATGGGCTAAGCTATATACTTCGTGGGCTGTGCAATATACTACGTGGGCTGTGTTAAATACTACGTGGGCTGTGTTATATACTATGTGGCTGTGTTATATACTACGTGGCTGTGCAATATAGTACGTGGCTGTGTTGTATACTGCATAGGCTGTGTTATATACTTCGTGGCCCGTGTTATATACTATGTGGCTGTGCAATATACTACATGGCTGTGCAATATACTACGTGGGCTGTGTTATATACTACATGGCTGTGTTATATACTGCGTGGGCTGTGTTATATACTATGTGGGCTGTGATATATACTATGTGGGCTGTGTTATATACTACTATACATATTCTAGAATACCCGATGCGTTAGAATCGGGCCACCATCTAGTTAATCATAATGGTCGGAAAACCCCTTTAATGCCCTGTGACCCCTGATAATTATTTGTTAGAGGGGAAATGTTTTGCACAGCTCATATTAAAATGACTTGTGGATCTGAAAGCCACATTTTGATATTATTTTAATTCATAGGTCAGCAATATTGCTAGACTCTTAGGGTACCGTCACACAGTGGCATTTTTATCGCTACGACGGCACGATTCGTGACGTTGTAGCGATATCGTTACGATCTCGCAGTGTCTGACACGCTACTGCGATCAGGCACCCTGCTGAGAATCGTACGTCGTAGCACATCGTTTCAAACTTTCTTTCGTCGCTTGATCACCCGCTGACATCGCTGGATCGTTGTGTGTGACAGCGATCCAGCGATGTGTTCGCTGGTAACCAGGGTAAACATCGGGTAACTAAGCGCAAGGCCGCGCTTAGTAACCCGATGTTTACCGTGGTTACCAGCGTAAAAGTAAAAAAAAAAAAACCGTACATACTCACCATCTGATGCCCGTCAGGTCCCTTGCCGTCTGCTTCCTGCTCTGACTGAATCCGGCCGTACAGTGAGAGCAGATCACAGCGGCGACGTCACCGCTGTGATCTGCTCTCACTTTCCGGCCGGCAGACAGAGAGGAAAGCAGACGGCAAGGGACCGGACGGACATCAGATAGTGAGTATGTACGTTTTTTTTTTTTTTTACTTTTACGCTGGTAACCACGGTAAACATCGGGTTACTAAGCGCGGCCCTGCGCTTAGTTACCCGATGTTTACCCTGGTTACCCGGGGACTTCGGCATCGCTCCAGCGCCGTGATTGCACAGTGTGACCGCAGTCTACGACGCTGGAGCGATAATCATACGATCACTGCGACGTCACGGATCGTGCCGTCGTAGCGATGTAAATGGTACTGTGTGACGGTACCCTAAGTCATTTGAAATGAAGAATGTCGCCTTAAACGTGACACCAAGTCTAATGATTGTCAGTGTTGGGAAACTACAGTGCACATGATAATTCCACCATGGCAACATTACTGTTGCAAAAAAATACAAATTTGATGGATTTTTTTTCTCAAGTTTCATACAACTTGGCCATTATAAATGACAATGTAACTAATGTGCTAATTAATAGTTTTTTTTAATTATTAATTTGAAACAGTTGCACAAAATGTTTGCGTTGCACACGTTGTCCGAGACATTATGTTGTTTGACCAAAGTTGCTAATTTCAAATACTAACAGTTTTTGGTATTACAGATGCCTCTGCACTATTGACTGTGACATTTAAGGGGTTAAATTGGAATGATCTCAATTATTTCTGACCTCAGTTTCTTAATGCAGAGTGTAAGGGCTGTAAGTATGTATTTTCCCTTTCGGGTAAAAACACTACTTGTTTTAGTTGTTTGTTCCATTTTAAAGGACAACAGTTTTGCCCGAGAGCTACTCATTGCTTTATTGTAAATGTTTGCTGCACACCATGTAAATATACCATATATGTATTTGTGATACTTTGTGACTGTTGGGTATCGGTAATCGGCAATTCTGTTATGTCCTTTAATAGTAGCTTGCAGTGAAATTGATTTATTTCTCTACTTTCGCTTTGGAAAAGAGTAACATGCCAAAGACCTGGCTCAGAAGTGGATGTTCTCATTGTGATGCCATTGCGTTGTACCACAACACTGATGGGAGGAATTGATGAAAAGGTATGTTCTGGTGCTAAACTGCAGAGTGATGGTCTGTGTAGAGAGTCAAGGTGAAATGTGATTAGTCTACAAGATTGATTAGGTCTAGAGAGTCTGCCAATTGGGTAAGCATTAATCAACTGGAAGCCAGCATGGGCTTGTTCACTTTGGGACTGTTGGTGGACTGACAGACCACTTAATAGTAGGTGGTGGGCTAAAAAAATGCCATGGAAGAAACCTGGTATTTTGGTATGGCCATGTAAAACTTGGAAAAAGGGGAGCAGATGGTGAGTTGACCTGGGAAAACTTTGCCACCTTAAAGTAGTGGGCTGGAGTAGTTTTAGCTTCAGAAGTGAGCAATTGCTGATTTCTATGCAGAGTGTGCTGGTGCAACATAGTTGAGAGGGTTTGACTGATTGATCAATTCAGTGAAGTCTCCTTGGGCTGTGAGAGAACACAGCTTAGGCTGGAGCCAAGGTGTGTAGGGTAGTGCTAGACGCATACCTGTGAGGGAGTGTTAGTCATTGGCATGGGAAAAGCTGGTGAACAGAGAGTAGGCGAAGTTGGGTTCAATAGACCCAGCAGTGTTGCCTGGTTGGTTTGGAAGCATCACAGACGTGCTAGAAGTGTGATAGATGGGGTCTGAAGAGGAAGAGCTCCTAAAAATAGAACGGTAGTGACACTCTTCCTGCGTGCACACTTCAAGTTGTGTAAATGAGTTATGGTTGGTTGTGCAGAGGTGCAGTATAAGGATAACACTTTTTTGTGGGTGTAAGTGGAGATGTCAGTAGACTAGAGGCCTTTGTAACCTCAGCAGTGACCTGGGAGAGAAGGTTGTAGTGGTCACATTTTTAAGAATGATCAAAAGTGTTCTAGGAGGTTAAAGAAAGATTACCACCTAAAGTTAATTGCAATGAATTGTAATCTTTAAAGTGCATCTAAACCTTATTTTTTTCTAATATAATAGGTGGTGAAATGGCCTGCTGATCAGTGGAGGTCTGGATCCCACTTACCACTCAAAACACTTATCTGAAGTATGTTGCAAGAGACGAAGTAACGTCCTGTTCCTACCTGAGTGCACACACAGAGTGGTGTACAGGCTCAGGAGAAAGTCTATGAACCCTACTCTACTCTGTTTATTGACTTTGTATTAGTACAGCGCTCTGTGTGCAGAATGCTGTTTCCTGAGCAGCACATACCAGCCATGTGTTTGGAGTGATTGATGGAGGTCTAAGGGCCCCGAACCCCCTCTGATCTGCAAAGCATTAAAGTGGCTGTGGCATAGTTCAAAAATAAAGTGTAAGCCCTCTGTAGAGTGTAAACTTCATGTTTTAACCTACAGTAATGCCCTTATTTGGGGTTTTACAATGCCCAATTGTTAGTTTCAATGTCCATGTTTATGAGAGATTTGGGAAGATTAGCTTTTAGCTGGTCGTGCAAATTTTATGGCTACCTGTAAAATATGTTTGTAGTTCTATTGCTATTCACTGATACAATCACTAAGGGCCTAATCATTATTCATTATTCATTCATTATTACATCTGTGCCTTTTTTGTTTGTTTTTAAGTTTGTCAGTTTTTTTGATGTGTGCCAAAATCTTCTTTTAACCCCTTCACCCCCAAGGGTGGTTTGCACGTTATGGACCGGGCCAATTTTTACAATTCTGACCACTGTCCCATTATGAGGTTATAACTCTGGAACGCTTCAACGGATCCTGGTGATTCTGACACTGCTTTCTCGTGACATATCGTACTTCATGATAGTGGTAAAATTTCTTTGATATTACCTGCGTTTATTTGTGAAAAAAACGGAAATTTGGCGAAAATTTTGAAAATTTTGCAATTTTCCAACTTTGAATTTTTATGCAATTAAATTACAGTGATATGTCACACAAAATACTTAATAAGTAACATTTCCCACATGTCTACTTTACATCAGCACAATTTTGTAACCAAAATTTTTTTTTGTTAGGGAGTTATAAGGGTTCAAATTTGACCAGCAATTTCTCATTTTCACAACACCGTTTTTTTTTAGGGACCACATCTCATTTGAAGTCATTTTGAGGGGTCTATATGATAGAAAATACCCAAGTGTGACACCATTGTAAAAACTGCACCCCTCAAGGTGCTCAAAACCACATTCAAGAAGTTTATTAACCCTTAATGTGTTTCACAGGAATTTTTGGAATGTTTAAATAAAAATGAGCATTTAACTTTTTTTTCACACAAAATTTACTTCAGCTCCAATTTGTTTTATTTTACCAAGGGTAACAGGAGAAAATGGACCCCAAAAGATGTTGTACAATTTGTCCTGAGTACGCCAATACCCCATATGTGGGGGTAAACCACTGTTTGGGCGCATGACAGAGCTCGGAAGCGAAGGAGCGTCATTTGACTTTTCAATGCAAAATTGACTGGAATTGAGATGGGACGCCATGTTGCGTTTGGAGAGCCCCTGATATGCCTAAACATTGAACCCCCCACAAGTGACACCATTTTGGAAAGTAGACCCCCTAAGGAGCTTATCTAGAGGTGTGGTGAGCACTTTGACTCACCAAGTGCTTCACAAAAGTTTATAACGCAGAACCGTAAAAATAAAAAATCATATTTTTTCACAAAAATGATCTTTTCGCCCCCAATTTTTTATTTTCCCAAGGGTAAGAGAAGAAATTGGACCCCAAAAGTTGTTGTATAATTTGTCCTGAGTACGCTGATACCCCATATGTGGGGGTAAACCACTGTTTGGGCGCATGGGAGAGCTCGGAAGGGAAGGAGCGCCGTTTGACTTTTCAATGCAAAATTGACAGGAATTGAGGTGGGACGCCATGTTGCGTTTGGAGAGCCACTGATGTGCCTAAACATTGAAACCCCCCCACAAGTGACAACATTTTGGAAAGTAGACCCCCTAAGGAACTTATCTAGAGGTGTGGTGAGCACTGTGACCCACCAACTGCTTCACAGAAGTTTATAATGCAGAGCCGTAAAAATAAAACAAACATTTTTTTCCCACAAAAATTATTTTTTAGCCCCCAGTTTTGTATTTTCCCGAGGGTAACAGGAGAAATTGGACCCCAAAAGTTGTTGTCCAATTTGTCCTGAGTACGCTGATACCCCATATGTGGGGGGGAACCACTGTTTGGGCGCATGGGAGGGCTCGGAAGGGATGGAGTGCCATTTTGAATGCAGACTTAGATGGAATAGTCTGCAGGCGTCACATTGCGTTTGCAGAGCCCTAATGTACCTAAACAGTAAAAAAAAAACACAAGTGACACCATTTTGGAAAGTAGACCCCCTAAGCAACTCATCTAGATGTGTTGTGAGAGTTTTGAACCCTCAAGTGTTTCACTACAGTTTATAACGCATAGCCGTGAAAATAAAAAATAAAAATTTCCCCCCAAAATTATTTTTTAGCCCCCAGTTTTGTATTTTCCCGAGGGTAACAGGAGAAATTGGACCCCAAAAGTTGTTGTCCAATTTGTCTTGAGTACGCTGATACCCCATATGTGGAGGGGAACCACCGTTTGGGCGCATGGGAGGGCTCGGAAGGGAAGGAGCGTCTGTTATGACCCCAATGGCGAGGGTCTCAGAGGAACGTGGAAGTCTGCAGAATACAAAAATCCAGCTCATAGGGCAGTGGTAACTGGGTTGACCATATATCTACTCCTAACGCCAACACTAGAAGTAGCCGGGGATCATTCCTACGTTGATTCTAGATGACACGCGCCAGCCGGAGAATCTAGCTACCCCTAGTAGAGGAAAACAAAGACCTTTCTTGCCTCCAGAGAAGGGGACCCCAAAGCTGGATAGAAGCCCCCCACAAATAATGACGGTGAGGTAAGAGGAAATGACAAACACAGAAATGAACCAGGTTTAGCACAGAGAGGCCCGCTTACTGATAGCAGAATAAAGAAAGGTAACTTATATGGTCAACAAAAACCCTATCAAAATCCACACTGGAAATTCAAGAACCCCCGAACCGTCTAACGGTCCGGGGGGAGAACACCAGCCCCCTAGAGCTTCCAGCAAAGGTCAGGATATAGATTTGGAACAAGCTGGACAAAAATACAAAACCAAAACAAATAGCAAAAAGCAAAAGGCAGACTTAGCTGATATAACTGGAACCAGGATCAGTAGACAAGAGCACAGCAGACTAGCTCTGATAACTACGTTGCCAGGCATTGAACTGAAGGTCCAGGGAGCTTATATAGCAACACCCCTAACTAACGACCCAGGTGCGGATAAAAGGAATGACAGAAAAACCAGAGTCAAAAAACTAGTAACCACTAGAGGGAGCAAAAAGCAAATTCACAACAGTACCCCCCCCTTAGTGAGGGGTCACCGAACCCTCACCACGACCACCAGGGCGATCAGGATGAGCGGCATGAAAGGCACGAACTAAATCGGCCGCACCGCATGAACATCAGAGGCGACCACCCAGGAATTATCCTCCTGACCATAGCCCTTCCACTTGACCAGGTACTGAAGCCTCCGCCTGGAGAGGCGAGAATCCAAGATCTTCTCCACCACGTACTCCAACTCGCCCTCAACCAACACCGGAGCAGGAGGCTCAGCAGAAGGAACTACAGGCACAATGTACCGCCGCAACAAGGACCTATGAAATACATTGTGAATAGCAAACGACACAGGAAGATCCAGACGAAAAGATACAGGATTAAGGATTTCCAATATCTTGTAAGGCCCAATAAAACGAGGTTTAAATTTGGGAGAGGAGACCTTCATAGGAACAAAGCGGGAAGAAAGCCACACCAAATCCCCAACGCGTAGTCGGGGACCCACACCGCGGCGGCGGTTGGCAAAGCGCTGAGCCTTCTCCTGTGACAACTTCAAGTTGTCCACCACATGATTCCAGATCTGCTGCAACCTATCCACCACAGAATCCACCCCAGGACAGTCAGAAGGCTCCACATGACCCGAAGAAAAGCGAGGATGGAAACCAGAGTTGCAGAAAAAAGGCGAAACCAAGGTGGCGGAACTAGCCCGATTATTAAGGGCAAACTCAGCCAACGGCAAGAATGTCACCCAATCGTCCTGATCAGCAGAGACAAAACACCTCAAATAAGCCTCCAAAGTCTGATTGGTTCGCTCCGTCTGTCCATTAGTCTGAGGATGGAAAGCAGACGAAAACGACAAATCAATGCCCATCCTACTACAAAAGGATCGCCAGAACCTGGAAACGAACTGGGATCCTCTGTCTGACACAATATTCTCAGGGATGCCGTGCAAACGAACCACGTTCTGGAAAAACACAGGAACCAGATCGGAAGAGGAAGGCAGCTTAGGCAAAGGAACCAAATGGACCATCTTGGAGAAGCGATCACATATCACCCAGATAACGGACATGCCCTGAGATAGCGGAAGATCAGAAATGAAATCCATGGAGATATGTGTCCAAGGTCTCTTCGGGACAGGCAAGGGCAAGAGCAAACCGCTGGCACGAGAACAGCAAGGCTTAGCTCGAGCACAAGTCCCACAGGACTGCACAAATGACCGCACATCCCTTGACAAGGAAGGCCACCAAAAGGACCTGGCCACCAGATCTCTGGTGCCAAAAATTCCCGGGCGACCTGCCAACACCGAGGAATGAACCTCGGAAATGACTCTGCTGGTCCACTTATCCGGGACAAACAGTCTGTCAGGTGGACAAGACTCAGGCCTATCAGCCTGAAATCTCTGCAACACACGTCGCAGATCCGGAGAAATAGCTGACAAGATAACTCCATCTTTAAGAATACCAACAGGATCAGCGACTCCAGGAGCATCAGGCACAAAGCTCCTAGAAAGAGCATCGGCCTTCACATTCTTTGAACCTGGTAAATACGAGACAACAAAATCAAAGCGGGAGAAAAACAATGACCAGCGGGCCTGTCTCGGATTAAGGCGTTTAGCAGACTCGAGATACATCAGATTTTTGTGATCAGTCAAGACCACCACACGATGCTTAGCACCCTCGAGCCAATGACGCCACTCCTCAAATGCCCATTTCATGGCCAACAACTCCCGATTGCCCACATCATAATTTCGCTCGGCAGGCGAAAATTTCCTAGAGAAAAAGGCACAAGGCTTCATAACAGAGCAACCAGGGCCTCTCTGCGACAAAACGGCCCCTGCCCCAATCTCCGAAGCATCCACCTCAACCTGAAAGGGAAGTGAGACGTCAGGCTGGCACAAAACAGGCGCCGAAGTAAACCGGCGTTTCAACTCCTGGAAAGCCTCCACGGCAGCAGGAGCCCAGTTAGCTACATCGGAGCCCTTCTTGGTCATATCCGTCAAAGGTTTCACAATGCTAGAAAAATTAGCGATAAAACGACGGTAGAAGTTAGCGAAGCCCAAGAACTTCTGAAGACTCTTAACTGACGAGGGCTGAGTCCAATCAAGAATAGCTCGGACCTTGACTGGGTCCATCTCCACAGCAGAAGGGGAAAAAATGAACCCCAAAAAGGGAACCTTCTGTACACCAAAGAGACACTTTGAGCCCTTGACAAACAAAGAATTTTCACGCAAAATTTTAAAGACCAACCTGACCTGCTCCACATGCGAATCCCAATTATCAGAAAAAACCAAAATATCATCCAGATAAACAATCAAAAATTTATCCAGATACTTCCGGAAAATGTCATGCATAAAGGACTGAAAAACTGAAGGCGCATTGGAGAGCCCAAAAGGCATCACCAAGTACTCAAAATGACCTTCGGGCGTATTGAATGCGGTTTTCCATTCATCACCTTGCTTAATGCGCACAAGGTTGTACGCACCACGAAGGTCTATCTTGGTGAACCACTTGGCACCCTTAATCCGGGCAAACAAGTCAGACAACAGCGGTAAAGGATACTGAAATTTGACAGTGATCTTATTTAAAAGCCGATAATCAATACAAGGCCTCAAAGATCCGTCCTTTTTTGCCACAAAAAAGAATCCCGCACCAAGAGGGGAAGAAGACGGACGAATATGTCCTTTTTCCAGAGACTCCTTGATATATGAACGCATAGCGGTATGTTCAGGTACCGACAGATTAAACAGTCTTCCCTTAGGAAATTTACTGCCTGGGATCAAATCCATAGCACAGTCACAGTCCCTATGAGGAGGCAGTGCACTGGACTCAGACTCACTGAAGACATCCTGATAATCAGACAAATACTCCGGAACTTCCGAAGGCGTAGAAGAAGCAATAGACACAGGCAGGGAATCCTCATGAATACCACGACAGCCCCAACTTGAGACTGACATAGCCTTCCAGTCCAGGACTGGATTATGGGTCTGTAACCATGGCAGCCCTAAAACGACCAAATCATGCATTTTATGTAAAACCAGGAAACGTATCACCTCGCGGTGTTCAGGAGTCATGCACATGGTAACCTGAGTCCAATACTGCGGTTTATTTGCTGCCAATGGTGTAGCATCAATACCCCTAAGAGGAATAGGATTTTCTAATGGTTCAAGAGTAAATCCACAGCGCTTAGCAAATGAGAGATCCATGAGACTCAGGGCAGCACCTGAATCTACAAACGCCATGACAGGATAAGATGACAGTGAGCAAATCAAAGTTACAGACAGAATAAATTTAGGTTGCAAATTACCAACGGTGACAGGACTAACAACCTTAGCTATACGTTTAGAGCATGCTGAGATAACATGTGTAGAATCACCACAGTAGTAGCACAAGCCATTCCGGCGTCTATGAATTTTCCGCTCATTTCTAGTCAGGATTCTATCACATTGCATTAAATCAGGTGTCTGTTCAGACAACACCATGAGGGAATTTGCGGTTTTTCTATCACATTGCACCGAATTAGGTGTCTGTTCAGACAACACCATGAGGGAATTTGCGGTTTTGCGCTCCCGCAACCGCCGGTCAATTTGAATAGCCAGTGCCATAGTATCATTCAGACCTGTGGGAATGGGAAAACCCACCATAACATTCTTAATGGCTTCAGAAAGGCCATTTCTAAAATTAGCGGCCAGTGCACACTCGTTCCAATGTGTCAGCACGGACCATTTCCGAAATTTTTGGCAATACACTTCAGCCTCGTCCTGCCCCTGAGACATAGACAGCAAGGCCTTTTCTGCCTGAATCTCAAGATTGGGTTCCTCATAAAGTAAACCGAGCGCCAGAAAAAACGCATCAAGATCAGCCAATGCCGGATCTCCTGGCGCCAGCGAAAAAGCCCAATCCTGAGGGTCGCCCCGTAAGAACGAAATAACAATTTTTACTTGCTGAGCAGAATCTCCTGATGAACAGGGTCTCAGGGACAAAAACAATTTACAATTATTCACGAAATTCCTAAACTTAAACCTGTCTCCGGAAAACAGTTCAGGAATCGGTATTTTAGGTTCTGACCTAGGATTTCTGATAACATAGTCTTGTATGCCCTGCACACGAGTAGCCAGCTGGTCCACACTTGTAATCAAGGTCTGGACATTCATGTCTGCAGCAAGCATAGCCACTCTGAGGTAAAGGGGAAGGAGAAAAAAAAAACTCAGAATCTTCTTTCTTATAATCCCTCTTCTGCAATGCATTAAACATTTAATACTGGCCTGGCAAACTGTTATGACCCCAATGGCGAGGGTCTCAGAGGAACGTGGAAGTCTGCAGAATACAAAAATCCAGCTCATAGGGCAGTGGTAACTGGGTTGACCATATATCTACTCCTAACGCCAACACTAGAAGTAGCCGGGGATCATTCCTACGTTGATTCTAGATGACACGCGCCAGCCGGAGAATCTAGCTACCCCTAGTAGAGGAAAACAAAGACCTTTCTTGCCTCCAGAGAAGGGGACCCCAAAGCTGGATAGAAGCCCCCCACAAATAATGACGGTGAGGTAAGAGGAAATGACAAACACAGAAATGAACCAGGTTTAGCACAGAGAGGCCCGCTTACTGATAGCAGAATAAAGAAAGGTAACTTATATGGTCAACAAAAACCCTATCAAAATCCACACTGGAAATTCAAGAACCCCCGAACCGTCTAACGGTCCGGGGGGAGAACACCAGCCCCCTAGAGCTTCCAGCAAAGGTCAGGATATAGATTTGGAACAAGCTGGACAAAAATACAAAACCAAAACAAATAGCAAAAAGCAAAAGGCAGACTTAGCTGATATAACTGGAACCAGGATCAGTAGACAAGAGCACAGCAGACTAGCTCTGATAACTACGTTGCCAGGCATTGAACTGAAGGTCCAGGGAGCTTATATAGCAACACCCCTAACTAACGACCCAGGTGCGGATAAAAGGAATGACAGAAAAACCAGAGTCAAAAAACTAGTAACCACTAGAGGGAGCAAAAAGCAAATTCACAACAAGCGTCATTTTGAATGCAGACTTAGATGGAATGGTCTGCAGGCGTCACATTGCGTTTGCAGAGGCCCTAATGTACCTAAACAGTAGAAACCCCCCACAAGTGACACCATTTTGGAAAGTAGACCCCCTAAGGAACTCATCTAGATCTGTTGTGAGAGCTTTGAACCCCTAATTGTTTCACTACAGTTTATAACGCAGAGCCATGCAAATAAAAAATATTTTTTTTTCCACAAAAATTATTTTTTAGCCTCCAGTTTTGTATTTTCCCAAGGGTAACAGGAGAAATTGGACCCCAAAAGTTGTTCTCCAATGTGTTCCGAGTACGCTGATACCCCATATGTTGGGGTAAACCCCTGTTTGGGCGCACGGGAGAGCTCGGAAGGGAAGGAGCACTGTTTTACTTTTTCAACGCAGAATTGGCTGAAATTGAGATCGGACGCCATGTCGCATTTGGAGAGCCCCTGATTTGCCTAAACAGTGGAAACCCCCCAATTATAACTGAAACCCTAATCCAAACCCTCCCCTAACCCTAATCCCAACGGTAACCCTAACCACACCTCTAACCCAGACACACCCCTAACCCTAATCCCAACCCTATTCCCAACCGTAGATGTAATCCAAACCCTAACCCTAACTTTAGCCCCAACCCTAACCCTAACTTTAGCCCCAACCCTAACTGTAGCCTTAACCCTAACCCTAGCCCCAACCCTAACCCTAGCCCCAACCTAACCCTAGCCCCAACCCTAGCCCCAACCCTAACCCTAATGGTAAAATGGAAATAAATACATTTTTTTAATTTTTTTATTTTTCCCTAACTAAGGGGGTGATGAAGGGGGGTTTGAATTACTTTTATAGCGGGTTTTTTAGCTGATTTTTATGATTGGCAGCCGTCACACACTGAAAGAAGCTTTTTATTGCAAAAAATATTTTTTGCGTTACCACATTTTGAGAGCTATAATTTTTCCATATTTGAGTCCACAGAGTCATGTGAGGTCTTGTTTTTTGCGGAACGAGTTGACGTTTTTATTGGTAACATGCTCGGGCATGGGAGATTTTTTGATCGCTTTTTATTCCGATTTTTGTGAGGCAGAATGACCAAAAACCAGCTATTCATGAATTTCTTTTCGGGGAGGCGTTTATACCGTTCCGCGTTTGGTAAAATTGATAAAGCAGTTTTATTCTTCGGGTCAGTACGATTACAGTGATACCTCATTTCTATCATTTTTTTTATGTTTTGGCGCTTTTATACGATAAAAACTATTTTATAGAAAAAATAATTATTTTGGCATCGCTTTATTCTGAGGACTATAACTTTTTTATTTTTTCGCTGATGAGGCTCGTTTTTTGCGGGACAAGATGACGTTTGCAGCGGTACCATGGTTATTTATATCTGTCTTTTTGATCGCGTGTTATTCTACTTTTTGTTTGGCGGTATGAGAATAAAGCTTTGTTTTTAGCCTCGTTTTTTTTTTTTTTTTTTTACGGTGTTCACTGAAGGGGTTAACTAGTGATATAGTTTTATAGGTGGGGTCGTTACGGACGCGGCGATACTAAATATGTGTACTTTTATTGTTTGATTTTTTTTATTTAGATAAAGGAATGTATTTATGGGAATAATATATATATTTTTTTTCTTTATTTAGGAATTTTTTTTTCTTTTTTTTTACACATGTGGGAATTTTTTTTTTTACTTTTTTACTTTGTCCCGGGGGGGGACATTACAGATCAGTGATCTGACAGTGTGCACAGCACTCTGTCAGATCACCGATCTTACTTACAGCCGTGCAGGTTTACAAGCACCTGCACGGCACCCGGAAGTAATCCCTGCAGGACCCGGATGCAGCCCCGCGGCCATTTTGGATCCGGGGCCTGCAGGGATAGGAGGTAGGAGACCCTCGCAGCAACGCGATCACATCGCGTTGCTCCGGGGGTCTCAGGGAAGCCCGCAGGGAGCCCCCTCCCTGCGCGATGCTTCCCTATACCGCCATGTTTGATCGCGGTGTGCCGGGGGTTAATGTGACGGGGGCGGTCCGTGACCGCTCCTGGCACATAGTGCCGGATGTCAGCTGCGAAAGGCAGCTGACATCCGGCCGCGATTGGCCGCGCTCCCCCCGTGAGCGCGGCCGATCGTGCTGGACGTACTATTCCGTCCTTGGGAATTAGGGCCCACCCCACATGGACGGAATAGTACGTCCAATGGCAGAAAGGGGTTAATATTTTAACTTGCGAGTCTAAATATGTGTTCGCGGGCAGGGTCCTCTCTCCTACTGTACCAGTTATGACTTGTATTGTTCAAGATTATTGTACTTGTTTTTATTATGTATACCCCTCCTCACTTGTAAAGCGCCATGGAATAAATGGCGCTATAACAATAAATAATAATAATAATAATAATAATAATAATAATATGTGTGTTTGCCTACTTTTTTTTTTGTACTCTAGTTTTTCCCTGGAGTAATTTTTTATGGCTAAATTTTTTTCACCAATTTTAGAGATTTTTAGTATACTAAATTTTTGCTCTAAAAAGCCACAAAAAAAGCTAAAAATTAAAATAAAGAACATGTTTTAAGTTTGTGCAAAATTCTTAAATCATGTTCCATGATTTGGAACAAAAATATTAACGATACACAATATAAAAAAAAAAAAAAGAAAAGTGATTAAAAATGCAAGTCATGGATTGGGCTCTTAGTATATTACCTTTGTAAAAATAACATTTTCGAATTGTTAAACCTGTCACTTTATGGATTTTAACTTTGCAACAGTTACACACATAAAATGACATTTTAGTATAAAGAGAGGATTTATGATTATATTTTTATGTTTCTCTTTGAGGTGTGGTGCTAGTGTGTTCCCATGGTTTATAGGAATTTTATCACTTGTGAATAGACTTAGACATGAGAAATGGTATACCACACCAATGATTATTTGCTCAAGAGAACCTTGACATTCATGGATCATGTGTAACTCTGACTTGATATGGCGATTTATTTGGACATGCAAATAGAATACTCCCTTGGCATGCAACGCTAGGAATCGGGAATGTTTTTAAATGTTCTTTATTTGTAATTGTTAGCTATTCATTGGCCACATTCATTCTCTAGTAGATTGATAACCCACAGGCTGTTGAAAAGTTGGCTAATTCTTCCTTAATAATTGGCTGTCACGGGAGACCTAGGCAGGAAAGAGCTAATAACCCGGGCCCCTGCGATTTCCCTCAGACTAGGGAAACCCTGACTGACCCTCTCCCAGAGTTTACACTGATGGTGTGCATGTCTGGGCCTCCACCCTCGCCCTATCTCCTGTTTCAACCCTAGGCTGAAACCACCACCCACCACCCAATGAAGAGTCCACACTCCAATACCCACAATTAGCACAGACAAGGATAACGGAAAAATAAGCACCACGCCGCAGTCACTCAGGAATACACTATAAATGCAAAGGGCAAAACAAATACAAATATAGGAAGGAGCAAATAAGACAAAGGGAAATACACCACCAGCAACGATACTCCAACTACTAGCTCACCACTCCAGACCGAGATAACATGCACAAGACAGAAGCTATAATCGGCGACGCCCAATGTTCAAGAGAACTATTTAAAGGCAGTGGGCATGGCCCAGCTTCCAATCCGAGCACCAGGTAATTTAACCCTGGACCAGCTAGATAAAATCTAGCCGACACCAATGAGCGCATAGTGGTCAAAAGCGGAATTACCGCTGTCTGTCGAACGACCTGGTCTGAACAGCGTCCGACATGACATTGGCTTAATCTTAGTCTAAATCTTTGCCAATTAAATGGAAAACATGCCTATATGTGGAAATTATTTTGATAATAATAACTCCCACTGCTGGGTTTAATAAATTGGATTTGATAAGATTATAGGGAGGTGTTGGGCTATGTGCACACGTTGCGGATTTTGCTGCAGATCCGCAGCGGTTTTGACGCTGCGGATTTGCAGCGGTTTTCCATGAGTTTACAGTACCATGTAATCCTATGAAAAACAAAATCCGCAGTGCCCATGCTGTGGAAAAAAACGCGCGGAAACGTAGCGTTGTTTATTCCGCAGCATGTCAATTCTTTGTGCAGATTCCGCAGCGGTTTACACCTGCTCCATAATAGGAATCCGCAGGTGTAAAACCGCATGTGAAATCCGCACAAAAACTGCAAAAAAACGCGGTAAATCCGTGGTGATTCCGCTGGTAATCCGCAGTGCGGTTTGCCTGCGGATTTACCAAAATCAGTCCGGAAAAATCTGCAGGACTTTCCGCAACGTGTGCACGTAACCTAAATATTCACTGCATTATTCCAGGGGAATTTTTCAGCTAAAAGTCCCTTTTTTGTTATTCAACTTCAATTCAGCGGTTTGAATTGATACAATTGACTTGCAAAAATCTCTTCTGTATTTGGGTGGTACTGCCACATTAAAAGGGTTGTCTGGGACTATTTTATTTTTTTTCTCATGGAACTAAGAAATGATAGACAGGTTGTTGCTAACCACCTGCTTGTTCTGCCTGGCGCCCTCTCAGAGCGCTCCTGCTGGCGATTCTGCCTCTATATGTCAACAGAGCAGCTCTTCCACTTCTGGGCTGCTCTGTCAACAGGGCATGACTGCTGATGCGATGTCATGCACAGTTTTACACCGAGAGGGCCATCCCAGCTGTCATTCAGCATAGCATAACAGTAATCATGTCTCATCAACTTAGTAGAGCGAAAGAGAAGAAGCTGTTCCATCAATGTTACGTCACCAGAAGCCATAGAATCGCCGGCAGGAGCTAGGAGAGATCTGTGCTGAGCAGAACAGACAGGTCGTTAGCAAATACATACAGACCCATAAGAAAAAAAATCAAATAGTATATAATAACCCCTTTAAAATCACAACTGTCCTCTGTATCTCATCTGTAATCATACCAGCTGTTAAAGGACTTTAGTCCCAAGGCCCTGATTATAGCCATGACTTCTCAATGCTGCTGCACCACCCAGATGACTGGAACTGATCGGCAAGTGGTCAATAATACAACTTCATTTTCACTATGCCATCCAAACTGCTGATTTACAAGCTTCATATCTAAACAGATATTTCCGCAGATTGCACTTGGCATTAATTGAACAGTAAAAAGTCTGCTGCCAGGTTCCCCAGTCTGTCATCCCCAAAACACTTTTTAAACTAAATAAAGAGCCACATAGGAGACTTCACCCATATTCAATTCATACCTTTACTAATTTTTTTTCATACCTTTACTAACTCTTTTTGGCAAATATGCAAATCAGCGTGGCTGGCTGCTCAGTGCATCATTCTGCCCACTGATTTTTGCATGCACCCTCCTTCCTTTTCCTTGATTGACAGCGCTTGCTAAAAAGAATCGTCTGGTAAGCGCTCACTATAGAAGCGCATGTAGCATGCTCCTTTCTTTGCTGCAGCAGTTCCACTCAGGGGGGACGTACCATTGGCGCACCCTGAGCAGCTGCACGACATAAGAGGTAAAGGGACCACGTCCACCTCCAATGTAGGTGGAATTATGCATTGCAATGACTGCAAAGGGCCCCTAAACTGTTCTTGCACAGGTGCCATCTTCTCAGTGTTTGCCCCTGGCTCTGCTAATACAGCCACACCTGAAATTGTTGTGGAGCCGGGAGGAGAGGCGGCAATATGCGATCACTCAGCTCTTCTGCAGCGAAGGCATATCAGAGGATTATCTTTGGACATCACTCGCTCTGGGCTAGCTAGCACTGTCAATCAAAGCAAATAGAAGTAGCTGCAGGCGGAAAACAGTACTCAGAACCGTGCACTGCGCTGTTGGGCCACACCAAGAGTGCACCTTTATCACTGTGCTTAGCATATTTGTAAACATAAATAGAAATAGAAAAAAAAACCAATTCAGTAAGTATACTTAGGCACCCCTAGTGTAAGCACGTCATTAATAAATGCAGCAGGAAGAACTCACAATTGATAAATGAGTACCCCTAAATATTGCATTGACATACTTATCTCAAATCCATGCACTTCTGCTCAGAGCCAGCATCCACCTCTCACGGCTGAAATTCCTCTATGATTCCCCCGACAGTGGCTTTTAATGTGAGCAGTCGGGGCTCACAATCTAAATTCCCTATCAGTATGTCTTTGGAGTGTGGAAAGAAACCGGAGTACACGGAGGAAACCCACCAATGGGGAGAATAGTTTGAATTAGCATTTTTTGTTTATGGGGCTAATATACGGTGTATGCAATAATGAGTGTTGAAACATCATATGTACCTTAACATGATATCAGTAAAAGAAAACAAGCCATCATAAAGCTCCATTGAAACCAAAATGAAAATATTACGTCTCAGAAAGTGGTGACATACTGCTTTTTTTTCTAAATCTCTGAATGAACACCAAAGAGTAATGGCCATATTGAATTCTTTTTCACTATTTTACAGCGCTTGAAACTAATTTTCCCATTTTCCAGTACATTGTATGGTAAAATATATTGTGCCATTCAAAACTAGAAATTATCCCACAAAGACAAGCATTTATATGTTTCCAATAAAAAAAAGTTTTGGATCTTGGAAGAGTGAAAAAATAACAAACATTCAAAAAAATGAAAAATTGCTTGAATAAAGATAAGGACTTCTTTTAGTGGGGCTAACTCCTCTACGTGGCCTTTCAGTTTAAAAAGCGTTTTGGAGCTTTAACTACATGTTTTTCACATAATCTCAGGTCTGTGAGCTAGGATTATTGAGAGCACATAGCACAACAATGTTGATTATGAATTAGTTTGTGGACTGTAAACAGTTTAACGATTCAATGCAATTAAGGTTTATGAACTTTCTCCTGTAAGATAATCATTCTTACTATTATGACCCAAGGCAACACTTTCTATAATGACCGTGACATTTAACACCTGCTATGTATGACAGAGCTTATTTGCATAGAGAGTCTCTAGTAATAAACTCATCTGTGAACAGGTTGTTATTAGACATACCAATCCCCACAATATATCTGCATGTAAGTATAGGCACATACTAGCAGCCTCTGACTTATTTAGACAAATATCCCAGTAATGTAATAAATGAGAAAGAAGATCATGTCTGTTCAGCTTGATTTCAATGCATGAGTTGTCAGCAGTCATTAAAAGGAATGTATCATCAGAAAGTGAACTACTGTTTAAATTAGGTTTTTGTGTTCAATGCATTTTTTTGTCACTTAGGTAATGTTTCTTCTTTCCATATCACAATCTTCACTAAAAATAAAAATAAGAAATCTTTAAATTCATCACTGGAGGTTTTTTAAGGCTATGTGCACACGTTGCGGTTTTTACCGCGGAACCGCAGCGTTTCTGCAACTGCGGGTCCGCAGCAGTTTCCATTTCGTTTACAGTTACATGTAAACCTATGGAAACCGCAATCCGCTGTGCACATGCTGCGGGAAAAAACAAGCAGAAACGCAGCGGTTTACATTCCGCAGCATGTCACTTCTTTGTGCAGAATCGCGGCAATTCTGCACACATAGGAAATGCATTGATCCGCTTACTTCCCGCATGGGGCTATGCCCACCATGCGGGAAGTAAGCGGATCATGTGTGGATGGTACCCGGGGTGGAGGAGAGGAGACTCTCCTCCAGGCCCTGGGAACCATATTTGTGTAAAAAAAAAAAAGAATTAAAATAAAAAATAATGATATACTCACCTCTCAGAGCTGCACGCGGCCGTCCGGTCTCAGGGTTGCTGTGCGAGCAGGACCTGTGATGATGTCGTGGTCACATGACCATTACGTCACAAAGGTTCTTCTCGCGTAGCATCTTTGGAACCGGACCGCTGCGTGCAGCGCTGAGGAGATCGGGACGTCAGAGGGTGAGTATATAACCGTTTTTTAAATTATTTTTAACATTACTATTGATGCTGCATATTGCTGCATATGCAGCATCAATAGTATAGGAGTAATCCCGCAGCGGAAACCGCCAAACAAACCGCAATAAATCTGCAGGGATAACCGCAGCGGTTTTGCCCTGCAGATTTATCAAATCCGCTGCGGGAGAACCCGCAAGGTTTAACTCCTTCCTGACATGCGCCATACATGTACTGCTCTGTGGGAGCTGCATTCCTGCAAACAGCAGTACAAATACGGTGCACCTCAGTGCCACAGCGATCGGATGCGGGTGTCAGCTGTGTGTGAGAGCTGACACCCCATAGCTAACACCGATCACAGGCATTTAATCCATCTACTGCCGCTGTCAGATCGTGATGCGATCACGTTGTCCTGATGGTCTCCATGGAGACCCCCGGCTGCAAGATGGCCGTGGGGTCCTTCATGGTACTGCAGGGAAGGTGGCTTATGAGCATCTGCTGAGAGCAGGCGCCGACATGCCTTCTTCCCTGCCTTTCACATGCTAATGTGATACTCTACAGTGCAGAAGCATTGCAGAGTGTCAGATCAGTGATCTGACACTATACAGTGATGTCCCAGGATGGGACAATGTAGAAAAGTAAAAAAAAAACTATATTAAAAAGTGCAATAATATTTTTTTAAAAATCACCAAATAAAGAAAAAAAAAAGAATCAAATATATTCCAATAATAATTTATTTATGTAAATTAAAAAAAAACAATAAAAGTACACATATTTGGTATCGCCGTGTTCATAATGACCCGCTCTACAAAACTGTCCCACTAGTTAACCGCTTCAGTGAACACCATAAAAAAAACGAGGCAAAAAACAATGCTTTATTATCATACTGCCAAACAAGTGCAATAAAACGAGATCAAAAAGATAAATGTAAATAAAAATGGTACCGCTGAAAACGTCATCTTGTCCCTCAAAAACAAACCACCATACAGCTCCATCAGCAGAAAAGTAAAGAAGTTACAGCTCACAGAATAAAGCGATGCAAAAATAATTATTTTTTTCTTTAAAATAGTTTTTATTATGTAAAAGCGCCAAAACATAAAAAAATATAACTTGGATGTTGCTGTAATAATCGTACTGACCTTACCACTTTTACCACACATGGAATGGTAAAAAAAAACAGAAAGCAATTGCTGAATTTCTGGGTTTTGTTCATTCTGTCTCCCAAAAATCATAATAGAAAGTGATCAAAAAACGTTATGTGCCCGAAAATAGTACCAGTAAAATCGTCAGCTCGTCCCGTAAAAAACAAGCCATAGCATGACTCTGTCGGCCGAAATATGGAAAAATTATAGCTCTCAAAATGTGGTGATGCAAAAACGAGTTTTCGCAATAATTTTAGTGTGTGACTGCTGTCAAACATAAAAACTTGATATAAATCTGGTATCGCTATAATCGCCTAACCTGAAGAGTAAAGTTGCCATATCGCTTATACCGCAGGAGGAACAGCGTAAAAAATAAGTAAAACCAATTCTTAACATGCTTTTGATTTTTTCATTCTGCCTCCCAAAGATCGCAATAAGGCTTGGCGTACATTTATCCTGCTCTCTGCGCTGAGCGCTTCCAATACAGTTTCCATGTAAATCTCTGAAATACATGATTCAGACAGAACACCCAGCAGAAGATCCATATATTGAGGCAAATGGAGGCACTGTGGACACCATAGGACCTGTGATCCGTCTGTGTCCTTTTTAGGATTGCATAAAAGTGCCGTCGGCGAAAGTTTTGTGCACTTATGAAAGGAAGGACACCACTGAATAGAAGCTAGATAGAGTCCAGAGTAACTCTGCTGCCTCATGGATCCAGCGGGGGTTTCATCTGTCACGTCATTCAGATATGTAGATGGAAACTCTGATTTAAGTGCTCAGCGTACAGCGCCAAATAAATGTGATCCTAAATGTTATGTAAAATGTTTCCACTAAAAGCTTTGCTCTCCGCGTCCTGCAACTCTTCATTTGCCCCGCACCCCGTGGCTTTGTCCCTCCAGTCTGAACTGTTTCCTAACAGTTCCTAGCTCCAGTCTGAACTGGTTCCTATCTGTTCCCTACTCTTACCTGCCTGCCAGAGTACAATCCGTGCCCGCCTACCTCCCAGAGTGCCAGCCGTGCCCGCCTGAGCACCAGTCATGCCTGTCAGTACTTGCCCGCACCTGTCAAGAGACTACTGTTCCCCAGTGGGATCAGCTGCTACAGCCAGACACCACCCTGGAGTGTTACCTGGCAGCTACCTGCTGCACAAGCCTGACCTCACCACTAGAGGATCTAGTGATCACCAAGGTAGCTGCTTAGTCATGCCCCTCCAGGGTACTCCGGTTTCTGGCACAGTGGAGCGACATTAACTTTTTTCCTGCCAGTATGAGCAACCGAAATGTGTTTTTACATGATCTGAAATCATGACTATCGCTGCTCCAGTTTGAATCATAGTCTCAGATGAGATATTTAATCAACTTGCAACTTATGAAAAGCTCCTCCTAATGGCTCCGCCAAGGTAATATGGGGATCCTAAAGAGTGCCAGTTGTTCCTGGAGCGGTTCTTGCTGTACATTGAGTGGAATGCTTCCAATTTTCCCTCCGATCGGACCAAGGTTGGATTCCTAATGTCCTACCTAGCAGGAGATGCTTTGAGATGGATCAACCTCCTTTGGGAAGCAAGGAATCCTAGCCTCTCAGAGCTTGAGGCCTTCCTGTTAGCCTTCATAAAAGCCTTCGATGTGCCTAAACCAGCTTCTTCTGCAAAGCCTTCTCTTTCTAGATCCCAGAGGTGGTCCAGATGGGCGACACCCATGAGAAAACCGCCACATTAGGCCACGAGCGTCCAAAACCCATCTGTTCCTCAACCTCTCAAAGCAGCTACCCGAGCAAAACCAAAGAAGACTGATAAAAGTGGGCTGGCAGAGCAGCAGCCTAAATTCAGTCGTAAGAAGGGAATGCGGTATCATTGCGGTTGTGAGGAACATCCTGACGGTCTCTGCCCTGGAAATCTTAAAGTCTGAAATCTTGGGCCAGTAGGAGAGGCTGCCCTTGGCTAGAGTACTTCCTCTCCACTAAAGTCTATGACTGTTTCTTTGCCTTCTGGGAGCTTTGGTGTATTAAAGCTGCCAGTCATAGGGAGTCGGTGTGTGATCTCTGTGCTACAGCTCCAGAATCTGGTGAGGGTGTTGTCTGATGATGGCCGAGCCCTACTTAAGAGCAGTCTAGTCCTGCAGGGACAACTACAGCTCCAAGTCGGAGCATTATGCTTAAAGAAGTTTGTCTTCCACATGGTGTCTGGTACACCCATAGGCCATTCAGAGCCAAGAACTCTACCACCCGTTCTGGTCTGGAGTAAGGTGCTTCATTTGGCACAACCAAGTCACGAGAGGTGTCTGGTTCCCATACATCAAAGTCAGTCAGCAGTGTTGTCTTCTGCTTCATCTGGCCTGCTAGTCGTCGAGTCAAAGTGTACTGACGTCTCAAAAGAAGGTGAGGCGGTAGCGTTCTCTCCACACATCTCTAACAAATATACCAGTGACCAGTTCTCAGGAACATCCCTGCCGCTAGAATTTTTTCCTCTGGACAACGGGCAGAGGACGGATCCAGTGAAGGTGCCTCTATTTCTATGTGGCTGGCTGATAAAGTTGACAAAATGGGGGCTTTCGTGTCCTTGCTTTCCACCAACCTGGAGGAGGTGGCGTTCTCTCCACTCATCTCCAATGACTATTCCAGTAACCAGTACCCAGGAACTTCCCTGCCACTAGGAAACTTTTCTTTGAATAACGGGCAGAAGATGGATCCTGTGAGAGTACCTTCAGCTTCCATGTGGCTGGTTGGTGAAGATACCAAAATGGAAGTTTTCTTGTCTCTGTTTTCCACTGACCAGGAGGAGGAGGTTCAGATTGTTGCATTTTCCATGGTGGGGGTTGACTTTGTTGGGCAGAGAGAGACTTTGCCTTCTGGGATTCCTGATATCACGCCTGCCTCATTCTTCACTAAGTATGTCGTGATGGGCTGGAGTGTCTGTGGTCCTATACTCCTCCTACAGGTCATTCTAGTGGGCTTGAAGAAGAGGGGGCTTAAAAGGGGGGTACTCAAACATCCTGCCTGCCTTCCTGCCAGCCGTGCCCGCCTTCCTGCCAGCCGTGCCTGCCTATCAGAGCGCCAGCCGTGCCCGCCTGCCTGCCAAAGTGCCAGTTGTGTCTGCCTGCCAGAGTGCCAGCTGTGCCCGCCTGCCTGCCAGAGTGCCAGCTGTGCCCGCCTGCCTGCCAGAGTGCCAGCCATGCCTGCCTGAGTACCAGTCGTGCCCATCCGTACTTGCTCACACCTGTCAAGAGAATTCCGTTCCCCAGTGGGATCAGCTGCTATGGCCAGACACCGCCCTGAAGTGGTACCTGCAGCTACCTGCTACACAAGCCTGACCTCACCACTAGAGGCTCCAGTGAACACCAAGGTAGCTGCTTAGTCATGCCCATCCATGGTAGTCCAGTTTGTGGCACAGTGGGACCACAATCCTCGCTCTTGCCACCCAGTCAGGGCGTGAGCGTTACAATCTGTTAATGGAAATATAGGGGCTTCCACGTTACTTGAAGCACAAAGGCTCTTTAAAAGCAAAATGGTTCCTTGACTCCCAAAAGAAATTCAGCAAATTCTCCACTCCCAAATCTAAATAACTCTATGACCCTCCCGAGTCTCTGTATTGCTAAGCAGTACTGTATAGCCACATAAGGGGCATTTCTTCATTCAGCAGAAATTGTAGGAAAAATGTTGTTGTTTTTTTTTACTGTCTTTTTTCGCAGTATGAAAATGTAAAATTTGGGGCTAACACAGTTTTGGTGGTAAAAATTAAAATTATTTTTTCTTCACTGCCCAATGGTATAAAATTATGTGACACACCTGTGGTGTCAATATAATCACTGCACCCCTAGATGAATTCATTGAGAGGTTTAATTTGTAAAATGAGGTCACTTAGGAAGGGTTTTGCTGTTCTGGCACCTCAGGGGCTCTGCCAGTGTGTCATGGCACCCTCAAACCAGTGCACTGCAATATGGCGCTACTTCCCTTCTGAGCTTTGCACTGTGCCTCAAAAGTAGTTTCAACCATATATGGTGTACCAGTGAACTGAGGAGAAATTGCAAAACAATTTTTGTGTTCCGATTTCTGTTACCCTTGTGAAAATACAAAATTTGGAGCTCAAAAAGATTTTTGTGGGAAAAATTAGATTTTTTTATTTTCACGGCTCTACCTTATTAACTTCTGTGAAGCACCTGGGAGTTCCAGGTGTTCAATACACATCTAGATAAGTTCCCAAAGGGGCCTAGTTTCCAAAATGGTGTCACTGGTGGGTGTTTTCCACTGTTTAGGCACATCAGGGGCTCTCCAAATGCGACATGGCATCCACTAATTATTCCTGCAAATTTTACATTCAAAAGGTCAAATGGCGCTCCTTCCCTTCCAAGCCCTGCCATGCACCCAAACAGTTGTTTTTCTGTACATATTGGGTAACTGTGCACTCAGGGTAAATTGCACAACAAACTGTATGGAACAAATTTATCCTTTTACCCTTATGAAAATGCAAAATTTGGAACTAAAAAACATTTATCTGGGAAAAATTAGATTTTTTTAAATTTTCACGGCTCTGTGTTATGAACTTCTGTGAAGCACCTGTGGGTTCAAGGTGCTCAATACACATCTAGAGTTTCCTAAGGGGTCTAGTTTCCAAAATGAGGTCACTTGTTTTCCTCTGTTTAGGCACATCAGGGGCTCTCCAAACACAACATGGAATCCGCTAATTATTCCAGTAAATTTTACTTTCAAAAAGTCAAATGGCGCTCCTTCCCTTCCAAGCACTGCCGTGTGCCCAAATAGTTGCTTTCCTCCACATATTTGGTATCTCTGCACTCAAGAGAAATTGCACAACAAATTTTTGGAGCAATTTCTCCTATTACCCTTATGAAAATGCAAAATTTGGAGCTAAAAAAGATTTATCTCGGAAAAATGTGATTTTTTTTATTTTCATGGTTCTACGTTATAAACTTCTGTGAAGCACCTGTGGATTCAGGATGCTCAATATATATCTAGATACGTTCTTTAGGGGTCTAGTTTCCAAAATGGGGTCACTTATTGGAGGTTTCCACTGTTTAGGCACATCAGGGGCTCTCCAAACATGACATGGTGTCCGCTAATTGTGCCAGCAAATTTTGCATTCAAAAAGTGAAATGGCGCTCCTTCCATTCCAAGCTCTGCTGTATGCCCAAACACTAAATTCAACTCATCATCATCAGAATTTTAACTGACGAAGTACCGAGGCTAAGACAAATATAGGTAAAATAGATATATTTTTATTAACCATAACAATACATAAAAACTTACATAAAAAAGACAAGGGAATTTCAAAAAGTACGAAATAACTAATGGTCACATCCATGTAAGGGTTCAATACTCCTGGAACCCGCAGATACAAGGCAGTATATATAGGTACATCACTATATCACAATGTGTTTCAAATATATATTCATTTCTATCTAAACGGACACAACTGAGCACAATTGCTGACCATAATAGCATAACTGCATGGTCAATGTATATATGACACCAGTTTTAAAGTGCCTAATGCTGTAAAAAATCTTAATACTACGTATATATATTCAGTATATTTCTACCTAAAATATATAAATAAGGTGCATAATGCTACCTTATAATGCATTTTTAAACAAAAGACAGCAAATAATAAACAGGCATTATATAAAAGTGCTCTGTGCTGTGCAAGAAGTAAGTGCTTTAGTGCTACATAACAATGCACTTATAGCAAACCCCAACAAATACTACAGCCGGCACTACATAAAGTGCTCCGTGCTGTGCAAAAAATGCAATTGAGTATATATCTATAACTCCGTAGGAACAGGTAGATCTAGCAAAGGTGCCGCAAAAGTGACCGTGCCTCAGCATAAAAATCTTGCTACTTACATTTAGAGGACCATTAGTGACCCCGACAGCGCCGTTTCGCCATATTGGCTTCCTCAAAAGGGGGGCGTATACGTGTGTTAACAAAACCGCGTTTTTAAGCCCACATGGGGCACAGATCCACAGCTGATTCAGAGGTCGGCGTTACCGGCATTCAATTGCGCATGCGTCGCTTCTCAGACTTCCACTCCCAGAAAAGTGACTTCCCTTGCCGCACGCCTTGAACGCAGGCGTGAAACGCACTGCATCCAGTAGAAGGCGGGGTAGGAAGTCACGGAGTCGCCCCAAACTGCGCATGCGCTAGCCGTATGCCGAGTGAACCACAAGGAACATCAAAAGGAAAAGACAGGGGAAATAGAATACTATGGGGATGTCACGCCAAATATGTTAATTAATTATCCGGTGCCGAAAAAAAGTGAGGACAGTGCAATATAGAGAATGAAAGTGATATGCATAAATACATTTAATAAGTGAAACAACATGTAAAATATTTACCTGCCTTCAATTTAGATTATATATACATAGATATTTACTATCAATTTAATCACCTACAACTCATTTTTATCAATTGTTATATTATGATAAACATATAAGTACACTAACCGGATAGAATATTAATAGAACAGAAGACATATCCAGGTATATTTAAAGATTGACAGATAAATAGCCATATAAAATATAGCCAGGCACATTTAAGAATAGACAAATAAATAAACATATGAAATATGTGTCTGCCTACAATTATTGTTTAAGTGTTAATCAATAACAATAGTTGCTATAGAAATAAATAACATACAGTTTATCAACAAATTATTATACTATGAAAAGAAAAGAAAAATCCGTGCCGCAAACTATAAATATGTGCCTTAATAAAAATAAATACATGAATGAATAAAATATAACAGTAAAAATACTGTCACATGTGAGTGAGCATATTTAAATTGGCTTTATTATCACAAAATTGCGTGGCTTCCCCAAAGTGGAACGCTTCCAGGGACCAAGAGTTCGGATTCTCCAAATAGTTGATAGAAAGACCGTCTCTAGATCATCTCCAACTGGACAGGTGCACCAAATAAAAAGTTCTTACTATCTAAAAAACACATCAACAAAACTATTAAAAACCAAACGCACAAACACACATAATTAAAAACTAATTAAAAGAAGGGACAGGAATATGGGAGATAATCCTTTCATTATTCATATATCCTATTTTATAAGGTTTCTCCCCTGCAATATTTTTTATTTTATTTTTTACAAAAATGCCATAAATCCTAAGTTTTCATTTAGGCCATCCGGGGCCATAGTGCCTAAGAGGTAAATCCATTTACTCTCTTTCTGTGCAAGGATTTTGCTTAAATTCCCTCCTCTTGGTCCTAAATGGACCTGGTCAATGGCTTGAATCCTCAGGCCAGATGGATCACATTGGTGGAAGGACTTAAAATGCCTTGGGAGTGTTTTTAAAGAGGCAATGTCCTCTACTACCAGCGCTTTCTCTATATCTCTCACGTGTTCTCTGGTTCTAATCCTGAGTTCACGGGTGGTGAGGCCTATGTAAACCTTTTTACACGGGCAAGTGGCGTGGTACACAACACCCTTTGAGGCACAGGTAAGTTTTTTCCAGATCTTAAAAACTCTTGTATTGTCATGATTATGAAAGCATGTACTTTTAAAATGGTTACTACATGCTTTACAGTCATTACACGGAAAAAATCCCTGGATTTTTGACTCCGCCCTCTCTCCAGTTTGCTTACGGTAATGACTGTGTACCAAAAAATCACCCAAGTTCTTTGATCTTCTAGGAGTTAGGAGTGGTCGTTTCGGCAATATCCTTCTCAAAATGGGGTCAGATTGTAAAATAGCCCAATGTTTTTCAAATATTGTCACTAAATTAGGCCATTGTTTATTGTTTGCGGTAATAACTCGTACATAATTAGAAGTCTCAGTTGTCTCTTTCTTAATTATTTTCTGTTTATATAAGAGCTCCTCTCTAGAATATCCAATTGCCTTTTTGAACCCTCTTTTTATAATCCTTTTACTGTACCCTCGGTCAGATAGCCTATGGGCCAGATCTGATGCTTGCCTACTGGATGCAGTGCGTTTCACGCCTGCGTTCCAGGCGTGCGGCAAGGGAAGTCACTTTTCTGGGAGTGGAAGTCCGAGAAACGACGCATGCGCAATTGAATGCCGGTAACGCCGACCTCTGAATCAGCTGTGGATCTGTGCCCCATGTGGGCTTAAAAACGCGGTTTTGTTAACACACGTATACGCCCCCCTTTTGAGGAAGCCAATATGGCGAAACGGCGCTGTCGGGGTCACTAATGGTCCTCTAAATGTAAGTAGCAAGATTTTTATGCTGAGGCACGGTCACTTTTGCGGCACCTTTGCTAGATCTACCTGTTCCTACGGAGTTATAGATATATACTCAATTGCATTTTTTGCACAGCACGGAGCACTTTATGTAGTGCCGGCTGTAGTATTTGTTGGGGTTTGCTATAAGTGCATTGTTATGTAGCACTAAAGCACTTACTTCTTGCACAGCACAGAGCACTTTTATATAATGCCTGTTTATTATTTGCTGTCTTTTGTTTAAAAATGCATTATAAGGTAGCATTATGCACCTTATTTATATATTTTAGGTAGAAATATACTGAATATATATACGTAGTATTAAGATTTTTTACAGCATTAGGCACTTTAAAACTGGTGTCATATATACATTGACCATGCAGTTATGCTATTATGGTCAGCAATTGTGCTCAGTTGTGTCCGTTTAGATAGAAATGAATATATATTTGAAACACATTGTGATATAGTGATGTACCTATATATACTGCCTTATATCTGCGGGTTCCAGGAGTATTGAACCCTTACATGGATGTGACCATTAGTTATTTCGTACTTTTTGAAATTCCCTTGTCTTTTTTATGTAAGTTTTTATGTATTGTTATGGTTAATAAAAATATATCTATTTTACCTATATTTGTCTTAGCCTCGGTACTTCGTCAGTTAAAATTCTGATGATGATGAGTTGAATTTAGTGATTGGAGGTGACTATTCTATTATTGGACCATTCTCCCTTTTTGGTAATGTATATGTATGCCCAAACAGTAGATTTCCCCCACATATGGGGTATCGGCATGTTCAGGATAAATTGCACAACAAAATCTATCATCCATTTTCTCCTGTTACCTTGGCAAAAGTTAAAAAAATTAGGTCTCAAGAAAAAATTTTGTGAAAGAAAAGTAAATGTTTATTTTTTTCCTTCCACTTTCCAAAAATTCCTGTGAAGCACCTAAAGGGTTCATAAACTTCTTGAATGTGGTTTTGAGCACCTTGAAGGGTGCAGTTTTTTTGACTGGTGTCACTTTTGAGTATTTTCTGTCATAAAGGCCATTCAAAGTCACTTCAAATGTGAGGTGGTCATTAAAAAAAATGGTTTTGCACATTTTGTTGTAAAAATGAGAAATCGCTGGGGGAAGAGAAGAGAGAGAAGAGAGACCAAGGTTATTAGAGGACTGGGGGGTCTGCCATACCAAGATAGGTTATTACACTTGGGGCTATTTAGTTTGGAAAAACGAAGACTAAGGGGTGATCTTATTTTAATGTATAAATATATGAGGGGACAGTACAAAGACCTTTCTGATGATCTTTTTAATCATAGACCTGAGATAGGGTCAAGGGGGCATCCTCTACGTCTGGAGGAAAGAAGGTTTAAGCATAATAACAGACGCGGATTCTTTACTGTAAGAGCAGTGAGACTATGGAACTCTCTGCCGTATGATGTTGTAATGAGTGATTCATTAATTAAATTTAAGAGGGGACTGGATACCTTTCTGGAAAAGTATAATGTTACAGGGTATATACACTAAATTCCTTGATAAGGCGTTGATCCAGGGAACTAGTCTGATTGCTGTATGTGGAGTCGGGAAGGAATTTTTTTCCCCAAGGTGGAGTTACTCTTTGCCACATGGGTTTTTTTTGCCTTCCTCTGGATCAACATGTTAGGGCATGTTAGGTTAGGCTATGGGTTGAACTAGATGGACTTACAGTCTTCCTTCAACCTTAATAACTATGTAACTATGTAACTATGTAATTATAACTTTGTAACAAAAAAATAATGTTTTCAGAAATGTTGCTGATATAAAGTAGATGTGGGAAATGTTATTTATTAACTATTTTGTGTGATATGACTCTCTGATTTATGGGTATGAAAATTAAAAGTTTGAAAATTGCAAAATTTTCACCAAATTTCCACTTTTTTTTCACAAATAAATGCCAGTCAAATCAAAGAAATTTTACCACTATCATGAAGAACATTATGTTGTGAAAAAACATTCTCAGACTCAGTGAAATCCATTGAAGCATTCCAGAGTGATGACCGCATAAAGAGACAGTGGTCAGAATTGTAAAAATTGGCCTGGTCAGGAAGGTGAAAACAGGCTTTGGGGCGAAGCGGCTAAATAACAAAATTGAAACATTTGCAGTTGAGTAGTATATCTTTTTATTTAGGCTATATTATGAATATTGCTTCCAAATGCGTGAGTAATGATATACTGAATAATTCTGTAGCTAGCAGCGATCCGCTCGGTATTGTCTATATAGTATATGTGAGAAATGACTATATGGAATGTGGATCTAACACCATGCAAATTTGTGATGTCAAAAACTCCAAACTCCAGGACTATAGTCTGAGATAGCATGGGAGTTGCTACTGGCTGGGACATTCTCCATTGAATAATCGCTCCTTTTAAAGCTGTCACCACTTTAACTACACACCAAGAAAGCATTTGGAAATTACTAATTAACATTCATTTATCCAGGAATGAAACATTAGATTCAGGTCAGTTGGCTATGATGATACATTCTCTGTGGTTGTATATTGATATATGCAAATAATATTGATGTTTTTAATGCGTGTAAATGTCATTGTGAAGGGAGGGAGAAAAAGTCGGCTGTGACGTCACCATCACCTATTGTTAATGGCGGAACTTGTGCTATCAGCTGTGTATATCGGTGTTATCGGTCTTTGGTATCTTGTTTCAGATTACAAGAAACTCTTCCTGAATTAAATAACCCCAGTGGTCAAGTGTGAAAATTACAAAGTTTCTTTTTTTTAATTATTTAAATAAATCATGATATGAAAATCTAAAAAACACCCACAATATTTAAACAATAAGTGATTTTTGGACTACACATTCCCTTTTATTGTTATGTATTAAAACTGATAGAAGGTGAATGCCAAAGACCAATGAATACAATTTCTATAGTGTCCATACATGGCAAATTAACGGCAAAACGCACTCTAAATAAACATCCACTAGAATGCTTATAAATATGTTAATGGTTTGGGATTTTTTTCGCTACTACTTTAAACTAATGAATTAGTATGCCATAGCTAATATGATTAGACAGTTGTGACTAGTTAAATATGTTTATCTCTAAATGTAGCAGTAAGCAGGATATGCTTTTTCAATTGAATAGTTAGTGCTAAAACCACAATGAGCTGTACCAAGATAATAGCTTCAAAAGAAGTAATTCCTTTAAAGTTGCTAGAACACTTTATGTCTGGAGATGCGGATAGTGTTTTCAGTATGCATTGTGTATAAAGAGGATTTTTCCTTAAAAATTAAAATATCAGCATTTTATGTTACCAAAATATATGTCTCTTATACTAAAGTAGTTCTTCTTTGTTGTGACCATCTTTGTAAAATGCAATGGAAACTCTACCATTTTAATTCTAAATATTAAATTGAATTAATATAGTTGTCCAGGATCTTCATATTGATAGTTTATCCTTAAAGTAGATCATCTTCATCAATATCAGATCAGTGGGCGTCTGACATCCACTTTCTCTGGTAGCCTATGTTAGGGTTTGCGGAACGCACCGAATATATTTATTGATGTGATTGGTGCGTTCGCAACCCGGGATCCACCGTGCAGGAAATATCCTGCCGCTAAGTGAATGGCGGCTCAATATGGCGGTATTAACCAGCTGTTAGCTTCACAGAGCGGCCGAGAAAGCAAAGCTCTGTGCCCTGTTAACTCTCACAGAGACACAGGCTAACTACCCAGAAGAGAGCAGTCAGTGGTCATGCATGCACACAACACTCCTCGCCGGAGGTGCCAGCATTCTAGGGGCTTATTTCAGCCGGGTCCCTGAACACATTCACGCATATGACCACAGTGGCGCAAAGCATGTAACTTTAGAAGATACTAGCGCATGGCCGTGCGGCCATGCGAGCCTTAAATAGCTGCAGCACGTACAGGACCTTCCAAAAGAGGACCAATGGGAGACTGCTACAGAGCCTGCGTACCTACAGGACCTTCATAGAAAGACCAATAGATTTGGCTGCAGTACCTGAACATGTGACCCTTGATCTCCACTGAGAGATCTTACCCTGCGCATGCTCAGTGTGTGCAAAGCAGGACTTAGTCCCAGAAAAGCCTGTTCGCCGTAGATCAGTGCAGGGTACAATAGCAGAGCCTGGAGAGGCAGCAAAAACCCTTTGCACTGAGCCAGACTCAGTGAGACGCTGGGGACCGACGTCTCCACTGAGTAGGCTCCACTGCGGCCGATGGAGAATGGGAGACCGCAGCAGACACGGATCGAGATTCCCCCTGTGCAGCAGAGGAAACTCGACTCCTAACAAAACCCCCCTCCTAGGCCCCCCCTCCTTGAGCCTCGCTACGCTCAAAAGCTGCAATGAGCAGCGGAGCCCGAATGTGCTCCACAGGTTCCCAGGTTCTATCCTCAGGACCGTGACCCTTCCAATCCACCAGATAAAATTTCTTGCCACGTACCACCTTGCACCCCACGATAGCATTCACCTCAAACTCATCCATGGATGAACCCGATGTCCCAGCAGATGACTCAGAAAACCGGGACAAATGAACGGGCTTTAAGAGGGAAACGTGAAAGGTATCGGTGATGCCAAGGCGTGGAGGAATAGCCAAACGGTAGACCACAAGGTTCACCTGTTCCAGAACCTTGAACGGGCCAATGTAGCGAGGCGTAAACTTAGTGGACTCAACTCGCAGCCTGATGTTACGGGCGGAGAGCCACACTAAGTCGCCAGGAGCAAAGGTCGGAGCGGGGCACCGGTGAGTATCAGCCGAGACCCTCATTCTCTCCTTGGAGGCCCAGATGGCATCCTGTATGCGGTCCCAGATGTCACGTGCCTCCACCGCCCAGTCTGCCACCCTAGAATCGGTGGATGACACGGGCATGGGCACAGGGACACGCGGATGCTGGCCGTAATTAAGGAGAAAAGGAGTCTGACCAGTGGAATCGGCTATGGCATTGTTCAAGGCAAATTCCGCCCAAGGTAGCAAAGATGCCCAGTCATCCTGCCTAGCAGAGACAAAATGTCATAAGTATGTCACCAGAGTCTGATTGGTTCTCCCTACCAACCCATTCGTCTCGGGATGATATGCAGAGGAGAGATTCAGCTCTATGCTGAGTAAACGGCAGAGCTCTCTCCAAAACCGAGACACAAACTGGGGACCCCGGTCGCTGACAATTTTATCAGGCATTCCATGTAAGCGGAAAATATGTTTAATGAACAACGCCGCCAAGGCCCGTGCAGAAGGTAACCGTGGTAGCGGCACCAAATGCACCATTTTCGAGAAATGATCGGTGATGACCCAAATGATGGTACAGCCGCGAGACTTGGGCAAACCCACCACAAAGTCCATCCCGACCATCTCCCAGGGCCTGTCTGCCACCGGCATGGGGTAAAGTAACCCAGCAGGCCGTTGCCGTGAAGACCGATTCTGGGCGCAGGAGACACACGCCCGAATATAGTCCCCGACGTCACGGGCCATATGCGGCCACCAGTACGTCCTCGCCAAAAGCTCAGATGTCCTCTTGGTTCCAAAATGTCCAACTACTCTGGACGAGTGAGCCCAAGAGAGAACCTCCGGTCGCAAATTCGCTGGTACGAAAGTCTTGCCTGGGGGCACAGACTCTAGCGAAACCGGAGCCACAGTTCTCAGGCTCTCAGAGGGGACAATAAGCCGAGGCTCCTCATCTTCCTCAGATGACACTACCGAGCGGGAGAGAGCGTCGGCACGAATGTTCTTCTCCCCAGAGAGAAAATGGAGAGTAAAATGGAACCGGGAGAAGAACAGGGACCACCTGGCCTGGTGAGAATTCAGCCGCTGGGCCGTCTGTATGTACACCAAGTTTTTGTGGTCGGTGAATACTTGGAAGGGAAAGCGAGCTCCCTCCAAGAGGGGTCTTCACTCAGAAAAAGCCAACTTCATTGCTAGCAACTCCCTGTCCCCGATGGAATAATTCCTCTCCGCTGGTGTGAGGGTCATGGAGAAGAAGAAGCAAGGATGCTTCCGACCTTGAGCATCCTTTTGGAAAAGGACTGCTCCAGCACCAATGGATGAGGCATCCACCTCCATTATAAATGGCTTATCTACATCGGGGCGATGTAGAATAGGAGCGCTAGCGAAGTGTGGCTTAATCGAAAGGAATGCCTTGGAGACATCCTCCGACCACAACTTGGGATTTGCTCCCTTCTTGGTGAGGGCAACCAAGGGAGCTACCAAAGTTGAAAAGTGTGGAATGAACTGGCGATAGTAATTGATGAACCCCATAAAGTGCTGCACCGCTTTAAGTGAATGGGGTTCCTGTCAGTCCATCACAGCCTGTAGTTTGGCAGGATCCATAGCCAAACCCTGGGCAGAGATGATATAACCAAGGAATGGCAAGGACTCCTGCTCAAACACACACTTCTCCAACTTGGCGTAGAGGGAGTTTGCCCGTAAGAGGTCGAAGACTTTGCGAACATCTCTCCGGTGGGAGTCAATATCTGGAGAGTAGATGACAATATCATCCAGATAGACTACGACTGAGGTGGTGAGCATCTCCCGGAAGATGTCGTTCACAAAGTCTTGGAAAACGGCTGGGGCACTACAGAGCCCGAAGGGCATCACCAGATATTCATAGTGCCCATCCCTGGTGTTAAAAGCCGTCTTCCACTCGTCCCCGTCACGGATGCGAATCAGGTTATAAGCACCCCGCATATCTAATTTAGTAAATACCCTTGCTCCCCGTAGCCTATCAAAGAGCTCAGATATCAGGGGTAGTGGGTGCTTGTTTTTAACGGTGATGGCGTTAAGACCCCTGTAGTCAATGCATGGACGTAATTCTCCACTCTTCTGCACGAAGAAGAAGCCAGCCCCTGCAGGTGACACTGACTTCCTAATAAAACCTCTTGCCAGATTCTCTTGGATATACTGAGACATTGCCTCCGTCTCCGGGAGAGATAACGGATAGACTCGACCCCGGGGAGGCTCAGCACCAGGCAAGAGATCGATAGGACAGTCATAGGGGCGGTGAGGCGGAAGGGTCTCCGCAGCCCTTTTGGAGAATACGTCCGCATAAGGCCAATAGTGCTTGGGGAGAGAGGAAAGATCTGCGGGTACCTCAGTTGTAGCAACCTAAACGCACTCCCTCTGACATCTACCCTCACAGGATTTACTCCATCCCAAAATTTTCCCTGAGGACCACTCTATATGAGGAGAATGAAAACGAAGCCAGGGTATCCCCAACAGGACCTCATCAACTCACCTCATCAACTCCCTCAGGAAGGACCAAAAGCGAAATAATCTCCTGATGTGATGGAGATACAGAAAGAGTGAAAGGGATGGTTTGGTGTGTAATCTGTGAACATAGTGTCGACCCATTTACCACTCGAATGGTTATTGGCTTGGCGAGCATCACCAGGGGTATTGCGTGTTGCTGAGGGAAAGCGGATGACATAAAATTACCCTCCGCCCCAGAGTCCACGCAAAGCTCTACCTTGAGAGTGGATGGGCCTATGGTAATTGTCCCCTTGAAGAACAATTTTGAGGTAAACATCGCCGTGTCTAATGTACCTCCTCCAACTGCCACTAGACGCTGACGTTTCCTCGACCGCTGCGGGCACTTGGAGGCAAGATGTCCGGACTGCCGGCAAACATGACAGACCTTAAGGGCACGAGCGGCCTGGGACTAAGACCCCGCTCGTGACCCCTCTATGGCCTCATGTGACTCGGGCACCTGGACCGGAGATTCCAAAGGTCTGGCGAAGGTGGGAGCCAGCCGAAACCTCTGCTTACACTGGGCTCGCTCCAACCCTCACTCGTGAAAACGAAGGTCTATGCGAGTTGATATAGATATGAGCTCCTCCAGTGTAGCGGGAATCTCCCTAGTGGCCAAAGCATCCTTCACATGGTCAGCCAGCCCCCTCCAAAATACTGGGATGAGGGTTTTATCTGACCCCTCCAACTCAGACTTTAAAGTCCGGAAGAGAATGGCAAATTGGCTGACCATGGTCGAACCCTGAGTCAATGCCAGCAGTTGGAGTGCCGTATCATGGGTGACTTGAGGTCCTACGAAGACCTGCTTCAGAGTGCCCAGAAACCGAGGAACACTCTGCACCACATGATCGTTGCGCTCCCACAGCGGCGTAGCCCACTCCAAAGCTCTGTCCGACAGGAGAGAAATTACAAAACCCACCTTTGCCCGCTCTGTGGGAAAACATGCAGCCAGGAGCTCGAGATGTATACCGCACTGGCTCACGAATCCCCTACAGGTCTTACTGTCCCCAGAGAATTTTTCAGGCAACGGAAGGTGGGATAAGGTCGGAACAGAGGTGGCAGTGGGTAAAGCTGCTGCAGCCACGCTAGCAGCCTGAACAGCAATTGCGGTAACATCCACCGCCGAGGTTGCACGCTCGAGAGATGCCAACCGGCCCTCCAGCAGCTGGATGTACCCCTGCAATCGCTGTTCGTCCGTTATTACTTAGCCAGATCCTGGCGCTAGTATACTGTTAGGGTTTGCGGAACGCACCGAATATATTTATTGATGTGATTGGTGCGTTCGCAACCCGGGATCCACCGTGCAGGAAATATCCTAAGTGAATGGCGGCACAATATGGCGGTATTAACCAGCTCTGTTAGCTTCACAGAGCGGCCGAGAAAGCAAAGCTCTGTGCCCTGTTAACTCTCACAGAGACACAGGCTAACTACCCAGAAGAGAGCAGTCAGTGGTCATGCATGCACACAACACTCCTCGCCGGAGGTGCCAGCATTCTAGGGGCTTATTTCAGCCGGGTCCCTGAACACATTCACGCATATGACCACAGTGGCGCAAAGCATGTAACTTTAGAAGATACTAGCGCATGGCCGTGCGGCCATGCGAGCCTTAAAAAGCTGCAGCACGTACAGGACCTTCCAAAAGAGGACCAATGGGAGACTGCTACAGAGCCTGCGTACCTACAGGACCTTCATAGAAAGACCAATAGATTTGGCTGCAGTACCTGAACATGTGACCCTTGATCTCCACTGAGAGATCTTACCCTGGGCATGCTTAGTGTGTGCAAAGCAGGACTTAGTCCCAGAAAAGCCTGTTCACCGTAGATCAGTGCAGGGTACAATAGCAGAGCCTGGAGAGGCATCAAAAACCCTTTGCACTGAACCAGACTCAGTGAGACGCTGGGACCGACGTCTCCGCTGAGCAGGCTCCACTGTGGCCGATGGAGAATGGGAGACCGCAGCAGACACGGATCGAGATTCCCCCTGTGCAGCAGAGGAAACTTGACTCCTAACAGCCTATTTATGCTTTTTATATTTGTTAAAAAAAACTCACAAAAACAAAAATATAAATGCTGGAATCCCTTTGCCTTTGGTTTTCACAAGGTTATATATACAGTACCAGTAATGTCAACAAATTAGTGTCCAATAACCCACCATTCAAATACAGTTGCTATACTGAATGATGCCCAACTTGAAAGCACACAGATTGGACTCTTTGGAGAGCCCCCTATTAATAGGTCAAGCTGTAGGTCAGGGTAAACAGAACGGACTAGAGGTGAGGGTGCAAAGGGGAAGATATTGACAGACGGACACATGAATCATTGTGGAACAGGACAGCAGACTATGCAGGGCAGTAGACAAACAAGTGGAGCAGAACGGGAAAATGAAGCAGACCAAGGTGTGTGGATAGAAACTGAAACAGTAACTGTATAAAATGTGTATTACCTGTTGTAGCACTAATCATTTGGGCACGTTGTGACCCCACACCCCAATGCGCGTTTCACCTCGCTTCTTCCTGGATTACTGCCGCAAGCGGTAATACGTATTTTTCATATATTATTAACATTAGGACTATTGATGACCCTGGGTTGTAAGAAATGTCTATGAAGGGGAAATAGCAATTTTGCACATTGCGTCTACTGTTGGATTAATTTCCCCCTCTGTTGTCATTCTATGCTATACCTAGAGTGTTCATTCTATTAATGTCAGGCATGTAGTGTGTGCCTCGTTATTGAGGCATTCCTGTTTTAATTTTACTTTTATATACATTTGTTTAACAAACTTTTAATATTTTAAATATTTATGGATCCCTTCTACTTTTTGGGTAGGGAAACAGACCTGGGAAAAAAATCGGATATTAAATTACAAAGACGTTTGTTTAATATTATATATCTTAATTAATTCATCATATATAGATATGATGGTATACTATTTATTGTAGTCCAAAAAAGCGCAAAGTGATTGGCACTACCGTTCACCTCCTGGAATAATGCACTCCTGTTTATTAAAAATAACACGCTGCAGGCAAAATAACCCCAATCTTCGGGTGCCAACTCGAGAGAAAACAGTACCAAATGTCCATGCAAAGAGAATAAAGTGTGGCACTCACCAGAACAAAATCCAACGTTTTATTTAGTCACCTTTAAAACATCTTCGGACCCGTAGAAGCGCATTTGCGCAAACCGGCCGTCGTCCTCACACTCCATTGTCCACTGTCCCACTGCTTATCCGAAGATGTTTTAAAGGTGACTAAACAAAACGTTGGATTTTATTCTGGTGAGTGCCACCCTTTATTCTCTTTGCATGGTCACTATTTGTTGTACTTTGCTGGTGTCTACCGGCCATTGTTATAATATGTTGTTCATGTATTATAGCTGTGATTTTCCATAATGCCTCTTTTTCTCTGCAACTCCTTCTATCTTGTTTTCCTTATATCCTCTCTTGTGGTCAGTGCCTTCTTGGTAGCATGTGCATCAGGACTGAACAGAAGATTTTCATGTTACCTAAATCCTCCCTCATCTTCATCCCTTTATCTTCCCCGGCATGTTACCTCATTTTAACAAGGTACTGTGAAGAAAATTGGTTAAAGGTCATCATAGCTTCATCCTTCTCGGATTAACCACGTGCAGGTGATCAAGCATGTGAGGAAAGGGTAGCAGGAATCATAATGTATGGCTTTAATATCAGGGCTCTTATAGATGTGGACATAAGGTTTGTACCTTCTTTTTGACGGCGACTTCTATCTCCAAATGCAGGGTACCGAGATGCTGAGGGTTTGTCATTTTTTGTGGACAAAATTGTAACATGGAAACTGGTGGTTTTAATTCACGTTCTTAATAACAACCATCTTAACTTTAAACTCACACTCTCCTTCCATATAGATCGTATTCCATTCCTGGATATCATGATTCACAGAGAAACAGATGATATGATACAGACCGATCTTTACAGAAAATAAATAGCAACCAACCAATAGCATTCTGGATGCTGGTAGTCTTCACTATAACAACTGTTAGAGCAATTCCAAAGGGAGAATTCTCGCGGTTACACCAGAACTGCTCCACATTTCAATGCTTTAAACAAAGGGCTCAGGAACATAAACGAAGACTCCTTGAAAGAAATTATTCCAAGAGGATGATCAAAATAGCATATAATATTGCCTTGAGGACGGAAAGGAATGAACTTTTGATCCCCAAAAATTGAGACAAAAATCAGAATGATAATATCAGATTCATTATGAAATACCATGAAGATTGGCAGTCAATGTTCAGTATTTTAAACATGCATTGTAATGTCCTTAGATCTGACTGTCACTTCAATGATTATTTAACACCACAGGCCTTCTCAAGCTATCTGAAAGCCACATAATTTTTAAGCCTCTTAGTATCCAGCCTTTTCAGAAGTACCAATATGATGTTAATAACGAGATATCCTGGATTTTTTCCATGCAAAATGTGCAAAGCCTGTCAAATCTTGATTCCTAAAAAATAATTTGTAGATGCTTTTGGGAAAACATTTTGTCTCCATCAACATTTAAATTGATCCACCACTGGAGTAATATACTACTTGGAGTATACTAGTGGGTAAAGATATGTGGGTAAGATGATGAGAGATCTGAAAGCACATTAGGAGAATCATCAATTTTGACAAGAATTAAACATTCCTTCCTCCATCTTAACATTACACAGAGTACAATCCTCAGAGGTGACACCCCAATCACCCTGGTTTCCTACTGCATCACAAATTTCAAAACGCCCAACTGACTGTGGGAAACCACAGATGAGCAATTCTGTAGAACTGTTCACACATTCTATTCCATGGGCATCAGAGGTCTTCTTCAAAGATTCAAAGAATCAAGAGTAGGAAAGCATCTGCCCCAATGCCCAAAATGTTTTCTTGTTGGATGTGGGGCCGGACGAAGTAGGGTCCATGCAGAATCCAGATCTTAGTCACCAGATGTTAGCCACCGGGGGTGGAGGTGATCCTGATGAGACTCAGGTATTAGAGGTGCACATGGACTATACTGTGGTGTCAGGGCAGGAAGAGGAAGAGGGTGATTCTCAGGGTGTGGAGTGGGAGAACAGAGGACAATGAGGTTGTAGATCCCACTTGGTGTGAACCCAGAGGTACGCAGCTGAGTAGCTCAGCAGAGGAGGTGGAGGAGGTTGAGGAGGACGAAGAGGTGACGTTGCAGCTTCCCGCACAGACACGGAGTAATGCAACTATGACAAGCACTGCATCCTAGGCCACAACTCTGGCTGTGGCCAGCACTGGTCGAGAGTCTCCAGTTCGCAGGAGGGGCAAGGGTAGTCTAGCCTGGACCTTTTTTGAGACCACAAAGGATGACCCTACTCACGTTATTTGCCAAATTTGTAAAAATAAACTCAGTAGAGGCAAAAATTGCAATAATTTGACAACTACATGCATGAACTGGCACATGCTCAATCAACATGCCTTAGTCTAGGAATCTCACTGCACTAAAATGCTAACTAGTGGGCCTCACCAACCGCTGGCGATCCTATAAACCACAACTGCTGCTTCTTCCTCCTCCGTCACCATGCCAAATGTTCTCACACAGGTTTCCACAGCAGAAACACTACTTGTTTACCTGCTACAGTCAGAGTGAGTGAGAGCCCAATCAGATGTTATAGAAGTGGAGATGCCTGCTATTTTTATGTCACCTAGCACAACACATCTTTCTCAATCCACCCTAACATCTATGTCACACCTCACTCACAGTCCAGCAGTTTGTCCTGTTCACCCAACTCCACCCTCTCTCAGCACAGCAGCCAGCCCTAGGTCCCACAGTAGTGGTCATGGCAAAGAATGTTTCCTCCTACACATGCCAAAACTAAGAACGTGAACTCCACCATCTCGAATCTGTTGGCCACAGCAATGCTGCCTTTATGCCTTGTTGATACAGACGGTTTTCAAAAGTTAATGGCCCTCGCAATTCTGCAGTACCAATTGCCCAGTCGCCATTACTTCTCTAAGAGAGCTGTGTTTGTGCTACACCAGTATGTTGCAGACAACATGACCCTTTCCCTGTAAAAATCTATGTCTGCCAGGGTGCATTTCACCACTGACACCTGGACTAGCAAACATGGGCCGGGGTGTTCCACTGGAAACTGAGTGACTCTGGTGGCTGTGAGGTTAGGCAGTCAGTTGGCTGCTCCACAAGTCTTGGAATCCTCAAGGCTTGTGGGACAAACCTCTGTATCTAACACTTCCTCCACTGCTTCTGTCTCCTCCACCTTTGCCACCAACCTCTTCCTCAATGAGTCACACTTTCCAACAGTGCAGAGAGAATCCCCTCACTTCTGTACTGCACAGCCAGGGCTCACTACAATCAGGCAGTGTTTAAATTAAAATGCCTTTAAGATCGCAGTCACACAGCTCAAAAGTTGTGGACAGCTATCCAGGCTGAGTTTGCGCAATGGCTGTCTTCACGGAACCTGGAACCAGGGAAGGCAATGTGCGATAGCAGTGCGAACCTGGTGGCGGCCTTATGCCGGGGCAACCTCACACAAATGCCTTGCATGGCTCACGTCCTCAACCAGGTCGTACAGCAATTTCTCTGCCACAATCTCGGCCTGGATACGCTGCTGCAGAAAGCACGGTTGCTGTGTGCTCACTTCCACTGTTCGCACATGTCTTTCGGCCTACCGTTTGATATGCAATGTGCCGACATGGTGAAATGCCACTCTGCACATGTTGCAGACACTGTGCCAGCTGCAATAAACCCAGGTGCAGTATATCATTGTGTATAGTCTGGGCCAATGCAGTATGGATATGGTGCAAATCATGCTTGCGGAGTCGGCAATCATGAAGGACCTCTACATGCTTCTGCACAGTTTTGAAATGTCCACTAAGATAGTTGACGATGCAGTCATCAGCATGACTATTCCAGTCATCTACATGCTAGAACACACGTTGAATAGTCTGTGTGAGGAGGTTGTGGTACGAGAGGAAGAGGTGGAAGCAGAGGAGGATGTGGAAGGGATAACAATATCTCTAAATTCTGAACTGTCGTCGAACAGGTGGGTGCCATGAGAGGGTGGATTACAATGATCGAGGGGTGCTCATGGTACCAGACAAACTGTTAGTGAAGGTGCAGGAGCCGAGGAACAAATTGAAGTGCCAGATGCATGGATGCCTTCTTGCTACACTATCTTCAACAGGATGCCCATATTCTTAGGGTTAGAAACAGTGCTGACTACTGGGTTGCCACTCTGTTAAATCCATGGTGCATGAGTAAATTTTGCCAGATGCTTCCCCCCTTCCCCGATGCATACTGGAGTATCGAAGCACGCTTGTAGACAATCTGAAGTGTGGGTTTCCCCAAGACAGCAGTGAGGCACACAGTGTGCATCGCAGTTCTAGACTTCCAACCCCGGGAACTTCAAATCGTCATCTGGAAAACAGCAGCAGCAGTGTAAGAGACAAGTCATTTCACACTTTTTTTGACCAGCCCGTGTACCAGCAGAACAGAATACAAGTCTGACATGTTATGAATGACTAGAGAGGATGATGCAGCAATATCTTGAGCTCAATATAAATGCTATCAGTGGGAATTTGTGCCCTTTTGCATTTTGGTCTTCACAAATGGAAGAGTGGCCTGAGTTCGCCTGACACGCCTTGGAGGTTTTGTCATACCCAGCAGCCAGCTTTCTCTCACAACGTGTAGACAGTCTAACTTTCATCAAAGTGAACAGGTCATGGCTCTCCAATGACTTTTGCATGCCAGTGGCAGACTGAGCAGACTAGGTGATGGTGTCGTTTTTAGTGTCATGCATTGATCTTGCGTTATTGTAGTTTGTGCCACCTTTGTCATGGCTTCTGAGCCTGCTGTTGCTACTTTAAATGTGCAGACTCCAAGTTGGGTATCCATCTGTTGGGTTGCCTGCAGTGGAAGGGGTGTCAGAGGGCCATTATACTGTTTCTAATCTATGGAAATTGATGCCACTTTAGTGATATGTGACAATACTATTTGGAAATTGGGAGACTACAAGTTGTGTCTCCATCTGGTGGGTTGCCTGTAGTGGAAGGTGTGTCAGAGGCCTGTTATACTGTTTCTACTCTGTGGAAACTGATGCCAACTTAATGGTGTGTGAATTTTTGGAAATGTGGAGACTCCAAGTTGTGTCTCTATTTGGTTGGTTGCCTGTAGTGTAAGGTGTGTCAGAAGGCCATTATACTATTTCTACTCTGTGGAAATTGGTGCCACTTTAGTGGAGTGTGACAATAATTATTTTAAATGTGGAGACTCCAAGTTCAGTCTCCATCTGGTGTTTGTGCCATCCAGGGCCACCATAAGGGCATTACTGCCCTATCTGGCGTATGGGGACCGATGAGCAGAGGGGGGCCGCATCGGGCCCCATCTCTTCTGCTCACCAGGTCCCAGTGGCAGGATTCTGCCGCTGCAGTAACTGAACCTGAGTCTGAAACTCAGGTTCAGTTAAACTCTATTGCCGTCTGGACTCGCAGGGCAATAGTTAAAAGCCGCCGTCTGGCAGCTGACGTCAGAGCGTACGTTGCCGGCGTGTGGCATCATTGTCATTCTCCAGCGAGTCCGCACTTCAAATGCCTGGAGGTAACATCGCCGCTGGACGGCGGCCAGGTAAGGAGAAAGTTTATTTTTTATTTTTATTGAAATCTGCACACCGGAATATGTTTTGATGGCAGGATGGAGACACATGAACCATCTCCATCCTGCCCCACCTGTCTCCATCTTGCCCCATGATCCTGCACCATGTGACATGAGGCAGGATGTAGACACATGGTGCAGGATCATTCATGGGGCAGGATGGAAACATGGAGCAGGATGGAGCATGAGGCAGGATGGAGACACATGGTGCAGGATGGAGACATGGGGCAGGATGGAGACAGATGGTGCAGGATCATAGGGCAGGATGGAGACAGATGAGGAAGTATTTAGACAGATGGGGGAGGATTTAGATAGATGGGGAAGGATGGAGACAGATGGTTCAGGATCATGGGGCAGGATGGAGACAGATGGGGCAGGATGGAGACACATGGTGCAGGATAATGGGGCAGGATGGAGACACGGTGCAGGATGGAGACACGGTGCAGGATGGAGATATGGGGCAGGATGGAAACAGATGGGGCAGGAACATGGGGCAGGATGGAGACAGATGGTGCAGGATCATGGGACAGGATGGAGGCAGATGGTGCAGGATCATGGAGCAGAATGGAGACAGATGGGGCAGGATGGAGACAGATGGGGCAAAAACATGGGGCAGAATCGAAACAGATGGTGCAGGATCATGAGGCAGATGGTGCAGGATCATGGAGCAGGATTGACACAGATGGGGCAGGATGGAGACAGATAAGGCAGGATGGAGACACATGGTGCAGCATCATGTGGCAGGATGGAGACATGGGGCAGGATGGATACACATGGTGCAGGATCATGGGGCAGGATGGATATGATGGAGACAGATGGGGCAGGATCATGGGGCAGATGAGGCAGGATCATCTGGCAGATGGGGCAGGATCATGGGGCAGATGGGGCAGGATCATGGGGCAGATGAGGCAGGATCATGGAGCAGGATTGACACAGATGGGGCAGGATGGAGACAGATAAGGCAGGATGGAGACACATGGTGCAGCATCATGGGGCAGGATGGAGACACATGGTGCAGGATCATGGGGCAGGATGGATATGATGGAGACACATGGTGCAGCATCATGGGGCAGGATGGAGACACATGGTGCAGGATCATGGGGCAGGATGGATATGATGGAGACAGATGGGGCAGGATCATGGGGCAGATGAGGCAGGATCATGGGGCAGATGGGGCAGGATCATGGGACAGATGGGGCAGGATCATGGGACAGATGGGGCAGAATGGAGACAAATGAGGCAAGATAGGGAGATCATATGGGGCAGGATAGGACATCACATGGGGCAGAATAGATACTCATGAGGGCAGGATGGGAGAACATATGGCTGGAGCAAGATCATGGAGCATGATAGAGACAGATGGAGCAGGATGGAGACAAATGAGGCAGGATCATAGAACAGGATGGAGACAGATGGGGCAGGATAGAGACAGATAAGGCAGGATGGAGACACATGGTGCAGCATCATGGGGCAGGATGGAGACATGGGGCAGGATGGAGACACATGGTGCAGGATCATGGGGCAGGATGGATATGATGGAGACAGATGGAGCAGGATCATGGGGCAGGATGGAGACAGATGGTGCAGGATCATGGGACAGGATGGAGGCAGATGGTGCAGGATCATGGAGCAGAATGGAGACAGATGGGGCAGGATGGAGACAGATGGGGCAAAAACATGGGGCAGAATCGAAACAGATGGTGCAGGATCATGAGGCAGATGGTGCAGGATCATGGAGCAGGATTGACACAGATGGGGCAGGATGGAGACAGATAAGGCAGGATGGAGACACATGGTGCAGGATGGAGATATGGGGCAGGATGGAAACAGATGGGGCAGGAACATGGGGCAGGATGGAGACAGATGGTGCAGGATCATGGGACAGGATGGAGGCAGATGGTGCAGGATCATGGAGCAGAATGGAGACAGATGGGGCAGGATGGAGACAGATGGGGCAAAAACATGGGGCAGAATCGAAACAGATGGTGCAGGATCATGAGGCAGATGGTGCAGGATCATGGAGCAGGATTGACACAGATGGGGCAGGATGGAGACAGATAAGGCAGGATGGAGACACATGGTGCAGCATCATGGGGCAGGATGGAGACATGGGGCAGGATGGATACACATGGTGCAGGATCATGGGGCAGGATGGATATGATGGAGACAGATGGGGCAGGATCATGGGGCAGATGAGGCAGGATCATCTGGCAGATGGGGCAGGATCATGGGGCAGATGGGGCAGGATCATGGGGCAGATGAGGCAGGATCATGGGGCAGATGGGGCAGGATCATGGGACAGATGGGGCAGGATCATGGAACAGATGGGGCAGAATGGAGACAAATGAGGCAAGATAGGGAGATCATATGGGGCAGGATAGGACATCACATGGGGCAGAATAGATACTCATGAGGGCAGGATGGGAGAACATATGGCTGGAGCAAGATCATGGAGAATGATAGAGACAGATGGAGCAGGATGGAGACAAATGAGGCAGGATCATAGAACAGGATGGAGACAGATGGGGCAGGATAGAGACAGATAAGGCAGGATGGAGACACATGGTGCAGCATCATGGGGCAGGATGGAGACATGGGGCAGGATGGAGACACATGGTGCAGGATCATGGGGCAGGATGGATATGATGGAGACAGATGGAGCAGGATCATGGGGCAGGATGGAGACAGATGGTGCAGGATCATGGGACAGGATGGAGGCAGATGGTGCAGGATCATGGAGCAGAATGGAGACAGAAGGGGCAGGATGGAGACAGATGGGGCAAAAACATGGGGCAGAATCGAAACAGATGGTGCAGGATCATGAGGCAGATGGTGCAGGATCATGGAGCAGGATTGACACAGATGGGGCAGGATGGAGACAGATAAAGCAGGATGGAGACACATGGTGCAGGATGGAGATATGGGGCAGGATGGAAACAGATGGGGCAGGAACATGGGGCAGGATGGAGACAGATGGTGCAGGATCATGGGACAGGATGGAGGCAGATGGTGCAGGATCATGGAGCAGAATGGAGACAGATGGGGCAAAAACATGGGGCAGAATCGAAACAGATGGTGCAGGATCATGAGGCAGATGGTGCAAGATCATGGAGCAGGATTGACACAGATGGGGCAGGATGGAGACAGATAAGGCAGGATGGAGACACATGGTGCAGCATCATGGGGCAGGATGGAGACACATGGTGCAGGATCATGGGGCAGGATGGATATGATGGAGACATATGGGGCAGGATCATGGGGCAGATGGGGCAGGATCATGGGGCAGATGGGGCAGGATCATGGGGCAGATGAGGCAGGATCATGGGGCAGATGGGGCAGGATCATGGGACAGATGGGGCAGGATCATGGGACAGATGGGGCAGAATGGAGACAAATGAGGCAAGATAGGGAGATCATATGGGGCAGGATAGGACATCACATGGGGCAGAATAGATGGCACATCATATTGCAGTTTTAAATGTTTGTTTAGTATTTATCGTCATGCATATTCCGCGTTATGTATGGTATGTTATGCCATTTACTGATCAGATTAATTGATTTTATATTTTGATAGACCACGCGTTTCTGAACGCGGCAATACCAAATGTGTGTGTGTGTATATATATATATATATATATATATATATATATATATATATATATATATATATATATATATATATATATATATATATATATATATATATATATATATATATATATATATACCGTATTTTCTGGCATATAAGACGACTGGGTGTATAAGACGACCCCCCAACTTTTCCAGTTAAAATATAAAATCTTCATAAAAGTCGGGGGTCTTCTTATATGCCAAGTGTCGTCTTATAGGGCCGGTGAATAATGTGCCTTTTGGGGGGGAGTGATCCCAATGATGAAGAGAGGTGGTGTCTCACAGGAAAGTGTGAGTGGAGTATCCCCCTATTACCTCATTGTAGTAGCGTGAGGTCTCTGTGCTGGGGAGCGGCGGCGGCTGCTCCTCTTTGTGCCGCGTGGGTGCTGTGCTGTGGGGTGGCGTATCTTCGTGCAGCATCGGGCCTCTGTGCTGTGGGGCAGCGGCGTATCTTAGTGCAGAGTCGGGGCTCCTCCAGCATCTCCTCAAAGCCCAGAGGCACCGGCAGCTCCATTGCTGCGATGCGGTGGCCTCCAGGAAAATGGCCGCTGGGGGCGGCGCATTCTCAGATTCAGATCTCGTCCCGAGATCTCGGGAGACGAGATCTGAATCTGAGCATGCGCCGTCCCCAGCGGCCATTTTCCCGGAGGCCACTGCATCGCAGCAATGGAGCTGCCGGTGCCTCCGGGCTTTGAGGAGATGCCGGAGGAGCCCCGACTCTGCACTAAGATATGCCGCCGCCGCCCCACAGCACAGAGGCCCGACGCTGCACAAAGAGGAGCCGCCGCCGCTCACCAGCACAGAAACCCCACGCTGCCACAATGAGGTAATAGGGGGATACTCCACTCACACTTTCCTGTGAGACGCCCCCTCTCTTCGTCATCGGGACCACTCCTCCCCACCCACCATATACACATTGGTCTGCACCCGGCGTACAAGACGACACCCGGCGTATAAGACGACCCCTGACTTTTAAGATTTTCAGGGGTTAAAAAGTCGCCCTAAACGCCGGAAAATACGGTATATATATGTACAGTATAAATAAATATATATATATATATATATATATATATATATATATATATACAGTGCCTACAAGTAGTATTCAACCCCCTGCAGATTTAGCAGGTTTACACATTTGGAATTAACTTGGCATTGTGACATTTGGACTGTAGATCAGCCTGGAAGTGTGAAATGCACTGCAGCAAAAAAGAATGTTATTTCTTTGTTTATTTTTTTTTTAAATTGGGAAAAGTTTTTTCAGAGGGTCATTTATTATTCAACCCCTCAACCCACCAGAATTCTGTTTGGTTCCCCTAAAGTATTAAGAAGTAGTTCAGGCACAAAGAACAATGAGCTTCACATGTTTGGATTAATTATCTCTTTTTCCAGCCTTTTCTGACTATTTAAGACCCTCCCCAAACTTGTGAACAGCACTCAAACATGGTCAACAAGGAGCATTCCAAGGCCATCAGAGACAAGATCGTGGAGGGTCACAAGGCTGGCAAGGGGTACAAAACCCTTTCCAAGGAGTTGGGCCTACCTGTCTCCACTGTTGGGAGCATCATCCGGAAGTGGAAGGCTTATGGAACTACTGTTAACCTTCCACGGCCTGGACAGCCTTTGAAAGTTTCCTCCCGTGCCGAGGCCAGGCTTGTCCGAAGAGTCAAGGCTAACCCAAGGACAACAAGGAAGGAGCTCCGGGAAGATCTCATGGCAGTGGGGACATTGGTTTCAGTCAATACCATAAGTAATGTACTCCACCGCAATGGTCTCCGTTGAAGACGAGCCCGTAAGGTACCTTTACTTTCAAAGCGTCATGTCAAGGCTCGTCTACAGTTTGCTCATGATCACTTGGAGGACTCGGAGACTGACTGGTTCAAGGTTCTCTGGTCTGATGAGACCAAGATCGAGATCTTTGGTGCCAACCACACACGTGACGTTTGGAGACTGGATGGCACTGCATACGACCCCAAGAATACCATCCCTACAGTCAAGCATGGTGGTGGCAGCATCATGCTGTGGGGCTGTTTCTCAGCCAAGGGGCCTGGCCATCTGGTCCGCATCCATGGGAAGATGGATAGCACGGCCTACCTGGAGATTTTGGCCAACAACCTCCGCTCCTCCATCAAGGATCTTAAGATGGGTCGTCATTTCATCTTCCAACAAGACAACGACCCAAAGCACACAGCCAAGAAAACCAAGGCCTGGTTCAAGAGGCAAAAAAGCAAGGTGTTGCAGTGGCCTAGTCAGTCTCCTGACCTTAACCCAATTGAAAACTTGTGGAAGGAGCTCAAGATTAAAGTCCACATGAGACACCCAAAGAACCTAGATTACTCGGAGAAGATCTGCATGGAGGAGTGGGCCAAGATAACTCCAGAGACCTGTGCCGGCCTGATCAGGTCTTATAAAAGACGATTATTAGCTGTAATTGCAAACAAAGGTTATTCCACAAAATATTAAACCTAGGGGTTGAATAATAATTGACCCACACTTTTATGTTTAAAATTTATAAAAATTTAACTGAGCAACAAAACTTTTTGGTTTGTAAGATTTATGCATCTGTTAATAAATCCTGCTCTTGTTTGAAGTTTGAAGGCTCTAACTTATTTGCATCTTATTAAACCTGCTAAATCTGCAGGGGGTTGAATACTACTTGTAGGCACTGTATATATATATATATACCTTGAGCAAGTGATAAATCTAAATTTAATGTCAACATATTTTACTTGGGAACCTTATGCCAAAAGGAATAAATTTGAGAGGTAAGACTTACCAATTTGATTTGCAAAGTTCATTTTTGTTGGCACCCTAATATACAGAGGTCTTGTGTACAGTTGTGGCCAAAAGTATTGACACCCCTGCAATTCTGTCAGGTAATACCCATTTTCTTCCTGAAAATGATTGCAAACACAAATTCTTTGTTATTATTATCTTCATTTAATTTATCTTAAATGAAAAAACAAAAAAGAGAATGAAGCAAAAAGCAAAACATTGATCATTTCACACAAAACTCCAAAAATGGGCCAGACAAAAGTATTGGCACCCTCAGCCTAATACTTGGTTGCACAACCTTTAGCCAAAATAACTGCGACCAACCGCTTCCGGTAACCATCAATGAGTTTCTTACAATGCTCTGCTGGAATTTTAGACCATTCTTCTTTGGCAAACTGCTCCAGGTCCCTGATATTTGAAGGGTGCCTTCTCCAAACTGCCATTTTTAGATCTCTCCACAGGTGTTCTATGTGATTCAGGTCTGGACTCATTGCTGGCCACCTTAGAAGTCTCCAGTGCTTTCTCTCAAACCATTTTCTAGTGCTTTTTGAAGTGTGTATTGGGTCATTGTCCTGCTGGAAGACCCATGACCTCTGAGGGAGACCCAGCTTTCTCACACTGGGCCCTACATTATACTGCAAAATTTGTTGGTAGTCTTCAGACTTCATAATGCCATGCACACAGTCAAGCAGTCCAGTGCCAGAGGCAACAAAGCAACCCCAAAACATCAAGGAACCTCTGCCATGTTTGACTGTAGGGACAGTGTTCTTTTCTTTGAATGCCTCTTTTTCTCCTGTAAACTCTATGTTGACGCCTTTGCCCAAAAAGCTCTACTTTTGTCTCATCTGACCAGAGAACATTCTTCCAAAACGTTTTAGGCTTTTTCAGGTAAGTTTTGGCAAACTCCAGCCTGGCTTTTTTATGTCTCGAGGTAAGAAGTGGGGTCTTCCTGGGTCTCCTACCATACAGTCCCTTTTCATTCAGACGCCGACGGATAGCACGGGTTGACACTGTTGTACCCTCGGACTGCAGGGCAGCTTGAACTTGTTTGGATGTTAGTCGAGGTTCTTTATCCAACATTCGCACAATCTTGCGTTGAAATCTCTTGTCAATTTTTCTTTTCCGTCCACATCTAGGGAGGTTAGCCACAGTATCATGGGCTTTAAACTTCTTGATGACACTGCGCACGGTAGACACAGGAACATTCAGGTCTTTGGAGATGGACTTGTAGCCCTGAGATTGCTCATGCTTCCTCACAATTTGGTTTCTCAAGTCCTCAGACAGTTCTTTGGTCTTCTTTCTTTTCTCCATGCTCAATGTGGTACACACAAGGACACAGGACAGAGGTTGAGTCAACTTTAATCCATGTCAACTGGCTGCAAGTGTGATTTAGTTATTGCCAACACCTGTTAGGTGCCACAGGTAAGTTACAGGTGCTGTTAATTATGCAAATTAGAGAAGCATCACTTGATTTTTCGAACAGTGCCAATACTTTTGTCCACCCCCTTTTTTATGCTTGGTGTGGAATTATATCCAATTTGGCTTTAGGACAATTCTTTTTGTGTCTTTTCATTTGAGACAAATTTAATGAAGATAATAATACCAAAGAGTTTGTGTTTGCAATAAGTATTATCTGACAGAATTGCAGGGGTGTCAATACTTTTGGCCACAACTGTATGTATAATGTCACTAATGATCCCTGTATTACCTGTACGCTGACACTATATGCAGAGCTCCTGTGTATAATGCAATTGATTATATAACCTGTACAATATATACTTCGCTTGTGTGTATGTCACTGTTGATCACTGTATTACCTGTACGCTGATACTGTATACAGAGCTCATGTGTATAATGTACACGACACTGCATACTAAGTACAGATCCCCTGTGTATAATGGCACTTATGGTGATTTTAGTATTGTGGGTTTTTTTGTATTAATGATCAGTATTGTAGTATTTGGTCAGTATGTGGTCATAATATGGAGTCTCGTCATGCAGCAGTGGTATTTGTCCCTTGTATGTGATATCATTGGTCATTTTAAAAATTGAAAAATAAATAAAAAATATACCTAAATTGTACTGCATATTTTAGCAAATGTTTAATAGGTTAGAGTAAAGTAGGGCCAAAAGAGTTTACCTTGTCACGGTGGTAGATTAAAAAATCTTTAGGCCAAAACAAAAGCTGCTGGCTGTGTATGTGATCTGATGATGGGAACTGTTAATGCGTCATTGGTGAGAAGTGGAGTTTTTCCAAGAGCGCAATGGGACTGTGGACAGTTTGAGGGGTGGAGGCAGGGCTGGGGTGGAGCCTGGGTGGAGTCTCAAAGGGGCCCCAAAAATCTTGCCAGTATGGGCCCCCAAAATTCCTAGTGACAGCCATGGTGCCATCTGAATGTGGCTGGGAAAAAATTTGAAACTGTTGCCTGAGGTATCAGGGCTCCCAGCAAAGAAGGCTTACACGGCTCCCTTAAGCACCATGTCTTCATTTAAACTTCAATTCAAAGCTGTAAATGCTGGCTCAGATCCTGATACCTCATGCATGGCCCATGGCGGACTGCTTCCACGCCATTATAAAAAATTGCTACTGTAGGTCAATTGATGCCACTTTTCATAGTGTTTGCCTCTAAATTTATGTTTGGTAAGCTTTTTTGTCATCCCTTAAGGTGTTGTGTATATGTTTGGTTTGGCCTCCCATTGAATCTAATGGGGTTCGAGTACGTTTGTTGAACCGTTTAGCAAATATGTTCGGAGAACATTGGGACATTTGGCAAACCGAACTGAACCGAACCTTGAAATGTTCGCTCATCTCTAGAACTGACAGCCCTCTAGGAATTTATCTACAGGTTAAGTGACAATTTTGAATCCATGGACGTTTTCCAGAAATAAGCAGCAATGGATGTTGCCAAGTGAAAATTGCAAATCTGCCAGTTTAGTGCCCAGTACATTGTAGTGCCTGTACATTATGCCCAGCTCATGCCTCTAGAGACATGCACTTATAAATTAAGGGGCTTATTGGGGCTCAGAAGGGAGAGGGGTATTTGGATTTGGAAGTGCAGAATTTGCAGGATTTCTTTTGGGGGGCGAGGAGCCATTGCACTTTTCCAGAGCTTTTGTACTACCAATAGCGTGGAACACCCTATATTTCCATTGACAGATGATGGACCTGAGTAGGGACTTGTGTTTTTTGTGAATTGATTTGAAGCTTTTATTGGCGAACATTTTGCATAACATTCAGGATCACATTTTATACGCTGAGCATTTACATCGGGATTTCCATCTAAATCTCTGAATGACGTGATTCAGATGAAACCCCTGACTGGTCCATTCACTATCATGAGGGAGCAGAGTTACTCTGTAGTATTGATAAACATACTACCCAAGCCCATTCTCCTACATAGGGTGTGGGCAACACTCCACAACATTTATGAACATACTGATCATATAGTCATTACACTATATTAAATAAAGAAGTGCCTTAAGAATAAAATGTGAATCTTTATTTAAGCACATTAAAATACACACAAAAGAATTAAAAAGGTGCCTCAAACCAAAAAAACAGATAACCACGGAGGTCAGCTGAAATATATACACATAAATACTCAGGGAAAGAGAACAAATGGGAGTGCAAATTCTTTTGTTACACCTGAAAAGATGTAGGGTACTGGCTATAATTATTAGACTTGTATACACATTATTAAACGAAAAATAAAGGATGAAGCAGCATATGTCTAAAGTGCAAATGCATGAAAGAAGCAACTTCCGTATCACATCATTGGTATTATTCACCTATAAATTCAAAATCAAAGGAGAGTATAACCTTTAACTACACAGTAACAACTAAGGCTGCATATATCTAAAGTGCAGATGCATGAAAGATGCAACATCCACAGCACATAAAGACTGAAACTGTGAATACAACGATAGCAGAGCCTCAAACTGTCACTGCATTGCTAGCTACCATACCTACAGTCTTATAAATTGCCCAAAGCAAGATTAACATCCCATATCAATATGCATTACCTGGGTCTGTGTCTGCTTCACATGTGCAGCGCCAAGTGACATGCTGCAACTCCGAAAACCCCGACGTGCGTTTCGCAAGTGCTTCTTCCTGGGGCCGTGGTACTCTGTGGTATGTCTGGCTTCTGTTCAGTGGTGTCCTTCCTTTCAGAGGTGCACAAAACTGTGGCCGACGGCACTCTTATGCATGCTAAAAAGGTGGACACCGCCGGATCATAGGCCAGACAGAGTCTACAGTTTATCCATCTGCCTTATTATAGGGAATCTTCCGCGTGTGAGTCACCTGAATCACGTATTTCAGAGATTTGCACAAAAACCCCGGTGTAAGCACTCAGCACAGAGTGCAGGATAAATGTGAGGTGAGTCTTTGGGAGGCAGAATGAATCAATTAACAGCAGATCAAGAATTGCTTTTATTTATTCTTTATCCTCTTCCTCATGCGGTATAAGTGATACCGATAAAGAGCTTTGCTCTTTGTTTTGGCGCGATTACAATGATACCAGATTTATATATATTTTTTTGTGTTTGGCTGCTATCACACACACACTAAAAGACACTTTTTTGCCTAAGAAAGTATTTTCCTTGTCATATTTTGAGAGCTATAATTTTTTCACATTTCTGCCGACAGAGTCATGTGAGGGCTTGTATTTTGCGGGACGAGTTGACATTTTTATTTGTAGCATTATTGGGCATATATCATTTTTTGATGGCTTTCTATTCCAAATTTTGCAAGGCAGAACAAACAAAAACCACCAATTAAGTAGTTGATTTTTTATGCTGTTCATCATATGGCAGTAATAATGCAGTTTTATTTTTCGCGTCAGTACGTTTACAGAGATACCACATTTATATCATTTTATCCATGTTTTGCCACTGTTACACAGTAAAAACAATTTCATAGAAAACAGAATTGTTTTTGCATATATTCTGAAAGCTGTAACTGTATGCTGGCTTGTAATTTGAGAAACAAGATTTTCAGTGATACTATTTTCATTTACATTTCAATCACTGGCATAGTGTATTGCAGTGCTACACTGAGAGAAGCCTCTAAAGGTACCTTCACACGAAGCGACGCTGCAGCGATAGCGACAACGATGTCGATCGCTGCAGCGTCGCTGTTTGGTCGGTGGAGAGCTGTCACACAGACCGCTCTCCAGCGATCAACTATGCCGAGGTCCCCTGGTAACCAGGGTAAACATCGGGTAACTAAGCGCAGGGCCGCGCTTAGTAACCCGATGTTTACCCTGGTTACCAGCGTAAAATCTAAAAAAAACAAACAGCACATACTTACTTTCACGTCCCTCTGCGTCCACTTCCTGACTGACTGAGCGCCGTACAGTGAGAGCAGAGCGGTGACGTCACCGCTGTGCTGCTTTCACTTTCACTTTGCGGCGCTGAGTCAGAGGAGGAAGCAGACTGCAGGGGACGCAATGTGAGTATGTGCTGTTTGTTTTTTTTACATTTTACGCTAGTAACCAGGGTAAACATCGGGTAACTAAGCGCGGCCCTGCGCTTAGTAACCCGATGTTTACCCTGGTTACCAGTGTAAAATATCGCTGGTATCGTTGCTTTTGCTTTCAAACACAACGATACACAGCGATCGGACGACCAAATAAAGTTCTGGACTTTATTCAGCGACCAGCGACATCACAGCAGGATCCTGATCGCTGCTGCGTGTCAAACGAAACGATATCGCTAGCGAGGACGCTGCAACGTCACGGATTGCTAGCGATATCGTTATAATGTCGTTTCGTGTGAAGGTACCTTTAGACCATGCTCTCAACATGGTCTAACAGGCTTGCCATAGCTGGCTGACCCAGAGGTTGTCAAAACAAAACCTAGTAAGTTTGACTGAGCTTTAAAATAACACTGGTTATAGTATGTAACTCCAGAGTAGTAAACCTGTGATAATCTTGAGGCAACTATCGCCAATGATATTTAGTATCAAGGCACCTGATCTCTGCCTCAGATGGCCTTAAAGCGTTTAAGGTGATTATATCAAAGGAGTTTGTCAGGTTTCCTGAGATACCTGGCATGGACATTTGCAAAGGGAAGTCGCCATAGGAGAAGGAATCAAGTTCTTGTTTTGAAGCTAAGATTTTAAAAATGGTGGATTAGTATGAAGAAATAGTTGGGTGGAATATGAATAATGCACATAAAGGCATATTCAGTTATTATATTTAGTCTAGGAATAAACGACAGTGTGTTGTCTTTGATCCTGTGTAATTATTGCTGGTGTATGACATATACTACATTACACAGAGAAAACAGTAGACAGTATTGTGCAGGAAACATGTGCATTCACATCATCAGCACACTACAGTTGTCTGTTAACTGAACTCTGACAGATTTCCATAAATGGTTTTGCTTAATTGATTGTTCCAGAGGATGCTCCCAGTTGCATGGCTTCTTAGAACTCCAGACACGTTGGTTCGTATTTCCTTCTTTCTAAGCACACAGTTTATGTTTGAAGTATTATCTATTACTGTGACAAATCTTTTGGCATTTTAAAATAAACAGCCAATGTACTGGAAAACTCATACTGTATTAATAATAGCCTAAAGCTTACAGCCATACAAACGGAAACATAATCTCCTGTTGTATTATAGATTTCCTTAAATGCTCTAAAAAAAATAATTCAGCAACCAAAATATAAGCTAATTGATCTTATCTTTATTAGAAAATAATATTAAACACATTAAATAAAACAGGGAGAATTACACAAAAGATGCCACTAAATAGTTGCATATTATGAATGCATGTACAGGAGATTAAATTACAATCATGACCGAAAGCGTTGGCTTCCTTGACGTTGTTTCAGAAAAGGAAGTATTTCACCCAGAAAATTATTGCAATTACACATATTTTGTTGTACACATTTATTTCCTTTGTGTGTATTTAAACAACACACAAAAAAACTGAAAAAAGGCAAATTGGTCATAATTTCACACAAAACCCCAAAAGTGGGCAAGACAAAATTGCTATTACCTTCAACTTAATATTTGGTTGCACACCCTTTGGAATACATAACTGCAATCAATCACATCCTATAACAACCAACAAGCTTCTTACACCTCTCAACAGGAATTTTGGACCATTCTTCATTTGCATACTGCACCAGATCTCTTATTTTTGAAGAGTGCCTTCTCCTAACAGCAATTTTAAGTTCTCTATACAGGTGTTCAATGGGATTTAGATCTGAACTCCTTGCTGGCCACTTCAGAGCTCTCCAGCGCTTTCTTTTCATCCATTTCTTGATGGTTTTTGAAGTGTGCTTGGGATCATTGTCCTGCTGGAAGACCCATAATCTAGGATGCAAATTCAGCTTTCTGACACTGGGCGCTACTTTGCGACCCAAAATCCTATGGTAATTTTCAAATTTCATAATGCCTTGCAGACAGTCAAGGCACCCAGTGCCAAAGGCAACAAAACAACCCCAAAACATCTTTGAACCTCCACCATATTTGACAGTAGATGCTGTGTTCTTTTCTTTGTAGGCCTCATTCCATTTTCGGTAAACAGTAGACTGATGTGCTTTACCAAAAAGCTCCACTTTGGTCTCATCTGTCCACAAGACACTTTCCCAGAAAAATGTAGGCTTACTCACATACCTTTTAGAAACTGCAGTCTAGCTTTTTTATGTCTTTGCCAGAAGTGGGGTTTGGTGTCCTACCAGCGTTTTACTTCATTCAAATGTCGACGGATAGATCACGCTCACACTGATGCACTCTGAGCCTGTAGGACAGCTTGAACTTCTTTGGAACTTGATTGGGGCTGCTTACCCACCATCAAGACTATCCTGGTTTGCAACCTTTCATCAATATTTCTCTGCCATCCACGTCCAGGGAGATTAGCTTCAGTGCCATGGGTTGTAAACCTCTTAAATGTATTGGGCACCGTGGACAAAGGAACTTCGAGATCTCTGGAGATGGATTTGTAACCTTAAGATTGTTGATATTGTTCAACAATTTTGGTTCTCAAATCCTCAGACAGTTCTCTTCTCCTCTGGACCATTCGTTTTCTCCTGAGCATGCAGATACCCAATATCTGGGGGAAATCTACTGTTTGAGCACATGGCAGGGCTTGGAAGGGAAGGAGCTCCATTTCACTTTTTGAATGTAGAATTTGCTGGCATAATTAGCGGACGCCATGTCATGTATAGAGGGCCCCTGATGTGCCAAAACAGTGGAAACCACCAACAAGTGACAGCATTTTGTAAACTAGACCCCTTAAGGAGCTTATCTAGATGTGTATTGAGCACCTTGAACCCACAGGTGCTTCAAAGAAGTTTATAACATTAAGTCGTGAAAGTAAAAAAATAACATTTTTCCCAGATAAATCTTTCTTAGCTCCAAATTTTGCATTTTCATAAGGGTAACAAGAGAAATTGCTCTATACAATTTGTTATGCAATTTCTCTTGAATGCACAGATACCCAATATGTAGAGGAAAACAACTGTTTGGGTGCACGGCAGGGCTTGGAAGGAAAGAGCCATTTGACTTTTTGAATGTGAAATATGCTGGAATAATTAGCGGTTGCCAAGTTGCGTTTGGAGAGCCCCTGATGTGCCTAATCAGGGTAAAAATGGCACCAGAATTTGTTCCACAATTTCTGCTGAATGTAGAAATACCCCATATATGGCTGCACAGTACGGAGAGACATGGGAGGGACAGAGCGGTATTTGCCTCCTGGAGCACAGATTTTCCTAGACTAGCTTGTGGATTCCATATTAAGAGTCCCTAAGTGCTGGAAATGCAGAATCCCCCCTCAAGTGACCACATTTTGGAAATTATAACCCTTTGGGGAATTTTGTGGTAGTTTAGTGATAGGACTCGCAAGTGTGAGGACCCTTGACGTGGGTTGTGAGCTTGCATATCTTGGCCAAAATATCGACTAATACCTCACATATTTTTATGTGTATTTTCTGCACTTATTTTTCAGGGGTCAGATGGGCCCATTTGGTCTTGTAAACTGTGGTGTCTGCTCACATGGAATGCATTTGGATAGCACTGGGCAGCCCGCTTGATCGAATAGTATGGGCGTCACTAATAGGCTGCTAACCTGGATGCTGTGCATCACCTGTATGTGAACAACATTGCATACAAGCCTCTATTTCTCATTATAATACCAAGCACCCATCGATTGGTAGGCTGAGTGGTTGTCTCATCAGTATTTTTGCACCTGTGTTGCCGCCATCTTAACTACATGGGTCCACTGCATCCTGATAGTGCATTTGTTTGGAGGCCTGGGCAGGTAAACATTGCTGCCTTTTTTTTCTGCTGTTTTTGACCCTTTGGGAATTTATCTACAGATGTAGTGACGATTCATGGGTGTTTTCCAGAAACAGGCAGCGGTGGATGTTGCTGAGTGAAAATTGCAAACTGCTGTTGTAGTCACCAGTACATTGTAGTGACCAGTATGTTGCAGTCACCAGTACATTATGCCCAGCTCATGCTTCTGGAGACAAGCACCTGTAAATTACAAATGCTCTCATCACTACAGAAATGCCAAAAGTGGGTGCTAAATGTTGTTTAGGCACACTGGGGCTCAGAAGGGAGGGGGTGCATTTGGATTTGAGAGCGGAGAATTTGCTGAATTTCTTTTGGGGAGCGAGGAGCCATTTAGCTTTTCCAGAGCCTTTGTGCTACCAGTAACATGGAAGCCCCCTATATTTCCTATGACAGATGACAGATCTGAGAGGAGACTTGCTTTTTTTATGGATTGAGTTGAAGCTTTTATTGGGAACATTTTACATAACATTTGGGATCACATTTATCTGGTGCTCTACGCTGAGCACATACTTTGGGATTTCCATCTAAATCTCTAAGTGATGTGACAGATGAAACCCCCGAGGGATCCATTCATTATAATGAGGCAGCAGATTTACTCTGGACCCCTTCTGGCCTTTGTTCAGCGGTGTCCTTTTCAGAAGTGCTTAAAACTGTGGCCAATAGCACTTTTATGCAATCCTAAATAGACGAACACCATCGGATCACAGGTCCTATGGCATCCACAGTACCTCATTCTGCCTCATTATAGGGAATTTTCCTCCGAGGGTTCCGTCTAAATCACGTATTTCAGAGATTTACACATCGATGCGAATGCTTTTCTGCCCAATGATGACAGAAGTATTCTAGGAGTGATACCTTTATTGGCTAACCAGAAAATAATGTTTGCAGCTTTCAGAGCACAGTGACTCCTTCTTCAGGCCAGATTACAAATAGATTAATAAGAAAAAAGCACAACATTTAAAGAATACTACAGTAGGACATTTGTTCAGGGGGTGGGAAGTGTGATGCCTCCTAAAGAAGCCAAGGAAATCAAATTAGGCATTTTCTTACAAATGGAGAGGCAGTGGGAATAATGTCCTTAGTTATCTGGAGTCCATCTAGTGGAGGTGTGAATTGTATCCATGTAGTAACTCATAAATCGAGGTGTTAAATTGAGTCCTAGTGTCAAAGAATTGAACATCTTCATTAGTTTGAATTCCCACATTTTTCTTTCCCTGTCATCTTTAAAATGACCTTTTAGTATTAAGACTTTTAAATCTGTCATACTGTGTCCAAGTCCAGAGAAATATTTTCCCACAGGCATGTCCATTTCATTCCTGATTGTGTGTCTGTGTAGATTCATCATAGTTTGTAGTTTTTGCATGGTTTCCAATATAGATACTTCCAGGGCACCTTGTTCATTGTATCATGTACAACACGTTGGAGGATGTACATGAAAAGGAACCCGTGACCTTATAGTCCTAATTTGTGTTTGGTACACGGACTATAATTGTTGGTAATATGTGGGTACATGTTTTGCATTTTTTATTGTTACAAGGGAATGTGCACATTCCCTTGTCTAGTTCAACCAGTTGCAGCTCAAAGGATCTGTTGTCTAGTACGAAACAAAATAGCGGGTAATTCATCAAAGCTTTGAAAAATCGCATTTTTTCCACAACATAAGGTTGATTAACCCCTTTCCGACATCGGGCGTAAATGTATGCTGATGTCAGACTCCCTCCCTTTTATGAGCCCACATCTTTCCAGGCACATGTCAGCTGTTTTGAACATGGCTGTTAACCCATCAAATGCTGCTCGCCCTGGGCAGTGTTGAGCAGGTTGATCTCATGGTTGGCTTCAGTGAAAAACAGCTCCCCTTGATTAACAGCGATGTCGATAGTCAGATCTCCACCGATCTAACATTCAAGGCTTATACTAAGGATATGTTATCAGTTTTAGAAAGCTGGCTAACCTGTTTAATGTTTGTATTCTTTATCACAACAGGAAGTAGGTATCCTGTTGCAGTTACGAATTTTTGTAGCTTTGCCCTGCTCTGTTGATATGTGAATATCCTAATAAATTCATAAATAACAAAAAGAAATGTCCATGTTAATGCAAGAGACAGAGCTGATCTACTACCATAGAAGGAAATTGATCGGAGTTTAAGCGTTGTAAAACAAAAATGAAAATCCTTAGCGCTTGGCAAGATTTTTGACATTCTCGCATCACTCTGCTCAAGATAGGAAAAAGAGGATGGTAAGAATTGATCACTTCATAAAGTTAAGTGAAGCAGCTGATAACCAGGATGATGGCAGTGATTCCAGTATAGGCATGTCCTGTGACAAGTCACTGGATAAAACACTAATGAAAAGTTTTGATGCTGGTCTCAGCCTCCTGTTTAACCCCAAAGTGTAAATAACTATACAAATTCAGATGTTCTGGAGCTCCTCTCCTCTGATGTAGTGAGACTATTTTTACAATATCACAATTAGCAGCTCCCAGTTATCTCTGATCTCCTCTTAAACTGGATCTTTTTACTTTCTTGATACACAGCAAGTTATTGCACTTTTCTTTGTTCACACAAAATAAAATGCCCCATTGGTGTGACAGTCGGTGCTTTACTTTTGTTATAAAGTACTAAATATATATAAAAAAGAAACAATAAAAATCTTCACATGCAATACATAACAAAACTATGAACCGGAACCTAAAGTGATGCTCCCGGATAGGTTTTCTGGGGGTCGGAATAAATTTGTCGCATTTCGGGAAACCTGTCAGCTCTATTTTTGGCTTCGTCCACAGTCATCTGGGAATGAGGTACAGAGGGTGGGGATTGTTGTTTCCCTCCTTCAAAGAGACCCTAAATCCTGGGCTTTCTCACTCCTATTCGATTCATTGTCACTCTGGTCGGTGGATGGATTTTTGGGGGCTCTTGGCCTTGTTTATGATGACCAAGACCTGGTCTCCCTTGCAGAATCTAAAGTATGTAACATCTAGCAGTGAGACCTACCGGCAGAGGAATTTTGTTCTGAATTCCATAGATGGGCCAATGACACCCAGTGGAATGACCCTGCCCTTAGGAGTCAGTTTTGTCAGGGCCTTTCTGAACGGTTAAGAGACGCATTGGCGCAGTATGAACCTCCAGCATCATTGGAGGCTGTCATGGCTATTACCATATGTATGGATAGATGCCTCAAGGATAGACCTGTGTTGACCCCACCTCCTTCGGTATTTCCTAGAACTGAAATTCTCACTGTGTGCTCTGAAGAACCAGTGCAGTTAGGGGGGTCTCTTGCTGTTCACCGCAGAACGGGGATGTGCTTTAACTATGACAAAAAGCGTCATTTCATTGGGGTTTGTCCATCTATACCTAAACACCAGAAACGGTCAGAAAACTTCTGACCCCAGGTTGTGTGGATGATTACAATACAATAGGTATATCCTCTGAAGGTTTGTCTGAGATTAACCTACCTGCAGAAGTGGTTATAGGTATGGAAACTGAGACAATATCTGTCCTACTGGATGGTGGGGAGACAATGTGGTGGATGCTCGGTTCACTCAGATCCATGATATCTCCGGTAGTAAGCTAGCGAAGTCCATTGCCATATTTATGAGAGACTCTAAACCTCTTGGTCAGGGAGGCTTTTGTAACAACCCTGCCAGCATCACTGCATGGCCTTCCATTCCCCACCTGCCTGATACATTAACTCACTCACCCCGGGCCATGCTGTGAGTTCTGTCTGATGCCAGCTCCATGCGGTATGCCTCATAGCTGCCTGCTCAGTGTACACTTCCTGGCTGTGTGAATGGGGGGTCGGCGCTGGCAAATCCAGATTCTTATTGAGACTGTGTGCACCTCCCTAAGGTGTCCTTGGTCAATTGCCTAGAGGCCTCTGATACTTAAGCAGTCCTCACCCACTGGAGGATACCTGAGCAAACTATTTCCCTCAGTTAGTATTTGCTACTGAGCTGCCAGGTCGTGTTCTGTCTCTGAGGACTGCAATACGCAGGCCTATATCTGTGTCTGTTCCTGTCTGTACTCTGGTCTATGTCCGTTCCTGTTGTTTCCTTGCTTGTTTGCCATTTCTATCCTGCTGTGTGTCTCTCTGTGCTCACTCTCTGTTCGCCACTATCCGTGGCTCTGTGCCTCTCTGCTCGCCAAAATCTGTGGATCTGTGCTTCTCTGCTCTGCTCGCCACAACCTGTGGCTCTGTGCCTTCAGCCCCATGGCTCCGCCTCCAGTGGTTCTGTTGTGGGTTCCACCACCAGCGGTTCTGCTGTTGGCTCCACCTCCAGCGGTTCTGCTGTTGGTTTTGCCTCCAGCAATTCTACTCTTGGCTTCACCTCCAGCGGTTTTGCTCTTAGCTCTGCCTTCTCCTCTGCTCTTAGTTCCGCCTTCTCCCTCTCTGCTCTTAGCTACACCTGTTCCTTCTCTGCTCTTGGCTCCGCCTCCTACATTTCTGCTCTTTACTCTTGCAGTCTTACTCTACCTCCATTCTGGAACTTGCTGAACAGGTCCCTACCTGTTCCTATATACCCTCCAGTCTGAACAGGATCTTACCTGTTTCCATATACCCACCTGTATGCCAGTTCCTACCCGTCCTGCCGAGTATCAGCCTTGTCCGCCTGTCCTGCCAGAGGGTCAGTCGTGCCCGCCTGCCTGCCAGTATCTTAGCCATGTCTGCCTGTCTGCCAGTGACTCAGACTTGCCCGTCTGAGCACCAGTGTCTCTGCCATACCCGTCCGCTTGTCAGTGTCACAGCTGTGCCTGCCTGTATCCTGTTCCCCGGTGGGATCAGCAGCCACAGCCAGACACCACCCTGGAGTGGTACCTGGTAGCTACCTGCCACACAAGTCTGACCTCACCATTAGAGGCTCCAGCGAACACCTAGGAAGCTACTTAGTCACGCCCCTTCCAGGGTAGTCTGGTCAGTGGTCCAGTGGGGCCACACCCCCGCCAATCACTCTGGGCGTGAGCGTTACAACTTTATGCAAATAGTGCATAAGGTGAACCTTCTTGTAGGGGCTCTTCAAAGGGAGCTTCTTTCTAGTTACCTTCTGCAAAGCCTCCCTATTCCTATTGTGTTGGGTCTTCCCTGGTTGACTATGCATTATCTGGTCATAGACTGGCAGGGAGAGAGAAAATTAAATGGAGTGATTTTTGCAAAAATAATTGCCTAGGTACTATTATCTCTAATGTCACCACTAAAAGCATTCCATCTTTTCTGTCTGATTTTGAGATGTTTTCTGAAAAGGGGTGTCAAGAACTGCCTCCCATCATGTGTATGATTATCCTGTGAACTTGGTTCCGAGTGCAAAGTTGCTCAAGACCATGAAAGACAATATCTCTGAAAATTTTGCCAAGGGACATATTAGACCCTCATCTTTGCCTGTAGCAGCAGGATTCTTCTTCGCTAAGAAGAAACATAGGGGCCTGCGTTCCTGTTTAGACTTTTGTGACTTAAATCTGCTTACTATTTTGGACCCATATACCCTCCTACTCATAGCTGATTTGTTCATATCAGCTTATTGGGGCAAAATGGTTCTCCAAGTTGGATCTCAGTTGAGCCTATATTCTGATTAGGATTAAAGAGGGTGATGAGAGGAAAATGGCTTTTAACACCCCAGGAGGGCATTATGAAAATCTTCTCATGCCTTTTGGTTTGATTAATGCTCTCGCAGTGTTCCAACATTTAGTTAATGACATCTTTCGTCACCTCGTGGGTAGATTTGTAATAGTGTATCTTGATGATATTTTGATCTACTCAACTGATCTCAAATCTCGCCCGGTACAGGTCAGGCAGGTGTTAGAGGTTCTACAGGAAAATTAACTTTATACCAAGTTGGATAAGTGTGTGTTCGCCATACAAGTGGTTCAGTTCTTAGCTTTCCTAGTATCAGCCACAGATTTCCTTTTCCGCACGGATCCTGATAAGGTACGAGCGGTTCTGGAATGGGACCTCCCATTCCAGCACGAACCCTGAGAAACCTAAAATCTGAAAGCATTACAACGCTTTTTGGGGTTTGCAAATTATTATCAGAAAGTTATCCGAAGCTTCTTGTCTATTGTCAAACTCCTCACTGACATTACTAGGATAGGTACGGACTTCGCTAGGTGGTCTGAAGGCGCTTGGCAGGCATTTTCTTCTGTGAAGCTGTGTTTTTCTACTGCGCTGGTACTCATCCAAACCGATGGTTCTCTGCCATTTATCCTCAAGGTTGATGCTTCTGAGGTGGGGTCGGGGCTGTAATGTCTCAAGAGTCATCCCTTGGTAAGTGTCATCCATGTGCCTTCTCCAAAAAGTTGTCATTGGCCGAAAGAAACTATGATGTACGCAATAAAGAACTTTTGGCCATTAAGTTGGTATTTGAGGTGCTACATCATGTTTGGAGGGGGCAGTTCATCCGGTCATAGTCATCACTGATCACAAAAACTTGATGTTCCTTGAATCTGCTAAATGTCTTAATCCCAGGCAAGCTAGTCTTTGTTTTTCACCAAATTTAGTTTTGCGGTCACTTACCATCCTGAGATTAAGAACATGAAAGAGGATGCTTTGTCCCAGAGATTCCTTGAAGGTGGGAGAACTGATGATGCTGTCCCTATTTTACAAGAAGGGGTGGTCATCTCCGCAGTGTGATCTGAACTTGAGGGTGAAGTATTGAAGGCTCAGGGGGATGCCCTTGCTGCTCCTTCAGGGAAATTGTTTGTTCCTGTACGTCATAACTCCGGTCTGGCTGGTCACCCAGGTAATATGGTGACCTTGGACTTCCTTTCTCGTCGTTTTTGGTGGCCAAGGTTATGTAAGAATACAGTTGACTTCATACTGTAGTGTCTGTATGCATTCCAAGACTCTGCATACTTGTGAGGGCTAGGGCCGTAGTTGTGGCTGAGACTTGTGGCTCTTGCGCACCCATCACATGAACACAATGTCCCTTCTGCAGCCTACCTTCTGCTTCAACTTCCGCACCATCAGAGTCCCGTCGGGCTGGCTGAAGTACCGCTGCTTCCGTAGTAGTACAATGAGAGACAGAGTCCATTTCAAACTTAAAACGGAGAACTTTACTCTTTGCTTGCCGCAGCACATTCTTGTCAGTTACATAAGCATTAGTTCCCATACAGTCCACATTCTCCACTCTCCCTACGCTTTCTCCTACAGTACAGACCAAAAGTTTGGACGCACCTCATTTAAAGATTTTTCTGTATTTTCATGACTATGAAAATTGTACATTTTTCACTGAAGGCATCAAAACTATGAATTAACACATGTGGAATTATATACTTAACAAAAAAGTGTGAAGCAACTGAAATTATGTCTTATATTCTAGGTTCTTCAAAGTAGCCACCTTTTGCTTTGATGACTGCTTTGCACATTCTTGGCATTCTCTTGATGTTTGATGTGTCACATGACCCTCTTCACATTGAAAAAAATAAAGTTGGATCCAAAATGTCCGACTTCAAAATGGCCACCATGGTCACCACCCATTTTGAAAAGTTTTTCCCCTCCCATATACTAATGTGCCACAAATAGGTTGATATCACCAACCATTCCCATTTTATGTAGGTGTATCCATATAAATGGCCCACCCTGTACATATCTAACACAGCAATATACTGTATACATAGCAGCATGACTTACTATACAACCTTTAAGGGGGTAGAGGCGTTCCACCCCCTTACATATTCATCCATCTTTTTTTACCACTAGCTGACTTTGCTTTAAACAATCATCGTAGCGAGTCCACTGATAAATTGCCATTTTTGGCAACTTCCATCCACAATTCTGTACCTTCAGTAAAGATAAGTCTGGGGGGTTTCTGGGGAGGAACAATTTTCTTCTCCGCTCTCATATGTGTGGAAAGTGGTTCAGAATAATTTTAAGATCATGGTGGACAAATACAAATGTATGGCTTATAAGAAACAATTGTCAGGTCCAGACCAGGGGGTGAATGATTTAGTATGGCTGTCCACCAAAAATATTAAACTTAAAAGTTCCTTCTTGGAAATTAGGTCCTAATTTTATTGGTCCTTATTAGAGACTAGATGGTGGCCCGATTCTAACGCATCGGGTATTCTAGAATATGTATGTCCATGTAGTATATTGCCCAGCCACGTAGTATATTGCCCAGCCACGTAGTATATTGCCCAGCCATAGTATATTGCCCAGCCACATAGTATATTGCCCAGCCACATAGTATATTGCCCAGTGACGTAGTATACAGCACAGACACGTAGTATATTGCCCAGTCACGTAGTATACAGCACACACATGTAGTATACTGCCCATAAAATACTAACAGCACTGATAGAGTAAATAAGATGAATGCTACTGTGTCCTGAGGTCACAGCACGTCTGCCGTGCACACCGTGCAGCCTGGAGATGCCGCCAGGGGTGGAGCGTTCCCGGATACGTGCTCCACACCGGGGGTCCCGGGATAACACGGCCGCGCTTCCCCGTGCTGGATGAGAGGAGCGCCCCCTGCCGGCGGCTGCTGGCAGTGGAGGCTCCAGTTCAGCACATGTAATGCTCTTACCGTTACCGGAGCGTGTATTCCTCCGCAGAAGATGGCGGGACTGTGGCCGGTGCTACAGCCACAGCCAGCATGACGGCGCCCTGGGCCGAGAGGTACATAGAGCACCCGGTCTGCCACAGGGACACCGTGCAGGGCATCGCTCTCAAGTACGGGGTGACTGAAAGCAGGGGACGGTCCTGGGAGGATGAAGGCGGTGTGCCAGGCTGGTGGGAGTGTGGAGCCCACCACCTGAGCTGTTTGCGGGCAGGAGACTGGCACTGCCGGGGTCTGCGGGGGGAGACCGGAGGGGAGTATGCGGGCGGCGGGCAGTGACTGCAGGGGAGTAGGGAGGGACTAATCAGACTGTGTCCGTCGCTGATTGGTCGCGGCAGCCATGACAGGCAGCTGGCGCGACCAATCAGCGACTTGGATTCCATGACAGACAGAGGCCTTGACCAATGAATATCCGGGACAGACAGACGGAAGTACCCCTTAGACAATTATATATATAGATGAGTGAATATTTCACTGTTCGGTTTGGATTACGTTCGCCGAATGTGCAATATTCGGCGATTAATTCATTGAATATTCACCGAACATTACCAAACGCCATTCATGTCAATGAGAGGCAAAAACAAACGCATGCACAACACATTATAACAGCCCCAAATGCTGCCAAAACACATCAAATGAGAGACAGACACCCGGAAAGTGCCCTCAATTCAGCCACAGTACAGCTTTTAGCATGGCACTGCAGCAATCAGCCAGGCATGAGGTATCAGGGTCTGGGACAGCATTTACAGCTTTCAATTGAATGTCACAGTAAGACTAGGTGAGTGAGGAATCAGTGTAGGGCCCCTTTGCTGGGAGCCCTGATACCACATGCAACACCTCTACCTGCTTTCATGCTGAGCTACACTCAGGTGGCAAAAATCAGTATTCTAGACTACCATTGTCAGAAAAATTTAAGGATAGTAACACAGGTAGTTGAGTCCAAGGAAGTAGAGACCTGACTGTCTCAGAGGCCTACTGCTACAGGCAACATGCTTTAAGGAGAACCAACCAGGAGTATTTACATTTCCAAACATTATTGGCAGACATCACCAAGTGGTATCAATTTCACCACAGTACAAATAGTATAATAACGACCGACAGGTCTTTCACTACACCTAATACAGCAGATGGACATCCAACCAGGAGTGTTCACATTTCCAAAAATTACTGGCAGACACCACAAAAGTGGCATCAATTTCACCACAGTAGAAATAGTATAATAGGGACTGACAGGTCTTTCACTACACCCAATACAGCAGATGGACACCCAACAAGGAGTGTTCACATTTAAAGAAATTGAGGGCCTTACACCACCAAAGTGGCATCAATTTCACCACAGTAAAAATAGTATAATAGGGACTGGCATGTCTTCCACTACACCCAATACAGCAGATGGACAACCAACATGGAGTGTTCACATTTTAAAAACTGAGTGCCTGGAATAACTGTCACGAGAATAGAAATAGTATCATTGGGACTGAGACGTCTTCCACTACAGCTAACCCAGCAGATGTAGACCAACCATGACTGTTCACATTTCCACAAATTTGTGTTAACATCAGCAGCCACAGCAGGCACAGAAGCCACACTAAAGATATCATAGAGTGCAGTTAGGTGACATTAATGTATGGCACTAAAAAATGCAATATCACCTAGTCTGTACAGTCTGCGATTGGGGTGAAAGTCCTTGGAGATCCATGACTTGTTCATCTTCATGAAAGTTAGGCGGTCTACATTCAGAGGACAGCCAGCTGCACTTATCCATCAGGACCACCACCAGCAGAGCTGAAGACACGTTCTAAGAGAACGCTGGCTGCCGGGCACAATAAAACCTCCAAGGCGTGTGAGGCGAGCTCAGGCCACTGATCAATTTTGGAAGACCAAAATGTGAAAAGGTCCAAACCCTCCCTGATAGTATTGATATTTAGTTCTAGACACTCATGCACCATCCTCTCCATTCGTTCACCACGTGTAAGACTTGGACTCTGTTGTGCTGGTGCACGAGTTGGTCTGAAAAAAAAAAAATTTCAAAGGACTAACCGAAATTGCTTCTTCCACTGCTATTGCTGATGTTTTGGGGTTGACGAATTGATGTGCCGGAGGTTGGAATTGTAGAACTGCAATGCAAACTGTGTGCTTTACTGCTGTCTTGGGGAAAAGTTTTCTTAAGGTTGTGTAAAAGTGGGTTTCGATACTCCAGCATTCGCGGGTCCCTTTCTAGGGCAGGAATCATCTGGCAAAATTTGGTTTTATAACCTGGATCTAACAAAGTGGCAACCCAGTAGTCAGCATTATTCTTAATCATAACTATACGGGGATCATGTTGCAGATAGTGCAGGAAGAAGGCCCTCATATGTCAGGCTCTACCATGAGGTCCAAGCCCATGCTGTGTTGGTGGCTGGGTAACAATGAGGCTTGTTTCCTCCATCCCCTCCCGCCAATAAGAGAGGGGAGGATTATCCTCTTCATCTGACAGTTGCTCGCCCATCACCTCTTCCTCCTCCATTTGTTCCATGGATCTCGCACCTTTGATAAGTTTGTCTGTTATCACCAGTCCCCCTCGATCATAGTAATCCACCTTCCCTTGGTGCCCACTTGTGTGATGACAGTCTTGAACTTAGAGACAATGTCATCCCTTCCGCATCCTCCTCTGCTTCCTCCTCTTCTTCTGGGACCACCATCTCCTCCCGCAGGCTATTCAAACTCTATTCCAGCATATAGATGACCAGAATAGTGATGCTGATTACAGCAGTGTCAGCGCTAACCATCTTAGTAGCCATTTCGAAACTGTGCAGAAAGGTGCAGAGGTCCTTAATCTGTACCCACTCTGTAAACGTGATATGCACCATGTCCGTACTGCGTTGGCCCAGGCTATATGACATGACATACTGCGTCAGGGATCATTGCTGCTGCCAGTCGCTGAAAAACGTGCAGAGTGGAATTCCACCATGTTGGCACATTGCATAGCAACCTGTTCACTGGCATGGACAAAGACCTGTGTATTGATGCAAGTCGATGAGCAGAGGGATGCGAATGGCGGAAATGAGCACAGTTTATGTGCTTTCTGGAGCAGCTCACCCAGGCCAGGATAGTGGCTGAGAAAATGCTGGACCACCAGGTTGAGGATGTGAGCCATGCAAGGCACGTGTGTGAGCTTACCTCGTCGTAGGGCCGCCACCAGGTTCGCACCGTTATTGGACACGGCCTTCCCTGGATGCAAGTTCAGCAGAGACAGCCATCGATAAAACTCAGCTTGGAGAGCTGTCCACAATTCTTCAGCTGTGTGACTGTGATCTCCAAGGCATAACAATTTTAAGACAGCCTGATTGCGGTGAGCCCTGGGTGCGCAGTACGGAGGTGGTGGGGGTTTACTCTGCACTGTTGGAATGCGTGTCTCATTAAGGCAAAGGTTGAGGGTGCAGGAGGAGGCCCTAGAGGAGATAGAGGAGGCAGAAGCAGTGGAAGGAAGTTTTAAATGTAGAGATTTGTCCTGCAAGCCTTGGGATTCCAAGACTTGTGGAGCAGTGCCTGTCCCCACAGGCAACACAGTTACCCAGTGCACAGTCAGCAAGATGTATCGCCCTTGGCCATGCTTGCCCATCCAAGTGTCTGTGGTGAAATGCACCCTGGTGTAGCGCAGGCACAGCTTTCTTAGAAAAGTAATGGTGACTGGGTAATTGGTACTGGGGGATTGCGTCGGCCATCAGCTTTGAAACAGTGTGTATCTACCAGGCAGAAAGGCAGCATTTCCATGGCCAACAAATTGGAGATGGTGGAGTTCAACCTCTTGGCTTTGTCATCCGTAGGAGGAAACAATCTATTCCGTGAGCACAACTGCAGAACCCTGGGTTGGCTGCAGTGCTGTGAGAGGGTGAATACAGTGAACCAGACAAACTGCTGGACCGTGAGAGAGGTGCAGGCAGAGATGGTACTGTGGATTGAGAAACTTGTGGTGTGATCATTCTCTGAGATCGGTCTTCAGACTCACCCATCGTTGGTTTCATACAGTCAGTTGAACAGTTGGATAGTTGGGACGTGGGGGGAAGCAAGAATTTTGTTGCCACGTCTGTGGACTGTACTGGGAGTGATGTTGAGGTGGAGGAAGAGGCAGAGAGGCCACTTGAAGCTGCACTTGCCATCCACTTGAGTACATGCTGTTTCTGGGCATCATCTATAAGGCGTACTGCTGTGAATCTGCCAAAGAAAGGTAGTGGTGTAGCCTGTCCAGTAACATAAGCTGTCATTTACGTAGGACGTGACTTTGCTTCACTAGTGCTTTCAAACATTACCGCCTACCCCACGTACACACCTTGAAGACCAAGCCTAATTCCCCTTCCACCATAGCCTTGCTTTTTTCCAGTCATGTTGCTCAGATACTGTGGTAGTAGCACAATATTAACAACCAAAAATTAGATTTTAAACTCTGCACCACCTCTGCAAACAACTGAATTTTTAGCTACACTAAATTCAATCTTGAAATATGGCATGCTGTATCGTGTTAGTCACAGAAAAAAGAATTGTTTGAGTGTGGATGAAGCCTGTATGACAAAGAAGTTATGCTACAAACAATTTTAAAGTCAGGTTCCTTACTGTATGACGTTAATAACCGAAGACTTTTTTGCAGCCTATGTATCAGGCCTCTGTAACACACTAGATGCTACAAACTATTTTAAAGTCAGTTCCCCTACTGTATGACACTAGGAACAGAAGAATTTTTGTGGCCTCTAAATCATGCCTCTAAAATAGTTTGTAGCATCTACTGTGTTATAGAGGCATGATGTGTTATAAAGTCAGGTCCCTTACCATATGACACTAGGAACAGAAGAATTTTTGTGGCCTCTAGATCAGGCCTCTATAACACACTAGATGCTACAAATTTTTTTAAAGTCAGGTCCCTTACTGTAAGACATTAATAAAGAAGACTTTTTTTGTGACCTATGGATCAGGCCTCTATAACACACTAGATGCTGCAAACTATTTTAAAGAAAACACCAGGCAAAGATGCTTACTTTTCAAGGCCTCAAATCAAATGCACTATCATGGTGCAGCAGGCCCAAGTAAAGATGGCGACCTCACAGGTGCGGTAATACATAATGAGACAGCCAGCCTACAATCAGGGATTGGCTGTTTGACACACCAGTGCAAACACAATCTGCATGCGGCAGTGTTCACACAGAGAATGCAAAGCATCTGGATCACAACCTATTAATAATCGCCCTGTGGCAGGCTGCCCAGTGCTAACTGTACTGCCTCCTGTGTGAACAGAGGCCACAATCTACAAAGCCATCTGGGTCCAATAATATTATGGCCACAAAACATAAGCTGGCAACCGACGTCAAGGATCCTCACACTTGCCAGTCCTACTATAACAGCAAAAACCACAAAAGGAGGTGTTTTTTGCTGTTAAGAGTAGGACTGGCAAGTGTGATCCTAATGCGGGTAGGTTGATGTGGTCCTTTCATTTGGCACATCTGGATAAACCTGGCCCCGAGGGTCATGTGGCCCCTCCTAGAAGGGGGTGTACTGTCACTAGTGTGTCACATCCTCCTGGGAAATCTGGGGTTAGAAAATCATTATGTAGTGTGAATCGCAGGTCTTCCATTTAGCCTATCTTTCGTGTCTCATATTAAATGGATTTCTTTTCCTTTGGTGCTGAAGAGGCTAACTACCCTTTTTATGCTGGTTAGAAACATGCACAGCTGCTCCTGACCTGGTCATTTCTTCCCTCTATAAAATCTGTCCAGACCTTCACTTTCGTTCCAGTCAAAGTTTACTTCCTGGATACCTGGAGTTACTGTGCTGTGTTGGAGATTGTTATTGCTGCTGGAGATTGTTGTGTGCTGTTTTGGGGTGTATGCTTTCCTCATTGTCCTATTCCCATTTAGTATGTGTATCCCTATTGACCTCTCTACTAGTGATGAGACAGTATACTCGTTGCTCGGGTTGTCTCCGAGTATTTGTGACTGCTAGGAGATTTAGTTTTCCTTGCCGCAGCTGCATTTTGCGGCTACTAGACAGCGTGATTACATGTGGGAATTCCCTAGCCAACAGGCAACCCCCACATGTACTCAGGCTGGATAGTAGCTGTAAATCATGCAGCTGTGTCAACAAAAACTAAATCTCCGAGCAGTCACGAATACTCGGAGACCACCAGAGCGGGCTCGGGAAAATCTGAGCAACGAGTATACTCACTCATCTCTACTCTCTACCTTTGGTGAGTGTTTTGTATGTTAGTTCCTTTTTATTATCTGTTTGTCTTACATGTTTATACACTATCATTTCTGTTCCAGGCCTCCAGGATTAGGGGACAGCTTAGGGATAACAGGTGAACTGAAGGCACATGACCCAAATCTCCTCACCATAAGAGGTGCTTTTGGGAGCATGGATAGTTAGGGCTACAGCCTTAGGGAGCGTGCAGGGCCCCTTCCCCTATCACATACAGTCACAGTGTGACAGGAAAAAAAAATCCTATATAGAAAAGAAATACCAAATAATTTTCAAAATATAATCTATCCAGTAAATATTGCAAAGCAAGCATGTACCCCAAGAAAATATTTACTGACAACTCAATAATTAATTTTTGATCAAATTCATTTTATTTATATAAAGGACATTACACAACAATTGTCAATATTTTATTTTATTAAAAAGTTTTTACCGTTAAAATAACTAAAGATATATAAAAGTATATAAAAATTGTATATAATTATTAAGACTGTATGTAGCCCCCCACATATACCGCATATTCAATACTGTAATGAGCGGTAACGGTGACCGCTCAATACAGGAAGAAGCTGCGGCGATGGGGAACCGCGCCAGGAGCAGGTGAGTATAATGGGGAGGGGGAGCGCTGCGCGATAGTCACCTTTCCTCGTTCCGGTGCCGCTCCGTCTTCAGCGTCTTCTGCAGTGACGCTCAGGTCAGAGGGCGCGATGACGTTGTTAGTGCGTGCCCTCTGCCTGAACGTCAGTGCAGAAGACGCTGCGGCACCGGAACGAGGAAAGATGAATATAGCAAGTGCTGGGGGCCTGAGCGACGAGAGGTATGTGATTTTTTTTATCGCAGCAACAGCAAATTGGGCAAGTGTCTGTAGGAAACATCTTATGGGGCCATAATCAACGTTTGTGCAGCACTGTATGGGGCAAGTGTCTATATGGAGCATCTTATGGGGCCATAATCAACGTTTGTGCAGCACTATATGGGGCAAATGTATCCATGGAGCATCTTATGGGGCCATTATTAACCTTTATGCAGGATTATATGGCGCATATTTTAATATGGAGCATCTTATGGGGCCATCATAAACTTTATGGAGCATTATATGGGGCTCTTGATTCAATATCAATATTCAAAACACTTAACCTACTGATGTCTCAATTAACTTTACTTTTATTGGTATCCATTTTTACTTTTTGACATTTATCGGTAGCTGCTGCATGTCCCACCCTAGGCTTATACTCGAATCATTAAATTTTCGCAGTTTTTTGTGGCAAAATTAGGGAGGTCGGCTTATACTCGAGTATATACGGTAATTATTTGTGTTTGGATCCTTTTTGGGATAGAAAAACGTAAGTATAATGTTTCAGTAGCAGATCCATTCATTAGAAGGGGATCAGAAGTGTTATAAAATATAATCTGTCTGCCTCCTTTTCAACTGTTTGATTTTTAGCTGTAAGATATGTTCAGTGAAGGAAATAATTATTAGATCCTTTTCTGATTTTGTAAGTTTGTCCACTGACAAAGACATGAACAGTCTATAATTTTAAGGGTAGGTTAATTTTAACATTGAGATATAGGATATCAAAATGGTGGCAAAACCCTTTTTGAAAATCACAGCAGTCAGACGTTTTTGTAGTTGATGATGGAGTTTGTGCACATGTGAGGAGGAAATTTGGTCCACTCCTCTTTGCAGATCATCTCTAAATCATTAAAGATTTTGAGGCTGTCGTTTGGCAACTCAGAGCTTCAACTCCCTCCATAAGTTTTCTATGGGATTAAGGTCTGGAGACTGGCTAGGCCACTCCATGACCTTAATGTGCCTCTTTTTGAGCCACTCCTTTGTTGCCTTGGCTATATGTTTTGGGCCATTGTCTTGCTGGAAGAAAAATAAAAACAAAGCTCGGCTCACAAGTTTCTATCCAAACTCCATATGGAAGCTAAAAATATACAGAAATCAATGTGCTGTGGACCTAGCTGATGTTAGGATAAATTCTTGTCATCCACTGGATTCACAAACTGCATTTTGCAGAGATTTTATTTTTCTTTTAGTTTCAATTTTTTTATCTGTTTAAAGGGTTGCAGTCAAATGTTAAAGTCTAGACACACAATAATATTGTTTTTGAGATTTCTAGTGCTTTTTCCCCAACAAACAGCATTGGTTTGACATGTTCTGGCAGTTTTCTATTCCTGTGAAAAAAACGAGAAGCTTATAAATGCCATAAAGCATCTTGGTCATGAATTTCAAAGCGCATACCTCATATGGTTTTTGTCCTGAAGAAGTATGGTACTTTGAAACACGTAGGGTAATGCCATACCTGGAGACAGGAGAGATCCCTTTGGCGGGTAATCTTACATGCTACATATTCTGACTCCAGGCCAGAAGGGGGAGCTCTAAACCCAGTTTAAGGGGAGCTTCCCTGATATACATGCTGGTCTGGAGGAGGAGTGAGTCTGGTGCAGACAAGAGACAGGGAAGGAGCAGAGGAGTGATCAGGAGCTAGAGGAGGCCACGATAGGGCCCTTCAAAGCTGAGTGCAGAACCCAGGCAAGTCCCACAGCAGAACCGGAGGGCAGAGAGATGAAAGTAACCTGCCCACATAATACCTGAGGTACAGCAGCATTCCAGAGCCTGGAATCACCATGTAAAGAGACCACAGAGAAACAGCTCAAGTTGCCTACCGTGCAGGTACTGTCCCAGGACAGGAGAGAATGAAGACCTTGTCAGGACACTACAGGCAGCAAGGGACTAATAGTTAGCGCAAAGTGGAAGGCTCCCAAACTGACCTGTCAAAGGGGTTTCCACCTGTCTTCAGGATGCCTGGACTCCATCTACACCTGTTGCCGGTACCCTGGACTGAGGCTGACTACAACAACAGTAAACCAGTTAAAGACTGCAACCCTGTATCCTCAGTTTATTTACCGGCAACCCACCATCTTTGCCCACTACACTGGGAGCCCTGGGCACCCCGCTTCACCTGTGGGAAGTCTCACCATCTATGCTGCAGTAACATCACCCCAGAGGACCCCTTTAAGCAGTGTCGGTCCCCTCTGACCGGGAACCACAGGTGGCGTCACAAACAAACTTTACTTAAAACCCCTTTTAAGACCTTTCCCATTTTAATTGAGCACCCAGGGCCACGGACAGGGTCGCTGCCACCGTGACAACCTCTTTTACTGCGACCGAACCCGATACAGAGTATCCCCTCTGCCCTGGCGGGCGACTCAATATCATTTAACCCCATATTTAATCTAAATCATTTTCTCAGATCTTTCACATTGTTCATTTAAGCTACATGCATTTTTGGTCATCTCTATTAACCCCTTAATCCCATATGATGTACTATCCCATCGAGGTGACCTGGGACTTAATTCCCAGTGACGGGATAGTACATCATATGCGATCGGCCGGGCTCACGGGAGGAGCGCGGCCGATTGTAGCCGGGTGTCAGCTGATTACCGCAGCTGACATCCGGCACTATGTGCCAGGAGCGGTCACGGACCGCCCCTGGAACATTAATCCCCGGCACACTGCGATCATACATGATCGCAGTGTTCCGGCGGTATAGGGAAGCATCGCGCAGGGAGGGGGCTCCCTGCGTGCTTCCCTGAAAACCTCGGAGCAACGCGATGTAATCGTGTTGCTCCGAGGGTCTCCTACCTTCTCCCTGCAGGCCCCGGATCCAAAATGGCCTGGGGCTGCATCCGGGTCCTGCAGGTAGGTGGCTTACCAGAGCCTGCTCAGAGCAAGCTCTGGTAAACCTGCAGCCCTGCATGTCAGATCGCTGATCTGACACAATGCTCTGCAAAGTGTCAGATCAGCGATCTGACCCTATAACATGATGTGCCCCCCACCCCCATAGGGCAATGTTGTAAAGTAAAAAAAAAAATGTTCACATTTGTAAAAAAAAAAAAAAAAAGAAAAATTCCTAAATAAAGAAAAAAAAAATATTGTTCCCATAAATACATTTATCTAAATGATAATTAAAAAAAAAACAATAAAAGTACATATATTTAGTATTGCCGCATACGTAACGACCCCACCTATAAAACTGTCCCGCTAGTTAACCCCTTCAGTGAACGCGGTAAAAAAAAAAAACGAGGCAAAAAGCAACGCTTTATTATACCGCTGAACAAAAAGTGGAATAACACGCGATCAAAAATACGGATATAAATAACCATCGTACCGCTGAAAACGACATCTTGTCCCGCAAAAAACGAGCCACCATACATCATCATCAGTGAAAAAATAAAAAAAGTTATAGTCCTCAGAATAAAGCGATGCAAAAATAATTATTTTTTCTATCGTATAAAAGTGCCACAACATAAAAAAATGATATAAATGAGGTATCACTGTAATTGTACTGACCCAAAAAATAAAACTGCTTTATCAATTTATCAAACGTGGAAAGGTATAAACGCCCCCCCACCCAAAGAAATTAATGAATAGCTAGTTTTTGGTCATTTTGCCTCACAAAAATCGGAATAAAAAGCAATAAAAAAAGTCACGTGCCCGAAAATGTTACCAATAAAAACATCAACTCGTCCCGCAAAAAACAAGACCTTACATGACTCTGTGGACCAAAATCTGGAAAAATTATAGCTCTCAAAATGTGGAGACGCAAAAACTATTTTTTTGCAATAAAAAGCATCTTTTAGTCTGTGACGTCTGTCAATCATAAAAATCCGCTAAAAAATGCTCTAAATAATAAATCAAACACCCCTTCAAAACCCCCTTAGTTAGAGAAAAATAATAAAATTAAAAAAATGTATTTATTTCCATTTTCCCATTAGGGTTAGGGCTAGTGTTAGGGCTAGGGTTAGGGTTAAGGCTAGGGTTAGGGCTACGGTTGGGGCTAGGGTTAGGGTTGAGGCTAGGGTTTCAATCCATCTAATTCTGCATTTCAAATGGCGCTCCTTCCCTTCTGAGCTCTGCCATGCACCCAAACAGTGGTTCCCCCCACATATGGGGTATCAGCATACTCAGGACAAATTGGACAACAACTTTTGGGGTCCAATTTCTCCTGTTACCCTTTGGAAAATACAAAACTGGGGGCTAAAAAATATTTTTTGTGGGAAATTTTATTTTTCTGATTTTCACGGCTCTGCGTTACAAACTGTAGTGAAACACTTGGGGGTTCAAAGCTCTCACAACACATCTAGGTAAGTTCCTTGGGGGGTCTACTTTCCAAAATGGTGTCACTTTTGGGGGGTTTCAATGTTTAGGCACATCAGTGGCTCACCAAACGCAACATGGCATCCCATCTCAATTCCAGTCAATTTTGCATTGAAAAGTCAAGTAGCGCCCCTTCCCTTCCGAACTCTGCCATGCGCCCAAACAATGGTTTACCCCCGCATATTGGGTATCGGCGTACTCAGGACAAATTGTACACCAACTTTTGGGGTCCATTTTCTCCTGTTACCCTTGGTAAAATAAATCAAATTGGAGCTGAAGTAAATTTTGTGTGAAAAAAGTTAAATGTTAATTTTTATTTAAACATTCCAAAAATTCCTGTGAAACACCTGAAGGGTTAATAAACTTCTTGAATGTGGTTTTGAGCACCTTGAGGGGTGCAGTTTTTAGAATGGTGTCACACTTGGTTATTTTCTATCATATAGACCCCTCAAAATGACTTCAAATGAGATGTGGTCCCTAAAAAAAAATGGTGTTGTAAAAATGAGAAATTGCTGGTCAACTTTTAACCCTTATAACTCTCTAACAAAAAAAAAAATTTGGTTCCAATATTGTACTGATGTAAAGTAGACTTGTGGGAAATGTTACTTATTAAGTATTTTGTGTGACATATCTCTGATTTAAGGGCATAAAAATTCTAATTTGGAAGTCTTATCGAAGAAATTTTACCACTATCATGAAGTACAATATGTCACGAGAAAACAGTGTCAGAATCATCAGGATCTGTTGAAGCGTTCCAGAGTTAACACCTCATAAAGGGACAGTGGTCAGAATTGTAAAAATTGGCCCGGTCATTAACGTGCAAACCACCCTTGGGGCTTAAGGGGTTAATCATTAGTTATAATAAACTATATCCTATGCGAAACTGGGAGCTAACATACCATCCCCTCTTGCAATCTCACCCATATACTCCCTAATAATAAAGCAAACTGACTTTATGTCCTACAAATTCCTTGCTGGGCATTTCTGTCCATAAGCCAATATGAAATCTAGACATGAAAGAGTATCTTCAGGCTCTTTGTTTCCCTAGATACAAATTAAATAAATTACTGTATCGAGTGGAAATTTCTTCTCAGAAAAAAAGCTTAAAATTATATATTTATTATGTAAATATAATTGAAGAAGTGATACAATATCCAAGTTTTTGTAAATTCAGAGATTTGTCTTCTGTGGTATGGTATTAGCTGTAGGGTCAAACAAACTGGATACAAGGTTTGCTTTCCCATCTGCTCCTTTTAAAAATTTTATTCGTAAATTCAATCAGTGATATCTATCTATAGTCTATTTTCTTTGAGTTTTTGTTTAAATTATTGTCATGCGTCTGGGTTCAAACCCTTGAGCCTCTGCTTTGTGGTCAGCTTCTCTGTCCGCAAAGCCACAGAAGATAAACCTTTTTTTGGGTAACAAGTGTTTTCATTTACTCATTTGTCTTCCCTATCACCTTTCGGGTGCAGTTTTATATACTTTCCTGGGAGTTATAAGGGTTAAAAGTTGACCAGCAATTTCTCATTTTTACAACACCATTTGTTTTTTAGTGACCACATCACATTTGAAGTCATTTTGAGAGGTCTATATATTTTTTTAGCCCCCAGTTTTGTATTTTCCAAAGGGTATTTGGAGAAATTGGACCCCAAAAGTTGTTGTCCAATTTGTCCTGAGTACGCTGATACCCCATATGTGAGGGTAAACCACTGTTTGGGCGCATGGCAGAGCTTGGAAGGGAAGGAGTGCCGTTTGACTTTTCAATGCAAAATTGACTGGAATTGAGATGGGACGCCATGTTGCGTTTGGTGAGCCCCTAATGTGCCTAAACATTGAAACCCTTACACGTGACACCATTTTGTAAAGTAGACCCCCTAAGGAACTTATCTAGATGTGTGGTGAGCACTTTGACCCGACAAGTGCTTCACAGAAGTTTACAATGCAGAGCCGTAAAAAAAAAAATCATTATTTTCACAAAAATGATTTTTGCCCCAAATTTTTTATTTTCCCAAAGGTAAGAGAAGAAATTGGACAATAAAGTTGTTGTGCAATTTGTCCTGAGTATGCTGATACCCCATATGTGGGGGTAAACTGTTATGGTTTCCAATGGCAAGGAAACATCAGAAGCATAGAATAAACGGACAAGCTCTCGGGTGATGGAAACTAGAGCTGACCGCGATGCTAAACCTACACACCACACTAGAAGTAGCCAGGGGGCATTCCTGCGTTGTCTCTAGATGCCGCGCGCCAGCCGGAGAACTAACTACCCCTGGTAGAAGAAAACACAGTCCTGGCTTGCCTCCAGAGAATGTCCCCACAGGAGATAGCAGCCCCCCACATATAATAACGGTGAGAGCAGATGAAAAGACACACGTAGTATGAAAGCAGATTTAGCACAGAGAGGCCCGCTAACTAAATAGCAGAAAGATACAACAGAGGACTTCGCGGTCAGCTGCAAAACCCTTCAAAACACCATCCTGAAATTACCTTGACTCATGTGACAACTCATGCCACTGGAGTGGTAATTTCAGCCCAACAAGAGCTTCCAGCTGCAGAGATTCACATAAGTGCAAACTGGACAAAACATACAAAAATAGACTTAAGGACTAAAGTGTCCAACTTAGCTGAGCAGAAAACTGGGAGCAGGAACATGCAACAGAATCACTCTGGATACATTGATGGCCAGCATTAGAATGACTGAGGAGCAAGGTTAAATAGGATACTCCCACATCCTGATAGGAACAGGTGAACTGAAGGCAAAGCTTGCAGGACACCAGTACCACAAGAGACCACCGGGGGAGCCCACGAACCGAATCACAACAGTAAACCACTGTTTGGGTGTATGGCAGAGCTCGGAAGGGAAGGAGCGCCGTTTGACTTTTCAATGCAAAATTGACTGGAATTGAGATGGGACACCATGTCGCATTTGGAGAGCCCCTGATGTGCCTAAACATTGAAACCCCCCACAAGTGACACTATTTTGGAAAGTAGATCCCCTAAAGAACTTATGTAGATGCGTTGTGAGTGCTTTGAACCCCCAAGTGTTTCACTACAGTTTATAACGCAGAGCCGGTAAGATAAAAAAAAAAAATGTTCACAAAAATTTTTTAGCCCCCAGTTTTTGATATTACCAAGGGTAACAGGAGAAATTGGACCCCAAAAGTTGTTGTCCAATTTGTCCTGAGTACGCTGATACCCCATATGTGGGGGGAACCACCGTTTGGGCGCATGACAGAGCTCGGAAGGGAAGGAGCGTCATTTGGAATGCAGACTTAGATGGAATGGTCTGCAGGTGTCATTGTCTTTGCAGAGCCCCTAATGTACCTAAACATTAGAAACCCCCCACAAGTGAGCCCATATTGGAAGCTAGACCCCCAAGGAACTTATCTGGATGTGTTGTGAGAACTTTGAACCCCCAAGTGCTTCACTACAGTATAACGCAGAGCCGTGAAAATAAATCATTTTTTTCCCACAAAAATGTTTTTTAGCCTCCCAAATTTTTATTTTCCCAAGGATAACAAGAGAAATTGGACCCCAAAAGTTGTTGTCCAATTTGTCCTGAGTACGCTGATACCCCATATATTGGGGTAAACCCCTGTTTGGGCGCACGGGAGAGCTCGGAAGGGAGGGAGAACGATTTTACTTTTTCAGCGCAGAATTGGCTGGAATTGAGATCGGACGCCATGTCTCATTTGGAGAGCCCTTGATGTGCCTAAACAGTGGAAACCCCAATTCTAAATGAAAACCTAACCTAAACACACCCCTAACCCTAATCCCAACTCTAACCATAACCCTAACCACACCCCTAACCCGAACATGCCCCTAACCCTAATCCCAACCACAACCCTAATCCCAACCACACCCCTAACCCCAACACACCCCTAACCCTAATCCCAACCGTAACCCTAACCACACCCCTAACCCACCCCTAAACCTAAGCCCCAACCCTAACTGTAGCCCTAACCCCAGCCCCAACCCTAACCCTAGCCCCAATCCTAGCTCCAACCCTAACCCTAACGGGAAAATGGAAATAAATAATTTTTTTAAATTTTATTATTTTTCCCTAACTAAGGGGGTGATGAAGGGGGATTTGATTTACTATTTATAGCGGGGTTTTTTAGTGGATTTTTATTATTGGCAGCTGTCACACACAAAGACGCATTTTATTGCAAAAAATAGTTTTAGCATCTCCACATTTTAAAAGCTATAATTTTTCCATATTTTGGTCCACAGAGTCATGTGAGGTCTTGTTTTTTTGCGAAAGAGTTGACGCTTTTATTGGTACCATTTACGGGCACGTGCCATTTTTTTTATCGCTTTTTATTCCGATTTTTGTGGGTCTGAATGACCAAAAACCAATCTTTTGGGGGGGGGGGGGGGGGCGTTTATACCGTTCCACGTTTAGTAAAATTGATAAAGCAGTTTTATTCTTCGGGTCAGTACGATTACATCGATATCTCATTTACAGTGTATACTCGAGTATAAGCCGACCCCCCTAATTTTGCCACAAAAAAACTGGGAAAACTTATTGACTCGAGTATAAGCCTAGGGTGGAAAATGAAGCACCTACCGGTAAATGTCAAAAATAAAAATAGATACCAATAAAAGTAAAATTAATTGAGACATCAGTAGGTTAAGTGTTTTTGAATATCCATATTGAATCAGGAGCCCCATATAATGCTCCATACAGTTCATGATGGGACCCATAAGATGCTCCATACAAAATACACCCCATATAATGCTCCATATTAAAATATGCCCCATATAATGCTGCACAAAGGTTAATAATGGCCCCATAAGATGCTCTATAGAAACATTTGCCCCATACAATGCTGCATAAAGGTTGATGGCCCAATAAGATGCTCCACACATTATGGCCCCATGAGATGCTCCACACATTATGGCCCCATGAGATGCTCCATACATTATAGCCCCATGAGATGCTCCATACACTGTGGCCCCATACATTGTGGCCCCATAGGATTCACCACACATTTGCCCCATTTGCTGTTGCTGCGATAAAAAAAAAAATAAAAAAATCACATACTCACCTCTCTTCGCTCAGGCCCCCGGCACTTGCGATAGTCACCTTCCACGTTCCATCGCTGCGCGCTGCTCTGTCTTCCATCCTCCGTACTGACTCTTCAGGCAGTGGGTGGCACGCACACTAATCGCGTCATCGCGCCCTCTGACCTGAACAGTCACAGCCAGAGGACGGAAGACAGAGCATTGCGCAGCGATGGAACGTGGAAGGTGACTATCGCGCAATGCTCACCTCCTCCGATATACTCACCTGCTCCCGGCGCGGTCCCTGGCAGTGTCTCACTGTCAGATGGTCTCCGGGAGCCGGCGGCATCTTCCTGTGTTCAGCGGTCACATACCGCTCATTACAGTAATAAATATGCGTGCATATTCATTACTTTAATGAGCGGTACCACGTGACCGCTGAACACAGGAAGAGCTGCCCAGAGACCATCGGACATGCAGGGACTGCACCAGGAGCAGGTGAGTATGTGACAGCCACCGTTCCCCCTCACCCGCCGACCCCACGCCGACACTGACTCGAGTATAAGCCGAGAGGGTCACTTTCAGCCCAAAAAAGTGGGCTGAAAATCTCGGCTTATACTCGAGTATATACGGTATATTTTTTTAATGTCTTGGCGCTTTTATATAATAAAAACTTTTATAGAAAAAATAATTATTTTTGCATCGCTTTATTCTGAGGACTATAACTTTTATTTTTTCGCTGATGATGCTGTATGGCAGCTCGTTTTTTGCGGGACAAGATGACGTTTTCAGTGGCACCATGGTTATTTATATTCATATTTTTGATCGCGTGTTATTCCACTTTTTGTTCGGCGGTACGATAACCCATTACTTGCCAAATTAAAATTTTTACAAGTACGGATTTTCAGAAAAGGGTGTCCCAATATTCAATTAAAAATGACAGTGACATGATTTCTTATTTTGAAACCATTCATTTTACAACACAACACAAAAAAAATCGAATCTAATTATAAAATCTTAGTTGCTAGAAGCTAAAGATTAGGCGTCCCAAAAAAAGGACATTGGTAGATAATGGGATAATAATGCGTTGTTTTTTGCCTCTTTTTTTACGGTGTTCACTGAAGGGGTTAACTAGCGGGTCGGGTCGTTACGGACACGGCGATGCTAAATATGTGTACTTTTATTGTTTTTTTTTTGTTTTGTTTTTTAGATAAAGAAATGTATTTATGGAACAATATATATATATATATTTTTTTATTTAGGATTTTTTTTTTTTTTTACATATGTGAATATATATACCGTATATACTCGAGTATAAGCCGACCCGAGTATAAGCCGACCCCCCTAATTTTGCCACAAAAAACTGGGAAAACTTATTGACTCGAGTATAAGCCTAGGGTGGAAAATGCAACAGCTACCGGTGAATTTCAAAAATAAAAATAGATGCTCCATACTGTTCATTATGGCCCCATAGCTGTGCCATATAGTGCTCTGCACCATTATTGCCCCATAGCTGTGCCATACAGTGCTCTGCACCATTACTGCCCCATAGCTGTGCCATATAGTGCTCTGCACCATTACTGCCCCATAGCTGTGCCATATAGTGCTCTGCACCATTACTGCCCCATAGCTGTGCCATATAGTGCTCTGCACCATTACTGCCCCATAGCTGTGCCATATAGTGCTCTGCACCATTACTGCCCCATAGCTGTGCCATACAGTGCTCTGCACCATTACTGCTCCATAGCTGTGCCATATAGTGCTCTGCACCATTACTGCCCCATAGCTGTGCCATATAGTGCTCTGCACCATTACTGCCCCATAGCTCTGCCATATAGTGCTCTGCACCATTACTGCCCCATAGCTCTGCCATATAGTGCTCTGCACCGTCCATTATTGCCCCATAGCTGTACCATATAGTGCTCTGCACCATTACTGCCCCATAGCTGTGCCATACAGTGCTCTGCACCATTGCCCCATAGCTCTGCCATATAGTGCTCTGCACCGTCCATTATTGCCCCATAGCTGTGCTGCTGCTGCTGCTGGAATAAAAATAATAAAACACATACTCACCTGTCTTGCTTGCAGCTCCTCGGCGCCATCTTCCCGGCGTCTCCCTGCACTGACTGATCAGGCAGAGGGCGGCGCGCACACGATATGCGTCATCGCGCCCTCTGCCTGCAGTCAGTGAGGAGAGAGAGACGCCGGGAAGATGGAGACAGCGCCCGGCGTGTGGAACCAGGACAGGTGAATATGACATACTTACCTGCTCCCGGCGTCCCGCTCCTTCCCCCGGACAGCTGGTCTTCGGTGCCGCAGCCTCTTCCTCTGTCAGCGGTCACCGGCACCGCTTCATTAGAGAAATGAATAGGCGGCTCCGCCCCTATGGGAGGTGGAGCAGCCTATTCATTTCTCTAATGAGCGGTCCCACGTGACCGCTCAGGGGAAGAGGCTGCTGCACCCGGAGACCGTGGGACGGGCAGGGGGAGCGCCAGGAGCCCCGGAAGCAGGTAAGTATGCCTCAGCGCCCTCTCCCCCTCACCCGCCGACCCTGCCACAGACCGTGACTCGAGTATAAGCCGAGGGGGCACTTTCAGCCCAAAAATTTGGGCTGAAAATCTCGGCTTATACTCGAGTATATACGGTATATATTTTTTTTAACTTTACAACATTGCCCCAGGGGGGCATCATGTTATAGGGTCAGATCGCTGATCTGACACTTTGCAGTGCACTGTGTCAGATGAGCGATCTGACTTGCACTGCTGGAGGCTTGCAGGCGCCTGCTCTGAGCAGGCGCTTGCAAGCCACCTCCCTGCAGGTCCCAGAAGCAGCCCTGCGGCCATATTGGATCCGGGGCCTGCAGGGAGGAGGAGGTAGGAGACCCTCAGAGCAATGCGATCACATCGCGTTGCTCCGAGGGTCTCAGGGAAGCACGCAGGGAGCCCCCTCCCTGCACAATGCTTCCCTGTACCGCCGGAACACTGCGATCATCTTTGATCGCAGTGTGCCGGGGGTTAATGTGCCGGGGGCGGTCCGGGACCGCTCCTGGCACATAGTGCCGGATGTCAGCTGCGATAGCCGACATCCGGCCGCGATCGGCAGCGCTCCCCCTGTGAGAGCGGCCGATCCACTATGACGTACTATCCTGTCACTGGGAATTAAGTCTCAGGTCACCTCGACAGGATAGTACGTCATATGGGATTAAGGGGTTAAAGTAAATGATTTCTTAGAAATATCAGCCACAGGCCACTCTAGAAGCCTTGTCCCAAGAATCAGAATCATCCTGTACTTTATGGCAGTAGGGACAACAAATTTTTATATATTTTTTTTGTAATGAAATCTAGCCTTTTTTTTATGTCATCTAGATACATGATAGAACTCACAGCTTTCCACCATAAATCTGTATCCTGTGTGATGGAAATAAAGATTTTCCTGCAAGTTCTTCCTCTGAGGTAAAATCGTCATCAGAAGTGAGTTACACATTCTTCTGATTAAAATATGTAACTTTTTCAGGGCTGCAATTCTCAAAGTCAGTTGATGGAACTTAGAGAAAAACTTTTACTGAGAATATCTCAGAGCTTTCTTTAACAATTTGATATTTTTAACCAAACCGAAGGAGGAGACTAATTTGTTATCACGTTACCCATACAAGCCTGATAGGAAAGCTTTTTATGCAGGTAGTGGGAGGCGGGATAATGAGGTTTTGCTTATAGCACATTCTTTAGTTTGCGACTTAGAGGCCTATTTATTAACTAAACCTTTCACATTCAGGTCCATCTCAGCAATTCTAAAGCAGTATGACCTGGTCTTTAATCACTGCACACACACATGCCCGCTATCAGGCACATCCGCAGAAATACTGTTGGGGAGCCTGGAAGAGAAAAGTAGGGTGGAAGGAACACCTTACTGAACAGGCAGCTCAGGATAGAGACTTATGCCCCAACAGAATAAGACCCCTTAGGTGAAATGACAGTCCTTGCTCAGCCCTAAGTTTGAAAATAGAAACTCTCAAAATTAGATCAGAAGCTACTACAGGTCATACTATCCATGGGATGAAAATGAGAACGGAGGTGTGGAGATGTTAACTTTTTTTTCTCCTCTGGTTTCAGGTCGTGAAATGGATTGTGCTCACATTACTTTTGTCACTAGTGTTGGTAATTATAGACCTTAAAGATTTTGCTCACACCAAATCAATGTTTTTTTTTACCAGTTTCCTTGATCGGGTGCATGCCTTTTGCTTACATTGTTCTTCTGCTATTTATGGGACTGTCAGGGTAAGCTTCATCCTGAAACGCCAACTCCCAGCATGCATTGCACTTTGTGCACAGTGCATTGAAAGCTTCTCGATATTTCACCCAGCCCTACTAAACAAAAGGGCAAGCTCTTTTGAGTTGCCTACCTACATATTCACTAATGTCACCAGAGCAAGAGAAAAAAAAATGATATCACTTGTAACGTGGCCCAGACCAACATTTAAAAATGAGATCAATGTATGATTAATGTTAAGCAAAAGTTTACATGCTTTATCAGTTTGTTACAACAAAGTGGTCAGTCAAAACCTTAAATAATTAGGCCCTATTTTAATCAGTGTTCCAGTTTTATGTAAATAAAAACCAGCTCAAAATGTCACAATATTTGTGACTTTTTGTGGTTTTGGGTCAGTTTTGGCAGAGAATTAGGCAAAGCTTAGTTGGAGGGTGTTTGACCACGTCTGTCAAATTCATCATAATTTATGCCTGACCATTACGATAAGAATGCACTCTGGTTTCGGACTGGATTACATTTCTTGTGAAAGCACACATCATCTGAAAGATGTGCCAAATTCATTAAGCGGCACATGCCTCTTGATAAACAGTGCACTAGAATAAGGGTTGCCAAATTCATTAAGGCTGGAGCATAAAACACTATTGTATGAAACAGGGTATGGTATAAATAATCATGTAATGCAGATTTAATCCAGACAAAACATAATCTAATAGTCTTTTATTCTTTAAAAATTCCACTCATATACAAATATTTTTAAAAATCAGAACCCACTCTAAACAGGAATACATTTCAACAAAAAAGAAAAACTGAATAATATATTTGGTCAAACCTTTTCAAGATGTTCTGTAAAATAGCGACTCCTTAAATACAGTATATATTAATTACAGTAAGATATCTCGCTTTTTTCTGTACAATGAATCTACTCAGTAGTATAACAAGTTTACACATTCCTATGCATGAGATACAGTATATCTGAGAGAATGACAAACAACAGTGGGTGGCATCTTACCACTCTAATAGATTACTTAAGTGTGGAATCAGTCCCTTTTATACATTTTAAGGCAAAAAAAAAAAAAAAAGAAAAAACCCACACGAATGTGTAAGCATTATAAGCAACATTTTTTAAAAATACACTGCATAGGACAGCTACCTTACCTTTGCTCCTTGCGGGATCTACCAGGTTCCCACCAAGGAAGTATGCCACAAATGTACGGTATATGTTATTGTCACTTGTCATCAGATAAGAGGCGGAATTGTACTGCACTGTAAAGTACATGCACAGACTAAGGCTTTGGACACAACCTAAACTAGCATTTGGTTCAGCTGATAAAACGGCTACGTATGAAAATTGTAACCAAACTTTATGAAGGGAGAAACTACCAAGTTTTTAAAGTGGACATGATATTTATATTATACCACTGATTTAAATTAAAATAAAACAAACAATTGCTATTAGCACACAGAGTGCTGCATATATGAAATTCCTCACCATTGCATAGCACACATTCCTAGAAGTAAGCAGGAACAAGGAAACAAGCAAGATACGAAAAAAATTAAAATCGTAAAACTTGCCAAAAGAGAGTTTGCTTTCAATTTGCTAAAATCCAGAAGATGATTTTTACACTTTATACTGTTATTTTTCTTCTTAGATCAGAGCACACATGACAATCCCATTGACAGCTGTAATGATTTAGATTCAAGGTAAAAATTAAAGTTGTTTTTTTCTTAATATGTAAGAAGCACTGTACATTAATACAATAGATGATATTTGGAGGAGTGAGTATTTGCTGTAGAACAAACTTTTTTATAAGAATTAATTTCATCAAGTTGTAATTCTTGTAAAAGTCTGAATTCTAAAACCGCTTTGTGTAAATGGAGGGATCCAATATTTTTAGGTTGCCGTCATCTTTAAAGACCCTGTTAACCATATTATCTCTATTCACTAGTTTTTAGAAATCTCAGTTATTATATTTTCGAGTCATAATTAAAAACATATCATTAGTGTGCAGCGCAGCCCTGTATGAACCATCTATGAAAACTTGTATAGGATCTATAAAACCATGTTTTCATCAGAAGAGAAAACGACTAAATTAAAGCAGCCAGCCAATCGCCCCATACACCATTACTACTTACTTTCCACTCCTCACACGCAACTTACAGTGCAAAAATCTAGACAAAACTCAGAACATAGATTTCGTGTTGATATGGTGAAATGGATGAAGGACACCCCAGAGCCCTCTTAACAGAAACATACACAGTAAAGATGTGTGACTGCTTAAAACTTCACACAGTGAATGTCACAGCTTCTCAGTGTCATAGCTGAAGGAAATCGGTTAATCTATAGATCAGAAGTTGACAAACTGATTACAGCAGATATTTTTGGCAACAGCAGAATAGCATAAGCTAAACATGAATGTAGTCTTTGAACTGCCATTATACAAGCTGACTACAGAGTACAGTGAGCAGGAACTCAGGAACTGTATCCTTCCACATGATGACACCCTGTTGGTGCATGTTGTAGCCTTTCGTGCAGTTACATCATTTCATCAGCACCAACAGGGACCAATGACGTCTTCACATTACATAAGAGAGCCAATACATCCTGATTTTCCAATATTCTGCATTGCCAACATGATTTATTTTTATCCCCAAGCCACAATTAAGAGGTCCAGTTATTGCACCAATATGTACATAAAATAAGCGGAAAATATATTTTTTTTTTTGTGCTAAAATCTTTCCCCCACGTGGTTGTGGTGAGTGAAAACTTGCAAGCCCTTTCTCAGTTGAAGTCTTGCAGAAATATGGGATACTTCAGTTTGGAATTGTGGTGAGGAAAGACTTCATTTAGAAATATTGTTGTCCGAGTGTTGTAGATATTGTTTCCTCCTACAAGAGCAAAATGATAAAAATATATCAATATTTAGAAACCATTATAGTTAAAAAGTAATTCCATATAATGGGTGATTCATTTTTTTTAAATTTTGCATTTTAGGACAATTTTTAAACTAACTACCAGTTTGGTCAAGATTAAAAAAAAAAAAAAAGCTAAAAAATGTGAATGCTATATGAGTCTTTGCAGTATTAACAAGGTCATTCGCTAAAAAAAGTTAAGGCAATTGTACTCAACAGTGCCAATAAAAGTACACAAGATACAGTGCAAGTATTGGCCAAATCCAAGGACTTGAATATATTCCAAAGGATTATTATTTTGGCATACAAGTCTATGGAAGCATGGTGTCAATAAAACCAAACTTGGAGATTTTCAGAAGTAATGGATGCTCTACAGTAGAAAACTAACAAAATAAAGCTGTAAAGGTAACAGCTCACCTTAAAAAAATATAATAATAGCGTACTTACAAACTAGAATTTGAATGCTAGAGATTTTAACCCCTTAGGGACAGAGACAATTTTGACTAATGACCAGGCCAAATATTTGAAATCTGACCACTGTCATTTTATGTGGTTATAACCAACACTTCAAGGGATACCACCGATTCGGAGACTGTTTTCTCGTGACATATTGTACTTCATAATACTTGTAACATGTCTTCGATATGACTTGCGTTTCTTTGTGAAAATATCGGAAATTTGGAGAAAATTTCAGAAATGTTGCAATTTCACATTTTTAATTCTTATGCCTGTAAATCAGAACGTTATGTCACACAAATAGTTAATAAATAACATTTCCCACATGTCTACTTTACATCTGCATCATTAAGGCTATGTGCACACGTAAGAAAAGAGGTGCAGAATTTTCTGCACAAAATCTGCATCTCCTGGCAGAATCCGCAGCTGCATTTTTTATGCCTTTTAGTGCAGATTTTATTTCTATAATGGAGTGGTGCAGAAATGCTGCAGAACTGCACAAAAGAAGTGACATGCACTTCTTTGAAATCTGCAGCGTTTCTGCACCATGTGCACAGCTTTTTTTTTCACATTGATTTACATTGTACTGTAAAGCTGTGTGCACACGTTGCTGATTTTTCGCGTTTTTTCCCGATAAAAACGCTATAAAACCGCAAAAAAACAGCATACAATATGCATCCCATCATTTAGAATGAATTCCGCATGTTTTGTGCACATGATGCGTTTTCTTTCCGCGAAAAAAACGCATCGCGGTAAAAAACGCAGCATGTTCATTATTTTTGCGGTTTTTTTGCGGATTTCCCACTATAAAATGCACTGGGAAATGTCCGGAAAAAAACGCATCAAAAACGCATCAAAAACACGGCAAAAACGCATACAGATTTCTTGCAGAAAATTTCAGGTTTCTCTCAGGAATTTTCTGCAAGAATTCCTGAACGTCTGCACATAGCCTAAATCACAGTGCAGATCTGCAGCGTTTCTGCTGCAAAAAAATCTGCTGCAGATCTGCACCAATTCTGCACTAAATCTGCATCGTGTGCACATACCCTTAAGGCTATGTGCACACGTCAGGATTTCTGGCAGAAATTTTCCTTACAAAAAACAGACATTTCTGCCAGAAATCTGCATGCGTTTTTACCGCGCTTTTACTGCGTTTATGTGTTTTTTTCCCAATGCATTGAATAGCAGGAAAACCGCTAAAAAACCGCAAAATTAATTAGCATGCTGCTTTTTTTTACCACGATGCGTTTTTTTCGCGGAATAAAACACACCATGTGCACAAAACATGCAGAATGCATTCTAAATGATAGGATGCACAACGTATGCATTTTTAATGAGTTTTTATAGCGTTTTTATCGCGAAAAAAACGCGAAAAAACCTGAACGTGTGCACATACCCTTAACCTTTTTTTAATTAGGAAGTTAGAAGATTTAAAAGTAGATCATCAATTTCTCATTTTTCCAACAAAATTAGCAAAATAATTTTCTTTTAGGGACCACATCTCATTTGAAGTGACTTTGGGGGGCCTATATGACAGAAAATACCCAAAACTGACATCATTGTAAAAACTGCACTCCTCAAAGTACTCAAAATCACATTCAAGAAGTTTATTAACTATTCACGTGCTTCACAGGAACTAAAGCAATGTGGAAGGAAAAAAGTTTTATTTTCTCAAGAGTAACATGAAAAAATGGATCCTTAAATTTGTTGTGCAATTTCTCCTGAGTATGTAGATACCATAGGTATGTGGATACCTGAGCAGCACGGTGGCTCAGTGGATAGCACAGCAGCCTTGCAGCGCTGGAGTTCTGGGTTCTAATCCCACCTTGGACAACATCTGCAAGGAGTTTGTATGTTCTCCCCGTGTTTGCATGGGTTTCCTCTGGGTACTCCGGTTTCCTCCCACATTCCAAAGACATACTCATAAGGAATTTAGATTGCGAGCCCTATTGGCCACTGTTTGGGTGCATGGCAGATCTCAGAAGTGAAGAGGAGCACTGTTTGACTTTTTGAACACAAAAATGACTGGAATCGAGAACGGACGCAATGATGCATTTGGAGAGCCCCTGATGTGCCTAAATAGGGGAAACCCCCACAAGTGACATCATTTTGGAAACTAGACCCCTTAAGTAATATATGTATATGTGTGGTGAGCACCTTAAGGGTATGTGCACACGTTGCGGATTCCATTTCGTATTTTTCCGCAAAGATTCTGCATAATCCGAGGGGAAAATGACCTGCGTTTTACCTGCTAATTTCCTGCGGGATTTTTGCAGGTTTTGTGTGGATTTCGCCTGTGTTTTTATAACTGCGGATTCCCATAATGGAATAGGTGTAAAACGCTGCGGAATTCGCACAAAGAATTGACATGCTGCGGAAAATAAACTACTGCGCTTCTGCGTAGAATTTTCTGTGGATTTGGTTTTTCAAAGGTTAACATGGTACTGTACACCGCATGGAAAACTGCTGCGGATCCGCAGGGCCAAATCTGCTGCGGGTCTGCAGCCAAATCCGCAACGTGTGCACATACCCTTAACCTTCAGACGCTTAGAAAATTTTACTTTAGCTCCAAATTTGATATTTTCACACTGGTATCAGGAGAAATTTGCAAAAACAAATTTTGGGGTCCATTTTCTCCTGAGTACGCAGAAACTCCATATGTGGAGAAAATTACTGTTTGGGCTCACAGCAAGACTAGGAAGGAGTCACATTTTGGAATACAGACTTTGATGGAATGGTCTGCAGGCATCATGCCTCAATTGGACAGCGCCTGGTGTGCCTAAACAGTGAACCCCCCGAAAGTTACCCTGTTTTGAAAACTACACTCCTCAAGGATTTTATCCAGGGGCATAGTGAGCATTTTGAACCCACAGGTATGACACCATTTGATAACATTAGGTTATCATATTTTTCACTAAAATGTTGTTTTTGCCCCAAATTTGTAATTTTCACCATGGATAATAGGAAAAAAAGACCACATAATTTGTTGTGCAATTTGTCCCTAACGCAACTATACCCCATATGTGGTCAAAAATTTCTGCTTGGGCACATGGCAGTGCTAGGAAAGGAAAGAGCACTATTTGCCAGGATAGATTGTGAATGCCATGTCGCATTTGAAGAGCCCCTGGTGTAAGGAGTATTTTGAACTCATGGGTGCCTCAAAGAATTTTAAAACATTGAGATGTTGAGTATAAGCTGAGCTTTTTAAAATGTCATTTCGAGTATATATGGTATGTTATCTTTGTTAATATTTAAATTTGTATGTCAATAAGAAACATTTAAGTGTGAAACTTAAAAGCACACCCCAAATTATGATGTTTTCCCCACCATGCTTCACAGTTGGGACAGCGTTCTAGGGGTTGTACTCATCCTTCTTCCTCCAAACCACAGCCAGTGGAGTGGATACCAAAAAGTTGTATGTTTTTCTCAGCTGACCACATGACCTCTCCCATGCCACCTCTCAATTATCCTGATGGTCATTGTTGAACTTCAAATGGGCCTGGACATGTGCTGGCATGAGCAGGAGGACCTTGCAAGCTCTTGACGGCATAGTGTGTTATTAATGGTAATGTTTGAGACTGTGATTCTCACTTGTTGGTATGTGATCAAATACTTATTTCATGCAATAAAATGAAATTTAAGTATTTAAAAATCATACAATGTGAATTTGTTTATTTTTTACTAGATGGCAGCCCGATTCTAAAGAATCGGGAGTCTAGAATCCATATATACTTTATTTATTCAAATGTAAGAATAATACAATTAAATAATAGTAAGAAAGAACAAAAAATGGCTGCACTCACCAGCTCTTGACAATTCTTGACAGTACGGCACATTTCTGATTGGTCGCTCGCGGCAGGCGGCAACCAATCAGAAAAGTGGCGCGCACCACGAAGGCATATATCTTTGTCCACCCTGAGCGGGTGTAGGACGCTGGTGACGTCACTTATCTCCGGACATTATCTCCGGACAAAGCCACGGAAGTTGGCACAAATTGCCGGAAGTAGTATTCTAGGCAATTATATATTAGATTTTTATGTTATCAGTGTTTACCTTTGAACGTTTATATTGTATTGTCCTGTCACCAGCCATGTGTACGATTATCGGCCGAAAGCCTCTCTGGAACCAATAATCACCCCATGTAAAGGTATCTTTATAAGTTAAAGATTCAGAATACTATGACTTTTATCATATCCTGAACAGTCAAGTTTTTTATGAACCGTTAAGGTTTTCTGGTTGAAGTAAAAAAAACTGAGTGTTTACAGTTTGAAACCATAAAATGTTGAAAAATTATGTCATTCTTGAGTATATCACTCAATGGTGCTCATAAACGTGTCAAATTTGATCTATAATATACTTTAATATACGTTACTTTAATCTTTAATATACTTAAGAACAGGGCCCCAGACATCACACAGGGGGTCTGAAACACCACACAGGGGGTCTGAAACACCGCACAGTGGTCCAAAATATCGCTGTGCTCTGCCTGGGGCCCCATATGCTGCCTGGGGCCCCTGTGCTCTGCCTGGGGCCTCATATGCTGCCTGGGGCCCCTGTGCTCTGCCTGGGGCCCCTGTGCTCTGCCTGGGGCCACTGTGCTCTGCCTGGGGCCCCATATGCTGCCTGGGACCCCTGTGCTCTGCCTGGGGCCCCATATGCTGCCTGGGGCCCCTGTGCTCTGCCTGGGGCCCCATAGGCTGCCTGGGGCCCCTGTGCTCTACATGGGACCACTGTGCTCTGCCTGGGGCCCCATATGCTGCCTGGGGCCCCTGTGCTCTGCCTGGGGCCCCTGTGCTCTGCCTGGGGCCCCATGTTCTGCCTGGGGCCCCATAGGCTGCCTGGGGCCCCTGTGCTCTGCCTGGGACCACTGTGCTCTGCCTGGGGCCCCATATGCTGCCTGGGGCCCCTGTGCTCTGCCTGGGGCCACTGTGCTCTGCCTGGGGCCCCATATGCTGCCTGGGGCCCCTGTGCTCTGCCTGGGGCCCCATATGCTGCCTGGGGCCCCTGTGCTCTGCCTGGGGCCCCATGTTCTGCCTGGGGCCCCTGTGCTCTGCCTGGGACCCCATAAACTGCCTGGGGCCCCTGTGCTCTGCCTGGGACCACTGTGCTCTGCCTGGGGCCCCATATGCTGCCTGGGGCCCCTGTGCTCTGCCTGGGGCCACTGTGCTCTGCCTGGGGCCCCATATGCTGCCTGGGGCCACTGTGCTCTGCCTGGGGCCCCATGCTCTGCCTGGGGCCCCATATGCTGCCTGGGGCCCCTGTGCTCTGCCTGGGGCCCCATATGCTGCCTGGGGCCCCTGTGCTCTGCCTGGGGCCCCATATGCTGCCTGGGGCCCCTGTGCTCTGCCTGGGGCCCCTGTGCTCTGCCTGGGGCCCCATGTTCTGCCTGGGGCCACTGTGCTCTGCCTGGGGCCACTGTGCTCTGCCTGGGGCCCCATATGCTGCCTGGGGCCCCTGTGCTCTGCCTGGGTGTAGGACACTGGTGACGTCACTTATCTCCGGACATTAGCTCCGGACATTAGCTCCGGACATTAGCTCCGGATATTAGCTCTGGACAAAGCCACGGAAGTTGGCACAAATTGCAGGAAGTCGTATTCTAGGCAATTATATATTAGATTCTGTCTCTCACAGTTGAAGTGTACCAATGATAAAAATTGCAGAACTCTCCATTCCTTGTAGGTGGTTTCCCCACTGTATATTCACATGTGCCATGTACAGATTTTGAACTCACTTCACCTATGTGACGTCAGCGCGAGCGTGGTGGGAAATTTTCCCACAGCGCTCGTGCCGACGTCAAAGGTAAAGGGAGTTCATTGGTTGTGAACTCACAGAACCTGACGACACCGCGAGCAGGAGAACTTGCATCATGCAACCATGCAGCCTGCCATCTAAATGTAGCAGAGCTAGACAAGTCATGGGACAAATGGATTATCATCATCTCTGCAGAAAGGTGAGGAATATATATATATATATATATATATATATATATATATATTTTAACTCTTTTGCAGACAACAATAGCGTCGGTGGAATGGGCGAGGTTGTAATTATTATTTAATTAAAATTTATTAAAGGAGTCTGTCATTCTTTCAATTAAATGACTTTTTTCTGTGTGTGTGTGTGTGTGTGTGTGTGTGTGTGTGTGTGTGTGTGTGTGTGTGTGTGTGTGTGTGTGTGTGTGTCTTAATACGATATGACTATGGGGCTAGTATTGGAGGCGTCTTATTGAAGCCTCTCCATTACTAACCTCAGGGTTTGATGTCACCTGAAAATACAAAGGTGACAACAACCCCCCCAAACATCACCTCACTTGCCACCGCTACAGGGCAAGTGGGATGAGCGAGGCAAAGTGCTAGAATTGGCACATCTTATGTTTTTAGCCAGGGGGGCAATATCCATGGCCACTTCATTGGCTATTAATATCAGCCTGCCGCTGTCTACATAGCCTTTGCTGGTTATTAATTATAGGGGTACTATACGTCATTTTTTTGGGGGGTCCCTTATTTTAATAGCCAGTAAAGGCTGCACACACAGTTGTGAGCTGAAATTTATAGCCTGGCAAGGGGGTAATACCCATGGAGCTTCCCAGGCTATTAACATCAGCCCCCTGCTTCCCTTTGTAAGCTACAGACACTGTACTAAATGTATATGTCGCTGATATGTATATATATATATATATATATATACACACACACACACACACTGTATATATATCTGCCTACCCTATGTGTATATGACTATTTTATCTATTCTAACTGGTCACTCTGATTTTACTGTACACGGCACCTGAATTGCCGTTTATTTATTTATATACTGTATTTTTCGGATTATAAGATGCAGTTTTTCCCCCCAAATTAGGGGGAAAATGGGGGTTGCGTCTTATAATGCGGATACACCTTACCGGCCGCAGGTTGGGATGAGGGGGTGTTCGGATCTGTGGTGCAGCGCTTGTGAAAGCCCAGAGGCCCCTCAGTTACATGGTTTCCTATGCAGTGGACTGGACTCCGGGAAAACGGCTGCCGAGATCTCATCTCCCGAGATCTTGGTGCTGAGAACTCCATCTGCGCATGCGCCACCCCCAGTTGGCAGCCATTTTCCCAGAGTCCAGTGCACTGCATAGGAAACCATGTAACTGCGGGGGGCTCTGGCCTTTCACAAGATGTCTTCAGAGCTCCCGCAGCACCGAACACCTGCAGCACCGAACAGCAGCGCGCCGCACATCCGGACACCCCCTCATCCCAGCTTGCGGCCTGCAGCAACGCTCCACTCTTGCCTCCTCCAGCGGCGACCCTGGTACCCCATTTCACCGCAGTCCCCCCCCCCCCCCCCCCCGGTAAGCAATAAAATGCATGGATTATAAGAAGCACAACAATTTTATTAAAAAAGTTTTTTCCCTATTTTTCTCCTCCTGGGGTGCGTGTGTTTTGAAGAATGTTTCCTTTGAAAATGATGTGTAAATGGCTTAGAGAGTTGCTCTATGTAAAAGCTCATGTTAAAATCGCATTGCAATCGGATAGCAATCACACTGCATTCGGATGTAAATCTGATGGTAGGTGTGAAAAATCAGAAAATCAGATTGTACTCGCATGACACTTGCATTACACTTGTGCAACTCTTGGCAGGGAGACTTGGACCAATTTTTCATATGTTTAGTGTGACTCCAGCCTAAATTGATTTAACTGATACACCACAGAAAAAAACATCAAAACATTGAAAATGAGTATATCCTAATCATACCTAAAAGCTTGCAGACACAGTACACAAAGAAATAACAGTGATAATTTGCTTTGTGCTTCACTTACAGGTCACCTAGACCACCATGGCAAATGCAAGAGGCCAAACAGCGCAGCTTTCCTTTAGTAGTGTATACATTCTGCTAGTTTATTTAAGGCTGTACTGGCATCTACTGCCATTTTAGGATAAGCGAATATAGAGACTGACCATATACATAATTTCTGCTGTGTATTCCATCCACAAGAGGCAATGTAAAACACATTGAAAGGTATGACTAATTTAAGTTTAAAAACTAAAGTATACAATTATGACAAGGTGGGAGTAGGAAAATTAATAGTAAACATTATCTTTCAATGGAAATGCTGGTCATCAAATAGACATACTTGGAAATTGTTAAATGGGAGATGGAGACTTCCAATAATAGACCTGTGTTTGGGGGTATGACCCTCCCTTATAAACAGAGCCTCAAAAAAATGAGGGGAAAATTCAAGCATCACAGTATAACCTCAAATCAATTAAAGGACAACCTCTTCACAATCTAAAGGCTTCCCCCACCTTGTTAAAACAAAAACATCTAGACTCACCTCTCGTGCTGGCACAGTTCTAATGTCAGGGTCCTGGAACTCACGTGAGGTTGTCGCAAGAGCCCTGCATCCAATCAATGCTGTGTCACTGTCCCCGCCTTTGGACGTATAATAAAGAAAGGGGAAGTGATTGGTCACTCTCCGCTCTCACTTGCTTTTAATTTCTTATACGTCCGAAGCTAGGGATGCCAGCACTGATTGGGTGCAGGGCTCTCATGACATAACCTCATGTGAGCTCCAGTGGTGTTGCACTCGCATTCCTGGAACTGCACCACTACAGGAGGTGTTTTTATTTTAATGGGGGCAAAATTTAGATTGAGAAGGACAAACGAGAATAGCATTGCAAAACCCTTACAAAATGAACTTGATACTGGTGTGTATATTTCTGAACAAACTTTAGAAATTGAATTAATGAGGCAGGCATGAAGCCCAACATCGTGTAGTGGGACCTCTGCTCACAGCCCAGCATCATATAGGTTAATTGGCATTCATCACGGTGAAACCACCCACAGCCAAGATAATCTGGGGGAGGGCGTGAGACTGAGTCCTAACTCCTAACTCAGTGATGCAAGGTCAACTTCCAAAGTCCGGACGTTGACGCGACATCACCGGATGTAAGCAGCTGCAACCGGGGGTCACATGATCGGGACGGAGCAAGCAACGATAGCGCTGCTCAGAGTCAAATAAGGTCAACATAAGGTATTTGCAAAAAAAAAAAAAAAAAGACAGACTAATTTGACAGGTTTAAATCGATGTACACAATATGCATTGTAGTGGACCACCTCTTTAAACTTGTGCAGTGACCCTGGGTTCTTCCTAGTGCAGAACTATGCCCAGACTCATGTGGCCAGAGTGTTAAGGCAGTTTGTGGATGATGAAGGCATTTATGCCATTGACGGGCCCTCACATTCACCATACCTAAATCCAGATGAAAACTTTGGGGATATTATGCATTTGTGGTACTGCTTAGCAGCATCGGATGCACTGACCGTCAAAAGCTCACTGATGCCCTAATGCAGGGTTAGGAAGAGATACCCCTGGGCACCATACACTGCCTCATAAGGAGCATGCTCAGAAATTGTCAGACTGCATATACGCAAATGGTGGCCAAATACACTACCAAGTCGCATTATGAGTTGTTGTGATGAAATGTACTCAAAAGTTAAAAACATGTTGATTTAATTTACCGTAACTTTGATTTTCAAATTGAATTGGCATCCAGCCCTCGGGTTTTCTCAAAGTTTTGGTTTTCATTGACCATTTATACATTATTTCGTTCTCACTTACTTACAATAATATATCAGTAAAGACTTTCAACATGAATCTTTTGTTCAGCAAGAACTGATGTGTGGTTTAAGTGACCCCTTAATTTTTTATATTTACAATTACTATGTGATTCATACCATTATGAAATCAATTGTTCCCCCAGCATAAAATTATTATTTTTATTTATATAACACCATTGATTCCATGGTGCTGTATGTGAGAAGTGGTTACATACAAAATATAGATATCACTTACAGTTAAACTAAATGATAGACTGGTACAGAGGAAAGAGGACCCTGCCATTGTGGACTTACAATCTACAGCATGGTGGGGAAGGAGATAGTAGAGTGGGGGGATTGAAGTAGTTCCGGAGGTGTTGAGGTGGCAGTGGGGTCAAGAAAGCTTACAGCCTGTAATGAAGAGATGGGTTGTCAGGTTCTCTCTGGATTCTGAAAAATGAGAATGTGGTGGATAATCAGATGTGTTGGGGCACAGAGAATCGGGGATATTTTGGAGGAGTCTTGGAGGCGATTGGGTGAGAAACAATCCTGTTTCCATTTCAAGCTTCGTCCATCTGCGACCGGTGTCCTGCAGCAGCTGATATACAGGTGCTTCTCACAAAATTAGATCATCAAAAAGTTTTGTTTTTTCAGTTCTTCAATACAAAAAGTGAAACTCATAATATAGAGTCATTAGAACAGAGTGATCCATTTCAAGTGTTAAATTTCTGTTCATGTTGATTATGGCTTACAGCCAATGAAAACCCAAAAGTCATTAACTCAGTAAATTAGAATAATTAACAAAAAAAAACCTGCAAAGGCTTCCTACGCATTTAAAAAGGTCCCTTAGTTGGTTTCAGTAGGATCCACAATCATGGGGGAAGACTGCTGACTTGACAGATGTCGAGAAGGCAGTCAGTGACACACTCCACAAGGAGGGTAAGCCACAAAAGGTCATTGCTAAACCTGGCTGTTCACAGAGTGCTGTATCCAAGCATATTAATGAAAAGCTGAGTGGAAGGAAAAAGTGTTGTAGAAAAATGTTGACAAGCAACCGAAATAATCGCAGTCTTGAAAGGCTTGTCAAGAAAGGGCCATTCAAAAATTGGGAGATTCACAAGGAGTGGACTGCTGCTAGAGTCATTGCTTCAAGACCACCACACACAGACGTATCCAGTACAAGGGCTACAAGTGTCGCATTCCTTGTGTCAAGCTACTCATGGCCTATAGACAACGCCAGAAGCGTCTTACCTGGGCCAAGGAGAAAAATAACTCGACTGTTGCTCAGTGGTCCAAGGTGGTGTTTTCAGATGAAAAGTAAATTTTTGCATTTCATTTGGAAATCAAGGTACCAGAGTCTGCAGGAAGAAAGGAGAGGCACACAATCCAAGTTGCTTGAGGTCTAGTGTGAAGTTCTCACAACAAGTTATGGTTTGGGGAGCCATGCCATCTGCTTGTGTAGGTTCACTGTATTTTATCAAGACCAAAGTCAGGGCATCCCTCTACCAGGAAATTTTAGACCACTTCATGCTTCCATCTGTCTACATGCTTTTTGGAGAGAAATGTAATTCTCCGGCAGGACTTGGCACCAGGGCACACTGCCAAAAGTACCAATACCTGGTTCAAAAACAACAGTATCACTTTGCTAGATTGGCCAGCAAACTCGCCTGATCTTAACCCCATTGAGAATCTATGGGATATTGTCAAAAGGAAGATGACAGACACCAGACCCAACAATGCAGATGAGCTGAAGGCTGCTATCAAAGCAACCTGGGTTTCCATAACAACTCAGTAGTGCCACAGGCTGATCACCTCCATGCCATGCCCCATTAATGCAGCAATTGATGCAAAAGGAGCCCCAAACAAGTAGCGAGTGCATTTACTGAACATACATTTCAGTAGGCCAACATTTCGGATTTTAAAATCATTTTTTCAAGCTGGTGTTATAAAGTTATTCTAATCTACTGAGATAATTACTTTCGGGTTTTCATTGGCTGTAAGCCATAATCATCAACATTAACAGAAATAAACACCTGAAATAGATCACTCTGTTTACAAGGACTATAAAATAAATTAACTTTTTGATGATATTCTAATTTTGTGAGAAGCACCTGTATATGTGTATCATACGTTGCTTCAGTGCAGCCTCACCAGGTGAGTGGATTTAATTTTCTTAAGCCTCATTATTATCGCTAAGACCCTATTTGCACTTTTTTGTTTCCCAGTTTCCTTATCATCTTTTTGTATATTGGCAGATTGAAGCTCACTGCAAAAATTTTCAGTGGCATTGAGGTCAGGACTCATTGCTGGCCATTTTAAAACAGTCCATTTTTTTCTTTTTCAACCATTCCTGCATACTTTTGGATGTGTGTTTTTTGGTCAATGTCTTGCTGTAGGACTCAATCTTCGACTCAAACCAAGTTTTCTTACACTGGGTAGGACATTTCCCTCTAAAATCTCTTGATAATTCTCTGATGTCACGTCTCCTGTGATGCGGTCAAGGCCTCCGGTACTAGATGCAGCAAAGCAACCCCACAGCATTGCATCTAACTCTCTCTTCGACAACCTACAATCTGGCATCCGTCCCCACCATTCCACTGAGACTGCCCTGGCCAAAATTACTAACGACTTACTTACAGCCAAAGCTAACAGACAATTCTCTATACTCCTCCTTCTAGACCTGTCGTCTGCCTTCGACACAGTTGACCACTGCCTCATACTACAGATCCTCTCTTCCTTTGGAGTCAAAGACCTTGCCCTATCTTGTATCTCTTCATACCTTACCAACCGCACATTTAGCGTTTCCTACTCCCATACTACCTCTTCATCTCGCCCACTCTCTGTTGGTGTCCCTTAAGGCTCTGTCCTTGGGCCCTTACTCTTCCCAATCTATACACTCTGCCTGGGACAACTCATAAGGTCCTATAGCTTCCGGTACCATCTATATGCTGATGACACTCAGATCTATCTCTCTGGCCCAGATGTCACTTCTCTTCTCTCCAGAATCCCAGAGTGAATATCAATCAGATCCTCCTTCTCCTCTTGCTTCCTCAAGCTCATTGTGGACAAATCTGGACTAATTATCTTTCCTCCATCTTGCATATCTTCCCTACCTGACTTATCTACCAAAATAAATGAGATCACACTTTCCCCTGTCCTCAAAATCCACTGCCTCGGTGTAACCCTTGACTCTGCCCTGTCCTTCAAACCGCACATCCAAGCTCTGGCCACCTCCTGTCGCCTCCAGCTCAAAAATATTTCCAGAATCCGTCCTTTCCTCAACCCTCACTTTACCAAAATGCTTAATCATCTCCCGCCTTGACTACTGCAACATCCTCCTCTGTGGCCTACCTTCTAACACTCTCGCACCCCTCCAGTCCGTCCTCAACTCTGCTGCCCGACTAATTAATCTCTCTCCTCGCTACACTTCTGCTTCCCCTCTTTGCAAATGCCTTCACTGGCTCCCAATTTCCCAGCGTATCCAGTTTAAACTACTAACACTGACCTACAAAGCCATCCATAACCTTTCTCCTCCGTATATTTCCGAACTAATCTCTCTACATCTTCCCTCATGTAATCTCCGGTCCTCCCAAGACCTCCTTCTCTCATCCATGTTTATTCGATCCTCACCCAATCGCTTCCAAAACTTCTTCCGAATATCCCCCATGCTCAGGAATTCTGTGCCCCAACATATCCGGTTATCCACCACATGTGGATCCTTCAAAAGAAACCTGAAAACCCACCTCTTCAAAGAAGCTTACAGCCTGTAATGACCACCTGGCCACCTCAACACCATCGGAGCTACTGCAACCCTCTACCTACTGTCTCCTTCCCCATAATCCTGTAGAATGTAAGCCCGCAAGGGCTGGGTCCTCTTCCCTCTGTACCAGTCTGTCATTGTTAGTTTTGTTTACTGTAAATGATATTTGTATTTTGATGTAACCCCTTCTCATGTACAGCACCATGGAATTAATGGTGCTATATAAATAAATAATAATAATAATAAATAATTATGGATCCTCCACAATGCTTAACTGTTGATAGGGTGTTCTTTTCCTTATAAGGTTATTGCGCCATCTGTAAACTGCTGCTTTGCATTGCTAAAAAGCTCTATTTTTGGTTCATCTGTCCACAGAACATTTTCCCAGAAGGATTGTGGTTTGTCAAGGTACTCTTTGGCAAAGATTAGTTGTTCCTTTTTAATGTCTTTTCTTCAGCAATGGTTACTTCCTTGGCATTCGCTTATAAAGCTCTGCTTGGTTTTGTATGTGGCATATGGTACTTGTTGAAATCATAACCCCATACTGTTCCAGGTTGGCCTTCAGGTCTTTGGATATTGGACGTGGTGTTTTTTCCACCATTTGCACCAACCTTCTAAGACATCTCTTGTAAATTTTCCTCTTTCCCACAAGTCCAGGGAGTTTCTTGACAGTAACTCGCGAACTCTATACACAAAAAACTTTTTCAATTGATTTGTTTTTTTCAGGAAATATTCCACATTATGTACTTAAACTTCATGGGTGCCAATAACTATGAGCATGACTGTAGGAGGGAACTTTGAAAGAGAGAAGGTTGTACCTCTCTGGAAGGGGAAGTTTATCTTCTAGAGCTATATGATTTAACAGGTGATCAGTATTACCATACCCGGTTCTTCTTGAATCTCTCTCAAGACCCTCAGGAGCAATGGAAAAGGCATATAGGAGATTCTTGCTCCAATTCTGGGCAAGGCGTCCACTCCATTTGGGTTGTCCTACGGGTTCAAGAAAAAAAACTTGCTACCTTTGCATTCTTCCAGGTTTTAAATAAACAGGTCTACTTGAGGGATACTCCAACATCGGGTTAACTGCTGAAACAAATCCCTGTTTAGTTCCCATTCTGAGGATCAAACTGTTTCTCTGCTACTCTGTTCTGTGAGCCTTTCAGGTGAACTGCCGAAATAGAAAAGACAGTCCCCTCTGCCCACTGGAAAATTTGTAAGGCTAGAATCTGCAGAAGATGACATCTCGGGCTCCATTGATGACCAATAAAGGAGACTGCTGTGACATTGTACAATAAGAGTTTGACATGCTGGCCTCTGAGATGGTCCTGGCACCTCTGAGTGTCTCCCATACTGCCCGCAGTTTTCTGTAGTTTGAGGACCTCATACGGACTTCTGGAGACCAAGTCACCTATAGGTATTTTCCTTCTTCCTCGGCACCCCAACCTTGCTGACTTGCATTGGTAGTGACTGATGCATGGGGAAAGGATCCAAGTACCCTCCGCTATAGAATTTTCGGAGACATCCACCACGTCAACGATTTATTCACCTATACCGATATGACTATCTTCTTGTCCAGTCCTGATGGTCGCCTGTCCCAGGTGGCCAATATCGCTTTTTGCAGAATTCTCGAGTGGGTCTGACTTCATCGTACATTTGGAATATATGGTGTCAATCCCAATTCTCTCATTGCAATCAGATGAGTTTTTTCCCCTGGAAGGACCGCACTCTGTTAATGACCTCTTTCTGTTTTATTGAGGGCAGAAAGGATGTTCTGAGGTGGAAGCTGAGAACTCCCAGAAACACCTTTTGTGTTCCTGGCTCTAAATTGTATTTTCCCCAAATGATGAACCAACCCAACCTCTGCAAGGTGAGGATATTCCTTGAGAGATGGCGTTTGAGTTGTTGTGCTGAATCAGCCACTAACAGATCGTCCAGGTATGGGATGATGATTATCCCTTCCTTTGTGAATATCAGTGGATAGGCTGAAGGGAAGGTACTGAAATTGAAAATTATGACTTTCTCCCTGAGGTTTTAGTGCAAACCTCTTGGAACTGCTGAAAAGAAGGATGGATGGCCACATGATAATATGCATCCTTTAAATTGAAGGTGCACATTACCGAATCCTTTCCTAATAGAGGAATTGTTGATCTTCTTGTCTCCATTATGAACTTTCTGTATCTGACGCACTTATTTAAGGGTTTTAAGTTTATAACTGTACAATAACCCCACACCCCTCAATGGGTTTTTTTAATAGAAAAAGAGACTGGAGTAGTGTCCCTCGCATACCTCTGACTGAAGAAAAGGAATACCCACCCCAGATGCTACCAGATTCCTGATATCTTTTTCGAGTCTCTGTAGAGAGTTGAATAAATTCTATAGTATAGCCTTTCACTACAACCTGATGAATCCACTTGTTTTTTGTGATGATTTGCCACCCTCCTTGAAGCCCCTTAACTCCTCTGACGTCAAGGTCTCCCTGTGCTTGGACCTGAACTGAAAGTGGTAAGTTAATCCTTTCCTCCATTTGGGTAACTCCATCTGCATGATTTACCTTTCCCTTCAAACTCATGTCTCTGGTACGGACGGGGACCTACAAAAGGAAGGGAATCTCCTTGGCCTTTCCTCTGGAAGCCCCTTTTTGTTGTCAGAGGTCCTTTCTAGGATTTCATCAAATACGGTCCTAGCACCTGTAATACTGAAAAGAGAATTGAGCATAGCTTGCTTTTAGAATGGTGATCTCCTGGAATAGTTTTTTTTAACAAGACTGTCCACCTAGCAGAACTGGAAAGAACATTGCTTCTGGCAACAAATCTCACTGACTCGACCAATGCATCCACCAAAAACGTAGCACATCTTTTGGTCTTCCTAGAGGAAGAAACAGACCCAGCTACTCTGTCCTAAAATTAAATTATATAAGAGAAAATAGGGCTAAGACTTCCTGACTTACGCAAGGAAACATTGGGGCCAAAGACAGACCACTAAGACTTACTATTCCCGGGGATTGTTCGGACGGTCTCTCAGAAAGATTACGATTAGAATCCATGTTCAGACTGTACACAATACAATTGGCCAGTTCCTCCGTTTACGGAGGATCTGCTCAACGGAACATGATTTTGAGAAACGTGCCATGGAGCTTTCAGCAAGGTTTTCTGAACGGGGTTATAGCAGGCGTAACATCAAAAAAGCCTATCACAGGGCAAAGTACTCTACTCGTAATTATCTGCTATATAAACCTCGGGATGAGGGTAGAACCAATGGTGGTAATCAGCTTCGGTTTATAACGACATTCAATCCCCAGGCTGACAAAGTGAGATCTGCACTTACTAAAGCCTGGCCCATTCTACAAACCGACCCTATAATCAATAAGTTTCTCCCTAAGAGACCCCTTCTCACATTTAGACGGGCTAGAAACCTGAGGGATCTTCTAACCAAAAGCCACTATACTGGACAGGGACCTAGAACATTTCTGGATGCTATACCAGCCCCAATGGGCTCCGGCCCATGTGGACGTTGTGTTGCTTGTCCTAATATGGATAGATGTGGCAATTTTCAAAACTCTAGTGGTTCCAAGGAGTATATTATCAGGAGGCGCATTTCATGCACCTCCAGATTTGTTATCTATTATGCCACCTGCCCGTGCGGCCTAATATATATCGGGATGACCACCAGACTCTTAAAAGTTAGGATTAGGGAGCATGTTCTGGGGATTGAGGCGGCTGCTACTCAGACTGATAAATCCCTTTTGAAAACTATTCCTAGACGTTTTTCTACCTTTCACAACTGTGATGCGTCTTTATTGAGAGTCCGCGGTATTGACATGCTAAATGTCAATATTCGTGGTGGTAATACGTTCAAACGTCTCGGTCAATTAGAGACGCGATGGATCTGGTTGCTTAATACGGTACACCCTTTTGGTTTAAACGAAAACATTAGCTATGTCCCGTTTCTGTAGTCGTCACGCTGCTGTGCCTAGATTTGTCTTTCCGCATCATGATGTTTTTATTGTGATTTTAACTTCCATTTTTATGTTCTGTTATACAGGACCTATATTTGTTATATATTGACTGTTGACCGCTTGCATCTATCTGGCCCAAGTATGAGGAAATGAGAGGTGAAGCAAGAAGAGGACCGTTTAGCCCTGCATGAAAATTTAGATTCTGCCTGCAACTTTTGATATGACTGCCTATCATATGGCCAATTATTTTGGATTTTGTTTTTTATGTGATTTACTCTGTTATTCTGCATATTAATTTTCTTTGCTATATACTTGTTATTTAAAACTGATATGTCTACATGGATTTGAAGTACTTATTGTTGCTAGTTCGATCAACATATTATACCAGTATGCTATGGGATTTCCTGTTTATATTTTTATATGTATTATCCATATTGGTGTAAGTGGTCATAGCTATTGCGGCTATTGACTGCATTTTTGACACTATATAATATGTTCTGTAGACTGCTTTTTGTTATTTGTTATTAGTATGAGATGGCATTATAATTGTTGCGGTCACCTTTTGTGCTTTTGTGCTTATATGGCTTTGCAGGTTTCCCTTGCTAGGACTAATCATCTCTTTTAGGTACTATCTGCATGTTTACAGGCTTTTTATATACGTACCTGTGTTTCAATATATACATCTGCTTGTATCTTGTCTTTGCGTCTCTGCCCTCTTATTTACCCTTTTTAAATATGGCCGCCGCATGCAATATATCCTTCTGTGCATGCGCATACTTTCTCTGATCTGTTCCAGCCGCTGATCTCGTACTTCCGGTTGCGCGGGGCCCCGCGCACTTCCGGTCGTCGGCTGATCTGCGGCTGGACGGACGAGGATAGCGTTCCACAGCTGTAAACCCTATTTTCATTAATGGATCATATATATAACTGCTCACTTCACCCATGTACCATTAAGCGCCCCCTGAAGAAGGTACACGTGCCGAAACGCGCGTTGGGGTGATCTGACGTCCCCTGGGTTGGACCGGACTTTTTACAGCAGGTGATATTGATATCTTTATTTCAGTGCCCTCTTTCTATTCATAAGTTACGATACTGTGGGATATTTCTGGGTATACTAGTGCACTGACCCTGCATTATACTATATGCCCCTCTATCTGTACGGGCTGATTCCGGACCACCATTGGGGACGTCAGTTCCCGGGTGACTAGTTTTTTATGTTGCTTTAAGACATAGTTTCCAACTACTGGTCTCTCCATATACTGTCTGGTCTTTTTTATATATCGGTGTGATTTTACTGTTTACTAATAAAAAATGGTGTTTTTTGGATTATATGACTGCATCTCTCTTTTCTTGGTTTACTATGTATTGGCAGTTATCCGTATTGTCCATACACATGTGGCGCATTGATTTAGTATTATAACATTAATATTGGTGTGATCTATATGCGCCACTAATGTTGTCTATTGGAATCTTTATGCTTATGTACACAATACTGTAGAATCCTACCACAATAGGTGCTTTTATAGTGTCCTGCCTTGTCTTCTTGTAGGAATACATACCCAGAACCACCATCCATAACACACACCGCACTAGCAGATCATCCTGCACTTTCTCCCTGTAACTCAGAAGTGCGTTCCACCCTGGAACGAATGAGTCACTGGGTCTGTGCCTAGGGAAAGCTGCGGCGGGTAGCCGAGAGCCCTCAGAGGAGGGAAGCGGCAAACGACAGCAGCCACATTCCACTCTACTGGCACAGGCAGAGGAACCCCTACCCAATGAGGAATAAGCCTGGTCACAGGGATGAATCCCCTCAGATTCCCCTGAGCTCGTTTCAAGTAATCTCTGCATCATTGAGCGTCCTCTCTGTGTCTGTCCTCCTAGGGACAGGAAATACACTGCTTTTAACTGTTTGTGTGTTTCCTGTCCCTAAAGATGTGAATGACTAATTACTGGTGTGCTGTCATGAGAGATGTCCTGGAAAAAAATATAATAACAACAATAACAACAACAACAACAGTCATTTACTAATGTCTTCCTTGTTGCCAACTTAGTCCAAAATAACGTAGGAAAATCTGTGGTCAAAGTATATATGAGTGTTTCATATGAACATGTTCAATATTCCTGAGGAGACTTTCTTCCTGCATTTTCAAATAAGTAATTTGCCCAGCTATGTCAGAGTAACGAAAGAGAAAAATTATTGGGAATACACAAGTAAAAGCATTATACGGAACCAATCACCAGAAAAACATCTATCAACCTGCAGATATGAAGTCCAGCACCCACACTTAGCAGAACTCTGCCTGGAGAAAATTAACTTTATTCCCCCCAGCAGTGTTCTGGTTTCAGTCACGGGGTGGCACCGGCACAGGTTTAGTCACCACTCTGAGTATACACAAAGGCAGCAGTAACCGTGCTTCTGGCTCTGCATTGGGACCGACTGTCAGTTAAGGTCGGAGGTGCGGTTATAGCCGCCGTTCTGTATTTTCACAACGGTGACTAAACCTGCTCCGGAGCTGCTCCAGTGACTGCAACCAAAATGCTGCTGGGTGAATAAAGTTCATTTTCTCCTGGCAGTGTTTGGCTAATGTGGGTGCCAGGCAGGTTAGAAATGCTGTTAACCTGCAGATTAACCCCATATCTGCAGGTTAACAGCGTTTTTTCTGGTGACGAACTCCCTTTAAGAGAAGTAATGGGGAGCAAGAAAGTATTCTTCGCACCCGTCAGGCTCAACTTTCAGGCCCACCAGGAAGAATGTCAGAAAATGCAAGTGTTGAAAATAAATTTACAGATCAACTAGCCATTCTTACTGCCATTAAAATTAATATTTTTGTAGTGCCATTTATTCCCAGGTGCTTTACATGTGGGGGAGGGGTGTACATAATAAAAACAAGTACAATAATCTTAAACAATACAAGTCACGACAATTAAAGAAGGAGAGAGGACCCTGCACGCGAGGGCTCACAATCCACAAGCTGCAACTCTTATTGTTGATATACCTGTAGCCCTCATTTCCACCTGCAACCTCAGTTATCCCTATAGTCAAGCCAATAAATATTGTGCTATCTAGACAGGTTACTGCCAGTTGGTACCGCATACATAAAAATGCTAATAAATTGAATGCACTGACCCAGTTTCTTCTTGACTTCGAGAGGCTTTCATCTGAGCAGTTCCATTCCAGGACTGTTCTACAGTGTTCAGTAAACCTACAAGATGCAATAAATGGAAACTAAGTGAAAGTCAACTAAGATGCTGTCAAGTTTTAGCATGAATTTACACATGCATATCTAACTATTAGCGTTTTATTAAATAACCAACCATCAATGGTCTTGTATTTATTCATCACATTACTGAAAATCAGTGATGCCCATTTATGCTGACCTACTTATTCCTCAACATTTTATATTTTCCACATTTTCAGAAGCCAATCAATAGTTATTATTTCCATCAGATGAACAAATGTGCCTGTGTAGCACTACCCTATATAAACAGGAACAATTTAGGTCTGAGAAAAAAAAAATAATTTCAAACTCATCCATTGTGAGCAGACAATCGACAGTAGGCTGGGTCCACATCAATATATGCAAAGGTCACATTGCTATAGCTGTAGTTATTAAAAAAAATACTGTATATTAAGACAAAGTGTAATTGTACATTCGGGTGACTTTTCAGGGCAGGTTGCCATGTGTGCAGACTTGAGGAATAACACCATTTCTGAACACTATATTACTTGTATCTTACATTTTTACTACAAGCCTCATAAGTTCTCTCGTATGCCTTTCTGCTTTTGTTCCTCTTCAGCTTCCCCATGCTCCTCTCTCCACAGAGTTTTATTACAGATGATGTAACCCGATACCTCACTGATAACAGATCTATAGACAGAACAGAGTAGTTTGGCAGGGGTCACATAAGGGATGATTCTCTCTTCCAAGAGAATTGAATCGGTTATGCAAATGACACTTGGCTCAAACTGTGATCAGAGTTTGAGCCGAATGTCAGTTTAACCGTGATCCAATTCTCTGACATGAGAAAATCATATCACTGACGCAGAGAACACAACTTATGGGGAACCTGTCACCAGACAAAAATGCGTTTAAGCTGCAGACATGGGGTAAATCTGCAGATTAATAGTGTTATTAACCTGCCTGGCAGCTGCACGTAGCAGAACGTTGCCGGGAGAAAACTGACTTTATCCCCCTGGTAGCGTTTGGCTTCCTGTCACAGGGCGATGGTTCAGTCCCTGCTCTGTGTATAGAGACCGGTGGTTGTAGCGCCCCCTTTCTGACTGACTGCCGGCCCCAATGCAGAGCCAGTATCAGACAGGGCTGGATCACAGTGAACCTGTGCAGTTGTGGGGAGAATAACATTCATCTTCTCCCGACAGCATTTGGCCAAGTGCAGGTGTCGAGCAGGTAATGCTATTTACCCCTTTCTGACGTTTGGCCTAATAGTACGCCCACGTTGGACTCCCCCTCTCTGGTGTGGGCTCCAGCTGATCTATACAGATCACATGTACCCGCAACAGCTGAGGTTGGAATCGCGATCTACCAGCGGCTGTTAACTGGTTA